>NC_080693.1:7439226-8688001 GCF_030445035.2 Dasypus novemcinctus | reverse complement strand
CCACCACAGGACTCTGCCCAGTAACCCTGTATCCACAACTAACCCCAGAGAACTCCCCAACATTCTGCCTGGAACCCACAAGCAACTGACAGCCCAACTGCTCATCAGTGAGTGGTCAGTGGGGGAAAGATACTGAAAATAAAATGTGCTTATCTCTATCATATTATTTTTTAAGTATATTTTCTATTATCTTTCTTTTTTAAAAAGATGTATAGATCACACACAATGTTACACTGAAAAAAATAAGAGGATGACACTTAACCTCTTAGAGAACTGACATTACATACATGTTAAATCAGATTTATCTTCACTTATTTCTAAAAATGAAATACAGCTTCTCACAATTTCTAAGTTATAAAGAAAATATTGAAAACAATATGGGAAACAAAGTTTAAAAACAAAGACATGCTGTTTCCCTATAGTGGAAATGTTGAGTAAAACATTGCCCCTCTGTGACTCTTCTCAAAGAAAGACTTTTACTCAGAGGCAAGCACTTCTGATCAAGGAGTAAATTTCCCACTGCTTCTGCAGGCCCAGATCTTCAAGTGTTTCTGGTCTCAATTGCAAAGTGAAGGAAAATGTCTGCAAAACTTCTACAATCTAAAATTCAGAACATGGCTAATTAAAATCAAATTTCTGTACCAGTTTAAATATATTATCTTCAGCTTCTGCTTTTTCCTTTTCTTAAGAGGATCAATTTTAAAAATTATCTTTTTTTAAGGATACATAAATCACACAATATGTTGCCAGAAAAATATGAGGTTTCCATATATCCCAATCCCCACATTCCCCACTCCTCCCACATCAGCAACTTCTTTCATTAGTGTGGTACATTGATTACATTTGATGAATACATTTTAGAGCACTGCTACACAGCGTAGATTATAGTTTACATTGTAGTGTACCGTCTCGCCCAGTCCATTCAGGCAATAAGTAATGTCCTGCATCTGTTCCTGCATTATCATTCAGAACAACTCCAAGTCCCAAAACTGACCCCATACCACACTCTATTTCCATCTCCCTGCCTTCAGCAGCTCCCATGGTCACTGTCTCCACATCAGTGATTTAATTTCTTGCATTGCTAGAGTCACAATAATTCTACAGTTGAATACCAGTAAGTCCACTCTAATCCAAATTTAATTCTTCCATCCTGAGAACCTAGGGATGGCAATGCCCACTCCATCTCTAAATTGAGAGGGGACTTAATCCCACATGGCCAGTGGATGGGATTTTCCTGCTTGCACTTGGTATGGTGGTTGACCATCCTCACCTCCTTGTTAGCTGACCTGGGTATATACAACAAACTGTTTTGCAACTCTGCTGAGGCTTAGGGCCCAGGTGGCACATGGAAATTCCAGAGATTCAAGTCTCCTGGGCATATACCAACTCCAGTACCAACCACAGGTTCAGTAAAAATAACAGAAGAGGCATGTATAGAGAAGTCACATCTGAGTCCAACTCCATCACACGCAGGAGCACAAATTCCAAAGTAGGGCACACTGGCAAGGCACTGAACTCCAGAGCCATCAGCCATGACTGTAGGATGTGGGTGTCTCCAAAGCCTTTAGTAGCACCACTATTTGGAGTTGTGTCTACTTTGCCTTTCTCTGAGATCCTGTGAGATGTGCATAAGGGTAAGCCCTCTGATGACCTCCTGACTCTTAGCCATATAAATTCATCTGTCTTTACCATTCCCCCTTTTATTCAAGGTCTTTTTTCTAGTTGCATCATCAGGTGGTGCTTGGTAGTAATCCCTAGAGAGGCTCATTTCCTGGAGTCATGTCCCATGCTGGGGGGAAGGTAATGCATTTGTATGCTGAGTTTGGCTTAGAGAGTGGCCACATTTGAGCAACATGGAGGCTCTCAGGAGGTAACTCTTAGGCACCCTGCAGCTCTAGGCCAAGTTGAAATTTCAAGTGCACAGACACATAAGCACACTTATTAGTATCGAAAGCCCATCTTTGGATCATCCTTCTTCACTGTTCTTTGCCCTTCCACTTGGAGGATTGTTCCTGTGCCATTGGGGAATGCAACAGAGCTCCCCAGGATGGAAACTCAGCACTCCCTCAGTTGTTGTGTGAAACTACCCATTACGTCAATACCCAACAAACATCCGAACATGTCTATATACCTATATGCATGTCCTGCAGAACTTGAATCTCTGGACTGGCCATGTTCCAGCTGGGCTCTGAGCCTCAGCAGTGTTGAAACTCCTATTCTTTGGTTTGTTGGACTTACCCAGGTCAGCTAACAGGGAGGTGAAGATGCTCAACCACCACCACAGGGAACCAAGAGTGCCTACAACTCCAAACAGGAGAATCACATTCATCAAGCATGCAGTATGTTTTAACATCAGGTAGTGTGATTCCTATGATTTCATTTTCCCTTTCAATATGTCTTTGGCTATTTGGGGAACCTTTCCCTTCCAAAGAAATTTCATACTTACTCTTTCCAGTTCATTTAAAAAATGCTGTGATTTTATTGGGATAGCATTAAAATATGTAGGTCAGTTTTTTGTAGGATAGACATCTTAATGATATTTAGTCTTCCTATCCATGAATAGGGAGTATTCTTCCATTTATTTAAGCCTTCTTTAATTTCCTTTAAAAGTTTGGTGTAGTTTTCCGTGTATAAGTCTTTTACATCTTTGGTTAAATTTATTCCTAGGTGTTTGGTTTTTTACTTACTATTGTAAATGTTTTTTTCTCCTTGAATTCCTCCTCAGCTTGTGGACATTATTGGTGTACATAAGTGCTCCCAATTTTTGTATATTGATCTTATAACCTGCGACTTTACTGAACACATTTATAAGTTCTAAAAGCTTTGTTGTAAATTTCTCAGGGCTTTCTATGTATAGGATCATGTCATCTGCAAATAATGAAATTTTGACTTCTTTCTTTCCAAATTGGATGCCTTTTATATCAGTTTCTTGCCTCAGTGCTCGAGCAAGTACTTCTAACACAATGTTAAACAGAAGGGGTGATAGTGGGCCTCCTTGTCTTGTTCCTGATCTTAGAGGGAAAGTTTTAGGATTTCACCATTGTATTTGATGCTAGCAGTGGGTTTTTCATATATGCCCTTTATCACGTTCAGAAAGTTTCCTTGTATTCCTACCTTTTGAAGAGTTTTTATCAGGAAAGGGTGCTGAATTTTCTCAAATGCTTTTTCTGCATCTATAGATATGATCATGTGATTTTTTTTTTTTTCTTTCGATCTGTGTATGTGGTGTATTACATTGATTGGTTTTCTTATGTTGAACCATCCTTGCATACCAGGGATGAAACCCACTTGGTCATGGTGTATCTATATGTCATTTGATGTGTTGTTGAATACAATTAGCAAATATTTTGTTGAGGATTTAGCATCTAGGGTCATTAGAGAGATTAGACTGTAATGTTCTTTTCTTGTGGTGTCTTTGTTTGGCTTTGGTATCAGGGTAATGTTGGCATCATAGAATCAGTTAGGCAATGTTCCTTCTACTTCAATTTTTTGGAAGAGGTTAAGCAAGTTTGGGTTAATTCTTTCCAGACTGTTTGGTAGAATTCACTTGTGAAGTCATCTGGCCCTGAGGTCTTCTTAGTTGGGTGGTTTTTAATGACTGATTCTATCTCTTTATTTGTGATTGGTTAGTTGAGATCATCAATTTCTTCTTTGGTCAATGTAGGCTGCTTATATGTTTCTAGGAATTTGTCTACTTCCTCCAAATTGTCCTTCTTGTTGGCATATAGTTTTTCAAAGTATCCTCTTAGGATACTCTTTATTTCTGTGAGGTCAGTGGTGATATCCCCTTTCTCATTTCTTATTTTCTGTGTTTACATCTTCTCTCTTTTTTCCTTTGTTAGTCTAGCTAAAGGTTTGTCAAATTTATTGATCTTCTCAAAGAACCACCTCTTTGTTTTATTTTTTCTAGAGCTTTCTTATTTAGTTCATTTAGTTCTGCTCTGATCTTTGTTATTTCTTTCTTTCTTCTTACTTTGGGGTTAGTTTGTTGGTTTTTTTGTTTTTTGTTTTTTGTTTTTTTCCACTAATTCCTCCAACTGTGAATTTAGGTCTTTCATTTAACTCTTTCTCCTTTTTTGATATATGAATTTATGGCTAGAATTTCCCACTAGGTACATCTTTTACTGCATCCCATAAATTTTGATATGTTATGTTGTCATTTTCATTATTTGTAAGGTAGTTACTGATTTCTTTAGAGATTTCCTCCTTGGCTCACTGTATATCTAAGAGTGTGTTGCTTAACTTCTATATCTTTGTGCATGATCTGGTTCTCTGGTCCTTGCAGATTTCCAGGTTCATTCCATTGTGGTCAGAGAAGTTGTTTTGTGTGATTTCAGGTTGTCTGAATTCATTGAGACATTCTCTGTGGCCAACAAGTTGTCTGAGTTGGAGAATGATCCATGTGTTCTTGAGAAGAATGTACTTGTGTATAGTGTTCTGTATATATCTATTAGGTCCAGATCCTCTAATATATTATTCAAAGTCTTTGTTTCTTGATTGATTCTCTGTTAATAGGTTCTGTCTAATGGTGATAATGGTGTATAAAAGTCCCCCATTATAATTGTACAGGCATGTATTCCTCCCCTTAGTTTTTCCAGTGTTTGTCTCATGTATTTTGAGGCACCCTGGTTAGGTGCATAAATGTTTATGATTGTTCTTTCTTCTTGAAAGAGTATCCCTTTTACTAATATACAGTTTCCATCTTTGTCTCACATAATCATTTTGCCTTTGAAGTCTATTTTGTCCAATATTAGTATAGCTACTCCTGCCCTTTTTTGTTATTGTTTGCTTGTGAGATTGTTTTCCAGCTATTCACTTTCAACCTCCTTGAATCCTTGGGTCTAAGGAGGGATTCTCATAGACAGCAATATGGATGGCTATATTTCCTTATCCATTTTGCAAATCTGTGTCTATTGACTGGTGAGTTTAATCCAGTAACATTTAATGTTATTACTCTCAAGTAATTACTTACATTAGCCATATTTTCTTTGGATTTATGTCATATGTTCTTTTTATTTCTCTTTTTGTCTTTTCAGTTGTTCTTACACTCTCTTCCAACCCTGTCTCTACTATTTTTTTTTCTTTTAACCTGTAGATATCCTTTCAATATTTCTTGAAGGGCAGCTTCTTATTGGCGTGTTCTCTTAGCTTCTGCTTATCTGTGAACACTTTGAACTCTCCATCATTTTTGAATGCTGGCTTTGCTGGATAGAGTATTCTTGGCTGGAAATTTTTTCCTGTTTGTACCTTGACTATGTCATACCACTGCCTTCTTGCCTCCATGGTGTCAGATGAGAAATCAACACTTAATCTTATTGAGCTAACCTTGTATGTGATGGTTCTCTTTTCTCTTGTGGATGTCAGTATTTTCTCTTTGTCTTGATTATTGGATAATTTGACAAGTATATGTCTTGAAGTAGGCCTGTTGGGATTTATAATGTTTGGGGTGTGCTGCACTTCCTGGACAGGTACATCCATCTCCCTCAATAGCTTTGGGAGGTTTTCACCGATTGTCTCCTCCAACACCCCTTATGTACCCTTTTCCTTTTCTTCTTCTGGGATGCCTATAATGCGTATGTTTGAGTGTTATGTGTTGTCATTCAAATCCCTAAATCCCTGCTGGATTTTTTCTATCTTTTTATCTATCAATTCTGGTATCTGTTTGATTTCAGATTTATTGTCTTCCACATCACTAATTCTTTCCTCTGCCTCTTCAAATCTATTGTCTGCTGAGAGTATATTTTTGATTCCTTGGATTGTGCCATTCATCGCCATCATATCTGTTCTCTTTTGTGTATGTTCAGAGTTTCTTTAGTATGCTCTCCAAGTGATTTCTTAATATCCTTAATCTCTTCCTTCACTTCATTAATTTGGTCCATGATATTTGTTTGGTCAGCTTTGATTAGTTGTTCAATGTTCTGCTCCTCTTCCTGGTTTTTAGTTGGCTCATTGGACTGGGCCATGTCTTCCTAATTATTGGTTATGTTTTGTAATTTTTTGCTGCTGTCTGGTCATCATTTTATCTTGATGGGGTTGTTCAGTTGATTAGCTTTTCACCCTAGTCTTGGGTTTTAATTAGTTGCTATTTTTGTGTCTTTGTTAAGTTTCTCTTTGACACTTTGTTGTTCTTTTTCTATTTCCTTATTGTTGTCTAAATTCTCTCAAAGGACACAGATTAGGGCCAGGGAAAGTAAAAGAGGTAAGAAAGGAAAATGTATAATGGTAATATTGATAGTAAAATTTAGCAGAATAACCATATAAAACCTAGGAGACTTAGTAGTAAACTCATGTAAGCATGTAGAGTTATAGGAATTAAAAGTAGAATACCTATAATGTAATGGGAATATGAATATGGAGAAAAATATAGTATGAATTATAAAACCACCATGATGAGGAGAGAGTGGAAAAGAAAAGAAAGGGCAAAAACAGAAAGTCCTTTTTCCGAACCCTGGGAGCCTGCAAGCCCCCTAAAAGAAGCTAGAGAGATGGTGGAGAACCATGGTGTCTGCAGGTCCCCAGGCCAGAGGAAAGGGAGAGTAGGATGCCAGCTAGGATTCCAGACCCACAAATGTCTGGGGTTTTTAAAGAATGGGACAGAAATAAAGAAGGGCAGTTATTCCAAATATACTTCTGTATTCCACAACAGGAGCAGCTGCCTACACCATAATATACAGAGTACAGGGAATGTACATGAATGAGCATTAAAATGCCACTGCTCCTCTCAGAGCTGAGCCACTTGTGAGTTTGACCCAGTGACCAACTCTGTGGTCCTCCTCAAAGTATGAAGGCCCAGGACTGTTCTTGATAATTACACTTTAAAACCCATTTTACAGAGCATTATGTAGAAATGACACTAAACAACTATGTGGAGAAAGTACATATATATCTATATTATGTGTGTGTATAGATGAGTGTATATAGGTGTTTGTATTGTATATAAATAAATAAAAGTATATACATATATATGTGTGCCTTGTATGCACAAAGAGAGGGATAAAAATCCACAAAAAAGCTACTACAATTGGGAAGTAGATTTGACTCAGCTGATAGTGCATCTGCCGACCACATGGGAGGTCCAGGGTTCAAACCCAGGACCTCCTGACCTGAGGAACTGGCCCACGTGCAGTGCTGATGCATGTAAGGAGTGCCGTGCCACGCAGGGCTGTCCCCCATGTAGGGTAGCCCCATGCAGAAGGAGTGCACCCTGTAAGGAGAGCCGCCCCACGTGAAAAAAGTGCAGCATGCCCAGGAATGGCACCACACACACGGAGAGCTGACGCAACAAGATAATGTGACAAAAAGAGACACAGATTCCCAGTGCCACTGGCAAGAATGCAAGCAGACACAGAAGAACACACAGGTAATTGACAGAGAGAGCAGGCAATGAGGGGAGGGGGGAAGGGGAGAGAAAAAAAAGCTACTATAATTAATAGACAAGTTATCAAAGTGGTGGTACACAAGATTAATATGTGAAGATCAAAAGCATTTCTACACACTACTTATGTGCTATCTGAGGAGAAAAGCAGAAAAAAAAATTTCATTTATTATAGCAACTAAAACAATCAAATATTTAGGAATAAACTTAGCCAAGTACTCAGAAAACTACAAAACATTACTAAAAGAACCCGAAGAAGAATTAAATAAATGGCAGGACATTTGGTATTCATGGCTTGGAAGACTAAATATCATTAGGGTGTCAATTTTACCCAAAATGATTTATGGATTCAACACAATCCCAATAAGAATGCCAACACCCTTTTTGAGGAAATAAAAAAGCCAATAAATGAATTTATTTGGAAGGGCAAGGGGTCCAGAATAGCCAAAAATGTCTTACAATGGGCCAGTTTTTATTGATCTTTTTCTCCTGGTTGTTCCTCCTAAGAATATCCTTTTCCCATTATTGCAATGTTCCACCTCACTCATTAGTAACTTCCTGGAAAAAGACCATGGCTTTAGGCATTTTGTGGAATTACCCCATAAGAAATTTATTTGACCAAGGTGCCAGATATAAGACATGATATGTAAACTTGCTTGATTATGTTGTGCTGAAAAAAAAAACAAGTTCATAAAGGGAATGCAGAGCTAGTTATTATATTAATGCAGGAGCAGCACCAAGAGGTTTCTGCTCAAAAGTTCGAGTTGTGAGTGCAGCTTATATGTCTGCTTGAGAAGAAGGGAAGGTATGGGGGGAATGGGGAGAGATAATGGGACACGATTTATCCTTGCTATGTGTTGTCCATGCTTTCCATGCTCCCTGTACATTACAAGGCTGTGGGGCTCTTTGAACGGGGTGTCCTTGAGGCCGTGTGATAATCAGCAAGCAGGACACTGAAGTAAGATTGTGGCCCTCTGGTGAGGATCAGCAGGCCTTGCTGGTGTCAGCTTGACTTCTCCTCAGGCTAGGGCTGGGGATTTTATCAGTACTGCAAAGGATTGTGGGTATGCCAGCTCACTTCAGTTAACCTCCATTTCTTCTTTATAACTCCCTGGATAAAAAGGAAGCTCAATAAATCAAGATGGTTAGTAAAATCATTAATCGTGCCAATTTCACAATTATAAATTTATAACATTGCTTTAACACTACCTGGAATTTCATTAAACCATTCAAACTGAATTTCATAGGTACATGGACATTATTGGCAGCAGAGGGAGCCAGGCTGGTTTGTAAGGGAATAAAACGGGTTGCCCCAGAAAACTCTTACTCAGGTTCTACCCTAGAGAGTATTTCCTACACTTGGGTTTGGTGAAAATTGCAATACAATAGATATATACTAAGATGCGTTACCCTCAAGCACTTGCCCCCCAAATCCACACGAGTCAAAACTCTCCAGTGCCACAAATGAGCTGTCCTAATAGTCCCTCTGATACTAAGGCCCTAGCATCACTGATCTGGGGATGAGTAATAGATGTATGGAATATTACATAGAAATTAAAAGAAAAACTGGTGGCCATGTCTAAGAATTATCCCAATAAATTAAACAGAATGCCCAGGGTCTGGATGTCATGCCTGAATCCCCTTGCTGTTTAGAGGCCAGGGTGTTAGAGGATGCATAGCCCTAGATTATTATGGACTCTGAAGAAGGGTCTGTGGCTTCACTAACACATCCTGCTTTGTGTGGGGAGACAGCACTGATCAAGTTCATCTTGGTCTGGATCAGCAGGGACCATGGTGCCATTCTACTGACTAAACAGAGAGAGCAAACCAAAGTTTTCAGCTGTTTAAATTTTATTTTCCTTGCTTTTCCCATCCTAAAGGGGAAGACTGGCTGTGAATAGGATTGGGAATCCCAGTTTTATTTTTTCCATCCCTGCCCCCCCAAATCCTAGTTTTATACTGGATTCTTGGTTGGTAGAATGCTTTACACTTCACTGGCTCCAAACTCAGGAATTACAAAATAAGTACAACCTTGATCATAATACAACTGGGAACCAAGGGATGCACAGTTGTAGACATGGACAGAGAAGTCCCCTGTGGATCCTGTGGTTTTACTTTTTCCCAGCAGAGAAGGACCATTGGCACAATGAGCCAGAACAGTATGAGAAACCTTCCGTGCCAGAGACAATAGAGTTGTCATTTCAGAAGAAAGTGCCTTTCCCTACTGGTCTGTGGCTGCATTATCAAGAACTCAGGTGCCAGCTCTCTTACTTGGGTTCCACTGAGTTTGTTAATCCACTAGGCAGCAAAATATGAAGAAGAAAAACTAAGCCATGAAACCTCCTCTGATCCTCTCTTCATTCTACTTCCTGCCCTGCTGTTCCTCCTTCACAAACTGAAGTCCAGTTTCCATTCCTCATTTCCTCCTGTCTTTCCTGTACAAAATTCACCACTTTTACCCATAAATAAATCTTTTAGCATTAATGAGCTCCCATAAATATATTCAGTGAGTGTGTTTGCTTTTATATGGAACTAAGAATAATTGGACCTTGACTTCCTTTGAGGAACTTTTTCCAAGAATTCTCTGACATCTCAGTATTCAAGTAATTCTGATCACTTTTTCCCAAATTCTCCTAAAGGTACTTCTTAAATATATTTTTGAAACATCTCAATAATCTGTTTAAGCTTGTGACAGTTTGAAGGTTTTATGTGAGTCGCATAAAAGATTATGTTCTTGGAACTAATCCATCCCTGTGGGTGCAGAACCCTGTGATTGGACTGGATTCACCAGGGGTGGGGTGTCTTTGTTGTCGTTGTATTAAGATTTATTTATTTCCCCTTCCCTCCCACCACAGTTGTCTGCTTTCTGTGCCCATTTGCCGTGTGTTCTTCTGTGTTTGCTTGTATTCTCATCAGCGCACTGGCAATCTGTGTCTCTTTTTTTGTCCCGTAATCTTGCTGCGTTGACTTTCTGTGTGTGTGGTGCCACTCCTGAGCAGGCTACACTTTTTTCGCATGGGGCAGCTCTCCATGCAGGACACACTCCTTGTGGGAGTGGGGCTCCCACTATGCGGGGGACACTCCTGTGTGGCACGGCACTCCTTGTGCACATCAGTACTGTGCATGGGCCAGCTCGCCACATGGGTCAGGAGGCCCTGGGTTTGAACCCTGGACCTCCCATGTGGTAGGTGGATGCTCTATCTGTTGAGCCAAATCCACTTTCCACTGGGGGGTCTTTGACTGGAGTTCTTCAGTGAGGCTTAAACAGGGTGCATCTAGGCCCTCTTGGTGGAGTCTTTTATAAATGGGAGAAACATGCAGAGGCACACAGAGAAAAACATCTTCCATTTACTGTCATGTGACAGAGGACTCCAGGATCTCCTAAGCCCAGAAAGACAGAGAAACCACAAGAGTCTGAGAGAGAGGCTGAGGCTGGACTCAGTAGAGCAGCCCAGAGTGAAGAGCTGTAGTCCAGCAGAGATGACCCATATGCCTGGTTGCCCCAGCTGAGCTGGGGAGAACCTGAGCCTAGAGGAGAAAGCAGAGTCCAGTGGCCTTTAGCCCTGACACGTGGCAGGAGTCCTGGATCTGCTAGCAGCCAACTTTTTGAGAGATGGCATCTCTGATGATTACTTGATCTGGACATTTTCACAGCACTGGAAATGTAAGATTTTACCTTAATAAATTCCCATTACAAATGCCAAACCATTTCTGGTATTTTTGCATTGGCACCCATTAGCACACTAAAACAATACTTCCTATCTCCTCTTTTGATACGCTTCACTGCTCTCTGGCCCATTTTTTTCTGTTGATGACATTTCTGTCACTTCCATCTCTACAACTATCATCTGGAGTTTATTTCTGAAATTTTATCTCTGTGTGACTGTATGTTATAAAAATACAAACTTAAACATAAGAAACTCTCCTCCTTTGAACATAAGGGAAGAAACTACCTTCAGACTCCCATCTTAGTATTTACTTTAGAAAACCAACACTTGTAAGCAATGCCTCCTTCTTTGTCCTTTAGAAATGTATATAAAGCAAATTTCCCCACAACACAGGGTCTCCTCAAGGAAGGAAGCCATTTGAATAAAATGCAATCAAAATATCTCCCATTTTATGGTAAAGGAGGAGTATAAATCCTGGAGGTAGTAGTGGGGACTGTTCCTGTCTCCAAATTGTGAACCTACCTCTCATCTGAAGATAAAGAGATACCTTGAGAATGTGTATGTAATGGGTTGTGTCTGCTTAGCTACACACAAACCATGAGGTTTCTTTCTGTTTCTGCAAACTCTTGTGGATTGCCTGCGATGCATCCTGTTCTGGTTTAATGCTTTATTCAATAAATGCTTTATTCAATTTATGTAATGCTTTATTCAATAATAAAAGTGTTTTTCTTTCTCTTCTACTTTTGTGGACAGGTTTTCTGGGTTGAGAGATTATTTTATTTTTATTTCTTTTTCCCCAACAGTTACAGGCACCTAAATTAAAATATAACAGTGAAAATGACCGATTTTCTTGGCATCCAGGAATTAATGTTTGAAATTCCCTGTGTATACTGAAACTGCTTGACAGAGTCCTTTTGACCCGTGTGCATAATTCCAATTCAGTGACACGGGGATGTTGAGAAAATAGTTTATTAGCAAAGGCCAGCCCATTGCAGACCTGAGGACATTAATTTCCTCAAATCAGTCACCCCAAGCTGAAAGCTGGGCTGAGCATTATGTGATTTTGTGGGGCTGGTTTAGTATATTGAGGCTGATTAAGTGAGATTGGGTGAGGTAGGAGGAGGTCTTAGCTGAGCATATGCTATTTAAAACATACTGAATTGGAAAATCTGTTAAAGTTGTTCATTGTATTAAATTAAGAAGAGAGTGTGAAAGCCTTTCATTCTGATAATGTTTTTTCCCCTATTTCTAAGTTTAATTTTCTCAGTGTTTTGTGTTTGCATTGGGAATATATTTATATTCTCAAAATATATGTTATGATGTGATTTGAAATTATATAAAAGAAGAACATACTTGGTCATACATTGCATGTAAGAAAATGGAGGTGCAATGGTAGCTGTATGTGTTCTTTACTATTTTAATGAAGGAAAGTTAACTTTTAGGTCAGGCTTCTCTTAAGTGCACATGTTCCTACTGACAGAACCAGTTTATTCCAGTTATAAAGTGCAAGACCAAATCAAGCTATATTCTGGATCTTGGATTAGATCATCTAATCATCTCCTTACTATATATAAGATGAGAAAAGTTTCCTACCAATATGCATAAAGGGGATGGTGTTTTTTTTTTTTAAGATTTATATATTTATTTATTTATTCCACACCCCCATTTGTCTGTTCTCTGTGTCTATTTGCTGCGTTGTCTTCTTTGTCCGTTTCTGTTGTTAGCAGCTCGGGAATCTGTGTTTCCTTTTGTTGCATCATCTTGTTGTGTCAGTTCTCCATGTGTGCGGCACCATTCCTGGGCAGGCTGCACTTTCTGTTGCATTGGGCGGCTCTCCTTATGTGGCACACTCCTCGCACGAGGGGCTCCCCTACTCAGGGGACACCTGTGTGGCACAGCACTCCTTGCATGAATCAGCACTGCGCATGGGCCAGCTCCACACTGGTCAAGGAGGCCCGGGGTTTGAACCGCGGACCTCCCATGTGGTAGGCGGACGCCCTAACCACTGGGCCAAGTCCGCCGCCGGGGGATGTTGTTTTTAAACCAAGAAAAAAGAAACTTCTGTAGGAAATCAGTAGGAAAGGTTGCTTCTGTCAGGATTTAGTCAAGCAATAGCTTCAGCACCACACCAACACAATTGAGCATTGTTATTCTCTCTGCATTGAGCACTATTATCCTCACTCACCACCTCCCAACCCCATCCACCACTTACTCATTTTCCTTCAGTGTCAGTTTAAATGTTAAACCTTCAGAATTCCTCTCTTCCCCCTGGTATTATGTTAGTCTTCCCATGTCCATACATCTGGTGATGACATTTCTCATCTATATTTATTTGTGTTTTTCCTGATGTTTTCTCTCTCCCTCTTGGGACTGACTCATTGCAGCAAAATGGACCTCAGAATCCTAATATAAGGCAGATTCCCATCCAACCATTACATATGACTTAAATTCCAGACTAATTCCTTTTCTACAATAACCTCACTGGCTCCCTGATAGCCTGACTCCAAATATCTACATTCAGATCATTATTTACACAGTAAAGGAGGTCCATCACTCCTGAGGAAACTTCTTTCAGGTACTCACCAGAGGCAAAATATAAAGAGAATCGAGGGACACTGGGTCCTTATTGAAGATACTGTCAGTACATTCCAGGGCTCAAAACTGCTTTCTTGCTCTAGAAAAATCAGTTGGGATGGTTACTATTTATGCTGCTAATAACCTCATTAATCATGTGAGACAGGCCATATCCTGTGTCAGTGCCAATGAAGAAAAATGTAATCAAATTACACCAAAAAACACATATTTCCCTCTAATTATATAAAAGAGGTAGATACAGTTAATGAAAATAGGTTATGTCCTTTCATTCTGTAATTCATATATGACCAAAGCAATATTCATGTCTTTATCCAGAGGTCTCAGTCTTGTAGATTCAGGGTTTGGGGCAGTGATGTGCAGTGCTTTCAGAAAGAAAAGCAGTGCTGCTTTTTATTTCCAGGGAGATGAGTAAAACAACCAAGTCTCTCATGCTGGAGTGTCAGTATTGCTCTTTATAAGTATGATAGTTATGTGCCAATACCAATATATTGGTCAATTCAAATATATTTTTCATGCTTTTATATGACAGTTTACTAAACAAGGAAAATACCACACAATACATGTCTCTTCAATTCAGACTTACCTGATGTCCTAAAGAATGTACAATCCTATAAGCCGGCTGAGTAAAATAAAATGGCTGCCTTCATTGGACATTGCTGGGAATGGACCACCTTTCCCAGAAGGGTTTTCCAGAAGTCAAAAACAATTGTTCTCCAGGGACTTTATGAGAAAATGGAACACATCCTAAAGAGCTGCAGATAATCAATACTTGGTGATAAAAATTCCTTTGGTCCCGTAGAGATAGCTTAGCAGAACAGACAAGCAAACCATACTATTCAATGTATATCTGCTCCCCACATTGTAAGACACCCCCTATGTAAAACTGAAGCAACATCAGCCAAAAACAACATTGCTTCATTTGCTTCCACCTTCTCCTTATATGATTTTCCCTTTTCCACTTCCTCTCCAGAGCACCCTTCTGTTTTCTGAATCAAATGATCCTGATTCATGAACCATGTAATATAGTATATGTGATGGTTAGACTATTGTGTCAACTTAGCGAAGTAATTGTGACCAGTTGTTTGGTCAAGCAAGCAGTGGGTTAACTGTAATGTAAGGGCATTTATGGACTTTAGTCACCATTGACTTTACTGCTCTAGTAAATCATAGATAGCTGTTTACAATTACATCAATCAGGCAGATTGCCATCAGCAATGAGTGACCCTTTATCCAATCAGTTGAATACCTTAAAAGGGGAAGTGATGCCAGCATTGAGTGAGAATTTCCCAACTCATCTATGGACAGCTAACGACTCCCAGAACTCATCAAGAACCTTCAGTGGAAGAGAGGTTCAACTATGGCAGGAGAGGAACACTGGTGTGGGGTGTTATTAATGGGGGGCACATGGTTGAGAGGGAGTTCTCCAGGGCATGTAGACAGGGAACATAAAAATGTCTGGATAGCAGTTACGAACGACAACTGAGGGAGTGCTGAGTTCCTAGCCAGGGGAGCTCTATCACATTCCCCAATGGAACAGCAACAATCCCCCAAGTGCAATGGCAAAGACCAACAAAGAAGGATTTTCCAACAATGAGCCCTTGATACTGATGACAATGCTTATGAGTCTGTGTGCCTGAATTAGGAACTAGGCCTAGAGCTGCAGGGTGCCTAGGAATTACCTCCTGAGAGCTTCCATGTTACTCAAATGTGGCCACTCTCTAAGCCAAACTCAGCGTGTAAATGCATTAAATTGTGCCCAGTGTGGCACATCACTCCTGGGGATGAACCTCCCTGGTGCTGAGGTATTACTACCAAGCACCACCTGGTGCTATACATAGAAAGAGACCTTGAATGAAAGGGTCAACTCAGACCAGCAGAATATCTCAGCCCATATGTAGGATCATGTGTTAAAAACTGCTTTTTGACCTTGAATAAAATGGGGAAATGGCAAAGACAAATGAGTTTATATGGCTAAGAGTCTTCAAAAAAGAGTCAGGGGGTCATCAGAGGGGTTATGATTATGTACTCCTCAGGGACCCCAGAAACAGCCAAAGTGGATACAACCCCAGGTACAGGTTCTCCTGAGGGCTGCAGAGGCCCACAGGGATATGATCATGGCAGATAGCTCTGGAGCTCAGTACCATGTCAGTGGGCCCTACTTTGGATTTGTGTTCCTCAGTGTGATGGAGTTGGACTCAGATGTGACCTTTCTACACATGCCTCTTCTGTCTTTTACTCTTTTACTGAACCTTTGGTTGGTGCTAGGGTTGGTGTATGCTCAGGAGACTTGAATCTCTGGACTGTCCAAGTGCCAGCAGGGCCCTGGGCCTCAGCAGAGTTGCAATTCCTACTTTCTGGTTCATTGGACTTATGCAGGTCAGCTAACAGGGAGGTGAAGATGGTCATTCACCACACCAGGGAACTGAGAGCACCTACACCTGCAAGCAGGAGAATTGCATCCATCATCCATGTGGAATCTAAGCCCCCTCTCAGTATAGAGGTGGAGGGGACATCACTATCCCAGGGTCCACAGAATGGAGGAGTAAAGTATGGATTGAGTGGACTTACTGATATTCTACTATAAAACTTTTGTGACTACTATTAGAAGAAATTGTATCATTGATGGGGACAAAGTGACCACAGTAGTTGCTAAGGGCAACTTCCCACTCCCTAGAGGGAAGAAGAGATGTGATGAGGGGACATATTTTTGGGACTTTGGAGTTGTCCTAAATGATATTGCAGGGTCAGATGCTGGGCATTATATATCCTGCCATAACCCACTGAATGTACTGCGGGAGAGTGTGAACTACAGGGTAAACTATTATCCACGTGGTGCAGCAGTGCCCCAAAATGTGTTTGCTGAGTATGATGAGTGTGCCAAAATGATGGGGGAGGTTGTTAGTGTGGGAGGAGTGGTGGGGGGATGGGGAGTATAGGGGAACCTCTTATGCTTTTTATCATGTAACCTTTTTTGTGATGTATATATCTTCAAAAAAAATACAATTTACAGAAATGATGGGGGTGGGGGGCTGGGGGTGTTGGGAAATGGGGGTAGGTTATATGAGAATCTCATTTTTTAAAATGTAACATTCTATGTGCTCTATTAACTTTAATAAATTTTTAAAAAAAATTTTAGAATAAAAAAAATGAAAAGAACCTTCAGTGGACTTTCATTGGAGCCCCTGGTTGCAGCCTGCCTGCAGAACCTGGACTTGTGCAACCCCACAGTCACGTGAGGGACTCTGATAAAATCTCTTACTATTGACAGATATCTCTTGTTGATTCTGTTCCTTAGAGAGCCCTGACAAATACAGTGTGAGACCCTAACTTTCAAGAAAATATTTTTTTAATCAAGCCTAAAATATTAAAGGTGCCAGGAATTGTTTATCTCCCTTATTGATTTGACTATACATAGGGTATGTTTCAACTATTTTTATATAAAATCAAACATTTGAATTTCTTTGGATATCTCCTGAGAGAAAGAAAAAAATTATTTGTGAAGAAAACTCAGGCAAAATATTTTGATTTTCTATAAAGTAATTATTTCCAAAAGGAATATTTTGACTTGCTTAATACTTACTTCTGAAATTAAGAGTATATACTCTGGCGGTGGACTTGGCCCAGTGGTGAGGGCGTCTGCCTACCACATGGGAGGTCCGCGGTTCAAACCCCAGGCCTCCTTGACCCGTGTGGAGTTGGCCCATGTGCAGTGCTGGTGAGTGCAGGGAGTGCCCAGCCATGCAAGGTATCCCCACATAGGGGAGCCCCATGCACAAGGAGTGCACCCCATAAGGAGAGCTGCCCAGCATGAAAGAAAGTGCAGCCTGCCCTGGAATGATGCCACACACACGGAGAGCTGACACAACAAGATGACGCAAGAAGAAAAGAAACACAGATTCCTGGTGCTTCCTGACAACAACAGAAGCCGACAAAGAAGATGCTGCCAATGGACACAGAGAACAGACAACTGGGGTGGGGTGGGGGGGAGAGAAATAAATAAATAAATAGATCTTTTAAAAAAAAGAATGTATACTCTTCGTTATTTTTGAAGCAAACATTTTTCATAATCAAATATTCAATTTTAGGCTTCTTTATATGTTTCTATACTTTTACACCTAGTTACACTGCAACAATCTAAAGGCAAGTGTGGTACTCTTTTTGTCGTAAGTGAATGTTGGTTGCATGAGTACTAGGATTCAGACTTGGGCCAGGGAGGGGAATTACACTGGCAAAACAGATCATCTGCCCATGTGACACGTGCTGTTTAGTTTGGAAGAGATAATTTAAAGAAAAATGAGTGATATACTTTAGATATCTAGCCATATATACTTAATTTGTGGTGATAAAGTCTTCTTGGAAATTTAAGAAATTTTGACCATAAAGCTTTCACAGGGGAAAGTTCTAAAATTTTTGGTGGAAGTAATAATAGTTTTAGAGGTTGTTGTTTTTTTCATTCTGAGGGAACATGTGTGAAATCCTGAAACACCTGAGAAGCTGCTGTGCCCGAGGAACTGAGAGCACGTGGCTGGCAGCTGAGTGTAATAGCCTGGCCTGGAGAGGAGGGGAGGCTGGTTGGCTACAAGCCTGAAGACCATGGTGAGCCCAATGGTCCCAGTCTGATTACTGGAAAATATTGAAGTAGTAAAGTGATGGAGTGACCTGATTAGATATGTGTGTGCATGTGTGCGGAGAGCCTTTTGCTGCAGAAGGTAAAAAAGAAATTAAAAAAACTATTAGTGAATTTCAAAATTAGAACTTTATCTGGTATAGACTGTCAGTAGTTACACTGTTGAAAAAAATTGCAAATTAAATGATTTCATGACTCAATGCATCTCTGTCAAATGTTAAATTATCTTCTGCTGGACTCAGAGCTTTGTTTTCTTTTTTTCCTTCAGCATAATTTTTTAGTTGTTAATCAGGGGCCATACAACTGTCAACCTGGTGTGTTTGTTGTTTCTGTGAGAAGATTAGAGGCTATATCCTCTGAGAACTTTGCTTTGATACTTTGGTTTTGCTCAAGGTAAGCAGGAAAGGGTGATACTGATGAGCCAAATGCCCATGTGATCTTGACCCCTATTCCCAACTCCAGCTCACGGCCATTATCTACAGTCCTCACTCTGAAAGCATCCTTGTCTACTTATGCTTCCTTCCAGAAGTGTTGCCTGGTTAAAAAGAAAATATGCGCATGATAGGCTGAGTGTAGTGCTGGAAGGGGACAGGGAAAATAAGAAGATGAGTGAGAGAGTGAGAGACACAATAAATGAAAAGTGAGGTCCCAGATCTCTGAGGGAGGATTCCAGGTCCAAGACCATTGTGCAACTAGAACTCTCCTTCCTCCTCCTCCTCCTCCTCCAGCCCATTCCCCACTTTCCAGTCCGGCACAGCCTGGCTGCCCCTGTTCCTTCTCCAGGTGCTGAGCCTGGGTCCACAACCCCATATGATAACCAGAGCACAGAGCTCCTTCCTCCAGTCCCTGCTGTTTCTTCTATTTATTTAAAATTTTAATTGTCTTTTGTTTTAAAGATACATAGATCACAAAAAAATGTTACATTCAAAAATATAAGCAGTTCCCATATACCCCACTCCTCCCACATCAACAACCTCTGTCATCATCAGCAACCTCTTTCATCAGTGTGACACATTCACTGCATTTGGTGAATACATTCTGGAGCGCTGCTGCACTGCATGGATTATAGTTGACATTGTTCTTTGCTGCTTCACACTGCATTGGCCAACTTTCAAGCTCTCGCTTTCTGCCGAAGCCCAACACACATCCCTTTGGTACAGCAATGGATTTGGGGAGGTTACCCCAATGCTTAATTCACTGGTGTGGCCCAGTGTCCACGCAATGCCAGTATGAAGGCTTGTACAGGTGAAGAGGAGAAAAAGTGCTTTGTGGGTACTGCACATCCAGGCATCTCGATTTGCTCCTGGAGGAATCCCCCTCCTTCTCAGTCTATTCCCAGGGTCAGAGCATCCCACCTCCCAGCCACCCACCAATCTTGCTAGACTCCTAGATGGTTTAAATCTAGACCTGCATCCTGGTATGTTCTGATACCAGCCATTAATCACCACACGATTTGATGGGAATCTGGGATGGATTAAAGTTCTGACACTGCCCACTCTCTCCTTATCACATTCTCCAATAGTTTCTGAGATAAAACATGTTTCCCTTCAGTCAGGTGCTGGTCACAGGGGCACTTCCTTGCTCTTCATTAGCCACGCTGTAGGGGTGGTTGGGAGAAGGCATTCATGCCCATCAGTATATCCAGTGCTCCTGTACACACAGTCTGAGTGGGCGCAGTGCTTTTCATGCCTGCTCTGTAAACACAGCTTCATGTCAGACAAACGTGCTGTACCCTGCCAGCCATCCCACCCAATGTAGCTCTTTCCCCATGAGCCATGTCTGTGGGATAGGTGCCTACCGAAGGTCAGAGGAAAGCCATTTTCCCTCAGAAGAGTATCAGGCCCAGCCCCTTTCTCTCCTGCCCTCATACTCAACTTGTGTGCCCCTGCAACTGTAAGATGACCTCAGTCTCAGGGCAGGAGTCAAGACAAAGCTCACCCTCTAAGAACACAAATGGCGGATGACTCCCAGCTCAAAGCTTATATCCCAGGGTTTGCTGCTGAGTGTGAGGAGCTGGAAGCACGTTGCTACATAAGGTGGCCCTGTATGTCTCCTTGGACCTGCCTTCTGCACCAGGGATGGCCTAGGAAGAATCAGGCTTCCTTGCCCACCCCTTTGCCTTTGCTCCCCTATTGCATCTATCTGGAAGGTCTACTTACCTTGTGATAGAGGATGAAGTTGGAGCCTCAATACCTATGACATGAGCATTGGCATAAATGGGGTACTGGCTTCTACTCATAGAATGGTCAACACATTGTTGGGAATTCTGTATCACATTGATTACATTGACATTGGATTACACTCATCTGAGGATTCTTTCATTTGTTTGAAGGTTAGAGTTGAGGCTGGAGAATCTTCCATATTTGTAACATTTTTAGTGTGAATTTTATCTTGTCATCTAAGGGCAATTTATTGATGGAATGCTTTCACACATACATGACGTTCGTATGGTTTCTCTCTATTGTCATCTAAGGTTAGAACAATTACAGAGTGTTTTCTCTTATCTGGCATTCAAATTTTTTCTTTCCAATGTGAGTTCTCATGTTATTTAACATAGAAGGATGAGTGAAAGTTCCCCACATAGATGATATTCATGGGGTTTCTCTCAAGTGTGAATTCTCTCAGGTTCCTGAGTAGATTGGAAGGTTGGCTGAATGCCTTCCCACATAGATGGCAGGCATAAATTCTCTCCAGTGTGAATTCTCTAATTTTATCTAAGGGCACAAGTTCTTCTGAAGGCTTCCTCACAAAGACAATAGTCATAAAATTGAACTGTCATGTGAGTTTGCTTTTACGTTCATTACAGGATCACTGGTCACTGAGGGTTTTTTAACTTGGAGTTGTCCCAAATGATATTGCAGGGACAGATGCTGGACATTATATATCCTGCCATAACCCATTGAATGGACTGGGGGAGAGTGTAAACTATGTTGTAAACTATAATCCGTGCTGTGGGGCAGTGCTCCAAATGCAATGAAGGTGCCACAATGATGAAAGAGGTTGATGGAGGAGTGGGGTGGGGTGAGGGGTGGGGTATATGGTAACCTCTTTTATTTTTTAATGTAACATTCTTTGTGATCCATGTCATCCAAAAAATACAGTTAAATTTTTTTAAAAAAATTAAGTTCACTGTCTGGGACTTTGGAAAAAAAGAACTGGGCTGACACAGGGCTTCTTTACCATGTGCGTTGGTACATATTGAGTCAGTCTGAAGTTGTGATGGCAACCTTCTCCCAAGTCATTGATTAAAATGGATGCTCTCCAATGAGAAAAATCTGTTGTTGGGAAGGAGAAGAGACACGATAAAATATTTGCTTGAATATATTCATTAATTCAATTCTCTATATGGAATTGTAGACTAATCATTCAGTGGGACTCCAGAGAGATTCTTTTATGTACATGCACACAATGTTACTCTCTGCATGCAAAAATTGATTTTGTCTTTTGTAACATCTTATCTCTAACTACTGAAATGATTTTGAAAAGTTCATTATGTTTCAAAGGTTATGACTATGATCCATCTTTATGAAATGAACCTTTTTTTTCAGGTACTGGGGTGGCCAACACTCAACCACTGAGTCACATCAGCTTCCCTGAGTTGGTCTTTTTATTTGTTTTTTTTTATTTTTTATTTTTTTTTATTTTAGGAGGCACCAGGGACTGAACCTGGGACCTCCCATGTGGGAAGCAGGCACCGAACCTCTGGGACCACATCTGCTCCCTGAAATTATCCTTTTATAAGACCTCAGGTTATGGTTTTGAGGTCAGATTAATTTTTCACTAAATCAAAAATTTCCCAAAGCCTTTTGCTGGGGGAATGCTTAATCTCAACTTTAATTATACTCAGGTGGTTGTGTTGACCTCCTAACTTAACCTACCCTAGATTTGATATTGAATGACCATTCATACAGCTGAGGCCTACCTTTCACAGGATGGTAGATGAATCCTTCCTGCAGGTATTTTGCATGGATATAATTTCTTCCTTTTTTTCCCTTCAAATCGGTTTTATTCACACACCATCCAATCCATCCAAAGTGTATAATCAATGGTTCTCACTATAATCACAGAGCTGTGATTTCATCCCCACAATCAATTTTAGAACATTTTTATAGCTCCAAAATGAATACAAACTCCTGGAATCCTAGAAATTGGGGAAGTCAAGCTTTTGATGCTCTTTGAAATCCTCCTGTCTTATCTCTCTATGTCCTGACATAGCCTAAATCCCCTTCTGTAATAATATTTCCTAAATCTTGTTCAAGACCCAGTGGGTTTTGCAAATATTTCAATCTTATTTAGATTTATAAGCGTGATTACTCAGATTTTTGCCAATTGATTTACAGAACTGCTGGTGAATGTCAGTGTATCTAGATAGACAAAATTATTTTAAAAGAAAAAAAATGGAGAAAAAAATCCTCTCAAGCTAAAACAGCAGCTAAATAAGCCCCAACATACCCTAGGGCACTAGATTTCAGGGCACTAATACTTGTGTTATGTAAACAACCCGGACAACCCCAAAAATCACAGCACCCACCCACACTCTTCACCTCTAAGAAAGCAGTGTCTTTTCTTACACTGCATTTTAAGGAAATAGAAGTAATTCATTTAAGAGAAAATTTCTCTCCAAGCTTCCAATGAATTAAATTGTATTTATAACTAATTCCAAGCATTTAACAAAACTGTAGAGGCAAAATATCCTCATAGATTTCAAAATTTATATAAAATTAAATCATATATGATACATTTTGGGGGAAACAGTGTAATACCTATTCATCTTTGCTAAATGATTGTATGTTACTGTTTCAAAGTGCTTTAACTAAGATGTCTTAAGCATTTAATATTACTCTGTCAAGTTCAATTTTGGTCCCTTAAGTATGTATTTTGATTAAGGAAAAAGAAAGTAGTTTTTCCTGAAGTAAAATGACTGGTTGTTATGGAATGAGAAAGAAGAAAATGTAGGACAAAACCTCAATAGATACAGAAAGTGACAGAAGGTTCATGGAATATGAAATTATGGTCAAAGATGGGAAAGATTTAATGGGTCTATGTATAAACATTTTAAAAACCTTACTATCAAATAATATACTGATGAAAAACTGAAACTTGGTTTTCTCTCTATTAAGGTGACATTATTTTTTGGTTTATTGGTCTGTTTTTGTTTGTTTGAGTACTCAGGATCGGAACTGACACCCAGAGCTCCTATGTGGGAGGCTGGCGCTCAACCACTGAGCCACACCAGCTCCCCTGAGTTGTATTTTTTTCATTTGTTTGCTTGTTTGCTATGGTTGTGTTTTTGGAAGCTACCGGGGATCAAACCTGGGAACCCATGCATGGGAAGCAGGTGCTCAACCACTTGAGCTACATCCGTTCCACTGTTGGTCTGTTTTAGGAAGACACTATAAAGAGTTTTTTTCTGAATAATCAGTGTAAAAGGCAGAAAGTCTGTGTCTTATCAAAATAACTACTTTATGTTAATTTTTTCAGGCCCATGGTTAATAAAATAGTCTCACATTTTAAAGAACTAAGTCTTTTCTTAACTTTAGTTAAGCAAAAAACCCCAAGCATTTCTTCACAGTAACCCATTTTCCTCTTTAACATAATGTTTAAACCTGACAACTTTTGACATTTTGCTTTTTCAATGTCAAACCCTGTGGAATATCTTTTTATTTCAAACCATTGCAACTAATTTTTTTCTTTCACCTTCCAAAAAGTGAGGTGCTAAAAATAAAGTTCATTTAATAGGTTATGAATTACATGGGAGGTGTTTAGGAAGTATGACAAATTTTAAAATAGATTTTTAACCCTTGTTTGTTTAAATTTGTTAGGGTAAAATATTTATATAAATAAAGTTTTTTATAAAATTCCTAGAGACTTAATAACGTTCTCACTGTTCATGCTATGTCATGATAATGGTCTTCATGATATAAGACAAAAGTATGATATTGTTAGTCATGCTTTTAGTTATTTTAAAGATATTATATGTTACAGAAAAGGAAAACAAATTTCTTTGTCAGTTACATTGTTTTACTCTGATGTTTCTCTGACAGCACAAGCAGTCAGGTACATGTCAAAGGTTCATCATTAACACAAAGTGAAAAGGTGAAACAGAACAAAACTTCTCTTATGGTCTGTAGTAGATGTCCTCAATATAAATTAATTGTCAAATGTTTTTATTTCTAAAAATAGCTTCATTTAGAAAATTCTCATAAGAGATTTAGAGCCAGAAGAAAAAGAAATAGAATCCAAATTGAAAAGGAAGCAGTAAAACTTTCACTATTTGCAGATGATACAATCTTATATGTAGAAAGTGCCCCAAAATACACAACAAAGCTTATAGAGTTGATAGATGAGTTCAGCAAAGTGGAAGGATATAAGATCAACATGCAAAAATTAGAATTTCTCTGCACTAATATTGAGCAGTCTGTGAAGGAAAATATTCCACTTACAATAAAAACTAAAAGAATCAAATATCTAGCAATAAATTTAAGGATGTAAATGACTTGTACACATTATTAAAAAAAGGAAATTGAAGAAGACCTAAATAAATGGAAGACTATTCTGTGTTCATGGATTGTAAGAGTAAATATCATTATGATGTCTATCCCACCCAAACTGATTTACAGATTTAACACAATACCAATAAAAATTACAACAGCATTTTTTATTGAACTGGAAAAGTCAATGATGAAATTTGTTTGGAAAGTCAAGTGGCCCCCATTAGCCAAAAGCGTATAGAAAAAGAATGAAGCAAAATTGGAGGGATCACCCTAGATGACTTTAAACCACACTATAAATCCACAGTGGTCAAAATTGCAGGGTATTGGCACAAGGATAGACATCCTGACCACTGGAGCTGAACTGAGAGTTCTGTTACAGACCCACAAATGTATGCCCAACTGATATTCAGCAAGGCCACCCAGCCCACCCTACTGGTACAGAGTGATGCTGGGAGAAATGGATATCCATATCCAAAAGAATGAGAGAGGATCACTATGTCATGCCCTATACAAAAATTAACTCAAGATGGATGAAAGACCTAAATATAAGAGCCAAGAGCACAAAGCTCCTAGAAGATAATGTAGAGAAGCATCTACAAGATCTTTACTAGGAAATGGTTTCACAAACTTCACACCCAAAACCAAGCAATGAAAGAAAAATAGGAACTCCTCAAAATTAAAGAGTTCTGTCCTTCAGTAGAGTTTGTGAAGAAAGTGAAAAGGCAGCCTACTCAATGGAAAAAATATTTGGGAACCACTTAGCTGATAATGATCTACTCTCCAGCATATATAAAGAAATCCTACATCTTGAAAATAAAAAGACAACCCATTTAAAAAATGGGCAAGAGACTTGAATAGATAGTTTACCAAAGAGGAAATACAAGTGGCTAAAAATCACATGAAAAGATGCTCAGCATCACTAGCTATGAGGGAATTGCAATTCAAAACTACTATGAGATATGATCTTAAACCTATTAGACTGGCTGCTATTAAAAAAAAACAACAACCCAAAATACAGAAAACTACAATGATGGAGAGAATGTGGAGGAATGGGAACACCCATCCACTGCTGTAGGAATGTAGAGTAGTGCAGGCATTGTGGAGGACAGCTTGGCAGTTTCTTAAGAAGCTAACTATAGATTTGGTATATGATCCAGCAATCAAACTACTAGGTATATACCCAGAAGAACTGAAAGCAGGGACATGAACAGATATATGTACAGTAATGTTTATAGCAGCATTATTCACTATTGCCAAAATTTGGAAGGAACCCAAGTGTAGCTAACGGATGGATGGATGAGAAAAATGTGGTATATACATACAATGGAATATTAATCAGTGGTAAGAAGGAAAGAAGTATTGACACACACAACAACAAGAATGAATATTGAAGACATTACGTTGAGTTAAGTAAACTAGTCACTAAAGGACAAATATTCCATGACCTCTCTGATATGACCAAACATATTGAACAGACTCACAGAGATAGTCTGGAAGACAGGTTACCAGGAGACATAAAGGGAGTAGAGAGTGGTGAGCCAACCCTCAATCTGGGAAGAACCTATGATAAGGTGAAAGGTGGTGGTTTGGCAGTGGATGGGGGTGATGGTGGTACAAGAATTTGAGAGAGTGAGCATGGTTGGAGAGGTGGGTTGGACTATAGTGGAACTTGGGGGAGGGCTTAGGAAGGAACGGTTGAACGCTGGGGAGGTGGAGGTCTCTGGTTGAAAATACAATTGTAGGAATGTTCTGTGTCTGTTTCTTTGTAATTATTGCTTGAGTTACCTCTTGAAAACCTATTTCTTACTTAAATGTGGCTTTTCTCTAAACCAAACTGAGCAAGTAAACACACTACCTTCTCCACCCTAGCATGGGACATGATTTCCATGGAAGAGCAGCCGTGGCCCCAAGGGATTAATACCAAGCACGAACCAGTGATGCATTTGGAAAAAGACCTTGAAAAAAAAGAGAAACATCAAATACACAAGAGTTTTTTTGGCTAAGAGCTTTTATATTAAGTTGGGGGTGTAATGCCAGTAGTTACACTCATGCATGTCTCAGGCAGACTGCACTAACTGCCACTGTAAACAAAGCTTCAAATAGGGGTGCTGCTGAGGGCTCTGGAGCCCTCTGGATAGTATAGGCAAGGACAGAATCTCTTGAAATCATTATCATGTTGTTGGGCCTTATCTTGGAATATGAGAACCTATTTCCCCAAATGTAACAATGCTAGACTCACTTATAATTGTCCTAAGCAAGGTTCTTCTATCCATTTTATGTGAACCTGTAATTAGCACTCTACCCATTAAATATATGTCTCAGAGACTTAAATCTTTGATCGGTTCATATTCCAGTTGAGAACTGAAACTCAGCAGAATTGCAGCCAACACCTACTCTCCAGTCCATCAGATTCACCCAGGTCAACCCACAAAATGATAATGATGAACAACCCCCATCCCAGAAAAACAGTGACTATCTAGAACTGAAAGCAAAACAGTTCCTTCCATCTGCCTCATAAGATCTAAGCCTCCTCTCAATCTGTGGCAGAGCTGGCATCATATCCCAAAGTCCTCAAGGTAAGGAATGAACAAACATCAGGGGGAATGCAACCATAAAAAAGTAAACTATTAATATTGTAGCAATAGAAGAACATGTAACATTGATATAAAGATAATGGTTACCAGAGGTTCTGAAGGGAGGGAGAGGGAGTAATAGATGGAACATAGAGCATTTTGGGGTCATTGGAATTAACTTAAAACCACAATGTAAACTATAGACTTTGGTAAGTAGCCATGTATGATAGGCTAGTGTATGAAGTCAGCCAGGTAATGGTGCCGAGCTGTTTGGTCAAGCAAGCACTGGGCTAATTGTAAGAGAAGAACATTTCACGGACTTTAATCATCAGTGAGTTGATTGCACAGATGGCTGGTTATATCTACCATCAATGAGTAGACTGCCATCAGCAGTGAGTGATGTGTCGTCCAATCAGTTGAAGACCTTGAAAGTGGAAGTGATTTCAGGATTTAGATACAGAAATACCACCTCTACTTCAGACAGTCAGTGTCTCCTGGGAGCTCATCAAGGACTTCCACTCAGGCCCTGGTTTGCAGCCTGCTTTATGGAATCTGGACTTGTACATTTCCACAGTCATGTGAGACAATATTATAAAATTTCATACTATTTACAGATATCTCCTGTCAGTTTTGTTTCCCTAGAGAACCCTGACTAATATACAATGCCTCGATATTTACTCATTAATTTTAACGAAACTATCACCGAATTGTAAGATATTTTAAATAGGGGAAAATGGGGAAGGGGACAGGGTAGGATATGTAGGAATTTCTTATACTTCTGATGTAACTTTTCTGTAATGTAAAGCCTCTTTTAAAATAAAGTTTATTATATTTTAAAAATAAATAAATTAAAGCCTAGATTGTATTCTCTTACAGCAATCGTATTTGTTTCTGGATTTTGTTATTTTTATATTCTGAGATGCTTTTGTTCTTTGTGCATAATTCGAAGTTCCCTAAAACTTTAGGTGTCTGTGTGACACCTGAGACTCAGTGTTAAAATTATCTAGCTCTGAAGGTGCTGAAAAAGCAGCATTAATTCTCAAAAGTCAACTCCATACAACTCTTAAAGAAGCTACAGAAAGGATCCAAGTTCAATCAAAGAGGTGAATGGGGCTGATATGGTTAAAGATTAAAGTGAGTAAAAATTCAGTGTAAAAGGTGATACTATCTATATATTGGAACTCTAATTTCTATATGAGACCAAGGAGGGAAGAGCTATTTTATGAAAAATCTAAACTTTCTGTTGCACAAGATCTGATTTAACCTATCAAGTCAGTTTATTTAGACAACCTAACTCAACTTTATTTGACATAGAATCTAAAATAACAGATGAGATCTTAGTATTCTGTACAGGTTTCTGTAATACCATGATGCATTGCAAAGTGTTTTAGGCATAAAATGAAAAAGAATTTGTGAATTCCCTTATGGAACTAGAAAGGGAAAGCATAGAACTGTAAACGTCCCCATCTGAGGAATTCCTGCTATTCTCTCAATCTTACTGAAACTGTAAGTTTAAAAATAAAACACCTTTACAAGAACCAAATCTAACATCCACTCCTGTTAGTAAGAAGATTATCCTCATTTAAACTTATAACAGGGAATCCTATGGGAAGAATATCTAATAGGGATGAACATTGCCTCATAA
Organism: Dasypus novemcinctus; assembly: GCF_030445035.2. Taxonomy (NCBI): domain Eukaryota; kingdom Metazoa; phylum Chordata; class Mammalia; order Cingulata; family Dasypodidae; genus Dasypus; species Dasypus novemcinctus. Next base: position 8,659,024 of record NC_080693.1, on the reverse strand, counting down.
AAGAGACTGTGCTAATGAGCCAAGACCTCAGTCTTAAAGCTTGCAATTATAAACCTTATTTTTGGAAAGACAAAACTAAGTCTAGGGAGCAGGTGTAATTCAGTGGTTGAGCCCCTGCTATCCAGGTACAAATCCTGGGTTCAATCTCTAGTACTGCCTTAAAAAACAAACAAAAAAACTAGGCTAAATTTTAATTGATGCCTAACAGACACAGCCAGGAAATCTCCTTGTTACTCAATATGGCTTAGCCCTAAGCCAAACTCTGCAGATAAACTCACTACCTTCTCTCCTATGTGGGACATGACTCCCAGGAATAAGCCTCCTTGGCACCTAGGGATCAGAAATGCTTTCAGAGAATGATCTTGATCAAAATGGAGAAAAGAAAGAAAATTAAAAGTTTCTATAGCTAAGAGATTTCAAGTAGTGTGAAGAGGTCATTCTGGAGGTCTCAGTCAGATATAAATATCACAAACTGCCACAGTATGCAAAGCCTCAAACAGAAGTGTTCCTAAGGGCCCTTGGGACACCCAAACACCATAATCAAGCTACAAAATCATATGAAATCAACACCCCCTCAGACCTGGTTATATTCACATATAAATCCCCAGCTCATAATCCTACTTTTTAATTTAAACCTCTATTTTTCAATTTACTTATTACTTCTCAGAGACTTAAAGCCTTGGATTATTCTTCTTCCAGCTGAGTCCTGAAACCCAGGGGTTCCAGTCCCTCCAAGAATGAGAACCTGCAACTCAGGAAGACTGTAAGCAAAGCAGTTTCATCTCTCTAGCCCATAGAGTTGATGCCCCTTTTCAGCATGAAGAAGTTCAAGCATTCATTCCCCAGATATCCCTCAAGATGGAGGAATGGACAAAGAAAATGGGGGAATTGTAATCACAAACTAACAAATATTATAGTTGCTGAGTCATTATTTAAATGCTTTTTAACTTTCTGATATATTGTAATGTAGAAGAAATGATTTGGAAATGTTGTAACTCACTGAACTTTACCTCTTATGACTTGCTTCTTTGATGATGATTCTATGTTTTATAATTGCACAATCTTTTCCCTTTAATTAGAAAGTAACAGGATAACTTGTGACTGGCCCAGCATGTATGCCCTTATTTTTGTCTGCAACCCTGGAGTCTGATACTCCTGACTCAGACTTCAATATTTATTAATGAAGAAATACAATTCAGCCCAGAACTGACCAAGTGAGTTCTGATCAAAGTTGGCCTGTGCCTAATATATGCAATAGCCTGAACCTTAAACTTCAAATGAGCTAAGTATGCAATCATCCTGCACCTACTAGAGATTAAACTATCTCTAACCTTATTATCTAAATCTACCTGTCTGTTTTAATGTTATAAAACACTGAAGTTTTCTCCAGTTCAGAGAGATAGATTTGTGTTGGAGATTTGGACCCAGAGGGCATCGGGAATGAAAGAAAGAGAAAAGGGAGAAAGAAACAGAAAAAGAGAGCGAGAGAAAAAGAAGGAGAGAGCTGGGATCAGAGGGTCTGCAAGTAATAACTTCTCAGACAACTTTATTGTTTACAAGGGGCTCTCTATATACCCCAGTGTACATGATGAGAAGCATGAATACATAGCCTACTTGCCAATAACCAGGAACACGTAGCCTACATACCAATAAGCAGTAACACATAGCATATGTGACATCAAGCAGCATTACCCATAGTCTAAGGAGTTTGAAAAAATCTTATCTCAAGGTACAAAGTCTAAGTGTTCTATTCACTACAAAATGTATGTGCTCATCTTTTCTTGCAGCCTTGAACAGCTTCATCCCATTTGCTTGGAACTCTTAATTACCACATTCCTTAGGTTGCAAGCATAGCCACGGAGGCAGCACTAGCAGGGAGACAGCACGTCTCTCCTTGTGAGGCCACTGTGCCTCAGTTTCCAACAGATTTGGGGACTGTCCTCCTGTCTTTGTTAAAGAACCTTTTTCTCTTCTCAGAAATCCCAGTGCCACTTAATTGATTCTCATTCACACCACACAAGGACTCACTTTTGTGCAGCAACAGATAGAAACTCTAAATGCTGTTCTATGCAGAAGGTAGGCAGAAATGCATGAGATATAAAGTAATGTATAATAGAAGTAGACAGTAATAAATTTAAAGATTTTGAAATATTTTTTTGATTTTTTAAGAAGTCTGGAAATTGACAGGACTTACAAAATGGGAATGGAGTTGAGCTGGCTCATAATAATTAGATGGAAAAATAACCAGAACTGAAACCATAGGAGTGAAGTCAACTAGATTCCAAGGTAGGTTCCACAGGAAAGCAGCACTTGGCTTTTCTACTAAAGTCCTGTACTCTTCATCTTGTTCTTTTCTGGTTAAAAATCTCCTTTATTTGTCTTCCCTTTATACAGGGAGGAACAGTTCATAAACCTAATCAGAATTACATTTGAAGGGACACCCTGATTACACAGCTGCTAAAGCTGGCCAGGCTTCATTCTGTGGGACGCGCCCTGTTCACTTTGAATTTATCGTACATTTAAAATTTTAAAATCTCATAAAATTTTGCAAACATTTTGTATCCTTTATTAATTCAATACATACTTTTTGACTAAATTCTTTGTACCAGGAAATTTCTGGATCCTCAAGATTAAGTAGGGAGAGAGGGGGCAAGATGGTGGCTGAGTGAACTTGCCTGGTAATGTCTCTGCAGGGGGTGGCTGGGCAGCGTTGAAGGCTCTTTGGGACCACGCTGTTTCGGGGATTTTTGCTGGTTGGAAGGTGTCTGGACATCAATTTGGTGGGAAGGTAACAGAGAGGATACGTCTATAATATACAAACGGAGGTCCCAGCTGGGCGCGGAAAGTTCTCTCCTTGGGCGGACGGAGCCGCGGTATTGGGTGCTGCTGCAGCTCGGGGAGCCGCCGCAGCCAGGGTTTTTGTTTTTGTTTTTTTTTTCCCCTTATTTTGGAGGCTCTGCGGTGCTGAGGAATTCGCGGGTACTGGGCCGGCTGGTCAGGGGTTGATGGGACAGGACTCCTTTGCAGATCGATTTGGGAAGACAGACGGTGTTTTGTTGTGAAGCGGGGGACGTATTGGTCGCAGGACAGGGGGGGTAGCGCTTCCGCCTGGAGCTCCATCCCCACAGGTCCGGCTGCCGATCTGCAATGGAATTGGATTTTTGGCAATAAGGGGACACAATTGGGAGATCCTTGTAGGGTGCAGTGAGGGAGGGGGACACGTCTGGAAGCCGATTGGGGAATATTTTGCGAAGTTTGGGACTTCCGGTTGGAGTCTGTTTTCGGCGTTTCCAGTTGAAGCCCACCCCACCCAGCGGGGCTTGGGAGCTGGGTCATTGAACTGGCTGTGGTGTAGAGGCGCCCTCTAGTGGCCGTTGTGTGGGAGCACAGGGAGGGAGCTGTCCAAAGGCTGAAACCCTGAGGAGTAGGTGAATTGCAGGGATCAGACATTAAATATAGAATTTGCGGACCTGGCTTCCCCCAGGGGGCTGGCACCCAGCTACGGGGATCCCTGAGGGCTGTGTTGCACTGTGGGGCTCCTAAGCTTCCTGTTGACCAGATTTGAGGTTGCCAGGTCTGGGTCCTCTGGACTCCGGTGGTCCACACCCCAGACTCACACCTCTTGAGTATTCAGTGTCTCAGACTTTCCACCCCTGAATCAATCATGCCCTGGGGTCTACCTGGGGTCCTTGAGTGCCCTGGACCTTAACGTTTGCGTTTTATCTTTATTGGTTCATATTGTTTTGTTTTTATTTTCACTTTATCTTATTTTTTACTCTTTTTGATGCCCTGATTGCTAATATTGCATTATCCCCTAGTCTTTTCTCGTAGCATGTCCCCCAAAGTCCTTTTTTTATACAGTTATTTAGGGGGGTTTTTTCGTTGTTGTTTTAGATAGTGTTGCAATTGTGGGACGTGTATACCTGTATTTCTCTTCCCCCTACCTGTTCCCCACCGTTTGCCCACCCTCTTTTTCTTTCTTCCTTTCTTCTCGTCTTTCTTTTTTTCTTTATTATAATTAGTTTTACTTTTTCGGTTTTCTCTCTCCCTCTTGTCCCTCATTTTCCACTTATTTTATTTTAATTCAAGTATACAATAGGTGCTACAGGGAACACCTCACATTTGCTGGGTTTTCCCATCCTCCACTGCCTCATTTCTGTGCGAACTGATTTAGGCTACCTACACTATCCCCCTTCCCCTGCATCTTGATATCGGCTATCATCTACTGTCTCTCCTATATTCCACCCCCCACCTCCCGTTCTTTGATCCACAAAGTGTCTAACTCTTAATTTCTAATACCTTTGTTCTGTTTTCTGTCTGGTATCCACTCTTGAAACTATTACCTTTCTTTTCTTTTTCCCTCTCTCACGAAAACAATAGCTTTGTAGCTCATACCATATTACTCCCATATTCAGTCATCCACCTCATAAAAGGTACTCTACCTACAGCTATAACTCTACACAATCTACATGAATCTAACCTCCATCTTCCCAGATCTCATATTCTTGCTTTGTTAACATATATCACCAATACTATTCTACACTTTTTCCTTGCTTACACAATTGCCTTTCCCTGGCACTAATACTTTCCTTTAAAGTGAACTTAACCAGCAACAAGAAATTAGAATAAGAAGAACAAAGTGACAAAAAGAAGATATAACACTTACACAAAAATAACAGCTAATTAATCTCCAAGACTAGACAAAGAAGCTACGGAACTGATTAAACCCATCAAGATAAAAGGATGACCAGAAAGCAACAAAAATCTACAAACCAAATCAGTAATCAGGAAAACATGGCTGAATCCTATCAACAAACTAAAAATCAGGAAGGGGAGCAGAACTTCGCACAAGCAATGAAAGATCTCACAACATTTATCACCAACAAATTTGATGAAGTAATGAAAGAGGTTAACAACATGAAGACAACACTGGGAGGGGAAATTGCAGACATACGCAAAAACATAACAGACATGCTGGGAATGAACACCACAGTTCAAGAAATCAAAAATACACTTGCAGCAAATATCAAAAGACTAGAAGAGGCAGAGCAGAGAATTAGTGATGTGGAAGACAGTACATCAGAAATCAAACAGATAGTAGAAGGGGTCAATAAAAAGATAGAAAAAATCCAGCTAGGACTTAGGGACCTGAATGACAATGCAAAACGCTCAAATATACGTATTATAGGTATTCCAGAGGGAGAAGAGAAGGGAAAGGGGTCAGAAGGAGTGTTGCAGGAAATAATGGCTGAAAACTTCCCAAATCTACTGAAAGAGACAGATGTACATATCCAAGAAGCACAGCGCACTCCACTGGTCATAAACCCCAACAGGCCCACCCCAAGACATATACTCGTCAAATTATCCAATGCTCAACACAAAGAGAAAATCCTAAAAGCAGCAAGAGAAAAGAAAACCATCACATACAAGGGAAGCTCCATAAGATTAAGTGCTGATTTCTCATCTGAAACCATGGAGGCAAGGAGGCAGTGGTATGATATAGTCAAGGTATTAAAGGAAAAAAATTTCCAACCAAGAATACTATATCCAGCTAAACTAACATTCAAACATGATGGAGAGTTCAAAATATTCGCAGATAAACAGAAACTGAAAGAGTATACAGACAAGAAACCTCCCCTTCAAGAAGTTCTAAAGGGAGTTGTGCAGGAAGAAAGGAAAAAACAGGACAGGCAGAGTTGGAGGAGAGTATAAGAGCAACAAAAAAAGACAAACTAGATGGGGGAAAAATACAAACAAAATATGACAAACACAAATCCAATAAAAATATGGCTATCACAAATAATTCCTTGAAAGTAATAACACTGAATGTCAACGGATTAAACTCACCTATCAAAAGATTCAGACTGGGACATTGGATAAGGAAATATGACCCATCTGTATGCTGTTTACAAGAGACACATCTTAGACCCAGAGACGCATGGAGATTGAAAGTGAATGGCTGGAAAACAATCATACAAGCAAACAATAACCAAAAAAAAGGCAGGAGTAGCTATATTAATATCAGACAAAATAGACTTTAAATGTGAAACAATTGTGAGAGACAGAGAAGGATACTACATTTTAGTGAAAGGGAAAATTTGTCAAGAAGATCGAACAATCATAAATATTTATGCTCCTAACAAGGGTGCCTCTAAGTACGTAAGACAAACGCTGGAAAAACTAAGTGAAACAATAGATGCATCTACAATCATAGTGGGGGATTTTAATACACCACTATCTACCTTGGACAGAACATCTCAAAAGAGAATCACTAAAGAAACAAAACATTTGAACAGTATATTAGAGGAGCTGGAACTAATAGACATATATAGATCATTACACCCAAACACAGCAGGATATACATTCTTCTCAAGTGCACATGGATCATTCTCCAAGATAGACCATATGCTAGGCCACAAAGAAAGGCTGAATGAATTCAGAAAGATTGAAATCATACAAAACAATATCTCTGACCACAGTGTAGTCAAGCTGGAAATTTGCAAGGGAAAGAGGCCCAGGTTTCACACCACGATTTGGAAATTAAACAGCACACTCTTAGAAAAACAGTGGGTCAAAGAGGAAATCTCAAAAGAAATCAATGACTACCTTGAAACAAATGATAACGATAACACAACATACCAAAATTTATGGGATACAGCAAAAGCAGTACTGAGAGGGAAATTTATAGCCATAAATTCATATATCAAAAAAGAAGAAAGAGCAAAAATTGAAGAATTAACTGCACATTTGAAGGAATTAGAAAAACAACAACAAAGTGACCCAACAGGAAGAAGAAGGAAGGAAATAACAAAGATAAGAGCAGAACTAAATGAAATAGAAAATAAGAAAGCACTTGAAAAGATAAATAAGACCAAGAGCTGGTTTTTTGAGAAGATCAACAAAATTGACAAACCTTTAGCGAGACTAACAAAGAGAAAAAGAGAGAAGATGCAAATACACAAAATAAGAAATGAGAAAGGCGATATCACCACTGACCCCACACAAATAAAGACTATCATAAGAGGATACTTTGAAAAACTATATTCCAACAAAAATGACAATTTAGAGGAAATGGACAAATTCCTAGAAACACATAAGCAACCCATATTGACGAAAGAAGAAATTGATGATCTTAACAAACCAATCACAAGCAAAGAGATAGAATCAGTCATTAAAAATCTCCCAACTTAGAAGAGCCCAGGGCCAGACGGCTTCACAGGTGAATTCTACAAAACATTCCGGAAAGAACTAACACCAATCCTGCTGAAACTATTCCAAAAAATCGAAACAGATGGAACATTGCCAAACTCCTTCTATGACGCCAACATTACCCTAGTACCAAAGCCAAACAAAGACACCACAAAAAAGGAAAATTACAGACCAATTTCTCTAATGAACCTAGATGCAAAAATACTCAACAAAATACTTGCTAATCATATTCAACAACACATTAAACGAATTATACACCACGACCAAGTGGGATTTATTCCAGGTATGAAAGGATGGTTCAACATAAGAAAATCAATCAATGTAATACACCATATAAACAGATTGAAGGAAAAAAATCACATGATTATATCTATAGATGCAGAAAAAGCATTTGACAAAATACAGCACCCTTTCTTGATAAAAACACTCCAAAATATTGGAATACAAGGAAATTTTTTGAACATGATAGAGTATATATGAAAAACCTACAGCCAACATTGTTTATAATGGAGAAATCCTAAAATCCTTCCCTCTAAACTCAGGAACAAGACAAGGATGCCCATTGTCTCCACTCCTATTTAACATTGTCTTAGAAGTACTTGCTCGAGCACTGAGGCAAGAACCAGATATAAAAGGCATTCAAATTGGAAAGGAAGAAGTCAAAATTTCATTATTTGCAGATGACATGATCCTATACATAGAAAACCCTGAGAGATCTACAACAAAGCTTCTAGAACTCATAAATGACTTTAGTAAAGTTGCAGGTTATAAGATCAATGCGCAAAAATCAGTAGCATTTCTGTACACCAATAATGAGCAAGATCAGGAGGAAATCAAGAAACAAATACCATTCACAATAGAAAATTAAAAAATCAAATACTTAGGAATAAATTTAACTAAAGAAGTAAAAAACTTATACACCGAGAACTATACAAGACTGTTCAAGGAAATTAAAGAAGACCTAAATAAATGGAAGAATATTCCTTGTTTGCGGTCACCCCTTGGGCTGAAGTGTGGTTTGCTGGCCTGGCGGGGGAGCGGCCACGGTAGGCCTAATTCCACTGCCCCCATAATAGGGTGGCTGGTTGGACTCACCGCCACCCCTGAAGGAAGCTCGGCATGGGCGCAGAGTGCCCTCGGGTCTCCCCTTCTCGGCAGCCATGCTTCCACGGCCGCCCCTCCTCCCGGATGGTGCCACACGATGCCTGTGGGGCGGCACCCTTCTTCTTCTTTCTCCCTGCGCAGGCGCAGGGCGGAAAATTCCAGTCTGCCCTTTTCCCTCCCCCGACAGCAGCAACAGCCAGGCGTGGGCGGGAAACTCAAGTCTGCCCTCCACCCCAGCAACAGCAGCCACCAATCCCTAAACCCTGCCCCTTCCCCCAGCAACAGCGACAGCCAATCCCTAACCACCACCCCTCCCCCGTCCAGTACCGCCCACTGACCTTTCACTGGCAACCAATCAGAACAGGGCATGGCTTTGACCAATCAGCCTTCCCCAGCCCCTATAAAACTGTTGCCTCTCCCTCAATAAAGTGGACTTGCGTGTTTACCTTGTCTCCGCGGTAGTTCTTCTGCCGTGCGCCCTCCAGTCCTGAGAGCCCCCGACAAGGGCCTGGCCTCCCTTGTCCCCAGTTCATCGCCTGCTTCTCCGGGCGACCCCTTCGTCACCAGCTTTGCCGGGCAACCCGGTCAGCCGAACCGCGCAACCCCTGTGAGACCGATCCCTCGTCTGCTGCCGGACCGACCCCTCGTCCCACGTGGGACCGACCCCTAGTCCCAAGCGGGAACGACCCCTCGTCCAGAGCTGGACTGACCCCTCGTCCGCAGCCAGACCCCACCTCTACCGACCGAGCAAGCCGCCGCACTTGTTCATGGATAGGAAGACTGAATATTATCAAGATGTCTATCCTACCAAAACTGATCTACACATTCAATGCAATCCCAATAAAAATCAACACATCCTTCTTTAAGGAACTAGAAAAACTAACTATGAAATTTATTTGGAAAGGAAAGAGACCCCGAATAGCCAAAGACATACTGAAAAAGAAAAACGAAATTGGAGGAATCACACTACCTGACTTCAAAACATACTACAAAGCTACAGTAGTGAAAACAGCATGGTATTGGCATAAGGAGAGACACACAGACCAATGGAATCGATTTGAAAGCTCTGATATAGAACCTCACATATATAGCCATATAATATTTGATAAAGCCACCAAACCCTCTCAACTGGGAGAGAGTGGCCTATTCAACAAATGGTGTCTGGAGAACTGGATAGCCATATGTAGAAGAATGAAAGAGGATTACCATCTCACACCTTATACAAAGATCAACTCAAGATGGATCAAAGACCTAAATATAAGAGCCAAGACCATAAAAACCTTGGAAAGCAGTGTAGGGAAACATCTACAGGACCTAGTAATAGGAAATGGCTTCATGAATATCACACCAAAAGCACGAGCAGCAAAAGAACTAATAGATAAATGGGACTTCCTCAAAATTAAAGCCTTCTGTACCTCAAAGGAGTTTGTTAAGAAAATAGAAAGGGAGCCTACGCAGTGGGAGAAAATATTTGGCAGCCATATATCTGATAAGAAACTTGTAACTTGCATATATAAAGAACTCATATATCTTGAAAATAAAAAGATAAACAACCCATTTAAAAAATGGGAAAAAGATTTAAACAGACACTTCTCCAAAGAAGAAATACAAATGGCTAAAATGCACATGATAAAATGCTCCAAATCTCTAGCTATCAGGGAACTGCAAATCAAAACTACAATGAGATACCATCTTACTCCCATAAGATTGGCAGCTATAAAAAAAACAGGAGAATACAAATGCTGGAGAGGATGTGAAGAAAGGGGAACACTCATCCACTGCTGGTGGGAATGCAGAAGGATCCAACCATTCTGGAGGACAGTTTGGCGGTTTCTCAAAAAGCTAACCATAGATTTGCCATATGATCCAGCAATACCACTGCTGGGTATATACCCAGCAGAACTGAAAACAAGGACACAAACCGATATATGTACACCAATGTTCATAGCAGCGTTGTTCACTATCGCCAAAAGTTGGAATCAACCCAAATGCCCATCAACAGATGAGTGGATCAATAAAATGTGGTATATACACACAATGGAATACTACGCGGCTGTAAGAACAAATACACTACAAACACACGTGATAACATGGATGAATCTTGAGAACCTTATGTTGAGTGAAGCAACCCAGGCATTGAAGGACAAATACTATATGACCTCAATGATATGAAATAAACAAGCTGCCTCAGAGAGCTAGAGACTGAACGATAGGCTTACAGGAAATCGGGGGGTGGAGGAAGGATGTGAGCCGATGTCTGCAGGGGTGGAATTTATGATGAGCTGGCGGTAAGTATGAACACAAAGAAGAGATAAAATGGGGGCAAGGGGTTGCCTTTGGGTGGGGCTTTGCAGGTTTGAGGGGGGCTGGGGATGGGCGGATGGGTAATATTGCCCAAAAAGTGGGGGGAGGGAGGGGTAGCATACGAACACAGGAGAGTGTAAGGTGTTGGTTGAGAGTAAAATGCTGAAAAAATCGTATCAAAATATAATTAAGAGGGTCACCTGTTTAGGATGCTCGGAAGGGATGGTCCGATGCAGGACGGGCTCCTGGGGAATGTCTGAATGCTCATTTTGCCAGAGTGGGTGATACCATTGGGTAGAGACCCAAGTAGTGAGAGTGGGGGTGGACCCACATCCTGGGGAGGACTAATGCCATCAAATAGAGGGAACTGTATCTCTCTAGAGAAAGGGTGGCTCCCAGGGCATTGGGGCAGCTGAGCAATTTAGGACCTGAACACTGTTGTAAGTATCTCTGGACGTGGTTCCTCGGGAAACGGAGGTTGGCTTTCACTATGGGCACCAAGGGGATGGGAAAATGGATGTTAAATGTGTGAAACCAACATAAATGTGGGGTAAGAGAGGAGTTTCGTGAGAATACACAAGGATGGATATAAAATATGTAATATTACATCATAAACATATAGGGGATGACAGAATGACAATGTAAACCATAATGTAAAACATAGGATAACTAAAAATGTTAGAAAACTGCGTGTCCTAAAGTATGCACCACAATGTAAGCACAGATGTCACCTGGTTTGAAAGCTATTGTCTCAGACTATGTACATCACTTTAAGTAAATATGTTGTGAATAGGTTGTAAGAGTATCGCTGTGGAAGGGAAAAGGTTTTGTGGTGGATGTGTGGGAGTGCTGTATATTGCATACATGAATTGCTGTGGTCTAGGGCTCTTGTGAAGAGAAGTTCAATAATTAGGGGGAAAAAAAGGAAAAGAAAAAGATAGGATGTAGAATTTTTCTAAGTCAACACGTATTCTATATCTAACCTTTAAACCCATCGCTATATTCCATTTTGCTAGTAAGAGATCCTGACATGACATTGGGACTTCAATATTCAGATAGTTCTGGATCCCAGAGTGGTCCAACAATGGCAGCGGAGAAATACTGGTATGGGATACTATTGACAGGGGATATATGGCTGACAGGGAGCTATACAGGACATATGTCCAGGGTGCATGGTAATGTTTGGATATACTCATAGTGGCAACAATTAAAAAGTAAAGCTGGGGGGGTACTGGGTCCCTGGCTGGGGGTGCTGTGCCGCGGTCCCTAGGGGAGCAGCGGCAGTCCCCCAAGTGCAGCGGCAAGGACCGAGAAGGAATGAAGGTCCAACAGTAAGCCCCTGATACTAATGACTATACTTGTGAGCCTATAGGCCTGAAATAAGAACAAGGCCTAGAGCAGCACTGTGCCTGGGAATTTCCTCCTGACAGCCTTCATGTTACTCAAATGTGGCCAGTCTTGAAGCCTAACTCAGCATCTAAATGCAATTCCTTCCCCCCAGCATGGGACATGACACCCGAGGATGATCCTCCCTGGCACCGAGGGATCACTATCAACTAACAACTGATAATGCAACTGGAAAATGACCTTTAATTGAAGGTTCGATGTGGATCAGTAGAATATCCCTGTCTACTTAGGATAATATGACTTTAAAATGCTGTTTGATCTAATATAAGGGGGAAATAGAAAGGAGAAATGAGTTTATATGGCTATGAGTCTCTAAAAAATAAAAGAGTCTGGAGGCTGTCAGAAGGATTTCCCTTATGCACAACTGAGCAGAGTCTAAGAGACAGATAAAGTAGATACAATCCCCAGGTATTGGTTCCTTTGAGGGCTAAAGGGACCCACGGGTTCTTCGGTCATGGCAGATAGGGTTCACTGCCATGTCAGATGGCCCTTCTATGGAGCTGGTGTTTCTGCGTGATGAAACTGGACCCAGAGGGGATCTCTTTTCATAAGACTATCATGCTACTTTACTGGAATTGTAGTTGGTATTGGGGTTTAAGATATATTTAGGGGATTGAATCTTTTTACTGACAATATGATAGCCAGGCCCTGAGCCTCAACAGACTCCAGCTCCTACAATCTGAACTATTGGACTCACCTCACTCAGCTAAGATGGAGTTGAAGAAGGGCAACCACCACACCATGGAGCCTAGAGTGCCTACAACTGAAAGCAGGAGGTTTGCATCCAGTAGCCATGTGGAATCTGAGCCTCCTCTTGACATAAAGGTGCAACGGACACAACCAATCCAAGGACCTCAGAGAAAAGGTGGCAATGGAGTGGGAAAAGTGGACATGGTGGCTGATGGGTATGGGGAATGGCAGGCAGAGATGAGATGTGGAGGCGCCTTTGGGACTTGGGAGTTGCCCTGGATGGTGCTTCAGGGGCAATCACTGGACATTTTAAATCCTCCCAGGGCTCACTGGATGGAATGGGGGAGAGTGTGGGCCATGATGTGGACCAATGACCATGAGGTGCAGAGATACCCAGAGATGTACTTACCAAATGCAATGGATGTGTCATGATGATGGGAGTGAGTGTTGCTGGGGGGGGGAGGGTGTGGTGGGGGTGGTGGGGTCGAATGGGACCTCATATTTTTTTAATGTAATATTTTTACAAAATCAATAAAAAAAAAGAAAAAAAAAAGATTAAGTAGGGACCCAGATGCACTGGATCTCTATGGACAAAAAGCTAGAATCCCCTGGAGGAGATATATAATTTTTTAAAAAGGGAGGGGGGAGTGGATGTGGCACAAGTGATTGAGCACCTGCTTCTCACAAGGGAGATCCCAGGTTTGGTTCCTGATGCCTCCAAAAAACAAAGACAAAGAACAAGCCTTGTGACTGAAGAAGATTCTTCATTTCATACAGTAATTGGCCACTTGTTAATACACTTTTATGAAGGGCCTTTTCAAGTGTTTTCTCCATCTTTCTACGGGGCTCTTTGCCTTTCTTATTAATTTGTAAAAGTTATTTCTATATTAAGGCCATGAGTCCTTTCTTGGGTATATGGATTGCAAAAGCATTTTCCCACTAGTTGGTTTGACTTGTACTTTCTCCATGTTGTCTTTTGAAGAATAAAATTCCTTATTTTTTCTTTTATTTTAGCACTGTTTTAAACAAATCCATTTTATTGACACATATTAATAAAGTATAAATTGTTCCAAACTGATCGATGGTATTCCATTTAATCACATATTTGTGCATTCATTACATCAGTCATTTTAGAGCACTTTCATTATTCCAATAATAATAATAATAATAAACAAACCAAAAAAACCTCAGCCCCTCTAAGTCTCTCTATGTTTCCCCTGCTGTACAAAGCTGCTATTCTTTTCCTTTCTCTCTAGTATATTTGTATTTTTATTTTGCAAAAATGGTCTTATACATGCAATATCATCCACATTCATGCTTTACATGAGGTTTCACTGTCTTATGAAGTCCCATGGTACAGTTTTTAGCTTTCCTTCTAGTAATGTACATGATCTTAGACTTGCCCTTTCAACCATTGTCATACCCATATAGAGCTCAGCTAATTACAAACACCATCAAGTGCTTGTATTCATTTCCAAAGATTTACAAATAACCTTTTTACCAGTTATGCATACATTAACCCGCAGCTTTCCATTCTGTACCCTCATTTTCTTTTCTGGTGACCTATATTCTAATTATTAACTTCATGAGTTCACATTTTATATTTACTTCATAATAGCACAATCATACAGTATTTGTCTTTTTGTGTCTGGCTTCATTTAACATAATGTCCTCTAGGTTCATCCATATTGTCATATGCTTCACAACTTCATTTCTTCTTACAGCTACATAATATTCCATTATGTGTATATACCACAGTTTGTTTATCCATTCATCAGTTGATGGACACCTGGATTGTTTCTAACTTTTGGCAATCATGAATAATGCCACTGTGAATTTCAATGTCCGGATGTCTGTTGGTGTCTCTGCTCTCAGTTATTCCAAGCACATACATAAAAGGATAATGTCAGGTAACATGCTATGTTGATATTCAACTTCCTTAGGAGGTGCTAGTCATTCCTCCACAATGGCTGTACCATTCTGTACTCCCACTAACAGTGAATAAGTGTTTCCATCTCTCCATATCCTCCCCAACATTTAGTTTTCCAACTTTAAGAGTGGCCAGTGTAATAGGTGTGAAATGATATCTCATGTAGTTCTGATTTGCATTTCCCTAACTGAAAATGAAAAACATTTTTTTTTCATGTATTTCTTCACCATTTGTATTTCTTCTTTGGACAATTTTCTTTTCAAGTTTTTTGCCCATTTTTTAATTGGGAAGTTTGTCTTTTTCACTATTGAGTTGTATATTTTCTTTATATATCTTGGATATTAAACCCTTACTGCATATGTGATTTATTTTTAAAGTGACAGATTAGGATCTTTAATTTTTAAATCCACTCCTCTTTATGACAATAAAGGAAAAGAGAAACATTCTTGATTCACACATTGTAGGATCTGTTTTTCTAAATTACTCCTAACGTTTAATAGAGGAGGATAACCAACAATTATTTAAATACAAAACTGGGCAACAACAGCCCAGCAGGTTACTTTTAGCTTCTACATTGGTGGACTGGGTTTTAAATTCATATGATCCAACAGCCTCTAAGGAATATTTAAGCAGGCATTTTAATTCTGAGTAATGGGTTTTCAATTGCCCACACTAATTTTGTTAAGCAGATATTAAGCAAACATCAATGATTATAAGACAAAAATTTAATGACAATTTGTTAGTGGGTATATAATAATCCATTGGGCTAAATCATTTACATGGGACTATATAGACATTTAAAACAGAAGCAGATGTAAATATTACATATTATCATCATCAGATTCATCTTCTTCCTTCAAAGATTCCTTAGCATATTTCTCTGCTTCTTCCCTTATATCTTTTGGAACAATTTCATGTCTTCCTTTACTTAATTCACCAACCCAACTGAATGCTTTATCTTTAACTTCATCACGTGCTATGTAAATTATTTTTGCAACTTCTTTAACAACGTCACGGGAGGTCATTTCTTTCATCTGAAGCTTTTCGATTTCTGTCTTTGCAGCTTACCTGGTTTACCACTGGCACAGCCCCAACAACCATATGAAACACCCGATGGCTCAATCATGTGGAGCTGTGCACCATCCTTCACAATGTAAGACCCTAACGTGAAACTGCATCCAAAAGGTCTAACAGCACTGTACAGTGTACAGGCATGAACATCCATGGACACTCTGTCTGCAAGATGTTTGAGTGGAATGTTACATGTAAAGCTAGATCTAAAGTTGGAAACTTCTTCCCTTGCTATGTCTGCTAAACAACGAGCATCTGCCAACACACCTGCTACCACCATTCCCGCATGCCGATCAACATTAAAACGCCATTTGTTGGAACCTTCTTCATAAAGTTTAGAAAGGACTAATTTTTCTACCCAAAGACAACACCATCTTTACATCTGATTCCAATAGCTGTACTACTATTTTCCACAGCCTTCATAGCATATTCAACCTGTAAAACTCTCCCATCAGGAGGGAATGTAGAGGCTGACAGGTCATACCCAGTATTCATAGAGCTCATTGTGTTAAAGCCACCAGGTTGTGTAGGGATTCCAGGCCCCAAACGCTTCCACTAGCCTGGTTATGTGATTGACAAAGATTTTCTCCCATTGAATTGGCTGCCTTTTCACCCTTTTGACAAGATCCTTTGAGGTGCAAAAGTGTTTAATTTTGAGGCAGTCCCATTTATCTATTTTATCTTTTGTTGCTCCTGCTTTGGGTGTAAAGTTTAAGAACTACCACTGGTCACAAGAGGTCAAAGATGTTTTCCTACATTTTCTATTAGCATTTTTATGGTTGTCTCTTTTATATTAGGTCTTGACCCATTTTGAATTAATTTTTGTGTATGGTGTGAGATAGGCGTCCTCTTTCTTTGGCTGTGGAGATCCAGTTCTCTCTGCACCAAGGGAGTAGACTGTTCTGGCCCAGCTGGGAAGGATGGCAGGCTTGTCAAAAATACTTGACGATAGATGTGAGGGTCTATTTCTGAATTCTTAATTTGTTTCCTTTGGTTAATCTGTCTTTATGCCAGTACCATGCTGTTTTTACCACTAGCTCAGGATTATCCTTTATTTTTCTATTTTTAAAAAAGGTCTATTTATTTAATTATTTTTCCCATTTCCTGTTCTCTGTGTCATTTGCTGTGTGTTCTTCTGTGTCCACTTGCATTCTTGTGAGCGGCACTGGGAATCTGTGTCTCTTTTCATTGTGTCATCTTGCTGCATCAGCTCTCCGTGTGTGCTATGTCACTCCTGGGTGGACTGTGCTTTTTGTTCATGTGGGGCAGCTTTCCTTAGGGGGTGCACTCCTTGCACGTGGGACTTCCCTTCATGGGGCATACCCCTGCATGACCCAGCACTCTTTCAGCACGGCAGCACTGCATGTGGGCCAGCTCACCACATGGGTCAGGAGGCCCTGGGTTTGAACCCTGGACCTCCCATATGGTAGGTGAACACTCTATCAGTTGAGCCAAATCTGCTCCCCTTGGTAATATCCTTTAAAGTCCAAAAGTGAGAGTCCTCCAACCTTGTTCTTTTTTCAAGTCATTTTTTATCTATTCAGGGACACTTTCCCTTCCAAACAAATGTGATAATTGGTTTTTCCATCTCTGCAAAAAAAAAAAACTTTTATTGGGATTGCACTGAATATGTAATTCTGTTTGGGTAGAATTGACATCTTAATGATATTTAGCCTTCCAGTCCAGGAACAAAGGCTGTCCATTTATTTAAGCCTTCTTTGGTTTCTTTTTTCAATGTGTTGGAGTTTACTGAATATGGGCCCTTTATATCTTTGCTTAATTTTATTCCTAAATTTTTATTTTAGTTACTATTATAAATGGATTTTTTTTCTGATTTCCTTCTCAGATTGCACACCAGTAATGTATAGAAGCGCTATTCATTTTTGCATGTTAATCTTGTATCCTGACACTTTGCCAAACTTGTCTATTAGGTCTAGTAGCTTTGTTATGGATTTTTCAGGAGATTCTAGGTATACAATCATATCCTCAGTGAATAGTGGAAGTTTTACTTCTTCCTTACTTATTTGGATGCCTTTTATTTCTCTATCTAGCCTAATTGTTCTAGCTTGAATTTCTAGTACAATATTGAATAACAATAGTGACAGTGGGCATCCTTATCTTGTTCCTGATCTCAGCAGGAAAGCTTTCTACTGCTGCAATCAGCTCACAATAGGAAGCATCTGCAACATCTACAATAAGGTAACATTTACAATAACAGGAAGAAATTGCAACATCATCTATAATAACAGGAAGCAACAAATAGGTACGCCAGTTTCCCATAACATTCTACCTTTCACCATTGAGTACCATGCTAGCTGTAGGATTTTCTTATATGCATTTTACCATATTGGGAAAGCTTCTTTCTATTCTTATCTTTTGGGAGTTTTTATCAAGAAAGGTATTTTGACAAATGCCTTTTCTGCATCAGTCGAGAAAATCATGTGATTTTTCCTCTTCAGTTTATCAATGTGGTTTATTATATTAATTGATTTTCTTGTGTTGAACCACCCTTGCATACCTGGGATAAAACCGATTTGCTTGTGGCGATAATTCTCTTAATGTGATTTTTTATTTGGTTTGCAAGTATTTCGTTGAAGACTTTTTACACTTACATTCATTAGAGTATTGGACTATAATTTTCTTTTTTGTGGTATCTTTATCTGGTTTTGATATTCGGGTGATGTTGGCTTCATAGAATCAGTTTGGTAGCATTTTTTCCTGTTCAATTTTTTTGGAAAGCTTGAGCAAGTTTGGTATTAGATCATCTTTGAATGACTGGAAGAATTCACCTGTGAAGACATCTGATCCTGAACTTTTCATCTTTGGGAGGTTTTGTTTTTTTTTAAGATTTATTATTTATTTCCCACCCCTCCTCCCCAGTTGTCTGCTCTCTGTGTCCATTCACTGTGTATTCTTCTGTGTCTGCTTCTATTCTTGTCAGCAGCACCGGGAATCTGAGTCTCTTTTTATTGTGGCATCTTGTTGCGTCAGCTCTCCGTGTGTGCAACATCACTCCTGGGCAGGCTGTACTTTTCTGTATAGGCGGCTCTCGTGATGGGGTGTACTCCTTGTGAGTGGAGCTCCCCTATGCTGGGGACACCCCTGTGTGGCATGGCACTCCTTGCGCACATCAGCACTGCATGTGGGCCAGCTCATCACATGGGTCAGGAGGCCCTGGGTTTGAACCCTGGGCCTCCCATGTGGTAGGCAGATGCTGTATCAGTTGAGCCAAATCCACATCCCTTTGGGAGGTTTTTGATGACTGTTTCAATCTTTTTACTTGTGATTGGTTTGTTGCGATCTCCTATTTTCTCTAGAGTCAATGGAGGTCAGGGGTTCTTATCTTTTCTGTTCCACAGACCCCTTTGCCAGTTAGGTGAAAGCCATGAATCTCAGAATGTAGCAGCAGAGTTTTTGACCCTTAACATGGGCATGTCTTTAAATTAAAATTTAGGGCGGTGGACTTGGCCCAGTGGTTAGGGCATCCATCTACCACATGGGAGGTCCGTTGTTCAAACCCCAGGCCTCCTTGACCCGTGTGGAGCTGGCCCATGTGCAGTGCTGATGCATGGAAGGAGTTCCCTGCCATGCAGGGGTTTCCCCCGGGTAGGGGAGCTCCACGCGCAAGGAGTGCACCCTGTAAGGAGAGCCGCCCAGTGCGAAAGAAAGTGCAGCCTGCCCAGGAATGGTGCCACACACACGGAGAACTGACACAACAAGATGATGCAACAAAAAGAAACACAGATTCCCGTGCCGCTGACAACAGCAGAAGCGGACAAAGAAGATGCAGCAAATAGACACAGAGAACAGAAAACTGGGATGGGGAGGAGGGGAGAGAAATAAATAAATAAATAAATAAATAAATAAATAAATAAATAAATAACTCTAAAAAATAAAAATAAATTAAAATTTAGGATTATTCAAAATTCCTTCAAGCTTATCGAGTCCCTGTAATCCTCCCACGGACCCTTGTGGGAATGTCGAACCCTTGTTCAGAACCCCTAGAATAGGTTTGTGTGTTTTCTAGGAATTTGCCCATCTCATCTACATTGTCTCATTTTTTGCACACGGTAGTTCATAGCATCCTTTTTCGGTCTCTCATTTCTGCAGGGTCCATGGTAATGTGTCCTTCTCATTTCTGATTTTATATATTTGCATCTTTTTAAATTATTGCTCTCCCTCAGGATTTGTCAAATTTGTTGAACTTCTCGAAGAACCAAGTTTTCATTTTTCTTTTTGTTGATTCTCCCTATTGCATTCATTCATTCATTCATTCATTCCATATCCCCCTCCTTACAGGCTGCTTGCTGTCTGCTCTCTGTGTCCATTCACTGTGTGGTCTTCTGTGTCTGTATTTATTTTTTATTTATTTCCTCCCCCCCCCCCGCTCCCCTTTGTGGCTTGCCTGTTTTCTGGTATCTGTGTCCATTCACTGTGTGCTCTTCTGTGTTTGTTTCTTTCTTGTCTCCCTTTTATGTTGTGTCACCTTGCTGTGTCAGGTCTCCATGGCACTTGCGGGCAGCAGCACTCCACGGTGCTTGCAGGCTGGCAGCACTCTGCGGTGCCAGAGCCAGCGGCTCACCACAGAGTATGGGGGAGCCTGCCTTCATAAGGAGGCCCCAGGATGAGAACCCAGAGCCCCCCATATGGTAGATGGGAGCCCAACAGATTGAGCCACAGCTGCTTCCCATTCCCTATGGGTTTTTTTGTTCTTGATTTCATTTATTTCTGCTCTGATCTTTACTATTTCTTTTCTTCAGCTTGGTTTAGGATTAGGTTGCTGTTCTTTTTCTAGTTCCTCCAGATGTGCAGTTAGTTCAATTTTAGCTCTGATTTTCTGTTTGTTTGTTTGTTTTAGGTACCAGAGCTGGAGATTGACACCTGTACCCTGTATGTGAGAAGCGGGTGCACAACCACTTGAGCTTCAACTGCTTCCTTATTTCTTCTTTTTTAATATAAGCATTGCAGGCTGTAAATTTCTCTCTTAGCAGTGTCTTTGTGATGTCCCACAGGTTTTGATATGTTTTGTTCTCATTTTCATTCAACTTCCAAATATTTTCTTCCATTGCGCTGGCTGCTTTATTGACCAGGTCCTCTTAAGCACAAATGACTTGATTATGAGGATGTTCCCTTTATCTATTTTTTCTTTCATTGCATGTGCTTTCAGTGTGAGTCTAAGAAACAGTTGCCCAGAACAATATCGGAAGATCCTTCCCCAAGTTTTCTTCTGTGAGTTTTATGGTCCTGGTTCATATCTTCAGGTCTTTGTTCATTTTCAATTAATTTTTGTTTAAGGTGTTAGATAGGGGTAAGATTAGTAAGAAGGTGAAAAAGAAACCGACTGAAGGGAAAAATTTTGGAAATCACATATTTAATAAAGGTTTAATATCCATGATATATAAAGAGATTCTATAGCGCCACACTAAAATGACAAATCACCCAAGTTAAAAATGGGTAAAAGACTTAATTTAACCAACTTTATAAAGATCCTACACACGTACAAAGTGTTGATAATAGGGAAGCAATTAGTTAAGATGTGAAGGATCTTTTGGGATTAAGCTTTCCTTCTGTCACCCAAGAGAAAAAAAAAGCATGTCCTGATATAAAGGACACATACATCGATGGTCATAATATCCCAAACTCGAAGGACCAAAATATCCACCAAGAGGAACATGAATAAACCTTTTGTAATATAGTCATTGAAAGTCAAAGGACACAATGATAAAAAATGAGAGAACTGCTGATCTACCAAATATGAATGATTCTGAAACAATATTAGGGCAAAAAGATGCATGTGCCAAAATGTAAATTCCAATTTATTTCATTTTTATGGCTTTGAAGATGTGGCAAACCTGGTTTATGATAATAGAAAATCAGAACATGGGTGAATGTGTTGGGGGGTATGTAATGAGTGAAGGGCATAGGGATTATTTTCCAGATTAATGGAAATGATTCATATCTTGATAGGGTCATTAGTACTGTAGGGACAGGGGATGACACTTTTAAAAATATGACAAAACATGCAATTAAGATCAGTGCATTTCACTATTTAAAATTTTTACATCAATTTTAAAAACCAGAGAGATAGAGAGAAAAATATTCATAAGAATATATAGAGTTACACTCATTTATGGGATCTCTACACATGGCTCTTCTGCCCCTTTACTTGAACCTATATTTAGCACTATATTTGATAAATATATGTCCAAGAGACTTAAACCTTTGGTCCATCCATGTGTCGGTTGAGCCCTGAATTACAGAAGCATTGCAACACCTACTCTCCAATTCATTGGACTCACCCAGGGCAACTAACCAGGAGGTGATGATGGATAATGTCCATCCCCATGAACAGAAAGTGTCTTTTGAATGATCCTTGGGAATCTGTGAGAGGTGGGGAAGGAGCCCAGTGACACTAGTCCAGACCTCACGTTCCACAGCCTCCAGGGGGACTGAGGCACGTGTCAATATTCACCAGCATTCTGTTTTGTTTCTTACTTTGGTTCAGACTTGTGCAGTCTGTTATAAGCCAACTTTTTATAAGACATGAAGAGCAGCTTGCAGACAGACACAGTAGCTACACTGACTGACAAGCAAAGTCAACTTCTTGATAAGATGAGTGCTGCTCACAAGAGGTAAGCAGAGAGTAAGTGATCTTTAGGGGATGCTAGGCTAGACTAAGTGACTTTATTTATTTTTTAAAGGATGTATTTTATTTCTTTCTCTCCGCCCCCCCTCCCCCATTGTCTGCTTTCTGTGTCCATTTGCTGCATGTTCTTCTGTGTCCACTTGCATTCTTGACAGGCAGCACCTGGAAACTGTGTCTCTTTTTTTTCCATCATCTTGCTGGGTCAGCTCTGCATGTGTGTGGTGCCGTTCCTGGGCGGTCTGTGCTTTTTTCACATGGGGGAGCTCTCCTTGCAGGGCACACTCCTTGCATGTGGGGCACCACTAAGCGGGGGAAGCCTTGTGTGGCAGGGCATTTCTTGTGCACAGCAGCACTGCACATGGACCAGCTCACCACATGGGCCAGGAAGTGCTGGATATCAAACCCTGGACCTTCCATATGGTAGGTGGATGCTCTATCAGTTGAGCCATGTCTCCTTCCCAAGAAAGTGACTTTAAAAATGTTCAACCTTATTGACACCTACAGAAAGGCTAAGGGAACAACAGCAGTGTTGATGGAGGAATTAACTTCACTGGTCCTAGAACTACAGGAAGAGAGATCCAGATGTTCCAGACAAGAAGAGATGAAGAAGATGCTGAAAACAGTGGAGTCTCAAGAAGAGGTCATGAAAACCACCAGAACATCAGGCACTTTTCCAAATTAAATTTGTTTGAAATCCCTTCCACTCCCTGATGTTCCCGCCTCCAGCAGTGGGCCTGGGTTGTTCTTAAAGCAGCACTGAGCTTCTGCTCCACTCAGGTCTGCAGAGCCAAAAGCCAGGAACGACCCTCTCCAATTCTATCTGAGAGTCTTTGAGGCCAGTGGATCAACAGAACTTCTCCCATGGGCTGGAGATCTTCTACCTTCACCTCCTGGACACACACGTGATTTCCTCCTTGGTCAATTCTTCCCTCAAGCACACATAATTTGAACTTGAGGAACACACCAGAAATATGTGACTTTCTCATTATGAAATCTCAACATGAAAGGACCTAGTACGACTGATGAGATGGTTAATATAATTAAGAAACTATTCAAGAGACTTAGCTCACTGTTTATATAAGATCATTTGCATGTTTATTAACCTTATATTTATGATTTAAATTTTTGTTCCTTTTATAAGTGTAAATTTTCTTTTATTTGTTCTCATTTACATTATATTTAGGGATTGCCTCCGTGGACATGACCTGGTCTGAGATCCACAGAAAGCTTCAAACTGTCATAGTTGGGTTCATGCTGCCCTTTCTAGGGATGAGAAAATATGCTGTTCCTGTGGCGAGTCCTGCAGAGGTGAGTACTGGGGCTCCCCCTTCTGCTGGTTTTCAGGAAAACCATGTCATGAATGGCAAAGGCTGTGAGGTTGTCTGTGTAATGGTGCATGCAGTAACCACTACATGCATATGGACACAGACATGTATATGTACATACAAATACACACATATGAAGTTACATATGCATATCCTTTCATTATAACCAATATTCCCTTATCTCCCTGATGGCCATAACATTTTTTCCCAAAGTCCTCTATGAGTTTTTCTCTTTTCATCACTCCCTTTTTTAGTATGCATGTTTGATCTCTATGTTTCCTACTACAAATCTCCTCAAATATCTAGTGTTCCTGGTTGCTTACTCACACTTAGCTACTAGAGGTATACACCTGTCTAAGAAACTCTGTGTGTTTAATTACATTTTAAACAAAAAAGACCTCTACCATTTGTAGTACTTTGTGTCTGGTTTTCTTCATATAGGAAAATGGTTTTATTGTGATGATTTTCTAATTAGAGGAGTTGTAGGTTTATATAAATTCATGAAAAGTACAAATTTCCCATATCGCCCCCTCTTGTTGACACTTTGCATTCGTGTGCTACTTCTAGTGCGATGGAGGAACAATATTAAAATATTACTGCTAAGTAAAGCCTGTAGTTTTCATTAGTTATATTTCCCCCTATTCCACCCTATTGCTAGTTCCTGTAATAGGGATGTGCATTCACTATATTTCCTGAAGGAACACTCTTATATTTGTACTTTTAACCACAGTCATCCCCCACACATGGTTCACTGTGTTATACCCATGTTCTACCCTCTACCTTTCCTTCCAGTGATACACATGACCAAAACCTTCCCCTTTAAACACATGTACATGTGTAATTCAGTGCTGTCAATAACATTCATGATAAAGTGCTCCCATCACCTCTATCCATTTCCAAAGATTTGCAATCAACCTGATGAAAAATTCTGCACAATTAAGTGTTAATTCCCCATTTTTACACTCCTTCCATCTCCGAGTAACCTATATATAAGTGTAGATCATAACCTTATGAGCTAGTGTTTTGTAATTACTTGATATGAGTGCAATCATATCTTTTTGTGCCTGGCTTACACAAAAGAAACTCCATAATGTGACATGAGTATGGTCTTCATTCTTTCTTACATCTAAATTGCATTCCTATATATATATATATATGTATATCACCTTTTGTTTATCCATTCATCGGTTGATGGACACTTGTCTCCATCCTTTGGTAACTGTGAATAAAGCCACTATGAACATCGGTGAGCAAATGTCTGCTCACCTCCCATCTTACAGTTCCTCTGATTAAGAACCCAGGAGTATGATTGCTCGACCACATAACAAGTCTATCCTTAGCTTCCTGAGAAATTGCAAAGGTGTCTTCCATAGGGGCTACCCCATTTTACATTGCACAAGCAGTGTATGACTGTTTGTCTTCCTCCACATCCTTCCCAACAATTCCAAGTTTTCTGGTTGTTGTTTTTTTTTTTTTTTTTTTAGTAATTTTTTTTATTGACTTTGTAATAATATTACACTAAAAATATATATGTGAGGTCCCATTCAACCCCACCCCCCCCACCCCCCCTCTTCCCCCCGCCAACAACACTCGTTTCCATCATCATGACACATCCATTGGATTTGGTAAGTACATCTTTGGTCACCTCTGCACCTCATAGACAATGGTTCACATCATGGCCCATACTCTCCTCCATTCCATCCAGTGGGCCCTGTGAGGATTTACAATGTCCGGTGATTACCTCTGAAGCACCATCCAGGGCAGCTCCATGTCCCAAAGATGCCTCCACCTCTCATCTCTTCCTGCCTTTCCCCATACCCATCGTCCACCATGTCCACTTTTCCAAATCCAATGCCACCTCTTCTATGTGGACATTGGATTGGTTGTGTCCATTGCACCTCTATGTCAAGAGGAGGCTCAGATTCCACATGGATGCTGGATGCAATCCTCCCATTTTCAGTTGTAATCACTCTAGGCTCCATGGTGTGGTGGTTGTCCTTCTTCAACTCCATCTTAGCTGAGTGTGGTAAGTCCAATAGATCAGATTGTAGGTGCTGGAGTTTGTTGAGGCTCAGGACCTGGCTATCACATTGTCAGTCCAGAGATTCAAATCCCCTAAATATATCTTAAACCCCAACATTAACTGCACCTCCAGCACATTAGCATGAAAGTCTTATGAAGGGAGATCCCATCTGAGTCCAGATTCATTACACATAAACACCATTTCCAAAGTGGGGCCATCTGCCCTGGTAGTTAAGCCCATCGGCCATGACCATAACTCCCATGGGTCTCTTTAGCCCTCAAAGGAACCAATATCTGGGGGTTGTATCTGCTTTATCTGTCTCTCTGACTCTGCTCAGTTGTGCATGAGGGCAATCCTTCTGCCAGCCTCCAGACTCTTTTTTAGAAACTCGTAGCCATATAAACTCATTTCTCCTTTCCATTTCCCCCTTACTTTAGGTCAAACAGCATTTTAAAGTCATGGTATTTTATGTATACGTGGCTATTCTGCTGATCCGCATTGAACCTTCCGTATAAGGTCATTTTCCAGTTGCATCATCAGTTGGTAGTTGATAGTGGTCCCTCGTTGCCAGGGAGGCTCATCCCCAGGTGTCATGTCCCATGCTGGGGGGAAGGCATTGCATTTACATGCTGAGTTTGGCTTCGAGACTGGCCACATTTGAGTAACATGAAGGCTGACAGGAGGAAATTCCCAGGCACAATGTTGTTCTAGGCCTTGTTCTTATTTTAGGCTTATCAGCTCACAAGCATAGTCATTAGCATCAGGGGCTCACTGTTGAACCCTCACTCCCTCCCGGTCCCCGCCACTGTACCTGGGAGACTGTTGCTGCTCCCCTAGGGACCACGACAGAGCACCACTGGTATGGTTGTTTTTTATACTGCCCATTCTACTAGGTGTGATATGAAATCTCATTGTGCTTTTGATTTGCATTTCTCTAATAGGCTAGTGGTGGAAAGCACTTTTGATCCATTGTGTAGGCTGCTTTCCTGACCAGGCCCTTTGGCAGAAGTGATTTTATTGTAAGGCGGTTCCATTTATCTCTTTTTCTTTCATTTTAAGTGTTTGAGTGTAAAGTCCGAAAAACGTTGCCCAGTGCAATGACTGAAGATTCTTCCCCACTTTTTTTCTATGATTTTTATGGTCCTGGTTCTTACCATCTATCATTGATCATTTTTGGTTAATTTTTGTTTAAGGTGTGAGGTAGGGGCAAGGTCTGAAATGGTGGAAAGGCAGCTGGTTATTGGGAGGAAATACTTGGAAATCACAGATCTGAACAGGACTTAATATCCATGATTTATAAAGAGATTCTACAACTTAACACTTAAACAACAAATGACACAATTAAAATATGAGCAACAGAGTTGTTTGAAAAATGATCAAAGTTCCCACACATGCACAGTGTTGATAATGGGGAAGCAGTGGACATGGGTGGTTACATTAGAGTGTTCTATTTCCTAAATGATTTTTCAGTAACCCTTAAAACTTTTCTAGTTAAAACGATGAATTATCTGGAAATAGATAACAAAGTGTGTTAACTTTAAATCTGAGCAGGCAAAGAAAAACATCTTTCATATGTAACTACTGAAAGAATGTAAAAATAAATAAAGAGAAAAGATAAGATTGAATAAAAGCTATGATTCCAAAGAAGATATTCAGGAGAAAAATAATAATAATAACAGTGAGAATAAAGAAAATTATAATGAAGGAAGGAAGATTAAATTTAAACTTGAAAAGTAATTATAGTCCTATAAGTGTTCCACCTAATCAAAATTTTCAAAAGGATATTTTAAGAACTTGCTGTATTTCATTTTAAAACCCAGGCCCTCCTGACCCATGTGGAGAGCTGGCCCATGCCCAACTGTCTGATGCCCCAAGGAGTGCCATGCCATGCAGGGGTGTCCCCCACATAGGGGAGCCCCATGCTTAAGGAGTGCACCCCATAAGAGAGACGCTCCATGAGAAAAGAGAAAAGCACAGCCTGCCCAGGAATGGCACCACACACATGGAGAGCTGATGGAGTAAGATGACACAACAGGGAAGTGGACTTGGCCCAGTGGATAGGGCATCCATCTACCACATGGGAGTTCCATGGTTCAAACCCCGGGCCTCCTTGACCCGTGTGGAGCTGGTCCATGCACAGTGCTGATGCGCGCAAGGAGTGCCATGCCACACAGGGGTGTCCCCGTGTATGGGAGCCCCATGGGCATGGAGTGCGCCCCATAAGGAGAGCCGCACAATGCGACAGAAAGTGCATCCTGCCCAGGAATGGCACCACACACACGGAGAGCTGACATAACAAGACTTTGCAACAAAAACAAACACAGATTCCTGTGCCTTTGACAACAACAGATGCAGACAAAGAAGAAGATGTAGCAAATAGACACAGAAAACAGACAACCAGGGTGATGGGGGGTTTGGGGAAATGGGAGAGATATAAATAAATAAATCTTTTTTAAAAAAATGACACAACAAAAAGAGATACAGATTCCCTGTGCCGCTGACAAGAATATAAGCAGACACAGAAGAACACATAGCGAATGGACACAGAGAACAGACAAATAGGGGCAGGGGGACAGGAAAGGGAGAGATAAAAATGAAAAAAATAATTCTATATATAAAAAAACAAAACCCATCTAAGGGGGAGCAGATGGAATACAAGTTGTTGAGTGCCTGCTTCCCATGTTCAATCCCAGATACATTCTGAAATAAATCAAAGATAAACAGCATGTTTGGCAGTAAAATATGGATTTTACATAATCACAGATATACACAAATATAAGTAAGTCTTGTGTCAGTATGGCAATAGCAAATACACAATCATTAAGGAAAAAGTACCGAATTGTAGGGTCTTACCATATCATTACAAGGTTTAAATTCCAAGAAAAAAAAATAGCAAATTGCAATTGAAGTGCACCTATTTGCAAGCTTTTGCAAATTGACCGAATTACAACATGTAAGAGCCAAGTAAGAGCCAAACCCAAATCCCAATAGGAGATTCTGGGATGATTCTTTCAGCAAGGGATGGAATAGAAGAAAAATTATCAACAAGGATAAGAGACTACTTCAGTATCATGAATAATGTATTTTACTTAATGCACACTTGTCCTTAAGCCATCTATATAAAACATGGCGAAGAGAAAAATACACTTCTTTTTCATGAACTTAAGGAACTGAAGGGCTGAGGCAGGAGGAGGATATGTAGGAGGCAACCATGGTCATCCTGTCAGCAATGAAGCAGGCTCTAACCAAGAGAGAGAGGAGGCAAAGTAGAAGGGGCCAGATGAACACAGGAAGTGAAGGATGGATGTGACATGGAAAGACAGAAGTCGAGAAAGGCCGCAAAGCTTTGGCCTGAACACATATCAGGAGGGAAATGCTGACTATGGAAAAGGGAGAGACCAAGAAGGTGGAGTTTGGGGGAGAAGTCTAGAGTTTGGCTTTGGCACATTACACACAGAAGTGGGATGTCCTGGACACAACTCTGTATAAATCTGGATGTGTGGAAAATTGGGTTAGATAAATAGGGTTAGTACTCATGCCAGGAGAGATGGAACGTAAGCCAAGATCACATGACCAGCAAGTGAATTGATTTCTGGAGAAGGAAAGAGGTCTAAGTACAGAGCCCTGGGGGGAAAACAAAACTAAAGCTGAGGAATTTTTGGAGGAAAACACAAACCAGCAGAGGAGATAGACATGGAAAGACTAGAGAGTCCAGATGATAAAAAGAAAAAGGAGAATGTGGTGAAACAGAAATAAGTGAGGGGAGCACTTGAAGAAGTTCAGAGGAACCAACTGTGCCAAATGCAGCTGATGTAGCAATTAGTGGGATGTGAAGGATCTTTTGGGGAGTAAGCTTTCCTTTTCTATCACCCAGCAGAAAGGAAAACATGTCCTTATATGAAGGATACCTATAATACCTCTAGGTCATAATACCCTAAACTTGAAGGGTCCAAATATCCACACCAAAAGGAACAAGAATTTTATAATAGTGATTCAATGTCAGAGGATTCAATGATAAAAAACAAACAAACAGGGAACTATTGATCCACCAAACAAGAAGAATGAACCTCAGAACAGTTATTTTGAGCAAATGATGCAGGCCCCAAAATGTAAATTCCAATTTATTTCATTTTTATGAATTTCTAGATGTAGCAAAATGAATGTATATGGATAGAAAATAAGAATGAGAGTGAAAATGTGAGGAGGTGGTTATTGATTGGTGTGTATAGGGATTATTTTCCAGATTATTGGAAATGATTCCTATCTTGATAGGGCAAGTGGCTACTGTAGGTGAAGGAGATGAAAGGTTTGAAAAATTTGATGTCATTCATTTAAGAACAAATCATTTAACTACATTTAAATTTTACATTACTTTTAAATGAGCAAGAGAGAGAAGACTGCTCATTAGAGTACAATGGAGAAAAGCACATTTTATTTTCAGTATCTTTCCCCCGCTGACCACTCACTGATGAGCAGCTGGGCTGTCAGTTGCTTGTGGGTTCCAGGTAGAATGTTGGGGAGTTCTCTGGGGTTGTTGTGGATACAGGGTTACTGGGCAGAGTCCTGTGGTGGCATCAGTGCCCTGGAGGGCTTGTACTGCTCTGTAGGGCTTGTCTTTTGGATGATCCTAGGGAAGCTTTGAGAGGTGGTGATGGAGCGCAATGGCACTACTCCATACCTCACATTCCACAGCCTCCTGGGAGACTTGGGGGCATTTCAATCCTTCTTCAGCCTTCTGGTGTGTCTCCTCCTGTTCAGACTTGAGCAGTCTGTTAGAAGCTGACTTTACATAAAACATGAAAAACAGCTTGCGGACACACTAGCTACACTGACTGTCAAGAAATGTCAACTTCTTGATAAGATGAGTGCTGCTAACAGGAGGTATGCAGAAACTAAGTCATCTTTAGAGGAAGCTAGGGTACAGAAAGTGACTTTAGAGGAAGCTAGGCTACAGAAAGTGACTTGAAAAATGCCCAGCCTTATTGACACCTACAGAAAGGCTAATGGAACAAGAGCAGTGTTGATGGAGGAACTAACTTCAGTAGTCCTAGAACTACAGGAAGAGAGATCCAGATGTTCCAGACAAGAAAAAGAGATGATGAAGTTGCTGAAAACACTGAAGGCACAAGAAGAGGTCCTGAGGACCACCGCAGCACCAGGTGCTTTTCCACACTCAGTGTGTTTGGGATCCCTTCCCCTCCCTGATGGTCCCTCCTCCAGCAGTGAGCCTGGGTCAGTCTTAAAGCAGCACTGAGCTTCTGCTCCTATCAGGCCTGTAGGGCCACCAGGCAGGAATGACCCTCTCCATTTCTTCATCAGAGAGTTTTTGAGGGCAGTGGAGCAATGGAACTTCCTCCATGGGCTGGAGTTTCTCTATTCACCTCCTGGACACACAAGTAATTTCCTCCATTGTCAATTCCTCCTTCAATCACACAATTTCAACTTGAGGAACAGCCCAGAAATATGGAACTTTCTCTTTACAGAAACTCAGCATGTAAGAAAATACTATTACTGACAAGATTGTTCATATACTTGAGACTTACGTATATGTTCATATATGTTCATTATTAATCTGTTCATATATTTATGTTACAATTTTTGTGTTGATCTTAAAAGTATAAACTTTCTTTTATTGTTGTTATCTGTATAATATGTATTACATATGTAACTGTAAGTTGAACATATGTGCAGTTCAGTCATGAGTATTTTTAAGAAAAAAGCATAACTTACAAGAGTTTATTGCCAAGAAACCCAAGTAATAAGTAAAAGTAAAATTTACTAAAAATTTTAATTGATGTAAAATAAAAATTAAATGAGATTTTCATCTTTCTTGGGAAGAAGGTAAACAGTATACTTAAAAATAATTCTATAAAATTCAATGGTCTATTTCAAAAGAATAAAGAATAAAAATTTAAAAGTTATGTCTTTACATGGAACAGTTTTTTTCCCATGCAAGAGTGCTGCAGTATGGGTTCTGTATCAGAAAGAAATCCCTCTTGAACAAGATCAGAAAATCTACACTCCCCATCCCATACCCATCTCTCACTCTTGCTTTCCATTTAAATGACACACCCCCATGGAAAGCTGAGGGAGCAGCAAGGAGCTTCTTTCCCTGGGAAACAGCTGACATCACTAAGAGAATAATTCTAGTCATATATAATGATGCTAGTCATGAAGCCCTGAAGAGAGCTCAGGAATTGGCCTGATCCATCACGGTATAGGAAGCAGAGGCTGTGCTTGCCCTTTGGCTCATAAAAGTTCATGCCAACCACAGTATTACCTGGGATACTCTCTCTGCCTGGGATTGGGCTTTTATTTCTGGAGATCTGACCTCAGGACCATGTGATCCTCACTGTTGGGGTAACCTGCCAAATCCTCATGCTTCTGAAAGTCATTCTGAGAATTTTTACCCTATTTCACATTGAATACCTTCTTATTCCACCCCAGTCTCCAAGCCAGGGGTCTAAAATACTTAAGCTAGAATTTCTCAGCCCATCCAATCAGAATGGATTCCTAGGGCCTGCCTGGAACTTAGCCTGAGAGGATTAAGGGAATCCTGAGAAGAAATTCAAAGCTAGATTTATTATTAGTATTGTCATTCATCCCTCATGAAGAGGTTTCAAGGTTGTAAATGTTATTCCAGGTTCTCCACTTTTGAATGAAAGGGTCAATCCTCAGTGTCTCCTCAGAAGTAATAGCGCAGTGGGATAAGGAAACCCGTGTTCACCATGGGAGCCAGAGTGCCAGGAGAAACAGCGCTGACACTTGTACCCTTAGTTTGCACACTTATCTTTTCCTCATATTCCACCCTCTTGTTAGTACTTGTAATAATATGCATTTCTTGTATTTCTACTATTAACAATAGTCACCATCCACTAGATGGTTCATTGTGCTATACACACGTTTTATCCTGTAGCTTTCCTTCTATTACCATACATGACCCAAAACTTCCCCTTTAAGCACATTTACTCACATAATTGACTGCTGTCAATTAAATTATACTCACAATAATATGCTACATCACCTCTACCCATTTCCAAACATTTGTAATCAACATAATGAAAAATTCTTCACAAAGTAAGTGTCAGCTCCCCATTTTTACACTGCTTCCATCTCTGGGTAACCTATATTATAGATTATAACCCTATGAGTTAGCTTTATAATTAGTGGATATTAGTGAAATCATAATATATTTGTCTTTCTGTGCATGGATTATTTCAAAAAGTCCATAATGTGACATGAATAAGGTCTTCCTTCTTTCTTACATCCAAGTTGATTCCCTTTGTATGTATATATCACATTTCACTCATCCATTCATTGGTGGATGGACACTTAGGAGTATTGGTGAGGAAAGGTCTATTCACGTTCCATCTTTCAGTTCCCCTGATATGGACCTAGTAGCGTGGTTGCCAGATCATATACCAATTCCATGCTTAGCTTCCTAGGAAATGCTAAACTGTCTTCCACAGTGGCTACCCCATTTTCCATTGCCACCAGCAGTGAATGACTGTTCCTCCTTCTCCACATCTTTTCCCACAATTGCAGTTTTCTGGTTGTTGGTTTTTTATAGTGGCCATTCAAGTAGGTGTGTTATAATATCTCATTGTGGTTTGACTTGCATTTCCATAATAGCTATTTGTGGAAAGCATATTTTCATGTGCTTTTAAGCCATTTGTGCTTGCTCTTTGGAAAAATGTCTTAAGTCTTTTGCCCATTTTGCCATTTTGTTTGTGTTTTCTTTCTTGAATTGTGGTTTTGCTTTATATATTTTGGAGAGTAAGCCCTTATGAGGTATATGGTTTCCAAGTATTTTCTTCCATTGTGTAGGCTGCTTTCTTGACCAATCTTTTCAAGCACAAATGATATGATTGTGAGGAGTTTCCATTTATTTATTTTTCTTCCATTGCAAGTGCTTCCATTGTAAATAAGAAACGTTTGCTCTGCCCAAGGTCTAAAGATACTTCCTGACATTGTCTTCTGTGAGTTGAATGGTCCTGGCACTTTTCTTTAGGTCTTTGATCATTTTCAGTTAATTTTTGTTTAAGGTATGAGGTAGGGGTAAGGTCTGAAAGGGTGAAAAGGCAGCTGGCTTAAAGGGAGAAAGTATTTGGATGTCACAAATCTGATAGTGTTTACTATCCATGATTTGTAAGTAGATTCTACAACTCAACACTAAAGCAACAAATGACCCAATTAAAAAATGGGCAAAAGACTTAATTAAACAAATCATCAAAGTTCCCACACACATGCACAGTGCTGATAGTAGGGAAGCAGTGTGTATATGGGTGATTATATTGGGAAAATCATGCATGATTTTTCCATAAACCTTAAAGTTCTCTAAGTAAAATGATGTATCATCTTGGAAATGCATAGCAGATTATGTTAACGTTAGATTTGATAAGGCGATGAAAAATGTTGTCTTTTCATATATAACTACTAAAAGAATATAAAAATAATGTATATCTTCTAAAAAACAGACGTGCAAAACCAAGAGAGTCCAGATGATAAAAAGAAAAAGGAGAATGTGATGAACCAGGAATAAGTGATGGGAGCACTTCAAGAAGTCCAGAGAAACCAACTGTGTCAAAAGCAGCTGATGAAGAAATTAGTGGGATGTGAAGGACCTTTTGGGATTGAGCTTTCCTTTCTATCACTCAGAGGAAAGGAAAACATGTCCTTATATAATGGATACTCATAATATCTTTAGCTCATAACCCAAACTTGAAGGACCCAGTCATCCACCAAGAGGAACGTGAATAAATATTTTGTAATACGGTCATTCAGTTTCAAAGGAGTAAATGATAAAAAGTGAGGGAACTGCTGATACACCAAACAACAAGAATGAATCTCAAAACAATATTGTGAGCAAAGGATGCAGGCACCAAAATGTTAATTCCAATTTATTTCATTATTAGGAATTTCAAGATGTGGCAAAATGAATGTATGAGGAAAGAAAATGAGAATGAGGGAAAATATGTTGGGAGGCGGTTATTGATTGAAGCGAATAGGGATTATTTTTCCAGATTATTGGAAATGATTCATATCTTGATAGGGTAATTAGATACTGTAGAGGAAGGTGATAAAAGGTTAGAAATATTTGACATCACTCAGTTAAGATCAATATATTTAACTGTATTTAAATTTTAAATCAATTTTAATCAAACAGAGGAAGAGAGAAGACTGCTCGTAAGAACCAAGAGTGCCTACAACTGGAAGCAGGAGAATTGCATCCATCATCCATGTGCAATCTAAGCCCCTCTTGATCAAGAGGTGGAGTGGACATCACCATCCCATGGACCACAGAGTGGAGGAATAAAATATGGTTTAGAGTGGACTTACTGATATTCTACTATGAAACTATTGTGACTAGTAACATAAGAAATTGTACTATTGACATGGAGAAAGTGGCCACAGTAGTTGCTGAGGACAGGGAGAGGGAAAAAGAGACATGATGAGGGGGAATTTTTGGGACTTGGAGTTGTCCTAAATGATATTGCAGGGCCAGATGATGGGATATTTTATATCCTTCCATAACCCACTAAATGTACTGGGGGAGAGTGTGAACAACATGATAAACTATTATCCATGTGATGCAGCAGTGCTCCAAAATGTGTGCGCTGAGTGCGATGAGTGTGCCACAATGATGGGGAGGTTGTTGGTGTGGGAGGAGTGGGGTGGGGGAGTGGGGGTATACAGGAACCTCTCATGCTTTTTGTAATATAACCTTTTCTGTGATGTATGTATCTTCAAAAAATAGAATTTACAAAAATGGGGAGTGGGATATATGGGAACCTCTTATGTTTTTTTAAATGTAATATTCTATGTGATTCCTAGTCAGCAGTTTATCCAATTGTAAATAGTCAATCCTGCCCTAGGGAAAGGGACTCTTTCTGAAGAGATAAGGAACCCAACAAGAAAGTTTAGATCAGTAAAGAAGTTCAGACTTGAGGATACAAGGTCTCTAGTTTGAATCTTGGCTCCTCTTAGAGTAGTGATCCACTGGGATATTAAACATCTAGCTGATACTTTAGGACAGGGAAAACATAGGCATTATACTTGTATTAGCTTCCCTTGGGTCTCTTATTTTTCATTGAAAAAAGGGTTATTTTTTGTTATATAATTTAACTTAGTTTACTCACTAAAACCCGCCACAAAATCTGCTGTGAGAAGGCTTCAAGGTAATTTATTACCATCGGCAGCCTGACAAGCTCGACATGGGCTTAAGAGGGAAGTCTGTTTTTTCTTAGCTTTTGGTTGACTTCTTGCTTGTGGGTTTGTTTGTTGTTTTTCTTTTCTTGTCCTTCCTTCCTCTTCACCCCCCCCCCCCTTTTTAAATTAGGTGCTGCCGGCTTGTTTCTTGTTTGCTGTGTTTCCTCTTCCTCCATTTCCCCTTTTCTGTGTATACTGATTTTGGCTACCAACACTATGTCTTTTCCTTCCTACATCTTTCTATCTTCTGCCTTCTGTTGTTGCTCTTACATTCCACCTCAGTTTGTTTAGCCCCCAACTTTTCTGGCGTTTTATTTCTAACACTTCTGATTTTTATCTTTTATTAACACTTTCTGTTTTTTGTTTGTTTTGTTTTTAATTTTACCTTTTCTTACAATTTTCTTTATTTTCCACTTGTTCTATAGTGAGTTTTTTTTTTATTTCTCTCCCCTTCCCCCCCACCCCAGTTGTCTGATCTCTGTGTCTATTTGGGGCATCTTCTTCTTTGTTCACTTCTGTTGTTGTCAGCAGCATGGGAATCTGTGTTTCTTTTTGTTGCATCATCTTCTTGGGTCAGTTCTCCGTGTGGGCAGCACCATTCTTAGGTAGGCTGCACTTTCTTTCACCCTGGGTGGCTCTCCTTATGGGGTGCACTTCTTCCGTGGGGGGCTCCCCTATGCAGGGGACACCCCCGTGTGGCACGGCACTCCTTGCGTGCATCAGCACTGCACATGGGCCAGCTCCACATGGGTCAAGGAGGCCTGGGGTTTGAACTGCAGACCTCCCATATTGTAGACAGATGCTCTAACCACTGGCCCAAGTCTGCTTCCCAACATTTTCTGTTTTTTCCATTATTTTCTCTTTCCCTCTATCCTCATCATGCTGGCCTTTTAATTTTTTAATTCATACTGTATTCTTCTCCATATTAAGATTCCCATTTCATTATAGGTGCTCCAGTTTTTAATTCCTATACCTCTACACTGCTTACACAAGTTTAATATTCATCCTCCTAGGTCCTATATGGTTCTTCTGCTAACCTTTACTGTCAATATTACTGTTAAACTTTTTCTTTTCTTATATCTTTTACTTTCCATGGCCCTAATCTGTTTCCTTCAAAGGAACTTGGAAAACTTCAAGGAAATAGAATAAGAAGAACAAAGTGTTAAAGAGAAAACTTAGCACACACACACATAAAACAGCAACTAAATAATACCAGAGACTACATAGAGAAGCTAATCAACTGAACAAACCCATCAAGATAAAATAATGACCAGACAACAACAAAAAATTACAGACCATACCAATAATTACAAAGACATGGCCCAGTCCAATAAACAAATTAAAAACCAGGAAGAGGAGCAGAACATCAAACTGGAGCAGAGGAGCAGAACTCAAAGCTGTCCACACTAATATCATGGACCAATTCAGTGAAGTGAAGAAAGAGATTAAAGATATTAAGAAAACACTTGGAGAGCACACTGAAGAAATTGGAAACACACACAAAAGATAACAGATATGATGGTGATGAATGGCCCAATCCAAGAAATCAAAAATACACTCTCAGCAAATAACAGGAGATTTGAATAGGCAGAGGAAAGAATTATTGATGTGGAAGATGGTAAATTTAAAATCAGACGGCTAGTATAATTGAGAGATAAGAAGATAGAAAAAGTGCAGCAGAGTTTTAGGGTTTAAAATGACAATGCAAAACGTGCAAACATATACATTATAGACATCCCAGAAGGAGAAGAGAAGGGAAGGGGACAGAAGGGGTGTTGTAGTAAATAATGGCTGAAAACTTCCCAAACCTATTGAGGGAGTTGTATGTATATGTCCAGGAAGTACACTGCACCCCAAACATTATAAACCCCAACAGGGCTACTTCCAGACATACACTTGTCAAATTATCCAATGCTCAAGACAAAGAGAAAGTATGGAGTGCAGCAAGAGAAAAGAGAACCATCACAGACAAGGGAAACTCAATAAGATTAAGTGCTGATTTCTCATGTGAAGCCATGGAGGCAAAAAGGCAGTGCTATGACATAGTCAAGGGACAAACAGAAAGAAATTTCCACCCAAGAATATTCTATCCAAAAAAGCTGGCATTCAAATATGATGGAGATTTCAAAATATTCACAGATAAACAGAAACTAAGAGAGGACACTAATAAACAACCTGCCCTTCAAGAAATACTAAAGGGGGAAGCAGACATGGTTCAAGCAGTTGGGCTTCCATCTATTATATAGGACGTCCAGAGTTTGATGCCCAGGTCCTCCTGGGGAAGGCAGGCTGGCCCGTGTGACAAGGTGGCCCATGCTGATTGTGGGCCCATGTTGAGTGCAGGCCCACATGGAGTCCTGGACTGCATGGAGTGCTGGCCTGCAGAGAGTACTACCCTGCACAGAAGTGCTGCCCCACACAGGAATGTGGCACAGCACAGGAGTGCTAGTCCACGCACAGAGCTGGTGCAGCAGGATGATGCAACAAAACAAGAGACAGTGGAGACATAATAAGAGATGAAGCAATCAGGGACCTGAGGTGGGTGCAAGAGAATGATTTCCACTATTCCACTCTGGAAGGTCCCAGGACCAATTTCCAGAGTGACCTAATGAGAGTACAAACAAATACAGAAGAACAAACCGTGAATGGACACTGAGAGCAGAGCTCAGTCCCTGGACCCCATTGGCTTCCCAGAGATGTTTTTTTTTTCCATTTGTTTGCTTTTTTTGTTTTGTTTTGTTTTTTCAGGAGTCAATGGGTACTGAACCCAGGGCCTCCCATGTGGGATTGGGAACTAAACCACTTAAGCCACATCCACTCCCTCAGTTAAATCTTTGATTTTAACTCTTTCTTCTTTTTTAATATACTCATTTAGGTGTTCTCATTTTCATTTGTCTCAATATATTTATTGATTTTCCTTGCAATTGCTTCTTTAACACACTGATTATTTAGGAGAATGATATTTAGTCTCCACATGTTTGGGAATTTACCTCATTCCTGTCTATCTTTGATTTCTAGTTTCATTCCATTATGATATGGGAAGTTGCTTTGTATAATTTCAATATATTTATACTTATTTAGAGCTGCATTGGGCCCTAACATGTGATCTACACTGGAAAGTAATCCATGGGCCCTTGAGAAGAATGTATAACCCACTGAGCTTGGATGCAACATTCTGTATATGTCTATTAGTCCTAACTTGATAATCTTATTGTTGAAGTTTTCTGTTGCCTTGTTGATCTTCTGTCTAGTTGTTCTATCTAATGATGTGAGTGGTGTGTTGAAGTGGACAATGATTATTGTAAAGATACCTCTTTCTCCCTTCAGGTTGCCAGAGTTTCTCTCATGTATTTTGGGACACCCTGGTTAGGTGCATAGATATTTATGAAGGCATGTCTTTTAGTAATATTTAATGGACTTCTGTATCTCTTATAACTCCTTTGCATTTAAAGTCTGTTTTGTCTGATATAGCCAACCCTGCTCTTTTTTGGTTACAATTTGCATGGAGTATCTTCTTCCAACCTTTTGATTTCAGCCAGTTTTTGTCCCAGGGTCTAAGGTGAGTCTCTTGTAAGCAGAACATGGATGGCTCATATATTTTTATCCATTCTGTCAACCAATACCTTCTAATTGGGGAGTTTAAGCCACTCACATTCAATGATATTAATGTAAATGCATTATTTATTTCCACCATTTTACTCTTTGGTTTTCATATGTCATATCATATTTTCATCTATTTTTTAACTCTTTTGATTATCCTTTCTGCTACTCTTTCTTCTATACTCTACTCCATGCCTCTCTCTTCTCTTTGTCTTTCAGGTTCTAAGACTTCCTTTAACATTGGCTGCAAAGTGGATTCTTTTTTTCTTACCATTTTATTTATTTATTTTTAAGATATATAGATCACACAAAATGTTACATTAAAAATTATGAGAGATTCCTATATACCTCATTCCCTCTACTCCTCACACATCATCTTCTTTCATTAGTGTGGCACATTCATTACATTTGAAGAATACATTTTGGAGCACTGCTATAAAGCATAGATAATAGTTTACATTGTAGATTATACTCTCTCCCAGTCCATTCAGTGGTTTATGGCATGATATATAATGTCCTGTATCTGCCTGCAATATCATTCAGGACAACTCCAAGTCCCAAAAATGTCCCCATATCACACCTCTTCTACCCTCTCCCTCCTCTCAGCAACACCCATGGCCACTGTCTCCACATTGATGATATAGTTCCTCCCATTGCTAGAGTCACAATAATTCTATAGTAGAATACCAGTAAGTCCACTCTAATCCCTATTTTATTCTTCCATCCTCAGGACCCTGGGGTGGAAATGCCCACTCCACGTGTAAATTGAGAGGGGGCTTAGATCCCACATGGCTGATCAATGGGATTCTCCTGATTGCAGTTGTGTACTCTCTCAGTTCCTTGGTATGGTGGCTGACCATCCTCACCTCCTTGTTAGCTGACCTAGGTAAGTCCAACAAACTGGAGAGTATGTTTTACAACTCTGCTGAGACTCAGGGCCCAGCTGGTACATAGAAAGTCCAGAGATTCAAGTCTCCTGGGTATACACCAACCCCATTGCCAACCACAAGTTCAGTAAAAGGAACAGCAGTGGCATGTTTAGAGAACTCACATCTGAGTCCAACTCCATTACACTCAGGAGCACAAATTCTGAAGTAAGGTCCACTGGGAAGGCACTGAACTACTCCAGAGCCATCAGCTATGATTGTAGGACCTGGTGTCTCCATACCCCTCAAGAGCACCACTACTTTATCTATTTTGGCTTTCTCTAAGATCCTGCTGAGATGTGCATAAGCGTGATGCCTGTGATGACCTCCTAACTCATTTTGGAGTCTTAGCCATATAAACTCATTTGTCTTTACAATTTTCCCCTTTTATTCAAGGTCTTTTTCTAGTTGCATCACCACGTGGTGCTTGGTAGTAATCCCTCGGTGCCAGGGAGGCTCATCCCCGGGAGTCATATCCCACAGTGGGGAGAAGGTCATGCATTTAAATGCTGAGTTTGGCTTAGAGAGTGGCCACATTTGAGCAGCATGAAGGCTCTCAGGAGGTAACTCTTAGACACTGTGCAGCTCTAGGCCAAATTGAAATTTCAACTGTACAGGCTCATAAGCATAGTTGTCAGTATCAAGGACTCATCACTGCACCATCCTTCTTCACTGGTCTTTGCCCTTGCACTTGGGGGATTGTTGCTGTTCCATTAGGAATGTGACAGAGCTCTCCAGAATGGAAACTCAGCATTCCCTCAATTGTTGTATGAAACTCTACCCCACTATTTCAATACCCAACAAAAATCTGAACATATCTATATACCCTATATGCATGCCCAGGCGAACTCCCTCCTACCCATGCATCCCCCTTCAATGACACCCCACACCGATGCTCCTCCCTTGCCATAGTTGACCTCCTCTGTGATCCAAAACTTCTTCAGAAATGAAGCCTAATATATTAACAAATTGTGTTAATAAGAAAATGAAATAGTAATGATAGGTTTAAAGATTAGAAGTAAAATACATAATAATTGAGAAAAATTAAATAAGTAAAAAATAAATTGGGGTATTAAAAAATGAAAAACATCATAAAATTTTTTTGAGATTGTGCCTTTCATTACTGTAATAGACATTGTCCTATATGTATAGAGGCAAGGCAATCTCATCCATTTCTTCCTCAGTGTCTTATATCTTTTTTATTTTTTTCTTAGTTTTATATAATATTTTCAGAAAAGTATTTTTATAGATTTATTTATTTTATTTATTTCCAATCTCTCCCTCCCTTCAGAGTCCACGGTGACACCCAAGTTGCACTGCTTAAAGAACAAGATTCATAGATACTTGCAACAGTGCTGAGGGCTTGACACTCTAGTCTCTCCTACCACATTGGGAGTCACCCATACCCACGAGAGACACCCTTCCCTCTGTTTGAGAACACCAGGCCTCTGCAAGATGGGGGTACAATGCCTTCCCACTCATTGTATGTGTCTGCACCCACTGATATAACACACTATGACAAATGAGCACTCACACACTCCCTTGAAGCTTGCCCCAGGAGCACCCTGTGCCAGATGCCCCCCATCAAATATCTTAAACCAGTAACACTTCCTAATTAAATTTTCTAAAGAGTTTTCTCAACATTATAGTTTCAACCATGTACCTGACAATCTTTCATGTTCACCTGCTCCTCCCAACCTTCTTCCCAATTCCATGGACCAGCTGACCCATCCTCCCAACCCTTGCCTCCCTCAAGCTTGTGAATCACAAATCAATACTATCCCTATACCCCATCTTATTCCTTCACTGCACAAGTACTTACCTCCTCCTTATCATAGATTTTGCCCAATTGGGCGTTGGCTCACAACCTTCCTCTCCCCCCTATTTCCTGTAAGCCTATCATCCAGTCTCTAGCTCTCTGAGACAGCTTGATTTGTTCAGTGCATATCAGAGAGGTCATGTAGTGTTTGTCCTTGAATCCTGACTTGTTTCACTCAACATAAGGTCCTCAAGATTCAACCATATTATCCCATGTGTTAGTATTGTATTCCTTCTTACAGCTGAGTAGTATTCCATTGTCTGTATATACCATATTTTGTTTATTCACTTTTCTGTTGATGGGCATTTGGGTTGATTCCAAGTTTTGGCAGTAGTGAATAATGCTGCTATGAACATTGTTGTGCCTATATTGGTTGATATCCTTGTTTTCTGTTCTTCTGGGTATATACCCAGTAGTGGATTCCTGGATCATAATATAGCTAGTTTTTGAAGGAACCATCAAGCCATCCTCCACAATGGTTGGATCCTTCTACATTCCCAACACCAGTGGATGAGGGTTCCCATTCCTCCACACCCTTTCCAACACTGGTAGTCCTCTGTTTTTTAACAGCCACCAGTCCAATGGGTGTAAGATGGTATCTCATTGTAGTTTTCATTTGCATTTCCCTAACAGATAATAATGTTGAGCATCTTTTCATGTGCTTTTTAGCCATTTGTATTTCTTCTTTGGAGAAGCATCTGTTCAAATCTCTTGCCCATTTTTTCAATGGTTTGTTTCTTTTTATTTTTGAGATATAGGATTTCTTTATGTATGCTGGAAATTAGGCTCCTATCAGATATATGGTTA
This sequence comes from Dasypus novemcinctus, assembly GCF_030445035.2. NCBI lineage: Eukaryota > Metazoa > Chordata > Mammalia > Cingulata > Dasypodidae > Dasypus > Dasypus novemcinctus. Next base: position 8,615,954 of record NC_080693.1, on the reverse strand, counting down.
CCAAGTATTTTCTCCCATTGGGTAGCCTGTCTTTTCACTTTCTTTTTTTTTTTTTTTTTGTGAATAACAGTATTTATTTATTTATTTTTTATTGACTTTGTAATAATATTACATTAAAAATATATATGTGAGGTCCCATTCAACCCCACCCCCCACCCCCCCTCTCCCCCCCCAACAACACTCGTTCCCATCATCATGACACATCCATTGGATTTGGTAAGTACATCTTTGGGCACCTCTGCACCTCATAGACAATGGTTCACATCATGGCCCATACTCTCCTCTATTCCATCCAGTGGGCCCTGTGAGGATCCACGATGTCCGGTGATCACCCCCGAGGCGCCATCCAGGGCAGCTCCACGTCCCAAATACGCCCCCACCTCTCATCTCTTCCTGCCCTTCCCCATACCCATCGTCCACCATGTCCACTTTTCCCAATCCAATGCCACCTCTTCTATGTGGACATTGGATTGGTTGTGTCCATTGCACCTCTATGTCAAGAGGAGGCTCAGATTCCACATGGATGCTGGATGCAGTCCTCCCACTTTCTGTTGTAATCACTCTAGGCTCCATGGTGTGGTGGTTGTCCTTCTTCAACTCCATCTTAGCTGAGTGTGGTGAGCCCAATAAGTCAGATTGTAGGTGCTGGAGTCTGTTGAGGCTCAGGACCTGGCTATCACATTATCAGTCCAGAGATTCAAATCCCCTAACTATATCTTAAACCCCAACGTTAACTGCACCTCCAGCAGATTAGTATGAAAGTCTTATGAAGGGAGATCCCATCTGAGTCCAGATTCATCACACATAAACACCATTTCCAGAGAGGGGCCATCTGCCCTGGTAGTAAACCCCATCGGCCATGACCATAACTCTCATGGGTCTCTTTAGCCTTCATAGGAACCAATATCTGGGGGTTGTATCTGCTTTATCTGTCTCTCTGCTTCTGCTCAGTTGTGCATGAGGGCAATCCTTCTGCCAGCCTCCAGACTCTTTTTAGAAACTCGTAGCCATATAGACTCATTTCTCCTTTCCATTTCCCCCTTACTTTAGGTCAAACAGCATTTTAAAGTCATGTTGTTTTATGTAGACATGGATATTCTGCTGATCCGCATTGAACCTTCCATATAAGGTCCTTTTCCAGTTGCATCATCAGTTGGTATTTGATAGTGATCCCTCATTGCCAGGGAGGCTCATCCCCGGGTGTCATGTCCCACGCTGGAGGGAAGGCATTGCATTTACATGCTGAGTTTGGCTTCGAGACTGGCCACATTTGAGTAACATGAAGGCTGACAGGAGGAAATTCCCAGGCACAATGTTGCTCTAGGCCTTGTTCTTATTTTAGGTTTATCAGCTCACAAGCATAGTCATTAGCATCAGGGGCTCACTGTTGAACCCTCACTCCCTCCCGGTCCCCGCCGCTGTACCTGGGAGACTATCGCTGCTCCCCTAGGGACCACGACAGAGCACCACTGGCCAGGAACCCAGTACCCCCCCTGCTGGGTTTTTAATTGTTGCCACTATGAGTATATCCAATCATTACCATGCACCCTGGACATATGTTCTGTACAGCTCCCTGTCAGCCATATATCACCTGTCATTGGTATCCCATACCAGTATCCCTCCATTGCCATTGTTGAAACACTCTGTGATCCAGAACTCCCCGAAATTTGAAGCCCAATATAATGTCATGGTCCCTTACTAGGGAATGGCATATAGCGATGGGTTTAAAGGATAGATAAAGAACTTGGATAAAGTTAGATAAAGAACTTAGATAAAGAATGTTGACTTGAAAAAATTCCACATCCTATCCTTTTTTTTTTTTTTTTCCTCCCCCCCCTAATTATTCAGCGTTTCTTCGTAGGAGTCCTAGACCACAGCAATGCATATATATAATATACAACACTCCCATACATTCACCACAACACCTTTTTCCTTCCACAGCGATACTCTTACACCCTATTCACATCATATTTACTTAAGGTGATGTACAGAGTCTGAGATATTAGCTTTCTAACATGGTAATATCTGTGCTTTCATTATGGTGCATACTTTAGGATACACAGTTCTTTACATTTTTAGTTCTCCTATGTTTTACATTATGGTTTACATTATCAGTCTGTCGTCTCCTATATGTTATGGTGTAATATTACATGTTTTATATCCATCCTTGTGTACTCTCAAGAAACTCCTCCCTTGCCCCCCATTTACTTTGGTTCCACACATTTAACGTCCATTTTCCCTTCCACCTTGGTGCCCACAGTGACAGTCAACCTCCGTTTCCTGAGGAGCCACTTCCAGAGATAGATGGAATAGTGTTTAGGGCCTAACTTGCTCATCTGCCCCAATGCCCTGGGAGCCACCCTTTCTCTCGAGGGATAGAGTTCCCTCTATTTGGTGGCATTAGTCCTCCCCAGGATGTGGGTCCACCCCCACTCTCACTACTTGGGATTCTACCCCATGGTGTCACCCACTCTGGCAGAATGAGCATTTAGACATTCCCCAGGAGCCCGTCCTGCATCAGACCCTCCCCTCCGAGCATTCTAAACAGGTAACCCTCTTTATTATATTTTGATATTATTTTCTCGGCATTTTACTCTCCACCACCTCCTAACCCTCTCCTGTGTTCGTATGCTACCCCTCCCTCCCCCCACTTTTGGGCAACATTACCCAACCGTCCCTCCCCAGCCACCCTCAAACCCGTAAAGCCCCAACCAAAGGCAACCCCTTGCCCCCATTTTATCTCTTCTTTGTGTTCATACTTACCACCATCTCGTCTTAAGTTCCACCCCTGCAGACATCGGCTCATATCCTTCCTTCACCCTCCGATTTCCTGTAAGCCTATCGTTCAGTCTCTTGCTATCTAGGGCAGCTTGTTTATTTCATATCATTGAGGTCATGTAGTATTTGTCCTTCAATGTCTGGGTTGCTTCACTCAACATAAGGTTCTCAAGATTCATCCATGTTATCACATGTGTTTGTAGTGTGTTTGTTCTTACAGCCGAGTAGTATTCCATTGTGTGTATATACCACATTTTATTGATCCACTCATCTGTTGATGGGCATTTGGGTTGATTCCAAGTTTTGGCAGTAGTGAATAATGCTGCTATGAACATTGTTGTGCCTATATTGGTTGGTATCCTTGTTTTCTGTTCTTCTGGGTATATACCCAGTAGTGGATTCCTGGATCATAATATAGCTAGTTTTTGAAGGAACCATCAAGCCATCCTCCACAATAGTTGGATCCTTCTACATTCCCAACACCAGTGGATGAGGGTTCCCATTCCTCCACACCCTTTCCAACACTGGTAGTCCTCTGTTTTTTAACAGCCACCAGTCCAATGGGTGTAAGATGGTATCTCATTGTAGTTTTCATTTGCATTTCCCTAACAGATAATAATGTTGAGCATCTTTTCATGTGCTTTTTAGCCATTTGTATTTCTTCTTTGGAGAAGCATCTGTTCAAATCTCTTGCCCATTTTTTCAATGGTTTGTTTCTTTTTATTTTTGAGATATAGGATTTCTTTATGTATGCTGGAAATTAGGCTCCTATCAGATATATGGTTACCAAGTATTTTCTCCCATTGGGTAGCCTGTCTTTTCACTTTCTTGATAAACTCCTTTGAGGTACAAAAGATTTTAATTTTCAGGGGGTCTCATTTATCTATTTTTTCTTTCATTGCTCATGCTTTGGGTATGAAATTCCTGAAGTAATCTCCTATTACAAGGTCCTGTAGATGCTTCCCTACATTGTCTTCCCAGGTCTTTATGGTCTTGGCTCTTATATTAAGATCTTTGGTCCATCTTGGGTTGATTTTCATATAAGGTGTGAGATGGGAATCCTCTTTCATTCTTTTGCATAGGCATATCCAGTTCTCCAAGCACCATTTGTTGAAGAGGCCATTCTTTCACCTCTCTCCCATCCAAAGAAATTTCATAGGTACTTTTTCCAGTTCATTTTAAAATGCTGTGTTAATTTTCTGGCCCAGGGCACTTCTTGATTGGGAGGTTTTTAAATTCTGATTCTATCTCTTTACTTGTGATTGGTGATTAGAGAGCATCAATTTCTTCTTTCTTCAGTGTAGGCTGCTTATCTGTTCCTAGTAATTTGTTAATTTCCTCTAAATTGTCCTTCTTATTGGCATATAGTTTTTCAAAGTATCCTCTTATGATAGTCTTTAATTCTCTATGGTCAATAGTGATATCCCCTTTCTCATTTCTTATTTTGTGTATTTGTATCTTCTTTTTTTCTTTGTTAGTCTAGCTAAGGGTTTATCAATTTTATTGATTGTCTCAACTACCTCTTCATTTTCTTTATTTTTTTCTAGTACTTTCTCATTAATATTTCATTTAGGTCTGCTCTGATCTTTGTTATTTCTTTCTTTCTTCTTCCTATGGGGTGAGTTCATTGTTTTTTTACTAATTCCTCCAAGTGTGCAGTTAGGTCTTCAATTTTAGCTCTTCTTTTTTGATATATGAATTTATGGCTATGAATTTATGTCTCAGTTCAGTTCTTGCGGCATCCCGTAAGTTTTGAAACATTGTGTTGTCATTTTTATTAGTTTTCAGGTAGTTAATGATTTCATTTGAGATTTCCTCCTTGACCCACTGTTTGTCTAATAGTGTGTTGCTTAACTTCCATGTCTTTGTGCCTAAGCTTGTTCTCTGGCCCTTGCATATTTCCAGCTTCACTCCGTTGTGGTCAGAGAAATTATTTTGTATGATTTCAATCTTTCTGAAATCATTGAGACTTTCTTTATGGCCTAGAAGGTGGTCTATCTTGAAGAATGTTCCATATGCAGTTGAGAAGAATGTATATCCTGCTGTCTTTGGGTGCAGTATTCTGTCTATGTCTATTAGGTCCAGATCCTCTAATATATTATTCAAAGTCTTTGTTTCTTCATTGGTTCTCTGTTGGGATGTTCTGTCTAAGGGTGATAATGGTGTATGACAGTGCCCCAGTATAATTGTACAGGCATCTATTCCTCCCCTTAGTTTTTGCAGTGTTTGCCTCATGTATCTTGAGGTGCCCTGGTTAGAGACATAAATGTTTATGATTGTTTTTTATTCTTGAAACATTACCTGTTTACTAATATGTAGTGTCCATCTTTGTCTCTCACAATCATTTTTCACTTGAAATCTATTTTGTCCAATATTAGTATAGCTACTCCTGCCCTTTTTTGGTTATTTTTTGCTTGTAAGATTATTTTCCAGCCATTCTCTTTCAACCTCCTTGAATCCCTGGATATAAGTTGGGTTTCTTGTAGACAGCATATAGATGGGCCATATTTCCTTCTCCATTCTGCCAATCTGTGTCTCTTGACTGGTGAGTTTAATCCATTAACATTCAGTGTTATTACTCTCAAGGAATTACTTACATTAGCCATATTTTCTTTGGATTTATGTGTATTATATGTTGTTTTTATTTCTTTTTGTCTTTTTAGTTGTTTTTATACTCTCCTCCAACTCTGTCTCCTCTATATTTTTCTTTCAACCTGAAGAACTCCCTTTTGTAGTTCTTTTTTTTTTTTTAAAGATTTATTTATTTATTTAATTCCCCTCCCCTCCCCCGGTTATCTGTTCTCCGTGTCTTTTTGCTGCGTCTTGTTTCTTTGTCCGCTTCTGTTGTCGTCAGCGGCACGGGAAGTGTGGGCGGCACCATTCCTCGGCAGGCTGCTCCCTCCTTCGCGCTGGGCGTCTCCTTATGGGTGCACTCCTTGCGCGTGGGGCTCCCCTACGCGGGCGACACCCCTGTTGGTACAGCACTCCTTGCGCACATCAGCACTGCGCACGGGCCAGCTCCACACGGTTCAAGGGGGCCTGGGGCTTAAACCGCGGACCTCCCATGTGGTAGACGGATGCCCTAACCACTGGGCCAAAGTCCGTTTCCCCCTTTTGTAGTTCTTTCTTTTAGATTTATTTATTTCTCCCTCCTTCCCCACCCCTCTTGCTCTCAGTGTCCATTCACTGTGTGTTCTTCTATGTCTGTTTGTATTCTCATTAGCTGGCTTTGGGAATTGATCCTGGGACCTCCCAGAGTGGGATAGTGTCATTCATTCTCTTGCACCACCTCAGGTCCCTGATTGCTTCATCTCTTATTATGTCTCCTCTGTGTCTTGTTTTGTTACATCATCTTGCTGCACCAGCTCTGCATGTGGACTAGCACTCCTGTGCTGTGCCACATTCCTGTGTGGGGCAGCACTCCTGTGCAGGGTAGTACTCTGTGCAGGCCAGCAGTCCGTGCAGTCCAGGACTCCATGTTGGCCTGCACACAACATGGGCCTGTACTCTGCATGGGCCACCTTGTCACACGGGCCAACTTGCCTTCACCGGGAGGCCCTGGGCATCAAACTCCAGACGTCCTATATAGTAGATGAAAGCCCGATAGTTTGAGCCATGTCTGCTTCCCCCTTTAGTATTTCTTGAAGGGCAGGTTGCTTATTAACATCCTCTCTTAGTTTCTGTTTATCTATGAATATTTTGAAATCTCCATCATATTTGAATGCCAGCTTTTCTGGATAGAGTATTCTTGGGAGGAAATTTTTTTCTGTTTGTCCCTTGACTATGTCATAGCACTGCCTTTTTGCCTCCATGGTTTCAGATGAGAAATCAGCACTTAATCTTCTTGAGTTTCCCTTGTATGTGATGGTTCTCTTTTCTCTTGCTGCCTTCAGTATTTTCTCTTTGTCTTGAGTGTTTTCTCTTTGTCTTTGACAAGTATGTCTTGAAATAGGCCTGTTGGGGTTTATAATGTTTGGGGTGCACTATGCTTCCTGGACATATACATACAACTCCCTCAGTAGGTTTGGGAAGTTTTATTTACTACAACACCCCTTCTCTCCCTTTCGCTTCTCTTCTCCATCTGGGATGCCTATAATGCCTATGTTTGTACATTTTGCATTGTCACTCTAAATACACAACTCTGCTGCACTTTTTCTTTCTATCTCTCAATTATACTAGCCATTTGATTTTAAATTTACCATCTTCCACATCACTGTTTCCTCTGCCTATTCCAATCTCCTGTCATTTGCTGAGAGGGTATTTTTTATTTCTTGGATTGGGCCATTCATCACCATTGTATCTGTTATCTTTTGTGTGTGTTTACAATTTCTTCAGTATGTGCTCCAAGTGTTTTCTTAATATCTTTAATCTCTTCCTTCACTTCAATGAGCTGGTTCATGATATTAGGTTGGACAGCTTTGAGTAATTGTTTGATGTTCTGCTCCTCTTCCTGGTTTTTAGTTTATTTATTGGACTGGACCATGTCTTCATAATTATTGGTATAGTCTGTAATTTTTTGTGTTGTCTGGTCATTATTTTATCTTGATGGGTTTGTTCAGTTGATTAGCTTCTCTGTGTAGCCTCTGGTATTATTTAGTTGCTGTTTTTTTTGTGTGTGTGCATGTTAAGTTTTCTCTTTAACACTTTGTTCTTCTTATTCTATTTCCTTGATAGTCTCTAAGTTCCCTTGAATGAAACAGATTAGGGCCAGGGAAAGTAAAAGATATAAGAAAAGAAAAAGTATAATAGTAATATTGATAGTAAAGGTTAGCAGAAGAACCATATAGGACCTAGGAGAATGAATATTAAACTTGTGTAAGCAATGTAGAGGTATAGGAATAAAAAACTGGAGCACCTATAATGAAATGGGAATCTTAACATGGAGAAGAATACAGTATGAATTAAAAGGCCAGTGTGCTGAGGATAGAGGGAAAGAGAAAAGAATGGAAAAAACAGGAAGTGTTCATAAAAGATAAAAAACAGAATTGTGAGAAATAAAAAGCCAGAAAAATTGGGGGCTAAACAAAGTGAGGTGGAATGTAAGAGCAACAACAGAAGGCCGAAGATAGAAAGATGTAGGAAGGAAAAGAGATAGTGTTGGTCGCCAAAATCAATGCACACAGAAAAGAGGAAATTGAGGAAGAAGAAACAGCAAACAAGAAACAATCCAGCAGCACCCAATTAAAAAGAGGTGGGGGGGGATGAAGAGGAAGGAAGGACAAGAAAAGAAAAACAACAGACAAACCCACAAGAAAGTAGTCAACCAAACACTAAGAAAAAACAGACTTCTCTCTTAAGCCCATGTGGATCTTGTCAGGCTGCCAATGTTAATAAATTACCTTGTAGCCTTCTCATGGCAGATTTTGTGGCGGGTTTTAGTGAGTAAACTAAGTTAAATTATATAACAAAAATAACCTCTTTTTCAATGAAAAATAAGAGACCCAAGGGAAGCCTATACAAGGATAATGTTTATGTTTTCCCTGTCCTGAAGTATCAGCTAGATGTTTAAAATCCCAGTGGGTCACCTCTCTAAGAGGAGCCAAGAATCAAACTAGAGACCTTGTATACCCAAGGCTGAAACTCCTGCACTGAGCTAAACTTTCTTGTTGGGTTCATTAGCTCTTCAGAAAGAGTCCCTTTCCCTGGGGCAAGATTGAGTCTTTACAATTGGATAAACTGCTGAGTAGGAATCTGTCCTACTCCTTCTCCCCCCTCATTTTTTTTCTAACTGCTTTTTCTCCCAGGGCAGCAGGAAGCTATAGCCTGTGAGAGTTCCCTTTTAAAATTCAAAAGTGACCCTGGTGAATTAACTCACTGCAGAAAAAAATGACACTCTGTCTTTTTGAGAGAGAGCACCCACACCTGGCCAGGAACCCTAAATATGTCTTGGAAGCCTATTAAGCACTTCCTCCTGTCCCCCTGCCTTAGGTGAGTTGCACAGGACTAGTTAATTGCCTGAGTCCACCTTCACCCAGACCAATTTTCCCTATCCCAGGGAGGTTAGGGAAATCAGGCTGCTTCATCAGATTCGTCTCTCCCCTCTTCCTGGTTTCTCCTCAAGCCAGCTGGTATGCTCCTCAAAGCTGAAAAAAGAGGTTCCAGACCATTGAACCTGCACTTGGGGGACCTGTCTCCACCCTTCACCAGAGTTTGGGTCCTCCAGCTGGGTGACTGGTAAGGGTGAGGGAACGCCTTGGCTTCCTGCCCTGAGGGAGGGGCTTAGCCATCCCACAGTTCCAGCCTCCAGCATAAGCAACTCATGGTTTTACCTTGAACAATCACTCTTTTTGTCAGACTCTCTCCAGATTGTTGCCCTGAACCTCTTCACAGTGGGTTCTCAAATAGCTCACTCAGGCAGGATTTTGTCCCCACTCATCCATTTATTTTGTAGGAGAGATGATGTGGGTGCACTTAGTCTGATGCCATCTTGCCTTCCTCCTCCATTTTACTCTTTTTTTTAACACTTTTAAATTAAAGTTAATAGATCACATAGAACATTACATTTGAAAAAACATAAGAGGTTCCCATAATCCCACTCCCCATTTTTGTAAATTCTATTTTTTGAAGGTACATACATCATAGAAAAGGTTATATTATAAAAAAACATAAGAGGTTCCCGTATACCTCCTCTCCCCCACCCCACTCCTCCCACACCAAGCTTCCCCCATCATTGTGACACACTCATCGCACTCAGCGAACACATTTTGGAGCACTGCTGCACCGCATGGATAATAAATAGTTTATCATGTTGTTCACACTCTCCCCCAGTACATTTAGTGGGTTATGGAAGGATATAAAATGTCCCAGCATCTGGCCCTGCAATATCATTTAGGACAACTCCAAGTCCCAAAAATGCCCCCTCATCATGTCTCTTTTTCCCTCTCCCTGTCCTCAGCAACTACTGTGGCCACTTTCTCCATGTCAATGATACAATTTCTTATGTTACTAGTCACAATAGTAATATACATAGTAGAATATCAGTAAGTCCACTCTAAACCATATTTTATTCCTCCACTCTGTGGTCCATGGGATGGTGATGTCCACTCCACCTCTTGATCAAGAGGGGCTTAGATTGCACATGGATGATGGATGCAATTCTCCTGCTTCCAGTTGTAGGCACTCTTGGTTCTTACGAGCAGTCGTCTCTCTTCCTCTGTTTGATTAAAATTGATTTTAAATTTAAATACAGTTAAATATATTGATCTTAACTGAGTGATGTCAAATATTTCTAACCTTTTATCACTTTCCTCTACAGTATCTAATTACCCTATCAAGATATGAATCATTTCCAATAATCTGGAAAAATAATCCCTATTCGCTTCAATCAATAACCGCCTCCCAACATATTTTCCCTCATTCTCATTTTCTTTCCTCATACATTCATTTTGCCACATCTTGAAATTCCTAATAATGAAATAAATTGGAATTAACATTTTGGTGCCTGCATCCTTTGCTCACAATATTGTTTTGAGATTCATTCTTGTTGTTTGGTGTATCGGCAGTTCCCTCACTTTTTATCATTTACTCCTTTGAAACTGAATGACCGTATTACAAAATATTTATTCACGTTCCTCTTGGTGGATGACTGGGTCCTTCAAGTTTGGGTTATGAGCTAAAGATATTATGAGTATCCATTATATAAGGACATGTTTTCCTTTCCTCTGAGTGATAGAAAGGAAAGCTCAATCCCAAAAGATCCTTCACATGCCACTAATTGCTTCATCAGCTGCTTTTGGCACAGATGGTTTCTCTGGACTTCTTGAAGTGCTCCCATCCCTTATTCCTGATTCATCACATTCTCCTTTTTCTTTTTATCATCTGGACTCTCTTGGCTTTGCATGTCTGTTTTTTAGAAGATATACATTATTTTCTTATTCTTTTAGTAGTTATATATGAAAAGACAACATTTTTCGTCGCCTTATCAAATCTAACGTTAACATAATCTGTTATGCATTTCCAAGATGATACATCATTTTACTTAGAGAACTTTAAGGTTTATGGAAAAATCATGCATGATTTTCCCAATATAATCACCCATATACACACTGCTTCCCTACTATCAGCACTGTGCGTGTGTGTGTGAACTTTGATGATTTGTTTAATTAAGTCTTTTGCCCATTTTTTAATTGGGTCATTTGTTGCTTAAGTGTTGAGTTGTAGAATCTACTTACAAATCATGGATAGTAAACTCTATCAGATTTGTGACATCCAAATACTTTCTCCCTTTAAGCCAGCTCCTTTTCACCATTTCAGACCTTACCCCTACCTCATACCTTAAACAAAAATTAACTGAAAATGATCAAAGACCTAAAGAAAAGTTCCAGGACCATTCAACTCACAGAAGATATTGACCTTGGGCAGAACAAAGGTTTCTTATTTACACTGGAAGGACTTGCAATGGAAAAAAATGAATAAATGGAAACTGCTCACATTCAAATCATTTGTACTTGAAAAGATTGGTCAAGAAAGCAGCCTACACAATGGAAGAAAATACTTGGAAACCATATACCTAATAAGGGTGTACTCTCCAAAATATGTAAAGCAAAATCACAATTCAAGAATGAAAAGAGGAACAAAATGGCAAAATGGGCAAAAGACTTAAGACATTCTTCCAAAGAGCAAGCACAAGTGGCTTAAAAGCACATGAAAAGATGCTTTCCACAGCTAGCTATTTGGGAAATGCAAGGCAAACCACCATGAGATATCATAACACACCTACTAGAATGGCCACTATAAAAAAACAACAACCAGAAAACTGCAATTGTGGGAAAGGATGTGGAGAAGGAGGAAGTCATTCACTGCTGGTAGCAATGGAAAATGGGGTAGCCACTGTGGAAGACAGTTTAGCATTTCCTAGGAAGCTAAGCATGGAATTGGTATATGATCCGGCAATCACGCTACTAGGTTCATACCCAGGGGAACTGAAAGATGGAACGTGACCAGACCTTTGCTCACTGATTCTCCTAAGTGTCCATCCACCAATGAATGGATGAATGAAATGTGATATATACATACAAAGGAATGGATGTAAGAAAGAAGGAAGACCTTATTCATGTCACATTATGGACTTTTTGAAATAATCCATGCACAGAAAGACAAATATATTATGATTTCACTAATATCCACTAATTATAAAGCTAACTCATAGGGTTATAATCTATAATATAGGTTACCCAGAGATGGAAGCAGTGTAAAAATGGGGAGCTGACACTTACTTTGTGAAGAATTTTTCTTTATGTTGATTACAAATGTTTGGAAATGGGTAGAGGTGATATTGCATATTATTGTGAGTATAATTTAATTGACAGCGGTCAATTATGTGAGTAAATGTGTTTAAAGGGGAAGTTTTGGGTCATGTATGGTAATAGAAGGAAAGCTACAGGATAAAATGTGTATAGCACAATGATCCATCTAGTGGATGGTGACTATGGTTAATAGTAGAAATACAAGAAATGCACATTATTACAAGTACTAACAATAGGGTGGAATATGAGGAAAAGATAAGTGTGCAAACTAAGGGCACAACTCTCAGCACTGTTTCTCCTGGCACTCTGGCTCCATGGTGAACACGGGCTTTCTTATCCCACTGAGCTATTACTTCTGAGGAGACACTGAGGATTGAACCTTTCATTCCAAAGTGGTGAACCTGGTATAACATTTACAACCTTGAAACCTTTTCATGAGGGATGAATGACTTAATACTAATAATAAGTCTAGCTTTGAATTTCTTCTCAGGATTCCTTTAATTCTCTCAGGCTAAGTTCCAGGCAGGCCCTAGGAATCCATTCTGATTGGATGGGCTGAGAAATTCTAGCTTAAGCATTTTGAGCCCCTGGCTTGGAGACTGGGGTGGAATAAGAAAGTATTCAGGGAAGCGGACTTGTCCCAATGGATAGGGTGTCCGCTACCACATGGGAGGTCCGCAGTTCAAACCCCAGGCCTCCTTGACCCGTGTGGAGCTGGCCCGTGTGCAGTGCTGATGCGTGCAAGGAGTGCCCTGCCACGCAGGGGTGTCCCCCGTGTAGGCGAGTCCCACGCACAAGGAGTGTGCCCCATAAGGAGAGCCGCCCAGCACAAAAGAAAGTGCAGCCTGCCCAGGAATGGCACCACACACACGGAGAGCTGACATGGCAAGATGATGCAACAAAAAGAATTGCAGATTCCCAGTGCCACTGATAAGATTAGAAGCGGTGACAAAAGAACACTCAGTGAATGGAAACAGAGAGCAGGCAACTGGGGTGAGGTGGGAAGGGGAGAGAAATAAATTGAAAAATCATAATAAAATTTAAAAAAAGAAGAAGGTATTCAATGTGAAATAGGGTAAAAATGCTCAGAATGACTTTTAGAAGCATGAGGATTTGGCAGGTTACCCCAACAGTGAGGATCACGTGGTCCTGAAGTCAGATCTCCAGAAATAAAAACCCAGTCCCAGGCAGAGAAAGTATCCCAGGTAATACCGTGGTTGGCATGAACTTTTATTAACCAAAGGGCAAGCACAGCCCTTCCTTCCTATACCATGAATATGTGCGATGGATCAGGCCAATTCCTGAGCTCTCTTCAGGGCTTCATGACCAGCATCATTATATATGACTAGAATTATTCTCTTAGTGATGTCAGCTGTCTCCGTGGGAGAGGAGCTCCTTGCTGCTCCCTCAGCTTTCCATGGGGGTGTGTCATTGATGGAAAGCAGGAATGAGAGATGGGTGTGGGATGGGGAGTGTAGATTTTCTGATCTTGTCCAAGAGGGATTTCTTCCTGCTTATACAACTGATACGGCACCACTCTTGTATGGGAATAAAAATTGTTCCATGTAAAGATATAACTTTTAAATTTTTATTCTTTATTCTTTTCAAGTAGACCATTGAATTATGTAAAATTCTTTGTAAGTATACTGTTTACCTTCTTCCCAAGAAAAATGAAAATCTCATTTTTATTTTACATCTATTAAAATTTTAAAATTTACATCTATTAAGTTTTACTTATAACTTAGGTTTCTTGGCAATATACTCTTGCAAGTTATAATGCTTTTGTCTTAAAAACAACTCAAGACAACTGCATATATGTTCAACTTAAAATTACATATGTAATACATATTATATAGATAAGAATAAAAGAAAGTTTATACTCATAAGATCAACACAAAAATTGTAACATAAATATAAGAACAGATTAATAATGAACATATACATAAGTCTCTTAAATATATGAACAATTTTGTCAGTAGTAGTATTTTCTTTCATGTTGAGTTTCTGTAAAGAGAAAGTTCCATATTTCTGGTGTGTTCCTCAAGTTGAAACTGTGTGATTGAAGGAGGAATTGACTATGGAGGAAATCACTTGTGTGTTCAGGAGGTGAAGGTAGAAGATCTCCAGCCCATGGAGCAAGTTCTGTTGATCCACTGTCCTCAAAAATTCTTCGATGGAAGAATTGGAGAGGGTCATTACTGCCTGGTGGCTCTGTAGGCCTGAGGGGAGCAGAAGCTCAGTGCTGCTTTAAGACTGACCCAGCCCACTGCTGCAGGAGGGACCATCAGGGAGGGGAAGGGATCCCAAACACACTGAGTGTGGAAAAGCACCTGGTGCTCTGGTGGTCCTCAGGACCTCTTCTTGTGCCTTCAGTGTTTTCAGCATCTTCTTCATCTCTTCTTCTTGTGTGGAATATCTGGATCTCTCTTCCTGTAGTTCTAGGACCACTGCAGTTAATTCCTCCATCAACACTGCTGTTGTTCCCTTAACCTTTCTGTAGGTGTCAATGAGGCTGGGCATTTTTTTTTTTTTACTTCTTTATTTATTTATTTTTTTTATTGACTTTGTAATAATATTACATCAAAAATATATATGTGAGGTCCCATTCAACCCCGCTCCCCCACCCCCCCTCTCCCCCCCCAACAACACTCGTTCCCATCATCATGACACATCCATTGGATTTGGTAAGTACATCTTTGGGCACCTCTGCACCTCATAGCCAATGGTCCACATCATGGCCCATACTCTCCTCCATTCCATCCAGTGGGCCCTGTGAGGATTTACAATGTCCGGTGATTGCCTCTGAAGCACCATCCAGGGCAGCTCCATGTCCCAAAGACACCTCCACCTCTCATCTCTTCCTGCCTTTCCCCATACCCATCGTCCACCATGTCCACTTTTCTCAATCCAATACCACCTCTTCTATGTGGACATTGGATTGGTTGTGTGAGGCTGGGCATTTTTAAAGTCACTTTCTGTAGCCTAGCTTCCTCTAAAGATGACTTAGTCTCTGCATACCTCCTGTTA
This sequence comes from Dasypus novemcinctus, assembly GCF_030445035.2. Lineage (NCBI taxonomy): Eukaryota > Metazoa > Chordata > Mammalia > Cingulata > Dasypodidae > Dasypus > Dasypus novemcinctus. The sequence goes on along the minus strand of NC_080693.1, from coordinate 8,600,904 downwards.
GCAGCACTCATCTTATCAAGAAGTTGACATTTCTTGACAGTCAGTGTAGCTAGTGTGTCCACAAGCTGTTTTTCATGTTTTATGTAAAGTCAGCTTCTAACAGACTGCTCAAGTCTGAACAGGAGGAGACACACCAGAATGCTGAAGAAGGATTGAAATGCCCCCGAGTCCTCCAGGAGGCTGTGGAATGCGAGGTGTGGAGTAGTGCCATTGCGCTCCATCACCACCTCTCAAAGCTTCCCTAGGATTGTCCAAAGACAAGCTCCACAGAGCACTGCAGGCCCTCCAGGGCACTGATGCCACCACCGGACTCTGCCCAGTAACCCTGTATCCACAACAAACCCCAGAGAACTCCCCAGCATTCTGCCTGGAACCCACAAGCAACTGACAGCCCAACTGCTCATCAGTGAGTGGTCAGTGGGGGAAAGATACTGAAAATGAAATGTGCTTATTGTACTCTTACGAGCAGTCTTCTCTCTCTCTCTCTTATTGCTTGTTTCAAAGTGATGTAAAATTTAAATATAGTTAAATGCTTTGTTCTTAACTGAATGATGTCAAATTTTTCATACCTTTCATCTCCTTCACCTACAGCATCCACTTGCCCTATCAAGATAGGAATCATTTCCAATAATCTGGAAAATAATCCCTATACACATCAATCAATAACCATATTCACTCTCATTCTTACTTTCTCTCCTTATACAGTTGTTTTGCTACATCTAGAAATTCATAAAAATGAAATAAATTGGAATTTACATTTTGGTGCCTGCATGGTTTGCTCAAAATAACTGTTCTGAGGTTCATTCTTCTTGTTTGGTGGATCAATAGTTCCCTGTTTGTTTGTTTTTCTATCATTGAATCCATTGAAATTGAATGACTGTTACAAAATTCTTGTTCCTTTTGGTGTGGATATTTGGGCCCTTCAAGTTTAAGGTATTATGACCTATAGGTGTTACAGGTATCCTTCACTTAAGGACATGTTTTCCTTTCTGCTGGGTGATAGAAAAGGAAAGCTTACTCCCCAAAGATCCTTCACATCCCACTAATTGCTGCATCAGCTGCATTTGGCACAGTTGGTTCCTCTGTACTTCTTCAAGTGCTCCCATCACTTATTTCTGTTTCACCACATTCTCCTTTTTCTTTTTATCATCTGGACTCTCTAGTCTTTCCATTTCTGTCTCCTCTGCTGGTTTGTGTTTTCTTCCAAAAACTCCTCAGCTTTAGTTTTGTTTTCTCCCAGGGCTCCATACTGGGCCTCTTTCCTTCTCCAGAAATCGATTCACTTGTGGTTCATGTGATTACTCTTGGCCTTAAGTTCCATTTCTCCTGGCATGAGCACTTACCCTATTTATCTAACCCAATTTTTCACATAGTCCAGATTTACACAGAGTTGTATCCAGGACATCCCACTTCTGTGTGTAATGTGCCAAAGCCAAACTCTAGACTCCTCCCCCAAACTCCACCTTCTTGGTCTCTCCCTTTTCCATAGTCGGCATTTCCCTCCTGATATGTGTTCAGGCCAAAGCTTTGTGGCCTTTTTTTACTTCTCCCTTTCCTTGTTACTTCCACCCTTCACTTCCTGTGTTCATCTGGCCCCTTCTACTTTGCATCCTCTCTCTCTCTTGTTAGAGCCTGCTTCATTGCTGACAGGACGACCATGGTTGCCTCCTACATATCCTTCTCCTGCCTCACCCCTTCAGTTCCTTACGTTCATGAAAAAGAAGTGTATTTTTCTCTTTGCCATGTTTTATATAGATGGCTTAAGGACAAGTGTGCATTAAGTAAAATATATTATTCATGATACTGAAATAGTCTCTTATCCTTGTTGATAATTTTTCTTCTATTCCATCCCTTGCTGAGAGAGTCGTCTCAGAATCTCCTGTTGGCTCTTACTTGGCTCTTACTTGGCTCTTACTTGGCTCTTACTTGGCTCTCACATGTTGTAATTCTGTCAGTTTGCAAAAGCTTGCAAATAGGTGCACTTCAATTTTAATTTGCTATTTTTTTCTTGGAATTTATACCTTGTAATGATATGATAAGACCCTACAATTCTGGTACTTTTTCCTTAATTATTGTGTATTTGCTGTTGCCATACTGACACAAGATTTACTTATATTTGTGTTTATCTGTGATTATATAAAATCCATATTTTATTGCCAAACATGCTGTTTATCTTTGATGTTTTTCAGAAGGTACTTGGGATTGAACATGGGAAGCAGGTGCTCAACAAGTTGCATTCCATCTGCTCCCCCTTAGATGGGTTTTGTTTTCTTATATATAGAATTATTTTTTTCATTTATTTCTCTCCCCTGCCTGTCCCCCCACCCTAAACCAAGCTGAAGAAAAGAAATAGTAAAGATCAGAGCAGAAATAAATGAAATCAACAACAAAATAACCATAGGGAACAGGAAGCAGCTGTGGCTCAATCAGTTGGGCTCCCATCTACCATATGGGAGGCCCTGGGTTCACATCCTGGGACCTCCTTTGAAGGCAGGCTCCTCCGTACACTGTGGTGAGCTGCCAGCCGGGCCCCGCAGAGTGCTGCCCAGCCTGCAAGCACCACGGAGTGCCGCTGCCCACAAGTGCTCCAGAGACCTGACTCAGCAAGTTGACACAACATAAAAGGGAGATAAGCAAAAGAAAAAAAACAACAACACAGAAGAGCATGCAGTGAATGGACACAGATACCAGAATACAAGCAAGGCACAAACAGGGGGGGAGAGGAAATAAATAAAAAATAAATACAGACACAGTGAATGGACACAGAGAACAGACAGCAAGCAACCTGTAATGGGGGGAAGGGGGAATATGGAATGAATGAATGAAAATAAATAAATAAAAATAAATAAATAAATAGATGCAATAGGGAGATCCACAAAATGAAAAATGAAAAGTTGGTACTTTGAGAAGTTCAACAAATTTGACAAATCCTTAGGGAGAGCAATAATCAAAAAAGATGCAAATATATGAAATCAGAAATGAGAAGGACACATTACCATGGACACTGCAGAAATGAGAGATCAAAAAAGGATGCTCTGAACTACCGTGTGCAAAAAACGAGACAATGTAGATGAGATGGACAAATTCCTAGAAAACACACAAACCTATACTAGGGGTTCTGAACAAGGGTTTAACACCCCCCCAAGGGTGCTTGGGAAGATTACAGGGGGTCTATAAACTTGAAGGAATTTTGAATAATCCTAAATTTTAATTTAAAGACATGCCAATGTTAAGTGCCAAAAACTCTGCTGCTACGTTCTGAGAAAACATTTGTGGTTTTCACCTGACTGGCAAAGGGGTCCGTGGAATAAAAAAGGATAAGAACCCCTGAACTCCACTGACTCTAGAGGAAATAGGAGATCTCGACAAACCAATCACAAGGAAAAAGTTTGGAACAGTCATCAAAAACTTCCCAAAGGGAAGCGGATTTGGCTCAACTGATACAGTGTCCACCTACCACATAGGAGACCCAGGGTTCAAACCCAGGGCCTCCTGACCCATGTGGTAAGCTGGCTCACATGCAGTGCTGATGTGCGCAAGGAGCGCCATGCCACACAGGGGTGTCCCCTGCATAGGGGAGCTCCATGCACAAGAAGTGCACCCCATAAGGAGAGCTGCCTGTACAGAAAAGTACAGCCTGCCCAGAAATGGTGTCGCACACACGGAGAGCTGACACAACAAGATGTCACAACAAAAAGAGACTCAGATTCCCAGTGCTGCTGACAAGAATACAAGCAGACACAGAAGAATACACAACAAATGGACACAGAGAGCAGACAACTGGGGGGAGGAGGAGTGGGAAATAAATAATAAATCTTAAAAAAAACCCAAAACCTCCCAAAGATGAAAAGTTCAGGATCAGATGGCTTCATAGGTGAATTCTTCCAGTCATTCAAAGATGATCTAATACCAAACTTGGTCAAGCTTTTCCAAAAAAATTGAACAGGAAAGAATGCTACCAAACTGATTCTATGAAGCCAACATAACCCAAATATCAAAAGCAGATAAAGGTACCACAAAAAATAAAATTACAGTTCAATCTCTCTAATGAATATAAATGCAAAAAAATCTTCAACAAAATACTTGCAAACCAAATAAAAAATCACATTAAGAGAATTATCACCACAAGCACGTCGGTTTTATCCCAGGTATGCAAGGGTGGTTCAACACAAGAAAATCAACTAGTGTAATAAGCCACATTGATAAATTGAAGAGGAAAAATCACATGATCTTCTTGATTGATGCAGAACAGGCATTTGTCAAAATACAGCACCTTTTCTTGATAAAAACACCCAAAAGATAAGAATAGAAGGAAGCTTTCCCAAAATGGTAAAATGCATATAAGAAAACCCTACAGCTAGCATGGTACTCAATGGTGAAAGGTAGAATGTTGTGGGAAACTGGCTTACCTTTTTGTTGCTTCCTGTTATTGTAGATGATGTTGCATTTCCTTCCTGTTATTGTAGATAATGTTGCACTTCTGATAGCAAACAGCTGCTCATTAGTTTCCAAATAAATATGATGTGTAAACTAGGGTTGAGCCTCTCACTTTCAGAAGCTATGAGTCCCCTGGCCCTATCTTTATCTCCTCTTCTGAGTCTCTCTCTCTCTGCTTTATTTCTAAGTTATACACTGCCTTCCCTTCGTGTAGACCTATTGTAAACTGATTGCAGCAGTATAAAGCTTTCTTGCTGAGATCAGGAACAAGACAAGGATGCCCACTGTCACTACTGTTATTCAATATTGTACTAGAAATTCAAGCTAGAACAATTAGGCTAGATAGAGAAATAAAGGGCATCCAAATAAGAAAGGAAGAAGTAAAACTTCTACTATTCACTGAGGATATGATTGTATACCTAGACGCTCCTGAAAAATTAATAACAAAGCTACTAGACCTAATAGACAAGTTCAGCAAAGTGGCAGGATACAAGATTAATATGCAAAAATGAATAGCGCTTCTATACATTACTGGTGTGCAATCTGAGAAGGAAATCAGAAAAAAAATCCATTTATAATAGTAACTAAAATAAAATATTTAGGAATAAAATTAAGCAAAGATATAAAGGGTCCATACTCAGAAAACTCCAACACATTGCAAAAAGAAACCAAAGAAGACTTAAATAAATGGACAGACTTTGTTCCTGGATTTGAAGCCTAAATATCATTAAGATGTCAATTCTACCCAAACAGATTTAATTATTCAATGCAATCCCAATAAAAGTCCTGACCCAGGTAGGGAAGTCCCACGTGCAAGGAGGGCACCCCCTAAGGAAAGCCGCCCCCGATGAAAAAAAAGCGCAGCCTGCCAAGGAGTGACACTGCGCAGAGAGCTGATGCAGCAAGATGATGCAACAAAAAGAGACACAGATTCCCTATGCCGCTCACAAGAATGCAAGTGGACACAGAAGAACACACAGCAAATGACACAGAGAGCAGGAAGGGGAGAGAAATAAATTAATAAATAGATCTTTTTAAAAATAGAAAAAGATATTACCAAGCTAGTGGTGAAAATAGCATGATACTGGCATAAAGACAGATTAACCAAAGGAAACAAATTAAGAATTCAGAAATAGACCCTCACATCTATCGTCAAGTGTTTTTGACAAGCCTGTCAAGCCTTCCCAGCTGGGCCAGAATAGTCTACTCCCTCAGTGCAGAGAGAACTTGATATCCATAGCCAAAAGAAAGAGGATGTCTATCTCAAACCTTACACAAAAATTAATTCAAAATGGGTCAAGAGCTAAATATAGAAGAGACAACCATAAAAGTGCTAATAGAAAATGTAGGAAAACATCTTTGACATCTTGTGACCAGTGGTAGTTTCTTAAACTTTACACCCAAGGCAGGAGCAACAAAAGATAAAATAGATAAATGGGACTGCCTCAAAATTAAACACTTTTGCACCTCAAAGGATCTTGTCAAAAGGGTGAAAAGGCAGCCAATTCAATGGAAGAAAATGTTTGTCAGTCACATATCCAGTAAGACTTTAATATCCAAGATATACAAAGAAATTATACAACTCAAGAGTAAAAAGACAAACTAACTGATTAAAAAATGGGCAAAAAGCTTGAAAAGAAAATTGTCCAAAGAAGAAATACAAATGGTGAAGAAACACATGAAAAAAAATGTTTTTCATTAGCAATTAGGGAAATGCAAATCAGAACTAAATGAGATATCATTTCACACCTATTACACTGGCCGCTCTTAAAGTTGGAAAACTAAATGTTGGGGAGGATATGGAGAGATGGAAACACTTATTCACTGTTAGTGGGAATACAGAATGGTACAGCCATTGTGGAGGAATGACTGGCACCTCCTAAGGAAGTTGAATATTGACCTAGCATGTTACCGGGCAATATCATTACTATGTGTGTGCTTGGAATACCTGAGAGCAGAGACACCAACAGACATCTGGACATTGAAGTTCACAGTGGCATTATTCATGATTGTCAAAAGTTATAAGCAACCTGGGTGTCCATCAACTGAAGAATGGATAAACAAACTGTGGTGTATACACATAATGAAAAATTATGCAGCTGTAAGAAGAAATGAAGTTGTGAAGCATATGACAACATGGATGAACCTAGAGGACATTATGTTGAATGAAGTAAGCCAGACACAAAAAGACAAATACTGTATGATTGTGCTAATATGAAGTAAATATAAAATGTCAACTCATGAAGTTAATAATTAGAATGTAAGTCACCAGAAAAGAAAATGAGGGTAGAGAATGGAAAGCTGAGGGTTAATGTGTGCATCACTGGTAAAGAGGTTATTTGTAAATCTTTGGAAATGAATAGAAGCACATCATGGTGTTTGTAATTAGCTGAGCTATCTATGGGTATGACAGTGTTTGAAAGGGCCAGTCTAAGGTCTTGTGTATTACTAGAAGGAAAGCTAAAAACTGTAACATGGGACTTCATAAGACAGTGAAACCTCATGTAAAGCATGAATGTGGGTGATATTGCATATATAAGGCCGTTTTTGCAAAATAATACAAATATACTAGAAAGAAAGAAAAAGAATAGAAGCTTTGTACAGCAGGAGAAGTATAGAGAGATTTAGAGGGGATGAGTTTTTTAGGGTGTTTTGTTTATTATTATTGGAATAATGAAAGTGCTCTAAAATGATTGAAGTAATGAATGCACAAATATGTGATTAAATGGAATACCATCAATCAGTTTGGAACAATTTATGCTTTATTAATATGTGTCAGTAAAATTGATTTGTTTAAAACAGTGCTAAAATAAAAGAAAAAATAAGGAATTTTAGTCTTCAAAAGACAACATGGAGAAAGTACAAGTCAAGCCAACTAGTGGGAAAATACTTTTGCAATCCATATATCCAAGAAAGGACTCATAGCCTTAATATAGAAATAACCTTTACAAATTAGTAAGAAAGGCAAAAAGCCCAGTAGAAAGATGGAGAAAACACTTGAAAAGGCTCTTTATTAAAGTGTATTAACAAGTGGGAATTAATGTATGAAACGAAGAATCTTCTTTAGTCACAAGGCTTGTTCTTTGTTGTTGTTTTTTGGAGGCACCAGGAACCAAACCTGGGATCTCCCTTGTGGGAAGCAGGTGCTCAATCACTTGAGCCACAGCCACTCCCCCCTCCCTTTTTAAAAAATTATGTATTTCCTCCAGGGGATTCTAGCTTTTTGTCCATAGAGATCCAGTGCATCTGGGTCCCTACTTAATCTCCAGGATCCAGAAATTTCCTGGTACAAAGAATTCAGTCAAAAAGTATGTATTGAATTAATATAGGATACAAAATGTTTGCAAAATTTTATGAGATTTTAAAATTTTAATTGTGTGATAAATTCAAAGTGAACAGGGCGCGTTCCACAGAATGGAGCCTGGCCAGCTTTAGCAGCTGTGTAATCAGGGTGTCCCTTGAAATGTAATTCTGATTAGGTTTATGAACTGTTTTCCCTGTATAAAGGGAAGACAGATAGAGGAGTTTTTAACCAGAAAAGAACAAGATGAAGAGTACAGGACTTTAGTAGAAAAGCCAAGTGCTGCTTTCCTGGGGAACCTACCTTGGAATCTAGTTGGCTTCACTCCTATGGTTTCAGTTCTGGTTATTTTTCCATCTAATTATGTAATGTCCTACTCCATGGCTTTCAACCTGGGACAAAGGGTAGTCGGTGTCCACACCATGCAGCAGTGGAAGGAGTTCCTGTGGGAAACTGAAATACAAATATCTTGCTGTTTCCACAAACACCTCAAATCACTCAGGACATCAGAGACATAGTGCTATTATTATAATAATTGCCCATTTTCTCTTTAATAACATCCAGATTCTTAAAAAGTCTATTGCTTTCTCGACTTTGGTTGAATAGCATTGAAATAGATTTGGCCTCAATACTTTAGTAGGATGGTAACAACACGGGTGTTTTTCAAAATCATTTATTTTGAAATAATATTAAAGATATGAAAAACTGCAGTAGGAGTGCTGCAGCTCAGTGCTTGAGCTCCTGCTTCCTATGTACAAGGTCCTGAGTTCAATCCCCAGGACCTCTTTTAAAAAATTGCAGGAGTAGGTACAAAGAACTCCCAATCCAATCCCTTCCTTAGATTCACCAGTTATATCCCCAGTTATTTTAATTTTATCCCATTTGCCCACTAATAAACATTTCACAAAAATATATCTATATGCAAAACAAGGACACTCTATTAGAACACCCCAAAAGAGGAAATCAGCTTTGCTTCAATGCTGTAATCCCATCCACAAACCTCTTCAACTTTTATCTGCTGTCTCATCCTTCTCAAACTCTCTCAAAAATACATTTTCCTGTCAGCTTTATCCAGTCAACTTCAATATGGAGCTCCTCCTGAGAAGTTCTTTCATTTTCACATCTTTGAAAAATTTAAGGAGCACAAATGGCCCCAGCCTTTGCCCAGTGTTTCCTCTTGAGATTTAGACCCTACATTCATCAGGAAGTTAGGAGATCCCCTTTGGGTCATCACTGGTGATGTGAACTTGATAACCCCACGAAGTTTCTCTCAGGTTCCTTCTCATGCAAAAACATGTTTTCACTTTACAATGAATGACATATTACAAGGACATATTCTGATATCAATACTGTAGACCCCAACCATCCTCCACCCCTATCCTCTCATCTGAATCAACTACTACTCTGATGTTTGTTAAATGGTAGTATTTTTCCATTTCCAGCACTGCTTCTATATATCTTACATAGCTTTCTACCTTAAAAAGGCTTGTTTGCTTCCTGTTTATTTGTTATAGCACTACAGATTGAGGTATTCAGTTTTATTCAATATGTTCTTATCTGTTATCATTGTTTATTTTAATGCACAAATTTTCCCAGATTGCACTAGTTCCCAGATACCCTTCAAGTTTATTCAGTGAGGCCCCAGGTAGCTCATCTGTACTTAGTCTAGGAGGGATTCACAGAAAAGGGGTTAAATAGTTCCTGACTTCTTTGTCCAAACTGCATGCCATGTCACAGGTCCTGTTTCTTTCATCAAGTCTTATGGACATACATCATTGAATATTTAAAATTCATCCTTACCCTCCTAAATTTTCTGTTGGTGTACTCTCTTGTCCACATGTCAAAGCATCTGAAACCTAAAAGGCTCTCTTGGACATAACTGTCTCATCCTGTCATTCTTTAAGTTTGTTGATGGCTTCCCACTGTCTTTAGGACAAGGACCATAGAGCTTACAATGGCCTTCAGGTCCTGAATACTTCAATTTCCTTCAGTTCCCTCTGCTCTTAGTTTCTGCAAAGAACAGTCTGATGTTGCTTGGGTTTTGTACATTTTTCCAGTAAACCAATTCCTATCCCAAGCACCTTTTCTAAGACTTTAAGGTTTCAGCTATACATGATGTTTTCCAAATTTTGTCCCATCTGAACTTATGAAATCCTCTGATACTAAGTGCATAATTTAACATGGTCATTTTCACTTTAAATTCACTTCTAAATCAAACTGAAACACCACAGGGGCAGATGGTTGATTGATTTGCCTGTATAATTCTGATCACTGACTCTAACAAATCTTTACTTCCCTTGGAAAATGGCCAGACAGGAAAGACAAAGGGTAACCAAAAAGTATAATTTACCTAAAAAATAGAATATATGATTACCTAAATTATTTTTATAAAAATCTGCACTAAGTGTTTGCTTTTTGTTTTTCAGAGCAGTGAATTTTTAAGAGTAAATATTATAAAGAAGGTCAGGTGTATTTCTAGGAATTGGTCCATGTCATCAAAGATACCTAATCTGTCGTGGTGCAATTGCTTAAAGTTTACTTTTAAATCCCATTGTAGCAGTGTCACCATTTTTATTACTAACTTTAGTGAATTGATTCTTTCCTTTATGCTTTTTTTTTAGAGATTTATTTCATTATTTCTCTCCTCTCCCCCCCCCCATTGTCTGCTCTCTGTGTCCACTCCCTGTGTGTTCTTCTATGTCTGCTTGCACCCTCAGAGGCACAAGAAAACTGCATCTCTTTTTGTTGCATCATCTTGCTGCATTGGCTCTCTGTGTGTGTGGTGCCACTCCTGGATGGGCTGTGCTTTTTTTGTTGTGGGGCAGCTCTCCTTGCAGGGCACACTCCTTGCACATGGGCACCCACATGTGTGGGACACCCCTGCATGGCACAGCACTCTTTGCATGTGGCAGCTGTGCATATGGGCCAGCTCACCACACAGGCTAGGAGGCCCTGGGTGTTGAACCCTGGACCCTCCCATATGGTAGGCAGATGCTCTATCAGTTCAGCCACATCTGCTTCCCTTTCCTTTATGCTTAATCAGTCTACCTATAGGATTTTCAGTTCTATTGATCTTTTCAAATAACCAGGTTTTATTAAAACTGTGTTGATTCTATTGATTTTCTCTTGTCTCATTCATCTCTGCTCTAATCTTTATTTCCTTCCTTCTGCCAGTTTTGGGTTTAGTTTGCCCTTCTTTTTGTATTTTCTTAAGGTGTAAAATTATGTTATTAATTTGAGATGGTTATTTTTAAAATTTAGGTGTTTTGGCTACAAGTTTCTCTCTTAGTAATGTCTTCTGTGCATCCTCTAAGTTTTGGTATGTTCTGTATTCATTTCTGTTGATCACAAAGTGTCTTCTAATTCCCCTCAAGATTTCATCTGTGACCAGTAGGTTGATTTGAGTGTGTAATTCAACTTTCACATATTTGTGGAACTTTCTAATTTCCCTTCTGTTATTAATTTCCAGTTTCATGCCCTTCTCTTATTAATTTCCAGTTTCATGCCACTTTGGTCAAAGAAGTTCCTCATAATTTCAGGGTTTCTGTGTATGTTGTGGGGTAACATAGCGTCTATTCTAGGAATGTTCCACGTACACTTGAGAAGAATATATTCTACTGGGTCCTGTTGGCTTATAGTGTTGTTCAAGTTCTCAATATCCTTACTAATCATCTGTATAATTTTTCTAAACTATGCGAAAGTGGGAAATTAAATTTTCCAAATATTATGGTAGAACTATTTCTCCCTTCAATCTGTCATTTTTTCCCTCTATATATTTAAGTGTTCTGTTGTTTCTTGCATATATGTTTATAATTATTATATGTTCTTGATATATGGACCCTTTTATGGATATATAAATACTTTTCTGTCTTTGTAACCATGTTTGTTTAAATTTTTTCTGATAACAACTCAAGTGAGTCTAACTCTCTTTTCGTTATTATTTGGATGCGGTGTCTCTCAGTATTGTCCATTCTTTTACTTTCAGCCTCTCTGGGCATTTGGATCTAAAGTGTGTCTGGGGCCAGGATACTTCAGTGGTTGAGCACCTGCATCCTATGTACAAGGTCCTGGGTTCATTCCCTGGTATCTCCTAAAAAGAAAAAAATATTAAAAAGTACATCTCTTACAGGCTATAATTTGTTGTGTTATCATTTATTTATGGTAAAGTCTTTTTAATGGAGTGATTACTTTAAATGAAAATGTATTAAACTAAATAATTAGAGCAGATACTGGCATCATGTATAAAATTACTTACAACTAAAGAATTAAAATTTCCTTCCACTTTACTTGGTTTTTATACGTATTTTTGGTTAATATTTTTAACTGAAAGTTTATAGTGTATGATTTAAATTCTCTTTTCAATTCCTTTTCTGCTATTTTTTAACATTATCAAAATAATTTTTAACGTACAGGACAATTGCAAATATAAAAATACCTACATACATCCCTGCTTCTCATACCCAGATCCACCATTTTTAACATTTTGCCACATTGGCTGTTCTTTTCTTCTCCCAATCTTCCTTCTCTCTTCCTCTCTCCTAAACACTGAAGAGTCGGTGGATACACCATGCTCCTTGAATACAATACTTTCCATGTGCATTTCCTAAGAACCAAGATCTTCACTAATGTAACTGCCTTGTGTACAGTTAAAAATATTTAATATTGCTATAAAACATAGTCTACATTCCAGTTTTTTAATGTCCCCAATAAAGTCTCTTTGAGTCTTTTCTCCTCCATTATTAGATCCCACCTAGTATTTTCTATTGCATTTATTTTTTTTGGTGTTTTGTTTTTTTAACTGTATTGATAAGAAAACATATTCATAAACAATACAATCCATCTAAATTGTACAATCAGTGACATTTAGTATAACCTCAGACTTGTGCATGCATCACTTTTACCCTGATTAGAGCATTTACATTACAGCACAAATAAACAGAAAGAAGAAAAATAACAAAACAGAAGCAAATGAAAACCTAAATCCATACACCTGAGTAGTCATCTCTCAATCTCTCTATCCTTCTCCTGCCATATGTCACTTCTAATCTATTCCTGTCTGTATATTTCTTTGGTTTTACATTTTATATAAATAGAGGCAAACAGCATGTAGTATTTTAAATCAGCATCTTTCACATAGCATAATTCCTTTTCTGTCTGTCTTGCTTCACTCAACATGTCTTCAAGTTCATGCATGGAGTCATATGATTGACTTCATTTCTATTAAATCAGAGCTATAGTGAAATATATTTTCACACCTACTAAAATGACCGCTATTGCAAGCAAGCAAATAAACAACCCCCCCCCCAAAAAAAAAAAACTACAAGTGTTGGAGAAGATACAGAGAGAGGGATTTTCAGTTAAAGTTGAGAATGGAGAATTGCACATATTCAGTAGAAAGCTGTTTGGTGGTTCCTAAGGAAGATAAATTTAGATCTGCAATTTGACCCAACATCACCACTGCTAGATATATATCCAGAATAATTGAAAGAAGGACACAGACATCTCCACACCAATGTTCATAGCAACCTTATGCATAATTTCCAAAAGATGGAAACAACTCAGGTGTCCATCAATACATGAAGGGATGAACAAATTGTGTTGTAGTGCATTTACTCGTCATCGACTTTACTTGCTCCTTTTTTATATTGTAGAAACATATATACAACATATGCCTTACCATCTCAATCCCTCCCAACCATACCATTCAATAGGATTAATGACATTACTGTATTAAGGTCACCACCATTCATTACACAAACTTTCCTATCACCCTATAACAGAAACCCTGATTCCGTTATGCATTCACTGGTCCCTGACCCTCTCTCCTGCACCTGGTAGCTGTAATCTACTTTCTGTGTCCGAACTTGCCTGTTCCAGTTATTTCAAAGGAGTGAGGTCATGCAATATGTCTCTATGTCTGACATTTCACTTAATGTCAGTCTTTCTGGGTCATCCATATAGTGTCACATGAATCAGGATTTCATTCCTTTTACAACGGAATAATATTCTCTGGTATATATATGTACCACATTTTTTATTTGCTTAATTGTGAATGGATACTTGGGTTGCTTCTATCTTTTGGCTATTATGAAAAGGCTGCTGTGAGCAGTGGTTTACAAAACCATTGTTCGAGTTGTTGCTCTTCCATTCTTTGGCTGTATACTTAGAAAGAGAATGCCAGGTATATGAGGGCTGTGTGTCCTCCAAAAGATTTTCCACATGGTTGCATCATTTTTTATTTCCCACCAAAAATGTAGAAGGGTATCTGATTTTCTGCCCCTTAGCAAATATTCTTTTTTTTCTCTTTTATCAGTAGATTTTAGCATTGTGGAACCATGTATAAAAATATTGCTCTCTTTTTACATTATGATCATTTTTCTAATTACATCTCATTTCTCTCACAGTAACAGATTAATCTCATTATAGTTAATGGTATATCCATTTTTCTGCTGTGACCATTTTATCAGTAACCCCTTGTTTTATAATCTCATTGCTTGACAAAATTATATCTATGTGTTAAGAATAATAACTTACCATAATTTCATGTTCTTCAGTGCTTTTCTTTCAACAAATCAATATTATTTCGACATATTAATAAAAACATACAGTTCATCCAAAGTGTATATTCAGTGGTATATGGTATAATCACATGGTTGTGGACTTATCATTTCAATCAATACTAGAGCTTTTTCTTTTAAATAATAATAATACACACACACACACACAAACCTAGAAAATTCTTCACCTCTTAATCTTTCTATTTCTCCTGCTGTATATAGCTGCTATTTCTGGCTTTTCATGCACAATTATTTTTTTATCAAGCAGTTTTATTGAGATATCATCACATGCCATATGATCTAGCTAAACTGTGGTATCAGTGGCTTAGTACAATCACAATGCTGTGCATTCATTGCCACCAAAAAATGTAGAACTATTTCATTACGGCAGAAAGAGAAACTCCACACCCCTTAATACATGTTCTGTATCCCTACATAACCGCTGATCAGATTTCAAAAATTAACTAAAAATGGATCAAGGACCTATATATAAAAGTGACTACCATAAAACCCCTCGAAGAAAATGTAGGAAAACATCTTCAAGATCTTGTAACAGGTGGTAGATTCTTAAACCTTAAACCCAAAGCATGAGCAACAAAAGAAAAAATACATAAATGGGACCTCCTCAAAATTAAACTCTTCTGTACCTCAAAGGACTTAGTAAAAACATCATTCTCTTTTATGGCTGAATAATCTTCCATTGTGCACATACCACTTTTTGCTTATTCATTCATTTGCTAAAGGGCACAGGTTGCTTCCACCTTTTGTCTACTTTGACCAATGCTACGGTAAGCATTGTTGTACCAATATCTATCTGAGTTCCCTGCCTTCAGTTCTTTTGAGTATATTCCAAGAAGTGGGATTGCGGGTTTTATGGTAATTCTGTTTAACTTTCTGTGGCACTTCCAAGCTGGTTTCTGAAGAGTCTGCACCATTTTACAATGCTGCTAGCAATGTATTAGGATTTCTATTTCTTAGTAGCTTCACCAACATTTACTAATCTTTGTTTTGTTAGTGATCACTATCTAGTGGATGTGAATTGGTATCTCATTGTGGTTTGGATCTACGTTTCTATGATAACCAATGATTTAGAGTATCTTTTTCATGTGCCATTGACTATTTGTATATCTTCTTTGGAGAAATTCTACTTAAATCACTGGTGAAGCCTTATTGTCCTTGACTTCACTAAATTGGAAGGCTTTTGTTTTTTCTTTAAGCAATTTTATTAAGATATACTCACATACTATACAATCCAACTAAAGTATACGTTAAATGGCTTTTGTAAAAATGAATGCCTAGCACGTTCATCTCTGCATTCAATTTTAGTGCATTTTCATTACTCCAAAAAGAAAAAACTTACCCATTAGCAGTCAACACTCAATCCCTCGTCCTTCCCCTGCCATTAATAACCACTAATCTAATTCCATCTCTACAGATTTATTTATATTTACGTTTTATTTACATGAAGTCTAACAATATGTAGTACTTTGCGTCTGGTTTATTTCACTCAATTTTTTTAACATTGATGGAAAATATTAATATTTTACTATTCTCTACAGTCCATTGATTGCTTTAGGTGTATTTTCACCCAAATACCACCCTATTTTTTAATATCATGTGATATTAAAATACATTTGTTCTGATTCAGGGAAGAATATGCTTAAATTTGTACTATTTTTTAAATTTTCTTAAAAAAGAAATATAGATTGCATCAATGTTACATAAAAAATTTAGGGGACTCCCATATGTCCCAATCCCTAGCCCTCATTTTCCCACATCAACAATACCCTTAATTAATGTGGTACATTGCCACAATTGATGAACACATCTTAGAGCATGCCATTAAGTGTTGATTGTAGTTTACATTGTAGTTTCCACTCCCACACATTTTTGTAAGTTATTACAAGATATATGATGGCCTATACCTGTCATTGCAATGTCATTCATGACAATCCCAAGTGCCAAAAATATCCCCAAATTATACTTATTTTTCCTTCTGCCTCCCCTCAGAACCTCCAGTGGCCACTGCCTCCACATCGATAAGAGTTCTTCCATTGTTAGGATCACAATAAGTCTATAGTAGAATAACAGTAAGCCTACTCTAGTCCATCGTTCATTCCCCAATCCTGAGGATTCTGGGATGGTGATGCACACTCTGCCTCTAATTGAGAGGAGGCTTAGATCCCATGGTGCCGATGAATGGGACTATCTTGGGTGTAGTTGCAGACTCTCTCTGTTTCTTGAGATGGTAGTTGTCAATTATCATCTGGTTAGTCATCCTAGGTGAGTCCAATGAACTGGAGAGTAGCTGTTGCAGATCTGTTGAGATCTGGGACTCTCCTGGTACATGGACAACCCAGGAATTTGAGTCTCTAGTACTAACTACAGGTTCAAATGGAAGGGGCAAAAGAGCCATGTTGGTAAAACCACCACTGAGCCCAACTCTGTTGCATGGAGCATAAATTCTAAGTAGGGCCTGCTGGCAGGGTGCCAAACTCCTGAGCTGTCTGCCCTGCCTATATCGTCCATTTGTCAAGAAAGAGAAAAGACAACCTACTCAATGGGAGGAAATATTTGATAACCATATGTCTGGTAGGGGCCTAATATCTAGCATTTATAAAGAAATCCTACACCTCAAAAATTAAAAAAAATACAACCCATTTTTTAAAAATGGGCAAGAGATTTGAATAAACACTTCTCTAAAGAAGAAATATAGGGAAGCAGACATGGCCCAGTGGTTAAGGCATCCATCTACCACATGGGAGGTCCGTGGTTCAAACCCCAGGCCTCCTTGACCCATGTGCAGCTGGCCCACATGCAGTGCTGATGCACTCAAGGAGTGCCCTACCATGCAAGGGTGTCCCCCACATAGGGGAGCCCCACATGCAAGGAGTGTCCTCCATAAGGAGAGCTGCCTAGCATGAAAGAAAGTGCAGCCTGCCCAGGAATGGCACTACACACTCGGAAAGCTGACACAACAAGATGACGCAACAAAAAGAAACACAGATTCTTGCGCCACTGATGCACCACTGACAATAACAGAAGCAGACAAAGAAGACACAGCAAAATAGACACAGAGAACAGACTACCAGGTTGGGGGGGAAGGGGACAGAAATAAATAAATAAATAAATAAATCTTTTTAGAAAACTCAATAAAAAAGAAGAAATACAAATACCTGAAAAATACATGAAAACATACTGAACATCACTAGCCATTAGGGAAATTCAAATCAAAACTACAAGAGGTATCATCTTATACCCATTAGGCTGACAGCTATTTAAAAAACAGGACTACAAGATTAGGAGAGGATGTGGAGAAATGGGAACCCTTATCCACTGCTTGTGGAAATATACAATTGTGCAGCCATTGTGGGCAGTTTGATGGTTCCTCAGGAAGCTAACTATAGAACTGCCATATGATCCAGTAATCCTTCAGCTGGAAATATACACAGAAGAATGGGAAGCAGGGCCACAAACAGATATATGCTCACCAATGTTCATAGTGGCATTATTCACTATTGCCAAAAGTTAGAAACAACCCAAATGTCCATCAAGAGATGAATGGATAAATTGTGGTATATACATACAATGGAGTATTACTTAGGTGTAAGAAAGAATGCAGTATTAACACACAGGATAACATGGGTGAATCTTGAAGACCTTATGTTAAGTAAAGCAAGCCAGGCAATGAAGGACAAACATAACATGACCTCAGTGATATAAATTAAGTACTTTGAGCAGACTTAGAGGGTTAAAGTCTGAAAGATAGGTTTACAGGAGACAGGAAGAAGGTTGTGACAAAATCTGTGATAAGGTGGAAGGCTGTAGTTGTCCAGTGGGTGGGTATAATAGAGTGCAGTGATGCTACTGGGCTGAGTGGTACTGGTCTCTGATGGGGGGAGGGTGGGGAAGGTAGGTTTGACTGTATAACTGGGGGCAAGGTTGAAGGAGCAAGCAGGTGAACTGCTCTGGTCTGGCGGGGGCGAGTCCAGGGACCTGTGGGAAGAAGCAGTGTGGGGCAGGAGCCGAGAGAAGAATGGAGACAAGACAGAATTCTGATCAAGTCTCATTTATTGGGGGTAAAACACGGGGATATATAGAGAAGGAAGGGAACATGTACATAGATGATAGGCTGGTCTTGTGGGTGGCAGACGTCCAAGGAGGGCATTGGCCGACAGTTCGCACTGGGTCTGCGGAGTTTTGATCCTTGCGCATGCGTATTGCTGTGGTCACCTGAGTAGTGGCAGGAGGGGGAGAACAAAGAAGCAGGGAGGAGAAGAATAAGGAAATGACAGGGCAGATTTGTGAACTCCGCCATGTTGTGAGACCCACCATGTTGTGGGAGGCTGTAGATAGGTCTCACAGTGGGTGGCTCCCTACAGGTCCCCCCTTTCTGTTTAATGAGTTATGAATTGAAGAAAGGAACAGCTGGCGATGGCTCATGATAGAGCAGGGCTTATTTTCAGTAGTGGCATGCGGCTGCAAGGTGCTCCCATGCTGAAAGGGGGGCTGTGCCTGTCTTAGGTCGGGGCTGCACCCAGTAAGTGATTTGTCTTACCCGGCATGTGATCAATCTTACCCGTCATTGGGAATCATGGTAGCAAAAGGCCATGTTCCTGTCTTAGGTTGACTGATGGGTCAGCCCAGTTGCCCATCATTGGCTAACCAGACCAGCGCCTCAGTGACAAATGACTTGCAAATATAGCAAGCTATAACAGGGAGCTCTATACCGCGCATGACATGCATGACATACTGAGATTAGTGGGTGAGGCCACACACGCCCTGGTCTGTTTAAGCCAGGGTGCCCGCTGCCCTTACGAGCTGCTAAATCCCTTACTGAAGCCGTTCAGTGATATCAATTAAACAGAGAAGGCTAAGCCGTGATAGGGGCCGTGGTATTCATTGGCGGGGAAAACAGGCAAGGAAAGGAAACGCTATTAGAATACAGGTTGGTGATAAGGTAACATAAGAAATTTGCATTTTCAAAGATTGGTTGTTTGTTCTTAGGCCCGGATAAGCTGTTATTGATGAACAGTGGCAAGATACATCACGTGGGCAGAGATTTGCTTCATCCTTTCTTGGAGAAATTTAAGGAGGCAAGGTGCAAATGCACAGATTAATAGGAGAGCGATTAGGGGGCTGAGGAGGGGACCTAGCCAGGTCACGAGAGGGGAAGTGAGCCAGGCAGATAAGGAGGAGGTAGATTGGGAGGGCAGTATCCCATCCCACAATTCTTGTAGAATCTTAACATTTTGCTCAACAATACCAGATTCATTTATGTAGTAGCAGCATTCCTCCTGAAGGAAAAGGTAGGTTCCTCCTTTTTCAGCTGTAAGTTTAAGGCCCTACGGTTTTGTAAGGCTACTTGGGCGAGGGATGTTAGTTGCCACTGCAGAGAGTCAAGAGACTACGCACTGGATTCTAGGCTAATTTGTCATTGTTGTTTAAAGTATTGCAAGCTGATGAGGCCATGACCAAGAGCACCACGTGCTGTGGCAGCTGCAGCAACTGAACCTGTGAGGCTAATTTTTTACCAATATAGGGAGGAAGGTGGCTCTCTTTGACACAGATGGGGATAGTAAAATTTTTTAGTTTGCCTTCTCCATAGTATGTTAGTTGCGGGGTAATGGCTGCTAGGATGCAAGGCCTCATTTTTATAGACTAGAGCATTTTTGGGTTATAGTTAATTTTCCAACCACAAACACATAAGGATCTCTTACACATGCCTGAAGATGAATTTGATTTAAATGCAGATATTGACCATTCTTACTATTATTCCCAATCCATTCTATAGTAGGAGCTATTCCTAGAAAAACTTTCCACAGATTCTTTTGCTTGTGTATAGATGTAATATTACACCATGGAGAATGGATCCATTTCCCTTTCTGTTTCTAAACACTATTATTTTAGTAAAAATTATTTTTTGTTGTCCTTTACTATTTAGACCATGCCAAATAAATCTGTCATTATATTCAATGGGACTCCCTATAGGGGCACTTTCCCACACTATTCCATAGGAATCATTAAAAAATGACAGATCCTCTTCCTTATGGCACTCTTGCCATCCTTCTTTATCCCTACTGTCTTTTTGCGAGCAATCATTAGTAGGATTTTTGGTCATGAATAAATTGGAAGAGGGAAATAAAGTCACAATAAACTGAGTATTATTATTTTTAAAGATAATTATGGCTCGATTTTTAACCTACATACAGGAAGGATGGTTACTAATGCATAAGGGTTGATAATCAAATGGTAATATGAGATTATCGATTCTTTTTCTTTATAGGGTTTAATTGGCAATCGATTATCAATTGGTATAGGGAATATATGGGTTTTATTCAGATATATATGAAAGAATGGATTTTTCCAGGTTAACACTCTAAGTAATGGGGGGTTAGGTATATAGGCCTAATAAGTGTAATTACTGGGCAGCTTCCTTATTACTTACGATCACCATCATCAGAAGTTGTAGAAGACTCCATCTCTTCCTTCTGGGGTTTAATCCTTTTCACAGATAACTAAATTTGTTTTCCATTTTCTGAAATGATAAGAGCATAGCCTCACCCCCTTACTTTAATCCTGCCTTTTTTCCATTCATTGCTTAAAATATCCTTCTACAATATTGGATGATCTTCATTTCCTGTGTCTACTGTAGATGTTTGACATTTTCTAAGTGACATTCCACAGGTGTTAATGAATTATAAACATTAAGAAAATGTAAAGTAAATAAAGCTTTTGCTAATTAATCTTTTAGTGTCATAATACCATCATCTCCCCCTTTTTGTTTCAAAATCATAGTTTTTAGGGTATGATGGCTGCATTCAACTATGGCTTGACCTGTAGGATTATAAGGAATGCTGGTAACATGTTCAATACCATATTTTAAACAAAGATTCAAAGGATTTACTAATGTAAGAAGGTCCATTATCAGTTTTAATTTTCAGAGGGCATCTCCTTACAGCAAAAGCAGACCAGAGGTGTGAGCGAACATGATGAAACCGTTCCCCACTTTGAGCAGTAGCCCACAAAAAATGAGAATAAGTGTCAATACAAACATGAACATATTGTAACTTACCAAAGAATGGTATGTGAGTAACATCCATCTGTCATAATTGATTAGGAGTTAGGCCTCTGGGATTAGTTTCAGCCTGAAAAGGCACCACTGTTAGTGGTCCACAAGTAGGACAAATGCGAATAATTTCTTGTGCCTGTTGTCTTGTTAACTTTTGATATTTATTTCGCAGGCCTTTAGCATTAATATGAGTTAAAGCATGGTAATCATGAGCACTTTGTAAACACCCTACCAATAAATCAGCTTGAGCATTATTTGCTGTCATTGCACTAGGCAAAGAGGTATGAGAGTGTATATGAGTAATGTAAATAGGTCTTAACCTAATGAGATGTTGCAAGTCAGTGAAAAGTTGAGATAACTCATTAGTAGCAAAGATATGAGCTGTCTCAATGTGCTTAACAGTAAGGCATACATATTCAGAATTAGAGACAACATTCAAAGGTTCCTTAAATATTGTTAACACCTTAATGATGGCAGCAAGTTCAGTATGCTGAGCAGACGTGAATGGAGTCTGCCAAGCCTGTTCTTTTCAAGAAGTAACATATGCTGCTTTTTTATTACTATTACTATCAGTAAAAACTGTACAAGATGGTTGGGCTATGCACATAGTCCTGAAAAGCACTGCAAAAGTTTACTGTTGGGTTTTTTACAGATAGAGTAATGAAGCTGGCTTGATTTGTCTAAGAAGACACTAAAGAAAGTCTTATCAAGTTTTAAAACAAAGTGGTAGCAATACAGCTGGACTTTAACCTTTTGCAACAAACTAGCAGTGTTTGGGATTGCTGCATATTAGTGTTGTTACTTTAATCTATGATAAGAGGTTGTTTCTGTGACATATACTCTTTTGTTATAATTAAAACCATGAATAACCACACTGTACTTCTCTTTAATAGTATGCTGAAATATTGGTAACTTTATACATCTTTAAGCATTTATAGAAACCTTTTATTCATACGACTTTAATTGATAGAAGGTTTAAGGGAAAGAAAAACTTGTTAATTTTGTAACACTTTAAAACACCTTTCATTTAACTTATAACATATTAAATGAACTCAATTATTACTTTAATTTTTCTTTCAAGATAAAAGAACAAATCTCTTATAATTAGTCTGGAATAAAAGGCTACTGTTCAGGATTAGGTTTTGAGAAAGCAGTTTTGAACATTATGTTCCTTTAAAAGAGATAGCGCAAGAAGCACAAGAAGCTATTTTGATAAAGCAGATTTTCTTTGTATACTGATTATTGAGGATAAAAACTTGTACTAAAACAGATTGATTTGAGAGGCCTTGAGAAAGAACAAAATTTTTAACTTTGCATTAGCATAGTACTTGATACTAAAGCCTTTAAAATTTTATAGATAGACCCATTAAATTTTATTTAACTTTAACTATAAAAATTCCTTTTCCACCAACCTTCTGCACTTTCAGTATTCACTCAGGTTTTGTCCCACACTCTACTCTTTCCAATAATCAATCATTTTATCTTAGGACAAAATTATCTTCTGTTTCCTTAACAATAAAAACACATTCCATATAGCCTACATACAAAGTTATCAAGCAAACCTTTTATAACATAATACCGTGAACACTAGACAAGCTTGTTAAAATAATGAACATTTCTTTAAATACTCAGTAGCATGCAATATCAGAAACAGTTTTCTAGAAGCAAGCTGTGAAGGGAGGCTGGCTGCTGTCAATCTTTCCTGTTATAAAATTACCTTTGATTATTATTATTATTATTAATTCAGGTTTGCTTAATAATGACCTTTTGGAATTAGCCACTTAAACACTTTAATGTAAACAATGCTTCATAAGACCTTTTATAATTATTTATAACCATATAGACTATAATTATATCATTTTAAGACAAATTTTATCTTTACAGAACACATTTCCTTACTTAAAGTTATCACAATACCTCCTACAACTTGCCACATGCAAATTAAGTTTCAATAGTTTATGAAAAATTAGCCATCCTACTTTAGGACAAAATACACCTTTTTGAAAAACTTATTAAATTTCAGTTAGCATTGTCACAAACTTTTAACCAAATATTCATTTAAGTTTTACATTCTTCATATTACCCTGTGAAGAAAAATAAGTTATTCATTTCAATCTACGCAAGAACAATCTTTTATGAAGACTTACAGTTAATTTTGTTAATCAAGACTTACAATTTTTATTATTGTAGACATCTTATTAACATTTAAACTTATGTATTAATATAAGCGCTTATTTAATTTTTGGCCATTTGAATAGAGCTCTTTTAAAAATTTCTACTAATTTATATTTAGCATACGGAGGTATCACAATATACACTGACACTGAATGAACAGACAGACAAACACAAAACAATTACAACACATTAACAGAAACATACAATTTATTTACAATCGACTCATAATTCTTACTTTCTTGGTATAGCTGCCTTTAAATCCTCTGTTATATAGCACATCTTAGATTATACCTCTTATGATTTCTTCTGGAATTCATGTCGCCAGTAATATGCAAGCTTGTACTTGGAAACATTATTAGTTATCAGCAATCACTTAAAATAACTTGAGCAGCATAAATGTAGTTAAGTTTTCATTTTGCAGTTTAGACAGATGATTAACACACATTTTTGGATTATTACTGTAAGATTAAACTGAGCCTTGAAGTTCTGGAGAAAACTATTGATTTAAAACTGAAAACTTCCTTTAGACCTTGATAAAAACTTGGTACCAATTTTATTATCTTGATCAAGCAAGCCCAATCAGAACTAGAATAGAAACAAAACAAAACAAAAATGTTGCCACATTTCTCTCTCTTTCCAGTGGAATAACTATATTAGCCTTCACTAGCCCAGAGCTACATTGTCATGCAGACAGCAGGGAGCCCGAAGAGTTGTGAAAGGATTTCGGGGCCTGTGGCTGGCCCTGCCTCCTGTTTCCCTGATGGGGAGGGAGAGGGTGACCCTGCATGTTGGTTTGGGACTGACAATGACCTTTTTACTGCGGCTGTAAAAGCTTTTGCCCTAGCAAGGCCTTGTTGATAGGTGGGGCCAATTTCAGAACAAAGCCTGATGTAACCAGACAAGTTCTCCTTCTTTCTATAAGGTCTAACTGTGCCTGACAAGCTGCATTTGCATTTTCAAAGGCAAGTTGCTTTACAAAGGGAGGGGCTGCAAGGCAAGTTGGTGGAGAAGGGAGTTATGCTGTTCTAAAAAGCGGTTCTTTTCCAGTAACTGAGCAGTTAGGGTGGAAACTTTGGCGCACAATTGAGTGTTAATATCAGGAGGTTCAGAGACAGGAAAGGAGGCAGGAGGTGGTGGCTGAAACGTAGGAGGGGGTAGAAAAGTGGGGGGCGGGGGAGGTGGGGCTTGAGGTGTGGGGGGATAGTCTCCAGGGAGCAGAGAGGGCGGAAGGGCGAGATAAAGAGGCCGGGGAACGGGCATTGGTGTGGTGGGTTGGGGATAATGAGTTATTTGATTATCTGCAGGAGCCGAGGCTTGGGATGCGAGGGGATGGCCTCCTGGGGACTCAGTTTTAGGTCTTGGGTATGAGTTAGAGCTAATTTCTTCATCCTCAGAAGGGGAACTTTCATTATCACTTTCTATAGATATAGAGACTGAACCTGGGTGGTTAGAGGATTTCGCGGCCTGAGGAAAAGGAGGTGAGGGCTGAGGGCAGAGGGCTTCATTGTCTTGTATAGGAGGGGAAAGAGAAAGCGGTGGACTAAGAGCCTTTTCGCCCTGTTTTACCACTTCAGCCGCCTGGGGACAGGAATGGCACGTGGCTAGGAGCTCATTAATTACAGACCAATAATTGAAAGCAGTAACGGGGACACTTTTAGGGCCGAAGGTTTTGTAAAAGTCCTGTAAGGCATTACCTACACGGCGCCACCATTCTTCATCAATAGTACCTTCCTGGGGGAACCAGGGACAAATTTCTTGGAGGAAGGCAAAGAATTTAGAGAGTTCTTTAATATTAACCTTTACTCCTCTAGTCTTAAGTGCGGCCTGCAGGCCGGATAGGAAAAGGAAACTATTACTAGAGAAGCCCTGCCCCATTGTAGCCGATCACTTACCGAGACATCTTGCAGGGAATAGGCAGTCCCCTGAAGGTCTCCTCTGCCCAAGCTGATAGCTCAGGTCTTCCAACCAGGCCGATGGCCTGGGTCTTCCGCCCAAGCTGAAGGCTCAGGTCTTCTGCCTAAGAATTCTTAGGTCTTCCTTATTTACAAAAACCACCTGTGCAGGTTTTCCTTTGTGTCGGCTTGCTTCTTCCCCGGGTCCCATCCACAACGTTGGGTGCCACTTGCTCCAGTCCAGTGGGGGCGAGTCCAGGGACCTGTGGGAAGAAGCAGGGTGGGGCAGGAGTCGAGAGAAGAATGGAGACAAGACAGAATTCTGATCAAGTCTCGTTTATTGGGGGTAAAACATGGAGATATATAGAGAGGGAACGGAACATGTACATAGGTGATAGGCTGGTCTTGTGGGTGGCAGACATCCAAGGAGGGGATTGGCCGACAGTTCGCACCGGGTCTGTGGAGTTTCACACCTTGCACATGCGTATTGCTGTGGTCACCTGAGTAGTGGCAGGAGGGGGAGAACAAAGAAGCAGGGAGGAGAAGAATAAGGAAATGACAGGGCAGATTTGTGAACTCCGCCATGTTGTGAGACCCACCATGTTGTGGGAGGCTGTAGATAGGTCTCACAGTGGGTGGCTCCCTACAGTGAACTATGGGGATGTGCAGGTATGTGGTTAAAGTACAACATTGGGAATGTTCTTTTGGCAAATATGGCTTGGGTAGGTTACTGGTTTAAGGTGTTGGATGTGGGGGCATGTAGGACAAGGCACACATGGGGCAGGGCTCTAGGGAATATGTAGTGTTCATCTTGTCATAGTGTATTGGATCAGTGGCTTGAGACTTATATAATGAGTGAGAATGTGTTGGATTTCCACCTTGGGGCGTCCTGGTATGATCTCAAATAGAAGGGCAGGAGTCTTTTCAGAGCATAGGCAGTGCCTGATAAGGGAGGACAAGCCAGAAGGTCAAACCCTCAATGTTGTTTACAAGCAACTATGAATCTTGTCCTTCATGAATTAATCTTGATTGTTATCATTGGATTGGAGGGAGGGAGGAATAGAATAAATGAAACATGGGACATTTTTGGAGAGATGGAGTGGTTCTACATGATCCTTGAATGATAAATACAGACCATGTCAAACTTCATCAAAATCTATAAAAGTATACGGTCTGAAATGTAAACCATACGGTGAATCATTGACCATGGTTACTAACAGTGTTTCAATATTTGTATATCAATTGTAACAAATGTACCTTCACATGTAAAATGTTATTAGTAAGGGAAAGGGGAAATGGGGGAGGATATTGGGTCTATGGGAATCACCTATATTCTCTTTTTTTGTTTCCTCTCCCCTTCCCCCACCCTGCTGTTGTTTCTTGTCATTTTTTGCTGTCTGTGTCCATTCGCAGTGTGATCTTCTGTATCTATTTCTCTTCTTGTCTTTCTTCTCTAGGATTCACAGGGATTCAATCCTGGGGACTTCTGATGTGGACAGAAGTTCCCTGTCAGTTGCACCACCTCAGTTCCTGGTCTCTGCTGTGCTTCACCTTGACTCTCCCCTTCATCTCTCTTTTGTTGTATCATCACCTTCCTGTGTGACTGACTTGCACAGGCACTGGCTCACTGCATGGGCTCTTGGCTTGCTTCATGGGCACTGGGCTTGTCCCATGAGCTCTTGCACAGGCACTCGGCTCACCATGTGGACACTCAGCTTGCCATACAGACACTCATGTGGGCACTCAGCTCACTGTGCAGGCACCCATATGGACACCCAGTCACTCGGCTCACTGCATGGGTGCACAGCTCACTGCATGGATGCACAGCTCACTACATGGGCACTTGGCTCACTATGTGGGTACTGGCTCATCATGCAGGCACGCTTCTCTTCTTTTTCACCAGGAGGCCCCAGCAATCAAACCCAGGTCCTCCTATATGGTAGATGGAGGCCCTATCACTTGAGCCACATCTACTTTTCTGTAATCTAAAGCTGCTTTGAAGACAAATTAAAAAAAATAGCAGGGTGAAAAAATGTAAGATAATGTCACTGTACATACAAGACAACAGATCTTACAATATTTGTATTATTGTCACTATGCTATATAGTTTTATGTTTCATCCTCTAGGTTTCCTTTGAGTGATATACATGAACCAAAACTTTCCCTTTCAACTACAACCCCACCTACATATTAGTTCTGTGAATTACAATCACTGTAATGTGCTGTCATCACTTCTACCTATTTACAAACCATAACAATCAATCGTATTACAAATCCTTCACAAGTTAAGCTTCAGCTTCCTATTCTTGAGCCTCAGTCTATCTTCTGATGGCCTATATTCTAGCCATCCCATGAGTATATTGATTATATTTCATTCATATTAGTGAAATCATATATCATTTGTCCTTTTGTATCTGGCTTGTTTCACTCAACATAATGTCCTCAAGGTTCATCCATGTTTACACATGTATTGAGAATTTATTTCTTCTTACAGTTGAATAATATTTCTTTGCATGCATATACCACATTTTGTTTATCCATTCATCTGCTGATGGATAACTGGCTTGTTTTCATCTTTTGGCAATTGTGAATAATGATTATATGAACATTGGCATGCAAATGTCTGTTTGAATCCCTGCTTTCAGTTCTTCTGAGTATATATCCAGTGGTGGGATTGACAGGTCATATGGCAGATCTATATTTAACTTCCTTAGGAACCACCAGTCTTCCCCAGCAGATGCACCCTTCTACCATCCCACAGGCAGTGAATAAGTGTTCCTCTTTCTCCACATCCTCTACAAAACTTGTAGTTTTGTTTTTTAATAGTGCTCATTCAAAAATACATGAAACAGTATCTCATTGTAGTTTTGATTTGCATTTTCCATACAGCTAGTGATGTTGAACATTTTTTCATGTTTTTTCCATGGTTAAGTTTTCTTTAAAAAAATGTCTATTCAAGTCTTTTGCCAATTTTTAGTTGCATCATTTGTCTTTTTACAATTGAGTTGTGGGATCTCTTTCTATGTCATGGATATTAAAGCCTTTGCATTGGAAGGTTTTGATAACATATAGTACCTGTTCTTGGTCTTTTGAGACTGTTTCTTTCTTCTTGAGTCAGTTTACTCAATTTGTGTGTTTCTGGGAATTGGTCCATTTCATGTAACTTATTTCATTTGTTAGCATACAGAGAATCTTAATATCCTCTTATAATCCTTTTTATTTCTGTAACTTCAGCAGTAATATACCCCCTTTCAATGCCAATGATTTTTATTATTTACATCCTTTCCTTTTTGGAGCAATCTGTTTGTCATAAGTTTGGGTATTTTATGTTTTCATTTTCATTCATCTATTGATATTTCCAAATTTCCTGTGATTTCTTTGTTCCATTGGTTCCTTAAGAGTGTATTGCTTAAGTTCCACATATTTGTGAATTTTCCTATTCTGTTATTGATTTTTAGTGGCATTTCACTTTGGTCAGATAAGATACTTTATATGATTCTAGTCTTTTAAAATTTATTGAGACTTGTTTTGTGATATAACATATAGTCTATCCTAGGATATGATCCTCTGTACTTGAGAAGAATATGTACTTTATGGTTTTCAAACAGATTTTTGTTACATATTTTGCACACTCTCTCTATATATTATATACATCTATATAGGTCTGCTAGGTCTAGTTGGTACACAGTATTATTCTGGTCTTATATTTCCCTTTTGGCCTTCAGTTAGAAAGTGCTAGCCAATACTGAAAGTGGTTTATTGAAATCTTCTATTTATATAGACACACCTATTTCACCCATCAAATCTGCAAATGTTTGCTTCATATATTTTGGGCTTCAGAATTATGTACATATATTTTTTAAATTGATGCTTTTATCAATATGTTGTTTCTTTCTTTGTTCCTTCTAAGAGTATTTGACTTTGTCTATTTTGTCTGATGATAATTTAGCCATCCTTACTCTGTTCTGGTTACTATATTTGTGGCATATTTTTCATACTTTCACTTCTGATCAGTTTGTGTCTTTGGATTTAAGATGTGGCTCTTGTAAGCAGAATGTAGTTGAGTTATGCATCTTTATACATTTGTCTAATTTCTGCCTTTTGTATGGGATATTTATGTCATTTAATTTACAAATAACTATTGGTAATGCAGAATTTCTGCCATTTTCCTATTTGGTTTTTGTAAGTCTTTCTTAGACCTTTTTTTTTTTATTAAAGATTTATTTATTTATTTATTTATTTATTTATTTATTTATTTATTTAACTCCCCTCCCCTCCCCTCTCTTGGTTGTCTGTTTTCTGTGTCTGTTTGCTGCGTCTTGTTTCTTTGTCTGCTTCTGTTGTCGTCAGCAGCACGGGAAGTGTGGGTGGCGCCATTCCTGGGCAGGCTGCACTTTCTTTCGCACTGGGCGGCTCTCCTTATGGGTCCACTCCTTGCGCGTGGGGCTCCCCAACACGGGGGATACCCATGTGTGGCACAGGTACTCCTTGCGCGCATCAGCACTACACATGGGCCAGCTCCACACGGGTCAAGGAGGCCCGGGGTTTGAACCGCGGACCTCCCATGTGGTAGGCGGATGCCCTAACCACTGGACCAAAGTCCGTTTCCCTCTTAGATGTTTTTTGTACCTCAAGTCATTCTTTACTGGCTCCTTTTGTATTTAGTGGATGTTTTGTAGATAACCAATTAGAAACCCTTCTCATTCAATAAAGTAGTACTGGCATTTATAATTACCCAGGTAAGTACCTGTACTGGAGATCTTTATTTTTTTCATACTGCTTTGATCGTCTGCCTAGTGTCCTTTCCTCTCAGTCTGAAGAACTCCCATTAGTTTGGCTTGTAGGGCAAGTCAAGTGGTAATGAATATGCAGCTTTTGTTTATCTGAGAATGTCTTAATCTCCTCAGTTTTGAAAGAGAACTTCTCTGGATATAAAATTCTTGATTCTAATTATTTTCTTTCAGCACTGTATAAATATTTCTTCCCACTGCCTTCTTACCACCAACATTTTTTATGAGAAATTGGCACTTAATGTTATTGGGGCTCCTTTGTACATGTCACATTGCTTCTCTCTTGCAAATTTAAAGGAAAGGTCTGGGGAAAGTTCATTAAAAAAATGCAATTGAGAAGGAAATTTGGTTGCTTCTGTGAAATTATGACTAACAAGACTATACAGTACTTTTGTCTAAATCAGGCAGCTCAGTAGTAGGACATGTCATGGATAGTGAAGACATTGACTAATCTCTAGTAACTTTATATAATACCTGAAATGTGTACACTAATAACATTTTACCCATAAAAATATAAACAGAACAAAGTTTGAAAATCTTTTAAATTTAGCAACACTTTCCCTGGGACTCATAACATATGAAATAAGCCCCTATCTATTACCTCTCCTTTTCAAGGTGAAAGAACAATTCCTTTGAGATCAGTAAGATGTCATTTAGGATTACATCTTGTGAAGGCAAAACGTCAATAAGTTGTCAGGATTGAACATTTTCAAAATAGAATCATGGATCACTGTGAAACAATATTTATATCCCTCTTAACCAAGTGACATTAAAAGATTTTGAAAGTAAATAGAGGAGTGAAAGTGAGAAGCAATCAAGAACCTTATATTACTCTTAATCACAGAAGAGGGAGGAAAATACCCCCCAAAAAAGTGATAATGGATCCTTTCATGCCCCAAGAAAATTGAGAAAGGCAGACATCTTTCCATAGCAAACTATCACTGTCTTTCAATATAACAGTCTGGAGAGCCCCTGACTTGCACTTCTAGACTCTCTGCTCTTTCACCATAAAACGAACATCTCAGATATGTAGAGGTGTGAGAGGCAGCACCTGCTGGCCCCAAGTGTGGTGTTTGGAAGCTATATATACTCCAGAAAAACATGTTCTTAAATTTAATCCATTCCTGTGGTTGTGGACCCACTGTAAGTAGGATATTTTGTTGAGGCTTCTACAGTTAAGGTGTGACCCACCACAATCTGAATGGGTCTTATCCTCTTACTAGAGTCGTTTATAGGAGAATGAAATTCAGATACAGAGAGAAAACCAGGAAAGCAAGAAGCTGAAATCAGGAAAACCTGGAATAGAAAGGAAAGATGGCAAATGCCACCATGTGCCTTTTCACATGGCACAGGAACTAAGGATTGATGGTGGCCAGTCTTTGGGAAGAAAACATTGCATCACCTTGATGATACCTTGATTGGTTGATTTACGTTGGTTTGGTAGGCATTTTCATGGCCTCAAAAGTGTAAGCCATTAAACTCCCTTTGTTTAAGCCAACTCAGGTTCATGATATTTACAGGAACAGCCTAGAAAACTAAAACATCAAGTTCTCTAGAAAATCTTTTCATTTCAAAGAATGCTCAATATTGGTTCAATGTTTTTTGCCAGTTTAAATAATCAGACATCTCTGAATGCACAATCTGTGTATAAGTTATCTGTCTGCAAATCACATGCGATTTCACCATTGGAGTAAGATCTGTGTGTGGAAGGTAGAGACTTTCTCCAAGGCAAGAGTCCACTTGAGCTTGAGGAACCTGTGCTTCAATATAAGGAGGATATTGAAATGGAAAGTGAGAATACAGGAACTTGGTAGTGTCAACCTCAGATTTTTTTAAGTGAAAGATATTTTCTGAAATGACACCAAGGACAATGGGAGAACATTCTAAAAATGTCATTGCATTTTGCTTTATCAGTCTCTGTTCTTATGTCTTATGTTCTTATTCTGTTCTTATGTCTTATATTCTTATTCTTATGTTAGTCTGCAAATACCTTGGCCTCATAAAAAGAATGTACATTTACATATTGGAGTTACAATTTGATAAGACATTTATCCTGGTGGGAAGCCTTTCATTATTCCTCTAAACTTAGACAACATGAGAAAATTCATACTGGAGAGAAATCCTATGAATATAATGAATATGGGAAAGAATAGGAGAGCATTGATCTTTATAGATGCCAATGTTCACATTAGTGGCAGATGGTATAAATCTTGTGAGCATGGGAAGCACTTGGCCAGACTGCTAATTTGTATTTCTATAAAAGAACTCACATAGGAGAGAGACCCTATGTCCTTAATCAGTGTGGAAAGAGGCCTGTGTCCTAATGTGACATTTTTGAGAATTCATACATATTAAAGTATCAAGTAGAGAAGAATTTACTACCACAGCAGTAAATTTTAAAACAGTCAGAGAAGGGGAGAAATTCTATATCAATGTAATCCATATGGAAATACTTTTGTTTATAAAATATCCTTAAATAAGATGACTGAGCTGCACTGGAGAGAAACTCCAGGTCTGGAATCACTGGACATAAGGAATCAGTACCCTCCTGCTTTTGTGTACACAAGGAAACTCCCAATAGGAATAATCCCCAAATGGGAAATAAGATGTCTTTACCAGAAGTTTGATGCCTCTTGAGGATTTCCAGATAATTCAACCTGGACAAGCCACTCAGTGAAATACATATGAGGAATTCCTTTGCTCAAAGAGCAACTCTTCTAGAATATACGAGGATTCACACTCTGTAAATGAAGGAAAATTTTCGGTAGTCATTCATTCCTTAGTCAACATAAAAGTACTCACATTGAGAAGAACCAATCCTAATATCAAAGTGGAAACATTTGGTGGATTTCTCATCAGAAAAATCAGACTGGGCAAAACCTTTCCTGTATGCTTTCACCCTCAATTCATGTAATTATCCAGAATTTGGCCCAACAGTTTTTTGAAAATTGTTAGAATGTGTAGTGATCTGGGCATGCTTCATGCAGCATTTTGTTACAAGTAAGAGTAAATGAGATTCTGCTCTTTTTAATACACACATATGTACAAATATATAAGCACTAAAAGCTGTTACTGTGAAGCCCATTATGCCCTAGGTTTTTTCCTTTCTTTTCTTTTCCTTTTTTCTTTTGCTGTAAATATAATGACACAGACTTTTGTGAATCAGACAATCACTTTGACCACCACTCAAAAGGTAGAATACAAAATGGTATCTCTATTATTACACAGTATTAATGTATATAAAAGGCAAAGATGAATAGACTCATGGAAGAATAAATACAACTAAAACGAATGGTGCATCAATTATGCTTTTGAAGTATGATTTAATATTTAAAAGTTTTTTATGATGAGAGGTTGTAGGAAATGAGAAAATACTGCAGATGTGGAGAGAGTCCCATTTTCAGAATGCCCTACATGCTTATTATGCTAATGTAACCCCAAAACACTCACCCATGGAGATCTTTCTTTTTTCCTTCTTTTTTTTGGAGGTACTGCAAGGTCAAGCCAGGACCTTATAAAGGGGAAGTAGGTGTTCAACCACTTGAGGTACATCTGCTCCCCAGAGATTGCTTTGGAAAATCACACAATTCATTTGTAAATTACACATTTCATTTAGATTAAAGCCACTAAAAATTAAAAAAGAAGAAAGAGATGTCCATACAGAATTTCATTTTGTAAGGTAAACCTGCATGAGAGCTGTCTGCAGACAGGGCAAGAGCTGCACAATTAACCACAGCCCCTATTCCAAGGAATTCTTTCTACAAACCAAGACATTGGGTTGCTGCCTGGGATCCAAGGTGTGTCTAAAGCACCAGATGTCAGCTGCCACATATATTCTTTGTGTGAATATCTGATCAGCTGGGGAAAGGGGCCATAAGGCCAAACTTATCCTTATGTGAAATGAAATGTAGTCAAATTTGACATAAATCTCTCTGCAAGGAGAATGATCATCACTCTCAATCACCTAATTGACTCACATTTCAAACATCTAATTTATTAAGAAACATTTATTTAGGGTTGCAAAGCTCCAGACCTACATTGTTCTGGGGATTGAGTGGTAAATGGCTCAATGTTATTTTTTGGTGCGTTTGAGATCTTGGGTGATATCTTAGTCCAGCAGAATGGGATCTAGAACTGAGTGTTGAGAGAGTGATATCATTAGATACCGCCATGGAGGAACCAAGATGATTTAGGGCAAGTGTACACAAAATGGAAGATACAAGGTAAAGCAAAAAGGGAATGAAAATTCAGAAGACTGGGATGGATGATTCATAGGCCAGGAATACTCACATCTGAGATATTCTTGAGTGGTTTCTTTGGTGGTGGAGACCCAATGTTTTGGATTCAAGGAGGGAATTGAAAATCTTTGAACACCATGGGCTAATGATATAAAACTCAATGATTTTCATGTTCTTATGGGTAAAATGAAGGTACTCCTATCTTTCTTATCCAGAGTTGCCAAGACCTTCTTACTCTTGTCTTGGGGAGAGGAGGGTCCTCCCCTTATTTCTCTTGGAACTCATCCCATGTTCTGTTGATGGGGGTGGGTTACTTTCAGGTGAAGTCTTGTGTTTCATGACAGGTGGATCTGAAAATTGGGGACAAGACTAGAGAGTTTCATACCTTCTTTTTCCATTCTCAACTTTGTTCACCTAGTGCTTACCTGGTGGTGAGTGAAAACCCAGAGGAAGTCAGTTGTCAACTGAGCTATTTACAATGCAACCACCAGTGAGTAGGATATTCTTCTACTGAAATGACCCATGTATGGTCAGCAGATGGGTATGTTTCTCCTACCGGTGTGGCTATTCTAAGCTCATTTTGGAGATATTCAAGGATCTTAGCTGCAGTTCAGTTTATCCAGGCCTCTGGGACAGTTACAATAGATTAGGGATTCATCAATAAGTAATCCCCTTTCCAACATCACACAAATTTGCTCTGGACTCCATTTAGTCTCTGTTTTTGCTGGAGAGATGAGAGAGGATTTTTCTCATTCAGCACACTGGAAAAATAGTGCACCCATTGATCATTTTAATGCCTGTAGTTGGTTTCAGCATGAAGGTGAAAATAGGTGATAGAGATGAGTAGGAGTAGAAGTTTAGAGTCAGTAGGGAGACTGATGTTTCAGCAGGTGAGTTCAATCAGTGCATTGCTACAGATGGTGGGGTAGAGGGTTATGCATTGTTAAGAGGAGTAAAATTGTGGGTTAGCTAATAGAAGGAAAAGAGGAATCATTTATTTTGCCCCATTTTTAATTTCATAAAATATTAGTATTTACTTGCACATTTTGAAAACTTTTGAAGAAAGATAACTAAAATTCTCATTACCCACTTGTCTCCTATTGTCCAATTTCAAATTTTGTTGATAGCCTTTACTCAGACATTATAAATGGAAGTAATTATAAGAAGTATTGTTTCTTTAATTTTGGCATGGATTCAGGAGTGCTTTAGTATGTAGAGTAAAATGTATTGTCCTTTGGAAATTACTGAAAAACTGGTGAAACCAGAATGTTTCAAGAGGCTTCTTGTACTCTTCAACATACAGAGGAGGTGAATAGTCAAGAGATACAATGAACATGGATATTTGGAGGTCCCAAGAAAAGTGGAAATTGGAAGGTGTCTTTCCTTATAAAGGTCAGGCCAGGACCATTCTTCAGTATAGTGTCTCCGGGGACTTTATTGTGTGCTGCTGAATTCTCTGTACTCTCATGTTATGGTGAACACCTCAGTTATGTAGAGTTGAGTGAGGCAACATCTATTGGGCCAAAGTTTTGTGTGACTGCTTAGTTCAGCAGAATGTTGGACTTATTGTAAGGTTCTCTGCCATTTTAATGAATAATATTTATGTTGGAAGCCCTTTATACGTTAGCTCATTGCATCTTTTAAAACTTCTTATACATTTAAAAATTATTTCATAGTTGAGAAGAAACTGAGGTCATCTGACGGAATAATCTAATCATAGTTGTGATATGAAAGTGGCAAACCATGGGTATTGCTTGCCTTATGATGAGTTTGTAGATTCATTTGAAATTGGTGGGAAAGGTTGTTTAAGTTATGAATGCTGAAGTGAAAATTGTATAGTGCCACCTGGAAGTTATAATGACCAGTCTATTAGAAAATTTCCAGTTCATACCATACCACATGTCTTCTGATATTCTTTTATAATGGGGTTTTATTTTTATTTTTTATTTTTTAGCTATTAAATTGTTTAATAAGTTTTCAGGAAACTCAGTTATATACATTTGACTTAAAATAATTTTTTTTTTTACTTTTTATTTTTTTTTATTTTTTATTTTTAATTGACTTTGTAATAATATTACATTAAAAATATATATGTGAGGTCCCATTCAACCCCACCCCCCCACCCCCCCTCTCCCCCCCCAACAACACTCGTTCCCATCATCATGACACATCCATTGGATTTGGTAAGTACATCTTTGGGCACCTCTGCACCTCATAGACAATGGTCCACATCATGGCCCATACTCTCCTCCATTCCATCCAGTGGGCCCTGTGAGGATCCACGATGTCCGGTGATCACCCCCGAGGCGCCATCCAGGGCAGCTCCACGTCCCAAATACGCCCCCACCTCTCATCTCTTCCTGCCCTTCCCCATA
The DNA here is from genome assembly GCF_030445035.2 of Dasypus novemcinctus. Lineage (NCBI taxonomy): Eukaryota > Metazoa > Chordata > Mammalia > Cingulata > Dasypodidae > Dasypus > Dasypus novemcinctus. Next base: position 8,564,067 of record NC_080693.1, on the reverse strand, counting down.
CCCATCGTCCACCATGTCCACTTTTCCCAATCCAATGCCACCTCTTCTATGTGGACATTGGATTGGTTGTGTTATAATGGGGTTTTAAACATTCAGTGTGTTTATGTCTGTCTGATTGTGAAGAGCGGATGGCCATTCAGCACTGAGAATGTTCTGACTAGAAGCTCAAACCCAGTTTGAGCTTTTGTAAAGCCACTGCTTTCTCAGTGCTGTCTATCGCCTTGAACATCCACTCTGGACATTGATAGAGATGGTCCTCTCTGAACCCCAATGTCCATGACGTTTTTAGGAGTTAGTAAACTTGGAAGATACACTTATAGACTTCACTCAGAAAGAATGGGCCATGTTGGACACATCCCAGAGAAAGCTCTTCAGAGATGTGATGCTGGAGAACATGAATCATCTGGTCTCACTGGGTGAGCCTCTGAAATTTCCATATCTATATAAATTTCTCTTATTTTCTCATGAAGTATCTAGAACAATTTGTTCATATTGTTTTATATTTTTATGTTTTATTTTAAACTTTATATACTTAATATATTTTGTTATTTTGTAACATGCATGACTACCTAAAAATGATTGTTTCTTTAATTTTTGCATATAGTTTTTCACCCCAGTAGATTGTAATCTTCTCAAACACAAATTTCATGTTTTCTTCTACTCAGTGTGCAACAATCAGAACAGTGCTTGGAATTCAATGAATATTTTCTTAAAGAAAATGTGAGTTTAAAATGTTCTTAGTAACTATTTTCTCTAGATATTTGGTGTGGATTCAAACTATAGTCCTAAAAACAAAAGGATATCCTTTTACACATGAACTATTCCAGGGAGCTTATGCTATTGGTTTCTTTTTGAAAATAGTAGTGAAACACAGTGGAAACCTAGAATTTCTTCTCACTTGAAAATACAGTGGGTTTTGCAGGCTCTCTTTGCACTTGGGCATCAACAGCCAGAGGTCCTCACTGTATTTGGGTACAATATTAAGAGATAATCTTTTAATGGTGAAGACTTATCAATATTCTGTATTGCAGGTACTTTTCCCTTGGCTGATCTTCAAGGTTTACCTTATTCTTCTTTGATCATTAAAGTGGTTTGAAGCTGTTTGTACCACAGAAAACATGTTCTTAAATTATATGGATTCCTGTGCATGTGAAACCATTGTTATTTCAGATAAGGTGTTCCCCACCTCCATCAAGATGACTTAATCCTGAGTTCTTTAGAATAGAATGAAATTCAGGCAGAGAGTGAGAAAGCCATAGGAAGTAACAAGTTGGAATCAACAAAACCCAGAGGAGAAGAAAGAGACTAGGAGATGAGACCATGTGCCTTGCCATATGACAAGCTAAGGACCAAGGTTTGCCAGCAGCCAGCCCCAGAACACCACAGTCTTGGGGAAAAAGCTTTGCCTTGATGACACCTGGACTTGACCATTTTCCAAGACTCAAAAGCATAAACTGATAAACTTCCATTGTTTCAGCCACCTGATTTCATGGTATTTGTTTAAGCAGCCAAGGAAACTAAAAGAAATTTTGGAACCAGGAGAGGGGTTTCTGCCTTTGCAAATAACAAAAATGTGAAAATGTTTTTAGAAGTAGGTAGATGCTGGAAGGATTGTAAGTGCCTTGATAGAAAAGGGTTTGAGGAGAATTTTGGTAGGAATATGGATTCTAAAGGTACTTCCAATAAGTCCTTAGATGGAAATGATGAAGGTATTATTGGAAGCTTTAGGATATGGATCTTTGTTTAAGAGTAGCAGAGAGCTTGGCAAACTTGAGTTCTGATGTGAAATGGAAGGTAAACTTTTGAGAGTTGTGAAATTGGACATTTTGCTAAGGTAGTTTCCAAACTGAGTGTGGAAAGAGCAACCTAGTTTCTTCTGGCAGCTTATAATAAAATGCAAGAGGAATGGAATAAACTGAGCCCTGAAATTCTGGGTATAACAAAAGCAGAAATTGATGGTTTGGAAAACTCGGAGCTTCTGGCAAGTGAGCTAAAATTTAAATGGACAGAAAAGTGACTGACTGAAGGAAAAATCACTTCAAGATGAGAACTGTGGAAGCTGAGATTTGGATTGAAGACAGATTATCAGGCCAAGAGAGTAGGCCTACCCATTTATGTGAAAAGGGTGAATCTCCCACAGTGCTCAAAGTAGGACATCTTTCTGCACTATTGTTCAGTATGAGAGCTACTATCCCTCTGATCTGAATGGCTGGAAGTTGTACCCTTAGGATTGTGGAGTTGGGCTACCACCCCACTCTTGTTAGAGGGTTGAGCCTATTCCCTCATGATTTAGTGAGTCTGGCCACCAGCCCAGTGTTATCAGAAGTTGGGGCCTTCACCCCAGGGTTTGAAGTGACCAAGCCTGCTGCACAGGCTATTGGAAGGCATGAGGCTGCTGCTTCAACAATCCCAGAGATTAAAACATTGTTCCACAGCTGAATCTCAGGCCTTGAAATCTAATGGAGCATGCCTTGCATGGTTTCTGAATTGTTTGGGACCCATGACTCCTGTTTTCCTTTCAGCTTCTCCCTGTGGGAATCAAAATGTATATCTTTTGCCTGTCCCTCCATTGTAAACTAGAAGCACATAACCTGTTCTATAGACTGAACAGATCCACAGATATGAATTGTGCCCCAGGACAGATGACACCCATAATTGATTTTGATTAGACTTTCTACGTCACATTGTTTCTGATGGGGTTGAAGCCTTTGGGATATTGTGATGGAAAGTATTTTGCATATAGAAAGAACATGTATTTTTTAGGTTTTGAGGGTGATATATGGTGGTTTGAAGCTTTATGTACCCCAGAAAAACATACTTAAATATAATCCATCCCTGTAGGTATATACCAATTGTTAGTAGGGCCTTTTGTTGAGGTAACTTCAGTTAAAGTGTGTCACACCTAATTCAGGAGGGGATCAGATCTGAATACTAGAGTCCTTCATCAAATAATTAATTTCAGACAAAAAGCCAGCACAGAGGAGTGGATATAGCTAAAGTGAAAGAGCACCTGCTTCCCATGTATGATGTCCTCGGTTTGATCCCCAGCGTCTCCCAAAAAAACAAAAGAAAAACCAAAGGCAACAGAAATATTAAGTTGAAATCAGTGAAACCAGAAGAGAATAAAGTGGCCAGGAGATGCTGCCATGTGCATTGCCATATGAGAAATTATGGATGAAAAGTCACCAGCAGTTATTCCCAAAATCTCGGTCTTGGGGAGAAAGCATTGTTTTGATGGTGGCTTGATTTTGGACATTTTCCTGGCCTCAGAACTGTAGGTTGCCTTTGTTTAAGACAACCCATTCATGGTATGTGTCTAAGAAGACTGGGAAAATAAAACAATCACCTTCCCTAGATTTGATGGCAATCTAACTGCAGAGATCTCAAAATTTCTGTTGTTGTTGCTGTTGTTGTTTTTACCACCACCAGGGCATTAGGTTTATAAATCAGATGTACTTTCCCAGTCGAAGCAAGGAGAGGAACTTTGGAGAGAAGGACTTGGAATTTTCCAAAGGCAGAATTCAGGTAAGCTCTAGGAAACTGCTGCATGATAGGAGGGTCCTGGTCATTGGTTAAGTAGATTCCTAAAAATATCTATTGCAGATTTCCTTATGTGGGTTATATTTTCTAATGTAGTTGTCAATACTGGGAAAATTCAATTGGATTTGGTCATTATTCCATTTACCACATTATTATCTATTCAAGTGTCTGAGACTTTGGAGAAATGTATATTTGTATACTATTGGATTTAACATTCATTTAATGGATCTTTTCCTTGTCTTTCTCTTGGATGGTTTTTCCTCTCTTTACCTCCCCAACATACTAGCTTTTTATAATTTGTCTTCTATTTTAATTTTCAAAGTATTTTCTAATTGTCAGTACTATATAATATTTTCTACTTCCTAAAGTATTCCTTAATTTGATACTCTTTCCCAGATAAGTGTCATATTTGAAACAAATAGAGGGCCACATGATACTTTTCAACATTTTAATTTCCCTAATGCTAGTCTACCAATTGTTTCTTTTTCTTCAATTATTTCAGGAAGGGAATGTGATCTTAGAAAACAGATGCTGTCCATGCAACATATCTGCAGAAAGACACATCTATGTTCTTGTCATTGGTAGCCATCATAGGTGTGAACCCTTGTCTTCAAAATAGATACTTGGAAGTGCAATGAATTAGGAATTCAGTATAGGCACTTAAGTGTAAGTAAATTGGTTTTTAAGTGCTAATCCAGAACAAGGCAGTGATAGTTTGAATTTAGGGAAAAATTAACTTGAACACACACAAAAAACCTGAGTTTTTATAAAAATATAATTCCATAAACATGGCTCATATGCCCAATATTTGAAAGTGTATGAAGTCTTCCAGAATTGATTAGAACACTCTGCAGTTGAGATAGTACAAAAGAAAAGATCTCTGTACATGAAGAAGAATAACATGGTATGGTAAAAATTTTACTTGGAGGCTGTCACTGAATGATTAGTGTAGAGTTCATTTGTATATGAGTGGATTTTTTATTAAGTGAATGGTTTCTCCTCTACTTCCCAGGAGAACTCTTGTCCTGAAAAGAATGGCATGAAATATAGTGAACTGCCAGAAGATTTTGCCTACATATCCAGAATAACTGAACATATGTTAACTTAAAAGGGAAAGAAACCCTACTTCAGCAATCTATTTGGAAAAGCTCTCAGTGACCAGACATCTTTTAATCAACAAAAACAAATTCACCATGGAAGTAAATCATATGAGTGTCATCTGATTGGTAAATTGGTTATTCAAAACTCTGGCCTTTCAGATTACAATGTAACTCATACAGAAGAGAAAGCATATGAAGGCTTTTCAATGTTGGAAAGCCTTCACTCACTATTCTGCCCTGAGACAACATGAGAGAACTCACACTGGAGAGAAACCACATGCATGTCATCTACTGGGAAAGCCTTCAGTAGAATCTATAGCCTTAGTCTACTTGAGAGAAGTCACACTGGAGAGAAACCCTATGAATGCCATATATGTAGGAAAGCCTTCACTCATTCTTCTGCCCTGAGAAAGCCTGTGAGAACTCATACTAGAGAGGATCCTTATAAATGCCAACTGTGTGGGAAAGCCTTCACTCACTGTTCTACCCTCAGAAATCATGACAGAACTCACATTGGAGAGAAACCTTATGAATGTCATCTGGTTGGGAAAGCCTTCACTCAATATTCTGCACTTAGACAACATGAGAGGACTCACACTGGAGAGAAGCCCTATGAATGTTATCTATGTGGAAAACCTTTCATTTGGTGTTCTTCCCTGAGAAAACTCACACTGGAGAAAAACCCTTTGAATGTCATCAATGTGGCAAAGCCTTTAATAGCATCTCTAGCCTTAATTTGCATGACAGAATTCCCACTGGAGAGAAACCATATGAATGTCATCTCTATGGGAAATCCTTCACCCATTATCTATCATAGCCTTAGACAACATGAGAGGACTCACTGGAGAGGAACCCTAGGAATGTCACCTAGGTGACAAAGCCTTCTCTGATCTGTTCTGAGACAACATGAGAAATCTCACACTGGAGAGATACTGTATGGCTAGCATCTCTGGGAAAACCTTAGTTTGTTTTTGTAATCTTAGACAACATGAGAAAATTGACACTGGAGGGAGGCACTATGAATGCCATATATGTCTGGATTTAATATTTTTTATTCTATGGACTCCTTTACCAGTCAGGTGAGATGAATAGTACATTTATTGCCTACCTTCAGAAGGGAGGGAAATTCTAGATTTCAGTTAGAGGTCAGAGAAAATAAAGATAACATTGATTTTTTTTCAATTCAAACTCACAGATCCCATGAAATCAAGGGGTCCATCAACCCCTGGTTAAGAACCCTGATATGTGTAAACGGCTTTGGTTAATATTCTGACCATACATTATATGAAAGAATATAAACACCAGCATTTGTAGGACAACTGAGATTTCACACTGTATATATTGCTTATTGGTGTTGTGAATGAAAGCATGTGTTCAGTGGTCTCTCATTCCTCAGCATTGATATTCTTATGCTGTGGAAACAATCATAAAGTCTATTTAGGAAAATCTTCAGCTGGATTTCACTTTAGAAAATTTAATGGAAAAGAAAGCTCTTTTATGGAACATTTGGCCTGTGAACAAGTCTTAATTTTGAAAGTATGTGGGATAACAATATAGAATTGTGAACTGACACTGGTATACTAAATATTGGATTTACTAAGAACTAATATGAAGTGAAGTTAACTTAAGAGATCAGGAAGCAGACATAGCTCAACTGATAGAGCATCCATCTGCCATACGGAGGGTACAGGGTTCAATCCCCAGGGCCACCTGACCCATGTGGTAAGCTGGCCCATGCACAGTGCTGCAGCATTCAAGGAGTGCTGTGTCATGCAGGGGCATCCCTGCGTGGCGATGCCCCACACCCAAGGAGTACATCCTGCAAGGAGATCACCCCATGTGAAAAAAGCACAGCCATCCAGGAGTGGCACTGCAGACATGGAGAGCTGACACAGCAAGATGATGCAACAAAAAAGAAATGTTTCCTAGTGCCACTGGATAATTCAAGCAGACACAGAGGAACACACAGTGAATGGACACAGATAGCAGACAATGGGGGTAGGGGGAAGGGGAGGGAAACAAAAAATTTTTCAAAAAAAAGATCAGTACTTGATAAAGCACATCAGTCATGGACATTTGTGGGTTCATTGGTTAGAGGATTCCCCAGAATCCAGAATCTGTCAGTGTGCCATGCCATGCATTAGTATTATTACAAGAAGATTTTTGCAATGAAGGACATAACAATAACATCAAGCAAGGACATTAAAGTACATTGAAGCATAGGCAGTGTCCAATTTTCAGAATGTCCAATTTTCAGAAGGAAGGAACCCTCTTCATCTCCAATTTGGAATTATGGGTCCTTTATGTTAAAACCACTGCAGTCCAGACCACAAACCACCGCTGGGAAGTGCCTTGTGGAGTGCACTCCAGTGGGGAAATAGAAAGCAGTTGAGCATACTGAGGCTGGGATTTTGCATTGGTAGCCTAAATAGGATACATGCTGGTCCTCCACTCCCTCAAAGCTGATTGTTCCCCAACATATATTCCACTGCCTTGTTTTCTTTACCCTGCAGTGTTCAGTTCCCAAATACATTTAGATAGAGTCACCACCCAGTTAGTTCTTCCAGATAGTCTTTATGCAGTTGAGTTCTCCATTCCAGTGTCTTCTCACCCCATTGCTGGTGTCTGGGAATGTGCTTATTGGTAGGGCATTTGTTTTGTCATGAGGTACCTACATCTGCCTGAAGTCCATTCAGGTATCTGAGCACTTTACAAAAGTGTTTCTCCACAGTCACATTTTGCATGAGAATTGCTGTGCCATATCCAGAGTATATGTCTACCATGGTTTTTTTTCCTATGATAAAACTCATCTCCTTTTAGTTTTGTAGTTTCCTCCATAAGCCTAGCTATACCATCACTAGTAATGATTTTGTCATTCACTATATTGACTACTCTTCAGAGGTGTGGACATTTTTTGCCTCTTTGGCACCTGTATCTAAAAGACTGTTGAAAGTGTGCACCCCTCTCATTCCCCATCAACCATAATGGAGATACTGGGCATATCACCTGTAGCATGGACCTGGAATCCTTAGCTCTATCCCTGGGCATTCTTTTTTTTGTGTTTTTGAGTTACTAGGGCCAGAGATAGAACCCAGGAAAACGTATGTGGTGTTCACCCGCTGAGCAACACTGGCTCTCTTGATTTGTTTTTTTTTCACCTGTCTTTTGCTATATTGTTTTTGGGAGGTGCTAGGGATAGAACCTGGGACTTCAAAAATGGGAAGGAGGCACTCAAACACTTCAGCTGCATCTGCTCTCCAACAAGCATTATTTTTAAAGGACGTAAGATCAGAATACAGATGATGGGAGCATCCTTCCTCTCTGAATCAATCACAGCCAGAAGTGTCTTCCTCACTGCCCTGGTCTGTGGACAAGGAAACCTTAGCAACCTGTATGTTCCTCTTTTCTGGGGCACATCTGGGGTCTATTGGGCAGCTCTTCAGAATTTTAAGACTTTTCAGTTCTGAGAGCCCGCTTCTTCCTGTTCTTTTATGGTTTGTAATATGGCCTTAAGATCTTATTTAAAGGGACCATCTTCTGCCCCATAACCTTAGCAGTTTTTCTGTAGGAATCACATCCATTTCTGCATTGTCTCTCCCCTGCTTTGGTAAGTAAAGCAGCCTTGCCTCCCTTGGTGGGCCAGCCCTGCTTCCTCCTCTTTTTTTTCCTTTGGTAGTTCTTTCTGCTTCCTTTATGTCCCTATTGGCATGGCCTCCCTTTGCTGGACTTTACTCCTTCTGTGCCACCTCAGTGAAAATGGCTGATTCTGTACTTCTGATTCCAACCCAAAGCAGAACATTTTTGATCCTTTCTACCACTTCACCCACTACTATTACCAAGGTCATCAGAAAGGATATGGGAGTCTTCCCCTTGGCAAGCCCTTGTTTCATTAATGCCTCTTATGCTGTCTAAGGCAAGACCATGTCCTCCACATCCTGTCAAAGAGTGGGATGATGTAACCAGTTGTCTTTCCTTTACCTAAAGGGCATTTGTGACCCTATGCACAGTCTTGCAGGGGATTTTACTTTTTTGGGAAATCCATCACAGTTGGGAACATCACTTCCATTTTCCAGCCTACCAGAGTGAGTGACTTGAGTTTGTCTCCATCCTTCTGTTGGTTGTCCTGCTACATACATGTAAAAATACACAGCACTTCTGTCTTCAATTTCAGTTGTGTCTTCTGTATCACTTATCCTTCTATCATTTTGAGTCCACTGCTATATGCCTCTAATGTGTTTTTAAAATATATTTTTATTCTTTAAAGACACATAGATCACACAAAATATTACATTAAAAAATCTAGGAGGTTCCCATATGTCCTGCTCTCCACATCCCCCACTTTCCCCAAAGCAAAAACTTCTTTCATTAGTGTGGTACATTCATTGCATTTGATGAATACATTTTGGAGCACTGCTACACAGCATGGATTATAGTTTACATTGTAGCTTACACTCTCTCCTGGTCCATTCAGTGGGTTATGGCAGGTTATATAATGTCCTGCATCTGTCCCTGCAATATCATTCAAGGCGATTCCAAGACTTGAAAATGCCATGTCACACCTCCTTTTCCCTCTCCCTGCCTCCAGCAACTCCCATTGCCACTGTCTCAACACTAATGTTATAATTTATTCCATTGCTGGAGTCACAATAATTCAATAATAGAATACAATAAGTCTATTCTAATCCATATTCTATTTCTCCATCCTGAGGACCCTGGATTAGTGATGTCCACTCTACCTCTAAATCAAGAGGGGGTTTAGATCCCACATCGCTGATGGATGGAACTCTCCTATTGCATTTGTAGACTTTTGGTTTCTTGGTGTGGTTGTTGGCCATCCTCACCTCCCTGTTAGCTGACCTGGGTAAGCCCAAGTAACCAGAGAGTAGGTGTTGCATCTCTGCTGAGCCTCAGGGCACAGTTGGCACATAGTCTAGAGATTCAAGTCTTGAGTATACACCAACCCCAGTGCCAACCACAGCTTCAATAAAAGTGACAGAAGAGGCATCTGTGGAGGTCCCATCTGAGTCCAACTCCATCACAAATTCTAAAGTCTGTCCCACTGGCAACGCACTGAACTCCATAGCCATCTGTTATGACTATAGGAACTGGGTGTCTCATCTCCATAGCCCTCAGGAGCACCATATCTTGGGTATCTACTTTGGCTGTGTCTGAGATCCTGCTGAAATGTGCATAAGCACGACCCCTCTGATGACCTCCTGGCTCATTTTCAAGTCTCTTAGCCATATAAACTCATTTCTGTTTACCATTTCCCCCTTTTATTCAAGGTCTTTTTCTAGTTGCATCACCACCTGGTACTTGGTAGTAATCCCTCAGTACCAGGGAGGCTCATCCGTGGGAGTCATATCCCAAGCTGCGAGGATGGTAATACATTTACATGCTGAGTTTGGCTTAGAGAGTGGCCACATTTGAGTAACGTGGAGGCTCTTAGGTGGTAACTCTTAGGCACACTGCAGCTCAAGGTCAAGTTGAATTTTCAGGTGCACAGGCTCATAAGTAATGTCATCAGTATCAAAGGCTCATTTTTGGGCCATCCTTCTTCCCTGGTCTTTGCCATTGCACTTGGGGGATCATTGATTGTTGGAGTCGCGGACCCGAAGAGTTTCGGGAATGAAAGACAAAGATAGATTGGGATCAGGGGATCTGAGAGCACTGAAGCCTCAAAGAGAGATTGGGATCAGGGGATCTGAGAGCACTGAAGCCTCAAGCTCATCAGACAACTTTATTGATTACAAGGGGCTCTTTATATACCCCAGTGTACGTGCCTACAAGCAGGACCACTGTAGCCTACATGCCACTATGCACAAATACTAGCCTACGTGCCATTAAGGAGCAACATGTATTAAGTATCAGCATTACCTATAGTCTAAGGAATTTAAAATAATCTTATCTCAAGGTACAAAGTCTAAGTGTTCTATGCATAACAAAAGGTATGTGCTCATCTTTTCTTTCACCTTTAACAACTTTAACCCATTAGCCGGGAACTCCCAATCACCACATTCCTGAGGTTGCAAGCGTAGTCATGGAGACAGCACTAGCATGGAGACAACATGTCTCTTTTTGAGAGGTCACTGTGCCTCAGTTTCCAACATATCCCCCTTTTTGTTTTTGTTGAGGTGACTGTGCCTGTCTTAGGTTGCCCTCCTCTGAGAGTCTTACCCGTCATTGACTACCGGCCAAGCTCTTTGACTTGGGGAAATTATTGAAGTGCTTTTGCTAGCACCAGATTATTCGCATGTCCCATGGCTGTTATGCTTTGCAATTTTCTTCAAAAGCACTGTCTGGCACAGGCGAGAATCATGAGCAACAGAACAAATATGATTAACCCTGTTCCTAAAGCTGACAGGAAATGCTGTGATTCCCATCAATTAACTGGGTTAAATTTTGTAATATGTGAAATTATATCTGAAAAAATATCCTGATCATTGTTCTACATGAATTTGATCTTGAGACATTTCTAATATTTTTCTTTGTAATTCCATTATTTCTAGAGATATTATTTTTATGGCCTAATAAATGATTCTTAATTTTTTCCCATTCTATATTGGATGAATTATATGCAAGTGGAGTTATACAGAAATTACTTTCATTCCAATCACATTTCAATCCCCTTAAGTTTAAACTATACAATGATCTCCAATATTCAACACAGCCGATTCTAAATCATTAACCCAATTATTTAACTGTTCATCAATATGCTCTTGGCTATGCCACAAATCACCAGCATTTTAATGCCAATTTTGCACATATTGTTGAGTCTGTACTTTCACGTAAAGCTACCATAGCAGTAGCAGAAGCTGTAATGATTCCAATCAGTCCCAAAATGCTTATAATAAGGAGTCCAAGAAAGCAGTTAGTCCATTTCAAGAATTCTTATGCAGCAATAATTGACTTTCAGAAGATGACTGCCAAATCTACACTGGTATCCAGATGCATTTTCTTCTTCTGCCCACGGCTATTGTTTCTCCATCCTGCAACACACTTCCTGATATGTATACAAGGCACCATTTTCATAAAATAGTGAATCATTCTTAATAGTTATCTTACCATTTATGAAAACAAATGGATCGCTAACACAGGCTTTAAGATGATGTGTTTAAGGGTCAAATACTGTCCTGTCCACCAATTCTTTTGCAGGTTATGACTATGAGTGCCATTAGTCCATGTGGCCAGTATCCATTTTCCTTTGGAATGTTAACATTTCCTGCCACAATAGCATAAGGAGAGGTCACACAGGCCCAAAGTCCATAGGCAGACACAAGCTGCAAGTTCACAGTTCCAGAATTTGTAAAGTTAATGTGATGCATGGCAGCAATTGCCACAGGTCTCAGTGAAGTATTTTAATCTCTGGCCATATTTCCACTTTTCCCCCCTTTTGATTTTGTAAAGTCTTCAGTGGGTTTGAATAGTGCAGTCATTGGTGTAAGAATGAAGGAACTTATGGGGGATGTCTATGAGCTGTTGGCGAGTAACAAGCAGCTGGAACTGCCGGGCTAGGCACCACAAGGTTTGGTACTCATGATGTTCATCTTTCTGGTGGAGCCACTCTGCCTTTTCTCAGGTTTCAGTGGTAGGCCCTGGATCTTCACAAAGGCATCTGCATTAACAGTCTTAAAACAGATGTTAGAGGAGTGGCAGGAACATGACAGACAGGCACCTGTTACTACTAGAAGGTATCCTTGGTGTTTTTTCATAATTTGAGGGTGATTTACAATAGTTCATCATTTCTGTCCTGTTTTTAGTATTTGCAATCTACCCCTGGATAGGGATGGCTGTCTTTAGAGTGACCAGACATTATTGGGTTAAGTCTTTCACAATTGCTTTTTTATATTGTACTTTTGACCTCCTTCCAAAATTGTAATTAAATCCCACGGGGTATTTGTTTAGAATTTTGCTTTTGCCACAAACTCCACCCGAAGCCAATATGGTTGCTTGCTACATCCAATTCACAGGCTAACTTAATGTTCACAATTTACTTTTTTATTATTATTTAAAGCAGCTTGCTGGAGGTTTTCCTACTTCCATGAAGGACCTTTCCCAATTAATACATATAATGGTTTTAATATTTGAGACTAAGTGAGAGATGAAAGATTTTCAGTATTCCAACAATATTACAAACTACATTTACATGAGAAAACATTGCCATTGCACTTTATCAATTACAGCAGGTTATAGTTTTGTTTTACCGAATTAAACATCATTGAAGAATTTGATAGAGCAGCAGGAACCCTGCAGCCTGTCCCAGTTGTTTGCTTAGTTCAGGCTCTTAAGATAAGAGAGTGTTGTCTCTGATGTTTCTTTTCATTCTGATAAAAGGATTACTGGTTAACATAATGTCATCGGTAGAGTTTCAGCCACAGATTTTTCTATGCAGGTAGATTATTATCACCATGCCAGGACAGATGGCTGGGCTATGCACACAGCCTTGGGGAAGCACTGCAAAAGTCCATTGTTGACTTTTCTACCCATAGGAGAATGCAGGCTGGCTTGACTTGCCTAAGGAAATACTAAAGAAAGTCTTACCACGTTTAAAACAAAGTGATAGCAACACAGTTGGATATTAACTTTTTGCAGCCAACTAGCAATATTTGTGACTGCTGCATACTACAATGTTATTATTTTAATTTATGATAAGAGGTTGTTTCTGTGACACATACCTTTTTATAATAATTAAAACCATAATTAACCACATTGTACTTCTGTTTAATATTATGCTGAAATATTGGTAAATTTATATGCTCTTAAGTATTCATCTGAAACTTTTTACTCATGCAACTTTAATTAACAGAGGGATAAAAATCTTATTAATTTTGTAACACTTTTAAACACCTTCTACTTATATTAGATGAGCTCAACTATTACTTTAAATTTTTCTTTCAAGGTAAAAGAACAAATCTCTTGTAATTAGTTTGGAATAAAAAGAAATCAGGTTTAAACATTATTTTCCTTTAAAAGAGATAAGACCCTTTCTTCTTCAAACACAGCAAATGATGAGGTTAAAGCACAAGAAGGTATTTTGATAAAACAGACTTTCTTTGTATACTGATTATTCAGGATAGAAACTTTTTATAAACTTTCACCAGAACAAACTAATGATTTAAGAGACTTTGAAAAAGGACAACATTTTAAACTTTGCATTAGTATACTATTTCATACTAAACATTTTAAAACTTTATAGAGACCCATCAAATATTACTCCACTTAAATCATAAAAATTTCTTTTCCACGAACCTTCTACACTTTCAGTATTCATTCAGGTTTTGTCCCACATTTTACTCTTTCTCAATAATCAATCCTTTTATCTTAGGACAAAATCATCTCCTGTTTCCTTAACAATAAAAACACATTCCATATATCCTACATACTAAGTTACCAGGCAAACTTCTTACAACATAAAATTGCCATCAACACTAAACAAGCTTGTTAAAATAATGAACTTTTCTTCACTTTAAATACTCAGTAGCATGTGATACCAGAAACAGTCCCCTAGAAGCCAGTTTGCAGGGAAGGCTGGCTGCCAACAAGTTTTCCTGTTATAAAATTACCTTTTATAAGTAGTATGATCAATTCAGATTTTGTTTAATAATGATTGTTTGGAATTTCCATTTAAATACCTTAATTTAAACAATGCTTCATTAAACTGCTTATAATTATTTATAACCATATAGACTATAATTATATTATTTTAAGACAAATTTTACCTTCACAGAACACATTCCCTTATTTAAAGTTACCACAATACCTTCTATAACTTGCCACATGCATTTTAAGTTCCAAGAGTTTATGAAAAATTAGCCATCCTACTTTAGGACAAAACACACCTTTTAGAAAAAACTTACTAAATTTCAGTCAGCATTCCCACAAACTTTTAACCTTTTTAAATATTCATTTAAGTTTTATATCCTTCATTTTATCCTGTGAAGAAAAATAAACTATTCATTTCAATCTAGGCAAGAACAACTTTCTATGAAGACTTATAGTAATTTTGTTAATCAAGACTTACAATTTTTATCATTGTAGATATCTTATTAACATTTAAACTTATGTATTAATATAAGTGCTTATTTAATTTTTGACCATTTGAATAGAGCTCTTTTAAAAAATTTTTACTTATTAATTTATATTACCATCCGGAGGTATCAAAATATACACTGACATTGAACTGACAGACAAACACAAAACAATTACAACACATTAACAGAAACATACAGTTTACAATTAACTCATAATTCTTACTTTGTTGGTATAGCTGCTATTAAGTTCTCTGTTATATCACATCTTAGATTGTACTTTTTAAGATTTCTTCTGGAATCAATGTTGTCTGTAACATGCAAGCTTGTGCTTGGAAATATTTTATTAGTTATCAGTAATCAGTTAAGATAACCTGAGCAGCATAAATGTAGCTAAGTTCTTATTTAGCACTTTAGACAGACTGTTAACACACATTTTTGGATTACTACTCTGTAAGACTATACTGAGACTTGAAGTTCTGGAGTAAACTGTAGATTTAAAACTGAAAATTCCTTTAGACCTTGATAAAAATTTTGTACTAATTTTATTGTCTTGGTTAAATAAGCCCAATCAAAATTAGCATGGAAACAAAACAGAACAACAATGTTGCCGTGTTTTTCTCTTTTTCCAGTGGCTTAACTCTTATTAATCCCCACTAGCCCACAGCTACATTGTCATGTAGACAGCAGGGGGTTTGCAGAGTTGCTGCCAGAATAGTTTCCTTATCTTAGTTAACACTTTAACAGAGAGTTTTCTTACAAGCATGATTTCACTAACAAGGACTTTATTTAGTATTTTTGCCTGTTTTAAATCTTTCAATAGTTTAAAAGGTATTAGTTCAAGATGGAACTCAACCCCTCCCTGAGGATTATTAGCATCTGATGGAGTTGGTCATAATATAACCAGAAAAGCTGATAATAATTGCATGGCCAGGGAACCCCTCATTGAGATCTGTTTAATAAACAGGGCATTAAAGGTGTTTGAAGAATGGAGTTAGGAACAATTACCTTATTAATATAGGGTAAAGTGTCTGTTTGTAAAGAATCTAAGGTGGCAGCAATTTGCTGGCACAAAGCCCACACAGATAATGATATAGTTTCTCCCTTTGATATGCTCTACATAGCACCCTCATTACCTGTTTCCACTGTTTAAGATTTAAAAGATTCTTTCCTTCTGGCTGAAACCAGTAACAGTATTTTAGTACTAGAGCAAAAAGTTTAAGTAAATATGCAGTTTTCACTGAGACTCCGACAGGTTTTAAAAGAGTTTTCAATACCTGTGAATATTCTTCCAGGCATCTCAGTTGATTTCCCATACCCTGATGCTAGTGGAAACAAAATCGATTAAAATTCTTACCTGTATTTTCTGGCCCGGGTCACTCTACATTGGATGTCTCAACCTTTCAGGAAGGTTTCCAGTTTCCGTGTTCCATGGAAGAATCTCTGCTACAGTAACTACTTCAGGCCCCATGTTGGGCACCAGTTGTCAGAGTCACAGACCCAAAGGGTATCAGGAATGAAAGACAAAGAGAGATTGGGATCAGGGGACCTGAGAGCACTGAAGCCTCAAGCTCATCAGACAACTTTACTGATTACAAGGGGCTCTTTATATACCCCAGTGTACGTGCCTACAAGCAGGACCACTGTAGCCTACATGCCACTATGCACAAATACTAGCCTACGTGCCATTAAGGAGCAACACGTATTAAGTATCAGCATTACCTATAGTCTAAGGAATTTAAAATAATCTTATCTCAAGGTACAAAGTCTAAGTGTTCTATACATAACAAAAGGTATGTGCTCATCTTTTCTTTCACCTTTAACAACTTTAACCCATTTGCCGGGAACTCCCAATCACCGCATTCCTTAGGTTGCAAGCGTAGTCATGGAGACAGCACTAGCATGGAGACAGCACGTCTCTCCTTGAGAGGCCACTGTGCCTCACTTTCCAACAATTGCTGTTTCATTGGGAAATTTGACAGAGCTCTCCTGCCTAGGAACTCAGCACTCCATCAGTTGTCATTTGTAACTGTAGCTACTATGATAATACCCAATGAATATCTGAATATTTTTATATACCCTATATACATGCTCTGAAGAACTCCCTCCAAACCATGTGTCCCCCATCAATAACACCCCATGCCAGCATTCCTCCCCTGCCAGAGTTGAGCCCAATTGTAGTCCAAAACATCTTCAAACATGAAGCCTATTATATTGCTACATTCAAATAATAGGAAAATGAAATAGTAATGATAGGCTTAAAGATTAGAAATAGAATACAGACTAATTTAGAAAAATGGAAATAAAGTAAAAATAAATTGGGGTAATATAAAATGAAGAATATCATAAAACTTTTTTTGACATTTTGCCCTTCATCACTGTAATAGGTGCTGCCCTAAATGTACAGTGGCAAGGCAATTTCTTTCATTTCTTCCTCAGTTTCTTATACTTTCTTTTTTCTAATTTTTAAAATGTCTTCAAAAAAATTTTAGATCACAGGAAAGTCACATATACAATATTTGTGACTCCCATATATCCATCATCAAACACTTTCCCCCTTCCCCAGCAATGATCTTTTTACTTGTTCATGTTATATTTGCTGCAGCTGATGTACAGATATTGAAACATATCTATCATAGTTCCATTTTGGTTTGTATTTTAGACTACACAATTTTCTAAATTTTTAGTTACCTTATGGTTTACATTATGGTGTACATTTTAGCCTACAGGTTTTTATACATTTTTGGTGAACTTTAACATATCCTATATACATCATTGCACGATCTTGTGGAACACTTACATTGCCCCCAGTTACCCTGTTTCTATCTATACTATTCCTCTCTCCTCCTCCCCTCAGAGCCCACAGTGACAACAAAGCTTCACTGCTTGAAGGACCAGATTCACAGATACTTGCACAAATTTTGAGTTTTCCTCATTTTTGAGTGCCAGCTTTGCTGGATAGAGAATTCCTGGCTGCAAGTTTTTTGTCTTTTAGCACCTTAACAATGTCATACCACTGCCTCTTGCCTTCACGTTTTCAGATGTGAAGTCATCCCTTAATCCTATCGAGCTTCCCTTTTATGTGATGGTTCTCTTTCTCTTGCTGCTTTCAGTATTCTTTTTTTTTGTCTTGAGCATTGGACAATTTGACATACTTGTCTTTGAGTTATTCTGTTAAGATGTATTCTTTTTGAGGTGTGCTGCAATTCCTGGACAGGTACTCCCTCAGTAGGGTAGGGAAGTTTTCAGCCATTATTACCTCCAACACTTCTTCTGCCCCCATTCCCTTCTCTTTTCCCTCTGGAATGACTATTATGTGTATGTTTGTGCATTCCATATTGTCATTCAAATTTCTAAAGCCCTGCTGGATTTTTTTCTATCCTTTTTATCGATCTGTCCTACTATCTGATTGATTTGAGATGTACTGGCTTCCACATCACTGATTCCTCTACCTGTTCAAATCTGCTGTTGTATGCTTCCCATGTATTTTTTATTTCTTGGATTGTGTCATTCATCACCATCATATCTGTTATCTTCTTATGTATGTTTTCAATTCCTTCAGTATGTTCTCCCAGTGTCTTCTTAATACCTTAATCTCTTCTTTCAGTTCATTAAGTTGATTCATGTTAGGTGTTTGGACATCTCTGATTAGTTGTTCCATGTTTTGCATCTCCACCTAGTTTTTAGTTTCTTCATTGAACTGAGCCATGTCTTCATGTTTCTTAGTATGGCTTGTAATTTTTTGTTGGTGTCTAGGCATCTGTTTGTCTTGATGGGTTTATTAAATTGATTAGCTTCTCTATTCTATGGTTTTATTTTATTATTCTTTTTCTGTTCATGGTAAGATTTCACTTTGACACTACATTCTTTTTATTCTACTTCCTTACTTTTGTCTGTGTTCCCTTGAAAAAAAAATTGGACCAGAGAAAAGGAAAGAGATAGGAAGAGAAAATGAACAATAGTAATAATAATAGTGAAATGTAGGAGAGGAACTCTACCAGACTTAGGAAATGGAAAGATTAACTTGAGTAAGAAGTACAGAAGAATAATATGAGATAGTAGAATAGAAGCAATGAAACAAGAAACAGAATAGAGAAAAATATATAGAATGAATTAAAAGGCTGCAATGGTGAGAAGAGGGTGAAAGAAAAAAGAAAAGAAAGAAAATGTAAAAAAGAAAAAAAGCAGAAAAGGAGATAGAAATATAAACAGGAAAAATTAGAGACCAAAGAAAAAAGGTGGAGGAAACGGACTTTGGCCCAGTGGTTAGGGCATCCGTCTACCATATGGGAGGTCCGCGGTTCAAACCCCGGGCCTCCTTGACCCGTGTGGAGCTGGCCATGTGCAGCGCTGATGCGCGCAAGGAGTGCCGTGCCACGCAAGGGTGTCCCCCGCATGGGGGAGCCCCACGCGCAAGGAGTGCGCCCGTGAGGAGAGCCGCCCAGCGTGAAAAGAAAGAGCAGCCTGCCCAGGAATTGCGCCACCCACACTTCCCGTGCCGCTGACGACAACAGAAGTGGACAAAGAAACAAGACGCAGCAAAAAGACACCAAGAACAGACAACCAGGGGAGGGGGGGAAATTAAATAAATAAATAAATCTTTAAAAAAAAAAAACAAGAAAAAAGGTGGAATAAAGATGGAGAGAAAGGACATAGGGTAGGTAGAGAAAAAATGGTAAATGAAAGAAAAAACAGAGATGAAGGAAAGGAAACACAACAAACAAGAAAAAAGAGAGAAGTGACTTGTTTTTAAAAAGAGGAGGAAGAAGGAAAAAAGAGAAAAACAAAAATAAGCATGGAAAAGCAGCCTTCTGCCTTAGGGATATTCTCACACTGCTGATGTAACAATCACCCTGTAGCTTGCCCTCTGCAGGTTTTGAACAGACTTTTACTGAGTAAAATAAGGAAAGAATTTTAAAAGGAACTTTTATAAAAGAGAGAGATCCAAAAACAGCTAGTAAAAAGAGAATGTCTATATGTTCCCTGTCAAAAAGTTGCAGCTGGATGCATGATAACCTAGTGGATCACTTCTTAAAGACTGGGACTCAAACCAGGGACCTCATATATGCTAGGCAGGAATTCTTCCACCGAGGTAATCTGTATCCTTAGGTTAGTTAGCCTTTCAGAAGGCTGTCCACCCCTTTTCCCTTGGGCAGGTTAGATTCCCTGCAATCCCCCTGCTGATCAGCTGCCTGTCTCTGCCTCCTCTCTGAAGTAATTCCTCTCTTTACCTGGGCAGCTGGGCATGAGAACCTGCCTGAGGAGATCCTCCCCTCTCCCTGGTGAGTCATGGTCCCTTCTGATGTTCAAGAGGGGCCCAGCTGGCTAAATTTACCACAAAAAAATCATTCTCCACCCTCCCAGATTCCTCTTCCTTTCAGGGAATCTGCCACTACACTCCATTTGGAGTAGGGAGCCCACAGCTCCACCTAGGCTATCTTCCCTGAGGGCAGGATGCATGTGCTGCTTCCAGCCACTGGGGCAAGCAACCCACCATCTCCCCCTGGCTTCCCTTCCTGTGCAGTTCCCTCCTAGATGACTCAGAGCACCTTCCCATTCTCTATACAGCCAAGGGAGCTGGCAGGTTGGAACATATCTGCTCTCTGCTCAGTTACATAAAGTTCTCTAGGAGTTTTACCCTCACTTAATATCTCTGGGGTTGGGGAGGAGAGCCCTTCCCAGCAGCCAGGTGGTTTAATAACTCGCAGCTGGTTGTTTGAGCTTCTTCATCTCTGTCCCTCACTCTCCTGGCAGTTGTGAAGCAGTTTCCTAGTCTATACCCCAAAGCAGGTCCCCAAGTTAGCCTCTGGCTCTTTCTCCTTTGTTTTCATGAGAAGTGAGCCTTATCTGCCTAATCCATCAGCCATGTTCCCAAGGCCTATTCCCATTTTAATCAACTTTGACTAGAACATTTTTCATCTCCCTTCTTCTGACTGCTATCTGGTTCTCATTCTTTAAGGCTAATCATAAATATTAAAACTTCAAAAAAACACTTCCACACAATGATTTTCCTTAATATCACATATCTCAATTTTTTAGTCTACATATTTGATATAATTCTCTTGCACTAAATTTTAAGCTTTATAATAGCAGAGATGAAGTCTGTTTTGTCCACTTCTCTATAAATTAAGTATAGAGAATCTAAGAATAAGAATCTAAGAATAATGTCTACATTGCCTCATCTGTCTAGTTGCTGAGAGAAATTGCTTAATAAGAGTTTAAAGTAAGTGTATGTCCCTTAGAAGCATATAAAAATCAAGATTTCCAACATTTATTTCTACTTGAGCATTTCTTATCATCGTTACATGTATCCCAGAAGCAAATAAAAATACCTGTCTCCCAATGATTTTCCCTCCTCTTTATTGTCTTTTAGTCACCATGTCTTATGTGCAGCTGATAGAAATTTCTAGTAAGGAACAAAACACTGCAATGTTGAGAAATAAATGCTCAGTAGTATGGGAGAGTCAAACTCTGAGATTTGAATTTAGGGGATCAATGGAAGTCAGAAATTGTATCTTTCTGGGCATATCCTAGTGCTCATTTCTCTTAAATAACATGTAGGTGACCTATGAGGTGAACTGTAATGAGGTTTTCTGTTGATTTTGAAAATAATTTCAATCAAGATAATATTATTTTGGGAAGTGGATTTGGCTCAAAGGATATAGCATCTGCCTACCACATGGGAAGTCCATGGTTCAAACCCAGGGCCTCCTGACCCATGTGGTGAACTGGCCCACACAAAGTGCTAATGCACGCAAGGAGTGCTGTGTCACGCAGGGGTTTCCCCCATGTAGGGGAGCCACATGCGCAAAGAATGCACCCTGTAAGGAGAGCTCCCCTGCATGAAAAAAGTGCAGCCTGCCCAGCAGTGGCACGACACACCCAGAGAGCTGATGCAGAAATACAACGCAACCAAAAAACACAGACACAGACTCCCGGTGCCACTGACAAAAATACAAGCGGACACAGCAGAACACACAGTGAATGGACGCAGAGAGCAGACACTTGGGGTGGTGGGGAAAGGGAGAGAAATAAAAAAAAAATAAATCTTAACAAAAATTATACTACTTAACTATGCATGCCATATTATACTATTTTTACCTTTAATCTTTTGAAAGAATGCAGATTTTATCACATAATATGAAATGTGTTATTGGCTGGTGTGCCACCCTAGTCCTCAGAGCAAAGCAACCATTCAGGTCAGAAAGAGACATTGCCATTTATTTGCTTTGGAGGGAAAATAATCCCACTGTAAGCAGGTAGGTGGGGCCATGGCTTCTTTGTGCTTTCGGAACATCAGGCTCAGCAGTTCTCAGGCACAGTGCCCAGGATTTGTTTCTTCCCTGTCCACAGGATTGGGATTACCTGTGAGCTCTTTGTCCTATTGCTGTTGCCAAAATGGGCTCACTGCCCGATGCACACAAAAAATCTACCCTGTGACACCAGGTTTCAAAGAAAGAAAGAGCTTTATTACAGAACAGCTGGGGCAGGAAGCAGGAGATTCAAAGCCTTTGCTTAAACTGAAGAGATTCTGAGGCTCTTATAACATTCTGGTAGAGGCCTGATTATGACAATGAGGACAGTGGTCTGATGTTGATGGATGTAGGATGACCAAATATCTGACAGTAACTTGTTTCTCTCCTTGTTGCTAGGATACAAAGGAAAGAATTATATGTAAATTAGAAGGCAATGAGATGCAACCCTCTCTTGGCCCCAAATTCCATTTCTTGTGGTCGAGAATATCGTGTTGAAGCAATGCAGTATGAAAACCAGCTTCAACCGGTTGGTTAGACCTGCATAGAAGAAACCCCTGGCTGTCCTCACTCCAACTTGCTTAAATAACAATAAAATTCCCACCCAGGGGTGGAGTTATCTGCCCCATTTTTGATCATGCAAGCATGATTTCCTGAACATACTAATCATACAATTATATAACTAGCTATATATGTTCATCCATGTGCAAAGAGCTAATGCATAATCAAAGCAAATGTTAAGTAGTAACTTAGGTATGTAAAGAAGAGTAAAACTACCACATGGGGAGTCAGGTCTGAGTTGCTTTATTGACCTTGGCTCCTGTTTGCAGTCATAACAAATGTAAGTTCTCCCTAACTCTCTTGGTAAAGTTTTTTTCCCCTCTACATCTCTGGTTATCCCCAAAGGCCCAGCTTTGGGACTAACATGTGGGCCTCTGCAAGGAACTTGTTTGGAGCATCTTTCACGACCAGCTTAGAACAGGGTGTGTTTTGTTGCTTTTTTTTAATGCTTTTAACAAATCAGTTTTATTGATACATATTAATAAAGCATACAATTCATTCAAAGTATGCAACACATGGTATTTGGTATAAGTACATAGATGTGCATACATTGCCTCAGTCATCATTAGAAGGTTTTCATTATTTCAGTAATAAGAAAAAATGAATAAATAAGACAATTCTTCACCTTGTGTCTGTTTCCCCTGCTGGAGATCACTTCTGTTTCTGGCTCTTCTAGCACAATTATTTATGTATTAAGCAGTTTTATTGAGATATATTCACATACCATATGATCTATCCAAAGTGTTTAATCAGTGGCTCTTAGTATAATCACAATGTTGTGCATTCATCACCATAAAAGAATAGGGTGTGTTTTGATCACAAGGTGATCTTGTACCCTCTCTAGACCCATCTTAGAGGCAGAATGTGGAGAAGGGGCAGGGAGCCCTGGGACTCAGTATCTCCATAATGGGTCTAGGGCCCTTGAGGAAAGGAAAGGCAGGCAGGTAGAAGGGGATGGATGAGATAAGGGTAACTAGACCAAGCAGATCCACTAGGGCAGCTAGCAGAGGAAAACTGATCCAAGATGATGGAGGAGAAAGAAGAGGGAAGAAGCAGTGAACAGAGAACAGGGGCTTGAGTGCCTAGGAACTGAAAGGAGAAAGGGGAGAAGGCAGGGGAGATCGTGAGAAGAGGGTCTAGGAGTGGCTTCCCTGTGGACTGGGGACAGGTAGTGACTAGAAGGCACATAGGTAGGAAGGGAGCACTGGGACAAGGATGGAGAACTAAAGGGTGGGAAAGGGCAGAGGCATCTCCTGAGAGATGAGGCATCAGGCTGTGTGATGAGACCCATGTAGACCGTGGTGTAAACTGACACAGCTGAGGGGAAGAATACAGAGTTCAAGGTAAAATGAGGGGGACAGCAGTGTATGGAACATGGAGGCATGGAGCTGGGAGCCAGGTCACAGCATTTCAGGAAGGTGAGAGGTCTAAAGGTCTTCATAGAAAGTGGCATGACCCATGAGAGGGGAGAGCTGTGGTGACCTGAAGCAGGGACTTGGGGCCAATTTGGGGAGAGGGACAAGAGAGAAGGAGAAGAGAACCCTGGTGAGGATATGAGGCCTCTCTGCATGTTTGTGGTGGGGAGGGTTCAAAGGTGGAGCTGGGAGAGGTCAGTGGCTGAAGGGCAGATAAACTGGGTGAGGCAGAAGGAGAAAGGTGAGAGGGCCTAGGAGGATGGGGCAGTTAAAAGGGCTGTGGGGAGCTGAATGAAGAGTAGTGAATGGGTGGGGTCCATCTACAGAGGGGGAACCTGCAGAGGGTAAACAGAGGCAGGGTCCTGGGCAGGATCAGGGAAGGGACGTGGGTGCTGAATAAAGGACCGAAACTAAGGGATGCAGGCCAGGCTGAGGGGTCCTTGTGGGATGGGTCTGAGGTCTAAGGTGAGAGGCAGGAAAGAGGGTGTATAAGGAGTGTGACTGGGGTAAGCCTGCCTGGGAAGGAGTAGAAAACGAGACAAACTGGCGACTGATGGGACAAAGCAAGATGCCCGGAGTGAACTGACATAAGTTTTGGGGAAGGTGCAAGGAGAGTTGACAGGGCCAGCGTGGTGGGAGCTGTGAGCGGCCATGACTGACTGGGGCACACAGCGCACAAGAACTGAGGCAAGGCTCATGATAGGAAGAGGACAAGATAGGGGAGCTGAGTCCAGGACAGAGACAAGAAACCAACCAAATATAAATGGAATATTCAGAAATTATAGGAAATAATTCTTTTTGTATTGATGAAGAAATATTTCCTCATATAGCATACAGTCAAATGGTGTTTCCACTTATATTCTTTAATATGCATCTTCTCATTGGATAAGAGTTGACATTCATTTTTAGTAAATCTGCACATAAGTATTGTCATAGCCTTCATTGAGCCTTATTTTGCCATAAAAATGTTTCATAAAATGTCATTATGCTTCCCAAAAATGTATTAAAATCTGGGAACTGGATGTGGCTCAAGTAATAGAACATCCACCTACCATATGGGAGAATCTCAGGAGACTCCTGGTGAAAAAGATGAGGAAGTTTGCCTGTGTGGTGAGCCCATGACCACATGAGTGCCCGTGTGGTGAGCCAGTGCCCACACAAGTGAGTCACAGAGCAAGATGATGATGCATCAAAGGAGAGACAAAGGGGAGACTCAAGGTGAAGTGCAGCAGGGACCAGGAACTGAGGTGGTGCAATTGACAGGGAAACTCTCTCCCCATCGGCAGTCTCCAGGATCGAATCCTGGTGAATCCTCGAGGACAGAAAATGAGAAGAGAAGACAACACAGGCAGCAAAAACAGAAGGGCAGGAGGAGGGGAAGGGGATAAATGAATAAATCTTTGAAAATTTAGTAAGCTATTTGTCATTAAAATTGCATATGAAGTGATACATGACCAACTCTAGCAGTTAGTTTTAAAAGATTATAAAAAATTTAGAAAACAGACTTAAATTATTATAAAACTATAAATAGGTCACTTAAGCTCATTTGAGGCATTAAGTGTTCCTTTCAGTATTATTCAGACCAATATATCCATTTTCACTTCCATATGTCTGGAGTTCTAAGAATATTCCATTTTAAAAAATAATAGAATATGTGCATGAGCTTTTAGTTTGGTGGGTAGTAGACAGAAATAACAGCCCTCAAATATCGCTATGCACTAATCTCCATGGGGACATGAAATGGCCACCTCTTCCTCCCACTAGTTATTTATGTAGGTTGCTGGAAATTGTGGGGGTGGAATTGACCGGCAATCCATCCTGGAAGTTACTGCTACAGTACATACAGAATCCTAGGCATAGTAATCATTAACCTTCATATGTGCTGACCCTCACTGTTCTGGGGACCCACACAATTACCCTTATATGTATACACTCACTGTTACTTACTAAACTACCTACACCCTTGAGCTACTCTGTGCATTAGCTAGAGCCCCTCTTTGTGCTGTCTAGCCCTATATAATCTTTGTTTCCCTACTGTACAGCATGGTTGCTGCCTGATCACCATCATTGGGACATGTGAGTAAATAAATGGTGTGAGTGTTGCTGGCCTCCCTATGTGGTTTCTTTGGAATATCAAAGTATTCTGTCGGCCTTCCTGGGCTCAACCTCCCTGCATTAAAATTGGCATAGTTGGCAGGATATTCCAGAGAATCCCATTGGGGACAAGGCAGGTGAAAGCATGTCAGCCATTCCAGATACTCTAGAGTAGACCCTGCAGTACACAGTGAATCTGTGTGTGTGTGGGGGGGAATCCTGGGGCAGCTATGCATGTCTATGTGGTATGAGCTCTCCCAGCCAATATATACTTAGGGACCCATGAAGGAGCTGGGGGATGCCCCACACACTCCTGCTGGATTAGTTCAGTTAGAGAAAAGAGTAGAGGGAACTTTTATTAAGAAAAATGAGCAATGTGCAGTGGCTGCAGCCATTGCATGGCCCTTCTTCCTTGCCTTGTGGGATACTACTAACAAGCAGTTAGCAGCTGAAGCAAAGGCCAGGTGATGGAGGAGGACTTAAAAGTTGGAACAGAATCTCCAAATGATAAGTAAATCAAAAAGAGAATTTAAGAAATCAGAGGAATCACAAGAAGAGGTGCAAACAATGATCTGTCTATACTCAGGCTAGAGGAAAGAAGAATTACAACTAGAAAGGAATTTGCAGACTTCCACCTCTGCCTTAGTGACAGGTCTCTCTGAGCAACTAGATAAGAAGGAGATACTGATTCAGATGTAGAAACTATAGAAGAACCTTTAAATCATGCTAAACCACTTGTGCAAGGGAAGGCTAAATCACAGATACAAAATCCCGTAAAAGTAGAAGTGCAAAAGAAAGCACTTTTCACTGCAACATGCTTGTAAGAAAACATTCTGCTAACGAGTTAACTAACATAAGGAAAACATTCCTGCAGCAACTCTGCAAACCCCCTGCCACCTGAATGTTGTGTCTGTGGGCTAGTGAGGGCTAACAGAATTAAACTGCTCAAAAAGTAGGAAAACATAGCAACATTAATGTTCTCTGTTTTGTCTCCATGATAATTCTAATTGGGCCAGGAGAGCCACACTGATAAAATGAGGGCTGTCAAAGTTTAGTAACTTTTGAACTGGAAAACCCTAAAGAAATAGATAAATAAATGTTAGCAGCTTTTGTAAGCCTGCAATTAAAATATATTACAAACTAAAAGAAAAGAAAATGAAAACATTAACAATATTATAATTTTAGTCACATTTTATTTTGATCAGAATTTTTATCAAGGTGTTAAAAAGAGCTTTCCGTTTTAAATCAATATCTTACTCCTGAATTACAAATCTGTCAAAACTGCACTACTGAGGAGTAACCCAGAATATATGTGTTAAATGTCTGTCAATCTAAACTGCTATATTAGTGCTTAACTACAGTGATACTGTGTTGGAGATTTGGACCCGAAGGGTATTGGGAATTAAAGAAAGAGAAAAGGGAGAAGGAAACAAAGAGAAAGAGTGAGAGAAAAAGAACGAGAGAGCTGGGATCAGGGGGTCCGTGAGTAATAATTCCTCAGACAACTTTATTGTTTACATGGGGCTCTACATATACCCCAGGGTATGTGACACGAAGCAGGTATACTAGCCTATGCACCAATAAGCATAAACACATACCGTACATGACATCAAGCAGCAACATGTATTAGCTATAAGCATTAAATCTTATCTCAAGGTAAAATGTCTAAGTGTTCTATTCACTACAAAAGGTATGTGCTCATCTTTTCTTTCAGCCTTGAACAGCTTCATCCCATTTGCTGGGAACTCTTAATAACTGCATTCCTTAGGTTGCAAGAGTGCGAGATGATGAGGACAAAAAGTATCCCAAAGAACATAGTCTGCAACTGCAAGCAAGATAGTCCTATCCATCTGCACCATAGGATCTAAGCCCCCTCTCCAATAGAGGTGCAGTAGGCATCACCATGCCAGATTCTAGAGTAGACTTCTTGGTATTCTAGTATAGTCTTGTGATTCTAACAATGGAAGTACTTTTATCATTGATGTGGAGGCAGTGGCCACTGGAGGTTCTGAGGGGAGGGAGAGGGAAAACCAGGTGTAATATGGGGACATTTTCAGACCTTGGGAATTGTCCTGAATGATGCTGCAATGACAGATACAAGCCATTATATATCTTCTCAAACTTACAAAATTGTGCAGGAGAGAGTGTAAGCTACAATGTGAACTATAATCCATTGTTAATGACAGTGCTTCAAAATGTGTTCATCAATTGTATCAAATGTACCACACTAAGAAGGATGTTAATGTAGACAAATGTGGGAGGGGTTGGGAGAAGGGCATATGGGAATCCCTTATATTTTATATGTAACATTTATGTAATCCATGTATCTTTTTAAAAAATTTAAAACTCTGTTTTAAAAAACCCAAAGGGATATTTGTTTTAAAAGGTGCCTTTGCCACAAATCTCACCCAAAGTCAATGTTGGTGCTAGCCACATCTAATTCATGGGGTAAGTCAAGGCCTACCCCCTTTACTGCTTGAGACTGTATTATTGCCCTCTTTACTTCTTAAAAAGCAGCCCACTTGGGAGATTTTCTCATTTCCATGTACAACCCTTCCTGATTAGCAGATACATTCGTTCTTAATATCTGAGCTAAATGAGGAATCAAGGGTTTCCTGTACCTCAACAACCAAGAAAAGGCCATTAATCGTTTTGGTTTGTGGTGTGGGAAAACATTGTACTTTAACAATACTTAAGAGTTTACTCGCAGCAGGGACCTTGCAAGTTTGTCTCAACTGTTTCCCCATCCCAGGCCCTTAAGATAAGATACCATTGTTTCTGAGGCTTCTTTTAATTCTGGAAAAGAATTACTAGTTAAAATATCATCAGTATAATGAAATAGTGTTACAGCCACAGCTTTCTTCTGCACAGCTGGATCCTTTGCCACCAGGCCAGGACAGATGGTGTGGGCCATGCACATGGCCTTAGGATGTACTGCAAGATCCACCACTGGTCCCCCACATGAAGGTGAATGCAAGCTGGCTTGACTTGCCTAAGGAGATAGTTAAGAAAGCCTTAGATCTAAAGCAAAGTGATTGTGACATAACTGATATTTTGCAGCAAAGCAACAGTATTTGGAATTTTGTATACAGCATTGATGTTACTTTAATTTATGATAACCAAGTGTTATGTGTCACTCCTGGCAACTCCCAATGGCCACTCTCTATATCCAGAGAACTGCTTCTTTAGTGGAGGTGGGGCAAATCAGATGAATATAAGCCCAAGCATCTGCCTTTGATGACAAGGTGGAGAGGTGGATTTTGTGACACAAACCATTTTTTAAAATAATTAAAATCATGATTAACAACATTATGCTTTTATTTAATACTTTGCAGAATGCATTGTTTAATTTGGGGGAATTTTATACAATCTTTAAATATTCATATGAACATTTTACCAAACAACTTTGGTTAACAGAATGTTATAAAAGCCTTTTAATTTTGTAATAATTTCTAAACAATTTTCATTCAAGTTGTAACATGTCTTAACTCTTAACTCTTTTATTACTTTACTTTTTGCTTTTACACCTTTACCATGATTACCTTAATTAACTGGTATTTTATTTTAGCAGTACAGGAAAAACTGCTTTCTTCATTATTTTATGAAAACCTAAAATTCCCAGTGGAATCAAGATTATCTTCTTCCTACCACCACTTTCACATGCAGGTTGAAATGGCCTCTGACAGGTTTTCCTGTTATGAAGTTACTTTTTTTATCAATACCAATTCACTTTCTATTCAATTGCGGCTTCCTGGATATTTCCATTTAAGCAATGCTTTAATAAATGTCTTATAAACAATCCATAACCACATAGACTGGTTACTTCATCTCAAGACAAATTTTACCTTCACAGAATACATTCCCTTAATCCTACCTCCTATATTGTTTCTACAACTTGCCATATGCATTCAAAATTTGTCTTACATACTTCCATCATGATTTTATGAAAACCAGCCATCTTATGTTAGGACAAAACACACTCCCTTAAGTAAACGTATCAAATTTTAGTCAGCATTTCCACAAATCTTTACTTCTTTCTATATCCATTTAGGTCATATTGTTCATTCTGTTCTGTGAAGCAAACATATTCATTTCAATTTAGGCAAAAACAATTTTTTAAAAAGAGGGTTATAATGATTTTATTAGTCAAAACTTACAATTTTCTTCATTTCAAAAATTTAACACATATAATGTTAATTTATCTTATTAGTATCCATACTTAGTTATCAATATAAGCACTTAGTAATTTTTCGGTCATTTGAATAGAGGTCTTTTAAGAATTGTCATTTGTTAATTGAATATTGCCATCAGGAGGTATCAAAATATGCAGTGAACAAACAGAGAAATGCAAAAAGATTTAAAACACACCAACAGAAACATAAAGCTCACTAATTTGACTCATTATTCTTACTCCTTTGCCATGGCTGTTACCAACACATTTTGGAGCACTGTCACTAAGAATGGATTATAGTTTACATTGTAGCTTATACTCTCTCCTGCACAATTTTGTAAGTTTGACGAGATATATAATGGCTTGTATCTGTCATTGCAGTGTCATTCAGGACAATTCCCAAGGTCTGAAAATGTCCCCATATTACACCTGGTTTTCCCTCTCCCTCCCCTCAGAACCTCCAGTAGCCACTGCCTCCACATCAATGATAACAGTAATTCCATTGTTAGAATCACAATAAGACTATACTAGAATACCAAGAAGTCTACTCTAGTCCATCATCCATTCCCCAGTCCTAAGGAATCTGGCATGGTGATGCCTACTCCACCTCTATTTGAGAGGGGGCTTAGATCCTATGGTGCAGACAGATAGGACTATCTTGCTTGCAGTTGCAGACTATGTTCTTTGGAATACTTGTTGTCCATCATCATCTCCTTGTTAGTTGTCCTGGGGGACCCTAATGAACTAGAGAGTAGGGGTTGCAACTCTGTTGAGATTCAGGGCTGAGCCAGAACATGGAGAGACCAAAGATTTAAGTCTCTTGGACATACACCATGAACTCTAGCACTAAATATAGGCTCAAATAGAAGGAATAGAAGAGCCATGTGTAAGGAAACCAAACTGAGTCCAACTCTGTCACACTCAGGAGCATAATTTCCCAGGTAGGGCCCACTGGCAGTGCACCAAACTCCTGAGCTGTCTGTCCTACCTGTAGAGTCTGAATGCCTCCACTCTTTGAGGCAATATCTAATTTGGCAGTCAATGAGGTGTGCATAAGCATAACCTCTGGAATGACCCCCTGACTCACTTTGAAGTCTCTTAGCCATATAAACTCATTTGTCTTTACCCTTTTGCCCTTTCAGTCAATGCCTTTTTCCAGTTGCATTGCTAGTTGGTGCCTGGTAGTAATCCCTTGGTGCCAGGGAGGCTCATCTCCAGGAGCCATGTCCCATGCTGTGGGAAAAACATTTATATGCTGAGTTCCACTTGGAGAGAGGCCACATTTAAGCAACAAGGAGGCTCTCAGGAGGTAACCCTTAGGCAACCTATAATACAAGGCTAAGTTTCATTTCAAAATTAGAGGTTCATAAGTTATCCATCAATATGAAGGGCCCATCAATATTCCTTCCTCCTTCACTAGTCGCTGCCCCTGTATTAGGGGGATTCTTGCTATCATATTAGAGAATGTGGGGAAAGTGGACATGGCCCAGTGGTTAGGGCATCCTTCTACCACATGGGAGGTCCACGGTTCAAACTCCAGGCCTCCTTGACCCGTGTGGAGTTGGCCCATATGCAGTGCTGATGCACGCAAGGAGTGCCGTGCCATGCCGTGCCATGAAGGGGTGTCCCCCGTGGAGCGGAGCCCCACATGCAAGAAGTGCGCCCCATAAGGAGAGCTGCCCAGTGTGAAGGAG
Organism: Dasypus novemcinctus; assembly: GCF_030445035.2. NCBI lineage: Eukaryota > Metazoa > Chordata > Mammalia > Cingulata > Dasypodidae > Dasypus > Dasypus novemcinctus. The sequence continues at coordinate 8,532,211 of NC_080693.1, read as the reverse complement.
GATGCAGCCTGCCCAGGAATCGTGCCACACACATGGAGAACTGATACAACAAGATGACACAACAAAAAGAAACCCAAATTCCCATGCTGCTGACAACAGCAGAAACGGACAAAGAAGACGCAGGACATAGACACAGAGAACAGACAACCGGGATGGGGAAGGGGGGAAGGGGAGAGAAATAAATAAATAAATATATCTTAAAAAAAACCAAAACATTAGAGAATGTGGCAGAGTTTCCCAGGATGGGAATTTGATATTCTTTCAGTTATTGTGTGAATCTCCACCCACCATGACAATGCCCCATGAACACTTGAACAAATTTATGTGCCTTTTATGAAGGTTTGCTCCAGGTGAACCACCTTCCATACATCCCCCATCACCAACTCCCCACACCAGTGATCCTCCCTGCCACAGTTCTAACCCTTCTGTGATCCAAAACTTCTTCAGAAATGAAACTAAGAAAACAAGCAAATACAATTGCTAAGAAAATGAAATGATGGTTTGAAAAAAAACAAAATACAAAAAGTTGGGAAGCAGACTTGGCCCAATGGATAGGGTGTCCACCTACCACATGGGAAGTACACGGTTCAAACCCCGGGCCTCCTTGATCCATGTGGAGCTGGACCATGTGCAGTGATGATGCATGCAAGGAGTGCCGTGCCACGCAGAGTTGTCCCCCACATAGGGGAGCCCCATGCGCAAGGAGTGCACACCGTAAGAAGAGCCACCCAGCATGAAAGAAAGTGCAGCCCATCCAAGAATGGTGCCACACAGAGAGGTGACACAAGATGATGCAACAAAAAGAAACAGAGATTCCCGGTGGCACTGAGAAGGATAGAAGTGGTCACAGAAGAGCACACAGCAAATGGGCACAGAGAGCAGACAACCGGGGGGGGGGAGCAGGAAGGGGAGAGAAGTAAAAATAAAAAATCTTTAAAAAATTTACAAAAAATTTGGAATAATAAAAAATAATTTAAAATATAAAATTAGAAAAAAATTTATGAACTTAGTGTGATTTTTTGGGGGGTGCATTTTATTCCCCACATTTTAAATTTTTTTATTATCTACTTTTTATTTCTAAAAGACACTTAGATTATATAAAATGTTACATAAAAAAATATAAGGGATTCCCCTATGCACAACTCCCCACACCTCCCATGCTTCCCCACAATAACAACTTCTTTCATTAGTTTGGTACATTTATTGCCATGGATAAACACATTTGGAGCATTGCCACTAAGCATGGATTATAGTTTACATTGTAGTATACTCTCCATCTCACTCAATTCTGTAGGTTATGGCCATATATATATTGGCCCATACCTGTCATTGTAATATCGCTCAGGACAATTCCAAGTCCTGAAAATGCCCCCATATTACACTTCTTTGTCCTCCTCCCTGACTTCAGCACCTCCAGTGGCCATTGTCTCCACATCAATGATTTAGTTTCTTCCATTGTAAAAAAAATTTTTTGACATTATGTCTTTCATCACTGTAACATCTGTTATCTTGTATATACAGTGACATTTTCTTCTGTTTATTACTCAGTGTCTTTTTTTTTCATTTTGTCTTCAAAGAAGTTTTAGTTTACAGAAAAGCCATATACAGAATATAGGGGATTCTGATATGTCCAACATCCTTCACATTTTCCCCTTTCCCCTATTAATAATATTTTATAAGTGTATGGTACATTTGTTTCAAAAGATATATAAATATGGAAATATTGCTACTAAACATGGTCAATGATTTACATTGTGGTTTACATTTTGACCATTCCCTTTGTAAATTTTGATGAAATTTAACATGGCCTGTGTCCATCATTGTAAGATCATGTAGAACACTTCCATCACTCCCCAAATGCCCAATGTTCCATCTCTTCTGTTCCTCCCTCTCCCTTCCCTTGGGAACTGGGCAACAACGACACTTCACTCTTGAAGAACAATTCATAGTTACTTGCAAGAACTTTGAGGGCTTATCATACTGGCCTGTCCCCCGCCCCCCTTAGGCACTGCCCACTTAATATGTGGACCTCCAACCACTGATAAAACACACTATGACAAGATGAACACATACACTCCCTAGAAGCCTGCCCCAGGTGTGCCCTGTCCTGAATGCCCCAGAAACACAACACTCTAAACAAGTATTGCTCCCCTGCCACACTCCCAAAAAACTTTCCCAACACTGTAGTTTCAACCACATACTGCAAAGCCTCAGTGTTCACTGGTCCCTCCCCCACTTCCATGGACAATCCAACCCACCCTTGCCACCATCCTCCCCAACAAACCAGCACTGCCCAACCCAATAGCATCATGCACCACTGTCATGCCCATCCACTGCACAACTACACATTTCCACCTTATGAGAGATTTTGCTCATATGGGCAGTGGCTCGCAGTCTTCTCATTTCTGTCTCCTGTAAATCTACCTTCCAGAATCTAGCTCTGTAAGTCTAAATTTGCTAAATTCATATCACTGAGGTAATGTAATATTTGTCCTTTAGTGCCAGGCTTGCTTCATTCAACATAAGATCTTCAAGATTCATCCATGTCATCCCCTGTATTAACAATGCTTTCTTTCTTACAGCTGAGTAATGTTCCATTGTATGTATATACCACCGTTTGTTTATCCGCATATCTGTTGTTGGACATTTGGGTTCTTTCCAACTTTGAGCAATACTAAATAATGCTGCTATGAACATTGGTGTGCATATATCTGTTCATGTCCCTGCTTTCAATTCTTTTTTGTCTTTATTTTTTTAATGTTACATGAAGAAAATATGAGGTCCTCATAAACCCCCCACCTCCCTCACCCCACTTCTCCCCCCATAACAACAACCTCCTCCATCATCATGAGACATTCATTGCATTTGGTGAATACATCTCTGAGCACCGCTGCACCTCATGTTCAATGGTCCACATCATAGGCCACACTCTCCCACAGTCCATCCAGGGGGCCTTGGGAGGACATACAGTATCCGGTAACTGTCCCTGCAGCACCACCCAGGACAACTCCAAGTCCCAAAAATGCCCCCACATCACATCTCTCCCTCCCTCTCCCTACCCCCAGCTGCCAGCATGGCCACTTTCTCCACACCAATGCCACATTTTCTTCAAATACTAATCACAATAATTCATGAATAGAATATCAGTAAGTTGACTCTAATCCATACCCTATTCCTCCATCCTGTGGACCTTAGAATGGTGTTGTCCTCTCCACATCTATTCAAGAGGGGGCTTAGATTCCACATAGATGCTGGATACAATTCTCTTGCTTTCAATTGTAGGCACTCTTGGCTCCTTGGTGTGGTGGTTGACCTTCTTCACCTCCATGTCAATTCTTCTTGTATATACCCAGCAGTGGGATTGCTGGACCATATGGTAGTTCTACAGTTAGTTTCCTGAGGAACCAACAAACTGTCCTCCACAATGGCTGCAGCATTCTGCCTACCCACCAGCAGTGGACAAAGGTTCCCATTTCCCCATGTATCCTCTCCAACATTTTTATTCTCTGTATTTTTAATAGCAGCCAGTCTAATGGTTTAAGATGTTATTTCATTGTAGTTTTGATTTTCATTTCCCAAGTTGCTAGTGATGTTGATCATCTTTTCATGTGTTTTTTTTCATTTTTAAAATTATTTATTTCTCTCCCCTTCCCCCCCCACCCGAGTTGTCTGCTCTGTGTCCATTCGCTGTGTGTTCTCCTGTGTCTGCTTGTATTCTGGTCAGTGGCACCCAGAATCTGTGTCTCATTTTGTTGCATCATCTTGCTGCATCAGCTCTCCGTGTGTGCGGTGCCATTCCTCGGCAGGCTGCACTTTTTCTTGTGCTGGGTGGCTCTCTTTGTGGGGCACACTCCTTGTACTTGGGGCTCCCCTACATGGTGGACACTCCTGCATGGCATGGTACTCTTGGCTTGCATCAGCACTGCGCATGGGCCAGCTCATCAAATGGGTCAGGAGGCCCTGGGTTTAAACCTTGGAATTCCCATGTAATAGGCGGATGCCCTACCCATCGGGTCAAATCTGCTTCCCTTCATGTGCTTTTTAGATATTTGTATTTCTTCTTTGGAGAAGTGTCTATTTAAATCTGTTGCCCATTATTTAAATGGTTTGGCTTTTTATGTTTATAAGGGGTAGGATTTCTTTATATATGCTGAATATTATGCCCATCAGATATGTATTTACTAAATATTTTCTCTCATTGAAAATGCTGCCTTTTTATTTCTCAATGAACTCCTTTGAGGTGCAAAGGTTTTTAATTTTGAGGAGGCTCCATTTATCTATTTTTTCTTTCATTGCTCATGCTTTGGGTGTAAAGTTTATGAAGCCATTTCCTAATACAAAATCCTGTTAAAATGCTTCTGTACATTATCTTCTAAGATCTTTATGGTCTTGGCTCTTATATTTAGATCTTTCATCCTTCTTGAGTTAACTTTGTGAGATGGTGTTCCTCTCTCATTCTTTTGGATATGGATATCCAGTTCTGCAATCCCTATTTTTTGAAGAAGCCATTCTCACTGTGTTGAATTGTCTTGGTGACATTGTCAAATATCAGTCAATTTTATATGTAAGGATCTATATCAGAACTCTCAATTCAGTTCCATTGGTCAATATGTGTATCCTTGGGCCAGTATCATACAGTTTTGACCACTGTAGCTTTGTAGTATGTTTTAAAGTCAGGTAGTGTGATTCCTCTGATTTGGTTTTTCTTTTTCAATATAGCTTTGCCTATTTGGGGCCCCTTGTCCTTCCAAATAAACTTCATAGTTAGCTTTTCCAATTCAGTAAAAAAATTCTCTGGTAATTTTTACTGGGATTGCATTAAATCTGTAAATCAGTTTGCGTTGGATAAACATGTGAATGAAGTTTAGTCTTCCTATCCATGGACAGGAAATATTCTTCCATTTGCTTAGGTTTTCTTTGATTTTCTTTAACAGTGTTGTGTAGTTTTCTGTGTTTCTGTCATTTACATATTCAGATAAGTTTATTCCAGGTATTTTATTCTTTTAGCTGCTATTGTAAATGGGATTTTTTTCTTGATTTCCTCCTCAGATTGCTCATTGTTGGTGTACAGAAATGTTACTGATATTTGCACATTTTTTTTTCACATTTATCTTATAACCTGCCACTTTATGGAACCCTTTATATATACTCTAGAAGCTTAGATTCTCAGGACTTTTGAGGTATAGGAACATGTTATCTGCAAATAGTGAAATTTTTATTTCTTCCTTTCCAATTTGGATGCTAAAAATTTTTATTTCTTCCTTTCCAATTTGGATGCTTCCTCCCCGCTCCCCAAAACGCTAAAGCAAGTACTTCTAACACAAAGTTAAATGTTAAATAAGAATGGTGAGAGTGAGCATCCTTATCGTGTTCCAGATCTTATTGGGAAAACTTCTAGGACTTCAACAATGAATATGATGATACCTGTGGGTTTTTCATGTTGAGGAAGTTTCCTTCTATTCCTATCACTTGAAGTGTTTTTACCAGGAAAGGGTGCTGTATTTTGTCAAGTGCTTTTTCTGCAACTATACAGATTTATTGTGTGACCTTTACTTGTGATCTGTTTATGTGGTGTATTACATTGACTGATGTTCTTATGCTGAACCATCCTTGCCTACTAGGGATGAAGCTCACCTGGTCATGGTATGTAATTGTTTTGATGTGTTGTTGAGTACAATTAGCAAGTATTTTGTTGATTTTACATTGAGGTTCATTAGAGACATTGGTCTATAGTTTTCTTTTCTTGTGGCATCATTGGCTTTATTGGCTTTGGTATTAAGGTGATGTTGGCATCACAGAATCTGTTAGGCAATGTTCCCTCAACTTCTATTTTTTGCAAGAGTTTAAGTAGGATTGGTGTTAGTTGTTTCCAGAATGTTAGAATTCACCTGTGAAGCCATCTGATCCTGGTCTCTTCTTAGTTGAGAGGTTTTTGATAAATTCAAGATCATATTTGAGATAGTGTTTGAGTTAATCAATTTCTTCTTTTGACAATTAGGGTGCTTGTGTGTTTCTCAGAATTTGTCCATTTCCTCTAGATTATACATCTGGTTGGCATACAATGTTTCAGAGTATCCTATTATGATACTCTTTATTTCTGTGAGGTCAACAGTGATATCCCCTTCCTCCTTTCTTTTTTTTTTTTTGCTTTATTTATTTTTTATTGACTTTGTAATAATATTACATTAAAAATATATATATATGAGGTCCCATTGAACCCTACCACCCCCACCCCACCTCTCCCCCCCCCCCCCCAGCAACACTCCTTCCCATCATCATGACACATCCATTGCATTTGTCAAGTACATCTTTGGGCACCTATGCACCTCATGGTCAATTGTCCACATCATGGCCCATACTCTCCCCCATTCCATCCAGTGGGCCCTGTGAGGATTTAAAATGTCCGGTGATTGCCCCTGAAGCACCATCCAGGGAAGCTCCATGTCCCAAAGACGCCTCCACCTCTCATCTCTTCCTGCCTTTCCCCATACCCATCAGCCATCATGTCCACTTTTCTCAATCCAATGCCACCTTTTCTATGTGGACATTGGATTGGTTGTGTCCATTGCACCTCTATGTCAAGAGGAGGCTCAGATTCCACTTGGATGCTGGATGCAATCCTCCCACTTTCAGTTGTAATCACTCTAGGCTCCATGGTGTGGTGGTTGTCCTTCTTCAACTCCATCTTAGCTGAGTGTGGTGAGCCCAATAATTCAGATTGTAGGTGCAGGAGTCTGTTGAAGCTCAGGCCCTGGCTATCACATTGTCAGTCCAGAGATTCAAATCCCCTAAATATATCTTAAACCCCGACACTAACTGTACCTCCAGCACATTAGCATGAAAGTCTTATGAAGAGAGATCCCATCTGAGTCCAGTTTCATCACACATAAACACCAGTTCCAAAGAGGGGCCATCTGACCTGGTAGTTAACCCCATCGGCCATGACCATAACTCCCATGGGTCTCTTTAGCCCTCGAAGGAACCGATATCTGGGGGTTGTATCTGCTTTATCTGTCTCTCAGACTGTGCTCTGTTGTGCATAAGGGCAATCCTTCTGACAGCCTCCAGACTCTTTTTTAGAGACTCGTAGCCATATAAACTCATTTCTCCTTTCCATTTCCCCCTTTCTTATTTTATGTATTTGCTTCTTCTCTTTTTCTTTGTTAGTCTAGCAAAGAGTTTAATTTTATTAATCTTGTCAAAGAACCAGCTTTTGGTTTTATATTTTGTAGTGCTTTCTTCTTTTTCTTTTCATTTGGTTCTGCTCTAATCTTTGTCATTTCCTTCTATTTTCTTTTGGGTTAGTTTGTTCTTTTTCTAGTTCCTCCAGGTGTTCACATAGGTCTTTAATTTGGGCTCTTCTTTTTAAATATAAATATTTGTGGCTATGAATTTCCCTCTCAGTAAAGCTTTCAGTGCACCCTCTAGGTTTTGAGACTGTGTTGTCATTTTCATTCATTTCGAGGTAGTAACTGATTTCTTCTGCAATTTCCTCCTTGACATATTGATTGTCTAAGAGTGTGCTATTTCAGTTCCATAGCTTTTTGCCTAATCTGATTTTCTGCCCCTATTTCCAGCTTTCTTCCATTGTGATCAGAGGAATTACTTTGTATAATTTCAATCTTTCTGAATTAATTGAGAGATGCTCTGTGTACTAGTATGTTGTCTATCCTGGAGAATGATTCATGTGCACTCAAGAATGTATAGTCTGTTGTATTTGGTTGTAATGCTCTGTGTGTGTATATGTATACATATATATATATTATTTCTCTCCCCTTCCTCCCCCCTTCCCAGTTGTCTGCTGTCTGTGTCCATTCACTGTGTGTTCTTCTGTATCTGCTTGTATTCTTGTCTGTGGCACCAGGAATCTTTGTCTTTTTGTTGTGTCATCTTGCTACATCAGTTCTCCATGTGTGTGGCAGCTCTCCTGGGCAGGCTGCACTTTTTCACGTGTGGCAGCTCTCCTTACAGGGTGCACTCCTTGTTCATGGGGCTTCCCTACATGGGGGACACCCCTGTGTGGCATGACGCTCCTTGCTTGCATCAGCACTGCATGTGGGCCAGCTCACCACACCAGTCAGGAGGCCCTGGGTTTGAATCCTGGACCTCCCACATGGTAGGTGGATGCTGTATCAGTTGAGCCAAATTTGCTTCCCTCTGTATATATATTAGGTCCAGCTCCTCTAATGATTACTCAAGGTAATTGATTCCTGTCAAGATGTTCTAATGGTGAGAATGGTGTATTAAAATCCACGACAATAATGTAGAGGCCTCTCATTTTCTTGATTTTCCAACTTTGCCTTGCATCTTTTGAGACACCCTGATTAGGTGCATAAATGGTTATGACTGTTATTTCTTCCAGATAGTATTCTTTTTTTAATATCTAGTGCCCTTCTTTATCTCTTAAAATAGTTTTGCATTCAAAGTCTATTTTGTCTAACATAAGTATGGCTATTCCTGCCCTTTTTTGGTTATTGTTTGCATGTAAATTTTCCTTCCAACCATTCAATTATAGCCTCCTTGTGTTCCTGGATTTAAGGTTTTTTTTGTAGTGAGAATAAAGATCTATCATATATCATTATCCATTCTGCCAAACAGTTTCTCTTGACTGGAGTTTAAGTCATCAACATTCAGTGTTATTACTGTCAAGGAATTACTTACATTAGCCATATTTTCTTTAAATTTATGTATGTCATTTTTTTATTTCTATTTTTCTATTTTTAGTTTTTCTTACACTCTCCTCCAACAGTCTCTCCTATTTTTTTCCTTTCAACCTGCAGAATGCCTTTTATTACTTTGTGAAGGGTGGGTTTCTTATTGACACACTCTCTTAATTTATCTATATTTTAAACTTTCCTTCATTTTTGAATGCCAGATGAGAAATCAGCACTTAATCTTATCAAGCTTCCTTTGAATGTGATAGATCTTTTTTCTCTTTCTGTTTTCTCCATTCTCTGTCTTGAGCATTGAACAATTTGAAAAGTATAAGTCTTTGGGTAGGTATGTTAGGATTTTTATGGTTTGTGGTGCAATGCACTTCCTGGACATATACGTCCATGTTCCTCAATAGAGTTAGGAAATTTTCAGCCATTATTTCCTCCAACACTCCTTTTGTCCCCTTCCCCTTCTCTCCTCTCTCTGGGATGCGTACAATGCATATGCATTTTCTGTTGTCATTCAAGTTCCTAAATCCCTGCTGGACTTTTTCATCTGTCTGTTCCATGTGTCTGATTTTAGCTGTACTGTCTTCCACATTGCTGATTTCTCTGCCTGTTCAAATCTGTTATGCATTTCCAGCGTATTTTTTATTTTTTGGATTGTGTCACTCATTGCTATTATATCTTTTAATGTGTGTTTATATTTCTTCAGTATTTTTTCCCCCAATTTCTTCTTAATATCCATAATCTCTTCCTTCACTTAGGTTGATTCATGATATTTGTTTGGACATCTTTTATTAGTTGTTCCATGTTCTGCATCTCCTTGGTTTGTTCATTAGACTGGGCCATGTCTAGTTTGTTTTAGTTTGTTCATTAGACTGGGTCATGTCTTCCTGTGTCTTAGTATAGCTTGTAATTTTTTGCATCTAGGCATCTGCTTATCTGGACGGGTTTGATTGGTTAGCTTTTGTTTCTACTCTAGGGTTTTATTTGTTGTTTTTGTGTGTTGTAAGGTTACAAAACCTAGTTTTGTAAGGTTCTTGTAGAAATAAAAACCTAGGGTGTTAGTAGCCCAAGGTCACATAACCAGTTACAGCAGACAGAAATGGAGTCTAGGTTATTGGCCACCAGTCTAGTGATGCTTCAATTACGCCCTGTTACGTGAAGCTAAGTTTTAGCCTTGTGGTGTTCATAACTACCTCAAGTTTCTTATTCCATTTTTATCCTTTTCTATACACATCTCACATCAGGAATTTGACTTTTAGGATACAAATCCTAACTAAACAATACTTGGTGCTTTTTTTTTTTCCAGTTCTGAGTTTTACCTCTTTATATTTGATCAGAAGTTGTGGATCAAATAGAAAGGATTTATTACAACTATGCTAAAGTCCACATTTTTGAAGTATATTATATATTTTGATGAGTTTGCTGGCTGATGGCCACATCCCACTGACAGTCTATCCAAGAAACAACTTCTGCTTTGGGGGGGAAAAAATAATATATATATATATATATAAATATATATATATATGAATATATATAAATATATATGTATATATGTATATAATGTGAAATGGGACAGTTTGAGGATTGTCACCTTTCCCTGAGACCCACCAATAAACCCTGTGCTTAGGAGATGTAGTAGCCTGGCTCGTGGGACTGGGTTATAAGTATGGACTTGTCAGGAGTTCCTAGAGATAAAGAGATTCCCTAGCAAATGGTGGCCTAATGAAACATTCATTCCCTATTTGCATAGAGCATTCTGTCAACATTCACTGGAGACTGCTTGGCCGAATATATGCATTACTTTATAACACCTGCCGTTCCCTTGGGGTTATATCTGTTCTGGTGGGGAGGGAGCCAGGTCCATTGCCGACTATGCACTATACACAAGAGGGGTGTGCATAGAGGGTGTGCATGGGACTCACTGGCGATAGGGGACCAATTCCCATTAAGCTGAACCTGCTGTTTCTTCACATTGGGAGAAAGTGGTGGTCCATCCAATGCCTGAGTAAGTCATATGTTTTCTTGGTGATCCAACCCCAATAACTGCAAGGACTCTTGTTATCTTCCATGTGGTGAGTCTCCTTCCATATAGGTGGTGTATTTGTCAGTCAAAGGGGTGCTGATGCAAAATACCAGAAACTGGGTGATTTTTATAAAGGGTATTTATTTGGGATAGGAGCTTACAGATACCAGGCCATAAAGCATATTTACTTCCCTCACCAAAATCTATTTGGAGCAAGATGGCTGCTGACATCTGCAAGGGTTCAGGCTTCCTGGGTTCCTACATTCCTGGATCTTGCTTTTCTCTGGGTTCAAGGCTTCTTTCTTCCTGGGGCTGGCTTCTCTTGCCTCTGTGAGCTTACTTCCTGGGGCTCCAGCTTAAGACTTCAGTATCAAACTCCAACCTCAAAAACCCTCAACTCTGTCCTTTGCCATGCCTTTTATCTGAGCCCCACTCACCAAGGGGTGGGGACTGAATGCCCTAATCATAACTCAATCATGCTCAGGTACAGATCAGATTATAAGCATAATCCAATATCTATTTTTGGAATTCATAACTATATCAGACTGTTACACATGGTAATAGATATCTTGCCCCAACACTCTGTGTGCCAACAAAGCACTCCCTAGCATGGTAGAGGCACTCCACAGCATGGCAGTAGTCATCCCTGGGAGTTGCCAACTCTCTAGGGTGGAATGGACTAAGATGCTGGCCTCCCTCTAGATGCATGAGTACAACTGAGATGCAAACAATCTCTATGTCAACAATGAGAAAATGCTGTGGGGGATGGGCAGAGATGAGGAAGTTGATCCTAGGAAGAGTAAGGAAACTACCCTGGCTGCTGGCCACCTGTACACACCCATGCCACCTGCTCCACCATGTCTCAAGGGTTTGAAATGATTGCCCAGAGGAGTTTCAGACCCTTTGTGGGAGCTGCACCAAGTCCAGGCTGTTTTCAGGTCAAAAGTTATGTTTAACATAGAATCACCCTGTCATTGGTTACAATGAAACTTTCAAAATGAGGTATTTTCCTGAAAGTGAAATACATTAATTAAAAGACAAGATATGGGCAAAAGACAGGGTAGCTTCACATGGTTTGGTTATTATATCTATTCAAAGAGGGGGCCCTATAGATTCAGTTGTCTCCTGTGGAAGCTAACCACTGAGCTCCTGGCTGCAAACTATCTTTCAAACAAGTCAATTTCATTGATACGTATTAATAAAGCATACAGTTTATCCAAAGTACACAATCAATGGTATTTGATACACTCACACAGTTGTACATTCATCACTTCAATCATTATCAGAGCATTTCCTTTAGTTCAATTATAATAAAAAAAAAAGAGAAAAAAGGAAGAAATTTCTTTACCTCTCAATCTGTTTCACCAGCTGTACATAGCTGCTACTTATGGTTATTCATGTACAATTATTTATTATGCAGTTTTCTTGACATATTTAAATAACACATGATCTATCCAAATGGATTTTATTATAATCAAAATTTTGTGCATTCATCACCAAAAAAATTTTAGAACAATTTCATTACTCCAGGAAGAAAACTCCCGCTCCTTTAGCAGTTTTTCCCCAGGCCTGCAAAAACACTAATCTAATTTCAGCCTTACAAATTGATTTATATTTATGCTTTATAGAAATAGAACCATACAACATGTAATACTTTGTGTCAGTTTTCTTTCACTTAGCATACATTTTTCCCCCTGCTAGTAACATCTTGCAGTATTTACATTTGTAAAAGAAAGAAATAAAAAGAAACAAAAAGAACATACATTTGTTCAGTTTCAGAGAAGTACGGCCCCATATATGTAATTTTACCCATATCCTATTTCACATGTGGTTTTCCTATTATACAGTCCCATGTTCTATATTTTTTAGCTTTCCTTTTAGTTATACATATGACCTTAAATGTTCCCTTTAAACCACTTTCATACCCCATATAATACTACTGCTAGTTACAAACATTATATCGGGCTTTGAACTTTTCTATTCATCTCCAATTAACATACATCCTTCTTAACAATTCTGTACAAGTTAATCCTCAGCTTTTCATTCTCTAACTTCTTCTATTTTCTGGTAACCCATATTCAAGTTACTAAATCCACAAGATTACCTGATCTATTGTTCATCATAGTACATTCATGTAGTATTTGGCCTTTTTTATCTGGCTTGCACCACTAACATAATGTACTCCAAGTTCATCCATGTTGTTATATGCTTTGACTTTGTTTTTACAGCTACATAATACTCCACCATGTGTATATAGCATAGCTGATGGACATCTGGGTTGTTTCCAAACTTTGGCAATCATTAATAATGCTGCTATGAATAGCGGTGTGATGATGTCTGTTCACGTCACTGTTCTCAGTTCTTGTGGGTATATATGTAGTAATGACACTGTTGGGTAACATGGCCAAGTCTATATCCAAATTTGTTAGAAGATGCCATTCCTCCATAGTGGCTATACCATTCTACAATCCCACCAACAGTGAATAAGCATTTCTATCTCTCCACATCCTCTTCAACATTCACAGTTTTCCAATTTTTAAACGAGTGGCCAAACTAATAAGTGAAATGATATTACATTGTACTTTTTCATTTGAATTTTCATAACTGCTTGTGAGGCTGAAAACTTTTTCATATGTTTTTTCACAACTTGAACATCTATGGACAGTTGCCTTTTCAAATGTTGAACACATTTTTTAATTGGGTAGTTTGTCTTTTTATTGTTGAGTTGTATGACCTCTTTACATATCATGGATATTAAGCCCTTACTGGATATGTGATTATCAAATGTTTTCATGGAATGTAGTCAGCTGACTTTTCAGCCTTTTGACAAAGTTCCTTGACATGCAAATGCTTAATTTTGAGAAAGTCCTATTTATCTATTTGTTCAACCAAGAATCAAAGAATGGCAAGATGCAAGTCTCCTTCTAATCTCTATGAAAGAGAAATTGAGCATACAAAGTACACTCACCATCCTAATCAGATGCCTAGACACCAGGAAAAAATCACAAGGCATACTAAGAAAATGGAAAAAATGGCCCAAGAAAAGGAATATATCAAAGGCCCAGAGGAGACGCAGGAATTCAGACAACCAGCCAATGAGATGCACACAAATTTCCAAAATCAAAGTAATAAGATGAAAGCCAATATGACTAAAGAGGTAAAAGACATCAAGAAGAAAGCAAGAACAAAGAATGTGAAAACCTGAAAAGTAACAGAGCTTATGGGAAAGACATAAGTGATATCAAAGCCACATTAGAGGCATACAACAGCAGTCTTGAAATGATCGAATAAGTGACACAGCAGACAGAACAGTTGAAATGGAAGAGAGAAATGCTTATAGCAAGACAACCAAAAAAAGAGATGAAGACAAATGCATCTATTCAGTGTCAGAGGCTGAGAGCATGAAAATGATAATTCTAACTTTAGCAAATGTCCAGAAAAGAAGAAAACCCTGAAAAAGTGTTCAGGAGGCAATAAATTAACTTTAGGTAAAGGAAAAACAACTGGCTACACCATCCCACTCATGGTCAGGATATGGATGAGGTGGTCCCACCTTGGAGGGCATTGAAGGCATCAATGAAACAAGGCCTGCCCTGGGACATAGTCCTGTACCTAAATTTCAGTGAGAGTAATGGGCAAAATGGTAGAAAATATCCACAACAATGTTCTGTTTTGGCCTGGAATCAGAAGCCCAGCATCTGCCATTTTCACTGAAGTGGCCCAGAAGGAGGGAATGGGAAACTGTGCCAGAAGGGCCAAAACAGGAACACAAAGAACTACCAAGAGAAGAAAACTGAGGGGGCAGGGCTGGCCCATTAAGGAGAGCAATGTGGCTTTATCAAAGCAAAGCAGTGTGGAGACAAATCAGATGTGATTCCTAAAGAAAAACTGCTGTTAGGGGCAGAAGGTGGCCCCCTTAATTAAGAGAGTAATGCCCTACTAAAAGCCAAAAAAGAGAAAGAGGGCTCTCATGTGGGAAAAAGTTTCACCTGTTCTATTGTAGATGTTGCCTTCTTGCAGATGTTGCAGTTCTGACAGCAAACAGCTGCTTGGTAGTTTCCAAACAATATGATGTGGAAACTAGGGTCGAGGCTCTCAGTTCTAGAAGCTGTGAGTCCCCTGGTCCCATCTTTATCTCCTCTCTTGTCTTTCTCTTATTTCTTTAAGTTTTATTCCACCTTCCCTTTGAGCCAACCAATCGCTGAGCTGATCTCAGCAACTGGCACCCAACATGGGGCACGAAGGAAAGAAGGCTTACAGCAACTGGTGCCGAACAGGGACCCAAAGGGAAGAAGGATTGCCTGAAGTGAAATAAAAGTTAGTGTAATGGGGCAGATTTGGAAAGCCTTCAAAGTCCTCAAGGGTTTGCTTGTATTTCCCCAAGAGACAGAGAGCATCCTGTGTGGGTGCCAGATACACGGATGGAGCCGTGCCATGAATACCAAGAGATGACGAAAGTTCCTGTGGAATCCAGAACCTTCAGTTATGCAGATGGAGAGACGGATGCTGGAAACTGCATGGCTGGGTCTCATTCTGAAGACTAGAAAGGCTCTACATCAAAGTATTTAAACTATAGAACTTGTTCAAGCAAGGCATCATAAAGCAAGTATAGCTTGGGAAAGAGATTAAGAAGAAAATTGAGAGGAGGAAAACTGGAAAAGAAATGTTGAATTATAAAAGGAAGCAATGAAGAAATTCTAGATTAATAGATTTGGAACTGCTTTTGTTTGTTCGATGTCAGTGTGTGTGTTGTATGTTTCAGTGTGTGTAAATTGTTCAAATAAGAAAAAGAGGTAGAAAGAAAAAAATGAGGAAGAAAGGGAAAAAGAAAGAAAAGGAAGGAAAAACAAGGTAGAAAAGAAAAAGGAAGGAAAAAAGAGAAAAGGGAAGAAAGAACAAGAAAGGAAAAGAGAAAAAGAAAAAGGATAAAATGAAAGATATAAAAGTTAAGTGAATATTTCAAAAGGTAAAAAGTTTGTGGGAATGCTAACTGAAATGTTATAAGGTGTATTTTTTCCAAAAATAAAATGGTAATATGGAGATATGTGGGACAGAACTAGTATGCATATAGGAAATTGTAAAATTATCGTGGTAGCATCCAGTGAGATAATGTGATTTGTAAAATTAAAACAAGCCTGAATGAATACAAAAAGTGCAAAAACTGTGTGAAAAGGTCAGCAATGGACTTTCGCAGTTCTTCAAGGCTTTTTGCCCTGGCCTGATGGCAATCAAACTGGCAGTATAGAAGAAACCTGTGGCAGTGAGCCTACTAACATCAGAGACAATGGTATCTTAAGGGCCTGGAATAGGCAAAAAAAATTGGGACAAGCTGTAGGGTCCCTGCTACTCTATCAAATTCTTAAATGTTGGGTAAGATAAAAGTATACTCTCTGCTGTAATTGATAGAGTACAATGTTTTCTTATGTTAACAGAATTTGTAATATTGTTGGAATACTAAAAACTCTTATCCCTAAGATGTGTTAATTAGGAAAGGTCCTTCATGGTAATAGGAGGACCTCCGCAGGCTGCTTCAAAACATAGAGGGAGAAGGTGGATATTGATTTAGCCTGTGAATTGGATGAGGCCCCAGGTCCAGTGAAGATGCTAATAGTACTATACAAATTGGGGAAAATGAGATGTTTTTGATCAAGTACTGGCCTATATAGCCTTGCTGGTGGGGAATATTAAGCCCATGAGTAATGAAAGTCTAGTCATTAAATGTCTTCTAGGTTGAAGTCTTATTGTTCATTGTTGCAGTTATGGATTATGTATAAAATGCTTGAATAGTAATCAGAAATTTAATAATGAAACATTTTGTACTTAGGTGATCTGATGAACTGTAAGTGATATATAAATGTACCTTGTTGAATGTATTGAGAAAAAATTTAATGAGTATTGTTCAAATGTAAAAGTGAAAATATCATTCAGGAAGCTCTGTTAATCAGTAAAACGTCATTTGCATAGACAGTAAAAACAAAAATGGGGAAATGTGGGAAAAAGAGTTTCACCTGTTCTATTGTAGATGTTGCCTTATTGCAGATGTTGCAGTTATTCCCTTTTGTAGTTGATGTTGCAGTTCTGATAGCAAACAGCTGCTCACTAGTTTCCAAACAATAGGATCTGGAAACTAGGGTCAAGGTTCTCAGTTCCAGAAGCTGTTGAGTCCCCTGGTTCCATCTTTATCTCCTATCTTGTGTCTTTCTCTGTCTTTTATTTCTTTCAGTTTTACACCACCTTCCCTTTGAGCCAACCTATTACTGAGCTGATCTCAGCACTCTCAGAATTGGAAAAGCATAGAGTTCTGCAGAGTTGCCCAATGAGCCCTTGATGCACCCCAGAAAACAGGAACATACAGGTTGCTAAGCCTTCCTTGTACATGGTACAGGTCAGTGAGGAAGACACTTCTGACTCTGATGAGTCAGATAGGAAGGACGCTCGCATCACTTGTACCATGCTCTTACTCTCTTTAAAAAGAATGCTTAGGGATGGAGATAAGGATTCGAGCATCCCACTAGGGATCGTAAGTCCTTTATAGGCATTAGGATGGATGGGGAAAGGAGGGATGCACACCTTCATCACTCTCTTAAGATACAGGTGCTCCAATGGCAAAAAAAAAAAAAAATCCAGGTGTCTGCAGTGAAGTCAATATAGTGGATGACAAAAATCATTCCTACTGATGGTATGGCTTGGTTCATGGAGGAAACTTGTAAAACTAAAATGAGATGAGTTTTGTCATAGAGAAAACCATTGTAGATAATCTGGATATGGCACAGCAATTCTCATGCATTATGTTGGTTGTAGAGACACTTCTGCAAAGTGTTCAGATATCTGAATGGATTCCAGGCAGACTTAGGTACCTCACTAAAGCAAAAAATGACCTAATAGGAACATTTCACCCCGCACAACAATGGGGTGAGAAGACGATGAAATGGAGAACTCAAAGAACAACAACATGAAGGCCATCTGGAAGAATAACTGGGTGGCGACCCCATCTAAAGGTATTGGGGCACTGAACAGTACAGTGTAAGGAAAACAAGGCATCAGAAACTATGTTGGGGAATGCACAGCTTTGAAGGAATGGAGAACTAAGAAGTTCTCTCTTGAAGCTACAAAGACAAAACCCAATCGTGATATATCCAACTGCTTTCTACTTCTCGAATGGAATACACTCCCCAAAGCATTCCCCAGAGGGGTTTCTGATCTGGGCTAAAGTAGTATTTACAGGCCACCTAATTTAAACTGGAGATGATACAGATGCCATCCTCCTGAAAACTGTACATTCTGAAAATGGGACACTCCCTATGTCTTCAAGGTAATTCCATGTGCTTGCTTGATGTTATCCTCATGTTCTTGTTGGAAAAGCCTTTTTATTTTAAAATACTAATGCATGGAATGACACACTAATAGATTCTGCTTTCTGGGGACTGCTCTAACCAATGAACCCACAATTCACATGACTGACATGTCTCATTATATTTAGTTTCATTTACAATTCCTTTTTAAAACGTGAGGGCAATAGTAAATGATACTTCAAAAGGAGTATGTATATACCATAGACATTACTTCTAAAGTGTTTATCCATGACTGTTTTTAACCTTGCCAAAAGCATATCTTAGAATATTAAGGTAATAGATAAAAATCATAAATTTGTCTTCTAAATGTTTAACATGCAAAGTGATTTTCTGCTTGATGCAAGTCTTTTGTGTTTAGAACTGCAGAAAAACAAAAGTAACCTAACATAAAAGATTTTCAGCAACAAGATCTCTTGCTTGGATATATGCATATACTGATCCCTTGAATCAATCTCACTTTATATCCATCATTCAGTATACCTTTGTCATTTCACAGTTCTATATTGTTATCCCACTTAAATATTGAGACTTGTTCAAGCTCTTGACTATTTTCTGAATTGTATGCTAAATGGTCTATATAAAGCACTTTACTTTCCACTGAATGTTCTGATGGGAAATCCAGCTGAAGATTTTCCTGAATGACTTCAGGATTGTTACTTCAGCATAAGAATATTAATGCTCAGGAATGACTGATCACTGAAGGCATGTCTTCACTTGTGGCACTGGTAAGAGTTGTATACAGTGTGAATTCTCACGTGCCCTCATATGTTAATGTATGAATAAATGATTTTGTGTGGTTTTTCATGAATACCATCTTCACCATAAATTATCTGGCACTCAATCAAGGGGTTTCATCTTGTAAAAAATAAGTTTCTCTATGAGTTGGAGCAGTGGATGAAGACTCCTCCAATTTCATTACATTTATGAGTTGTCTAGTGTTGTATATCTGCACAATATCTTCTACAAGCTTTCCTACAAAGGTGGCACTTCTATCAATTTGCTCCAGGATGAACTTGCTTAAATTGATGGAGTAGGCAGAATGACTAAAGGCTCTGAAAGATTGATCATAAACACAGTTTCCTCAATACTTGAGTTCTTTAGTATGTTTGAAGGTTAAGTAGAAGACTGCACTACCTTCCATAATCAAAACATCTAAAGTATGAGTTATGTCTTGTAATGTAAGATTAGAATACTGACCAAAGCCTTTCAGGTGTATGGCAGTCATAGGGTTCCTCTCTTGTTTCAGTTCTCTCATGTTGTCTAAGGTTACAAAATTACCCTAAAGTTTCCCCAAACAGATGCTATTCCTACAGTATTTTTCCAGTGTGATATTTCTCATGTCATCTAAGGGCAGAAGAATGAGTAAAGGCTTTCCTACATACAAGACATTCATAGGGTTTCTCTCCAGTGTGAGTTCTTTCATGTCTTCTCAAGACAGAAGACCAAGTGAAAGCTTTCCCACATATAAGACATTCATATGTTTTTTCTCCAGTGTGAGATCTCCCATGTTCTTTCAGAGAAAAACAATGATGGAAAGCTTTCCCACATAGGTGACATTCATACAGTTTCTCTCCAATGTGAGTCCTCTCATGTTTTCTCTGGGCAGAAAAATAGGTGAAGGCTTTCCCATATACATGACATTCACTGGGTTTCTCTCTGTGTGACCTCTCATGTTTTCTCAGGAAAGTAAATGAGTTGAAGGCTTTCCCACATGTATGACATTCATAGTGTTTCTCTCTAGTATGACTTCTCTTGTGTTCTTTCAGGCCAGAACAATAACAGAAGGCTTTCCTACATGAGAGACAGTTATGTGGTTTGTCTCTACTGTGAGTACTCTCATGTCTTCTGAAGACATAAGAGGTGAAGGCTTTTCCACATATATGACATTCATAGGGTTTCTCACCAGTATGAGTCCTCTTATGTTTTCTTAGGACAGAAGAGATGGTGAAGGCTTTTCCACATATAAGATATTCATATGGTTTCTCTCCAGTGTGAGTCCTCTCATGTTGTCTCAGACCAGACGAGTAAGCATAGGATTTCCCACATACATGGCATTTGTAGGGTTTCTCTCCAGTGTGAGCCCTCTTATGCTGCCTCAGGCCAAAACATCTATGGAAGGCTTTCCCACATAGATGCCATTCATATGATTTTCTTCTTCGGTGATTTTGCTTTTGTAGATTAGAAGATGACTTGTCACTGAGAGATTTTCCAAATAGACTGCTGAAGTAGTTTCTTGACCTTCTGAGTAAAAGACATATGTTTATTCACTCTGGATTTGTGAGTAAAATCTTGCAATTCATTACATGTAATGCCATTCTATTGTGTATGAGATTTCTGCTTCAGGGAAGTAGATAAGAGACCACAGATTTTACAAAAATCCATTCATATACATATGAATCCTAGACTAATCATTTAGTGACAGTCTCCAAATAAAATCTTCCTTATGTTAGTTGGAATATCAAGTTATTCTCCTGCACTCACAGAGATCTTCTCTTCTTTTGCATCCCAACTGCAGAACTATTTAATCAACTTTGGAAGACTTTATAATGTTTCAAAGATTAATCATAAGAAGTGTGTTTATGCAATTTTATATCTATAAAAAACCCAGGTTATACATTTGTGTTTGAGTTAATTTTTCCCTAACTGCAAACTATCACCCACTTATTCTTGATTAACACTTAACATCAACATATCTTCAGTTAAGTGGCTGTACTGAATTCCTAATTCATTCTACTCCCAAGTATCTATTTGGAAGACAAGGGTTCATACCTGTGAAGCTTACCAATGACACGATGGTAGGTGCAGATACCCTGCATGGAGAGCATTAGTTTTTTAAGACAACTTTCTCTGCCTGAAAGAACTGGAAAAAAACAACAGTAAAAAAATGTTGGTAGACTAGGATTAGGGAAATCAAAATGTTGAAGTCACATATTATTCTATATTTGTCTCAAATATGACACTTATATGCCAAATAATATCAAATTAAGCAATATTCTATGCAGGAGAAACCTTTATACCACATTGACAAATAGAAAATATTTTCAAAATGGAAATATAAGAAAAATTATTAAAAAGCTGGTATGTTGGGGAGGTAAAAAGAATATCCATCCAAGAGGAAAAAAAGAAAATGTCCATTAAGTGAATGATAAATCTTTACAGTATAAACATATCTATTATGTACAATGTACTATGTACTATTACACTACAGTAGAGATTGATAAGTCAATGGAATCATGACAACATCCAAGGAAAATTTTCCCAATATTGACAACTGCATTTCAGAAAGTTTAACTCACTTAAGGAAATCTACAGTTGTTATTTTCAGTAACCTATGTACCAGTCAACAGATTCCTCATTAGCATGAAGCACAGCATCCGAGAGCTTACCTGAATTCTCACTTTGGAGGAATCCATTTCCTTCTCTCCACAGTTCCTCTCCTTGCTCCAACTGGGAAAGTACATGTGGTTTGCAGACCTGATATCCTGTAGTGGTAAAAAATAAATGAAATTTTGAGTTCTGTGCCATTAACAGTGCATTACCATCAAATCCAGGGAAGGTGACTGTTTTACTTTCTTAGACTTCTTAAGCCAATACCATGAATAGCTTGGGTTAAACAAAGGCAATTTATTATGGTTTTCAGACCAGGAAAATGTTGAAATCAAAGCACCATCAAGGCACCATCAAGGCAATGCATTCTCTCCAAGACTGTGAGATTCTCGGAATGGCTGCTGGTGACCCTCGGTCCTTGTCACATGGCAAGGCACATGGAAATATCTCCTGATCACTTTATTCTCTTCTGGTGTCACTGATTTCAGATTACTTCTAATGTCTTTTTGTCTGTCTGAATTTTATTCTCTTATAAAGGACTCTTGCATCAGGATTCAGTTCCTTCATGAATGAGGTGAGACACACTATAACTGAAGTAATCTCATCAAAGGACCCTACTAACAATGGGTATATGCCTACAAGAATTGATTCTACTTAAGTACGTTTTTATGGAGTACATAAAACATCAAACCACCACACATCACCCTCTAACCCTAAAAATGACAGGTTCTTTCTAGATGCAAAATACTTTCAACCCATCACAATATCCCAAAAGGCTTAAGTCGTTTCAGAAACAATGTGAAGTACAAGGTACAATCAAAATTGATGATGGGTGTGGTAAATCCTGGGGCACAATTCCCATCTATGGATGTGTGCAGTCTACAGAACAAGTTATCTTCTTTCAACATACAATGGAGGGATAAGCCGAAGACAAATATTTCCACTCCAATAGGGAGAAATTGAACAAAAACAGGAATCCCAGGTCCCAAAGAATTCTGAAACCCTGCAAGGAACGTTTCATTAGATTTCAAAGTGTGAGGTTCAGCTCTGGACAATATTTTAATCTCCAGGACTGTTGAAGATGCAGCCTCACCCCTTCAAAGTGCTTGTGCAGCAGCCATGTTCTCTCCAAACCATGGCGAGAAGGCCCCTCTCTCTGTTAACACTGGCATGGTGGCCAGACTCTGAATTCCTAGGGAAAAGGCACAACCCTCTCAGAACAGTGGGGTAGTGGCCAAACTCCACAATTCCACGAGCACAGGTTCCAGCCATCCAGAACATTAGGGTGGCAGCAGTCTTCATGAACAATAGGACAGAGAGCTGGCCAACTCTGAGCATGGGGCAGACTCACCCTTTCCACATAAATGGATGGACCTGCTGTCTTGCCTTGATAACATGTCTACAGTCCAGACTGTAGGTTCCATGGCTCTGACCTTTAAGTGATTTTTCCTTTAACAGATCCCTTTTCTGTCCATTTTAATATCAGCTCACAGTGGTTTCATTCCTACACATCTCGCAAAAAACTTGTCTGTTTTGTATATGGTACGCAGAGATCCAAACCATCTTAGAGGAAACTTCCCACAGGTCTTTCCTAGATGACTGCTCTTCTAATACTGACTTACACAGAAATTGATGATTTATTCTATGTTCAGTTAAACCCTCACATAGAGCACTCTTCTCTGAGGACTCAAGTCCCAGAATCTCAGAATTTTCCAAACCATATCCCATTCCTCTGACATTTTCCTATAAGTTACAAAGAGAAACCAGGCTACTCTTTTCACATTTAGTTTGGAAATACCCTCAGCAAAATGTAAAACTTCACCACTTTAAAAGTCTGCCTTCCATCTGACTTCAAAACTCAATTGTGCCAACTTCTCTGCCCCTTTAAAACAAATACCTCGTTTCCTAAAGCTTCCAATTCATGACTTCCTTCTAAGTCTTCACTGGGAGACTCCTCAGCATCCATACTCCTACCAATGATCTCTTCAAAGCAATCTAGGCCTTTTTTAAAAAAGCACTTGCACTTCTTCAAGCCTCTACCTATTAACTAATTCAAAAGCTCTTTCCACATTTTTGATATTTGCAACAGTAGCATCTCACACTTGTGGTTCAAAATTTTGTTTTAGTTTCCAAGGCTGCTTAAGCAAATAACCTGAGATGGGTTGGCTGAAAAAATGGAAATGTATCACATTATGGTTCTGAGGGTGGGAAGATGGCCAAATCCAGGCATCATCAAGGCAAGAATTTTTCCCCAAGACCGTGGCATTCTCGGTTGGCTGCTGGCAACAACTGGTCCTGAGGTGGTCATTTGGCAAGGCACATGGCATCTCTTGGTCTACTTCTTCTCCTCTGGGTTTTATTGATTTCAGCCTGTTACTTCCCTCAGCTTTCTCTCTGTCTGAATGTCATTCTCTTATAAAGCACTGAAGATTAATACTCATCTTGATAGAGTTGTGACACACCTTAACTGAAATAACCTCATCAGAAGATCTTATGTACAATGTTCATATGAAGAGGAATGCATTCAATTTAGGAACATGTTTTTGGTGGTATGAACAGCTTTAAACCACTTTAGTGACTGAAGAAAAATAAGATAAACATTGAAGGTCAGTCAAGGGAAAAGAACCTTCAAATAGAGAACATTGACAATTTTCACCATTAAAGGATTAACTCTTAATCTTAACCTACTACCCAAATACAGTAAGGACTTTTGGTTATTGATGCCCAAGTTCAAAGACACCCTTGAGAACTCTTTATATTTTCAAGCAAGGAGAAATTCTAGGTTTCTACAATGGTTCATTATTATTTTCAAAAAGAACACTATAACATAAGCTCCCTAGAATAATGTGTAAAAGGAAATGCACGTTGTTTTTATGAATATAATCTGAATTCACGCTAAATCCCTTGAGTAGAATATTAAGATACATATATTTAACACACATATTCTGTAAGAAAATAATCATTGAATTCCCAGCACTGCTCTGAGTGTTGGACATTGAGTAGAAGAAAGACATGATATTTGTGTTGAAGATGATTACAATCCAGTTGCGTGAAAAACTAGATGCAATAAGAAACATATTTCTTTTAGGTATTTGTGCATGTTATAAAATAGTAAAACATATTATGTATATAGAGTTTAAAATTAAAATATAAAATAATATACAAAACAATATGGACAAGCAGTTCTAGATACTTCTTGAGAAAATAAGAGAAAATTGATATAGATAGGTACATTTGAGAGACTCACTCATTGAGATCAGATGACTGATATTCTCCAGCATCACATCTCTGAACAGCTTTCTCTGAGATGTGTCCAGCAAGGCCCATTCTTCTTGAGTGAAGTCTATAATTACATTTTTCAAGTTCACTAACTCCTAAAAACATCATGGACATAAGGATTCAGAGAGGGCAGAGAAGGATGTTTGAGAGGAGACAATGAGAAAGTGGCGACTTTTCAGAAATCTCATACTGACTTTGAGTTTCAAGTCAGATCATTCTCATTGCTGAATGGTCACCTGCTTTTCACACCCAGAGACACACAGACACATAAAACTCCATTATATAAGAATATCACATTTATGTAAAGTTTATATAATCTGTTTTTAAAAAATAGGTGTAATATGGTGGCATTTTCTAGACACAGGAATCATCCTAAATGATGCTGCAGTGAAGGATACAGGACATTACATATTTTGTCATAAGTTACAAAAATGTGTGGGAGGGAGTTTAACCTATATTGAAAAGTAGGATCCATACTTAGTGGCAATGCTCCAATATGTGTTCATCAATTGTAACAAATGTACCACACTAATTAAGGATGTTGTTGGGAAGTGGACTTGGCCCAGTGGATGGGGTGTCCGTCTACCACATGGGAGGTCCACGGTTCAAACCCCGGGCCTCCTTGACCTGCGTTGGGCTGGCCCACGCACAGTGCTGATATGTGTAAGGAGTGCTGACCCACGCAGGGGTGTCCCCCATGTAGGGGAGCCCCATGCACAAGTAGTGCACCTTATAAGGAGAGATTGCCCAGGGCAAAAGAAAGTGCAGCCTGCCCGAGAATGGCGCTGCACACATGGAGAGCTGACACAAGATGACACAACAAAAAAAAAAAAAACAGATTCCCAGTGCTGCTGATAAGGATAGAAGCGGTCACAAAAGAATACACAGCGAATGGACACAGAGAGCAGACAACTGTGGGGGAGGAGGGATGATGGGGAGAGAATAAATAAAACATAAACCTTAAAAAAAAAAAATCCAATGAGCTAATGTGTAACAGGCTTCCAATCTAAACATGTCAGAGATCTATTATTCATTATAATGGCAGAGAACCTTACAGCAAAGTCCAATATTGTGCTGAACTAAACAGGAATCATACAAAACTCTGGATCAATGGATGCTGATGCACCCAACTCTACATAACCCAGGTGTTCACCATACAGACAGTTCAGCAGCACACACCACGGACTCCTGAGATGATGTACTGAACACATTCACTAATCCAGGGGAATAAGACCTTCTGACCTGCACTCTCTTTGGGACCTCCAAATACCCCTGTTCATTGTCTCTCTCGTATCTTTACTCCCTCTGTATGGTCAATAGTACAGGAAGTATCTTGATTCACTATGGTCTCTCAAGTTATTCAAGAATTCCAAAAGGCCATAAATTTTACTCTAAATACTACAGTACTCCTAAATGCATGCCAAAATAAAAGACAAGGGAAGCAGACATGGCTCAACTGGTAGATTGTCTGTCTACCATATGGAGGGTCCTGGGTTTGATCCTGAGGGCCTCCTGACCCATTTGGAGCTGGCCCATGTGCAGTGCTGCCACATGCAAGGAGTGTGGTGCCATGCAGGAGAGCACGTGTGTAGGAGTACCTCAAGTGCAAGGTGTGCACCCCACAAGGAGAACCGTCCCACGTGATAAAAGCACAGCCCACCCAGGAGTGGCACTGCACACACGGAGAGCTCACACAGCAAGATGAAGCAACAAAAAAGAGATGCAGTTTACCAGTGCCACAATGCAAGCAGACGCGGAAGCACACACAGTGAATGGACACAGAGAGCAGACAATGGGCAGGAAGGGGATAAAAATAAATCTTTAAAAAGTAAAAATAAAAAACAAAATTAAAGAAAAATAAATACAAGACAAAACTTATAATTACTTCAATCAATAAAACTTCTTATAATTACTTCAATCAATAACGTTTGAAGAACGATTATCTACAAAAGTGGAATTTGGGCATTTTGGGACAAGTGGGTAAGGAGAATTTTAATGATCTTTAAGTTTTCAAAATGTGCAAATAAATAGCAATACATTAAGGAATTAGAAACTGCAAGAAATGAATTATTCCTCCTCTATTATCTAACCCTAACTTTTACTCTTCTCAACAATGCACAGCCCTTCACCTGAGCACCTGTAGCAATATGCTGTTTGAACTCACCTGCTGAAATGTCAGTTATCCTACTGACTGCAAACTTCTGCTCTTACTCATCTCTATCAGCTATATTCAACTGCTAATACATGTGAAAGCCAAATGCAGGGATTAAAATGATCAATGAGTGCATTACTACTCCAATGAAGAAATGGGCTCACTGAGAAAAAATCTCTCTAGTGAATACAGAGACTTAACGGAGTCTGGAACAAATCTGTGTAATGTTGGAAATGAAATTACCTACTGATGAATCTGTAACCTATCACCACTGTCACAGAGACCTAGGCAAAGTAACTGCAGCTCAGATCATTAAATATCTCCTAAATGAGCTTATATTATCCATGCTAATAGGAGAAACCAACCCATCTGCTGACAACACAGTGGTAATATCAGTCGGATATCCTACTCACCGGTGGTTGCACTGTAAATAGTTCAATTGATAACTGACTTCCTCTGGGTTTTCACTCCACGAAATAAGCCCTAGGTAAACAAAGTTGACAATGGAAAAAGAAGCTATGAAAATCTGGTCTTGCCCCCAGTTTCCAGTCTCACCTGTCATGAATCCCAACCCTTCACTTGGAAGTAACCCCATCCCCATCAATAGGAAAATGAAGTGTGCTCCAAGAGAAATAGGGGGAGGACCGTCCTCTCCACCAGTCAAGAGTAAGAAGGCCCTGGCTACTCTGGAGAACAAAGAAGGTATGAATACCTAGCTTCATTGTACAGAAAAGAGCATGAAAATAATTGAGTTTTATATATTCATTAGCCAATGGTGTTCAGAGATTTCCAATTCCCTCCCTGAGTCTTAAAATGTTGGGTCTCCACTGTCAAAGTAACCAAACTAGAATTTCTCATATAGAATTCCTGGGCTTATGAAACATCCATCCCAGTTTCCTGGACTTTCACACCCTTTCTGCTTTACTTTGTATCCATCCTTGAGTACACTTGCCCTACATCACCTTGGTTCTTCCACACAGGTGTCTAATGATATCACTTACCAACACTGAGTTCTAAATCTTATCCCACTGGACTTGGGCATCACCCAAGATACTGAAGAACGTATTTCATTATGAGGTTGATCAATTCAAGGCTTGTTCCATTTGGAGACATCAATAGCTCCCATCATGCAATTTTAGCCCTTAGAATTCCCTGCATCAGAAAGAAGTAGAAGTATATGCTCTCAATCATCATTAGAGCACTTTCATATTTGGTTATGTCATCCTCAAAGTAACCCTGCTGAGTAAGTCTAAATTATCCATTCAACAAATGAAACAGAGGTTCAGAAATCTTTAGTAATGTTTAAAATTACATGACTAGAAAAAGACAGCCAGAATTTCCCTTTTTTCCGCCTGTCTCACAATTCAAATTCCTGAAGTGTTCCAATGAGGATTTACCTGGAATGTCACCTTTCATTTTGATAATCAGAGTTCCCAACTTATTACCCAAATTTCTTCTTCATATAGTTTATTCACACAATTATGACCCCTATCCAGGTTCTCCTACCATACAGGAACTGATTCTACTATCAAAACATTAGCCTCTAACTCACCTGATCCTCATAGTCCAATATATTGGACACTTACTCATGTCAACAGACACCTATTCAGAACATTTCTCATGCCCTTCAGTGTATTTACATCTGTCTCCAATTACATGCCTTGTCCATGACGCGTGGACAAAGAACATGGAGTAATATGCTGATCTAGGGCTAAATACAGTTTATTTCCTTCAGTTCACTCATGTAATTTGTCAGTATACATTTATTTCTTTGTCTATCCTTTACTGGTGCAATTGCATAAAACAAATCCCTGAAAGATTTTAAGGAAATTTCACTTTAAGAAATACAAATGAATCATGAATTCAGAAAAACTGCATGTCCACAATAACATAACCCGACCTCAGACTGCCTGGGTCTAAGTGCCCAGAATCAAATCCAACAATTACAGTTCAAACAACAAAATCATTTACAAAATAAGGACTGTCCCTTCTGGTTAAAATTCTCTTCTTTACTTACCAGAATCCAAACAGATCAAACATGCAAGGAAAACAAGACACTGATGGGGCTTTCACCCTTAGTCCAGTACTAAGAGTTCCTTTCTCACTGTAGAAAAAGGACCATTTTCATGAAGGACTCTTGTTGTATGCAGTTGACTGTGTCACCACTCCTGTAACCTAGAAGACACACCCTGATTAATTCAGATGACAATGAAGATACTTTTAATCAAGTCATGCCTTCTTTATCACAATCTTTATGCTCAAATTAGAGAAATCATTCAGACGGAATTAAGGAAAACAGACTGTACCCTTTAATTCCTCCTCAAAGTCTCTACATCAGTCTTCATATCGTTCCCCACAGGTTTTGTGGATTTTGTCCTAGGCAAGGATTCTAGAGTAGTCACAGGAAGAACATCTCTACTACTCTTCATTTCTAAGAGGACTTGTAACCAACCAACATTCAAAGGATGTGGGCATCAATGTAGTTTATATAAATATTTGCGTTGAAAATATATATTCAAAGAAAAACATTTTCATTTTGAAAAGTGTGCATATATTACTACTAAACATAGGAAATACTAGCTCACGTCTGTTTATGTCAAATTTTGTTGATGTTCTAAGAACTGTAAAACCCCATGAAATTCAAAACTAGAGAATTCAAGAGTAAATTAATCTAGTTTCATTACTGATTTTCCATGAATAGAATGTGCAATACTTTATTATTAGATCCATTCCAGGATAATGTGTTACATTAATTAATTTTATTTATTTCTCTCCCCTCCCCCCCAGTTGTCTGCTATGTCCATTCACTGTGTGTTCTTCTGTGTCCGCTTGTATTCTTGTCAGCGGCACCAGGAATCTGTGTCTCTTTTGGTTGTGTCATCTTGCTGTGTCAGCTCTCCGTGTGTGCAGCCCCACTCCTTGGCAGGCTACAGTTTTTTTGCATGGGTGGCTCTCCTTATGGGGTGCACTCCTTGCGCATAGCTCTCCCCTACACGGGGGACACCCCTGTATGGCACAGCCCTCCTAGTGTGCATCAGCACTGTGCATGGGCCAGCTTCACCCACCACATGGGTGAGGAGACTCTGGGTTTGAACCTTGGACTTCCCATGTGGTAGGAGGATGATCTATTCATTGAGACAAATACGCTTCCGATGTGTTGCATTTAACTGTCACTCTCTCTACTCTTTTTATAAATTGTGGTAGCATGAATGCAACAAACTTTCCAATCTCAACCATGTCAAAGCACACAAGTGAGTGGAATTAATCACATGCAAAATGTTGTGCTTTCCTCACCAACATTCATTACCAGAACTTTCTAATTGTCTAAACAAAATCCTACTATCAGTATTCAATATTTTTTAAAACTAAAAGTATGAAAGTTTTCAGGTATATCTTAACATATGGAACAAAAACTATTTCAAAAGTGAAATCAAGCAATGTATTTTCATTTTAGGTATGGATACTTGATCCCAAAAGAATATTTTCTATTTTCTTTTTAAATTCACAGTTCTGAAATTTAAAAGGTATATTCTGTTTAATTTTAATGCTATGCCTTTTAGGTAATCAATAACATCATTTTCATGGTTTTCTTATGTAATCCTATGAAATTACAGCCTAGTCACACAACATTCTTGAGGCAAGCGATAATTTCTTTTTGTCAGAATTTTGTCTATGCTGTAGGTCAATGCTGAGCTAGGCTTGTCCAAGTGCATGAAGTTATATGAGCAATTAAAATAGGCTGGAATTGAGGAATTTAAGAGCCACATTAGAAGAGATCATTTAAAGGAAAAAATGCAAGGATGCTCTATTTGTCAGCCAAAGGAGTGCTAATGCAAAATTTGCTAACAGCAGAGTGGGGTATTTCCTGATGCAATTATCAAAAATGCTGGAATGGTTTATAAATGGTTAAGGGGTATTTTTTAGAGGAACTGTGAGATGCTTGAAAGATGGCCTAGATTGCTTTGAATAGAATGTTGGTAGGAATGTGGAGCCTAAAGTTATTTCCAATAAGGCCTTAGAAGGAACTAATGAAACTATTATTGGAAACTGGAGGAAAGGTGATCCATGTTTTAAAGTTACACAGAACTTAGCAAGATTGAGTGCTAATATTATTTGGAAAGCAGAATTTTAAAATGATGAGATTGGACACTTACCCAATGAGATTTCCAGACTAAATGTGGAAAATGCAGCCTGCTTTCTCCCTGCAACTTACAGCAAAATGCTGGATGAGAGAGATAAGCTGATAAATTCTTCAGCACAAAGGAACCAGAAACTGATTCCAGAAATTCCAAGCCTCCAGACAATAGGGCCACATTTGATCAATTAACTTGGAAATTGTAAGCCAGGATTGAACATTCAATTATCAGGGAAAGACTTGTGGAAAGTATTACTGTCTGAAGGCTTGGACCCCTGCTTCCTGCATGCTAAACCAACAAGTTTTCTGAGAGCTGTATAAACAAAACCACTGTCAGCATGAACTAAAAGGGACACAAAGAGGAGAGATGGAGGGGAAAAGGGCTTTAAGAGGAAAACCATGGAAGCTGAAGTCTGGAATTAAGATATTTCCTTGGGCTGAGAGAGCAATCCCACCCATACGTATGGTGAGAGTAAGTTTGCCCTGGCATTTGAAGATGGTATATGTTTGAACCTGCTGTTCAGGGAGAGTTTTGCCACCCCAGGCTACTGAGAGGGTGACGCACATTCCCCAAGGGTTGCAGAAAGTGAGGTCAACACCCTGTTGCTCTGAGGGTTTGGACAGTTTCTCATAGATTAGGGAAGGCCAGGTCACCAACTCACTGTTCTGAGATGGCTGGGCATGTACACCAGAGATGAAGGAGAATGTTTCCACTACCTCACTGTAATAAGGGGGTGGAGACTATACCCTAGAGACTGGGAAAGTGTGGCCATCACTTCAGCATTCCTGGTGGGTGAGGCCTTGAGTTCAGTCACCATCCATAAGCTTGATGAGTGTGGAAGAAGGAAAATGACTGTTGGGCACGCCTGTGGGAAAGCGTGGCCCCATGAGACACCAAGGATAGAAGAAACCGTAATTTTGCTTTGAAATCTAATGGCGTATGCCCCGCAGGTTTTCGGATATGTTGGGGACCTGTGATGCATGTTTCCCTCCCAAATTCTTCTAGTGGTAATTCAAATGTTTATCCTATCTCTGTCCCTTTGTATACTGGAAGATGACAAATTGTTTTGTGTCACAGTTATACAGCCAGAGGGGACTTTGCCCCCAAGACAAATGATTTCTATAATTGATTGTGATATGATTTTGTACTTAGCACTGTTACTGCTTGAAGCTATACTTTTCAATATTGTAATGTGTCTTCTGAAATTCAGAGGATAGAGTGTAGCAGTTTCATATTATTTATGAATTCCAAAAGAGGATTATGATTTAAAACTGTACTTCTCTGGGTGTGATCACCTTTGTTTACATTAGATTCAACTGGCATGTTTTGATTAAATTACCTGTGAAGATTAGGGCTTTGTTTCAACCTGATTCCCCAGCCCCCTTGCTAGGTTCCTATAAATGGACACTCACTCAAGAAAACACACAAGGAGAGAGTGTGCCTCATATAGTAGATACCAGAGGAGAGAACTTTCTCAGCTTTGATCTGTGGCCCCAGGAGGAGAGACGAGTCATTTGCCTGACAGTTTACAGCTAACATTTTGAAGAAGCCAGAGGAGCAGAGGAGGCCTGGAGAGAAACAAGCCATATGCCAGCCTGTAACTGAGATAGAGGAAGGCTGAACCCTCCCAAAGATTGGCGATCATCTTTGGTGTGAAAGTATCTCTTATGGTACCTTGAGGTGGGCCCTTTAGGGCCTTTTATCTGTATGCTTTTACCCCAAAATGTTTTAAAAAGCCAACTGATTTCTAGTACTTTGCATCAGCACCACTTTGGCTAATACAGATGCTTGAATAAATAATCTAGCACTATTTCATTTTTAGAGATGGAAAACTTAGAAGTACAGCCATACAAAGATTTGCTCTATCAACACATTCTGAGAAATATAAGTGTAGGCTAATCTATATGATAATCATTTTCTTTTTATGAAAACTACATGTACTTTTTGTGCTGGGGATTATTTATAGGTATTAATACAAGAGTTTTCCATATACTAACCATATCATGTCATATATGCTATGGAAGTGGATCTCATGTCTCTGT
Source organism: Dasypus novemcinctus (assembly GCF_030445035.2). Taxonomy (NCBI): domain Eukaryota; kingdom Metazoa; phylum Chordata; class Mammalia; order Cingulata; family Dasypodidae; genus Dasypus; species Dasypus novemcinctus. The sequence continues at coordinate 8,499,237 of NC_080693.1, read as the reverse complement.
ATACAGAATTCAAATGAGAGCTTCAAATAATTCTCATATCTGGGCTGAACATACAAATTTAATTGTTCCTGTCTTTGGCATGAGAAATCCTCAGGTGATTTCAATAGGCACCAAGGTTGAGAACCACTTCTCTAAGGAGCTGAGACTCTGGGCAGGGAGTCAGGGCTCACTGAGTATGGTTACTGAATCTGCAGCATGAGCATGTCTGAGAGAGTGGCAGAACGGCAGATTCAAAGTCCCCAGCCCAAACTACCAATTCAGGATTTGCATTTTAACAAGATCCCAGAGGACTCATATCCCAGGGGATATACTGAAATAGGAACAGCACTGGTTCAGAATTCAATCCAATGTCCCATTTCACCATACTTAAAACCTGGGAGGAATACTGCCTCATTCAATTCTCATCCAAAGAAAGATCTGTCAAGAAAGTTTATCTCAGGAACTCGTTCACCTATACTGTAATAATTCAGTCACCCTGATCTTAGTGCTAAGTCCCCTCATTTCCCACAGTTTTCCTTGCTTTTGGTATAGGCTGAAAATAAAGTACTCTTCATTTAATATAATGAATACAGCTTTCCTTGGAATGACAAACAGGAGTCTATTCTGTTTCTCTACATAGTCACACTTTCCAGATAAAACAGTGTCAAAATATTTTAACTCTTCTTGTATACATGCCCAAGTTTATATTACATGCATTCATTTTTATATTTCCCAATTAATAGAATGAGAAGTAGATTTATTTCTTTCTGGCACCCTCAGAGCATATCTGTCAACCCCAATACTTCTAAAATAATTATAACAATTTTAATTAAAATAATTCATTTTTGCATCATCATGCAATATTTATTGCTAAGTTAAGCAGTGTACACATTTGTTTATAATTTTCTTCTTTGCATTGTTTTATCATTAGCTTCACTTTCTTTGCCTCAAATATTTAACAAAAATTTTCCAAAATAATCTTGAAGTGACTGCTGACTCTATAACATACAAATTCATCTCACAATCTACTGTGTCCAAATTTTTCCCCTTGAGGTATCTGCTATAAAATAAGGTACATTCAAACTTTGTCCTCCAGATGCCCTGTAGCAGCAAGGAAGAGAAAGGTTATTTTTCTTTTCTTTTGCCCTTTACCTTTCCTACTGAATTAGGTAAAGATGTCATTTCCTGTTTTCCTCAAATCCATTTAAAAAAGCAATATTTTAAGAAATTTTTATAGTTCTAATAGTATAAATAGTATTGCTGCCTTCAGCTCACAATAGGTTGGCTGGAAGGGAAGACAATGCAGAAATAAAGGTAGAGACACAAGAGGGGAGACAAACCTGGGACCAGGGGACTCTCAGCTTCTGGAACTGAGAGCCTCACCCCTAGTTTTTCCATGGCACTTATTGGAAACCTCCAAGCAGCTGTTTGCTATCTGAACTGCAACATCATTTACAAAAACAGGGAACAACTGCAACATCTAACAACTGCTACAGTTAACAGGTGTAACATTTACAACAAACAGGTTTCCCACATTTCCCCCTTTTTGATTTGCTAAGTCTACACAAATGATGTTTCACTGATCAGCAAAGCTTCCTGCATGATATTTTCACTTTTAGGCTTGAACAATACTTTTTTTTTTCCTTTTTCCCCAGTATATTCAGTCCCAGGATTGTTCAAACTTAAAGAGATTTACATCAAGACACATCTATACAGTTCATCAAATCACTTAAGTATACTGTTTCATTATTAAAGTTCTGATTAGTATTCAAGCATTTTATACATAATCCATAACTACCATAGATTATACAACAACAAACAATAAGACTTCCAACTAGCAGACATTTAATGGCTAAACTTTCATTTCTCATAGGCTTAAGATTTCCTACCAGCAAGGCTATATAGGCCAGTACTTGATCAAAAATGACCTCAGTTTCCCCAGTTTGCAGAGTTTGAGGCATAGGCAATGACAAATTCTTACTTCCCCATTTTGGGCTGTGGGGCAGCTGGAAGTTTATCACATAATTTCAATGTCTTCCTTGGTCTTGCTCTCAGCATCTTCACTGGACCTGGGGCCACAACTCAGTGCTGAATATAAATAGTCCACTGTGACTTTTCAGGCAGAAAACAATAGCTGGCTTGTTCTAAGGGTCTTGATGCAGTGTCTGTAGCAGTGAAAGCATATTTTGCCCCTTCCAGGAGCAGGAGGGTGCTGATGTCAGCCATTGACATGAGCATTAAGGCCACAAGCTATTGGTGAATAGCAGGCAGCAGGAAATGCTGTGCTAGGCACCCCAAGGTCTGGTACTCACGATGTTCACTTTCCCAGTGGAGCCACTCTGCTTCCTCTCAGATCCCAATTCCATGGCTCTGGATCTTCATGAAGCATCTGCCTCAACAGTCCTGAGAGGGATGTTAGAGGAGTGGGCAGGGACATGACAGTCACCTGTCACTGCTGGCAGGTGTCCCAGATGTTCTTCCACAGATCTCTCCCCCATGGAGAGTGATTCACAACAGTCCATTGTTTTTAGTATTTGCCATCCAACCCTGGACAGGGATGGCAGTCTTCAGAGTAACCAGACACTATTGGGTTAAGCCTTTCACTTTCAGCCTATGCTGCACACAATTCCTTTTTCATATTGTACTTATAAGCCCCTTCCCACATTTGTGACTGAAACCCAAGGGGTACTCAATTAGAATCTTGCCGTTGCCTCATACCCCACCCAAAGCCAACATTGGTACTGGCCACATCCAATTCACAAGCTATCTTCTTTTTTTTTTTTTTTTTTAAAAAAGCAGCCTGCTGGAGGTCCTCCTACTCTCGTGAAGGACCTTTCCCAATTAACACATCTCAGTGAGGGATAAAAGATTTCTAGTATTCCAACAATATTACAAATTCTTTTAACATGAGATAACATTGTACTTTATCAATTACAGTGGAGTATAGTTTTGTCTTGCCCAACCAAACAACATTTAAGAATTTGATAGAGTAGCAGGGACCTTAGAGCTTGTCTCAATTGTTTGCCTCTTCCAGGCTTTTAAAATACCACTGTCTCTGATGTTTCTCAGTAGGGTCACTGCCACAGGTTTCTTCTATGCAGCAGGATTCATTGCCATTAGGCCAAGGCAGAAAGCCTTAAAGAACTGCAAAAGTCCACTGTTGACCTTTCACATAGTTTTTGCACTTTTTATATTCATTCAGATTTGTTTTACTTTTACAAAACACATTATCTCACTGAATGCTACCACAATACTTTTACAACTTGCTATATGCATACTAGTCCTGTTCTGCATATCTCCATTTTCTGATTTTATAAAACTAACCATTTTATTTTAGGACAAAATACACCTTAATAAATTTCCGTTAGCATTCCCACAAACTTTTTACCTTTTTCAATATTTACTTAACTTTTACATCTTTCATTTTATCCTATGAAGAAAAATAAATTATTCATCTCAATTTAAGCAAGAACTTTTTTATGAAGAGACTAATTCTATTAATCAACTATATACATATTCTATTATAATAGTTGTATACAACTATAGAGATCTCATTAACATTTCAAACTTAGGTAATATTATAAGTGCTTATTTAATTTTTCAGCCATTTGAAAAGAACTCTTTCAGAAGTATTTATTTATACCATCAGGAGGTATTAAAATATATATTGACATTGAACAAACAGACAAACACACAAACAATTACAACACACCAACAGAAACAAAGTTTACAATTTGACTCATAATTCTTACTTTTCTGGTATAGCTTTTTTTTTTTTTTAAGCTCTCCATCATTTCACATCTTACATTTTACTGCTTTTAGGATTTCTTTTGGAATCATGTTGCCTGTAACATGCAAGCTTGTTCTTGGAAATACATTAGTAATCAGCAACCAGTTAGGATAACCTGAGCAGCATAAATGCACTTACGCTCTTATTTAACAGTATATTTTTTGGATTACTACTCTTTAAGACTACCCTAAGACTCGAAGTTTAGGAGTAAGCTAGTGATTCAAAACCGAAAATTCCTTTTAACACCTTGATAAAAATTTTGTACTAATTTTATTAATTTGGCTAAATAGGCCCCATCAGAATTACCATGAAAACAAAAACTCTCCTTGATAGTCACAGTCAATTACTCCTGTATGCACTCTACCTCCCTGTGATATAAGACTGCTGCCCTTGAGAAGTCCAACAATGCCAAATGGAAAAGGTCCCTTTATTCCCATTTTTACATGGATGGGGGTGTCTCTTGGAAGCAGAATAACAGGTTCTGCCATAGGAGTATCTATGGCTGCACTTCCTGTTGTGGTGGGGTATAAATCCAGGAAACTGTGGAGAATCGGGGAGTGCCGGGATTGCTCTGCTGAACCAGGAAAGCCCCCTTTGTGGGCGGGGCTGGGAGTGGGCCCCTGGGAAGTTTCCTGACAAGGGGGTGCCATTCTTATGATAATTAGAATGACAAAGGCCAGACCAATGATTTCCTTTACAACAGCGTAGTAGACAGAGCTCAGTTTGTTTCAGAGCAGAAATATTCTTTTTTTTTATTGATTTTGTAAAAATATTACATTAAAAAAATATGAGGTCCCATTCGAACCCACCACCCCCACCGCACCCCTCCCCCCCCCCCCAGCAACACTCACTCCCATCATCATGACACATCCATTGCATTTGGTAAGTACATCTCTGGGTATCTCTGCACCTCATGGTCATTGGTCCACATCATGGCCCACACTCTCCCCCATTCCATCCAGTGAGCCCTGGGAGGATTTACAATGTCCAGTGATTGCCCCTGAAGCACCATCCAGGGCAACTCCAAGTCCCAAAGGTGCCTCCACATCTCATCTCTTCCTGCCATTCCCCATACCCATCAGCCACCATGTCCACTTTTCCCACTCCACTGCAACCTTTTCTCTGAGGTCCTTGGATTGGTTGTGTCCGTTGCACCTCTATGTCAAGAGGAGACTCAGATTCCACATAGTTACTGGATGCAATCCTCCTGCTTTCAGTTGTAGGCACTCTAGGCTCCATGGTGTGGTGGTTGTCCTTCTTCAACTCCATCTTAGCTGAGTGAGGTGAGTCCAATAATTCAGATTGTAGGAGCTGGAGTCTGTTGAGGCTCAGGGCCTGGCTATCATATTGTCAGTAAAAAGATTCAATCCCCTAAATATATCTTAAACCCCAATACCAACTACAATTCCAGTAAAGTAGCATGATAGTCTTACGAAAAGAGATCCCCTCTGGGTCCTGTTTCATCACGCAGAAACACCAGCTCCAAAGAAGGGCCATCTGACATGGCAGTGAACCCTATCTGCCATGACCATAGAACCCGTGGGTCCCTTTAGCCCTCAAAGGAACCAATACCTGGGGATTGTATCTACTTTATCTGTCTCTTAGACTCTGCTCAGTTGTGCATAAGGGAAATCCTTCTGACAGCCTCCAGACTCTTTTTTTTTTTAGAGACTCATAGCCATATAAACTCATTTCTCCTTTCTATTTCCCCCTTACATTAGATCAAACAGCATTTTAAAGTCATATTATTCTATGTAGACAGGGATATTCTACTGATCCGCATCGAACCTTCAATTCAAGGTCATTTTCCAGTTGCATTATCAGTTGTTAGTTGATAGTGATCCCTCAGTGCCAGGGAGGCTCATCCCTGGGTGTCATGTCCCACGCTGGGGGAAGGCATTGCATTTAGATGCTGAGTTAGGCTTTGAGACTGGCCACATTTGAGTAACATGAAGGCTGTCAGGAGGAAATTCCCAGGCACAGTGCTGCTCTAGGCCTTGTTCTTATTTCAGGCATATAGGCTCACAAGCATAGTCATTAGTATCAGGGGCTCACTGTTGGACCCTCATTCCTTCTCGGTCCTTGCTGCTGCACTTGGGGGACTGCCGCTGCTCCCCTAGGGACCATGGCACAGCACCCCCGGCCAGGGACCCAGTACCCCCCCAGCTTTACTTTTTAATTGTTGCCACTATGAGTATATCCAAACATTACCATGCACCCTGGACATATGCCCTGTATAGCTCCCTGTCAGCCATATATCCCCTGTCAATAGTATCCTATACCAGTATTCCTCCGCTGCCATTGTTGGACCACTCTGGGATCCAGAACTTCCTGAATATTGAAGCCCCAATATCATGTCAGGATCTCTTACTAGCAAAATGGGATATAGCGATGGGTTTAAAGGTTAGATATAGAATACGTGTTGACTTAGAAAAATTCTACATCCTATCTTTTTCTTTTCCTTTTTTTTCCCCCTAATTATTGAACTTCTCTTCACAAGAGCCCTAGACCACAGCAATTCATGTATGCAATATACAGCACTCCCACACATCCACCACAAAACCTTTTCCCTTCCACAGCGATACTCTAACAGCCTATTCACAACATATTTACTTAAAGTGATGTACATAGTCTGAGACAATAGCTTTCAAAACAGGTGACATCTGTGCTTACATTGTGGTGCATACTTTAGGACACGCAGTTTTCTAACATTTTTAGTTATCCTATGTTTTACATTATGGTTTACATTATCATTCTGTCGTCCCCTATATGTTTATGATGTAATATTACATATTTTATATCCATCCTTGTGTACTCTCAAGAAACTCCTCTCTTACCCCACATTTACCTTGGTTTCACACATTTAACATCCATTTTCCCATCCCCTTGGTGCCCACAGTGACAGCCAACCTCCGTTTCCCGAGGAGCCACATCCAGAGATACTTGCAACAGTGTTCAGGTCCTAAATTGCTCAGCTGCCCCAATGCCCTGGGAGCCACCCTTTCTCTTGAGAGATACAGTTCCCTCTATTTGATAGCATTATCCTCCCCAGGATGTGGGTCCACCCCCACTCTCACTACTTGGGTCTCTACCCAATGGTATCACCCACTCTGGCAAAATGAGCATTCAGACATTCCCCAGGAGCCCGTCCCGCATCGGACCATCCCTTCCGAGCATCCTAAACAGGTAACCCTCTAATTATATTTTGATATGATTTTTTCAGCATTTTACTCTCAACCAACACCTGACACTCTCCTGTGTTCGTATGTTCCCCTCCCTCCCCCACTTTTTGGGCAATATTACCCATCCACCCATTACCAGCCCCCCTCAAACCCGCAAAGCCCCACCCAATAGCAACCCCTCTGCCCCATTTTATCTCTTCTTTGTGTTCATACTTACCGCCAGCTCATCATAAATTCCACCCCTGCAGACGTCGGCTCACATCTTTCCTCCACCCCCTGATTTCCTGTAAGCCTATCGTTCAGTCTCTAGCTCTCTGAGGCAGCTTGTTTATTTCATATCATTGAGGTCATGTAGTATTTGTCCTTCAAGGTCTGGGTTGCTTCACTCAACATAAGGTTCTCAAGATTCATCCATGTTATCAACGTGTGTTTGTAGTGTATTTGTTCTTACAGCCACGTAGTATTCCATTGTGTGTATATACCACATTTATTGATCCACTCATCTGTTGATGGCATTTGGGTTGATTCCAACTTTTGGCGATAGTGAACAATGCTGCTATGAACATTGGTGTGCATATATCGGTTTGTGTCCTTGTTTTCAGTTCTGCTGGGTATATACCCAGCAGTGGTATTGCTGGATCATATGGCAAATCTATGGTTAGCTTTTTGAGAACCGCCAAACTGTCCTCCAGAATGGTTGGATCCTTCTGCATTCCCACCAGCAGTGGATGAGTGTTCCCCTTTCTTCACATACTCTCCAGCATTTGTATTCTTCTGTTTTTTTTATAGCTGCCAATCTTATGGGAGTAAGATGGTATCTCATTGTAGTTTTGATTTGCATTTCCCTTAATAGCTAGAGATTTGGAGCATTTTTTTCATGTGCTTTTTAGCCATTTGTATTTCTTCTTTGGAGAAGTGTCTGTTTAAATCTTTTTCCCATTCTTTAAATGGTTGTTTATCTTTTTATTTTCAAGATATATGAGTTCTTATATATGCAAGTTCTAAGTTTCTTATCAGATATATGGCTGCAAATATTTTCTCCCACTGTGTAGGCTCCCTTTTTACTTTCTTTTTTTTTTACATTTTTTATTGATTTTGTAATAATATTACATTAAAAATATATATGTGAGGTCCCATTCAACCCCACCCCCCCCACCCCACCTCTCCCCCCCCCCCCAGCAACACTCGTTCCCGATCATCATGACACATCCATTGGATTTGGTAAGTACATCTTTGGTCACCTCTGCACCTCATAGTCAATGGTCCACATCATGGCCCATACTCTCCTCCATTCCATCCAGTGGGCCCTGTGAGGATTTACAATGTCCCGGTGATTGCCTCTGAAGCACCATCCAGGCAGCTCCATGTCCCAAAGACGCCTCAACCTCTCATCTCTTCCTGCCTTTCCCCATACCCATCAGCCACCATGTCCACTTTTCCCAATCCAATGCCACCTCTTCTATGTGGACATTGGATTGGTTGTGTCCATTGCACCTCTATGTCAAGAGGAGGCTCAGATTCCACATGGATGTTGGATGCAATCCTCCCACTTTCAGTTGTAATCACTCTAGGCTCCACGGTGTGGTGGTTGTCCTTCTTCAACTCCATCTTAGCTGAGTGTGATAAGTCCAATAAATCATATTGTAGGTGCTGGAGTCCTGTTGAGGCTCAGGACCTGGCTATCACATTGTCAGTCCAGAGATTCAAATCCGCTAAATATATCTTAAACCCCAACATTAACTGCACCTCCATCATCTTAGCATGAAGTCCTTATGGAGGAAGATCCCATCTGAGTCCAGATTCATCACACATAAACACCAGTTCCAAAAAGGGGCCATCTGACCTGGTAGTTAACCCCATCGGCCATGACCATAATTCCCATGGGTCTCTTTAGCCCTCGAAGGAACCGATATCTGGGGTTGTATCTGCTTTATCTGTCTCTCTGACTCTGCTCAGTTGTGCATGAGGGCAATCCTTCTGCCAGCCTCCAGACTCTTTTTTAGAAACTCGTAGCCATATAAAACTCATTTCTCTTTTTCCATTTCCCCCTTACTTTAGGTCAAACAGCATTTTAAAGTCATGTTATTTTATGTAGACAGGGATATTCTGCTGATCCACATTGAACTTCCGTATAAGGTCATTTTCCAGTTGCATCATCAGTTGGTAGTTGATAGTGGTCCCTCGGTGCCAGGGAGGCTCATCCCCGGGTGTCATGTCCCACGCTGGGGGGAAGGCATTGCATTTACATGCTCAGTTTGGCTTCGAGACTGGGCCACATTTGAGTAACATGAAGGCTGACAGGAGGAAATTCCCAGGCACAATGTTGCTCTAGGCCTTGTTCTTATTTTAGGCTTATCGGCTCACAAGCATAGTCATTAGCATCAGGGGCTCACTGTTGAACCCTCACTCCCTCCCGGTCCCCGCCGCTGTACTGGGAGACTGTCGCTGGCTCCCCTAGGGACCATGACAGAACACCATTGGCCAGGAATCCAGTACCCCCCCTGCTGTGGTTTTTAATTGTTGCCACTATGAGTATATCCAAACATTACCATGCACCCTGGACATATGTTCCTGTACAGCTCCCTGTCAGCCATATATTACCTGTCATTGGTATCCCATACCAGTATCCCTCCATTGCCATTGTTGAAACACTCTGTGATCCAGAACTCCCCGAAATTTGAAGCCCAATATAATGTCATGGTCCCTTACCAGGGAATGGCATATAGCGATGGATTTAAAGGTTAGATAAAGATCTTGGATAAAGTTAGATAAAGAACTTAGATAAAGAATGTTGACTTGAAAAAATTCTACATCATATCTTTTTTTTTTTTTTTCCCCTACCCTAATTATTCAGCTTCTCTTCACAGGAGTCCTAGACCACAGCAATGCATATATATAATATACAGCACTCCCATACATCCACCACAAAACCTTTTTCCTTCCATAGCGATACTCTTACACCTTATTCATATCATATTTACTTAATGTGATGTACAGAGTCTGAGACATTAGCTTTCTAACAAGGTGACATCTGTGCTTACATTATGGTGCATACTTTAGGATATACAGTTCTTTACATTCTTAGTTATCCTATGTTTTACATTATGGTTTACATTATCAGTCTGTCATCTCCTATATGTTATGGTGTAATATTACATGTTTTATATCCATCCTTGTGTACTCTCAAGAAACTCCTCTCTTATCCCCCATTTACCTTGGTTCCACACATTTAACGTCCATTTTCCCTTCCACCTTGGTGCCCACAGTGACAGCCAACCTCCGTTTCCTGAGGAGCCACTTCCAGAGATAGGTGGAATAGTGTTCAGGACCTAACTTGCTCAACTGCCCCAATGCCCTGGGAGCCACCCTTTCTCTCGAGGGATACAGTTCCCTCTATTTGGTGGCATTAGTCCTCCCCAGGATGTGGGTCCACCCCCACTCTCACTGCTTGGGTTTCTACCCCATGGTGACACCCACTCTGGCAGAATGAGCATTTAGACATTCCCCAGGAGCCCGTCCTGCATCAGACCCCCCCTCCGAGCATTCTAAACAGGTAACCCTCTTTATTATATTTTGATATGATTTTCTCGGCATTTTACTCTCCACCAACACCTGACCCTCTCCTGTGTTCGTATGCTACCCCTCCCTCCCCCCACTTTTGGGCAATGTTGCCCATCCGTCCCTCCCCAGCCACCCTCAAACCCCCAAAGCCCCAACCAAAGGCAACCCCTTGCCCCCCTTTTATCTCTTCTTTGTGTTCATACTTACCACCATCTCGTCTTAAATTCCACCCCTGCAGACATCAGCTCATATCCTTCCTCTGCCCTCCGATTTCCTGTAAGCCTATCGTTCAGTCTCTTACAATCTAAGGCAGCTTGTTTATTTCATATCATTGAGGTCATGTAGTATTTGTCCTTCAATGTCTGGGTTGCTTCACTCAACATAAGGTTCTCAAGATTCATCCATGTTATCACATGTGTTTGTAGTGTGTTTGTTCTTACAGCCGAGTAGTATTCCATTGTGTGTATATACCACATTTTATTGATCCACTCATCTGTTGATGGGCATTTGGGTTGATTCCAACTTTTGGCAATAGTGAACAATGCTGCTATGAACATTGGTGTGCATATATCTGTTTGTGTCCTTGTTTTCAGTTCTGCTGGGTATATACCCAGCAGTGGTATTGCTGGGTCATATGGCAAATCTATGGCTAGTTTTTGAGAAACCGCCATACTGTCTTCCAGAACGGTTGGATCCTTCTGCATTCCCACCAGCAGTGGATGAGTGTTCCCCTTCCTTCACATCCTCTCCAGCACTTGTATTCTTCTGTTTTTTTCATAGCTGCCAATCTTATGGGTGTAAGATGGTATCTCATTGTAGTTTTGATTTGCATTTCCCTGATAGCTAGAGATTTGGAACATTTTTTCATGTGCTTTTTTGCCATTTGTATTTCTTCTTCGGAGAAGTGTCTGTTTAAGTCTTTTCCCCATTTTTTAAATGGGTTGTTTATCTTTTTATTTTCAAGATATAGAAGTTCTTTATATATGCACGTTATAAGTTTCTTATCAGATATATGATTGCCAAATATTTTCTCCCACTGTGTGGGCTCCCTTTTTACTTTCTTGACAAACTCCTTTGAGGTGCAGAAGGCTTTAATTTTGAGGTAGTCCCATTTATCTATTAGTTCTTTTGCTGCTCGTGCTTTTGGTGAGATATTCATAAATCCATTTCCTATTACAAGGTCCTGTAGATGTTTCCCTACACTGCTTTCTAAGGTTTTTATGGTCTTGGCTCTTATATTTAGGTCTTTGATCCATCTTGAGTTGATGTTTGTATAAGGTGTGAGATGGTAATCCTCTTTCATTCTTCTACATATGGCTATCCAGTTCTCCAGACACCATTTGTTGAATAGGCCACTCTCTCCCAGTTGAGAGGGTTTGGTGGCTTTATCAAATATTATGTGGCTGTATATGTGAGGTTCTATATCAGAGCTTTCAATTCGATTCCATTGATCTATCTGTCTCTCCTTGTGCCAATACCATGCTGTTTTCACCACCGTAGCTTTGTAGTATGTTTTGAAGTCAGGTAGTGTGATTCCTCCAATTTCATTTTTCTTTTTCAGTATGTCTTTGGCTATTTGGGGTCTCTTTCCTTTCCAAATAAATTTCATAGTTAGTTTTTCTAGTTCCTTAAAGAAGGCTGCATTGATTTTTATTGGGATTGCATTGAATGTGTAGATCAGTTTTGGTAGGATAGACATCTTAATAATATTCAGTCTTCCTATCCATGAACAAGGAATAGTCTTCCATTTATTTAGGTCTTCTTTGATATCCTTGAAAAATCTTGTATAGTTCTCGGTGTATAAGTTCTTTACCTCTTTAGTTAAATTTATTCCTAAGTATTTGATTTTTTTATTTACTATTGTGAATGGTATTTGTTTCTTGATTTCCTCCTGATCTTGCTCATTATTAGTGTACAGAAATGCTACTGATTTTTGTGCATTGATCTTATAACCTGCGACTTTACTAAACTCATTTATGAGTTCTAGAATCTTCGTTGTAGATCTCTCAGGGTTTTCTATGTATAGGATCATGTCATCTGCAAATAATGAAATTTTGACTTCTTCCTTTCCAATTTGAATGCCTTTTATTTCTGGTTCTTGCCTCAGTGCTCGAGCAAGTACTTCTAAGACAATGTTAAACAGGAGCAGAGACAGTGGGCATCCTTGTCTTGTTCCTGAGTTTAGAGGGAAGGAGTCTAGGATTTCTCCATTGTAAACAATATTGGCTTTAGGTTTTTCATATATACTCTTTATCATGTTCAAAAAATTTCCTTGTATTCCAATCTTTTGGAGTGTTTTTATCAAGAAAGGGTGCTGTATTTTGTCAAATGCTTTTTCTGCATCAATAGATATAATCATGTGATTTTTTTCCTTCAATCTGTTTATATGGTGTATTACGTTGATTGATTTTCTTATGTTAAACCATCCTTGCATACCTGGGATGAATCCCACTTGGTCGTGGTGTATAATACGTTTAATGTGTTGTTGAATACGATTAGCAAGTATTTTGTTAAGTATTTTTGCGTCTAGATTCATTAGAGAAATTGGTCTGTAACTTTCCTTTCTTGTGATGTCTTTGTTTGGCTTTGGTACTAGGGTAATGTTGGCATCGTAGAAGGAGTTGGGTAATGTTCTTTCTGTTTCGATGTTTTGGAATAGTTTCAGCAGGATTGGTGTCAGTTCTTTCCGGAATGTTTTTTAGAATTCACCTGTGAAGCCATCTGGCCCTGGGCTCTTCTTAGTTGGGAGATTTTTAATAACTGATTCTATCTCTCTGCTTGTGATTGGTTTGTTAAGATCATCAATTTCTTCTTTTGTCAATATGGGCTGCTTATGTGTTTCTAGGAATTTGTCCATTTCCTCTAGATTGTCATTTTTGTTTGAATATAGTTTTTCAAAATATCCTCTTATGATAGTCTTTATTTCTGTGGGGTCAGTGGTGATATCGCCTTTCTCGTTTCTTATTTTGTGTATTTGCATCTTCTCTCTTTTTTTCTTTGTTAGTGTTGCTAAAGGTTTGTCAATTTTGTTAATCTTCTCAAAAAACCCCAGCTCTTGGTCTTGTTTATTTGTTCAAGTGCTTTCTTATTTTCTATTTCATTTAGTTCTGCTCTTATCTTTGTTATTTCCTTCCTTCTTCTTCCTGTTGGGTTACTTTGTTGTTGTTTTTCTAATTCCTTCAAATGTGCAGTTAGTTCTTCAATTTTTGCTCTTTCTTCTTTTTTGATATATGAATTTATGGCTATAAACTTCCCTCTCAGTACTGCTTTTGCTGCATCCCATAAATTTTGGTATGTTGTGTTATCATTATCATTTGTTTTAAGGTAGTCATTGATTTCTTTTGAGATTTCCTCTTTGACCCACTGTTTTTCTAAGAGTGTGCTGTTTAATTTCCAAATCGTGGTGTGAAATCTGGGCTTCTGTCCCTTGCAAATCTCCAGCTTGACTCCACTGTGGTCAGAGATGATGTTTTGTATGATTTCAATCTTTCTGAATTCGTTCAGCCTTTCTTTGTGGCCTAGCATATGATCTATCTTGGAGAATGATCCATGTGCGCTTGAGAAAAATGTATATCCTGCTGTGTTTGGGTGTAGCGATCTATATATATCTATTAGATCCAGCTCCTCTAATATACTATTCAGATGTTTTGTTTCTTTGGTGATTCTCTTTTGAGATGTTCTGTCTAGAGTTGATAGTGGTGTATTAAAATCTCCCACTATAATTGTAGATGTATCTATTCTTTCACTTAGTTTTTCCAGCGTTTGCCTGACGTATTTAGAGGCACCCTTGTTAGGGGCATAGATATTTATGATTGTTCGATCTTCTTGACAGATTTTTCCTTTCACTAAAATGTAGTATCCTTCTTTGTCTCTCACAATTGTTTCACATTTAACGTCTATTTTGTCTGATATTAATATAGCTACTCCTGCCTTTTTTTTGGTTATTGTTAGCTTGTATGATTGTTTTCCAGCCATTCACTTTCAATCTCCATGCGTCTCTGGGTCTAAGATGTGTCTCTTGTAGACAGCATATGGATGGGTCATATTTCCTTATCCAATGTCCCAGTCTGAATCTTTTGATAGGTGAGTTTAATCCATTGACATTCAGTGTTATTACTGTCAAGGAATTATTTGTGCTAGCCATATTTTGATTGGATTTGTGTTTGTCATATTTTGTTTGTATATTTTTTTTTGTCTTTTTTGTTATTGTTGTTGGTCTTATACTCTCCTCCAACTCTGCCTTTCCTGTTTTTTCCTTTCTTCCTGTAGAACTCCCTTTAGAATTTCTTGAAGGGGAGGTTTCTTGTTGGTATACTCTTTCAGTTTCTGTTTGTCTGCGAATATTTTGAACTCTCCATCATGTTTGAATGCTAATTTAGCTGGATAGAGTATTCTTGGTTGGAAATTTCTTTCCTTTAGTACCTTGACTATATCATACCACTGCCTTCTTGCCTCCATGGTTTCAGAAGAGAAATCAGCACTTAATCTAATTGAGCTTCCCTTGTATGTGATGGTTTTCTTTTCTCTTGCTGCTTTTAGGATTTTCTCTTTGTCTTGAGCATTGGATAATTTGACAAGTATATGTCTTGGGGTGGGCCTGTTGGGGTTTATGACTTGTGGAGTGCGCTGTGCTTCTTGTATATGTACATCTGTCTCTTTCAGTAGATTTGGGAAGTTTTCAGCCATTATTTCCTGCAGCATTCCTTCTGACCCCTTTCCCTTCTCTTCACCTTCTGGAATGCCTATAATACGTATGTTTGAGCGTTTTGCATTGTCATTCAGGTCCCTAAATCCTAATTGGATTTTTTCTATCTTCTTATTGACCCCTTCTACTATCTGTTTGATTTCTGAAGTACTGTCTTCCACATCACTAATTCTCTGCTCTGTCTCTTCTAGTCTGCTGATATTTGCTGCAAGTGTATTTTTGATTTCTTGAACTGTGGTGTTCATTCCCATCATATCTGTTATGTTTTTTCGTATGTCTGCAATTTCCCCTCCAAGTGATGTCTTCATGTTGTTAACCTCTTTCATTACTTCGTCAAATTTGTCGGTGATAAATGTTCTGAGATCTTTCATTGCTTGTGCCAAGTTTTGCTCCCCTTCGTGATTATTGGTTTGTTGATTGGATTCAGCCATGTTTTCCTGATTACTGGTTTGGTTTGTAGATTTTTGTTGCTTTCTGGTCATCTCTTTATCTTGATGGATTTAATCAGTTCCTTAGCTTCTTTGTCTGCTCTTGGAGGTTAATTAGCTGTTATTTTTGCATAGGTGTTATATCTTCTCTTTGTCACTTTTTTCTTCTTATTCTAGTTTCTTGTTGTTGGTTAAGTTCACTTTAAAGGAAAGTATTAGTGTTGGGGGAAGGCAATTGTGTAAGCAAGGGAAAAGTGAAAAGTAATATTGGTGATATATGTTAGCAAAGCAAGAATATGAGATCTGGGAGGATGGAGGTTAGATTTATGTAAATTGTGTAGAGTTATAGCAGTAGGTAGAGTACCTATTATGAGGTAGGTGATTGAATATGGTAAGATTATGGTATGAGCTAAAAAGCTATTGATTTCGTGAGAGAGGGAAAGAGAAAAAAAATGGTAATAGCTTCAAGAGTGGATAACAGACAGAAAACAAAACATAGGTATTAGAAGTTAAGACTTAGACCCTTCGTGGATCGAAGCAAGGGAGGTGGGAGGTGGAATATGGGAGAGCCAGTAGATGGTGGCGGGTATCAAGATGTAGGGGGAAGAGGATAGTGCAGGTAGGCTAAATCAGTTCACACAGAAATGAGGCAGTGGAGGATGAGAAAACCCCAGCGAATGTGAGGTGTTTCCTGCCGCACCTATTTTATAATTGAGTTAAAATAAACTAAGTAGAATATGAGGGACAAGAGGGAGAGAGACAACAGAAAAAAAGAAAGAAAGAAAAAAAAAAAGAAAGTGGGGGGGAAGGGACGAGAGGAAGAAAGTAGAAGGGGATGGGCAAGGGGTGGGGAACAGATAGGGGAAAGAAAAAAAAAAAAACAGATATGCACGACCCAGAATTAAAACACCCACTTCACAGCACCTACCATGAAAAAAAGCCGTAAATAACTGAGTAAAAGAAAGACTTTGGGGGATACGCTGTGAGAGAAGACTAGGGGATAATGCGGTGTTAGCAATCAGGAAATTGAAAAAAGTAAAGAATAAGTCAAAATGAAAATAAAAACAAAACAAAATGAAACGATAAGGAAAGAACGCCAACATTGAAGGCTAGGGCATTTAAGGACCTCAGGTGGACCTCAGTGCGTGATGGATTCAGGGATGGAAAGTCTGAGATATTGAGGTCTCAAGAGATGTGAGTCTCTGTGGTGTGGGCCACCAGATTTTAGGGAATTCAGACTTGGCACCCTCCAATCTGGTCTACAGGAAGCCTGGGAGCCCCGCAGTGTAATACAGCCCTCTGGGATCCCCTCAGCTGGGTGCCAGCCTTAAGGGGGAAGTCAGATCCGCAAACTTTATATTATGATTGAACCCTGCAATTCATTTACTTAGCTGGGCTCATTAGTATATTTCACTTCAGCTTTTAGACAGCTCCCGTCCTGTGATTCCAAACCTCTGCCACTAGAGGGCGCCTCTACACCGCAGCCACTTTGCTAGTACAGATCTGAAGCCCGGCCTGTGACGCCGAAAACAGATTCGAAAATCGGATTTCCCAAGCTTCGCAAAATATTCCCTAATCTGCTTCCAGACGTATCCCCCTCCCTTGCCGCAGCCTAATACAACTTTCCGATTACGTCTCTTTATTGCCTACAGCCTATTTGGGTCGGAGACCGGCTGCCGGGCTTTTGGGGGCGGGGCTTCAGGCTAAAGCACTATTGTTTATTTTCGCAATCACAAGTTTCTCCCGCTTCAAAATAAAGCACCGTCTATCTTCCCAAATCCCACTGCAAAGGCGACCCGTCGCATCAACCCGTGCACAGTTCGCCCAGAGCTCCTGAACTCCTCGACAGCTCAGAGCCGTGTAAAAGCGGTGCCGCTGGGCTGAACCGCAACTCCCCCCACCCCCAGCAGGGAGGAGCCCATGCGGGTCTCACCCACAGGCAATAGAACGCAAACTATATCTACTAGACCAATCCTCTCCGTTACCTTTCCACCCAATCGATGTCCAGGCACTTCTGCCCTGCAAAAATCCCGAAAAAGCCCGGCTTTGGAGAGCCTGCAGCCACGCCCAACTTTCTCCTCCTGGGACCTACCGCAAAGGCAAGCTCACTCAGCGACCATCTTGCCTCCTCCTCCGTCCCTTTTTACTTTCTTAACAAACTCCTTTGAGGTACAGAAGGCTTTAATTTTGAGGAAGTCCCATTTATCTATTAGTTCTTTTGCTGCTCGTGCTTTTGGTGTGATATTCATGAAGCCATTTCCTATTACAAGGTCCTGTAGATGTTTCCCTACACTGCTTTCCAAGGTTTTTATGGTCTTGGCTCTTATATTTAGGTCTTTGATCCATCTTGAGTTGATCTTTGTATAAGGTGTGAGATGGTAATCCTCTTTCATTCTTCTACATATGGTTATCCAGTTCTCCAGGCACCATTTGTTGAATAGGCCACTCTCTCCCAGTTGAGAGGGTTTGGTGGCTTTATCGAATATTACATGGCAGAGGAGAAATATTCTGTCCAAGCAGTATTGTTTTTCCCTCACATCTTTTCCGACAATCTTTTATCACGTGACCAATTTTTCCACAATTAAAACATTTTCCAGAGAACCTCTTATTGATTTTCATCCCTGCCACAGCCTGAGCCATCATTGTAGTGCGGTGGCCCTCTGTCCCTACATTCTGGCACAATTTAATATATCCAGCCAAACCCACTTTACCTTTCAAAATCCCAATAGCTTTCTGACTATCGCAATTGGCATTTTCGTAAGCCATTAGCTGAAAAATAGTATCAGCAGCTTCTAAATTATTGACCTGTTTCTTGATAGCCTCTTGTAACCGAACAATAAAGTCAGGGTAAGGTTCTTTAGGTCCTTGTAATATTTTTTTGAAATGACACCAGAGGCTGGCCTTTACCCTCAATTTTTCCCATGCCCTTAAGCAACAGCATCGAACCTGTGCGATGGCTTGATCATCCATGGTTAACTGCTGTTCTACTCCTGCCCAATTCCCCACCCCCACTAACTGATCCAAGGAAATGGGAATATTATGGGCTCTATTATGAGTCTCCACATGATCTGCCCACCAGGTTTTGAATTGTAAAAACTCTCCAGACCCTAGGGTCCAGTCAGCTGGAATCAGCCTAGAGCCTTCAGTAAGACCTTGCACTGCATCACAGGTAAAAGGAGAATTTAGACCATATTGCTGCACTGCTGCTTTTAACTCTTTCAAAATTTTAAATGGGAAGGGTTCATGAGTGAACTCATAAACTCCCTTCAGGTTTTGAGGATCAATTCTGGGAGCTACTTTTTCTTGTATGGTAACCGGAAAGTCCATTTGAAGTGCCTCCAAGTCACCCTCCTTCTAGCCTGTAAAATGCCCTCTTGTAAAGCTGACAACTTTGCCTGAGCATCTCTGGGTATTGGAGGCGGAAGAGGTGTCCGTGGGGAGGAAAATGACTTTCTAAAGGTCAGTTAATGAAGGAGCTGAAGGCAAAACAACTTCAGTTTTGGTATCATCAAAAAATTCAGTAGGAGAAACTTCCTCGCATTCTCTATTTTCATTTTTCTCTTTTTCATCTTCTGTTTGTAAGGGTTCTAAAATAGATTTAACAATATTCAAAGTGGTTTCTATAATCTGTAAGAGTTTTAAAATATAAGGCTCACTGGCCTTGGCTCCTCCTGTTTTAAGGAGGTCTTTTAGGAGACAGACATATGGGTGATATTTTGTTGAAATGTCTCGGTTTCCCATCGTAACCCTGCTAAAATACCCAAGAGTGTCCTTACTCACCGAGGACTTGTAAGGCCTTCTAAACCACTCGGGGCTCTGCACCATAAGAACACCTTTAGTTTCCCTTGAAGAGATTCTTCTTCCCCTCAAGCCCCATGTTGGGTGCCACTTGCTGCATTCAGCTCACAATAGGTTGGCTCAAAGGGAAGGCAATGCAGAAACAAAGTTAGAGACACAAGAGGGGAGACAAACCTGGGACCAGGGGACTCACAGCTTCTGGAACTGAGAGCCTCACCCCTAGTTTTTCCATTGCATTTATTGGAAACCACCAAGCAGTTGTTTGCTATCTGAACTGCAACATCATTTACATTAACAGGGAACAACTGCAACATTTAACAACTGCTACATTTAACAACTGCTACAGTTAACAGGTGTAACATTTACAATAACAAACAGGTAAGCCAGTTTCCCATAACATAGTATGACTCAATATATTGTTACTACCTCCCTTATAAATAAATTCCACTCAAAAGCCATACCAAATTTCCTGACAAAGTTGACAATCTGGCTCTAATATGTATTTAAAAGACAAAGACCTGATACCAATCCATTGACCTCTCTGCTGTGATCACCAGCTGGGCACTTCTTGCTCTTCAAGCTAAGGGCCTAACAGGAAAGCATATGGGCCCTTGTCTTGAAAGGATTATTGATCTGCTCTATCAGGAGGAAGAAGGTGGGCTGTCATTTCACAGAGTCAAGGAAGAATGTGTTTCACATGCACATCATTTACCTAGCACATGTCAAGACTCCCCTGCCAGTGTTAATAAACAGACAAGAGCAGCAAACCCGCCTGAGAAGGGCATTGTGGCCAGGAACACGCCCATCAGACATGATGATCTGGCACCTGGGAAGCTCCTGAGACTGGCAGAGGTGCTAAATGGGGGCGAGGGAAATCTAGAATGGACAAAGTGGGAGATAATGAGAGTCAGTTGTGGCCCAAGACCACCTGCAGTAGTAATAGCTTTAGAGTGTCAATAAGCTTCCTCTTGCAAGATTCCTACAGAAAGCAAAGCAACTGGAATCCTGAGGAAGTTGCTCCCTGAACACAGAGAGATCCAAGTGGCACAGGGATAGGCTGGATAGACACGGGGATGCTTCACCTAGATAGCCCTTAAGAGAAGAGCTTCTTGCTAGTTTCTGAGTGTTAAGAAATTAATCAAATTCTGCTGAGGATGAAATAAGGTGATGGCTGATAAAAGCTTCTGCAATTATTAGATTGATGAAAATGTTATTGTCACCAAGACTGATGTCCAGGAATTAAAAGGAATAAAAACCCTAATTGCAAAGGGTAACTATTCTTACCCTATTCGGTGGGATGAGGAGAAACGCTGATGAATGGGCTCTGCTTTCAACTTGCATTGAAGAGATGAGAGGTCAGCAGCAAGAAATAAAAGTTGAAAATGATTTGCTTTGTTTTGTTTCTTTTCAAATTTCAGAATGGCCAATTTTAGAATATGAGGACAAATCAGGAGAGGGAGTAGTTTAAGGATGTAATTTACAATGATAAAAATTCATGATACCACAGGAAGGAATGAGACACAGAGATAAAAAAACAAAAACAAAAAACAGCTGGGTTAATAGATAATGCCTCACCTATTATGAGGGTGATGCTAGTAGAGAAACACTTTCAAATAAAAATGGTCCAAAATACCTACCTCCAAAAGTACCTATTTCATTTTTGTAATAAATGTCAGGCAGGCTACTGAATATGAGTGTCAAGACAAGACTGTGCAGAGTTGAAGATCATGGCAAAAGTTCAAAATAGTATTTATTAAGCATGGGAAATGGAAATGACCTGCAAGACCTAAGAGGATTACCTCGAATTTTTGAAAAAATACCCCAAATAGCCCAGATGCCTGATCCAGGGGAGTACTTACTATGTACCTTAGGAAAAGTGTTCTCTCCTGCAAACTAGGAACTTTAACCTGGAAGGGCCCATAGCTGTGGTCAAAATAGTTTCTGTAGGTCATAACATGAAGAGCCACAGCTTGGAAACCTTCAACATCCCACTTAGGAAGACTTGACAATAAGTAGGTTTTGCAGAGAGTAGCAGACATCTAACTCCTTTTCTGGACACCAAAGGGACTTTAAGTCTGAAGGTGCCTGGAGCCCAGGATTGAACAGAATGATCCCTATGGCCAAATGCTCCAGATGTTTACAGAGCTCCAGGATAAATTCAAGTGCTATTAAATATGATGTGTTTATCTCAGGGAAGGCTACCTTCCTTCTGTCTTAATTTCCTCATTTGTAAAATATGAGTAGTATTTACCTAACTTTTTATTCTGAAGGATAAAATAACTTATGTGTAGAGTGCTCTGAAATACTTTCTTTTTCAAGATTTTATTTTTTATTTATTCTTTCTCCCCCACCCCCCATTGTCTGTTCTCTGTGTCCACTTGCATTCTTGTCAGCAGTACCAGGGATCTCTGTCTCTTTTTGTTGCATCAATTTGCTGCATCAGTTCTGTGTGTGTGTGTGGCGCCACTCCTGGGCATGCTGCACTTCTTTCACATGGGGCAGTTCTCCTTGTGGAGGCGCACTCCTTGTGCATGGGGCTCCCCTATGCGGGGCTGCCCCTATGTGGCACGGCACTCCTTGCACGCATTAGCACTGCACGTGGGCCAGCTCACCACACTGGTCAGGAGGCCCTGGGTTTGAATCCTGGGCCTCCTATGTGGTAGGTGGATGCTCTATTAGTTGAGCCAAATCCGCTTCCCTGAAATACACTTAACAGTGTTCAATTAGTATGATTATTTATAATAATAATAATATGTTGTTGTCAGTTATCAGGTCCAGAAGCTCTGAGTCCAGGGACTGAGCACTCATGCCTTCTCTATGAGAATTATAAAGTTTGATACTATTTTACTATAAAATAGTAAAATTTTAAAAACACATATAGGACACAATGAAACCTAACACATAATAGAATTCTCAGTAACAACACTCAGGACTTACATAATTCTACAGATGTACCTATTAAAAAGAGTAGAATCTCATGTATTATTACAGGTCATAAAATGCTGCATGAGGCATGGGAGAAAATAACAGATCAGGGCTCCTAGGTAGAGAGGAAGAGGTTGAAAAGTGACAATGCAGGCTGATTTACAGACTACAATTTCCCATTATACCTTATAAATCCCAGGTTTACTTACATGGTCACATTGCAGAGGAAAATGGCAAGAGTGGTACACAGAGGGCAGGAACCTACCCAAATGTGAGAAAGTGCATGCCAGAGATGCCTTTTTGAAATGTTGATTAGCCCATCCCTTTGGTAATGGCCAGGGAGGAGTTCCAGCTGTTTACTCTTTAAAAAAAAAAAAAATTATTTATTTAGTTTTCTCCCCTCCCCGCCACCCCAGTTGTCTGTTCTCTGTGTCTATTTTGCTGCATCTTCTTTGTCGGCTTCTGTTGTCAGTGGCACAGGAATCTGTGTTTCTTTTTGTTGCATCATCTTGTTGTGTCAGTTCTCCGTGTGTGCGGTGCCACTCCTGGGCAGGCTGCACTTTCTTTCGCGCTGTGCGGCTCTCCTTACAGGGTGCACTCCACGCGCATGGGGCTCCCCTACACGGGGGATGTCCCTGCGTGGCATGGCACTCCTTGCGCGCATCAGCACTGCCCATGGGCCAGCTCCACACGGGTTCGGGAGACCTGGGGTTTGAATTGCAGAACTCCCGTGTGGTAGATGGACACCCTAAACACTGGGCCAAGTCTGCTGCCCTGTTTTCTCTTTTGATTGCTTATTTCTCCTATCATTCTCCCAAGAGGACCCAAAGATAAAGACCTTGGGGAATATCCAGGGCTTCCTATCTTCCAGAGGAAGTCTTCATCCGAGTGGCAGAAACTTGGAGAGGGTCTTGCAGCAGCCATCTGGGTTTACAGATGTCCACGTGGACTTCTTGCCAGGTTCCAGATCCATCTATTGATTTCCTATCTTACTAGCCTGCTTCAGGTGCATTGTAAGTCTTTTTGGTTTTGTCTGTTTGTTCAGTGCCAGTGTACATTCTAATACCTCTGGCTGATAAGATAAATTGATAAATGAAAACTCCTAAAAGAGCTCTATTCAAATGGCCAAAAACTAAACAAGTGCTTCTATTAATAAGTATGAATGCTAATAAGATCATAAAGTGAGGAAAACTGTAAGTCTTGACTAATGCAATTATAATCTCTTCATAACATAAAAGACAGTTCTTACCTAAACTGAAATGAATAGTTTATTTTTCTTCACAGAATGAAATGTAGGATGTGAAACTTAAATGGATATTGGAAGAAGTAAAACTTCTGTAGGAGTGCTGACTTAAATTTGATACGTTTGTTCAAGAAAAGTGTGTTTTGTCCGAGGATGGGATGGCTAGTTTTCATAAATCAGAGTGGAAGTAAGCAGGACAAAACTTGGATGCATATGGCAAGCTGTGGAAGGTACTGTGGTAGCATTAAGTAAGGGAATGTGTTCTGTGAAGGCAGAATTTGTCTTCAAGTAAGGATGCTCTACATGGTTATGAATAGTTATTATATAAGAAGTTTATACAAGCATTGCTTAAGCTGAAATATTCAAATGGCTAATTACAGAAAGTCATTATTTTTTCCTATAATCTATTTTTTTAAATGTTACATTCAAAAAATATAAGAGGTTTCTATATATCTCCCACCCCTCCACCCCCACCCCAATCCTCCCATATCAACAATTTCTTTCATCATTGTGGCACATTCATTGATTTGGTGAATACATTTTGGAGCGCTGCTGCACCACATGGATAATAGTTTACAATGTAGTTTACACTCTCCCCCAGAACATTCAGTGGGTCATGGCAGGATATATAATGTCTAGCACCTGTCCCTGCAATATCAGGACAACTCCAAGACCTGAAAATCCCACATCACATCTCTTCTTCCCTCTCCCTGCCCTCAGCAACTACCATGGCCACTTTCTCCACATCAATGCTACAATTTCTTCCATTACTAGTCACAATAGTTCCATAGTAGAATATCAGTAAGTCCACTGTAATCCATATTTTATTCCTCCATCCTGTGGACCGTGTGATGGTGATGTCCACTCCAATTCTATATTGAGAGGGGGCTTAGATTCCACATGGATGATGGATGCAATTCTCCTGCTTGCAGTTGTAGGCACTCTTGGCTCCCTGGTGTGGTGGCTGACCTTCTTAGCTGGCCTGGGTTACATCCAATGAACCTGAGGGTAGGAGTTGCAAGTCTGCTGAGGCTCAGGGCCTAGCTGGCACATGGACAGTCAAGAGATTCAAGTCTCCTGAATATACACCAACCCTAGCGCCAACCACAGGTTCAGTAAAAGTGACAGAAGAGGCAAGTGTAGAAAGGTCACATCTGAGTCCGACTCTATCACACTCAGGAACACAAATTCCAAAGTAGTTCCAACTGACACAGCACTGAATTCCAGAGCCATTTGCCATGACCATAGAACCTGTGGGTCTCCATAGGCCTCAGGAGAACCAGTACCTGGGGATGTATTGACTTTGGCTCTTTCTGGGACCCTGCTGAGGCGTGCGAAAGCGCAACCCCTCTGATGACCTTCTGACTCTTTTGGAGACTTATAGCCATATAAACTCATTTGTCCTTTCCATTTCACCCTTTTATTCAAGTTCAAAAAGCAGTTTTTACATCTGATATTACATGTAAGCTGAGCTATTCTGCTGGTCTGAGTTGACCCTTTTATTCAAGGTCTTTTTCTAGTTACATCATCAGCTGGTGCTTGGTAGCAATCCCTCTGTGCCAGGGAGGCTTATCCCCGGGAGTCATGTCCCATGCTGGGGGTCGGGAGGGGAGTTAATGCACTTACATGCTGAGTTTGGCTTAGAGAGTGGCCACATTCGAGCAATATGGAGGTTCTAAGGAGTTAAACTGTTAGGCACCCTCCAGCTCTAGCCCTACTTCATAGTTCAGGCACACAGGCTCATAAGCATAGTCATCAATATCAAGGGCACATTGTTGGACCATCCTCCTTTGTTGGTCTTTGCCAGTGCACTTGGGGGATTGTTGCTGTTCCACTGCAGAATGTGATAGAGCTCCCCTGGCTAGGAACTCAGCACTCCCTCAGTTGTCCTTTGTAACTGTAACTACTATGAAAATACCCAACATTTATCCAAATATTTTTATGTACCCTATATACAAGTCCTGGAGAACTCCATCCCAACCATATGCTCCCATCAATAACACCCCACACCAGTGTTCCTCCCCTGCCATATTTGTACCTCTCTGCAGTCCAAAACTTCTTCAAAAAATGAAGCCTAATACATTGCCAAGTTCAATTAACAGGAAAATGAAATATAGTGATGGTTTTAAATATTAGAAGTAGAATACATACTAATTAGGGAAACTAAAATAAATTGGGGTATTAAAAAATGAAAAATATTATAAAGCTTTGTTTTTGATGTTTTGCCTTTCATCACTGCAATAGGTGTTGCCCTGTATGTACAGTGGCAAGGCACTTTCTTTCATTTGTTCCTCAGTGTCTACATCCTTTTTTTTCTAATTTTTAATTTTGTCTTCACAAAAGCTTTAGATCACAGTAATTCACATATACAATATAGGGGACTCCTATATATACAACATCAAACCCTTTTCCCCCTTCCCCAGCAATGCTCTTTTTAAATGTTCATGTTATATATGCTGCACTTGATGAACAGATATTGAAACATAGCTTTCAAACATGGTTCCATTTTGGTTTACATTAGTATTTATATTTTAGACTATATAATTTTCTAATTTTTAGTTACCTTAAGTTTTACATTATGGTTTACATTTTAGCCTATACACTTTTATACATTTTTGGTATAATTTAACATGTCCTATATCCATCATTGCATGATCTTGTGGATCACTTCCATTCCCTCCCAGTTACCCTGATCCCACGTATTCTAAACCTCTCTCCTCCTTCCCTCAGAGTCCACAGTGACAGTCAACCTTCATTACTTGAAGGACCAGGTTCACAGATACTTGCAACAATGCTGAGAGCTTGACATTTTATACTGCCCTAACCCACTGGGAGCCATCAATTCTCTCAAGAGACACAATTTCCTCTGTTTGAGAACATCAGTTCTTCCCAGGATGTGGGTATACCTTCACACTCATTGCATGGGTCTCCACCCAATGATATAATACACTATGACTACATGAACACTCATACACTCCATAGAAGCCTGTCCCTGTGCCAGACACTCCCCCTTAAGAATCTTAAACAGGCAATCCTTCATTATATTTTCTAAAGAGTTTTCCCAACATTATAGTTTCAACCACATACTTGACAATCTTCCATGTTCAAATGTTCCCCCAAGTATTTCCCCCAGTTCCTTGGGCCATCTGACCCACCTCCCAACCCTAGTCCCCCTCAAGCCCACAAAACCCAACCCAAAGGTATCCCTATGCCCCCATCTTATCCCTTCCGTGTACAAATACTTACCTCCAGCTTATCAGAGATTTCACCCATGTAGGTAGGCATCAGTTCCCAACCCCTCTCCCCCCTCCAACTTCCTTTAAGCCTATCATCCAGTCTCTAGCTCCCTGAGACAGCTTGGTTTACTTATTTCATACCAGAGAGGTCAGGTAGTATTTGTTCTTCAATGCCTGGCTTGCTTCATTCAACATAAGGTCCTCAAGATTCATCCATGTTATTCCATGTGTTTCTATTCCTTCTTATAGCTGAGTAGTATTCCATTGTATGTATATACCACATTTTATTTATACATTCACCTGTTGATGGGCATTTGGGCTCATTACAACTTTTGGCAATAGTGAATAATGATGCTATGAACACTGATGTGCATATATCAGTTTGTGTCCTTGTTTTCAGTTCTGTGTATATTCCCAGCAGTAGAACTGCTGGGTCATATGGCAAATCTAGAGCTAGTTTTTTGAGAAACTGCCAAACTGTCCTCCAGAATGGCTGGATCCTTCTCCATTCCCACCAGCCGTGGATGAGTGCTCACATTCGTCTCTTGCATTTGTAGTTTTCTGGGTTTTTTTGAAAGCCACCAGTCTCATGGGAGTAAGACGGTATCTCATTGTAGTTTTGATTTGCATTTCCCTAATAGCTAGTAATTTGGAGCATTTTTTCATGTGATTTTAGATATTTCTATTTCTTCTTTGGAGAAGTGTTTGTTCAAATCTCTTGCCCATTTTTTAAATGGGTTGTCTTTTTATTTTCGAGATATAGGAGTTCTAGAAAGTCATTATTAAACAGAAACTGAATTCATGATTAACCTCATAACAGAAAAACCTGTCATTTCAATCCGCATATTAAAGCTGTGATAGAAAAAAAGATAAGTTTGATTCCATTGTGAATCATAAGTTTTCATAAAATAATGGGGAAAGTAGTTATCCTCCAGTGCTAAAATAAAATACCTCTTAATTAATGTAATCATGATCATTGCATGCTGTAAGAAATTTGTTTTGAGACAGTTCCCAAAATCATTTTATTGACTTATGTATGTAGGGTGTATAGAATGTGTTACACCATATTGTTAAGGAAAAAAACAGTAATTTTGTCCTAAGATAAAAGAACTGGTTATCAAGAAAAGTTAAAATATAAAACAAAACCTGAATGAATACAGAAAGTGCAGAAGATTCATGAAAAAGAAATTTTTGTAGTTAAAGCTGAGCAAAATTTATTATATCTATCTATGAAGTTTTAAAAGCTGTAATATGAAAGAGTATACTAGTGGTCTGTTTTAGCTAAGTTTGCAAAAAGTTTTTCTCCTGACTAATCAGTATATAAAAGAAAAATCTCTTTTTACCAAAATAGCTTCATATAGTTTAATCCTATCATTTCCTTGACTGTTAAAAATAATAATAATAAATCTTATCACTTTTAAAAGAACATAATGTTCAAACCTGTCTTCCCAGAGTCAAGTCCTGAAAAATATCTTTCACCTTGGGAAAAAGTAAAATAATAGAATACTTGAGTTCAATTGATATAAGTTGAATGGAAAGTGTTTAAAAGTGTTATGAGGAAGCGGTCTTGGCTAAAGGATAGGGCGCCCGTCTACCACATGGGAGGGCCATGGTTCAAACCCAGGGCCTCCTTGACCCGTGTGGAGCTGGCCCATGTGCAGTGCTGATGCATGCAAGGAGTGCCGTGCCACAAAGGGGTGTCCCCCATGTAGGGGAGCCCCACGTGCAAGGAGTGCTCCCAGTAAGGAGAGCCGTCCAGTGTGAAAGAAAGTTCAGCCTGCCCAGGAGTGGCACCACATACACAGAGAGCTGACACAGTAAGATGACGCAACAAGAATAGACACAGATTCCTGGTGCCGCTGACAATTCAACAATAGAAGCAGACATAGAAGAACACACAGTGAATGGACACAGGGAACAGACAACTGGGACGGGGGGAGGGAGGGAGAGAAATAAATCTAAAAATAAACATAAAAGTGTTATCAAATTAAAAGGAATTCTTTAAACCTCTGTTAATCAACGTAGTATCAGTAAAATGTTCACTTCAAAAGAGTGCATAAAATTCCTGAAAATCTAAAAGATGTTTCAGCATAATATCAAAGTACAATGTTGTTAATCGTGGCTTTAATTATTATTATAGTTTTGAAGATTTATGTTTTTATTTCTATCCCCTTCCCCCCCACCCCAGTTGTCTGCTCTCTGTCTTTCACTGTGTGTTCCCTGTCTGCTTCTATTCTTGTCAGTAGCACTGGGAATCTCTGTCTGTTTTTGTTGCGTCATCTTGCTGCATCAGCTCTCCATGTGTGCGGTGCCACTCCTAGGCAGGCTGAATTTTCTTTGACACTGGGTGGCTATCGTTCTGGGGCCCACTCCTTGTGCATGCGGTTCCCCTACATGGGGGACACCCCTGCATGGCACAGCACTCCTTGTGTGCATCAGCACTGTGCATGGGCCAGCTCCACATGGATCAACGAGACCCTGGGTTTGAACCATGGACCTCACATGTGGTAGGTGGACGCTCTATCCATTGAGCCAAGTCCGCTTCCCTAATTATTTTTTAAATTGGTTGTATCACAGAAACAACCTCTCCATCTAGAAATCAAGAGACATGCTTTAGCGCGTGTTCAACTGATTTGCCCCACCTCCACCAAAGAAGCAGCTCTATGGCTGCAGAAAAAGAGTGACCTCGAGGGGCTGTCAGGGTTGGTGCATAACAGTAGATTATCATGAACTAAAGTAACGCCACTGCTGTCTGTAGCAGTCCTAAATATTCCAAGTGTGTTACAAAAATTAATATCCAGTTATGTCACTATCACTATGTTTAAGACTTGTTAAAGTTTCCTTTAGTATCTCCTTAGGCAAATCAATCCAGCCTGCATTCACTTTCATGTGAGAAGGCCAACTGTGATTTCACAGTGCTTCCCCAAGGCTATGTGCATAGCCAAATCATTTGTCCTGGTGGCAAAATTCTGGCTGTGTGAAAAAAAACCCAAAAACCAGTGGCTGTAACCTTCTTGATTATATTATGCCAACCAGTAATCTTTTTTTTTTTCAGAATTAAAAGAAACATCAAAGACAATTTTATCTTAAATGGTGTTAAGTAAAACAAAAAACTGTACCCTCTGTTGTAACTGATAAAGTAAATTTTCTTATATTGTTAAGGTTTATAATATTTTTGGGATCCTGAAAACCCTTCTCCCTCACTTAGCTCAGATATTAAAAGCTATCTTATGTGTTAATCAGAAAAGGTTGTGCTGGGAAATGAGAACCCCATCCCCCACAGCCCCCAGCAGGCTGCTTTTAAAACAATAACACAGGCTCAAGCAGTAAGGGGGTAGGCTTAACTT
Source organism: Dasypus novemcinctus (assembly GCF_030445035.2). Classification (NCBI taxonomy): domain Eukaryota; kingdom Metazoa; phylum Chordata; class Mammalia; order Cingulata; family Dasypodidae; genus Dasypus; species Dasypus novemcinctus. The sequence continues at coordinate 8,469,043 of NC_080693.1, read as the reverse complement.
GTCCTGTGTATTGGATGTAGCCAGTACCAATATTGGCTTTGGGTGGGGTGTGTGGTAGAGGCAACTTTCTAAACAAATACCACTTGAGTTTTAGTCACAATTCCTAGCAGAAACCTAAGCGTGAGACAGGGACAATGCACTGCTGTGGGCTGCCCCCTGCGGGGAAGAGAAGTCTGTGGGAGAACATCTGGAACAACTGCCAGCAGTGACAGGTAACAGTCTATTACAGCCCTGTACCCTCCTCTAACATCTCTCTTGGGACTGTTGAGGCAGATGCCCTCGAGAAGATCCAGAGCCATCCACCAAAAAAGCTCCATCAAAAAAGCAAACACCGTGGATACCAGACCTGGTGGTGCCTAGGCCAGCAGTTCCCACTGCCTGTCACTCACCAGCAGCTCACCAACAGCACCCTCAAGTGTCCATCGTGCTCACCCAATGACTGACCATTACCTCACTGGACGAGACACACTGGCTGAGCAGAGACTCCAGGAGCACGATGGCAAGTGGATTACATCGGCCCCTCCCTCTCTCAGAAGGAGCAAGGTATGCTGTCAGTGCTGCAGACACTGCAACCGGACTCTTGTAACTTTGTACCCGGATCCTAACAGCAAAGGACTAAGTCTAAATTACAAGTTAAAGTGCCAGCTGCCCCAAGCCCAAAAGGGCAAGTAATAAGACATTGTTTTTGCCTATGCTTCAAACTCTCTAAACTGGGAAAATGTGGTCATTTTGATCACTGTCCTGGTGTATGCAGCTCTGCTGGCTGGGAATCTTAAATCCATGAACAATAAAAAAATCACTCAAAAACGCTTTGAAACCACAGGTAGTAATCTAAAGTCTCCTATGACAGCACTAGGCCCCATCCCTAGCCACCATAACAGCTACGACTTGCAGAAGCTCCAAGTTTATTATTAACCTGCCCTACTGTGGAAGTGGGAAGTTTCCTCAGAAGGAGCCATGTCTCATGAAATAGAACAGGCCCCCATCCTGAGCCGACGTGTCCTGATACAGTTCATTTCGTCACAAGAATGCAGAGAAGCCACGTGACCCCACCAACCCCTCCCACACCCCTAGAATTCACTGCCCCTCGCCCACCACCCCTAGCCAACCTATAGGCCCTCAGGTCTTACCTAAGCCCAAACCCACTCCCACTGTCTAAGCACGCTCCCATAGATGTACTGGATAAATTCATGACCGCCTCTGCCAGGGGTGGGGCTGAAGTTTATTCTTCAGACCCCCTCCATTGGGAGCGTTTCCCAATAAATCCTTGCCTGCAATCTGCTGGTCTCTGTGTCCCAACTCTCTCACCCCAACATCTAACATATGTTGCCGGAAACCCAGGATCCGGGAAGAGGAGACCCCCGCCTCCACACCTTGCAACCTGGGAAGCAGTGGGCAGCGGCAGCTCACCCGGGGTTACTCCTTATTCTGATCATGCAACTCTGAATGCTCTCCTCCTTTTCACCCTCTCCTGGAACTCCTCAGAGTGAGCCTCAGAGACAGAGCAATCCCCAGAGACACTTGGGATTGTGTTGAGACCAGCTGATTGGTGAGAACTACCCTTGCTGCTGCTGTAGCTCCATCCAACACTGGACTCCCATCACCAGCTGGGTGAGTTAAGGGAATTCTCCTCTGGAGGATCCTGCTCTTTCTCCTATTGTTTAGACAACTCCACAGATCCGGGCCTAGGTCAGTGATCCTCTTCGTTTCTGGGGACCACGGCAGATGCCCGACCTGCATCCCCAGAACCCCCTCAGGAGTCAGAGATATCTGGTCCTGGGTGTGGGCTTCCTGCTGTAAGGTTCTCTGACTACCTTGGGGACGCCTGAGGTGCTCAGTCAACCCTGGAGAGTCCCTGACCTCATCCCAGCTTCCAAAAATGGGAAAACTCCAGCTCCTCTCTATTACTCCACTATAATCTGGCCTCAGGACAAATTAGAACATGAAAGTCAATGGCTGGAACACGGTACCTTTGACACACAGATCCTCAGAGATCTGGAAAACTTCATCCAGCGCCATGCCCAGTGCTTAGAGGTCCTTAGGTTCAGGTCTCCCTATTTCTCTGAAACCGTCTTTCTCTCTGTCCATCGTGTTCCTCTTACCAAATCCTATTGCTCCATCAGAAACTTCCATCTCCCTTTCACCCACCTCCCAAATCTCCTGAAAATCTCAACGTAGATCCGACAAGCCAAGTTCCTCCTGCACCCCTCCTTGTGCACCTCCAACTTTGCCTCCATCCTCGTCCTCACCACCACCTTCCGTCCCTCAGCCCTCTGCTGCGCCCTCTTCTGCCCCTCCATTCTCCCCTCCTCATACTAGTTCATGAGGACTACATCCTCCCTGCTCCCTACTATCCACCTCCACCTCTGTAAGCACAAAGGTTAACCCCTCCACCTCTTATTCCACACAAATACCAACACTCCTCTCAGAAAAACAAAGTTAAAATACACATTCCCTTCTCGCTCTACATATATTATGTCATAACAACTTCTTCTACCAGCCCCGTGGAAAAAAGCTGCATTTGGGCTGCAGCCACTGCCTTTGCTGATTCCCTACACACACAGGGCCCCCCTTGATGCGCCTCTGGCGCTGATGCAGTTCCCACAGCCTCCCTCCGTGGGAATATCAGGCAGCCTCCAGAGATTTAGATAGTGTGGCTCACTTCCTAACCTGCATAATAGAAGGCATGAAAAAGGCAGTCCTCAAAGCAGTAAATTATGACAAAATCAAAGAAAATTCTCCCAAATCAGATGAAACCCGCTGCCTCTATGAATAGATTAAATGAATCACTCCTCAAATATACTAATTCTGACCCGGATTCTTTTTCTTTTTTCTTTTTTTTTTCATTAATTTAATTTAATTTAAAAAAAATATATTACATTAAAAAAATATGAGGTCCCATTCAACCCCACCACCCCCACCCCCCACTCCCCCCACAGCAACAGTCTCTCCCATCATTATGACACATCCATTGCACCTGGTAAGTACATCTCTGAGCACCACTGCACCCCATAGTCAATGGTCCACATCATAGCACACACTCTCCCACGTTCCATCCAGTGGGCCCTGGGGGGATCTACAATGTCCGGTAATTGTCCCTGAAGCACCACCCAGGGCAATTCCACGTCCCAAAAACACCTCCCCATCTCATCTCTTCCTCCCATTCCCTGCACCCAGCAGCCACCATGGCCATCCTTCCCACACCAATGCCACATTTTCTCTGTGGACATTGGATTGATTGTGTCCATTGCACATCTATGTCAAGTGGGGGCTTAGATTCCACATGGATACTGGATGCTCTCCTCCTGCTTTCAGTTGTAGACACTCTAGGCTCCATGGTGTGGTGGCTGACCTTCTTCAACTCCATATTAGCTGAGTGGGGTAAGTCCAATAAATCAGAGTGTAGGAGCTGAAGTCTGTTAAGGCTCTGGGCCTGGGTATCATATTGTCAGTCCAGAGATTCAAATCCCCTAAATATATCTTAAGCCCCAGCACCAACTACAATTTCAGTAAAGTAGCATGCAAGTCTTGTGAAAAGAGATCCCCTGAGTCCAGTTCCATCATGCAGAAACACCAGCTCCAAAGGGCCATTTGACATGGCAGTGAACCCCATCTGCCATGACCATAGAGCCCGCGGGTCTCTTTATCCCTCAAAAGAACCAATACCTGGGGTTGTATCTACTTTATCTGTCTCTTAGACTCTGCTCAGTTGTGCATAAGGGCATTCCTTCTGACAACCTCCAGACTCTTTTTTAGAGACTCGTAGCCTTAAAAACTCATTTCTCCTTTCCATTTCCCCCTTACATTAGGTCAAACAGCATTTTGAAGTTATGTTATTATATGTAGACATGGATATTCTGCTGCTCCGCATTGAACCTTTAATTCAAGGTCATTTTCTAGTTGCATCTTCAGCTGGTATGTGGTAGTGATCCCTCGGTGCCAGGGAGGCTCATCCCCGGGTATCATGTCCCACGCTGGGGGGAATGCACTGCATCTACATGCTGAGTTTGGCTGTGAGAGTGGCCACATTTGAGTAACATGAAGGCTGTCAGAAGGAAACTCCCAGGCACAATGCTACTCTAGGCCTTGTTCTTATTGCAGGTGTATAGGCTCACAAGCATAGCCATTAGTATCAGGTGCCCACTGTTGGGCCCTCATTCCTTCCTGGTTCTTACCGTTGCACCTGGTGGACTGCCGCTGCTCCCCCAGGGACCACGACAGAGACCCCCTGGCCAGGAACCCAGTACCCCCCCAGCTGTTGTTTTTATTTGTTTCCACTATGAGTATATCTAAACATTACCATGCACTCTGGACATATGCCCTGTATAACTCCCTGTCAACCATATATAGCCTGTCAATAACATCCCATATCAGTATTCCTCCACCGCCAATATCGAACCACTCTGTTATCCAAAACTTCCTGTAAAGTGAATCCCAACATAATGTCAGTTTCCCTTACTAGTAAAATGGAATATAGTGATGAGTTTAAAGGTTAGATCTAGAGTACATATTGATTTGGATAAATTTCTATGTCCTATCTTTTTCTTTTCTTTTTTTTTTTCTAATTATTGAGCTTCTCTTCACAAGAGTCTTAGATCACAGTAATTCATATATACAATATACAGTACTCCCACAGATCCACCATAAAACCTTTTCCCTTCCACAGCAATAATCTTTCAACTTATTCATATCATATTTCCTGAAACAGATATACAATAGCTTTCCGAAATAGATTCCGAAACAATAGCTTTCAAACAAGGTGACATCTGTGCTTACAATGTGGTCCATACTTTAGGATGTATAGTTTCCTAAATTTTTTAGTTATCCTATGTTTTGCATTATGGTTTACATTATTAGTCTTTTGTCCCCTATATGTTTTTGGTGTAATATTACATGTTTTATATTCATCCTCGTGTACTCTCACGAAACTCCTCTCTTGCCCCCACATTTACCTTGGTTCCCTCCATTCCACATCCATTTTCCCCTCCCCTTGGGGCCCAGAGCGCCAGCCAATCTCCATTTCCCGAGAAGCCACGTCCAGAGATACTTGCAGCAGTGTTCAGGGCCTGACTTTCTCAACTGCCCTAATGCCCTGGGAGCCACCCTTTCTCACGAGAGATACAGTTCTCTCTATTTGATGGCATTAGTCCTCCCCAGGATGTGGGTACACCCCAACTCTCACTTCTTGGGTCTCTACCCAATGGTACAACCCACCGTGGTAAAATGAGCCTTTAGCTATTCCCCCGGAGTCTGTCCGGCATCAGACCATCCCCCCCTGAGCATCTTAAACAGGTAACCATCCTAATTATATTTTGATACGATTTTCTCAACATTTTACTCTCAACGAACCCCTGACACTCTCCTATGTTTCTATGTTGCCCCTCCCTCCCCCCAATTTTTGGACACTATTACCCCTCCGCCCAACCCCAGTACCCCTCAAACCCGCAAAGCCCCACCCGAAGGCAACCCCTTGCCCCCATTTCATCCCTTCTTTGTGCTCATAATACTTTCCTCCAGCTCATCATAGATTCCACCCCTGCAGATGTCGGCTCACATCCTTCCTCCACCCTCCGATTTCCTGTAAGCCTCTTTTCCAGTCTCTAGCTCTCTGAGGCAGGTTGCTTATTTCATATCATTGAGGTCATGTAGTATTCGTCCTTCAATGCCTGGGTTGCTTCACTCAACATAAGGTTCTCAAGATTCATCCATGTTATCACGTGTGTGTGTAGTGTATTTGTTCTAGCAGCCGAGTAGTATTCCATTGTGTGTATATACCACATTTTATTGATCCACTCGTCTGTTGGGCATTTGGATTGATTCCAACTTTTGGCGATAGTGAACAATGCTGCTATGAACACTGGTGTACATATATCGGTTTGTGTCCTTGTTTTCAGTTCTGCTGGGTATATACCCAGCAGTGGTATTGCTGTTGACCTGGATTCTGAATCCAGACAACTACACTCACATAGCCACTTTATCACTAAGACATACCCAGATATCAGAAAAAAAAAAAAAAAAAAAAAAAACGGCAGAAATTACAGGAGGTCCCTCAAACCCCTCAGAAAGACCTAATTAAAGCAACCTTCAAGGTCTTGAACAATAGAGAGGAGGAAGCCAAATTAGAAAAACATAAACGAGATCCCTCCTTGCTGCTGCCCTCAGAGTCGATTTCCAAAAACCCCATCCCTCTTCTTCCCTGTGGCCACCACCTGGACCCTGCATTAGGTGTGGCAGGGAAGGACACTGGGCTCGTGCACACCCCAATCTAGGACCCTGCCGGGGCTTGTCCAGTGTGCTGACTTAGAGACCACTGGAAGTCGGATTGTCCCAAAAACCCAGTTTCTGGGAAAGCCCCTTCAACACGCCTTACTGGCCTGGATCATCTTCCCTTCCTGACCTACTCAGAATAACAGCAGAAGACTGACAGGTCTGGGTTTGGAGAGGCCCCTCATCTCCATCAGTAAGTGGGAACCGAGGGTTATCATCAAGGTTGGAGGTAAGCTGAGCTCCTTTTTAACTGACACAGGGGCCACGTACTTGGTCGTTTCAGAACATTCAGGATATTTAACATCTTCCTCAACTTCTACTGTGGGAGTTGAGGGTATTCTTTCCTCTCACTTAATTACACACCCCCTCCCTTGCACTACAGAAAATCTCACATTCTCACACCAATTCCTAGTTATACCATCATGCCCCTCCCCCACTCTTAGGAGGAGACATTCTATCCAAACTGCACTCCTCTAGCTCCTTTTCACTACCTTCCCCCCAAGCTAGCTTCCTTCTCCTTTTGTCCCCAGCCCCAGCCTTGACTCCTACTTCCCCTCCTACTGACATCCCTTTTTATCTTACAACAGAAAGTAAACCCCCCAGTCTGGAACACTGACTCTCCCTCAATAGCCTCACACCTCTCCCCTGTAACAATCACCCTAAAAGACAGCCCTCCTTTCATCAACATTCCCCAATATCCTCTCTCCTGCAGTGCCAAATGTGGACTTAAACCCACCATTGACAAACTGTGCCACAGTGCTGTTACGCCCACCAACTCTCCACTAATACACCTATCCTAGTTGTTTAAAAACCTAATGGCAGTTATTGTCTAGTCCAAGACATGACAGCTGTCAACCAAGCAACTCAGCCTATAGTCCCCTGAGTCCCCAACCCCTATAGCCTATCACATATCCCTCCCCAAACCACACATTACACAGTAATAGACCTCAAAGATGCCTTTTTCACAATCTCCCTAGATGGAAACTCTCAAAACATTTTTGCTTTTACACGGCTCTCATATTTTTCTTCATCTTTAATGCTATACTAATACCCCGAATAAACCCACTAATAATTATTTTCCTTGTCATGTGTGGCTCTTATCTTCTACAGCTTCTCGCCTGACTCATCCACCAAGTTGTTCAAACCACCCAAGAATATGTAAATGAAACCTTCCTATTACAAGAACAGTCAATAACCACCCCACAATGCAAAACCCACCAGCTACATGAGAGGAGAACCCCTTACGCCCCCTAACAGCAGAAAGGAGCCAGAATGAGTCGATACCCCCTTTCCTCCACTCATGACTGCCTCTGCCAGAGCTGGGCTGAAGTTTATTCTTCAGACCCCCTCTGTTGTGAAAGCTTCCCAATATATCTTTGCCTGCAATCGCCCTTTCTTTCTGCCCAGTATTCCCATTACTTAGGTCCTTCATCATATACATGTAATCTAAGAGGAACATGAGAGCTACAAGTTTTGAACTGATTAACAGGTCATAAGGCTGTGACTCCACTCCTATTCATTGAGCAAAGCTGCTTACTGCAGAGGACAGCACAATGGAAATGGAGCCAATAAGGACCCATCCCTTCCAGGCCCTGCATTCCAAGAATACCCTGCCTCTTAGCCCACTACCCCCAAGCCCTGCACAAGAATAACTCACTTTTACAGCCCCTTATTAACCAGAGGCTATACTCAGAGTCTTAACACTCTCTCCTCGAACTAATGCTTTCCTGCCTATTGATGTACTGTATAAATTCACATCTGCACCTTCCATCCTTCCACGAGTGAGCTTAAGCCTCATCTTCAGACCCCTCTACTGGGAGCCCTTCCCAATAAACTGCCTGCCTGTAATCCTCAGTCTCCATATCCCAGTGAGCGCCATTTTTTCTCTAACATAGACAACAGTATAGTGTTATTGGTCACAATTTCACAGAAGCAACCAAATGTTCTCAATTGCATTATTATTGTAATGAACTTTCAGCAGAACTTTCACTTTCATAAATCAATAATAAGTTAACTGGGCAGTTTTCAGTGTTTTGCTATTAATGGACAATTTCAATTCTGAAGCTTCACAGAAAACACATGCAATCAGCTACAGGCCACAGTGCATCACATTAAACAAAAGGGACTGTCTCAGAAACCCACGGAAAGTAAAGCTGTGCCAGGTACTGTGGGGCACAGCTTTCTAAGGACATTGCTTAAATAACTTTGGAGAAAACACCACTGGGCTGAGTCAAGATTCCAGAATTCTAGTGAAGAAGCCAATGGGCTCATGAAATTGAGAGGAACAAGGTCTAATTTTGCTTAAAAGAATGAGTCACACACCAAAGATAACAAGAGAACACTGAAATTTGGAAGAGAGAAGTACCATGTCATGTACAAGGGAGCCCCAATAACACTAAGTGCCAGTTTCTGATAAGAAATGTTGGAGGCAAGAAGGCAGTGGGAAAGAAATATTTATAGAGTACTGAAAGAAAATCATTAGAACCAAAAAATTTTATATCCAGAGAAGCTCTATTTCAAAACTGAGGGGCAGATTAAGGCATTCTCAGATAAACAAAAGCTGAGTGTTCCTCACCCTATTACCAGATTTTATTTAGGTTCTTGGCTATGCTGCAGACATACATTTCAAGAGCAGGCTGGGTGAATTAGGCCAGTAATTTATTCAGGCAGGGAGGGAAGAGAAATGGGAGAAAATAACAGCAGTGTCCCAGGTAGAGAGGAAGGGGCTGAAAAGTGATAAAGAGGGCTGATTTATGGGCTACAATTTCCCATTATAGGTTATAAATGCCCAGCTTTTACTTGCACTGTGATTCAAGCAGGGAGGTAGGCAGCTGCATTCCAGGTCCAGAGGCAAGAGAGCACACTAGAGCATGCTTAGGCCCCATGCCTGCCTGCCTTTTGACCTGTTAATTATCCCACCCCTTTGTTAATGGCAAGGAAGGAGTTCCAGCTGTTGACTGTTGTTTTTTTTTTTTTTTTTTTGAGAAGGAAAAATGGTTTATTGACGGCCGGCCGGACTTGGGAACTTCCTGTTTGAATCCCTCCCAAGCCCCGAACAAGATTTTTTAGTCCCTTTTATACAGAGAGGAAAGGCCAAATGGTCCTTTTGTCTCAGTTCTCAATAGGCTTGAATTAGCATATATTTCCACATCTTAGTAAGCTTTTAGCATGGACCTCAGGCATTCGATAAGCTTTTAGCATATTTGCTTTGCATTTCCCCTGAATACTTAAAGTTTATAGACCTTGCATTGTTAAACTGTCTCCTGCTCACCAAGGGCAGGACTGCAACCTTTCATCATCCCACACCCACAAGTCACAGATAGTTTAGGCTAATTCTTTTTTTTTTTTTTTTTTTTCCTCTTCCTTCTTTTTTTTTTTTTTTTCTTTTTTTATTTATTTTTTATTTTTTTTTAAATTTTTTTATTTTTTATTGACTTTGTAATAATATTACATTAAAAATATATATGTGAGGTCCCATTCAACCCCACCCCCCCACCCCCCCTCTCCCCCCCCCCAACAACACTCGTTCCCATCATCATGACACATCCATTGGATTTGGTAAGTACATCTTTGGGCACCTCTGCACCTCATATACATTGGTTCACATCATGGCCCATACTCTCCTCTATTCCATCATGTAGGCCCTGTGAGGATTTACAATGTCCGGTGATTACCTCTGAAGCACCATCCAGGGCAGCTCCATGTCCCGAAGACGCCTCCACCTCTCATCTCTTCCTGCCTTTCCCCATACCCTTTGTCCATTATGTCCACTTTTCCCAATCCAATGCCACCTCTTCTATGTGGACACTGGATTGGTTGTGTCCATTGCACCTTTATGTCAAGAGGAGGCTCAGATTCCACCTGGATGCTGGATGCAATCCTCCCATTTTCAGTTGTAATCACTCTAGGCTCCATGGTGTGGTGGTTGTCCTTCTTCACCTCCATCTTAGCTGAGTGTGGTAAGTCCAATAAATCAGATTGTAGGTGCTGGAGTCTGTTGAGGCTCAGGATCTGGCTATCACATTGTCAGTCCAGAGATTCAAATCCCCTAAATATATCTTAAACCCCAACATTAACTGCACCTCCAGCACATTAGCATGAAAGTCTTATGAAGGGAGATCCCATCTGAGTCCAGATTCATCACACATAAACACCATTTCCAAAGAGGGGCCATCTGCCCTGGTAGTTAACCCCATCGGCCATGACCATAACTCCCATGGGTCTCTTTAGCCCTCAAAGGAACCAATATCTGGGGGTTGTATCTGCTTTATCTGTCTCTCTGACTCTGCTCAGTTGTGCATGAGGGCAAACCTTCTGCCAGCCTCCAGACTCTTTTTTAGAAACTCGTAGCCATATAAACTCATTTCTCCTTTCCATTTCCCCCTTACTTTAGGTCAAACAGCATTTTAAAGTCATGGTATTTTATGTAGACATGGATATTCTGCTGATCCGCATTGAACCTTCCGTATAAGGTCATTTTCCAGTTGCATCATCAGTTGGTAGTTGATAGTGGTCCCTCGTTGCCAGGGAGGCTCATCCCCGGGTGTCATGTCCCACGCTGGGGGGAAGGCATTGCATTTACATGCTGAGTTTGGCTTCGAGACTGGCCACATTTGAGTAACATGAAGGCTGACAGAAGGAAATTCCCAGGCACAAAGTTGCTCTAGGCCTTGTTATTATTTTGGGGTTTATCAGCTCACAAGCATAGTCATTAGTATCAGGGGCTCACTGTTGAACCCTCACTCCCTCCCGGTCCCCACCACTGTACCTGGGAGACTGTCGCTGCTCCCCTAGGGACCACGACAGAGCACCACTGGCCAGGAACCCAGTACCCCCCCTACTGTGGTTTTTAATTGTTGCCACTATGAGTATATCCAAACATTACCATGCACCCTGGACATATGTTCTGTACAGCTCCCTGTCAGTCATATATCACCTGTCATTGGTATCCCATACCAGTATCCCTCCATTGCCATTGTTGAAACACTCTGTGATCCAGAACTCCCCGAAATTTGAAGCCCAATATAATGTCATGGTCCCTTACTAGGGAATGGCATATAGCGATGAGTTTAAAGGATAGATAAAGAACTTGGATAAAGTTAGATAAAGAACTTAGATAGAGAATGTTGACTTGAAAAAATTCCACATCCTATTTTTTTCTTTTTTTTTTCTTTTTTTTTTCTTTTTTTTCCCCCCCCCCCCCCCCCAATTATTCAGCTTTTCTTCACAGGAGTCCTAGACCACAGCAATGTATATATATAATATACAGCACTCCCACACATCCACCAGAAAACCTTTTCCCTTCCACAGTGATACTCTTACGCCCTATTCATATCATATTTACTTAAAGTGATGTACAGAGTCTGAGACATTAGCTTTCTAACAAGGTGACATCTGTGTTTACATTATGGTGCATACTTTAGGATACACAGTTCTTTACATTTTTAGTTATCCTATGTTTTACATTATGGTTTACATTATCAGTCTGTCATCTCCTATATGTTATGGTGTAATATTACATGTTTTATATCCATCCTTGTGTACTCTCAAGAAACTCCTCTCTTACCCCCCATTTACTTTGGTTCCACACATTTAACGTCCATTTTCCCTTCCACCTTGGTGCCCTCAGTGATAGCCAACCTCCGTTTCCTGAGGAGCCACTTCCAGAGATAGATGGAATAGTGTTCAGGGCCTAACTTGCTCAACTGCCCCAATGCCCTGGGAGCCACCCTTTCTCTCGAGGGATACAGTTCCCTCTATTGGATGGCATTAGTCCTCCCCAGGATGTGGGTCCACCCCCACTCTCACTACTTGGGTTTCTACCCCATGGTGTCACCCACTCTGGCAGAATGAGCATTTAGACATTCCCCAGGAGCCCGTCCTGCATCAGACCCTCCCCTCCGAGCATTCTAAACAGGTAACCCTCTTTATTATATTTTGATATGATTTTCTCGGCATTTTACTCTCCACCAACACCTGACCCTCTCCTGGTTCGTATGCTACCCCTCCCTCCCCCCACTTTTGGGCAACGTTACCCACCCGTCCCTCCCCAGCCACCCTCAAACCCGCAAAGCCCCAAGCAAAGGCAACCCCTTGCCCCCCTTTTATCTCTTCTTTGTGTTCATACTTACCACCATCTCGTCTTAAATTCCACCCCTGCAGACATCGGCTCATATCCTTCCTCCACCCTCCGATTTCCTGCAAGCCTATCGTTCAGTCTCTTGCTATCTAGGGCAGCTTGTTTATTTCATATCATTGAGGTCATGTAGTATTTGTCCTTCAATGTCTGGGTTGCTTCACTCAACATAAGGTTCTCAAGATTCATCCATGTTATCACATGTGTTTGTAGTGTGTTTGTTCTTACAGCCGAGTAGTGTTCCATTGTGTGTATATACCACATTTTATTGATCCACTCGTCTGTTGATGGGCATTTGGGTTGATTCCAACTTTTGGCAATAGTGGACAATGCTGCTATGAACATTGGTGTACATATATTGGTTTGTGTTCTTGTTTTCAGTTCTGCTGGGTATATTCCCAGCAGTGGTATTGCTGGGTCATATGGCAAATCTATGGCTAGTTTTTTGAGAAACCGCCATACTGTTCTCCAGAATGGTTGGATCCTTCTGCATTCCCACCAGCAGTGGATGAGTGTTCCCCTTCCTTCACATCCTCTCCAGCACTTGTATTCTTCTGTTTTTTTCATAGCTGCCAATCTTATGGGTGTAAGATGGTATCTCATTGTGGTTTTGATTTGCATTTCCCTGATAGCTAGAGATTTGGAACATTTTTTCATGTGCTTTCTTGCCATTTGTATTTCTTCTTCGGAGAAGTGTCTGTTTAAGTCTTTTTCCCATTTTTTAAATGGATTGTTTATCTTTTTATTTTCAAGATGTAGGAGTTCTTTATATATGCAAGTTATAAGTTTCTTATCAGATATATGATTGCCAAATATTTTCTCCCACTGTGTGGGCTCCCTTTTTACTTTCTTGACAAACTCCTTTGAGGTGCAGAAGGCTTTAATTTTGAGGAAGTCCCATTTATCTATTAGTTCTTTTGCTGCTCGTGCTTTTGGTGAGATATTCATAAATCCATTACCTATTACAAGGTCCTGTAGATGTTTCCCTACACTGCTTTCTAAGGTTTTTATGGTCTTGGCTCTTATATTTAGGTCTTTGATCCATCTTGAGTTGATCTTTGTATAAGGTGTGAGATGGTAATCCTCTTTCATTCTTCTACATATGGCTATCCAGTTCTCCAGACACCATTTGTTGAATAGGCCACTCTCTCCCAGTTGAGAGGGTTTGGTGGCTTTATCGAATATTATGTGGTTGTATATGTGAGGTTCTATATCAGAGCTTTCAATTCGATTCCATTGGTCTATATGTCTCTCCTTATGCCAATACCATGCTGTTTTCACCACCGTAGCTTTATAGTATGTTTTGAAGTCAGGTAGTGTGATTCCTCCAATTTCGTTTTTCTTTTTCAGTATGTCTTTGGCTATTCGGGGTCTCTTTCCTTTCCAAATAAATTTCATAGTTAGTTTTTCTAGTTCCTTAAAGAAGGCTGCATTGATTTTTATTGGGATTGCATTGAATGTGTAGATCAATTTTGGTAGGATAGACATCTTAATAATGTTCAGTCTTCCTATCCATGAACAAGGAATAGTCTTCCATTTATTTAGGTCTTCTTTGATTTCCTTGAACAATCTTGTATAGTTCTCAGTGTATAAGTTCTTTACCTCTTTAGTTAAATTTATTCCTAAGTATTTGATTTTTTTATTTACTATTGTGAATGGTATTTGTTTCTTGATTTCCTCCTGATCTTGCTCATTATTGGTGTACAGAAATGCTACTGATTTTTGCGCATTGATCTTATAACCTGCGACTTTACTAAACTCATTTATGAGTTCTAGAATCTTCGTTGTAGATCTCTCAGGGTTTTCTATGTATAGGATCATGTCATCTGCAAATAATGAAATTTTGACTTCTTCCTTTCCAATTTGAATGCCTTTTATTTCTGGTTCTTGCCTCAGTGCTCGAGCAAGTACTTCTAAGACAATGTTAAATAGGAGCGGCGACAGTGGGCATCCTTGTCTTGTTCCTGAGTTTAGAGGGAAGGAGTCTAGGATTTCTCCATTGTAAACAATATTGGCTTTAGGTTTTTCATATATACTCTTTATCATGTTCAAAAAATTTCCTTGTATTCCAATCATTTGGAGTGTTTTTATCAAGAAAGGGTGCTGTATTTTGTCAAATGCTTTTTCTGCATCAATAGATATAATCATGTGATTTTTTTCCTTCAATCTGTTTATATGGTGTATTACGTTGATTGATTTTCTTATGTTGAACCATCCTTGCATACCTGGGATGAATCCCACTTGGTCGTGGTGTATAATTCGTTTAATGTGTTGTTGAATACGATTAGCAAGTATTTTGTTAAGTATTTTTGCGTCTAGGTTTGTTGACTGTTTTGATTGCCTTATTTCCTCCATCCATCTCCTAAGAGGGCCAAATGATAAAGTCCTTGGGGAATATCCGGGGCTTCTCCTGGCTTCTGGAGGAAGTCTTCTGAGTGGCAGAATCTTGGGAAGAGTCTTCCAGCAGCATATTGGGGTTGCTGATGTCCACATGGACTTCTTACCAGGTTCCAGATCCAGCTACTGATTTTCTATCTTACTAGCCTGGTTCAACCCCTTGACCTGACCCACAAGAAAAACTAAAGGGTGTTTATCAGATGGGAAAAAAAGGTCAAAGCAGCATTAAAAAATGAAGATCTCCAGTAAAGGTAATTACCTGGGAAATTATAAATGCCAGTACTATTTTATTGTACTTTTTGGTATGTAACTCGACATACAGAATATACTATGCCAATGACTTAATAATGATAAATGTATGGTTTGGAACTCAAAACAAATCTGGATGTAATCTGTGACAACAACTTCATGAAGAGGGGAGGATGGAGGAGTACCTGAACACAGTTGGTGGATGATATTCAAGTTAGGTAGGTATCAAATCTAAAGATACTGTTACAGATTCAGGTGTTAAATTAACCCCCATGGTAATCACAAAGAAAATATCAAAAAACTATGCAAAAGAGGAAATGAGAAGTGATTCAAATCGGGTTACAACCAAAGAGCAACTAAATACAAACGGAGGCAGTAAAGAATGAAATGACAAAATGTGAAGTGGCCTGTATCCGTTATTGAAGATCATGCTGAACAATTCTAATGCCCTAAAAATGCCCTACATTCCATCTATTCTATTCTTTCCTCCCCTTCCCCTCAGCACCTATGGTAACCACTAAGTTTCAATTTTTGAAGAATAACATTCATAGTTCTTGCAATAATATTGAGGGCTTGACATACGGTCTGTTTTATTAGGCACTGCCTATGTTCTCAAGGAATTCTTGTCCCTCTGAGAACACAGCCGGATGCCCCAGGATGGGAGTTTCCATTTTCTTAATTATTGTGTGGGTCTCCACACACTGCTATTACACACTATGACAAAATGAACACTTACATATTCCATAGAAGCCTGCCCCAGGTGTCTCCTGTCCCATGTAACCCCATACCCAACACCTGACACCAGTAACCCTTCCCTGCCATATCTGCCCAAAGAACATTGCCAACAATGCAGTTTTAACCACAGAACTGCAAATCCCCAGAGTCCACATGCTCCTTCCCCTGTCCGCCCCATTTCCACAGACAGCCCAACCAAACCCCCCCACTCACTACACCTCAGACCAGCACCACTGAACCCAATCACATCACTGGACCACTGTCACCATCACACACTGCACAGCCACACCCTTCCAACTTATCACAGATTTTGCCTGTGTGGGCATCGGTTTACAACCCTCTACTCCCTTTCATCAAAACCTATAAAAGTGTACAATCCAAAATGCAAACCATAATGTAAACAATTGACAATAATTAATAGCAATGCTTCAATGTTTGTACATCAATTGCAACAAATGTACCATCTGCATATAAAAGGTTATTAATAGGGGAGAGGAGAAAAGGGGAAGGGTGATGGGTATATGGGAATCACCTGCATTCTCTACGTGACTTTTCAGATATCCTAAAGCTTCTTTGAAGAAAAAAAGAAAAAAATTAAACATTGCGGGAATATATAGAAGAAAATATCACTTTACACACAAGACAACATATCTTACACTGACGAAAGAAAAATCTCTAAAATTTTTTTATTTAAATTTTTTTGGTATTTTATTGGTTATTTTTAAACTTCTAATTATTATTTCATTTTCTTATTAATTTTATGTGGTTGTTTTCTTGGCTTCATTCTTGGAGAGGTAGGTTTTGGTTCACAGAAGGGTCTCAACAGTGGTGGGGAGGCTCACTGGTGTGGGGTGTCAGTGAT
Organism: Dasypus novemcinctus; assembly: GCF_030445035.2. Classification (NCBI taxonomy): domain Eukaryota; kingdom Metazoa; phylum Chordata; class Mammalia; order Cingulata; family Dasypodidae; genus Dasypus; species Dasypus novemcinctus. Next base: position 8,452,397 of record NC_080693.1, on the reverse strand, counting down.
GGGTATGTGTGGGAAGGGGTTCAACTGTGGCATGCCTCTAAGGCATGTATGTTCTAGTGTTCATGTGGCATTGTCTCGGTGGGTGGAGATACACACAATAACTGAGAGAATATTGAATTCCCATCCTGTAGAGTTCTGCTACATTCTCTAATATCCAAGTACAAGGGCAGCGCCTGGTGAATGAAGACAGACCATCATGCCAGGTCCTTGATATTGATGACTCTACTTATGAACCTTTTCTTTTGAATTTGAAACTTAGCCTAATATTAGAGATTGCCTAAGAATTACCTCCTGAAAGCCTCCTTGTTACTCTCATGTGGCCTCTCTCTAACCCCAAAATGCAATACTTGCCCCCAGTGTGGGACTTGACATCCAAGGATGGGTTCCCTCACACTGAGGGATTATTACTAAGCACCAACTAGCAACGCAGATGGAAAAAGAGCGTGACCAAAAAGGGGAAACAGTACATGCAAATGAGTTTTCTGGGTTAAGAGATTTCAAAGTGAGTTCGGAGTTCATTCCAGAGTCACAGCAGGATTTCACTGGCTGCCACAGTAAACAAATGCTTCAAATAGTGGGACTTCTGAGGCTCTAGAGACATCCCTAAACTATAAGACAGCTCAGGAATTCAGAACCCTGTCAGTGGCTATTACTTTGGAATTTAAGCTCCCAGTGTCATGGAATTGGACTCATTTTGTGGTTTCCCTACACATGGCTCTTTTTCCCCTTCTTTTAGTTAGTATTATACTTCACAGGTGTATGTCAGGAGACTTGAATCTTTGGTTCATCCATGTGCCAGGTAAGCCCTGAATCTCAGAATTGCAATGCCTACTCTCCAGTTCATTGGACTCACCCAGGACAACTAACAAGGAGATGATGATGGACAATGTCCATCCCAAGGAACAGAGAATGTCTACAGCTGCAAGCAAGGTAGTTTCATCCATCTGCCCCATAGGATCTAGGACCTCACTAAATTATAAGCAGAATGGGCATCACCATCTCAAAATCCTCAAGCCTGGGGAATCAACAATGGACTAAAGTAGAATAACTATCATCATAGTATAGACATTATTCTTCTAACAATGGAAGAAATCCTATCAGTAATGTAAAGGCAGTGGCCACCAGAGGTTCTCAAGGATGGGAGAGGGAAGATTAGGTGTAATATGGGGACATTGTTGGGATATTGGATTTGTCTTGCCTAACACTGCAATGATGGATATAGACCATTGTGTATTTTGTCAAAACTTACAAAATTGTGTGGAACAAAGTGTAAACTGTAGTCCATGGATAGTAGCAATGCTCCAATATATGTTCATCAATTGAAACAAATGTACCACGCTAATGAAGCATGTTGTTAATGTGGGGAAGTGGGAGGGGATGGGAGGAGGGCATATGGAAATCGCTTATTTTTTCATATAACATTTATGTATCTAAAGAATTTTTAAAAATAAAAAAAAATAAATTAAAAGAAAAATAAATTGAAGTACAAAAAAAGTATGACCGAAAAACCAAATGGCAAAATGGCAGAAATCCTGCATTGCCAGGAGTTTTATTTAAAGTAAATGGCTTATAAACTCAGCATGTAAATGCATTAACTTCCCACCAGCATGGGACATGACTCCCAGGAATGAGCCTCCCTGGCACAGAGGGATTACTACCAAGCACCAACTGATGATGTAACTAGAATAAAAATGATGATGTAACTTGAATAAAAGGATCAACTCAGACCAGCAGAATATCTCAGCCTACATGCAATATCAGGTGTTAAAATCTGCTTTTTGAACTTGAATAAAGGGGTGAAATGGAAAGGACAAATGAGTTTATATGGCTATGAGTCTCCAAAAAATAGTCAGAAGGTCATCAGAAGGGTTGCACTAAGGCATGCGTCAGCAGGGTCCCAGAGACAGATAAAGTAGATACAACCCCAGGTACTGGTTCTCTTGAGGGCTACGGAGACCTACAGGTTCTATGGTCATGGTAGATGGCTCCAGAATTCAGTGTCATGTCAGTTGGCCCTACTTTGGAGTTTGTGTTCCTGAGTGTGATGGAGTTGGACTTAGATGTGACGTTTCTACACATGCCTCTTCTGCCACTGTTACTGAACCTGTGGTTGGTGCTGGGGTTGGTGTATACTCAGGAGACCTGAATCTCTGGACTGTCCATGTGACAGCCAGGCCCTGAGCCTCAGCAGACTTGGAACTCCTACACTCTGGTTTATTGGAGTTAACCAGATCAGCTAACAGGGAGGTGAAGAAGGTCAACAACCACACCAAGGAGCCAAGAGTGCCTACAACTGCAAGCAGGAGAACTGCATCCATTGTCCATGTGGAATCTAAGCTCCCCTCTCGATATAGAAGTGGAGTGGACATAACCATCCCAGGGTCCACAGGATGGAGGAATAGAGTATGGATTAGAGTGGACTTACTGATATTCTACTATGGAACTATTGTGTTTAGTAATGGAAGAAATTGTAGCACTGATGTGGAGAAAGTGGCCACAGTAGCTGCTGAGGGCAGGGAGAGGGCAGAAGAGATATGATGTGGGGGCATTTTCAGGTCTTGGAGTTGTCCTGGGTGATACTGTAGGGACAGATGCTGGACATGGTATGTCCAGCCATGGCCCACTGGGTGGACTGGGGGAGAGTGTAAACTACAATGTAAACCATTACCATGTGGTGCAGCAGTGCTTCAAAATGTATTCATCAAATGCAATGAATGTCCCACGATGATGAAAGAGGTTGTTGATGTGGGAGGAGTAGGATGAGGGGGGTGGGGGTATATGGGGATCTCTTATACTTTTTGAATGTAACATTTAAAAAAACAGAAAAAAATAAAAAATTAAAAAAATTAAGTAAATGGCTTAAATATCCCAGTCAAAAGGCAGAAATCAGAACAATATATTAAAAAGCATGACAACTATATTCTGCTTACAAGAGACACATCTTAAATTCAGACATGAGGAGGTTAAATGTGAAAAAATGGAAACTATTCCATGAATATATTAAGCAAAACAGAGTGAGAATGGTTAAATTATCATCAAACAAAATGAGCAAAGTCAAATACTTTTAGAAGGAACAATGGAAGAACCTATATACTGAAAAAAGAGTCAATTATAAAAATATATGTACATAATCTTGAGGCACAAAATATATGAAGCAAACATTCACAGATTTGATGTGAGAAATAGGTAGGGCTGTATTTATTAATAGTAGCAGATTTTAATATACCACTTTCAATATTGGCTAGCATTTTCAAACTGAAGGTGAAAAAGGAAATGGAGGACTGGAATGAATCTATGTACCAACTAGTTCTAGCAGTCCTATATAGATGTTTATAACAGAAAGAGAGAGGATGTATGTGCAAGAAATATGTAACACATCTGTTTGAAAGCAATAGAGTACAAATTCTTCTCAAGTGCACAAGGATTATATCCCAGATTAGGTTATATGTTATATCACAAAACAAGTCTCAATAAATTTTGAAAGATCAAAATCATATAAAATATTGTATCTAACCACAGTGAAATGCCATTAAACTTCAGTAACTATAGAACTAGAAAATTCACAAATATGGGGGAGTTAAGCAATACACTCTTCAAGACCCAATGGGTCAAAGAAGTCATGAGGAAATCTGGAAATATCTAGAGATGAATGAAAATGAAAAGACAAAATGTCCAAACTTATGACAAATATTAGATAAGCTGACAAAAAAGGAGAGGATGCAAATAATAAAAATCATTTGCATTGAAAAGGGGGAATATTACTGCTGAACTTATAGAAATAAAAAGGATTATAAGAGCATATGAAAATCACTGTAGGGGAAGTGGACTTGGCCCAATGGTTAGGGCGTCCGCCTACCACATTATTCAGCTGTAAGATATTCTCGATCCATGTGACATGATGATCATTGAAGACATTATGTTGAATGAAACAAAGACAGATGCAAAAGGACAAATATTATATAATCTCACTAATAGGAATTAAATATGATGAAGTTATCATGAAGTTAATGGCTAGACTATAGGTCACCAGAAGATAAACTGACGTTTAAATGTGCAGGATTTATAATATGGCTGATTGTTAATGTTTGAAAATGGAGAGGTGATGATAGCACATTATAGTGATTATAAGTCACAGATCTAACACATGGGTCGATGTGACGGTGATTGAAAGGGAAAGTTTAGGTTTGTGTATACCACTAGAAGGAAAGCTAGAAGATGAAGTATGAGACTGTATAAGCAAAGTGAATCCTGTGTGTAGATAATGTGTGTGATCAATAGTATAAATATAAGAGTATTCTTCCCTGAATCAAAGCAAATGTATGTTAATATCAAAAGATGTTAAAAAATAGGGTGGTAATTGGGTGGAAATACACCTAAACCAACTTCAACTGTAGAGAATAGTAATACATTAATATTTTCCCCATCAATGGCTAAAAATAAATTAAGCTAAGTGAAATAAATCAGACACAAAGTACTTTATATCGTTAGACTCCACTCATATAAAATGTGAATACAGGGAAGCGGACTTGGCCCAAAGCATAGGGCGTCCGTCTACCACATGGGAAGTCCACGGTTCAAACCCCGGGCCTCCTTGACCTGTGTGGAGCTGGCCCATGCGCAGTGCTGATGCGCGCAAGGGGTGCCCTGCCACACAGGGGTGTCCCCCACATAGGGGAGTCCCATGCACAAGGAGTGCCCCCCATAAGAAGAGCCGCCCAGTGCAAAAGAAAGTTCAGCCTGCCCAGGAGTGGCACTGCAAACACAGAGCTGACACAGCAAAATGATGCAACAAAAAGAGACACAGATTCTCATGCCCCGACAACAACAGAAGCAGACAAAAGAAGAACACGCAGCAAATGGACACAGAGAACAGACAACTGGGGTGGGGGTGGGGAAAGGGGAGATAAATAAACAAAAAATAAACCTTTTTTAAAAAGAATATAAATAGGTTTATAGAGATGGAATTAGATTAATAGTTACATATGGTGGGGAAGGCAGAGGAATTGAGTGGTGACTGCTAAGGGGTAGGGCTTGTTTTTTTTTTTGAGTACTGGAAATGCTCTAAAATTGACTACAGAGATAAATGCACAATGCTGGGATTATACAAAAAGTCATTTATGTACACTTTAGTTGGACTGGATAGTATGTGAATTTCTCTTAATAAACTTGCTTAGAGAAAAAAACAAAACACTTCCCAATGCAGTAAAGTCTAAGACAGTAAGGCTTCACTCATGATTTAAGTGGAATTTCTCAAGAAGATATACACATAGCCAACAGTACATGAAAAGATACACATCATCACTGGTTATCCGAGAAATGCACATCAAAACCACAATGAGATACCAATTAACATCCACTGATTTTGTTAGCTAAAAAAAAGTAAATGTTGGTGAAGATACACAGAAATAGGAATCCTAATATTACTAGAAACATTGTAAAATGGTGCAGACACAGTGGAAACCAGCTTGGCAGTTCCACAAAAAGTTAACCAGAATTACAGATGACCCAGCAATCCCACTTCTTGGTGTATACTCAAAAGAACTGAATGCAGAGACTCAGATAGTTATTGGTACACCAATATTTACAGCAGCATTGTTCAAAAAAAAAGTAGACAAATAGTAGAAGCAACACAAGTGTCCATTAGCAGGTGACTCAATAAACAAAAAGTGGTATGCACACATTGGAATAATATTCAGTCATAAAAGTGGAGGATGTCACAATGCATACTACAACATCCACGAACCTTGAAGACATAATGTTTTGGAAAATAACCCAGACACAAAATGACAAATATTGTCTAATCTTTGTTTATATGAAATAATGAGAAGAAGGACATTTCATGGAGGCAGGTAGATTTTATGTTATCCAAGGCTGGAGGGGAGGAGAGAGAGGTGGTACTGTTTAATGGGTACAGAGTTTCTGTTTGAGGTAATGAACAATTTGGGGTACTGGATACTGGTGGTTAGCACAACATCATGAACATAATTCAGCTCACTGAATTGTCCCCTTGAAAGAGCTGAAATGGGAAATTATGAGTAATATATATGGAACCACAAGTACAAGTTTAAAAAAAAAGAGAAATATTAGTAGCTTACACTCATGAGAATGGATATTAAAAAGAAATAACGGCAAAGATGGAGAAAATCAGAGAGCCCTGTACATTGCTAAAGGGAATAAAAAATGATGCTACATATACCGTGGAAAACAGTTTGGAGGAAACAGAATTGTCACATGACCTGGCATATACCCGAAAGAATGGAAGAGCAGGAACTCGAACAGATAGTTTTATACCACTGCTCACAGCAGCATTTTCATAATAGCCAAAAGATGGACGGAACCCAAGTATCCATTCACAGGTAAGTGGGATAAAAAATGTGATACATACATACAATGGAATATTATTCAGTTGTAAAAAGAATGTAGTCCTGATCCATGCTACAACATGAATGAACTAGAAGACATCACACTGAGTGAAATGTCAGACACAGAGACATACTGCATAAGCTCACTCATTTGAAACAAATGAAATAAGGCAAAGTTCAGAGACAAAGTAGATTACAGCTTACCTGGTGCAGTGCAGAGGGGCAAGAAGAGTTAACACAGAATGGATACAGGGTTTCTGTTTAGCGTGATAGGAAAGTTCTGGTAATGGATGGTGGTGACCTTAGCACAGGGTCAGTGTAATTAATTCCACTGAATGGGATGCGTGGGATTGGCTGAGATAGTTAAGTATACATTGTATATGTTTCCACAATTTAAGAAAAGAGCAACTAAAGTCATGGACAATTCAGTGCAATATATGATCCTAGACGAGATGTAATAATGGAGGAAAAAAGACTTAGAGACATTACTGGGACATATTAAAAAATTGGAATAGAGACTTACAGCAATATTGCCTTATAGCAATATTAAACATTTTAAATTTAGCAGTACATAAGGCAGGTACATTAGTGAAGATTCTAGTTCTGAGGAAATGTACATGGAATATTGTGTTCAAGGAGCAAGGTGTATCTACCTACCCTTAAATGCGTAGGAGAGAGGGAGGGAGAAGGAAGGAAGAAGAAAGGAACTGCAAATATGGCAAAATATTAAAAACGGTGGATCTAGGTATGAGAAGCAGGAATGTATGTCGGTATTCTTTATTTCTGCCATCGTCCTATAAGTTAGAAATTATTTTGATAATGTTTAAAATAGAGAAAAACAGAAATGAGAAGGGAATTAAAATGGTCCACTACAAAGTTTCAATTAAAAACATTGACCAAAAATATATGTAAAATAAGAGTGTCAATTTTAATTCTTTTGCTGTAAGTAATTTGATATATTGTGGCAGTCTCTACTGTATTTAGTTAATACTTTTTCTGTAATTACTTCAATGAAGCAAAGTTTGGCATATATAAACAATGATACAACCATTTATTGCCTGTAAGAGACCCACTTGACTTTTTTTAGGAGGTACTGGGGATTGAACCTGGGACTTCATACACAGGAAGTAGGTGCTCAAACACTAAGCCACGCCCACTCCCGAAGACTCATTTTTTTTTTTTAACAGACTTTTATTTTTAAAAGATACGTAGGTCACACAAAATGTTACATTAAAAAATACAGGAGCTTCCGACATGCCCCACTCCCCACAACCCCCACTACTCCCACATCAACAACTTCTTTCATTAGAGTGGCACGTTCATTTCATTTGATGAATACATTTTGGAGCACTGCTACGCAGCATGGATTATAGTTTACATTGTAGTTTACACTCTCTCCCAGTCCATTCAGTGGGTTATGTCAGGATAATGTCCTGCTTTGTCCCAGTAATATCATTCAAGACGACTCCAAATCCCGAAAATGCCCCCATATCACAACTCCTTTAACCTCGCTCTGCGTTCAGCAACTCCAGTGGCCACTGTCTCCGCATCAATGATACAATTTAGTTCATTTTCAGAGTCTCAATAATTTTATAGTAAAATACAGTAAGTCTACTCTAATGATATTTTACTCCTCCATCCTGAGGACCTTGGGAAGGTGATGCCCATTCCACCTCTCAATTGAGAAGGGGCTTCGATCCCATATGGCTGCTGGATAGGTGTGGGCTCGCTGGCAATGATTAGCGGCCCACGAGGTCCGGGCAGCCTTCCACGGCTCAGCGGGGAGCCCCTAGGCTAGCGCGTAGGCCTAGGTTCTCCAGGCGTGGGGGACGCGTGGTAAAAACCACAGAGACAGCCTGAGCGCAGGAACAAGTCTGCTTTATTGTGGAAGTACACTTGGTTATATAGGGTTGGATGGAGGGAGGGGCAGGAGCTGGGGCAGATTACTACAGGGCGGTAGTGGATAGGCGGAGTTGTGCAGGCGGCTATGAGGTAGGCAGTAGCTGGGGAAGAAGGCAGATTATATGTTGGCAATGTGGGCGGGACTGGCGGGAAGGACAGCAATGGCTGGAGGAAGGAGATAACAAAGGCTGGGGGAAGGGATGGAGGGAGGCAGCAACAACTGCTCCTTCTGTTTTTTAAAGGAAAGTAAAAGAAGACAAAGTATCAGGCTGGGGAGGGATGAGGGGTAAAGGGGCGGGATTGACTGGTGATGGGCAGATGGCATATCATTTGGCCAGAATGTATGCATAGCCCTTAGGGTTGGCACGTGCCGGTGCTAGACGGAATATCTAACCTGATGTTGCGCACGCTTCTTCGGGGTGGATAGCGCTGTGGCTAGCTTAATTGCGAAGAATTCTCAGACATATAGCAATAAAGGGGGGCGGGGGGTACACCCAAGCCCTTTGCGTCGAGGGAAGCGAACCCGTGCCGACGGCTAGAGTCAGAGAGCTTCACAGCAAGCAGCTTTACAGGCGGGAGGTGAGGTGGGAAGAGGGGTGAGGATGTGGTCGAGATTGAGGAATGGAATCAGAGGCAACAAGACGTTGGTAATGGATCTGAACAAATGAGGAGAATACACTGTCAGCATGATCTTTGGCAAGGCGAATAATTCGTCGAATGGCCCAGGGACCAACTGTGAGACCTAGGATGATGAGCAGAACTGGGGTTAGCAATGGGAGGAGATAGGGGAGGAGGGGCTGCAGGAAGCCCTAGGGGCCGGCAGTTTGGGCTCGTTCAAGTCGGCGTTGGTTGAGACCTTTTTCAAGTTCTTTTAAGCTAGAGTCTACTAAGCCGGTATAGTTGGCATAAATGCAGCATTCTTCTCCTAGAGCAGCACATAGGCCACCTTCTTTAAGGAGGAGGAGGTCAAGGCCTCGGCGGTTTTGCAGGACAACTTCAGAGAGAGAATTAAGAGAGTCTTTAAGGTATTTGACTGCATCACGGAGGTAGATGATATCAGAGTCTACTGCCTGTCTGAGGTTTTGGAGGGCGGAGGTTTGTGTGGCTAGAGCTGCAACACCAGTGGCAGCTCCAGCTGTAGCTAGGAGGGTAGTGACAGTGAGCACAGCAGTAATAGGTTCGCGTTTGTGGAGGTAGATAGCTTCTTGCGTGTGATCAAAGGCTTCAAAGAAATGTAGAGGAGTGCGATAGATAACTCGAGGCGTGAGAAGGATGAGAACACACGTTTCTTTGGTTTTGTTAAGTGTGGCAACAGATAAGCATGGAGTAAGTCCCGTGGAGGAGCAGAGCCATTGGGTGGTGTTTAGGGGAACTAAATATTTGGCAGAGATGTGTGGGGAGGTATAGTTGGCACAGACGGTAAGGCTAGGAGTGTGGGAAGAACGGGGGTGAATGCATATACCCTTGGAAGAGATGTGCGTAAAAGTGAGTGAGATATGAGTAGATTGATCCCAATTGCAGGAAGAGGGGGAATCATCGGTGGAGGAAATAAAGAGTGGCGCGGGAATAGCAAGTGGATCATAGAGGGGGAGGCTGGGGGAAAGATAACCAGCAAGAGCGAGTGAGGTTGGGGTGGGAGGAGTTTAGAGAAACGTATGAAGCTTTAATCAAGTTGATGAGGGGGCTGGAGTACTTAGTGGGAGGCAACTGAAGGCTGACAGGCGATGAGGCGCGAAATGATGAAGAGGGAAGGGGGGACGCGGAAGGGGTGGCAGACGTAGGAGGTGGTGGGTTGAGAAACCGGTTTGGGCCGATGTTTGCTGGGCGACTGGAGGGGGGTCTTTTCCGGATTGTGAAAAAGGCTCCTGAATCATAACCGGTCATGTATAGACGGATTCCCCATGTATGACCCACGAGCCAAGTGTCTGCGGAGGGGTCTTTGACGAGGAAGGAGACATTTGGGCGTTGGGGGGACAGTTGTCTACTGAGCAGGTAGAGGTTAGGATCTTTGTTAGAGGGTTTAGCCCAACCAACAGCCATGGTTTCACATCCCCATGAGGGACAGAAGAAATGCGCGGGGTCGTGGCAGGAAGTGGAGGAGGAAGCAATGGAGGAGGGGCAGATGTAGTAGCCAGAAATAGGGGGGCCCTGAGGGCCGGCAATGGCGTATGCTCCGCCACCGTAACAGCCCTGGCCCTGGCATCCTGGATAGCAGTCAGGAGCTTGGCCAGTCAGGCTACAAAGGTGGAGTGAAAAGGAGGGTGGCCCCTGCAGTGACGTTGAAGGCGAGAACTGCGTCTGATTTCCAGTCAGAGAGGGTCCAGTTAAATGGCTGATGGGATGAATAGCTCTGGGCAGAGGAGGCTAGGGACAACATGAGAATGAGGAGATGAATGAGACGAGGGAGGGTAGGGGAACAAGGGGTGGGTGTGTGAACAGAGCGGGCCTGTCGGAGGAGCTGGAGAACTTGGCGTTCGATGGGGTCATCATCTTCAAGAGAAAGTCGGCTTAGGCGGCGGGCAAAGAAGCGTTGTCGACGTCGTTCGCGGCGAGAGAGAGCTGGTGTGGTCCCCATGGGCGACGGTGTTGGGGTAGTAGGCTCAGATGAATGTACTTGGGGGCACATAGTGGTCATGGGAGAAGGACTACAAGAGAGATGAGGATAGCAATTAGAAGCAGCCAGGCGACAGCGAGGAGAAGACGTTGACGAAGTTTCCAGTCTGTTGGGGCTGTGGCTGCGAGACAGACAGCTGAAAAGATTGTTAGAAAAATGAAAATTGCAAGAAAAAAGCAAAGTAAGAGTGGGTGGGAGGGGAGCTTGAGGAGCATTTGCACGGTGAGTTCCCTTTATTGATAGGTTATAAGGCACGTTTTGGTGAAGGTCAGGCACTTGTCAACGGCGGGTGACGGAGGCAGCAAAGGCTTCTCTTGTGCAGAGTTGGGTCCTTTGAAAGATCTGAAATGACAAAAAGGAAAAAAGAGCCCCCATAAAGGAGGGGCAATCAGCAGAAAGAAACTTAGAGAGAGCACTTATTGGAATAGAAACATTTTTAGGAGGGGGCTTGGCCGATGTCTCAATCATTGCCATTAGCATTGTGTTCTGGTATCAAAGGACGTGGGATGTCTTCGGGGTCTGGCGCTAGTGGGCGCGGGATATCATCTAGGTCAAGCTGCTGTGTTGCAGGCCGGATGTACCGTCCTGGGACCCAAAGAGGCTGTCGTTCTGTTTCTGGGAAAATACAGGCGAACCCTCTTCCTTGTGCTAGTAGAGGGGCAGGTTCTTCTTGCCAGCGATTGGAAGCTGGGTCTTTCCAGTAGACCACAGGAGTTTGAGAAGGTGGCCACATAGGTCCCCAATGCTTATGCGTGGGAGAGAGTCCTTGACTATCAAAAGTTAGGAGATTGTGATGGATGAGACAAGCTGTTACAACATCTGCTGGAGCTTTGTGGGGAGAGGAGGTTCTCTCCTTTTGAATGAGCAGCTTGAGCTGTTGGTGAGTGTGTTCGACAATTCCTTGTCCTTGTGGGTTATATGGGATGCCGAAGTGATGTGTGATGCGATACATCTGCACAAAATTGGCAAAGGAAGCACTGCAGTATGCTGGTCCGTTATCTGTTTTGAGGTCCCATGGGACCCCCATAAACAGAATGGCTTGGCGAAGAGCCTTGATGCAATGTTTGGCACTCTCCCCTGCGAGGGGCACTGCGTAGCACAGATGGGAAAAGGTGTCAATGGCTACGTGAAGATACTTGAAGCGGCCGAAGGCGCTGACATGAGTGACATCTAACTGCCACCGCGAGTTAGGCCGGAGGCCGCGAGGGTTGACACCTCAGGGCTGCAGGGGCCCCAGAGGGAGGAGAGGGGTGCACACACGGCACGAGCGCACTAGGTGTTTGCAGGTTTCAGCGGGTAATTCTGGATAGAGCTTGCGAATTGTCCACGCCGAGTAATGAAACCGCGAGTGCAGCAACTTAGCATGGTTGATGGGGTCTCCAAGCAGATTTTCATCCACAACATAATCTTTGCAGGCTAAAGGAAATACTTTAAAGCTTGACACCGCCGCATCGGCAAGGTCGTTGCCGTGGGCAAGGGGCCCCGGAAGGTTGGAATGACTTCGCAAATGTGTGATGAACCAGGGCTGCTGTCTCATTTCAAGTAAGCACTGCATGAAGGCAAGCGCTCGGTCAATGTTTGAATCGCCTGGCAAAAAGGTGGCAAGTGGCAGGCTGCGGCAAACTTGTAGCGTGTATAGGCTGTCTGTAAAGATATTGAGAGGCTGGCTTGGGTGGAGATTGAGGACCGTTGCGACCGCTAGGAGCTCGCCTACTTGAACAGAAAAGTCATTGGCGAATACTAAGTGCTGGGGCTCAGGTTTTCCAGGAGTGTAGATAACGGCTGCAAACGCTGTTTTTGAGGCGTCTGTGAAGGCAGTGATGGCTGATGGAATGGGGTTCCGTGCAGGCAACGGGCGGAACGGGTTAGAGAATGCTAACTGAGACACCCCTTGCAGCAAACGGTGATGAGGGTAGTGATTATCAAAGGAGCCGCGAAAGAGCTCTACCAAGCTCTGCATCTGGGTATTGTTCATAATAAGGGAAGAAACTTCTTTGGCATCAAGAGGCCAAACAATAGTGTGTGGCGGGATACCATACGTTTGTATGGAAAGGAGGACTAAGTCAGTAGCCAACGCAATCCAGGCCCTTAGGAAAGGGCAGATTTTTGGGAGCTTGCTCTTTGACGTGTGCAGAAAAAGAAGAGGACCATCTTGCCACAGGAGACCTGTCGGGGTGACCGGTGTCGGCAGAACCAGGGCAAAGATTGGAAGATCTGGAGAGAATCGCTCGAGGCGACATTGCTGAAGCGCATCACTGACTTGTTGGACGGCTTCTTGTGCAGCGCGGGTGATGGTGATCTTTTGCCGGACTGCAGCAGGTGGGCTATCTTTGGTTTGCAGAAGCTCGAAGAGAGGCTGCATTTGTGCTGTCGTGATGGGAAGTGCTGATCGAAGCCAACTGATTTGCCCACAAAGTTGCTGAAGTTCAGTCAGTGTCATAGTGGGAGAGATGTGCAGCCGAGGGCTTGACGGTTGTATGGAGTGATGGAAATGAAAGCCCAAGAATTGAAAAGGAGGTTTGAGGTTTATTTTGTCTGACTGTACGGTAAGCCCGAGACTCGAAAGGTTGGTCATCACTGCAGAAAGCAGGTCATTGAGAAGGGTGCTAGAACTCACTGCTAAGAGAAGATCGTCCATATAATGGATGATGTATGTTTCTTCAGGCTGGAAATGAGAGCGCAGCGGCTCGAGGGCACAGTTGACATAAAGCTGGCACATGGTGGGGCTATTCCGCATACCTTGTGGTAGCACTCTCCACTGGAATCGGCGTGCTGCGCCCTGGTTGTTGGTACGTGGGACTGTAAATGCAAATCGTGGGCAGTCCCGTGGGTGAAGAGGAATGGAGAAAAAACAGTCCTTGATGTCGATGGTCGCCGCATGAAAATGCTGGGGGACTGCAGTAGGATGGGGGCAGCTTGGCTGAGGTGACCCCATCGGCTTGATGTGCTTGTTGATTTCTCGAAGGTCGTGGAGAAGGCGGAACTTGCCAGTGTTTTTCTTGTTAATGACAAAGATTGGTGAGTTGTAGGGACTGGTGGACGGCTCAATGTGCCCCGCTTGTAGTTGTTCCTCGACGAGGGCAGAGAGAGCCTGTAACTTGTGCACGGGCAAGGGCCACTGCTCGACCCAGATGGGCTCCTCTGTGTCCCATTCCAGAGGGATAGGGTCAGGTCTTGAGACAGGAGCAGTGGCCCCTAGAAGGGGGGGGGGGCAGCGCGGCTGAGAAGGCTTCTGTGGTGATTCGAGCTTTTAGCTGGCTGAGGACATCTCGTCCCCACAGGATGGTTTGAACTGAGGAAAGGACGAGTGGACGAATTTGGCCTTCGTGACCTTCTCGATCGTTCCAATGCAAAGGCTGTGATGTCTTCCAGGAGGTAGCAGCTCCCGTGGCGCCAATGACTTGAGGGCCAGTCTCGAGGGGCCAGTGGTTGAAGGCAGCGATTTCAAAGGGAATACAAGAGATTTCAGCACCAGAGTCTAAGAGCCCTTCAAGCCACTGCCCGTTGATTTTGAGTTCGAGGGAAGGTTTCTGGTGACGTGTGATAGGCATTGTCCACATTAGGGCTTTGGAGCTCTCTTGAAGGCCTCTTGGGAGAGGGGCTGAGGCCTGCCCCGCTGGAAGTTTAAAGGCTGTTGCGAGGAGCGGCAATCACGAGCCCAATGGTACCCTTTTCCACAACGCGGGCATGGTGTGGGGGGGCCTCTCGGTCGGCGCAGTGCCTCGGCAGGGCGGGGAGCCGCTTGTTGAGGGCACTCGCGGATGAAATGACCAGGTTGACCGCATCGAAAGCAGGCAGAAGCAGAGGCAGAGGACACAGCCATGGCGGAGGCGAAGGCAGTAGTAAGCGCTTTAGTTTGAGGGTCAACATCTCGGCAGGCTAAGACCCACTCGTGTAACTGCTTGTCGCGAAGAGGGAGGATGACAGTCCGGAAGGGTGCGAGGCATCCGTCAAGAATAAGCTCTTTTGCTAACATAAATTGGGCGTCTTCATTGGTGATTTTCCGCTGACAGGCTTCTAGAACGCGTGCGACAAACGCGGGAAAGGTCTCTTGTGGGTCTTGAAGCATCTGCGCAAATTTGGTAGATTGCTTGGAGGAGACTAGCGAAAATGACCGCTGGACAAGGTTCTTTGCTCGTTGCCAAAACCCTGGATCTATATTGACATAAGACTGAGGATTAGCAAAGCAGTTGATTCTGGTGTAGGCGTCTGGTGGATCTCTGACACCGATGCGGGCGTTCTCTGCTACTTGCTGCTCAACAGCATGCTGATAATAGGCACGCCATTCAAGAAACTGGCCGGGCTGAAGGATGGCGCGGGCTAAGGAAATCCAGTCATAGGGGAGCGCAAGTTGAACTCCCAGTTCTTCTAACAATTGTTGGACATATGGGCTACCTATACCATCTTCTTTCACGGCCTTTCGCAGTGTCTTGATCTCTTTGGCCGTAAAGGGAAGCCAGGTCTGAGGGCGTTGTGGCGTAGGCAGCGGGTTGAGCGGGTAAAGCTGAGGGGCGGAAGGGTGCACTCTTCCGGAGTCGCCGTTATATGGTGGTGGCGAGGGATGAGCGGTAGCGGGAAACAAGTGAGGGAGTGGCAGCTTAGCAGCGTCAAGGCGGCAACAAGCTGGCGGCGGGACCCTTTTGAGCGTCGGACAAGATGGCGGCGAAGCCACATCATTTCCGGGAGCCGGCCAAGATGGCGGCGAAGTCACGTCATTTCCGGGGGCCGGCCAAGATGGCGGCGGAGTCACATCATTTCCGGGGGCCGGCCAAGATGGCGGCGAAGCTACATCATTTCCGGGGGCCGGCCAAGATGGCGGCGAAGCTACATCATTTCCGGGGGCCGGCCAAGATGGCGGCGAAGCTACATCATTTCCGGGGGCCGGCCAAGATGGCGGCGAAGCTACATCATTTCCGGGGGCCGGCCAAGATGGCGGCGAAGCCACATCATTTCCGGGGGCCGGCCAAGATGGCGGCGAAGCCACATCATTTCCGGGGGCCGGCCAAGATGGCGGCGAAGCCACATCATTTCCGGGGGCCGGCCAAGATGGCGGCGAAGCCACATCATTTCCGGGGGCCGGCCAAGATGGCGGCGAAGCTACATTATTTCCGGGGGCTGGCCCGGGGGATGACGAGACAGGAAGGGGCGGGTAAAGGCGAGAGGAAGCGCCTTTGTTCCCGCCGGCGGGCTCTGATCCGGGTGAGGAAGAAGCAGGAAGCACGCCATCTTGGGCAGGGGTGGAGGAAGGAGGAGGAGGTCCGCCATTCTGAGGAGCCACAGAAACGGTTTCTGTAGGCGGCGGGGAGCGCGAGCGGGGAGGCTCGCGCTCGAGAGCTGCGGCGAGCTGGTCAGACAGAGAATTCGTGTCTCTAAGATCATCGGGCTCATAATCATTGGGTTGTTTAATCGATTTGTCCCGGATGACTTCGGATGGTGCACCAAGGAGGCAGGCACGAACGGCCACAAGAGTAGGCAGCAGGCCGGGCGGAAAAGACCGCCTTTCATGCTCTATGGCAGAGGTAACTCGATCTATTAACCGTGAGTACGTGTCCGGGCTCCAGAGCTGGCAGGTGGCGAGCCACGGATTGAAGGGGAGTAGTAAGTCCCAATATTTTTGGAGCTGTTTCAGGGAAACGCGAACCCCATTGGTATCAAGCAGGGCGGCTAAAAGCCGAACCTGAGGGGTATGGTGTGAGGAGAGGGAGGTGCCCATAGTGGGAGAAGAGAAGACGGCGATGGGGTCCCTACCTGGAGAGCTGAAACGGTCGCCAGTAGACAGCAGCAACAGCAGACAACAGGGGCCGTAGGGCGGTGGAAGGAAAGGATCCCAGACGAGCCCCCAAGTGTGGGCTCGCTGGCACTGATTAGCGGCCCACGAGGTCCGGGCAGCCTTCCACGGCTCGGCGGGGAGCCCCTAGGCTAGCGCGTAGGCCTAGGTTCTCCAGGCGTGGGGGACGCGCGGTAAAAACCACGGAGACAGCCTGAGCGCAGGAACAAGTCTGCTTTATTGAGGAAGTACACTTGGTTATATAGGGTTGGGTGGAGGGAGGGGCAGGAGCTGGGGCGGATTACTACAGGGCGGTAGTGGATAGGCGGAGTTGTGCAGGTGGCTATGAGGTAGGCAGTAGCTGGGGAAGAAGGCAGATTATATGTTGGCAACGTGGGCGGGACTGGCGGGAAGGACAGCAATGGCTGGAGGAAGGAGATAACAAAGGCTGGGGGAAGGGATGGAGGGAGGCAGCAACAGATAGGACTCTTGTACCCACAGCTGTAGATTCTCTTGGTTCCCTGGTGTGGTGGTTGTCCATCCTCACTTCCCTGTCAGCTGACCTGGGTAAATCCAATAAATTGGAGAGGAGGTGTTGCAACACCTCAGAGGCTCAGGACCCAGCTTGCACATAGACAGCCCAAAGATTCAAGTCTCCTGGGCATACACCAACCCCAGCACCAACCAGAGGTTCAATATAAGGGACAGAAGAGGCACGTGTAGAGAAGTCGCATCGGAATCCAACTTCATAACACTCAGGAGCACAAATTCCGAAGATGGGCCCATAGGCAAGGAACTGAACTCCGGAGCCACCTGCCAGGACCATAGGACCTGGGTGTTCCGTAGTCCTCAAAGCACCACCACCTGGGTTTGTATCTACTTTGGCTGTCTCTGAGACCCTGCTGAGACATGGGTAAGCTTGACCCCTCTGATGACCTCCCAACACATTTAAGTCTCTTAAGATTATGAACTCATTTGTCTTTATCATTTCCCCCTTTTATTCAAGGTCTTTTTCTAGTAGATTCAAAAGCCATGCTTGGTAGTAATCCCTCAGTGCCAGGGAGGCTCATCGCCGTGAGTCATGTCCCACTCTGGGACATGAGTTTGGCTGAGTTTGGCTTAGAGAGTGGCCACATTTGAGCAACATGGAGGCTCTCAGGAGGTAGCTCTTAGGCACCCTGCAAAACCAGGCCAAGTTGAAATTACAAGCACAATAGGCTCATTAAGCATAGTCATCGGTATTGAGGGCTCATCATTGGGCCATCCTTCTTCACTGGTCATTGCCCTCACACTTGGTTGCTTTCCCATTGGGGAATGTGACAGAGCTCTCCAGGAAGGGAACTCTACACTCCCTCAGTTGTGTGAATCTCTACCCACTGTGTCAAAACCCAATGAACATCCAAGCATATCTATATACCCTATACGCATGCCCAGGTGAACTCCCTTCCATGCATCCCCCATCAATGACACCCCACAACAATGCTCCTCCCCTGCCATAGGTGAATCCTGTTGTGATCCAAAACTTTTTAAAACATTAAGCCTAATATATTGCCAAATTCAATAACAGAAAAATGAGGTAGTAATGACAGGTTTAAATATTAGAAATAAATACATAATTTATAAAAACTAAAGTAAAAAACCTCTGAAGTACACCTGGTCCCCAGAGTCACTTTAGAACCAAAGGCCCAGAGAGGTTGAAAGTGAGAAAGTTGGCAACAGTACTGAAATACGGCATGCAGATAATAACGAAAAGAAAGTTAGGCTCACTTGAATAATAGCAAACAAAATTAAAGCAACCATGTCTACAAAAGACAAAGTATTCATATATTCATAAAAGGGTCAATATCAAGAACATACAATAACTAAAAACATACATACATGGAACAACACAGTACTTAAATACAGAGAGGAAAAAATGACGTATTTTAAGTGAGAAATAGATCTATCATAATAGTTGGAGAATTTAATTTTCCACTTTCACAAATGGATAGAAAAACTAGACAGACAATCATTAAGGATAGAGAGGACTCGAACAACTCTATAAGCCAACTAGATCCCATAGAATATATTCTTCTCAAGTTCACATGGAATATTTCTAGAATAGACCATACGTTACCCCACAACATATATAAAAACACTGAAACATGATGTATCTTCTTTTACCAAAGTAGAATGAAACTAGAAATCAAAAATAGAAGGTAAATTAGAAAGTTTCACAAGTATGTGGAAACTCAATAGCACACATGAATCTATGGTTCACAAATGAAATCGTGAGCGGAATTAGACAACACCCTGAGAGAAACAGAAATGAATACACAACATATCAAATCTTAAAAGATGCAGTGAAAACATTAACAGAGAAATTTATAGCAAAAAGCAACTTTATTTAGAAAGAATAACCATCTCAAATCAAGAACATAATTTTATATCTTAAGGAAATACACAAAGAAGAGCAAACTAAATCCAAAGCTGGGAATAAAGATTAGAGCGGAGATGAATGAAACAATAGAAAAACAATAGAATCAACACAACTAAAAGTTAGTTCTGCGAAAAGATCAACAAATAAGAAAATCCTTTAGGTAGATGGGTAGAGGATAAAAGAAAAGAACAATCTATTCACTAAAGTGAGTAATCAGAGTAGTGACATTTCTAAAATGGGTTTTAAGAGTACACTACAAGCAATTGTGCCTGAACAGATATCTTTGACAACATGGACCAATTCCTAGAAACGCATCTTACCTTCTTTGTAATATTTGCTCTTAAAAATTCACTGCTCTGAAAAAAATACTTTTGGGACATATGTTTTAAAACATACTTTAGGTAATCATGTATTGTAGTTTAAAAATAACCCCTATTTTTATGTTATCCTTTTTCTTTCCATCTGGCCATTTCGCAACATTCTTAAGGGAGGATGTTGGGTATATGGACCATGACCTAAACCTTCTTTGAAGACATAATGAAAAAAAAGACACTGAGGAAGAAATGTAAGAAATTACCACTGTACATACAGGACAACAGTTATTACAGTGATGAAAGGGAAAACATTATAAATTATTTTTAATATTTTTCATTTTAATACCCCAAATTTTTTTACGTTTAGTTTTAGTTTTGCTAAATGATTACACATTTTATTTATGTTTAAACCTATCATTACTACCTCATTTTCCTATTAATCTAATTGGCAATATACTTGGTTTCATTTTTTAAGAAGTTTTGGATCACAGAAGGGTTACAACTATGGCAAGGGAGGAGCACTGGTGTGGGTTGTTCAGTGATGCGAGATAAATGACAGGAAGTTCACCTGGGCTTACATATAAGGTGTATTAATATGTTCAAATGTTCATGGGGGATTACCACAGTGGGTAGAGATGCACACGAAAGAATACTGTACTCCCACCCTGGGGATTTCCGCCACATTCTCTAATGGAACAGCAACAATCCCCCAAATACAGGGCCAACGACCACTGAAAAAGGATGGTCCCTTTCAAACTGAAAGTAAAGAGAAAATTAAGGAATTTGAAAAACACTCATCATGATTGCAAATATTATTACACCCCACCCACTTGGTAGGTGCCACGGCAGCCACCAGTAAGGAACTGGGAGAGGATGGTGGCTTGCGAGGCTGGTCGGCTTGGGTTTAGGTCTCCTTGCAGTTCTCAGAAATCAAGCTGGTTGCCAAGTGTGGGAGAAGCAGCAGAGGCAGTGGCTCTGCTGCGTCACTCTCCTCTCCCTTACTTTGGACTGGGGAAGGCCAGATGACCCAGGTGGCTGGAGGGGAGTATGCTGCCCCAGAATGGGAATTCTCTACACCAGGATATGGAGGCTGTTCAATGACCAGGAGCACAAAATTATCATTGCTGGACTGGATAATGCAGAGAAAACTACCATCCTTTATCAATTTTCTATGAATAAAACTTGAAACTGGGCATACTTCCCCTACAAGAGGAAGTGTAGGAAGCTATATAGAAGACATAGTGCATTAGGACCTAAAAAAAGCTTGTTTGCTGATTTTTACTAATAAACAAGATGTTAAAGAATGTACGACTAAAGCAGAAATCTCCCAGTTTTTGAAACTAACTTCTATTAAGGGTCACTAATGACATATCTAAGCACGCTGTGCTGTTACTGGCTAGGGATTGTGCCACGGACCTGAATGTATGATGTCAAAATTTAAGATTAGATGATCTCTACCAATCTCTTTTCATAGACTTTACTTGAAGGCTGCAAAAATTAATGGCTTAGATACATTTATAATAAACTCACTGAAACTTTTTCAATACAAAAACAAAGATGAAATCTTACCTTCCAATTTGCTTTCTCCTTAATTCCTTTCAAAGTAAGGTCTTAAAACTGTGACTGACACTTTTCTCACAATGAATCCTCTCAGGACACTGGGTAGCCTGTGGTAAGTATAAAGAGAAAGGAAGGCCACTAACTTGAAGAAGTTTACTATCAGTAAAAACCTCCCTAATTGCATGTTCTCTTGTTCTAAGTCAAGATACAAATCAGCACACTCAGTTTCCAATATTTTAAAAGTGTGATGTTTCTTACGAAAAGTATTTTTCATAAGGTTGTATATGTATTGCGTATATATCTCAAGTTCAAGTTAATGGCTTTGATTTATGTTCTAAACAAAAGTGATTAAGGAGCACAAGAATTAGTAATAGCCTTAGTTGTAACCATATACTGGCATTGGTGTTAAGGGCCATTTTGTACTTTTCTCCTTAGGCTCTTGGTATTATACTAACCAACGCCCAAATCACTGAGTTGCTCTTAAAAAAAAAAAAAGGAAGAAAGAAAAAGGAAAACATCTTGACGTTGTGTTAATATCTTAGTGTTGGTCAAATCATGTGGGAATGTACCACAACTGAACAAGTCATATATCAGATTCCTGGCTTCAGTTTTACCACAGGGTAGAATTACACAGCAATAATTATAAAATCATTCCTTGCATAGGTCTGTATGTCACCTATATTACTGAATGACTGGATAAATAAAATAAAGTCACTCATTCATTGTGATTTAAATTATCAAGTATTTTTTTCAACATTAATTGCAAACTGTGGTGTGAAACCTGTCTATTCAAGAAGTAATTATCTGTGTGCATTTCAAGTAAATTTGAGAAGAAAAGTGAAGTACCTTTTCAAAGCAACAACAGTAATTTCTTAAATGGAGTACATTGAGATTTTCAGATTTCTATTAGTTGTCTGTATCTTGTTCTACCACATGAATACACTGTTTGGCAATTTAAAAAACACAGATATTGTTACAGTTACATGCCTACAAAAGATACGCATGTACAAAATGAGATTGGAGGCATACTGATTTCACCTTACCATGGAAATATACAAAATTCAAGTCAGATTTTGTATTTTCTACAGGAGAAATTTACCTTCGCTGAATACATATGACTTACAAAACAAGTTTCTGACGCAGCTCTTAAATAAAGTGATAATTTAAGTCCTGGACATATTTCAATTTAGGTACTTTTCGGCAGTATGCAATAGTAGGCATTGAAAATCACAATTGGGTCTTGAACTTCAAAAACTGATTTCTGTTGATGCATAAATTTTACTTAGTGCAACTTACTACATCTGGAAGGCAAAGTATCTTGTAAAATCTTCATAACAAACAACTAACCAATTTAAAGGGTATAATCCCGGGACATTTACTACATTCTCATGGTGTGCAGGTATCACCTCTAGGTATTTTTTAAACAGTAACAGTCACACTGCAAAAAAGGACATGTCAGCAAGCTAAACTTGAAGTAATAGAAAATTCTGACTTTTTCATGAGAAATTGTGCAACATGGCAGTTTTGTCCTTGAAAACAAGATAAATTAAAAGTAACATTAATGAACTTAGGGAGCTCATATGGGCCCAGGGGTTGAGCGCCCGCTTCCTACACGTGAGGTCCGAGTTCGGTTCCGGTGCCTCCTTAAAACAAAACAAACAAAAAACCACCATTGGGGAACCAGAGTGGCTCAGTGGTGTACTGCCAGCTTCCCACACACAAGGTCCCGGATTCACTCCCCGGCCTTGGTACGTTAAATAAAAAATTTACTCAAAAGTTTGCTTTAATTAAAGTCAGAAATATAAAATTATTATAAATGTTGGAATGTGGGTTACTAACGCTTAAAGGTAACGCTGGGAGCCGCACTGCCCGTACTTGTAAGTCTGTCAACATTTCTTTCGCCTCTGTCAGCGGTGCAGGAACAGCCGCCCCTCTGTGACCGCCGAGGGCGCCGCGCCGAGGAGCGCCCCTTCCCTCAGCCCAGGGCTGGGCCACGCCCGCCCCCGACCTCTCCCCTGGAAGCCGCAGTACTCTCCTACCCTTTCAGGCTGCAGACGTCCTTCCTCTCTGAAGCTCCGTCAGGACTGTCTCCAGCAAGCGTCCTGGACACGCACACGCCCGACAGCACGCCCGGCTCGAGCTGGCGGCCTCAGTGAGCGGGGGCTCTGGGCGAACACGCCTCCTGCGCGTCCCCTGAGGAGACGATGAACTAACGGGGGCGGCGCAGGAACCCGAGTCCTCCGCTCACGTTAGGGAAGAAAGCGCTGGAAGCACCGCCACGCAGCCCCGCGCCCCCGCGGGAAGAGGGGCTCTCCTCACGCCCACCGCCGAGCACCCCGTCCTGGCAGCTCCCCGCGGCCGCGCGGGACCAGGCCTTCCACCTCCCGCCGCGGCTGCTCCTCCCGCAGGAACGCGGGGGCGTTTCCGGGGTTTCCTCAGGAAAGGCGGCAGCGCGCCCCCTGCAGGCGGGCGGCCACAGCGCGGGAAGCGCCGGCCCAGCTGGGTGGTGGAAACGTGCCCCTCACCTGCCCGCCCCGCGCCTTCATCTCTAAGACGGCGTTGGGAGTGTTCAGGGCCAGTCTGCGGAGCCTGGTGACGTGGACTCCTCAGCGCAGTGACCCTGAAGCTTCAGGGGGAAGGGCCCAGAAGGAGCAGGATCCAGGAGCCTCCAGCCCAAGCCCAGGCACCCGGGTCCACAGCAGTCCTGGACCCAGACTTTATCCCCGCCCCGTGGGGGACCGCAGGGGAAAGCTCCCGGTGCAGCACAAAGCCTGCATGTGACTCCCCACATCACTCCGTTTAGCAGAGTCCTCCTGCCTCCATGGCACCAGCCCCTGGCCTCTCCAGTCAGGAGATAACCACAGTGTGCTGGTCCAGGAGCTCACTGCCACCTGGAGGCTTGGCAGGCCCAGAACAGTGCACCAGCCCCGGGTGCAGGGAGATGTGGGTGCACAGAAGCCCAGCGGGGCCTGCCCGGGGTTTACTACCTTCCTTCCGAACTCAGAAGTTTCCTGGGGAATATCCAACATAAAACCTGTCTCAGCAGGTAAGTCACCCATATGTTGAAGTAAAAATCCTTCTGTATTATTTTTTTCTTCTGCATTCATCACTCCAATCATTATTAGAGCTTTTTCATTATTTCAATAATAATAAAAAAGCAAACAAGAAAATTCTTCACTTCTCAGTCTCTTTTTCTCTTCCTGTACCTAGCTGCAATTTCTGGCTGTTCTTCAACAATTACTTTATTAAGCAGTTTTATTGAGATATATTCACGTACCATATGACCTATCTAAAGTGTATAATCAATGACTTTTAGTAGAATCACAATATTGTGAAATCATCAGAAAAATTTTTAGATTTATTTCATTACTCCAAGGAGAAAAACTCCACACACCTTAGTATGCCTTCCCTAGCCCCAATTAACCACTAATCTAATTGCATCTTTGAGTTTCTATTAGTCTACTTAAGAGGATTCTTAAAATATGTTCCACAATATATGTAGTTCATAGTAATGAAATTGTACAGTATTTGTCCTTTTGTGTCTGGCCTGCTTCACTCAGCATAATGTCCTTGATATTCACACTTCTTCTTCTTACAGCTGGGTGATATTCCATCATGTGCATCCACCACAGTTTGTTGATCCATTCATTGGTTGATGTACACCTGGGTCGTTTCCATCTTTTTGCAATCCTGAATAACGCTGCTTTGAACATGGTGTGCAGATGTTTGTTTGCATCACTACTTTCAGTTCTTCTAGGTATATACTCAGTGGTGATATTGCAGAGTCACGTGGCAAATCTTTATGCAAATTCTTTTAGGAATTGCCAAACAGTCCTCCACAGTGGCTGTACCTTCTGCGTTCCCACCAACAGTGAATAACTATTTCCATCTGTTCACATCCTCTCCAACACTTATATTTGTCTGTCTTTTTAATAGTGGCAATTCTCATAAGTGTGAAATGATATGTCATTGTAATTTTATTTTTAATTTCTCTTCCCTTCCCCAACCACTCCCCCACCCCCCAATTGTCTGCTCTCTGTGTCCATTCACTGTGAGTTCTTCTGTGTCTGTGCAGATTCTTGTCAGTGGCACCCAGAAACTGTGTCTCTTTTTGTTGCATCATCTTGCTGCATCAGCTCTCCATGTGTGCGGTGCCGTTCCTGGGCAGGCTGCACTTTTTATGCACTGGGCGGCTCTCCTTATGGGTGCACTCCTTGGGCATGGGGCTTCCCTACATGGGGAACCCCCCTGCGTGGCATGGCAGTCCTTGAGTGCATCAGTGCTGCTAGGGTGCCAGCTCATCACATGGGTCAGCAGGCCCTCGGTTTGAACTTTAGACCTCCCATGTGATATGTCGAAGCCCTATCCGTTGGGCCAAAACCACTTCCCTCATTGTAGTTTTAATTTGCAATTCCCTAATCATTTGTTATGTTGAATATTTTTTACATTTGTTTTTGCCATTTTTATTTCTTCTTTGCACAAATGTCTATTCAAATCTTTTGCCTGTTTTTAAATTGGGTCGTTTGGCTTTTTTTGTTGAGTTGTAACTTCTCTTTATATATCATGGATATTAAACACTTCTCAGATAGTGATTTCAAAATAATTTCTCCCATTGAGTTGGCTGCTATTTCAACCTTTTGACAAAGTCCTATTTGATGCAAAAGTGTTTAGTTATGGGGAGGTCTCATTTATTTATTTTTGTTCTTGTTGTTGTATATGTTTTCAGTGTAAGGTCCAAGAAACCACCACATACCACAATGTCTTTAAGATGTTTTTGTATATTTTCTCCTAGAAATTTTATGGTCTTGCCTTTCCTATTTATTTATTTATTTAAGTTTTTTCAAAGAATTTATTCCTCTCTCCTTCCCCATCCCGTTGTCTGCTCTTCGTATCCATGTGCTGTGTGTGCTTCTGTGTCTGCTTGTATTCTTGTCAGCAGTACTGGGAGTCTGTGTCTCTTTTTGTTGCACCATCTTGCTGTGTCAGCTCTTTGTGTGTGTGATGCCCCTCCTGGGTAGGCTACACTTTTTTTGCATGGAGCACCTGTCCATGTGGCGTGCACTCCTTGTGTGTGGGGCTCCCCTTGCAAAAAAGGTGCAGCCCTCCCAGGAGTGCTGCCGCACACACGGAGAGCTGACGCAGCAAGATGAGGCAACAGAAAAAGACACAGATTGGCGGTGATGCTGAGAATGCAAGTGGACACAGAAGAACACACAGTGAATGGACACAAGAGAGCAGACAATGGGGGGGGGGCAGGGGAATGGGAGAGAAATAAAATAAATCTTTAAAAAAATCAGTTGACTGTAGAGGTGAAGGTTTATTTCGGGACTCAATTCTATTCTACTGATCAACTGCTCTATCTTTATGTCTGTAGTCAGTACTGTGCTGTTTTGACCACTGTAGCTTTGTAATATGTTTCAAGGTCGGGCAGTGAAATTCCTCCCCTGTTGCTCTTCTTTTTTAGCATGGTTTTGCTATCCAGGTGCACTTTCCTTTCCAAATGAGTTTGGCAATTGCCTTTTCTATTTTAGAAAAGTAGGCTGTTGGAATTTTGATTGGCATTGCACTGAATCTATAAATCTGTTTGGGTAGGGTTGACATCATCAGATATTTAGTCCTCCAATCCATGAACACAGAATGTCTTTCCATTTGTTGAGGTCTTCATTGATTTCTTTTAGCATTGTTTTGTAGTTTTGTCCAAATAGGTTCTGTACTTCTTCAGGCAAATTGATTCCTAGATATTTGAGTCATTTTGTTACTTTCATAAATGGAATTTTTTCCCTAATTTCCTTCTCAGATTTTTCAATGCTAGAGTACAAAAACCTTACAGAATTTTTACAGCGATCTTGTATCCTGCCACGTTGCTGAACTCATTTATTTGCTCAAGTAGCTTTTCCTAGACCTTTCACAATTTTCTAAATATAGGATCATGAAATCTGCAGAGAGTGAGAGTTTTACTTGCTCTTTTCCTATTTGGGTGCTGTAGCAGTTTGATATGGTTATGAATCCCAAAAATTGATATTAGATTATGTTTGTAATCTGATCTATACCTGGGCATGATTAAGTTATGATAAGGGCTTTGATTGGGCCACATCGTTAGAGCATTAGTCCCCACCCCTTGGTGGGTGGGGACTGAGAGATAGAAGGCATGGCAAAGGACAGAGTTGGGGGTTTCTGATGTTGGAATTTTGATGTTGGGGTTTGATGCTGAAGTCAAATACACAGAAATAAGCACACAGGAAAGAGAAGTAAGCCCCAGGAAGAGAGGAACCTTGAGCCAGGAGAGGAACACAAAGGACTAGGGATGGCTCCTTAGACATGGCAGAAACCCCAGAGAGAGAGACAGAGCCATTCACCTGATAGCTACAGCTGACCTTGTGGAGAAAACAGGGGAACTGAGCCCAGAGGAACCCAGGGAGCCTGAACCCTTGGAGACGTCAGCAGCCATCTTGCTCCAACGCATGGAAATAGACTTTGGTGAGGGAAGCAACTTATGCCTTATGGCCTGGTACCTGTAAGCTCCTACCCCAAATAAATGTCCTTTAGGAAAGCCAACCAATTTCTGGTATTTTGCTTCAGCACCCCTTTGGCTGACTAAATATAATTTGTACCAAGGAGTAAGGAAGTGCTTTTGTAATTACTGAAATGCTGGAACAGTTTTAAAAATAAGTAAGGGGCATTTCTTGGAGGAATTGTGAGATGGCTTGGAAGAAAAGGCCTACAATGCTTTGAAGAGAGTGTTGATAGGAATGTGGCTGCTAAAGAAACTTTTTATGATGCCTTCAAAGTAAATGATGAAACTATTACTGGAAACTGGAAGAAAGGCAATCCATGTTTTAAAGTTGCAGAGAACTTAGCAAGATTAACTCCTTGTGTTTATGGAAGGAAGAATTTGAAAATGATGAGCCTGGGCATTTAGCTGAAGAAATTTTCAAAGCAAACCCAGAGAATGCATCTTGGCTTCTGCTTGCAGCTTATAGCAAAATGCTAGATGACAGAGATACGCTGAGGACCGAACTTTTGGGCACAAAGAAAACAGAAAGTGATTCTGGAAATTCCAATCCTCTGAAAAACAAGCTCCCAGATGAAAGTGCCACATTGGAGGACTTAACTAAACTTAGAACTTGTAAATCAGGATTGAAGATGCAGTTATCTCAAAAGTCTTACTGTCTGATGACTTGGACCCCTGCTTCTTGCATGCTAAAGCAACAAGGTTTTTGAGAGAACTGTATGAACAAAACCACTGTCAGTTTGGACTAAAAGGGACATAGAAATGAGAGAATGAAGGAGAAACACCTTTAAGAGGAAAACCATGGAAGCTGAGATCTGGAATTAAAACATCACCTTGGGCCAAGAGAGGAACCCCACCCGTGTATACAGAGAGGGTGAGTTTGCCCCAGCATTGAAGAGGGTGGATGTTTCTGCCTGATATTGTGGGAGAGTTTTGCAGCCCCAGGGTACAGAGAGGGTGGAGCACATTCCCCAAGAATTAGGATGGTAAGGTCGGCATCCCATAGATCTATGAGGGGTGTACCTGTCCCCTAAAGGTTAGGGAAGACGAGGTGGTCAACTCATTGCTCTCAGAGGGTTGAGCCTGTATGTCAAATGTTAGGGGGAATGTTGTCTTCGCATCACTGTACTAGGGGGGTTAAGACTCTAACCCAAAGATTGGATAAGGTGTGGCAATCACCCCAACACTCTGGGAGGGAGAGCTCTGGAGCTTGGTCAACACCCAGATGCTTGATGAGGGTGGAATCAAGAAAATGGCCTTTGGGCAAGCCTGTGGAAAGGGTGGGTTCCCACAAGGCACCAAGGAGTAGAGACCATCATCTTAAGAATGACTCTCAGGCTGAAATGGAATGGAGGATGCCCTGCAGGTTTACTGAACTATAGAGGACCCGTGAGGCATGTTTCACCCCCAATTTCTCCTTCTTATAAGGAAAATGTTTATCCATTGTCTGTCCATTTGTGTATTGGAAATAGATAAATTTTTTTGTAAGTTTCAGGGGTCTATAGCAGACAGGACTTTGCCCCAAGACAAACTGTATTTCTTAAAATTGATTGTGATATGATTTAGTACTTGCATTGTTGTTGATTTAAGGTTTATTTGAATATTGTAATGTGTTTTTGGAATTCAGATTGTGGAGTGTAGCGGTTTGATATGGTTATGAATTCCAAAAATAATACAGATGCCTTTAATTTTTTTCTTGTCTCTTTGCTTTACCTAGAACTTCTAATACGATGTTCAATAACAATGGCAACAGTGGGCATCTTTGTCTTGTTCCTGATCTTAGAGGGAAAGCTTTCTAACTTTTCCCATTGAGTACAATGATGGCTGTGGGTTGTCATATATGTCTTTTACCATATTGAAGCATTTTCCTCCTATTCCTATCTTTTGAAGTCTTTTTATCAAGAAAGGATACTGGATTTTGTCAAATGCCCTATCTGCATTGATTGAGATGTTCTTGTGGGGTTTTCCTTCCATTCGTTAACATGGTGTATTATGTTGATTGATTTTCTTATGTTGAACCAGTCTCTCATTCCAGGAATAAATCCCACTTGGTCGTGCTGTATGTCTTTTGATAGACTGTTGCATTTGATTTACAGCTATTTTCTTGATAATTTTTGCAACTATGATCATTAGAATGATTGTTCTGTAATTTTCCTTTCTTATAGTGTGTTTATGTGGCTTTGCTATTAGGGTGATGGTGTCATAAGATGTGTTGGGTAATTTTCCCTCCTCTTCAGTGTTTTGGAAAACTTTAAACAGGTTTGGTGTTGATTCTTTTTGAAATTCTTGGTAGAATTCACCTATGAAGCCATCTGGCCCTAGAGTTTTCCTTGTTGGGATATTATTGATGACTGATTCAATCTCTTTAAATGTGATTGGTGGGAAGCAGATGTGGCTGAACCAGTTGAGCATCCCCCTACCACATGGGAGGTCCTGGGTTTGGGTCCTGGTGCCTCTTAAAAAAGACAAGCAGATGCCCACACCCACTGAACAAGAGCTAGATGCCCACACCTGCTGCAATGAGAGTTGGACCCCACACTTGCAGCTACAAGAACTAGATGTTGCACCTTGCTGCAATGAGCAGACTTCTAATCCAGCAGATGACACAGGTCAGCAGATACCACAGCCCATGGGAAGTGGGTGGGCATTCATCTCCCGTGTGAGAAATCCCTGGTTTGGTTCCTGGTGCCTCCTGGAGAAGGTGAGCAAACAATGAGCAGACAAACAGAAACATTAGGGAAGGGGGATAAATTTAAATACATACATACATATATACATAAATGTAATTGGTTTAATTTCTTGAATTTCTAGTAGCGTCAGTGTAGGTTGTGCATTTCCTGGAATGTGTCCATTTCATCTAAGTTGCCTAGTTTGTTGGCATACAGTTCCTCATAATAGCCTCTTATGATCCTTTATATTTCTGTGGGGTCAGTCATAACCTTCCCCTTTCATTTCACATTGTATTTATTTGCATCTCCTGTCTTTTTTTCTAAATGGGGTTTTGCCAATTATATTGATTTTCTCTAAGAACCGCCTTTTGGTGTTTTTTTTTTTTTTATGTTGTTGTTGTTTTGTGTTTTGTTTTTTTTTTTAGGTGCTGGGACCGAGGATTGAACACAGTACCTCATATGTGGGAAGCTGGAGCTAAACCACTGAGCCACATCAGCTCCCCTGAGTTGGTTTTTTTTGTTTGTTTGCTTGTTGTATTTTGTTTGTTTTTAGGAGGTACTGGGAACCGAAACTTGATCCCCCCATGTGCAAAGCAGGCAGTCAACTTCTTGAGCCACATCTGCTCCCCCAACGTTTTGATTTTGATTTTATTCATTTTTTTTTGTCCTCAATGTCATTTATTTCTCCTCTAATCTTTATTATTTCTTTCCCTCTGCTTGCTTTGGGATGGGTTTGCTGTTCTTTTCCTTGCTTCCCAGTTTTTCAGTTAAATCTTTTTTTCTTTTTGAAGTACAGAGGGCCAGGGAGTGAATCCATGACCTTGTATGTGGGAAGCTGATGCACAATCACTGAGCCATATCAGTTTCCTATAGTTGGTTTTTTATTGGTTTTGCTTGTTGTTTTGTTTTGTTTCATTTTGTTTTTTCAGGAGGCACTGAGAACTGAATCCAAGACTTCCCATATGGGAGCCTGGAGCTCAACCGCTTGAGCCACATCTGGTCATTCAGTTAAATCTTAGAGTTTAGTTCTTTCTTCTTTTTTACTATAGATGTCATTGCTATAAATTTCCCTCTCAAGATTCCCTTTGCTGCATTCCATAAGTTTTGTATCTGTGTTCTTGTTTTCATTTGTCTCAAAATATTTGCTGATTTCACTTTCCATTTCTTCTTTGACCCACTGATTATTTGGTGGTGTGGTGTTTAACCTCCACACATTTCTGAATTTATCAATTTCCTGCCTATCACTGATTTCTAGTTTCATTCCATTATGATAGGAGAAGTTGCTTTGTATAAATTCAATCTTTTTACACTTACTGAGAGCTGCATTGGCCCTAACATGTGGTCTATCCTGGAAAATGATCCATGGACCCTTGAGAAGAATGCAAAACCCACAGAGTTTGGATGCAACATTCTGTATATGTCTGTTAGGTCTAACATGTTTATCTTATTGTTCAAGGTCTCTGTTTCCTTACTCATCTTCTGTCTAGTTTTTCTATCTAATGATGTGAGTGGTGTGTTAAAGTCTCCAAAGGTTACTATAAAGATTTCTATTTCTCTTTTCCAGATTCTCATGTATTTTTGGTCACCCTGGTTTGATGCATAGATATTTGTGACTACTCTATCTTCCTGATGGATTGTCCCTTTTAGTAATATATACTGGACTTCTGTATCTCATAACATTTTTGCATTTAAAGTCTGTTTTATCTGACATTAGTGTACCTGCACCTGCTCTTTTTTGGTTACAGTTTGCATGGCCTATCTTCTTCCAACCTTTTACTTTCAGCCAGTTTGTATCCCTGGGTCTAAGGTGAGTCTCTTGTAAGCAGAATATGGATGGCTCATATATTTTTATTTATTCAGTCAGCCTGTATATTTTGATTGGGGAATTTAATCCATTCACATTCAATGATATTACTGTAAATGCATTATTTCCACCATTTTATTCTTTGGTTTTCATATGTCACATTATATTTTCATCTAACTTTTTAATCTTTTGGATATCCTTTCTACTATTCTTTCTTCTATAGTCTCCTCCATGCCCCTCTCTCCTGTCTTTTTCTTTCAATCTCTAGGGCTTCCTTTAATATTTGCTGCAAAGTGGATTCTTTTTTACCAACTTTCTTAGTTTCTGTTTGTTTGTGAATATTTTATACTCACTTCAATATTTGAAGGACAATGTATTAATCAGCAAAAGGGGTGCTGATGCAAAATACCAGAAGTCTTTTGGCTCTCCTAAGGGGTATATATTTGGGGTAGGAACTTATAGATGTCAGGTCATAAAGCGTAAGTTAATTCCCTCACCAGAGTCTATTTTCACGTGTTGGTGCAAGATGACTGGTGATGTCTGTGAGGTTTCAGGCTTTCTGGGTTCCTCTCTTCCTGGGTCTTGCTTCTCTCCAGGCATAGGGTTCTTCTCTTCCCATGGCTTGCTTCTCTCCAGGCTCAGGGTTCCTCTCTTCCCAAGGCTTGCTTCCCTTTCCTCTGTGTGCTTACTTCCCTGGCTCCAGCTTAAGACTTCAGCAGCAAACTCCAACATGAGAACTTCAACGTCAAAAACTTCCAGCATCAAAAAACTCCAACTCTGTCCTTTGCCATGCCTTTTATCTGTAGGTCTACACCTACCAAGGGCAGGGACTCAAAACCCTAATGATATGGCCCAATCAAAGCCCTAATCATAATGTAATCATGCCCAGGTGCAGACCAGTGTACAATCATAATCCAATATCTGTTTTTCGAATTCGAAACTATATCAAACTGCTAGAGACAATTTTGCTGGATAAAGCATTGCCAGCTGGCAGGTATTCTCTTTCAATCTCCTAATTGTATCATACCACTGTCTTCTCACCTCCATGGTTTCTGCTGAGATATCCACAGTTAAGTTTTATTGGGCATCCCTTGTCTGTGAAGGTTTGCTTCTCCCTTGCTGCTCTCAGAATTTTCTTTTTATGTTTAATGTTTTACATTCTGAGTAGTATGTTTCTTGGAGCAGGTCTATGCAGGTTTATTTTGATTGAGGCACAGTGTGCTTCTTGGACATACAAGTTCATTCTTTCATGAGAGTTCCATTTTCTTAGTATTGCTCGTAATTTATTGCTGATGTCCAGACATTTGTGATGGTTAGACTAATGTGTTAACTGGGCCAGGTAATTGTGCCCAGTTGTTTGGTCAAGCAAGCACTGGGCTAACTGTAATACAAGGGCACTTATGGACTTTAGTTACCACTGACTTTACTACAGTGGTAAATCATAGATAGCTGATTACAATTACATCAATCAGGGAGACTGCCATCAGCAATGAGTGACGCTTTATCCAATCAGTTGAATGCCTCAAAAGGTGAAGTGATTCCAACATTGAGAGAGAATTTCCCAGCTCATCTTTGGGCAGACAGTATCTCCCAGAACTTATCAAGGACCTTCATTGGACTTTCGTTGGGGCCCCTGGTTGCAGCCTGCCTGTGGAACCTGGCCTTGTGCATCCCCACAGTTGCGTGAGAGCCTGATAAAATCTCTTACTATTGACAGATACCTCTTATTTATTCTATTTTCATAGAGAATCCTGACTAATACAACTTCTGGTTTTGATGGTAGTTTACACAGGTGCTTAATTTCTTTGTCTTTCATAGAGATTTAGTGGCGAGAGGTTGTGTGTTACTGCTGCTCTCTGATTCTCAGTTCAACCTGGATCATTAGGATTGTCCCTAATGTTAACTGCTCAAAACTGGTCGCTGGACCCAGTAATGGGTTGCAGACTCCCTTCCTAGGGACTTGGGGAGAAAGGATATAAAAGTCAGAAAAAGCCTTTCTTATTTATTTACTTTTTAAAAATTGTACTTTTTTACTTTTTTAAAAGAAACTTAGATTACATAAATTTTACATAAAAAATACAGGGGATTCTCATATGCTCCACTCCCTAGCCCTCCCATATTTTCCCACATCAACATTTTTCATTAGTGTGGTACATTTGCCACAATTGATGAACACATCTTGGAGCATTGCCGTTAAGCATGGATTATAGGTTACATTGTAGTTAACCCTCTCTCCCACAGTTTTGGAAGTTGTTAGAAATGGCCATACCATGGCCTGTAACTGTCATTGCAATGTCATTCAGGACAATTCCCCAGGCCTGATAATGCCCCCGTATTACACCTGTTTTTCCCTTTCCCTCCCCTCAGAACCTCCAGTGATCACTGCCTCCACGTCAATGACAAGAATTCTTCCATTATTAGGATGAAAATAAGACTACAGTAGAATAAAAATAAGTCTACTCTAGTCCATCTTTCATTTCCAAATCCCGACGCTTCTGGGAAGGTAATGCCCACTCTGCCTCTAGTCGAGAGTGGGCTTAGATCCCATGGGGCTATCTTGCTTGCAGTTGCAGACTTTCTCTGTTCCTTGAGATGGTTGTTGTCAGTCGTCATCTTGTTAGTTGTCCTCGTTGAGTCCAATGAACTGGAGTGTAGGCGTTGTAATGCTGTTGAGTTTCAGGGCACAACTGGAAAATGGAGAGCCCAGAGTTTTAAGTCTCTTGTGAAGCAGGCTAGTAAGATAGGGAATTAATAGACAGATCTGGAATCTTGCAGAGAGTCCACATGGACATAACAACCCCCACCGTGGCTGCTGGAAGGCCCCCACCCCCAGGATTCTGCACTCCAGAACAAAGACTTCTTCTGGATGCAAGGAAAAGCCCTCGATGTTCCCTAGGGACTTTATCATTGGGTCCTCACTAGGGGGTTGATGGGTGGGGTGATCAATCAAACAGCAAACAGCTGGCACCCCTCCCCTGCCATTAGCAAAGGGGTGGGTTAGTTAATAGTTCGTAAAGCAGACCAGGAGGCCTGAGAGCTCGAGCCCTGCTCTCTTGCCTCTGGGCACCTTCCTGCCCTCTGCAAGGTGATCTCGCCATTTTTCCTCTGCCATGTGGCCATGCAAGTAAACCTGGGGATTATAATCTGTAATGGGTAATTGTAGCTTGTAAATCGGCCCCCTTTATCCCTTTTCACACCTTTCTGCTCTACCTGGGACCACAGCTCTGTTATTTTCTCCATTTTTCTTCCCTCCCTACCTGAATAAATTACTGACCTAACTCATCTGGCATGCTCTTGAAATTTATTTCTGCAGCATAGCCAAGAACCTAGATAAAATCCAGTAACACTTGGACACACACCTATCAATTCTAGTGCTAATTATAGGTTCAAATAGAAGGGGCAGAAGAGCCATGTGTAGGAAACCACAATGGATTCCAACTGTCACACTGGGGAGCATAAATTCCAAAGTAGTGCCCAGTGGCAGGACACCAAACTCCTGAGCTGTCTGCCCTGCCTACAGTGTCTGGATGTCTCCAGAGCCCTCAGGAGCCCTGCTCTTTATTTGAGGGAATATTGACTTTGGCAGTGATTTTCACATGCACTTACTTTATCTACCAGGAGATGGCAATCTTTGCAGTCCTGGCAGTTCAAAGCCAGGTCAAAGAGTGTTTGCTGTTCACTTGGCCACTGTGTTTAGAAGTTCCTGCCTGAAGGCTAAGAGCCTTGTAATTCAAACTTTCTCAGAGACAGCTCTCCAGCCTTTGCTGGAAGCCCCCTTACTTTTCCAGGGTAGGAAATATTTCCACTCCCCTCTGTGTCCTCAACAACCATTCCCAGTTAGTAGAGGAGATTGGGAGGGTGGGCTCCTTTAGTCCAGGATCTCTTGTCCTGAGCTTGCTCTCAAGGCAAACAATGGCTCGGCCACACCTGGCCTGCAAGGGCTTGTGGGACAGAGCAGACCAGATTTGTGGGTCAAAGGTTGTTCATCTTAGGCTGTGTCCCTCTCTCTGCCCTTTAAAGGGTGGTGAGTCCTCCACAGTCAGACCCGTTTAGTAGAGAGGGAGATTGACAGGGTCACATCTCTTTAGTCCCTAGTTGGTTCCCAAGGCAAAGGATGGTGCAGCCCCACTCAGTCTGGAAGGTTTTTTGGGCCCAACAGTCCAAATTTGCGGGTCAAAAGCTGAGTCAGCCTTAGGCTGTGTCCCTCTCTCTCCCCTTTCCTGGGGAGGTGGACCCCTGGAGCCTCCTTTGTCTGGAGCAGCCCTGAGGCGTGAGAATTCTGAAGTGTCTTTAGTGAGGGCAGGGTGCCCGCAGGAGCAGCTGCTGGTTTTAACTCTCAGTTTTGCCATCCCGATTCTTTTCCTTGTCCCTGTCTCCTCTGGGTTGTGTCTAGCTTTTGCCTGGTGTCCTAAACTCTAGAAGATTTTTTTCCAGGCCATGTCAGCCAGTCCTCTAGCTATCCTTCTGGGAGAGAAGAGAGTCCCATGTCTTTCTGGTCCACCATATTCCCAGAAGTCCTACCGCTATGTTTCTTTGTATCTGCTTTTCTCTCTTTTTTTTTTTTTAAAAAGATTTATTTTTATTTATTTTAATTCCCCTCCCCTCCCCCGTTTGTCTGTTTTCTGTGTCTTTTTGCTGCGTCTTGTTTCTTTGTCCGCTTCTGTTGTCGTCAGCAGCACGGGAAGTGTGGGCGGCACCATTCCTCGGCAGGCTGCTCCCTCCTTCGCGCTGGGCGGCTCTCCTTATGGGTGCACTCCTTGCGCGTGGGGCTCCCCTACGCGGGGGACACCCCTGTGTGGCACGGCACTCCTTGCGCGCATCAGCACTGCGCATGGGCCAGCTCCACGCGGGTCAAGGAGGCCCGGGGCTTGAACCGCGGGCCTCCCATGTGGTAGACGGACGCCCTAACCACTGGGCCAAAGTCCGTTTCCCTGCTTTTCTCTCTTGCCTTCACTTTACTCTGGGTGGGCTTTACATTTTCCTACTACAAATGCATTTTCTGCATGTGTATTCTTTTACTCTGTATCTTTCTACTCTGACTTTGAGATATGAGGCTGAGGAAGGAGGTGGGGATTTGAGAGGTGTGGAGAATGTCTTCTGATCCCTGGGAGCCTGCAGGCCCCAGAAAGAAGCCAGAGAGATGGGGAAAACCATGGTGTCTGCAGGTCCCTAGGTCAGAGGAAAGGGAGAGCAGGATGCCAACTAGGATTCCAGACCCACCGATGTCAGGAGTGCTTAGAATGGGACAACGATGAAGGGGGGCAGGTTATTCCAAAAATACTTGTGTTTTCCACAACAGGAGCAGCTGCCTACACCATAATATACAGGGTACAGTGAATGTACATGAATTAACATTAAAATGCCCCTGCTCCTCTCAGAGCTGAGCCACTTGTGAGGTTGACCCAGTGACCAACTCTGTGGTCCTCCTCAAAGTATGAAGGCTCAGGACTGTTCTTGAAAATTACACTTTAAAACCCATTTTACAGTGGAACTGGCACTGAACAACTATGTGGGGAAATTACATATATATTTATATTATGGGTGTATGTATATAGGTGTTTGTATTGTATATAAATAAATATTCACATATTTTTGTGAGCCTTGTATGCACAAAGAGAGGGATGAAAATCCACAACAAAACTACTAGAATTATTGGATGAGTTCAGCAAAGTGGTGGGATACAATATTAATATGCAAGAGTCAAGAGCATTTCTATACACTACCAATGTGTAATCTGAGGAGAAAATCAGGAAAAAAAATTCATTTATAAAAGCAACTAAAACATCCAAATATTTAGGAAAAAATTTAACCAAGTACATAAAGGACATGTACTCAGAAAACTACAAAACATTACTAAAAGAAACTGAAGAGGAGGTAAATAAATGACAGGGCATTCCATGTTCATGGATTGGAAGACTATCATCAAGATATCAATTCTACCCAAACTGACTTACAGATTCGACACAATCCCAATAAAAATCCCAACAGCATTTTTTGCAGAAATCAAAAAATCCATAATCAAATTTATTTGGAAGTGTAGGGGAGGGGGCCCAGAATACCCACAAATGTCTTACAATGTACCAATTTTTGTGAACAGATGTTTCTCTCTTGGTTGTTCCTCCCAAGAGTATCTTTTTCCCATGTTATGGTAAAATAAAACACAGAGACTTAAAAAGTGAGTGCAGGGGAAGTTTATTGACCTAAAGTTGCATTAATGCAGGGGCAGCACAGAGAGACACACCAATGTTCATAGCAGCATTATTCATTATGCCCCTCATCCTTCAATGCTTCTGCCAGGTTCCCTCACTACTCAGATACCCGCTCCTCAGAGCTTGCCTGTCATCCACTTCATGAGCCCCCTTTTCTCCCAAAAATTCACTCCCCACCTTCCCTACTTATGCTTCTCTATCACCCTTAAGATTTCCTGACATGCCGTGTATTCTCTTCAGTTTCCTGTTGAATCTTCCATTCTTTCCTAAATTATCAGCTCCACAGTGATAAGGATTTTCCTATCATCACTGATCCAGCCCCACAACAACCCTAGGTTTCTCTATTTTGGGGAGAAATAGAGAAAACTATTGGTTCGTTTATGTCATGTGGATGCCTCAAATGCTGAGTGTCACTTGCTGCTTTCTTCAGTAGTCATTATAAGCCTCCAGTTTTTGCTCACTGTCTCCCACAGCATGACTATACATGACTAGAGTTTTCACCTTAGGGATGCCAGCTGTTTCTCTGGGAAAGGAGATCCATGCTGCTCCCTCAGTGTTCCTTTGAGGTGTGTCATTTAAATGGAAAGCAGCAGTGAGAGATAGTTTGGGATGGGGAGTGGAGATTTTTTGATATTGTCCAAGAGGGATTTCTTCCTGCTCAGAGACTCATACTGCAGCACTCTCACATGGGAATAAAGACCTCTCTGTGTGAAGATATCACTTTTAAATTTTTATTCTTTATTCTTTTCAAATATACTATTGAATTATATAATATTCTTTGTAGGTATACTGTATATCTTCTTCCCAAGGAAGAAAATTCTTTTTTTTTTATTTTACATCTATTAAAAATTTGAGTAAAATTTACATTTACTTATAACTTAGGTTTCTTGTTAAATACTCTTGTAAGTTTATATTGTTAAAAAGGTCATTACTGAACTACATATATGTTCAACTTATGTATATAGTAGATATTATATAAATGAGAAAAATAAAAGTTTATACTCATAACATCAACACAAAAATTATAATGTGAATATATGAACAGATTAATAAAGAAATAAATGAACATACATAAACATATACAGAAGTCCCTTAAGCAGTCTCTTAAGTATATTAACAATCTCATCAGTAGAGTAGCTTCTTTCATGTTAAGTCAAGAGAAAATCCCATATTTCCTGTACCCCTCAAGTCCAAACTCTGCATGACTGAAGGAGGAATTGACTATGGAAGAAATCACTTGTGTGTCTAGGAGGTAAATAGAGAAACTCCAGTCCATGGAGGAAGTTCCTTTGCTCCACTGCCCTCAAAAACTCTCTGATGGAAGAATTGGAGAGGGTCATTCCTGCTGGTGGCTCTGCAGGCCTGAGGGGAGCAGAAGCTCAGTGCTGCTTGAAGACCGACCCAGGCCCACTGCTGGAGGAGTGACCATCAGGGAGGGGAAGGGATCCCAAACACACTGAGTGTGGAAAAGCACCTGGTACTCTGGTGGTACTCAGGACCTCTTCTTGTGCCTTCAGTGTTTTCAGCAACTTCTTCATCTCTTCTTCTTGTCTGGAACATCTGAATCTCTCTTCCTGTAGTTCTTGGACCGCTGAAGTTAATTCCTCCATCAACACTGCTGTCGTTCCCTTAACCTTTCTGTAGGTGTCAATGAGGCTGGGCATTTTTAAAGTCACTTTCTGTAGCCTAGCTTCCTCTAAAGATGACTTAGTCTCTGCATACCTCCTGTTCGCAGCACTCATCTTATCAAGAAGTTGACATTTCTTGACCATCAGTGTAGCTAGTGTGTCCGCAAGCTGTTTTTCACGTTTTATATAAAGTCGGCTTCTAACAGACTGCTCAAGTCTGAACAGGAGGAGACACACCAGAAGGCTGAAGAAGGATTGAAATGCCCCCGAGTCCCCCTGGAGGCTGTGGAATGTGAGGTATGGAGTAGTGCCATTGCGCTCCATCACCACCTCTCAAAGCTTCCCTAGGATTGTCCAAAAGACAAGCTCCACAGAGCCTACAGGCCCTCCGTGGCACTGATGCCACCACAGGACTCTGCCCAGTAACCTTGTATCCATTACAACCCCAGAGAACACCCCAGCATTCTGCCTGGAACCCACAAGCAACTGACAGCCCAACTGCTCATCAGTGAGTGGTCAGCGGGAGAAAGATACTGAAAATAAAATGTGCTTTTCTCCATTATATTATTTTAAGTATATTTTCTATTATCTTTCTTTTTTAAAAAGATACACAGATTACACACAATGTTACATTGAAAAAAATAAGAGGATGACAATTTTCCTCTTAGAGAACTGATATTACATATATGTTAAATCAGATTTATCTTCACTTATTTTTAAAAATCAAATGCAGCTTCTCACAATTTCTAAATTATAAACAAAATATTGAAAACAATATGGGAAACAAAGTTTAAAAACAGACACATACAGTTTCCCTATAGTGGGA
This sequence comes from Dasypus novemcinctus, assembly GCF_030445035.2. NCBI lineage: Eukaryota > Metazoa > Chordata > Mammalia > Cingulata > Dasypodidae > Dasypus > Dasypus novemcinctus. The sequence continues at coordinate 8,411,812 of NC_080693.1, read as the reverse complement.
AGGTTGAGTAAAACATTGCCCCTCTGTGACTCATCTTAAAGAAAGACTTTTACTCAGAGGAAAGCACTTCTGATCAAGGAGTAAGTTTCCCACTGCCTCTGCAGGCCCAGATCTTCAAGTGTTTCTGGTCTCAATTGCAAAGTGAAGGAAAATGTCTACAAAACATCTACAATCTAAAATTAAAAATATGGCTAATTAAAATCAAATTTCAGTACCAGTTTAAATATATTATCTTCAGCTTCAGCTTTTTCCTTTTCTTAAAAGGATCATTTAAAAAAATACATTTTTTTAAAGATATATAAATCACACAAAATGTTACCATAAAAAATACCAGGTTTCCATATACCCCAATCCCCACACCCCCTATTCCTCCCACATCAACAACTTCTTTCATTAGTATTGTACATTGATTGCATTTGATGAATACATTTTGGAGCACTGCTACACAGCATAGATTATAGTTTACATTATACTGTACACTCTTGCCCAGTCCATTCAGTGGATGAGTAATGTCCTGCATCTGTTCCTGCAATATCATTCAGGACAACTCCAAGTCCCAATAATGCCCCCATACCACACCTCTTTTTCCCCCTCCCTGCCTTCAGCAGCTCTCATGGCCACTGTCTCCACATCGATGATATAATTTCTTGCATTGCAAGAGTCACAATAATTCTATTGTTGAATACCAGTAAATCCACTCTAATCCAAATTTAATTCTTCCCTCCTGAGGACCTAGGAATGGCAATGCCCACTCCACCTCTAAATTGAGAGGGGACTTAATCACGCATGGCTGGTGGATGGGATTTTCATGCTTGTACTTGTAGACTCTCTCTGTTCCTTTTTGTGGTGGTTGACCATCCTCACCTCCTTGTTAGCTGACCTGGATATATCAAACAGGAGAGTATGTTTTGCAACTCTGCTGAGGCTCAGGGCCCAGCTGGTGCATGAAAATTCCAGAGATTCAAGTCTCCTGGGCATATATGAACTCCAGTGCCAACCACAGGTTCAAAAAAAAGGGACAGAATAGACATGTGTAGAGAAGTCACATCTGAGTCCAACTCCATCTCATGCAGGAGCACAAATTCCAATGTAGGGCCCACTGGCAAGGCACTGAACTCCACAGAAATCAGCCATGAATGTAGGATGTGGGTATCTTCAAAGCCTTTAGGAGCACCACTACTTGGAGTTGTACCTACTTTGGCTTTCTCTGAGATCCTGCTGAGATGTGCATAAGGGTGAGCCCTCTGATGACCTCCTGACTCGTAGCCATATAAACTCATTTGTCTTTACCATTCCCCCTTTTATTCAAGGTCTTTTTTCTGGCCGCATCACCAGCTGGTGCTTGGTAGTAATCCTTAGGCACCAATGAAGCTCATCTTCTGGAGTCATGTCCCATGCTGGGGGGAAGGTAATGCATTTGCATGCTGAGTTTGGCTTAGAGAGTGGCCACATTTGAGCAACATGGAGGCTCTCAGGAGGTAACTCTTAGGCACCCTGCAGCTCTAGGCCAAGTTGAAATTTCAAGCACACAGATGCATAAGCATACTTATCAGTATCAAGAGCCCATCATTGGATCATCCTTCTTCACTGGTCTTTGCCCTTTCACTTGGAGGATTGTTCCTGTGCCATTGGGGAATGCAACAGAGCTCCCCAGGATGGAAACTCAGCACTCCCTCAGTTGTTGTGTGAAACTACCGATTATGTCAATACCCAACGAACATCGGAACATGTCTATATACCCTATATGCATGTCCTGGAGAACTACCTCCCACCCATGCATCTCCCATCAATGATACCCCACATCAGTGCTCCTCCCCTACCATAGCTGAAACCCCTCTGTGATCCAAAACTTCTTTAAAAATGAAGTCTAATATATTGCAAATTCAATTAATAGGAAAATGAAATAGTAATGATAGGTTTAAAGACTAGAAGCAAAAAACATAATAATTTAGAAAAATTAAAATAAAGTGAAAAATAAATTGGGGTATTAAAAAAGTGAAAAATTTCATAAATTTTTTTTTGACGTTTTGCCTTTCATCACTATAATAGGTGTTCTCCTGTATGTACAATGACAGGGCAATCTCTTCCCTTCCTTCCTCAGTGCCTTTCACCTATTTATTTTTTATTTTATTTTTATATAATGTCTTCAAACAGTTTTAGATCACCATAAAGTCACAAATACAATATAGGGGACTCCCATACACCCAACATTAAACCCACTTCTCCCTTCCCCAGCAAATATCTTTTTACATGTGGATGTTATATTTGCTACAGCTGATGTACAGATATTGAAACATAGATATGGACCACGGTTCCATTATGGTTTACATTGTATTTTACATTTTAGACTATACACTTTCATGAATTTTTGGTGAAATTTAACATGGCCTATATCCATCATTGCACAATCCTGTGGAACACTTCCACTGCCCCTCCCTTGTTACCCCCATTTCCATCTATTTTATTCCTCTCTCCTCCTCCCCTCAGGGCTCACAGTGACAACCAAGCTTCATTGCTTAAAGGACAAGATTCATAGATACTTGCAACAATGCTCACGGTTTGACACACTTCTGCCCTTCCCCACTGAGAGCCACCCATGCTCTTGAGACACACCCTCCCCTCTGTTTGAGAACATCAGACCTCCCCAAGATGGGGGTACAACTTATTGTATGGGTCTCCATCCACTGATATAACACCTATGACAAGATGAGCACTCACACCCTCCCTAGAAGCCTGCCCCAGGTGCACCCTGTGCCAGATGCCCTCTGTCAAACACCTTATGCAAGTAACCCTTCCTTCTTATAATTTCTAAAGAGTTTTCTCAACATTATAATTTCAGCCATGACAATCTCCCATGTTCCTCTGCTCCCCCCCAAACCTGCCACCCAATTCCATGGACCATCTGACCCATCCTCTCAACCCTAGCCCCCTCAAGCCTGCAAAGTTCAACCAATGGTATCCCTATGCCCCTGTCTAGTACCTTCACTGTACAACTACTTACCTCCACTTTATCATAGATTTCGCCCATGTAGGCAACAGCTCACTACCTTCTTCTCCTCCTTATTTTCTGTAAGCCTATCTTCAAGTCTCTAGCTCTCTGAGGCAGCTTGATTTGCTTAATTCATATCAGAGAGGTCATGTAGCATTTGTCCTTTAATGCCTGACTTGCTTCACTCAAAATAAGGGCCTCAAGATTCATACATGTGATCCCATGTATTAGTACTGTATTCCTTCTTACAGATGAGTAGTATTCCATTGTGTGTATATACCACATTTTGTTTATCCAGTGATCTGCTGATAGGCATTTGGGTTGATTCCAAGTTTTGGCAATAGTGAATAATGCTGCTATGAACATTGGTGTGCGTATATCTCTTTGTGTCCTTGTTTACAGTTCTTCTGGGTATATACCCAGCAGTCGTATTGCTGGGTCATATGGGAAATCTATAGCTAGTTTGTTGAGGAACCACCAAACCATCCTCCACAAAGGCTGGATCCTTCTACATTCTCACCAGCAGTGGATTAGAGTTCCCATTCCTCCACATCCTCTCCAACACTTGTAGTCCTCTGTTTTTTTAATAGATGCCAGTCTAATGGGTAAAAGATGGTATCTCATTGTAGTTTTGATTTGCATTTCCCTAATAGCTAGTGATGTTGAGCATCTTTTCATGTGCTTTCTAGCCAGTTTATTTCTTCTTTGGAGAAGGATCTGGTCAAATCTCTTTCTGACTTTTTAAATGAGTTGTTTGCCTCTTTATTTTTGAGATATAGGATTTCTTTATATATGCTGGATATTAGGCTCCTATCAGATAGATGGTTACCAAATATTTTCTCCCATTGGCGAGACTGTCTTTTCACTTTCTTGATAAATTCCTTTGAGGTGCAAAAGGTTTTAATTTTGAACAGGTGATTTACCTACTTTTTCTTTCACTGCTCATGCTTTGGTTATGAAGTTCCTGAAGCCATTTCCTATTACAATGTCCTGTAGATGCTTCCCTACATTGTCTCCCAAGGTTCTTATGCAAGTTTGGGTTAATTCTTTCCAGAATGTTTGGTAGAATTCACCTGTGAAGCCATCTGGCCCTGGGCTCTTCTTAGTTGGGAGGTTTTTAATGACTGATTCTATCTCTTTGTTTGTGATTGGTTAGTTGAGATCATCAATTTCTTCTTTGGTCAATGTAGGCTGCTTATATATTTCTAGGAATTTGCCCATTTCCTCCAAATTGTCCTTGTTGGCATATAGTTTTTCAAAGTATTCTCTTAAGTTACTCTTTATTTCTGTGAGGTCAGTGGTGATATCCCCTTTCTCATTTCTTATTTTCTGTGTTTACATCTTCTCTCTTTTTTCCTTTGTTAGTCTAGCTAAGGTTTTGTCAATTTTATTGATATTCTCAAATAACCAGCTCTTTGTTTTATTTTTTCCAGTGCTTTCTTAGTATCTAGTTCATTCAGTTCTGAATTTATTTCTTTCTTCTTCCTTTGGGGTTAGTTTGTTGTTTTTTCACTAATTCCTCCAAGTGTGGAGTTAGGTCTTTGATTTTAGCTCTTTCTCCTTTTTTGATATATGAATTTATGGCTAGAATTTCCCACTCAGTACAGCTTTTGCTGCATCCCATAAATTTTGATACGTTGTGTTGTCATTTTCATTAGCTATAAGGCAGTTACTGATTTCTTTTGAGATTTCTTCCTTGGCTCACTGTGTTGCTTAACTTCCATATCTTTGTGCATGATCTGGTTCTCTGGTCCTTGCAGATTTCCAGGTTCATTCCATTGTGGTCAGAGAAGTTGTTTTTTTTTTTTATTTTTTATTTTATTGACTTTGTAATAATATTACATTAAAAATATATATGTGAGGTCCCATTCAACCTCACCCCCCCACCCCACCTCTCCCAGAACGCGCCCGATCGCCTCTGATCTCGGAAGAGAAGTTGTTTTGTATGATTTCTGAGTCTTCCTGAATTCATTGAGACATTCTTTGTGGCCAAAAAGTTGTCTGAGTTGGAGAATGATCCATGTATGCTTGAGAAGAATGTATATCCTGCTGTATTTGGGTGTAGTGTTCTGTCTATGTCTATTAGGTCCAGATCCTCTAATATATTATTCAAAGTCTTTGTTTCTTCATTGATTCTCTGTTGAGATGTTCTGTCTAATGGTGATAATGGTGCATAAATGTCCCCCATTATAATTGTACAGGCATCTATTCCTCCTCTTAGTGTTTCCAGTGTTTGCCTCATATATTTGAGGTGCCCTGGTTAGGTGCATAAATGTTTATGATTGTTATTTCTTCTTGAAAGATTACTTCTTTTACAAACATATAGTGTCCATCTTTGTCTCTCACAATCATTTTGCCTTTGAAGTCTATTTTGTCCAATATTAGTATAGCTACTCCTGCCCTTTTTTGTTATTGTTTGTTTGTGATATTGTTTTCTAGCCATTCACTTTCAACCTCCTTGAATCCTTGGGTCTAAGGAGGGATTCTTGTAGATAGCATATGGATGGGTCATATTTCCTTATCCATTTTGCAAATCTGTGTCTATTGACTGGTGAGTTTAATCCAGTAACGTTTAGTGTCATTACTCTCAAGAAATTACTTGCATTAGCCATATTTTCTTTGGATTTATGTCATATGTTCTTTTTATTTCTCTTATTGTCTTTTTAGTTGTCCTTATGCTCTCCTCCAACCCTGTCTCTACTATTTTTTTCCTTTTAACCTGTAGATCTCCTTTTAATATTTCTTGAAGGGCAGGCTTCTTATTGGCATGTGCTCTTAGCTTCTGCTTATCTGTGAACACTTTGAACTCTCCATCATTTTTGAATGCCAGCTTTGCTGGATAGAGTATTCTTGGCTGGAAATTTTTTTCTGTTCATACCTTGACTATGTCATACCACTGCCTTCTTGCCTCCATGGTTTCAGATGAGAAATCAGCACTTAATCTTATTGAGCTAACCTTGTATGTGATGGTTCTCTTTTCTCTTGCAGACGTCCATATTTTCTCTTTGTCTTGAATACTGGATAATTTGACAAGTATATGTCTTGGAGTAGGCCTGTTGGGATTTATAATGTTTGGGATGTGCTGCACTTCCTGGACATCTACAACCATCTCCCTCAATAGGTTTGGGAAGTTTTCACCCATTGTTTCCTCCAATACCTCTTATGTCCCCTTTTCCTTTTCTTCTCCTTCTGGGATGCCTGTAATGTGTATGTTTGCTTGTTTAGTGTTGTCATTCAAATCACTAAACCCCTGTTAGATTTTTTCTATCTTTTTATCCATCAGTTCTGATGTCTGTTTGATTTCAGATTTTCTGTCTTCCACATCTCTAATTCTTTCCTCTGCCTCTTCAAATCTATTGTCTGCTGAGAGTATATTTTTGATTTCTTGGTTTGTGCCATTCATCACCATCCTATCTGTTATCTTTTATATATGTTTACAGTTTCTTCAGTATGCTCTCCAAGTGTTTTATTAAAATCCTTAATCTCTTCCATCACTTCATTAATTTGTTCCATGATATTTGTTTGGTCAGCTTTGATTAGTTGTTCAATGTTCTGCTCCTCTTCCTGGTTTTTAGTTTGTTCATTGGACTGGGCCATGTCCTCCTGATTATTGGTTATGTTTTTTAATTTTTTATTGCTGTCTGGTCATCATTTTATCTTGATGGGGTTGTTCAGTTGATCAGCTTTTCACTCTAGCCTTGGGTTTTATTTAGTTGCTATTTTTGTGTCTTTGTTAAGTTTTCTCTTTGACACTTTTTGTTCTTTTTCTATTTCCTTGTTGTTGTCTAAGTTCTCTCAAAGGAAACAGATTAAGGCCAGGGAAAGTAAAAGAGGTATTAAAGGAAAATGTATAATAGTAAAATTTAGCAGAATAACCATATAAAACCTAGGTGACTTAGTAGTAAACTCATGTAAGCGTGTAGAGTTATAGGAATAAAAAAGTGGAGTACCTATAATGAAATGGGAAAGTGAATAAGGAGAAGAATATAGTATAAATTATAAAGCCACCATGATGAGGAGAGAGCGGAAAAGAAAAGAAAGGGCAAAAACAGAAAGTCCTTTTTCTGAACCCTGGGAGCCTGCAAGCCCCCTAAAAGAAGCCAGAGGGATGGTGGAGAACCATGGTGTCTGCAGGTCCCCAGGCCAGAGGAAAGGGAGAGCAGGATGCCAGCTAGGATTCCAGACCCACAAATGTCTGGGGTTTTTAAGGAATGGGACAGAAATAAAGAAGGGCAGTTATTCCAAATATACTTCTGTATTCCACAACAGAAGCAGCTGCCTACACCATAATATACAGGGTACAGGGAATGTACATGAATGAGCATTAAAATGCCACTGCTCCTCTCAGAGCTGAGCCACTTGTGAGTTTGACCCAGTGAGCAACTCTGTGGTCCTCCTCAAAGTATGAAGGCCCAGGACTGTTCTTGATAATTACACTTTAAAACCCATTTTACCAAGTATTAGGTAGAAATGACACTAAACAACTATGTGGGGAAAGTACATATATATCTATATTATGTGCATGTATATATGAGTGTATATAGGTGTTTGTATTGTATATAAATAAATAAATAAGAGTATATGCATATATATGTGTGCCTTGTATGCACAAAGAGAGGGATAAAAATCCACAAAAAAGCTACTAGAATTGGGAAGTAGATTTGGCTTAGCTGATAGTGCACCCGCCTACCACATGGGAGGGCCAGGGTTCAAACCCCGGGCTTCCTGACCTGTGTGGAGCTGGCCCATGCGCAGTGCTGATGTGCACAAGGAGTGCCGTGCCACGCAGGGGTGTCCCCTGTGTAGGGGAGCCCCATGGAAGGAGTGCACCCTGTAAAGAGAGCCGCCCCATGCAAAAAAAGTGCAGCCTGCCCAGGAATGGCACCGCACACACAGGTGAGCTGACACAACAAGATGACGCAACAGAAAGACACAGATTCCCAGTGCCACTGACAAGAATGCAAGAAGACACAGAAGAACACACAGCAAATGGACACAGAGAACAGACAATGGAGGAAGGGGGGAAGGAGAGAGGAAAGAAAAACTACTATAATTAATAGACAAGTTATCAAAGTGGCGGCATGCAAGATTAATATGTGAAAATCACTAGCGTTTCTATACACTACTTATGGGCTATCTGAGGAGAAAACCAGAAAAAAATTTCATTTATTATAGCAACTAAAACCATCAAATATTTAGGAATAAACTTAACCAAGTACTCAGAAAACTACAAAACATTACTAAAAGAAACTGAAGAAGAATTAAATAAATGGCAGGGCATTCTGTATTCATGCCTTGGAAAACTAAATATCATTAGGGTGCCAATTCTACCCAAACTGATTTACAGATTCAACACAATCCCAATAAGAACCCCAAAACCCTTTTTTGAGAAAATCAAAAAGCCAATAAGTGAATTTATTTGGAAGGGCAAAGGGTCCAGAATAGCCAAAAATGTCTTAAAATTGACCAATTTTTATTGATCTCTTTCTCCTGGTTGTTCCTCCCAAGAATATCCTTTTCCCATTATTGCAATGTTCCACCTCACTCATTAGTAACTTCCTGGAAAAGACTATGGCTTTAGGCATTTTGTGGAATTACCCCATAAGAAATTTATTTGACCAAGGTGCCAGATATAAGACATGATATGTAAACTTGCTTGATTATGTTGTGCTGAAAAAAAAAAAACAAGTTCATAAAGGGAGTGCAGAGCTAGCTACTGTATTAATGCAGGAGCAGCACCAAGAGGTTTCTGCTCAAAAGTTCGAGTTGTGAGTGCAGCTTATATGTCTCTTGAGAAGAAGGGAAGGGATGGGGGGATGGGGAGAGATAAGGGGGCATGTTTACCTCATATGTGCTGTCCATGCTTTCCATGCTCCCTGTACATTACAAGGCTGTGGGGCTCTTTGAACGGGGTGTCCTTGGGGCCGTGTGATAATCAGCAAGCAGGATACTGAAGTAAGATTGTGGCCCTCTGGTGAGGATCAGCAGTCCTTGCTGGTGGCAGCTTGACTTCTCCTCAGGCTAGGGCTGGGGATTTTATCAGTACTGCAAAGGATTGTTGGTATGCCAGCTCACTTCAGTTAACCTCCATTTCTTCTTTATAACTCCCTGGATAAAATGGAGGCTCAATAAATCAAGATGGTTAGTAAAATCATTAATCGTGCCAATTTCACAATTATAAATTTATAGCATTGCTTTAACACTACCTGGAATTTCATGAAACCATTCAAACTGAATTTCATAGGTACATGGACATTATTGGCAGCAGAGGGAGCCAGGCTGGTTTGTAAGGGAATAAAAAGGCTTGCCCCAGAAAACTCTTACTCAGGTTCTACCCTAGAGAATATTTCCTACACTTGGGTTTGGTGAAAATTGCAATACAATAGATATATACTAAGATGCGTTACCCTCAAGCACTTGCCCCCCAAATCCACACGAGTCAAAACTCTCCAGTGCCACAAATGAGCTGTCCTAATAGTCCCTCTGACACTAAGACCCTAGCATCACTGATCTGGGGATGAGTAATAGATGTATGGAATATTACATAGAAATGAAAAGAAAAACAGGTGGCCATGTCTAAGAATTATCCCAATAAATTAAACAGAATGCCCAGGGACTGGATGTCGTGCCTGAATCCCCTTGCTGTTTAGAGGCCAGGGTGTTATAGGATGCATAGCCCTAGATTATTATGGACTCTGAAGAAGGGTCTGTGGCTTCACTAACACATCCTGCTTCGTGTGGGGAGACAGCACTGATCAAGTTCATCTTGGTCTGGATCAGCAGGGACCATGGTGCCATTCTACTGACTAAACAGAGAGCGCAAATCAAAGTTTTTAGCTGTTCAAATTTGATTTTCCTTGCTTTTCCCATCCTAAAGGGGCAGACTTGCTGTGACTAGGATTGGGAATCCCAGTTTTATTTTTTCCATCCCTGCCTCCTAAAATCCTAGTTTTATACTGGATTCTTGGTAGAATGCTTTACACTTCACTGGCTCCAAACTCAGGAAATTACAAAATAAGTACAACCTTGATCATAATACAGCAGGGAACCAAGGGATGCACAGTTGTAGAAATGGACAGAGAGGTCCCCATGGATCCTGTGGTTTTACTTTTTCGCAGCAGAGAAGGACCATTGGCACAACGAGCCAGAACAGTATGAGAAACCTTCCCTCCCAGAGACAATAGAGTTGTCATTTCAGAAGAAAGTGCCTTTCCCTACTGACCTGTCCCTGCATTGTCAGGAACTCAGGTGCCAGCTCTCTTACTTGGGTTTCACTGAGTTTGTTAATCCACTAGGCAGCAAAATATGAAGAAGAAAAACTAAGCCATGAAACCTCCTCTGATCCTCTCTTCATTCTACTTCCTGCCCTGCTGTTCCTCCTTTACAAACTGAAGTCCAGTTCCCATTCCTCATTTCCTTATGTCTTTCCTGTACAAAATTCACCACTTTTACCCATAAATAAATCTTTTAACATCATTAATGAGCTCCCCATAAATATATTCAATGAGTGTGTTTGCTTTTATATGGAACTAAGAAGAACTGGACCTTGACTTCCTCTGAGGAACTTCTTCCAAGAGTTCTCTGACATCTCAGTATTCAAGTAATTCTGATCACTTTTTCCCAAATTCTCCTAAAGGTACTTCTTAAATATATTTTTGAAACATCTCAGTAATCTGTTCTAAGCTTGTGACAGTTTGAAGCTTTTTTGTGAATCCCATGAAAGATTATGTTCTTGGAACTAATCCATTCCTGTGGGTGCAGGACCCTGTGATTGGACTGTATTCACTGGGGGGGGGGGTGTCTTTGTTGTTGTTGTGTTAAGATTTATTTATTTATTTCCCCTTCCCTCCTCCCACAGTTGTCTGCTTTCTGTGTCCATTTGCCGTGTGTTCTTCTGTGTTTGCTTGTATTCTCATCAGCGCACTGGGAATCTGTGTCTCTTTTTTTGTTCCGTAATCTTGCTGCATTGACTTTCTGTGTGTGGCACCACTCCTGGGCAGGTTGCACTTTTTTCACATGGGGCAGCTCTCCATGCAGGGTACACTCCTTGTGGGAGTGGGGCTCCCACTATGCGGGGGACACTCCTGTGTGGCACGGCACTCCTTGTGCGCATCAGTACTGTGCATGGGCCAGCTCACCACGTGGGTCAGGAGGCCCTGGGTTTGAACCCTGGAGCTCCCATGTGGTAGGTGGATGCTCTATCTGTTGAGCCAAATCCACTTTCCACTGGGGGGTCTTTGACTCTTCAGTGAGGCTTAACCAGGGTGCTTCTAGGCCCTCTTAGTGGAGTCTTTTATAAATGGGAGAAACATGCAGAGGCACACAGAGAAAAACATCTTCCATTTACTGTCATTTGACAGAGGACTCCAGGATTGCCTACAGCCCAGAAAGACAGAGAAACCACAAGAGTCTGAGAGAGAGGCTGAGGCTGGGCTCAGTAGAGCAGCCCTAAGTGAAGAGCTGTAGCCCAGCAGAGATGACCCATATGCCTGGTTGCCCCAGCTGAGCTGGGGAGAACCTGAGCCTGGAGGAGAAAGCAGAGTCCAGTGGCCTTTAGCCCTGACACGTGGCAGAAGTACTGGATCTGCTAGCAGCCAACTTTTTGAGAGATGGCATCTCTGATGATGACTTGATCTGGATATTTTCACAGCACTGGAAATGTACGATTTTACCCTAATAAATTCCCATTACAAATGCCAAACCATTTCTGGTATTTTTGCATTGGCACCCATTAGCAAACTAAAGCAACATTTCCTATCTCCTCTTTTGATACACTTTACTACTCTCTGGCCCATTTTTTTCTACTGATGACATTTCCATCACTTCCATCTCTACAACTATCATCTGGAGTTTATTTCTCAAATTTTATCTCTGTGTGCCTGTATGTTATAAAAATACAAACTTAAACATAAGAAACTCTCTTCCTTTGAACATAAGGGAAGAAACAACCTTCAGACTCCCATCTTAGTATTTACTTTAGAAAACAACACTTGTAAGCAATGCCTCCTTCTTTGTCCTTTAGAAATGTATATAAAGCAGATTTCCCCACAACACAGGGTCTCCTCAAGGAAGGAAGCCATTTGAATAAAATGCAATCAAAATATCTCCCATTTTATGGTAAAGGAGGAGTATAAATCCTGGAGGTAGTGGTGGGGACTGTTCCTGTCTCCAAATTGTGAACCTACCTCTCACCTGAAGATAAAGAAATAGCTTGAGAATGTGTATGTAAATATGTATCTTCTTAGCTACACACAAACCATGAGGTTTCTTTCTGTCTTTGCAAATTCTTGTGGATTGCCTGTGATGCATCCTGTTCTGGTTTAATGCTTTATTCAAGAAATGCTTTATGCAATTTATTTAATGCTTTATTCAGTAATAAATGTGTTTTTCTTTCTCTTCTACTTTTGTGGACAGGTTTTCTGGGTTGAGAGATTATTTTATTTTTATTTCTTTTTCCCCAACAGTTACAGGCACCTAAATTAAAATATAACAATGAAAATGACCGATTTTCTCGGCATCCAGGAATTAATGTTTGAAATTCCCAGTCAGCACTGAAACTGCTTGACAGAGTCCTTTTGACCCATGTGCATAATTCCAATTCAGTGACAAGAGGATGTCAAGAAAATAGTTTACTAGCAAAGGCCAGCCCATTGCAGACCTGAGGACATTAATTTCCTCAAATCAGTCTCCGCAAGCTGAAAGCTGGGCTGAGCATTATGTGATTTTGTGGGGCTGGTTTAGTATATTGAGGCTGATTAAGTGAGATTGGGTGAGGTAGGAGGAGGTCTTAGCTGAGCATATGCTGTTTAAAACATACTGAATTGGAGAATCTGTTAAAGTCGTTCATTGTATTAAATTAAGAAGAGAGTGTGAAAGCCTTTCATTCTGATAATGTTTTTTCCCCTATTTCTAAGTTTAATTTTCTCAGTGTTTTGTGTTTGCATTGGGAATATATTTATAGTCTCAAAATATATGTTATGATGTGATTTGAAATTATATAAAAAAAGAACATACTTGGTCATACGTTGCATGTAAGAAAATGGCGGTGCAATGGTAGCTGTAAGTGTTTTTTACTATTTTAATGAAGGAAAGTTAACTTTTAGGTCAGGCTTCTCTTAAGTGCACATGTTCCTGCTGACAGAACCAGTTTATTCCAGTTATAAAGTGCAAGATAAAATCAAGGTATATTCTGGATCTTGGATTAGATCATCTAATCATCTCCTTACTATATATAAGATGAGAAAAGTTTCCTACCAATATACATAAAGGGGATGGTGTTTTTTTTTTTAAGATTTATATATGTATTTATTTATCTCTCTCCCCGCCTCGCCCCTGGTTGTTTGTTCTCTGTGTCTATTTGCTGTGTTGTCTTCTTTGTCTGCTTCTGTTGTTAGTGGCATGGGAAACTGTGTTTCTTTTTGTTGCATCATCCTGTTGTATCAGCTCTCCGTGTGTGTGGCACCACTCCTGGGCAGGCTGCACTTTCTTTCGCATTGGGCGGCTCTCCTTACGGGGTGCACTCCTTGCGCGTGGGGTTCCCCTACGCGGGGGACACCCCTGCGTGGCAGGGCACTCCTTGCGCGCATCAGCACTGCGCATGGGCCAGCTTCACACGGGTCAAGGAGGCCCGGGGTTTGAACCATGGACCTCCCATATGGTAGACAGACACCCTAACCACTGGGGTAATTCCGCCGCCAGGGGATGGTGTTTTTAAACCAAGAAAAAAGAAACTTCCATAGGAAATCAGTAGGAAAGGTTACTTCTGTCAGGACTTAGTCAAGCAATAGCTTCAGCACAACACAAACATAACTGAGCATCGTTATTCTCTCTGCACTGAGCACTATTATCGTCACTCACCACCTCCCAATCCCATGCACCACTTACTCATTTCCTGCAGTATCAGTTTAAACGTCAAATCTTCAGAATTCCTCTCTTCTCTGGCTCTCCCCTGACACTGTTAGTCTTCCCATGTCCATTCATCTGGTGATGACATTTCTCATCTATATTTATTTATATTTTTCCCAGTTTTCTCTCTCCCTCTTGGGACTCATTATAGCAAAACGGCCCTCAGAATCCTAATATAAGGCAGATTCCCATCCAACCATTACATATGGATTAAATTCCAGAGTAATTCCTTTTCTACAATAACCTCACTGGCTCCCTGATACCTGACCCCAAATATCTGCATTCAGGTCATTATTTACACAGTAAAGGAGGTTCATCACTCCTGAGGAAACTTCTTTCAGGTACTCGCCAGAGCCAAAATGTAAGGAGAATTGAGGGATACTGGGTCCTTATTGAAGATGCTGTCGGAACATTCCAGGGCTCAAAGCTGCTTGCTTGTGCTAGAAAAATCAGTTGTGATGGTTACTATTTATGCTTCTAATAACCTCATTAAGCTTGTGAGACAGGACATATCCTGTGTCAGTGCCAATGAAGAAAAATGTAATCAAATTATGCCAGAAAACATGTATTTCCCTCTAATTATATAAAAGAGGTAGATACAGTTAATGAAAATAGGTTATGTTCTTTCATTCTGTAATTCATGTATGACCAAAGCAATATTCACGTCTCTATCCAGAGGTCTCAGTCTTGTGGATTCAAGGTTTGGGGCAGGGATATGCAGTGCTTTCAGAAAGAAAATCACTGCTGCTTTTTACTTTCAGGGAGATGAGTAAAACAACCAAGTCTCTCATGCTGGAGTGTCAGTGTTGCTCTTTATATGTATAATAGTTATGCTGCCAATACCTAGTCAATGCAAATATATTTTTTCATGCTTTTGTATGACATAGTTTACTAAACAAGAAAAATACCATACAATACATGTCTCTTCAATTCAGACTTACCTGATGTCCTAAAGAATGTACAATCCTATAAGCTGGCTGAGTAAAATAAAATGGCTGCCTTCATTGGACATTGCTGGGAATGGACCACCTTTCCCAGAAGGGTTTTCCAGAAGTCAAAAACAATTGTCCACCAGGGACTTTCCGAGAAAATGGAACACATCCTAAAGAGCTGCAGATAAGCAATACTTGGTGATAAAAATTCCTTTGGTCCCGTAGAGATAGCTTAGCAGAATGGACAAGCAAACCGTACTATTCAATGTATATCTGCTTCCCACATTGTAAGACACCCCCTATGTAAAACTGAAGCAACATCAGCCAAAAACAACATTGCTTCATTTGCTTCCACCTTCTCCTTATATGATTTTCCCTTTTCCACTTCCTCTCCAGAGCACCCTTCTGTTTTCTGAATCAAATGATCCTGATTCATGAACCATGTAATATAGTATATGTGATGGTTAGACTATTGTGTCAACTTAGCGAAGTAATTGTGACCAGTTGTTTGGTCAAGCAAGCAGTGGGTTAACTGTAATGTAAGGGCATTTATGGACTTTAGTCACCATTGACTTTACTGCTCTAGTAAATCATAGATAGCTGTTTACAATTACATCAATCAGGCAGATTGCCATCAGCAATGAGTGACCCTTTATCCAATCAGTTGAATACCTTAAAAGGGGAAGTGATGCCAGCATTGAGTGAGAATTTCCCAACTCATCTATGGACAGCTAACGACTCCCAGAACTCATCAAGAACCTTCAGTGGAAGAGAGGTTCAACTATGGCAGGAGAGAAACACTGTTGTGGGGTGTTATTAATGGTGGGCACATGGTTGAAAGGGAGTTCTCCAGGGCATGTATACAGGGAACATAAAAATGTCTGGATAGCAGTTACAAACGACAACTGAGGGAGTGCTGAGTTCCTAGCCAGGGGAGCTCTATCACATTCAGCACAAAACAGCAACAATCCCCCAAGTGCAATGGCAAAGACAAACAAAGAAGGATTTTCCAACAATGAGCCCTTGATACTGATGACTATGCTTATGAGTCTGTGTGCCTGAAATATGAACTAGGCCTAGAGCTGCAGGGTGCCTAGGAGTTACCTCCTGAGAGCCTCCATGTTACTCAAATGTGGCCACTCTTTAAGCCAAACTCAGCATGTAAATGCATTACGTTCCACCCAGTGTGGGACATCACTCCTGGGGATGAACCTCCCTGGTGCTGAGGGATTACTACCAAGCACCAGCTGGTGCTATACATAGAAAAAGACTTTGAATGAAAGGGTCAACTCAGACCATCAGAATATCTCAACCCATATGTAGGATCATGTGTTAAAAATTGCTTTTTGACCTTAACTAAAACAGGGAAATGGCAAAGACAAATGAGTTTATATGGCACAGAGTCTTCAAAAAAGAGGAGGTCATCAGAGGGGTTATGATTACACACTCCTCAGGAGGACCCCAGAAACAGCCAAAGTGGATACAACCCCAGGTACTGGTTCTGTGAGGGCTGCAGAGGCCCACAGGGATATGATCATGGCAGATAGCTCTGGAGCTCAGTACCATGTCAGTGGGCCCTACTTTGGAATTTGTGTTCTTCAGTGTGATGGAGTTGGACTCAGATGTGACCTTTCTACACATGCTTCTTCTGTCACTTTTACTGAACCTTTGGTTGGTGCTAGCATTGGTGTATACTCAGGAGACTTGAATCTCTGGACTGTCCATGTGCCAGCAGGGCCCTGAGCCTCAGCAGAGTTGTAATTCCTACTCTCTGGTTCATTGGACTAATGCAGGTCAGCTAACAGGGAGGTGAAGATGGTCAGTCACCACACCAGGGAACTGAGAATGCCTACACCTGCAAGCATGAGAATTGCATCCATCATCCATGTAGAATCTAAGCCCCCTCTCAGTGTAGAGGTGAAGTGGACATCACTATCCCAGGGCCCACAGAATGGAGGAATAAAATATGGATTAGAGTGGACTTACTGATATTCTACTATAAAACTTTTGTAACTACTATTAGAAGAAATTGTATCATTGGATGGGGACAAAGTGACCACAGTAGTTGCTGAGGGCAACTTCCCACTCCCTAGTGGGAAGAAGAGATGTGATGTGGGGGCATTTTTTGGGACTTTGGAATTGTCCTAAATGATATTGCAGGGTCAGATGCTGGGCATTATATATCCTGCCATAGCCCACTGAATGTACTGCGGGAGAGTGTGAACTACAGGGTAAACTATAATCCATGTGGTGCAGCAGTGCTCCAAAATGTGTTTGCTGAGTGCGATGAGTGTGCCAAAATAATGGAGGAGGTTGTTAGCGTGGGAGGAGTGGTGCGGGGGGATGGGGGGTATAGGGGAACCTCTTATGCTTTTTATCATATAACCTTTTTTGGGATGTATGTATCTTAAAAAAAATACAATTTACAAAAATGATGGGGGTGGGGGATGGGGGTGGGTTATATGGGAACCTCATTTTTTTAAATGTAACATTCTATGTGATCTATTAACTTTAATAAATTTTTAAAAAAAATTTAGAATGAAAAACATGAAAAGAACCTTCAGTGGACTTTCATTGGAGCCCCTGGTTGCAGCCTGCCTGCAGAACCTGGACTTGTGCAATCCTACAATCACATGAGGGACTCTGATAAAATCTCTTACTATTGACAGATATCGCTTATTGATTCTGTTCCCTAGAGAGCCCTGACAAATACAGTGTGAGACTGTAACTTTCAAGAAAAGATTTTTTTTATCAAGCCTAAAATATTAGAGGTGCCAGGAATTCTATATCTCCATTATTGATTTGACTACACATAGGATATATTTCAACTATTTTATATGAAACTAAACATTTGAATTTCTTTGGATATCTCCTGAGAGAAAGAAGAAAAATTATTTGTGAAGAAAACTCAAGCAAAATATTTTGATTTTCTGTAAAGTAATTATTTTCAAAAGGAATATTTTGACTTGCTTAATACTTACTTCTGAAATTAAGAATATATAATCTGGTGGTGGACTTGGCCCAGTGGTTAGGGCATCCATCTACAAGAATCCTAGATGGTTTAAATCTGGACCTGCAATCTGGTAGGTTCTGATACCAGCCATTAATCACCACAAGATTTGATGGGAATCTGGGATGGATTGAAGTTCAGACAGTGCCCACTCTCTCCTTATCACATTCTCCAATATTTTCTGAGATAAGACATGTTTCCCTTCAGTCAGGTGCTGGTCACAGGAGCACTTCCTGGCTCTTCATTAGCCACACTGGAGGGGTGGCTGGAGAAGGCATTCATGCCCATCAGTATATCCAGTGCTCCTATACACACAGTCTGAGTGGGCGCAGTGCTTTTCATGCCTGTTCTGTAAACACAGCTTCATGTCAGACAAATGTGCTGTACCCTGCCAGCCATCCCACCCAAATGTAGCTCTATCCCCGTGAGCAATGTCTTTGGGACTCCAGAGAGATTCTTTTATGTACATGCACACAATGTTACTCTCTGCAGGCAAAGATTTTGTCTTTTGTAACATCTTATCTCTAACTACTGAAATGATTTTGAAAAGTTCATTATGTTTCAAAGATTATGACTATGCTCCATCTTTATGAAATTAACCTTTTTTTTCAGGTACTGGGGTGGAGGATTCCCCATATATGGGAAGCCAGCACTCAACCACTAAGCCACATCAGCTCCCCTGAGTTGGTCTTTTTATTTGTTTTTTTCTTGTTTTGTTTTATTTTTAGGAGGTCACGGGGACTGAACCTGGGACCTCCCATGTGGGAAGCAGGCACCGAACCTCTGGGGCCACATCTGCTCCCTGAAATTATCCTTTTATAAGACCTCAGATTATGGTTTTGAGGTCAGATTAATTTTTCACTAAATCAAAAATTTCCCAAAGCCTTTTGCTGGGGGAATGCTTAATCTCAACTTTAATTATACTCAGGTGGTTGTGTTGACCTCCTAACTTAACCTACCCTAGATTTGATATTGAATGACCAGGTTCATACAGCTGAGGCTTACCTTTCACAGGATGGTAGATGAATCCTTCCTGCAGGTATTTTGCATGGATATAATTTCTTCCTTTTTTTCCCTTCAAATCGGTTTTATTCTCACACCATCCAATCCATCGAAAGTGTATAATCAATGGTTCTCGCTATAATCACAGAGCTGTGATTTCATCCCCACGATCAATTTTAGAACATTTTGTAGCTCCAAAATGAATAAAAACTCCTGGAATCCTAGAAATTGGGGGAGTCAAGCTTTTGATGCTCTTTGAAATCCTCCTGTCTTATCTCTCTATGTCCTGACATAGCCTAAATCCCCTTCTTTTTTTTTTTATTGACTTTGTAATAATATTACATTAAAAATATATATGTGAGGTCCCATTCAACCCCCCCCACCCCCCCGTCCCCCCCCCAACAACACTCGTTCCCATCATCATGACACATCCATTGGATTTGGTAAGTACATCTTTGGGCACCTCTGCACCTCATAGACAATGGTCCACATCATGGCCCATACTCTCCTCCATTCCATCCAGTGGGCCCTGTGAGGCTAAATCCCCTTCTGTAAGAATATTTCCTAAATCTTGTTGAAGACCCAGTGGGTCTTGCAAATATTTCAATCTTATTTAGATTTATAAGCGTGATTACTCAGTTTTTTGCCAATTGATTTACAGAACTGCTGGTGAATGTCAGTGTATCTACATAGACAAAATTATTTTAAAAGAAAAAGAATGGAGAAAAAAATCCTCTCAAGCTAAAACAGCAGCTAAATAAGCCCCAACCTACCCTAGGGCACTAGATTTCAGGGCACTAATACTTGTGTTACTGTAAACAACCCGGACAACCCCAAAAATCACAGCACCCACCCATACTCTTCACCTCTAAGAAAGCAGTGTCTTTTCTTACACTGCATTTTAAGGAAATAGAAGTAATTCACTTAAGAAAAAATTTCTCTCCAAGCTCCCAATGAATTAAATTGTGTTTATAACTAATTCCAAGCATTTAACAAAACTGTAGAGGCAAAATATCCTCATAGATTTCAAAATTTATATAAAATTAAATCATATATGATACATTTTGGGGGAAACAGGGTAATACCTATTCATCTTTGCTAAATGATTGTATGTTACTGTTTCAAAGTGCTTTAACTAAGGCGTCTTAAGCATTTAATATTACTCTGTCAAGTTCAATTTTGGTACCTTAAGTATGTATTTTGATTAAGGAAAAAGAAAGTAGTTTTTCCTGAAGTAAAATGACTGATTGTTATGGAATGAGAAAGAAGAAAATGTAGGACAAAACCTCAATAGATATAGAAAGTGAAAGAAGGTTCATGGAATATGAAATTATGGTCAAAGATGGGAAAGATTTAATGGGTCTATGTTTAAAAATTTTAAAAACCTTACTATCAAATAATATACTGATGAAAAACTGAAACTTGGTTTTCTCTCTATTAAGGTGAAATTAGGGAAGCGGACTTTGGCCCAGTGGTTAGGGCGTCCGTCTACCATATGGGAGGTCCGCGGTTCAAACCCCGGGCCTCCTTGACCCGTGTGGAGCTGGCCATGCACAGTGCTGATGCGCGCAAGGAGTGCCGTGCCACGCAAGGGTGTCCCCGCATGGGGGAGCCCCACGCGCAAGGAGTGCCTCCGTGAGGAAAGCCGCCCAGCGTGAAAAGAAAGAGCAGCCTGCCCAGGAATGGCGCCGCCCACACTTCCCGTGCTGCTGACGACAACAGAAGCGGACAAAGAAACAAGATGCAGCAAATAGACACCAAGAACAGACAACCAGGGGAGGGGGGGAAATTAAATAAATAAATAAATCTTTAAAAAAAAAAAAAGAAATTATTTGTTGGTTTATTGGTCTGTTTTTGTTTGTTTGAGTACTCAGGATTGGAACTGACACCCAGATCTCCTATGTGGGAGGCTGGCGCTCAACCACTGAGCCACACCAGCTCCCCTGAGTTGGTTTTTTTTTCATTTGTTTGCTTGTTTGCTATGGTTGTGTTTTTGGAAGCTACCGGGGATCAAACGTGGGAACCCGTGCATGGGAAGCAGGTGCTCAACCACTTGAGCTACATCCGTTCCACTGTTGGTCTGTTTTAGGAAGACACTATAAAGACTTTTTTTCTGAATAATCAGTGTAAAAGGCAGAAAGTCTGTGTCTTATCAAAATAACTACTTTATGTTAATTTTTTCAGGTCCATGGTTAATAAAATAGTCTCATGTTTTAAAGAACTAAGTCTTTTCTTAACTTTAGTTAAGCAAAAAACCCAAGCATTTCTTTACAGTAACCCATTTTCCTCTTTAACATAATGTTTAAACCTGACAACTTTTGACATTTTGCTTTTTCAATGTCAAACCCTATGGAATATCTTTTTATTTCAAACCATTGCAACTAATTTTTTTCTTTCACCTTCCAAAAAGTGAGGTGCTAAAAATAAAGTTCATTTAATAGGTTATGAATTACATGGGAGGTGTTTAGGAAGCATGACAAATTTTAAAATAGATTTTTAACCCTTGTTTGTTTAAATTTGTTAGGGTAAAATATTTATATAAATAAAGTTTGTATAAAATTCCTAGAGAGTTAATAACGTTCTCACTGTTCATGCTATGTCATGATAATGATCTTCATGATACAAGACAAGAGTATGATATTGTTAGTCATGGTTTTAGTTATTTTAAAGATATTATATGTCACAGAAAAAGAAAACAAATTTCTTTGTCAGTTACATTGTTTTACTCTGATGTTTCTCTGACAGCACAAGCAGTCAGGTACATGTCAAAGGTTCATCATCAACACAAAGTGAAAAGGTGAAACAGAACAAAACTTCTCTTATGGTCTGTAGTAGATGTCCTCAATACAAATTAATTGTCAAATGTTTTTATTTCTAAAAATAGCTTCATTTAGAAAATTCTCATAAGAGATTTAGAGCCAGAAGAAAAAGAAATAAATAGAATCCAAATTGAAAAGGAAGCAGTAAAACTTTCACTATTTGCAGATGATACCATCTTATATGTAGAAAGTGTCCCCAAAATATACAACAAAGCTTATAGAGTTGATAGATGAGTTCAGAAAAGTGGAAGGATATAAGATCAACATGCAAAAATTAGAATTTCTCTACAGTAATATTGAGCAGTCTGTGAATGAAAATATTCCACTTACAATAAAAACTAAAAGAATCAAATATCTAGCAATAAATTTAAGGATGTAAATGACTTGTACACATTATTAAAAAAAGGAAATCAAAGAAGACCTAAATAAATGGAAGACTATTCTGTGTTCATGGATTGTAAGAATAAATATCATTATGATGTCTATCCCACCCAAACCGATTTACATATTTAACACAATGCCAATAAAAATTACAACTGCATTTTTTATTGAACTGGAAAAGCCAGTGATGAAATTTGTTTGGAAAGTCAAGTGGCCCCCAAAAGCCAAAAACATATAGAAAAAGAATGAAGCAAAATTGGAGGGATCACCCTAGATGACTTTAAAGCACACTATAAATCCACAGTGGTCAAAATTGCATGGCATCGGCACAAGGATAGACATCCTGACCACTGGAACCGAACTGAGAGTTCTGATACAGACCCACAAATGTATGCCCAACTGATATTCAGCAAGACCACCCAGCCCACCCTACTGGTACAGAGTGATGCTGGGAGAAATGGATATCCATATCCAAAAGAATGAGAGAGGACCACTATGTCATGCCCTATACAAAAATTAATTCAAGATGGGTGAAAAACCTAAATATAAGAGCCAAGAGCACAAAGCTCCTAGAAGATAATGTAGAGAAGCATCTACAAGATCTTTACTAGGAAATGGTTTCACAAACTTCACACCCAAAACCAAGCAATGAAAGGAAAATAGGAACTCCTCAAAATTAAAGAGTTCTGTCCTTCAGAGGAGTTTGTGAAGAAAGTGAAAAGGCAGCCTACTCAATGGAAAAAATATTTGGGAACCACTTAGCTGATAATGAACTAATATCCAGCATATATAAAGAAATCCTACATCTTGAAAATAAACAGACAACCCATTTAAAAAATGGGCAAGAGACTTGAATAGACAGTTTACCAAAGAGGAAATACAAGTGGCTAAAAAGCACATGAAAAGATGCTCAGCATCACTAGCTATGAGGGAATTGCAAATCAAAACTACAATGAGATATGATCTTAAACCTATTAGACTGGCTGCTATTTAAAAAAAAAACAACAACCCAAAATACATAAAACTACAATGATGGAGAGGATGTGGAGGAATGGGAACACCCATCCACTGCTGTGGGAATGTAGAGTAGTGCAGGCATTGTGGAAGACAGCTTGGCATTTTCTTAAGAAGCTAACTATAGATTTGGTATATGATCCAGCAATCAAACTACTAGGTATATACCCAGAAGAATTGAAAGCAGGGACATGAACAGATATATGTACAGTAATGTTTATAGCAGCATTATTCACTATTGCCAAAATTTGGAAGCAACCCAAGTGTAGCTAACGGATGGATGAGAAAAATGTGGTATATACATATAATGGAATATTAATCAGCGGTAAGAAGGAAAGAAGTATTGACGCACACAACAAGAGTGAATGTTGAAGGCATTATGTTGAGTTAAGTAAACTAGTCACTAAAGGACAAATATTCCATGACCTCATTGATATGACCAAACATATTGAACAGACTCTCGGAGATAGTCTGGAAGACAGGTTACCAGGAGACATAAAGGGAGTAGAGAGTGGTGAGCCAACCCTCAATCTGGGAATAACCTATGATAAGGTGAAAGGTGGTGGTTTGGCAGTGGATGGGGGTGATGGTGGCACAGGAATTTGAGAGAGTGAGCATGGTTGGAGGGGTGGGTTGGACTATAGTGGAACTTGGGGGAGGGCTTAGGAAGGAACGGTTGAACGCTGGGGAGGTGGAGGTCTCTGGTTGAAAATACAATTGTAGGAATGTTCTGTGTCTGTTTCTTTGTAATTATTGCTTGAGTTACCTCTTGAAAACCTATTTCTTACTTAAATGTGGCTTCTCTCTAAACCAAACTGAGCAAATAAACACACTACCTTCTCCACCCTAGAATGGGACATGACTTACATGGATGAGCATCTGTGGCACCAAGGGATTATTAATACCAAGCACCAACCAGTGATACATTTGGAAAAAGACCTTGAAAACAGGGAGAAACATCAAATACACAAGAGTTTTTTTGGCTAAGAGCTTTTATATTGAGTTGGGGCATGTCATTCCAGTAGTTACACTCATGCATGTCTCAGGCAGACTGCACTAACTGCCACTGTAAACAAAGCCTCAAATAGGGGTGCTGCTGAGGGCTCTGGAGCCCTCTGCATAGTATAGGCAAGGACAGAATCTCTTGAAATCATTATCATGTTGTTGGGCCTTATCTTGGAATATGAGAACCTATTTCCCCAATGTAACAATGCTAGACTCATTTATAATTGTCCTAAGCAAGGTTCTTCTATCCATTTTATGTGAACCTGTAATTAGCACTCTACCCATTAAATATATGTATCAGAGACTTAAATCTTTGATCTGTACATATTCTAGTTGAGAACTGAAACTCAGTAGAATTGCAGCCAACACCTACTCTCCAGTCCATCAGATTCACCCAGGTCAACCCACAAAATGATAATGATGAACAACCCCCATCCCAGAAAAACAGTGACTATCTAGAACTGAAAGCAAAACAGTTCCTTCCATCTGCCTCATAAGATCTAAGCCTCCTCTCAATCTGTGGCAGAGCTGACATCATATCCCAAAGTCCTCAAGGTTAAGGAATGAACAAACATCAGGGGGAATGCAACCGTAAAAAAGTAAACTATTAATATTGTAGCAATAGAAGAACATGTAACATTGATATAAAGATAATGGTTACCAGAGGTTCTGAAGGGAGGGAGAGGGAGTAATAGATGGAACATAGAGCATTTTGGGGACATTGGAATTAATTAAAACCACAATGTAAACTATAGACTTTGGTAAGTAGCCATGTATGATAGGCTAGTGTATGAAGTCAGCCAGGTAATGGTGCCGAGCTGTTTTGTCAAACAAGCACTGGGCTAATTGTAAGAGAAGAACATTTCACGGACTTTAATCATAGTGAGTTGATTGCACAGATGGCTGGTTATATCTACCATCAATGAGTAGACTGCCATCAGCAGTGAGTGATGTGCCGTCAAATCAGTTGAAAACCTTGAAAGGGGAAGTGATTTCAGGATTTAGAGACAGAAATTCCATCTCTACTTCAGACAGTCAGTGTCTCCTGGAGAGCTCATCAAGGACTTCCACTCAGGCCCTGGTTTGCAGCCTGCCTTATGGAATTAGGATTTGTGCATTTCCACAGTCATGTGAGACAATATTATAAAATTTCATATTATTTACAGATATCTCCTGTCAGTTTTGTTTCCCTAGAGAACCCTGACTAATATACAATGCTTCAATATTTACTCATTAATTTTAATGAAACTATCACCGAATTGTAAGATATTTTAAATAGGGGAAGATGGAGAAGGGGACAGGGTAGGATATGTAGGAATCCCTTATACTTCTGATGTAACTTTTCTGTAATCTAAAGCCTCTTTTAAAATAAAGTTTATTATATTTTAAAAATACATAAATTAAAGCCTAGATTGTATTCTCTTACAGCAATCACACTTGTTTCTGGATTTTGTTATTTTCATATTCTGAGATGCTTTTGTTCTTCGTGCATAATTCGAAGTTCCCTAAAACTTTAGGTGTCTGTGTGACACCTGAGACTCGGTGTTAAAATTATCTAGCTCTGAAGGTGCTGAAAAAGCAGCATTAATTCTCAAAAGTCAACTCCATACAACTTACTAAAGAAGCTACAGAAAGGATCCAAGTTCAATCAAAGAGGTGAATGGGGCTGATATGGTTAAAGAATAAAGTGAGTAAAAATCCAGTGTAAAAGGTCATACTATCTATATATTGGAACTCTAATTTCTATATGAGACCAAGGAGGGAAGAGCTATTTTATCAAAAATCTAAACTTTCTGTTGCACAAGATCTGATTTAACCCATCAAGAAGTTTATTTAGACAACCTAACTCAACTTTATTTGACATATAATCTAAAATAACAGATGAGATCTTAGTATTCTGTACAGGTTTCTGTAATACCATGATGCATTTCAAAGTGTTTTAGGCATAAAATGAAAAAGAATTTGTGAATTCCCTTATGGAACTAGAAAGGGAAAGCATAGAACTGTAAACGTCCCCATCTGAGGAATTCCTGCTATTCTCTCAATCTTACTGAAACTGTAAGTTTAAAAAAAAAACACCTTTACAAGAACCAAATCTAACATCCACTGCTGTTAGTAAGAAGATTATCCTCATTTAAACTTATAACAGGGAATCCCATGGGAAGAATATCTAATAGGGATGAACATTGCCTCATAAAAGAGAATGTGCTAATGAGCCAAGACCTCAGTCTTAAAGCTTGCAATTATAAACCTTATTTTTGGAAAGACAAAACTAAGTCCAGGGAGCAGGTGTAATTCAGTGGTTGAGCCCCTGCTATCCAGGTACAAATCCTGGGTTCAATCTCTAGTACTGCCTTAAAAAACAAACAAAAAAACTAGGCTTAATTTTAATTGATGCCTAACAGACACAGCCAGGAAATCTCCTTGTTACTCAATATGGCTTAGCCCTAAGCCAAACTCTGCAGATAAACTCACTACCTTCTCTCCTATGTGGGACATGACTCCCAGGAATAAGCCTCCCTGGCACCTAGGGATCAGAAATGCTTTCAGAGAATGATCTTGATCAAAATGGAGAAAAGAAATAAAATAAAAAGTTTCTATAGCTAAGAGATTTCAAGTAGTGTCAAGAAGTCATTCTGGAGGTCTCAGTCAGATATAAATATCACAAACTGCCACAGTATGCAAAGCCTCAAACAGAGGTGCTCCTAAGGGCCCTTGGGACACCCAAACACCATGATCAAGCTACAAAATCATATGAAATCAACACTCCCTCAGACCTGGTCATATTCACATATAAATCCCCGGCTCATAATCCTACTTTTTAATTTAAACCTCTATTTTTCAATTTACTTATTACTTCTCAGAGACTTAAAGCCTTGGATTATTCTTGTTCCAGCTGAGTCCTGAAACCCAGGGTTTCCAGTCCCTCCAAGAATGAGAACCTGCAACTCAGGAAGACACCCATCTGTAAGCAAAGCAGTTTCATGCCTCTAGCTCATAGTGTCGATGCCCCTTTTCAGCATGAAGAAGTTCAAGCATTCATTGCCCAGATATCCCTCAAGATTGAGGAATGGACAAAGAAAATGGGGGAATTGTAATCACAAGCTAACAAATATTATAGTTGCTGAGTCATTATTTAAATGCTTTTTAACTTTCTGATATATTGTAATGTAGGCAGAAGAAATGATTTGGAACTGTTGTAACTCACTGAACTTTACCTCTTATGACTTGCTTCTTTGATGATGATTCTATGTTTTATAATTGCACAATCTTTTCCCTTTAATTAGAAAGTAATAGGATAACTTGTGACTGGCCCAGCATGTATGCCCTTATTTTTGTCTGCAACCCTCGAGTCTGATACTCCTGACTCAGACTTCAATATTTATTAATGAAGAAATACAATTCAGCCCAGAACTGACCAAGTGAGTTCTGATCAAAGTTGGCCTGTGCCTAATATATGCAATAGCCTGAACCTTAAACTTCAAATGAGCTCAGTATGCAATCATCCTGCACCTACTAGAGATTAAACTATCTCTAACCTTATTATCTAAATCTACCTGTCTGTTTTAATGTTATAAAACACTGAAGTTTTCTCCAGTTCAGAGAGATAGATTTGTGTTGGAGATTTGGACCCAGAGGGCATCGGGAATGAAAGAAAGAGAAAAGGGAGAAAGAAACAGAAAAAGAGAGCGAGAGAAAAAGAACGAGAGAGCTGGGATCAGAGGGTCTGCAAGTAATAACTTCTCAGACAACTTTATTGTTTACAAGGGGCTCTCTATATACCCCAGTGTACATGATGAGAAGCAGGAATACATAGCCTACTTGCCAATAACCAGGAACACATAGCCTACATACCAATAAGCAGTAACACATAGCATATATGACATCAAGCAGCATTACCCATAGTCTAAGGAGTTTGAAAAAATCTTATCTCAAGGTACAAAGTCTAAGTGTTCTATTCACTACAAAATGTATGTGCTCATCTTTTCTTGCAGCCTTGAACAGCTTCATCCCATTTGCTTGGAACTCTTAATTACCACATTCCTTAGGTTGCAAGCATAGCCACGGAGGCAGCACTAGCAGGGAGACAGCACGTCTCTCCTTGTGAGGCCACTGTGCCTCAGTTTCCAACAGATTTGGGGACTGTCCTCCTGTCTTTGTTAAAGAACCTTTTTCTCTTCTTAGAAATCCCAGTGCCACTTAATTGATTCTCGTTCACACCACACAAGGACTCACTTTTGTGCAGCAACAGATAGAAACTAAATGCTGTTCTATGCAGAAGGTTGGCAGAAATGCATGAGAGATAAAGTAATGTATAATAGAAGTAAACAGTAATAAATTTAAAGATTTTGAAATATTTTTTTGATTTTTTAAAAAGTCTGGAAATTGACAGGACTTACAAAATGGGAACGGAGTTGAGCTGGCTCATAATAATTAGGTGGAAAAATAACCAGAACTGAAACCATAGGAGTGAAGCCAACTAGATTCCAAGGTAGGTTCCAAAGGAAAGCAGCACTTGGCTTTTCTACTAAAGTCCTGTACTCTCCATCTTGTTCTTTTCTGGTTAAAAATCTCCTCTATTTGTCTTCCCTTTATACAGGGAGGAACAGTTCATAAACCTAATCAGAATTACATTTCAAGGGACACCCTGATTACACAGCTGCTAAAGCTGGCCAGGCTTCATTCTGTGGGACGCGCCCTGTTCACTTTGACTGAATTTATCGTACATTTAAAATTTTAAAATCTCATAATATTTTGCAAACATTTTGTATCCTTTATTAATTCAATACATACTTATTGACTAAATTCTTTGTACCAGGAAATTTCTGGATCCTCAAGATTAAGTAGGGACCCAGATGCACTGGATCTCTATGGACAAAAAGCTAGAATCCCCTGGAGGAAATATATAATTTTTTAAAAAGGGAGGGGGGAGTGGATGTGGCTCAAGTGACTGAGCACCTGCTTCCCACAAGGGAGATCCCAGGTTTGGTTCCTGGTGCCTCCAAAAAACAAAGACAAAGAACAAGCTTGTGACTGAAGAAGATTCTTCATTTCATACATTAATTGGCCACTTGTTAATACACTTTTATGAAGGGCCTTTTCAAGTGTTTTCTCCATCTTTCTACTGGGCTCTTTGCCTTTCTTATTAATTTGTAAAAGTTATTTCTATATTAAGGCCATGAGTCCTTTCTTGGGTATATGGATTGCAAAAGCATTTTCCCACTAGTTGGCTTGACTTGTACTTTCTCCATGTTGTCTTTTGAAGACTAAAATTCCTTATTTTTTCTTTTATTTTAGCACTGTTTTAAACAAATCAATTTTATTGACACATATTAATAAAGTATAAATTGTTCCAAACTGATCGATGGTATTCCATTTAATCACATATTTGTGCATTCATTACATCAGTCATTTTAGAGCACTTTCATTATTCCAATAATAATAATAATAATAAACAAGCCAGAAAAACCTCATCCCCTCTATGTCTCTCTATGTTTCCCCTGCTGTACAAAGCTGCTATTCTTTTCCTTTCTCTCATAATAATAATAATAATAAACAAACCAAAAAAACCTCATCCCCTCTAAGTCTCTCTATGTTTCCCCTGCTGTACAAAGCTGCTATTCTTTTCCTTTCTCTCTAGTATATTTGTATTTTTATTTTGCAAAAACGGTCTTACACATGCAATATCACCCACATTCATGCTTTACATGAGGTTTCACTGTCTTATGAAGTCCCATGTTACAGTTTTTAGCTTTCCTTCTAGTAATGTACATGACCTTAGACTTGCCCTTTCAACCACTGTCATACCCATATAGAACTCAGCTAATTACAAACACCATGATGTGCTTCTATTCATTTCCAAAGATTTACAAGTAATCTTTTTACCAGTTATGCATACATTAACCTGCAGCTTTCCATTCTGTACCCTCATTTTCTTTTCTGGTGACCTATATTCTATTTATTAACTTCATGAGTTTACATTTTATATTTACTTCATAATAGCACAATCATACAGTATTTGTCTTTTTGTGTCTGGCTTCAATTAACATAATGTCCTCTAGGTTCATCCATATTGTCATATGCTTCACAACTTCATTTCTTCTTACAGCTACATAATATTCCATTATGTGTATACATCACAGTTTGTTTATCCATTCATCAGTTGATGGACACCTGGATTGTTTCTAAATTTTGGCATTCATGAATAATGCCACTGTGAATTTCAATGTCCGGATGTCTGTTGTCTCTGCTCTCAGTATTCCAAGCATATACATAGTCAAGATATTGCCAGGTAACATGCTAGGTCAATATTCAACTTCCTTAGGAGGCGCCGGTCATTCCTCCACAATGGCTGTACCATTCTGTACTCCCACTAACAGTGAATAAGTGTTTCCATCTCTCCATATCTTCTCCAACATTTAGTTTTCCAACTCTAAGAGTGGCCGGTGTAATAGGTGTGAAATGATATCTCATGTAGTTCTGATTTGCATTTCCCTAACTGAAAATGAAAAACATTTTTTTTCATGTGTTTCTTCACTATTTGTATTTTTTCTTTGGACAATTTTCTTTTCAAGTTTTTTGCCCATTTTTTAATTGGGAAGTTTGTCTTTTCACTATTGAGTTGTATATTTTCTTTATATATCTTGAATATTAAACCCTCACTGCATATGTGATTTATTTTTAAAGTGACAGATTAGGATCTTTAATTTTTAAGTCCACTCCTCCTTATGACAATAAAGGAAAAGAGAAACATTCTTGATTCACACATTGTAGGATCTGTTTTTCTAAATTACACCTAACGTTTAATAGAGGAGGATAACCAACAATTATTTAAATACAAAACTGGGCAACAACAGCCCAGCAGTTATTTTTAGCTTCTACATTGGTGGACTGGGGTTTAAATTCATATGATCCAACAGCCTCTAAGGAATGTTTAAGCAGGCATTTTAATTCTGAGTACTGGGTTTTCAATTGCCCACACTAATTTTGTTTAGCAGATATTAAGCAAACATCAATGATTATAAGACAAAAATTTAATGACAATTTGTTAGTGGGTATATAATAATCCATCGGGCTAAATCATTTACATGGGACTATATAGACATTTAAAACAGAAGCAGAGGGAAACGGACTTTGGCCCAGTGGTTAGGGCGTCCGTCTACCACATGGGAGGCCCGCGGTTCAAGCCCCGGGCCTCCTTGACCCGTGTGGAGCTGGCCCATGCGCAGTGCTGATGCGCGCAAGGAGTGCCACGCCACGCAGGGTGTCCCCCGCGTAGGGGAGCCCCACGCGCAAGGAGTGCACCCATAAGGAGAGCCGCCCAGCACGAAGGAGGGAGCAGCCTGCCCAGGAATGGCGCCGCCCACACTTCCCGTGCTGCTGACGACAACAGAAGCGGACAAAGAAACAAGAAACAAGACGCAGCAAAAAGACACAGAAAACAGACAACCAGGGGAGGGGAGGGGAAATAAATAAAAAAAAATAAATCTTAAAAAAAAAAAAAAAAAGCAGATGTAAATGTTACATATTACATCATCAGATTCATCTTCTTCCTTCAAAGATTCCTTAGCATATTTCTCTGCTTCTTCCCTTATATCTTTTGGAACAATTTCATGTCTTCCTTTACTTAATTCATCAACCCAGCTGAGCTCTAGTTCAAATGCTTTATCTTTAATTTCATCATGTACTATGTAAATTATTTTTGCAACTTCTTTAACAACGTTATGGCAGGTCGTTTCTTTCATCTGAAGCTTTTCGATTTCTGTCTTTGCAGCTTGCCTGGCTTTACCAAGGGCACAGCCCCAACAACCATATGAAACACCCGATGGCTCAATCACGTGGAGCTGTGCACCATCCTTCACAACGTAAGACCCTAACGTGAAACTGCATCCAAAAGGTCTAACAGCACTGTACAGTGTACAGGCATGAACATCCATGGCCACTCTGTCTGCAAGATGTTTGAGTGGAATGTTACAGCCAAAGTTAGATCTAAAGTTGGAAGCCTCTTCTCTTGCTATGTCTGCTAAAGAACGAGCATCTGCCAACACACCTGCTACCGCCATTCCCACATGCCGATGAACATTAAAAAGCCGTTTGTTGGAACCTTCTTCATAAAGTTTAGAGAGGACTAATTTTTCTACTCCAAAGACAACACCATCTATACATCTGATTCCAATAGCTGTACTACTATTTTCCACAGCCTTCATAGCATATTCAACTTGAAAACTCTCCCATCAGGAGGGAATGTAGAGGCTGACAGGTCATACCCAGTATGGATAGAGCTCGTTGTGTTAAAGCTACCAGGTGGTGTTGGGATTCCAGGGTCAAAATGCTTCCACTAGCCTGGATATGTGATTGACAAAGATTTTCTCCCATTGAATTGGCTGCCTTTTCACCCTTTTGACAAGATCCTTTGAGGTGCAAAAGTGTTTAACTTTGAGGCAGTCCCATTTATCTATTTTATCTTTTGTGGCTTGTGCTTTGGGTGTAAAGTTTAAGAACTACCACTGGTCACAAGAGGTCAAAGATGTTTTCCTACATTTTCTATTAGCATTTTTATGGTTGTCTCTTTTATATTAGGTCTTGACCCATTTTGAATTTATTTTTGTGTAAGGTGTGAGATAGGCATCCTCTTTCTTTTGGCTGTGGATATCCAGTTCTCCCTGCACCAAGGGAGTAGACTGTTCTGGCCCAGCTGGGAAGGCTTGACAGGCTTGTCAAAAATACTTGACTATAGATGTGAGGGTCTATTTCTGAATTTTTAATTTGTTTCCTTTGTTTAATCTGTCTTTATGCCAGTACCATGCTGTTTTTACCACTGGCTCAGGATTATCCTTTATTTTTCTATTTTTAAAAAAGTTCTATTTATTTAATTATTTTTCCCATTTCCTGTTCTCTGTGTCATTTTCTGTGTGTTCTTCTGTGTCCACTTGCATTCTTGTGAGCGGCACTGGGAATCTGTGTCTCTTTTCATTGTGTCATCTTGCTGCATCAGCTCTCTGTGTGTGCTGTGTCAGTCCTGGGTGGACTGTGCTTTTTGTTCATGTGGGGCAGCTTTCCTTAGGGGGTGCACTCCTTGCACATGGGACTTCCCTTCATGGGGCATACCCCTGCATGACCCGGCGCTCTTTAAGCACGGCAACACTGCATGTGGGCCAGCTCACTATATTCGTCAGGAGGCCCTGGGTTTGAACACTGGACCTCCCATATGGTAGGTGAACACTCTATCAGTTGAGCCAAATCTGCTCCCCTTGGTAATATACTTTAAAGTCCAAAAGTGAGAGTCCTCCAACTTTGTTCTTTTTTCAAGTCATTTTTTATCTATTCAGGGACACTTTCCCTTCCAAACAAATGTGATAATTGGTTTTTCCATCTCTGCAAAAAAAAACTTTTATTGGGATTGCACTGAATATGTAAATCTGTTTGGGTAGAATTGACATCTTAATGATATTTAGCCTTCCAGTCCAAGAACAAAGGCTGTCCATTTATTTAAGCCTTCTTTGGTTTCTTTCAGCAATGTGTTGGAGTTTACTGAATATGGGCCCTTTATATCTTTGCTTAATTTTATTCCTAAATATTTTATTTTAGTTACTATTATAAATGGATTTTTTTTTCTGATTTCCTTCTCAGATTGCATACCAGTAATGTATAGAAGCGCTATTCATTTTTGCATGTTAATCTTGTATCCTGACACTTTGCTGAACTTGTCTATTAGGTCTAGTAGCTTTGTTATGGATTTCCCAGGAGATTCTAGGTATACAATCATATCCTCAGTGAATAGTGGAAGTTTTACTTCTTCCTTACTTATTTGGATGCCTTTTATTTCTCTATCTAGCCTAATAGTTCTAGCCTGAATTTCTAGTACAATATTGAATAACAATAGTGACAGTGGGCATCCTTATCTTGTTCCTGATCTCAGCAGGAAAGCTTTCTACTGCTGCAATCAGCTCACAATAGGAAGCATCTGCAACATCTACAATAAGGTAACATTTACAATAACAGGAAGAAATTGCAACATCATCTATAATAACAGGAAGCAACAAATAGGTACACCAGTTTCCCATAACATTCTACCTTTCACCATTGAGTACCATGCTAGCTGTAGGGTTTTCTTATATGCATTTTACCATATTGGGAAAGCTTCTTTCTATTCTTATCTTTTGGGTGTTTTTATTAAGAAAAGGTGCTGTATTTTGACAAATGCCTTTTCTGCATCACTCGAGAAGATCATGTGATTTTTCCTCTTCAGTTTATCAATGTGGTTTATTACATTAATTGATTTTCTTGTGTTGAACCACCCTTGCATACCTGGGATAAAACCGACTTGCTTGTGGCGATAATTCTCTTAATGTGATTTTTTATTTCGTTTGCAAGTATTTCGTTGAAGACTTTTTGCACTTACATTCATTAGAGTATTGGACTATAATTTTCTTTTTTGTGGTATCTTTATCTGGTTTTGATATTTGGGTGATGTTGGCTTCGTAGAATCAGTTTGGTAGCATTTTTTCCTGTTCAATTTTTTTGGAAAGCTTGAGCAAGTTTGGTATTAGATCATCTTTGAATGACTGGAAGAATTCACCTGTGAAGCCATCTGATCCTGAACTTTTCATCTTTGGGAGGTTTTGTTTTTTTTTTTAAGATTTATTATTTATTTCCCACCCGTCCCCTCCCAGTTGTCTGCTCTCTGTGTCCATTCGCTGTGTATTCTTCTGTGTCTGCTTCTATTCTTGTCAGCGGCACCGGGAATCTGAGTCTCTTTTTATTGTGGCATCTTGTTGCGTCAGCTCTCTGTGTGTGCAACATCACTCCTGGGCAGGCTGTACTTTTCTGTGTAGGCGGCTCTCGTGATGGGGTGTACTCCTTGTGAGTGGAGCTCCCCTATGCTGGGGACACCCCTGTGTGGCATGGCACTCCTTGCGCACATCAGCACTGCATGTGGGCCAGCTCACCACATGGGTCAGGAGGCCCTGGGTTTGAACCCTGGGCCTCCCATGTGGTAGGCAGACGCTGTATCAGTTGAGCCAAATCCACATCCCTTTGGGAGGTTTTTGATGACTGTTTCAATCTTTTTACTTGTGATTGGTTTGTTGTGATCTCCTATTTTCTCTAGAGTCAGTGGAGGTCAGGGGTTCTTATCTTTTCTGTTCCACAGACCCCTTTGCCAGTCAGGTGAAAACCATGAATCTCAGAATGTAGCAGCAGAGTTTTTGACCCTTAACATGGGCATGTCTTTAAATTAAAATTTAGGGCAGTGGACTTGGCCCACTGGTTAGGGCATCCATCTACAACATGGGAGGTCCATTGTTCAAACCCCAGGCCTCCTTGACCTGTGTGGAGCTGGCCCATGTGCAGTGCTGATGCATGGAAGGAGTTCCCTGCCATGCAGGGGTGTCCCCCACGTAGGGGAGCCCCACGCGCAAAGAGTGCACCCGTAAGGAGAGCCGCCCAGTGTGAAAGAAAGTGCAGCCTGCCCAGGAATGGCACCACACACACGGAGAGCTGGCACAACAAGATGATGCAACAAAAAGAAACACAGATTCCCGTGCTGCTGACAACAGCAGAAGCGGACAAAGAAGATGCAGCAAATAGACACAGAGAACAGAAAACTGGGATGGGGAGGAGGGGAGAGAAATAAATAAATAAATAAATAAATAAATAAATAAATAAATACTCTTTAAAAAAATAAAAATAAAAATAAATTAAAATTTAGGATTATTCAAAATTCCTTCAAGTTTATCAAGCCCCTGTAATCCTTCCATGGACCCTTGCGGGAGTGTCGAACCCTTATTCAGAACCCCTAGTATAGGTTTGTATGTTTTCTAGGAATTTGCCCATCTCATCTACATTGTCTCATTTTTTGCACACGGTAGTTCATAGCATCCTTTTTTGGTCTCTCATTTCTGCAGGGTCCATGGTAATGTGTCCTTCTCATTTCTGATTTTATATATTTGCATCTTTTTTGATTATTGCTCTCCCTCAGGATTTGTCAAATTTGTTGAACTTCTCAAAGAACCAAGTTTTCATTTTTCTTTTTGTTGATTCTCCCTATTGCATTCATTCATTCATTCATTCATTCCATATCCCCCCCTTGCAGGCTGCTTGCTGTCTGCTCTCTGTGTCCATTCACTGTGTGGTCTTCTGTGTCTGTATTTATTTTTTATTTATTTCCTCCCCCCACCCCACCCCCCTTTGTGGCTTGCCTGTTTTCTGGTATCTGTGTCCATTCACTGTGTGCTCTTCTGTGTTTGTTTCTTTGTTTCTTGTCTCCCTTTTATGTTGTGTCACCTTGCTGTGTCAGGTCTCTGTGGCACTTGTGGGCAGTAGCACTCCACGGTGCTTGCAGGCTGGCAGCACTCCACAGTGCCAGGGCTGGCGGCTCACCACAGAGTACGGGGGAGCCTGCCTTCATAAGGAGGCCCCAGGATGCGAACCCAGAGCCCCCCATATGGTAGATGGAGCCCAACTGATTGAACCACAGCTGCTTCCCATTCCCTATGGGGTTTTTTGTTCTTGATTTCATTTATTTCTGCTCTGATTTTTACTATTTCTTTTCTTCAGCTTGGTTTAGGATTAGGTTGCTGTTCTTTTTCTAGTTCCTCCAGATGTGCAGTTAGTTCAATTTTAGCTCTGATTTTTTGACTGATTGTTTTTATGTACCAGAGCTGGAGATTGACGCCTGTACCCTGTATGTGGGAAGCAGGTGCACAAATACTTGAGCTACAACTGCTTCCTTATTTCTTCTTTTTTAATATAAGCATTGCAGGCTGTAAATTTCTCTCTTAGCAGTGTCTTTGTCCCACAGGTTTTGATATGTTTTGTTCTCATTTTCATTCAACTTCCAAATGTTTTCTTCCATTGTGCTGGCTGCTTTATTGACCAGGTCCTCTTAAGCACAAATGACTTGATTATGAGGATGTTCCCTTTATCTATTTTTAATTTCATTGCATGTGCTTTGAGTGTGAGTCTAAGAAACAGTTGCCCAACACGATATCGGAAGATCCTTCCCCAAGTTTTCTTCTGTGAGTTTTATGGTCCTGGTTCATATCTTCAGGTCTTTGTTCATTTTCAATTAATTTTTGTTTAAGGTGTTAGATAGGGGTAAGATTAGTAAGCAGGTGAAAAAGAAACCGACTGAAGGGAAAAAATTTTGGAAATCACATATCTAATAAAGGTTTAATATCCATGATATATAAAGAGATTCTACAGCTCCACACTAAAATGACAAATCACCCAAGTTAAAAATGGGTAAAAGACTTAATTTAACCAACTTAATAAAGATCCTACACACATACAAAGTGTTGATAATAGGGAAGCAATTAGTTAAGATGTGAAGGCTCTTTTGGGATTAAGCTTTCCTTCTATCACCCAGGAGAAAAAAAAAGCATGTCCTGATATAAAGGACACATACATGGATGGTCATAATATCCCAAACTCGAAGGACCAAAATATCCACCAAGAGGAACATAAGTAAACCTTTTGTAATATAGTCATTCAAAGTCAAAGGACACAATGATAAAAAATGAGAGAACTGCTGAGCTACCAAACATGAATGATTCTGAAACAATGTTTTGGGCAAAAGATGCATGTGCCAAAATGTAAATTCCAATTTATTTCATTTTTATGACTTTGAAGATGTGGCAAACCTGATTTATGATAACAGAAAATGAGAACATGGGTGAATGTGTTGGGGGGTATGTAATGAGTGAAGGGCAGAAGGATTATTTTCCAGATTAATGGAAATGATTCATACCTTGATAGGGTCATTAGTACTGTAGAGACAGAGGATGACACTTTTAAAAATATGACAAAGCATGCAGTTAAGATCAGTGCATTTCACTATTTAAAATTTTTACATCAATTTTAAAAACCAGAGAGATAGAGAGAAAAATATTCATAAGAATATATAGAGTTACACTCATTTATGGGATCTCTACACATGGCTCTTCTGCCCCTTTACTTGAACCTATATTTAGCACTATACTTGATAAATATATGTCCAAGAGACTTAAACCTTTGGTCCATCCATGTGTCAGTTGAGCCCTGAATTACATAAGCATTGCAACACCTACTCTCCAATTCATTGGACTCACCCAGGACAACTAACCAGGAGATGATGATGGATAATGTCCATCTCAATGAACAGAAAGTATCTTTTGAATGGTCCTTGGGAATCTGTGAGAGGTGGGGAAGGAGCCCAGTGACACTAGTCCAGACCTCACGTTCCACAGCCTCCAGGGGAACTGAGGCATGTGTCAATATTCACCAGCATTCTGTTTTGTTTCATACTTTTGTTCAGACTTGTGCAGTCTGTTATAAGCCAACTTTTTATAAGACATGAAGAGCAGCTTGCAGACAGACACACTGGCTACACTGACTGACAAGCAAAGTCAACTTCTTGATAAGATGAGTGCTGCTCACAAGAGGTAAGCAGAGAGTAAGTGATCTTTAGGGGATGCTAGGCTAGACTAAGCGATTTTATTTATTTATTTTTGAAAGGATGTATTTTATTTCTTTCTCTCTGCCCACCCGCCATTGTCTGCTTTCTGTGTCCATTTGCTGCATGTTCTTCTGTGTCCACTTGCATTCTTGACAGGCAGCACCTGGAAACTGTGTCTCTTTTTTTCCCATCATCTTGCTGGGTCAGCTCTGCATGTGTGTGGTGCCACTCCTGGGCAGTCTGTGCTTTTTTCACGTGGGGGAGCTCTCCTTGCAGGGCACACTCCTTGCATGTGGGGCACCACTAAGCGGGGGAACCCTTGTGTGGCAGGGCATTTCTTGTGCACAGCAGCACTGCACATGGACCAGCTCACCACATGGGCCAGGAAATGCTGGATATCGAACCCTGGACCTTCCATGTGGTAGGTGGACGCTCTATCAGTTGAGCCATGTCTCCTTCCTAAGAAAGTGACTTTAAAAATGTTCAACCTTATTGACACCTACAGAAAGGCTAGGGGAACGACAGCAGTGTTGATGGAGGAATTAACTTCAGTGGTCCTAGAAATACAGGAAGAGAGATCCAGATGTTCCAGACAAGAAGAGATGAAGAAGATGCTGAAAACAGTGGAGTCTCAAGAAGAGGTCATGAGAACCACCAGAGCACCAGGCACTTTTCCAAATTAAATTTGTTTGGAATCCCTTCCACTCCCTGATGTTCCCGCCTCCAGCAGTGGGCCTGGGTCGTTCTTTAAGCAGCACTGAGCTTCTGCTCCACTCAGGCCTGCAGAGCCACCAGGCAGGAATGATCCTCTCCAATTCTATCTGAGAGTCTTTGAGGCCAGTGGATCAACAGAACTTCTCCCATGGGCTGGAGATCTTCTACCTTCACCTCCTGGACACACACGTGATTTCCTCCTTGGTCAATTCTTCCCTCAAGCACTCATAATTTGAACTTGAGGAACACACCAGAAATATGTGACTTTCTCATTATGAAATCTCAACATGAAAGGACCTAGTACGACTGATGAGATGGTTAATATAATTAAGAAACTATTCAAGAGACTTAGCTCACTGTTTATATAGGATCATTTGCATGTTTATTAACCTTATATTTATAATTTAAATTTTTGTTCCTTTTATAAGTGTAAATTTTCTTTTATTTGTTCTCATTTACATTATATTTAGGGATTGCCTCCGTGGACATGACCTGGTCTGAGATCCACAGATAGCTTCAAACTGTCATAGTTGGGTTCATGCTGCCCTTTCTAGGGATCAGAAAATATGCTGTTCCTGTGGCGAGTCCTGCAGAGGTGAGTACTGGGGCTCCCCCTTCTGCTGGTTTTCAGGAAAACCATGTCATGAATGGCAAAGGCTGTGAGGTTGTCTGTGTAATGGTGCATGCAGTAACCACTACATGCATATGGACACAGACATGTATATGTACATACAAATACACATATATGAAGTTCCATATGCATATCCTTTCATTATAACCAATATTCCCTTATCTCCCTGGTGGCCATAATATTTTTTCCCAAAGTCCTCTATGAGTTTTTCTCTTTTCAAAACTCCCTTTTTCAGTATGCATGTTTGGTCTCTATGTTTCCTACTACAAATCTCCTCAAATATCTAGTGTTCCTGGTTGCTTACTCACACTTAGCTACTAGAGGTATACACCTGTCTAAGAAACTCTGTGTGTTTAATTACATTTTAAACAAAAAAGACCTCTACCATTTGTAGTACTTTGTGTCTGGTTTTCTTCATATAGGAAAATGGTTTTTATTGTGATGATTTTCTAATTAGAGGAGTTGTAGGTTTATATAAATTCATGAAAAGTACAAATTTCCCATATCGGCCCCTCTTGTTGACACTTTGCATTGGTGTGCTACCTCTAGTGCGAAGGAGGAACAATATTAAAATATTACTGCTAAGTAAAGCCTGTAGTTTTCATTAGTTATATTTCCCCCTATTCCACCCTATTTTTAGTACCTGTAATAGGGATGTGCATTCACTATATTTCCTGAAGGAACACTCTTATATTTGTACTTTTTTTTTTTTTTTTGCTTTTTTAAAGATTTATTTATTTACTTAATTCCCCCCCCCCACCCCGGTTGTCTGTTCTCTGTGTCTATTTGCTGTGTCTTGTTTCTTTGTCCGCTTCTGTTGTCATCAGCGGCACGGGAAGTGTGGGCGGCACCATTCCTCGGCAGGCTGCTCCCTCCTTCGCGCTGGGCGGCTCTCCTTATGGGTGCACTCCTTGCGCGTGGGGCTCCCCTACGCGGGGGACACCCCTGCGTGGCAGGGCACTCCTTGCGCGCATCAGCACTGCGCATGGGCCAGCTCCACAGGGGTCAAGGAGGCCCGGGGTTTGAACCGTGGACCTCCCATGTGGTAGACGGACGCCCTAATCCCTGGGCCAAGTCCGTTTCCCTATATTTGTACTTTTAACCACAGTCATCCTCCACACATGGTTCACTGTGTTATACCCATGTTCTACCCTCTAGCTTTCCATCCAGTGATACACATGACCAAAACCTTCCCCTTTAAACACATGTACATGTGTAATTCAGTCCTGTCAATAACATTCACGATAAAGTGCTCCCATCACCTCTATCCATTTCCAAAGATTTGCAATCAACCTGATGAAAAATTCTGCACAATTAAGTGTTAATTCCCCATTTTTACACTCCTTCCATCTCCGAGTAACCTATATATAAGTGTAGATCATAACCTTATGAGCTAGTGTTTTGTAATTACTTGATATGAGTGCAATCATATCTTTTTGTGCCTGGCTTACACAAAAGAAACTCCATAATGTGACATGAATATGGTCTTCATTCTTTCTTACATCCAAATTGCATTCCTATATATATATATGTATATCACCTTTTGTTTATCCATTCATCGGTTGATGGACACTTGTCTCCATCCTTTGGTAACTGTGAATAAATCCACTATGAACATCAGTGAGCAAATGTCTGCTCCCATCCCATTTTACAGTTCCTCTGATTAAGAACCCAGGAGCATGATTGCTCGACCACATAACAAGTCTATCCTTAGCTTCCTGAGAAATTGCTAAGGTGTCTTCCATAGTGGCTACCCCATTTTACATCGCACAAGCAGTGTATGACTGTTTGTCTTCCTCCACATCCTTCCCAACAATTCCAAGTTTTCTGGTTGTTTTTTATACTGCCCATTCTAGTAGGTGTGATATGAAATCTCATTGTGCTTTTGATTTGCATTTCTCTAATAGGCTAGTGGTGGAAAGCACTTTTGATCCATTGTGTAGGCTGCTTTCTTGACCAGGCCCTTTGGCAGAAGTGATTTTATTGTAAGGAGGTTCCATTTATCTCTTTTTCTTTCATTGTAAGTGTTTGAGTGTAAAGTCTGAAAAACGTTGCCCAGTGCAATGACTGAAGATTCTTCCCCACATTTTTTTCTATGATTTTTATGGTCCTGGTTCTTACCATCTATCATTGATCATTTTTGGTTAATTTTTGTTTAAGGTGTGAGGTAGGGGCAAGGTCTGAAATGGTGGAAAGGCAGCTGGTTATTGGGAGGAAATACTTGGAAATCACAGATCTGAACAGGACTTAATATCCATGATTTATAAAGAGATTCCATAACTTAACACTTAAACAACAAATGACACAATTAAAAAATGAGCAACAGAGTTGTTTGAACAAAGATCGAAGTTCCCACACATGCACAGTGTTGATAATAGGGAAGCAGTGTACGTGGGTGGTTACATTAGAGTGTTCTATTTCCTAAATGATTTTTCAGTAAACCTTAAAACTTTTCTAGTTAAAATGATGAATTATCTGGAAATAGATAACAAATTGTGTTAACTTTAAATCTGAGCAGGCAAAGAAAAACATCTTTCATATGTAACTACTGAAAGAATGTAAAAATAAATAAAAAGAAAAGATAAGATTGAATAAAAGCTATGATTCCAAAGAAGATATTAGGAGAAAAATAATAATAATAACAGTGAGAATAAAGAAAATTATAATGAAGGAAGGAAGATTAAATTTAAACTTGAAAAGTAATTATAGTCATATAAGTGTTCCACCTAATCAAAATTTTCAAAAGGATATTTTAAGAACTCGCTGTATTTCATTTTAAAACCCAGGCCCTTCTGACCCATGTGGAGAGCTGACCCATGCCCAACTGTCTGATGCCCCAACGAGTGCCATGCCATGCAGGGGTGTCCCCCGCATAGGGGAGCCCCATGCTTAAGGAGTGCACCCCGTAAGAGAGACGCTCCATGAGAAAAGAGAAAAGCACAGCCTGCCCAGGAATGGCACCACACACATGGAGAGCTGATGGAATAAGATGACACAGCAGGGAAGTGGACTTGGCCCAGTGGATAGGGCATCCATCTACCACATGGGAGTTCCATGGTTCAAACCCCGGGCCTCCTTGACCCGTGTGGAGCTGGTCCATGCACAGTGCTGATGTGTGCAAGGAGTGCCATGCCACACAGGGGTGTCCCCATGTATGGGAGCCCCATGGGCATGGAGTGCGCCCCATAAGGAGAGCCACACAATGCGACAGAAAGTGCAGCCTGCCGAGGAATGGCACCACACACACGGAGAGCTGACATAACAAGACTTTGCAACAAAAACAAACACAGATTCCTGTGCCTTTGACAACAACAGATGCGGACAAAGAAGAAGATGTAGCAAATAGACACAGAAAACAGACAACCAGGGTGATGGGGAGTTTGGGGAAATGGGAGAGATATAAATAAATAAATCTTTTTTTTAAAAATGACACAACAAAAAGAGATACAGATTCCCCGTGCTGCTGACAAGAATATAGGCAGACACAGAAGAACACATAGCGAATGGACACAGAGAACAGACAAATAGGGGCACGGTGACAGGAAAGGGAGGGATATAAATGAAAAAAATAATTCTATATATAAAAAAACAAAACCCATCTAAGGCGGAGCAGATGGAATACAAGTTGTTGAGTGCCTGCTTCCCATGTTCAATCCCAGGTACATTCTGAAATAAATCAAAGATAAACAGCATGTTTGGCAGTAAAATATGGATTTTACATAATCACAGATATACACAAATATAAGTAAATCTTGTGTCAGTATGGCAATAGCAAAAACACAATCCTTAAGGAAAAAGTACCGAATTGTAGGGTCTTCCCATATCATTACAAGGTTTAAATTCCAAGAAAAAAAAATAGCAAATTGCAATTGAAGTGCACCTATTTGCAAGCTTTTGCAAATTGACAGAATTACAACATGTAAGAGCCAAGTAAGAGCCAAACCCAAATCCCAATAGGAGATTCTGGGATGACTTTCTCAGCAAGGGATGGAATAGAAGAAAAATTATCAACAAGGATAAGAGACTACTTCAGTATCATGAATAATATATTTTACTTAATGCACACTTGTCCTTAAGCCATCTATATAAAACATGGCGAAGAGAAAAATACACTTCTTTTTCATGAACTTAAGGAACTGAAGGGCTGAGGCAGGAGGAGGATATGTAGGAGGCAACCATGGTCATCCTGTCAGCAATGAAGCAGGCTCTAACCAAGAGAGAGAGGAGGCAAAGTAGAAGGGGCCAGATGAACACAGGAAGTGAAGGATGGATGTAACATGGAAAGACAGAAGTCGAGAAAGGCCACAAAGCTTTGGCCTGAACACATATCAGGAGGGAAATGCTGACTATGGAAAAGGGAGAGACCAAGAAGGTAGAGTTTGGGGGAGGAGTCTAGAGTTTGGCTTTGGCACATTACACACAGAAGTGGGATGTCCTGGATACAAC
Organism: Dasypus novemcinctus; assembly: GCF_030445035.2. Taxonomy (NCBI): domain Eukaryota; kingdom Metazoa; phylum Chordata; class Mammalia; order Cingulata; family Dasypodidae; genus Dasypus; species Dasypus novemcinctus. The sequence continues at coordinate 8,367,527 of NC_080693.1, read as the reverse complement.
TCTGTGTAAATCTGGACTGTGTGGAAAATTGGGTTAGATAAATAGGGTTAGTACTCATGCCAGGACAGATGGAACGTAAGCCAAGATCACATGACCAGCAAGTGAATTGATTTCTGGAGAAGGAAAGAGGTCCGCGTACAGAGTCCTGGGGGGAAAACAAAACTAAAGCTGAGGAATTTTTGGAAGAAAACACAAACCAGCAGAGGAGACAGACATGGAAAGACTAGAGAGTCCAGATGATAAAAAGAAAAAGAAGAATGTGGTGAAACAGAAATAAGTGAGGGGAGCACTAGAAGAAGTTCAGAGGAACCAACTTTGCCAAACGCAGCTGATGCAGCAATTAGTGGGATGTGAAGGATCTTTTGGGGAGTAAGCTTTCCTTTTCTATCACCCAGCAGAAAGGAAAACATGTGCGTATATGAAGGATACCTGTAACATCTCTAGGTCATAATACCCTAAACTTGAAGGGTCCAAATATCCACACCAAAAGGAACAAGAATTTTATAATAGTGATTCAATGTCAAAGGATTCAATGATAAAAAACAAACAAACAGGGAACTATTGATCCATCAAACAAGAAGAATGAACCTCAGAACAGTTATTTTGAGCAAATGATGCAGGCCCCAAAATGTAAATTCCAATTTATTTCATTTTTATGAATTTCTAGATGTAGCAAAATGAATGTATATGGATAGAAAATAAGAATGAGAGTGAAAATGTGAGGAGGTGGTTATTGATTGGTGTGTATAGGGATTATTTTCCTGATTATTGGAAATGATTCCTATCTTGGTAGGGCAAGTGGCTACTGTAGGTGAAGGAGATGAAAGGTTTGAAAAATTTCATGTCATTCATTTAAGAACAAATCATTTAACTACATTAAATTGTACATTACTTTTAAATGAGCAAGAGAGAGAAGACTGCTCATTAGAGTACAATGGAGAAAAGCACATTTTATTTTCAGTATCTTTCCCCCGCTGACCACTCACTGATGAGCAGCTGGGCTGTCAGTTGCTTGTGGGTTCCAGGCAGAATGTTGGGGAGTTCTCTGGGGTTGTTGTGGATACAGGGTTACTGGGCAGAGTCCTGTGGTGGTATCAGTGCCCTGGAGGGCCTGTACTGCTCTGTAGGGCTTTTCTTTTGGACGATCCTAGGGAAGCTTTGAGAGGTGGTGATGGAGCGCAATGGCACTACTCCATACCTCACATTCCACAGCCTCCTGGGGGACTTGGGGGCATTTCAATCCTTCTTCAGCCTTCTGGTTTGTCTCCTCCTGTTCAGACTTGAGCAGTCTGTTAGAAGCCGACTTTACATAAAACATGAAAAACAGCTTGTGGACACACTAGCTACACTAACTGTCAAGAAATGTCAACTTCTTGATAAGATGAGTGCTGCTAAACAGGAGGTATGCAGAAACTAAGTCATCTTTAGAGGAAGCTAGGCTACAGAAAGTGACTTTAAAAATGCCCAGCCTTATTGACACCTACAGAAAGGCTAAGGGAACAAGAGCAGTGTTGATGGAGGAATTAACTTCAGTGGTCCTAGAACTATAGGAAGAGAGATCCAGATGTTCCAGACAAGAAAAAGAGATGATGAAGTTGCTGAAAACACTGAAGGCACAAGAAGAGGTCCTGAGGACCACCGCAGCACCAGGTGCTTTTCCACATTCAGTGTGTTTGGAATCCCTTCCCCTCCCTGATGGTCCCTCCTCCAGCAGTGAGCCTGGGTTGGTCTTCAAGCAGCACTGAGCTTCTGCTCCTCTCAGGCCTGTAGGGCCACCAGGCAGGAATGACCCTCTCCATTTCTTCATCAGAGAGTTTTTGAGGGCAGTGGAGCAACGGAACTTCCTGCATGGGCTGGAGTTTCTCTATTCACCTCCTGGACACACAAGTGATTTCCTCCATTGTCAATTCCTCCTTCAATCACACAATTTCAACTTGAGGAACAGCCCAGAAATATGGAACTTTCGCTTTACAGAAACTCAACATGTAAGAAAATACTATTACTGACAAGATTGTTCATATACTTGAGACTTACGTATGGGTTCATATATGTTCATTATTAATCTGTTCATATATTTATGTTACAATTTTTGTGTTGATCTTAAAAGTATAAACTTTCTTTTATTGTTATTATCTGTATAATATGTATTACATATGTAATTGTAAGTTGAACATATGTGCAGTTCAGTCATGAGTTTTTTTTAAGAAAAAAGCATAACTTACAAGAGTTTATTGCCAAGAAACCCAAGTTATAAGTAAAAGTAAAATTTACTAAAAATTTTAATTGATGTAAAAAAAAATAAAATGAGATTTTCATCTTTCTTGGGAAGAAGGTAAATAGTATACTTACAAATAATTTTGCAAAATTCAATGGTGTATTTGAAAAGAATAAAGAGTAAAAATTTAAAAGTTATATCTTTACATGGAACAGTTTTTTTCCCATGCAAGAGTGCTGCAGTATGGGTTCTGTATCAGGAAGAAATCCCTCTTGAACAAGATCAGATAATCTCACTCCCCATCCCATACCGATCTCTCACTGCTGCTTTCCATTTAAATGACACACCCCCATGGAAAGCTGAGGGAGCAGCAAGGAGCTCCTTTCCCTGGGAAACAGCTGACATCACTAAGAGAATAATTCTAGTCATATATAATGATGCTGGTCATGAAGACCTGAAGAGAGCTCAGGAACTGGCCTGATCCATTGCACATATTCATGGTATAGGAAGCAAGGGCTGTGCTTGCCCTTGGCTCATAAAAGTTCATGCCAACCACAGTATTACCTGGGATACTCTCTCTGCCTGGGATTGGGCTTTTATTTATGGAGATCTGACCTCAGGACCATGTGATCCTCACTGTTGGGGTAACCTGCCAAATCCTCATGCTTCTGAAAGTCATTCTGAGAATTTTTACCCTATTTCACATTGAATACCTTCTTATTCCACCCCAGTCTCCAAGGCAGGGGTATAAAATACTTAAGCTAGAAATTCTCAGCCCATCCAATCAGAATGGATTCCTAGGGCCTACCTGGAACTTAGCCTGAGAGGATTAAGGGAATCCTGAGAAGAAATTCAAAGCTAGACTTATTATTAGTATTAAGTCATTCATCCCTCATGAAGAGGTTTCAAGGTTGTAAATTTTATTCCAGGTTCTCCACTTTTGAATGAAAGGTTCAATCCTCAGTGTCTCCTCAGAAGTAATAGCGCAGTGGGATAAGGAGGCCCGTGTTCACCATGGAGCCAGAGTGCCAGGAGAAACAGCGCTGACAGTCATACCCTTAGTTTGCACACTTATCTTTCCTCATATTCCACCCTCTTGTTAGTACTTGTAATAATGTGCATTTCTTCTATTTCTACTATTAACAATAGTCACCATCCACTAGATGGATCATTGTGCTATACACGTTTTATCCTGTAGCTTTCCTTCTATTACCATACATGACTCGAAACTTCCCCTTTAAGCACATTTACTCACATAATTGACTGCTGTCAATTAAATTATACTCACAATAATATGCTACATCACCTCTACCCATTTCCAAACATCTGTAATCAACATAATGACAAATTCTTCACAAAGTAAGTGTCAGCTCCCCATTTTTACACTGCTTCCATCTCTGGGTAACCTATATTAGAGATTATAACCCTATGAGTTAGCTTTATAATTAGTGGATATTAGTGAAATCATAATATATTTGTCTTTCTGTGCATGGATTATTTCAAAAAGTCCATAATGTGACATGAATAAGGTCTTCCTTCTTTCTTACATCCAAGTTGATTTCCTTTGTATGTATATATCGCATTTCACTCATCCATTCATTGGTGGATGGACACTGAGGAGTATCGGTGAGCAGCGGTCTATTCACATTCCATCTTTCAGTTCCCCTGGGTATGAACCTCGTAGCGTGGTTGCCAGATCATAGAACAATTCCATGCTGAGCTTCCTAGGAAATGCTAAACTGTCTTCCACAGTGCCTACCTCATTTTCCATTGCCACCAGCACTGAATGACTGTTCCTCCTTCTCCACCTCCTTTCCCACAATTGCAGTTTTCTGGTTGTTGTTTTTTTATAGTGGCCATTCTAGTAGGTGTGTTATATGATATCTCATTGTGGTTTGACTTGCATTTCCCAAATAGCTAGTTGTGGAAAGCATATTTTCATGTGCTTTTAAGCCATTTGTGCTTGCTCTTTGGAAAAATGTCTTAAGTTTTTTGCCCATTTTGCCATTTTGTTTGTGTTTTCATTCTTGAGTTGTGGTTTTGCTTTATATATTTTGGAGAGTAAGCCCTTAAGAGGTATATGGTTTCCAAGTATTTTCTTCCATTGTGTAGGCTGCTTTCTTGACCAATCTTTTCAAGCACAAATGATATGATTGTGAGGAGTTTCCATTTATTTATTTTTCTTCCATTGCAAGTGCTTCCATTGTAAATAAGAAACGTTTGCTCTGCCCAAGGTCTAAAGATACTTCCTGACATTGTCTTCTGTGAGTTGAATGGTCCTGGCACTTTTCTTTAGGTCTTTGATCATTTTCAGTTAATTTTTGTCTAAGGTATGAGGAAGGGGTAAGGTCTGAAAGGGCAAAAAGGCAGCTGGCTTAAAGGGAGAAAGTATTTGGATGTCACAAATCTGATAGTGTTTACTATCCATGATTTGTAAGTAGATTCTACAACTCAACACTAAAGCAACAAATGACCCAATTAAAAAATGGGCAAAAGACTTAATTAAACAAATCATCAAAGTTCCCACACACATGCACAGTGCTGATAGTAGGGAAGCAGTGTGTATATGGGTGATTATATTGGGAAAATCATGCATGATTTTTCAGTAAACCTTAAAGTTCTCTAAGTAAAATCATGTATCATCTTGGAAATGCATAACAGATTAAGTTAACGTTAGATTTGATAAGGCGATGAAAAATGTTGTCTTTTCATATATAACTACTAAAAGAATATAAAAATAATGTATATCTTCTAAAAAATAGACGTGCAAAGCCAAGAGAAAGAAAAAGGAGAATGTGATGAATCAGGAATAAGGGATGGGAGCACTTCAAGAAGTCCAGAGGAACCATCTGTGCCAAAGCAGCTGATGAAGCAATTAGTGGGATGTGAAGGATCTTTTGGGATTGAGCTTTCCTTTCTATCACTCAGAGGAAAGGAAAACATTTCCTTATATAATGGATACTCATAATATCTTTAGCTCATAACACAAACTTGAAGGACCCAGTCATCCACCAAGAGGAACGTAAATAAATATTTTGTAATACAGTCATTCAATTTCAAAGCAGTAAATGATAAAAAATGAGGGAACTGCCAATACACCAAACAACAAGAATGAATCTCAAAACAATATTGTGAGCAAAGGATGCAGGCACCAAAATGTTAATTCCAATTTATTTCATTATTATGAATTTCAAGATGTGGCAAAATGAATGTATGAGTAAAGAAAATGAGAATGAGGGAAAATATGTTGGGAGGTGGTTATTGATTGAAGCAAATAGGGATTATTTTCCAGATTATTGGAAATGATTCATATCTTGATAGGGTAATTAGATACTGTAGAGGAAGGTGATAAAAGGTTAGAAATATTTGACATCACTTAGTTAAGATCAATATATTTAACTGTATTTAAATTTTAAATCAATTTTAATCAAACAGAGGAAGAGAGAAGACTGCTTGTAAGAACCAAGAGTGCCTACAACTGGAAGCAGGAGAATTGCATCCATCATCCATGTGCAATCTAAGCCCCTCTTGATCAAGAGGTGAAGTGGACATCACCATCCCATGGACCACAGAGTGGAGGAATAAAATATGGTTTAGAGTGGACTTACTGATATTCTACTATGAAACTATTGTGACTAGTAACATAAGAAATTGTATCATTGACATGGAGAAAGTGGCCACAGTAGTTGCTGAGGACAGGGAGAGAGAAAAAGAGACATGATGAGGGGGCGTTTTTGGGACTTGGAGTTGTCCTAAATGATATTGCAGGGCCAGATGCTGGGACATTTTGTATCCTTCCATAACCCACTAAATGTACTGGGGGAGAGTGTGAACAACATGATAAACTATTTATTATCCATGTGGTGCAGCAGTGCTCCAAAATGTGTTCGCTGAGTGCAATCAGTGTGCCACAATGATGGGGAGGTTGTTGGTGTGGGAGGAGTGGGGAGGGGGAGTGGGGGTATACAGGAACCTCTCATGTTTTTTATAATATAACCTTTTCTGTGATGTATGTATCTTCAAAAAATAGAATTTACAAAAATGGGGAGTGGGATATATGGGAACCTCTTATGTTTTTTCAAATGTAATATTCTATATGATTCCTAGTCAGCAGTTTATCCAATTGTAAAGAGTCAATCCTGCCCTAGGGAAAGGGACTCTTTCTGAAGAGATAAGGAACCCAACAAGAAAGTTTAGATCAGTAAAGAAGTTTCAGACTTGAAGATACAAGGTCTGTAGTTTGATTCTTGGCTCCTCTTAGAGTAGTGACCCACTGGGATATTAAACATCTAGCTGGGCCCATGCGCAGTGCTGATGCGCGCAAGGAGTGCCGCCCCGTGCAGGGTGTCCCCCGCGTAGGGGAGCCCCACGCGCAAGGAGTGCACCCATAAGGAGAGCCGCCCAGCGCGAAGGAGGGAGCAGCCTGCCGAGGAATGGTGCCGCCCACACTTCCAGACGACAACAGAAGCGGACAAAGAAACAAGAAACAAGACGCAGCAAAAAGACACAGAAAACAGACAACCGGGGGAGGGGAGGGGAATTAAATAAATAAAAATAAATAAATCTTTAAAAAAAAAAATATAGCTGATACTTTAGGACAGGGAAAACAAAGACATTATCCTTGTATTAGCTTTCCTTGGGTCTCTTATTTTACATTGAAAAAAGGGTTATTTTTTGTTATATAATTTAACTTAGTTTACTTACTAAAACCTGCCACAAAATCTGCTGTGAGAAGGCTACAAGGTAATTTATTACCACCGGCAGCCTGACAAGCTCCACATGGGCTTAAGAGGGAAGTCTGTTTTTTCTTAGTGTTTGGTTGACTTCTTGCTTGTGGGTTTGTCTGTTGTTTTTCTTTTCTTGTCCTTCCTTCCTCTTTATCCCCCGCTTCCCCTTTTTAAATTAGGTGCTGCCGGCTTGTTTCTTGTTTGCTGTGTTTCCTCTTCCTCCATTTCCTCTTTTCTGTGTGTACTGATTTTGGCTACCAACACTGTCTTTTCCTTCCTACATCTTTCTATCTTCTGCCTTCTTTTATTGCTCTTACATTCCACCTCAGTTTGTTTAGCCCCCAACTTTTCTGGCTTTTTATTTCTAACACTTCTTATTTTTATCTTTTATTAACACTTTCTGTTTTTTGTTTTCTTTTTAATTTTACCTTTCTTACAATTTTCTTTATTTTCCACTTGTTCTATAGTGAGTTTTTTTTTCTCTCCCCTTCCCACCCCCCACCCAAGTTGTCTGATCTCTGTGTCTATTTCGGGCATCTTCTTCTTTGTTCACTTCTGTTGTTGTCAGCAGCATGGGAATCTGTGTTTCTTTTTGTTGCATCATCTTCTTCGGTCAGCTCTCCGTGTGGGTGGCACCATTCTTAGGCAGGCTGCACTTTCTTTCACCCTGGGTGGCTCTCCTTATGGGGTGCATTCCTTACGTGGGGGGCTCCCCTATGCAGGGGACACCCCCATGTGGCATGGCACTCCTTGCGTGCATCAGCACTGCACATGGGCCAGCTCCACATGGGTCAAGGAGGCCTGGGTGTTTGAACTGCAGACCTCCTATATTGTAGACAGATGCTCTAACCACTGGGCAAAGTCTGCTTCCCAACACTTTCTGTTTTTTCCATTATTTTCTCTTTCCCTCTATCCTCATCATGCTGGCCTTTTAATTTTTTAATTCATACTGTATTCTTCTCCATATTAAGATTCCCATTTCATTATAGGTGCTCCAGTTTTTAATTCCTATACCTCTACACTGCTTACACAAGTTTAATATTCATCCTCCTAGGTCCTATATGGTTCTTCTGCTAACCTTTACTGTCAATATTACTGTTAAACTTTTTCTTGTCTTATATCTTTTACTTTCCCTGGCCTTAATCTGTTTCCTTCAAAGGACCTTGGAAAACTTCAAGGAAATAGAATAAGAAGAACAAAGTGTTAAAGAGAAAACTTAGCACACACACATAAAACAGCAACTAAATAATACCAGAGACTACACAGAGAAGCTAATCAACTGAACAAACCCATCAAGATAAAATAATGACCAGACAACAACAAGAAATTACAGACCATACCAATAATTACAAAGACATGGCCCAGTCCAATAAACAAATTAAAAACCAGGAAGAGGAGCAGAACATCAAACTGGAGCAGAAGGAGCAGAACTCAAAGCTGTCCACACTAATATCATGGACCAACTCAGTGAAGTGAAGGAAGAGATTAAAGATATTAAGAAAACACTTGGAGAGCATACTGAAGAAATTGTAAACACACACAAAAGATAACAGATATGATGGTGATGAATGGCCCAATCCAAGAAATCAAAAATACACTCTCAGCAAATAACAGGAGATTTGAATAGGCAGAGGAAAGAATTAGTGATGTGGAAGATGATAAATTTAAAATCAAACGGCTAGTATAATTGAGAGATAAGAAGATAGAAATAGTGCAGCAGAGTTTTAGGGTTTAAAATGACAATGCAAAATGTGCAAATATATACATTATAGGCATCCCAGAAGGAAAAGAGAAGGGAAAGGGGACAGAAAGGGTGTCGTAGTAAATAATGGCTGAAAACTTCCCAAACCTATTGAGGGAGTTGTATGTATATGTCCAGGAAGTACAGTGCACCCCAAACATTATAAACCCCAACAGGGCTATTTCAAGACATACACTTGTCAAAATATCCAATGCTCAAGACAAAGAGAAAATACTGAAGGCAGCAAGAGAAAAGAGAACCATCACATACAAGGGAAACTCAATAAGATTAAGTGCTGATTTCTCATCTGAAACCATGGAGGCAAAAAGGCAGTGCTATGACATAGTTAAGGGACAAACAGAAAAAAATTTCCACCCAAGAATACTCTATCCAAAAAAGCTGGCATTCAAATATGATGGAGATTTCAAAATATTCACAGACAAACAGAAACTAAGAAAGGATACTAATAAGCAACCTGCCCTTCAAGAAATACTAAAGGGGGAAGCAGACATGGCTCAAGCAATTGGGCTTCCATCTACTATATAGGACATCCAGAGTTTGATGCCCAGGTCCTCCTGGGGAAGGCATGCTGGCCTATGTGACCGGGTGGCCCATGCAGAGTGTGGGCCCATGTTGAGTGCAGGCCCACATGGAGTCCTGGACTGCACAGAGTGCTGGCCTGGAGAGAGTATTACCCTGCACAGAAATGCTGCCCCACACAGGAATGTGGCACAGCACAGGAGTGCTAGTCCACAAACAGAGCTGGTGCAGCAAGATGATGCAACAAAACAAGAGACAGGGGAGACATAATAAGAAATGAAGCAATCAGAGACCTGAGGTGGGTGCAAGAGAATGATTTCCACTATCCCACTCTGGAAGGTCCCAGGACCAATTTCCAGAGTGACCTAATGAGAATACAAACAAATATAGAAGAACAAACAGTGAATGGACACTGAGAGTAGAGCTCAGTCACTGGACCCCATTGGCTTCCCAGAGTTGTTTCTTTTCATCTGTTTGCTTTTTTTGTTTTGTTTTGTTTTTTTCAGGAGTCAATGGGAATTGAACCCAGGGCCTCCCATGTGAGATGTGGGAACTAAACCACTTAAGCCACGTCCACTCCCTCAGTTAAATCTTTGATTTTAACTCTTTCTTCTTTTTTAATATACTCATTTAGGTGTTCTCATTTTCATTTGTCTCAATATATTTATTGATTTTCCTTGCAATTGCTTCTTTAACACACTGATTATTTAGGAGCATGATATTTAGTCTCCACATGTTTGGGAATTTACCTCATTCCTGTCTATCTTTGATTTCTAGTTTCATTGCATTATGATATGGGAAGTTGCTTTGTATAATTTCAATATATTTATACTTATTTAGAGCTGCCTTGAGCCCTAACGTGTGATCTACACTGGAAAGTAATCCATGGGCCCTTGAGAAGAATGTAAAACCCACTGAGCTTGGATGCAATATTCTGTATATGTCTATTAGTCCTAACTTGATAATCTTATTGTTGAAGTTTTCTGTTGCCTTGTTGATCTTCTGTCTAGTTGTTCTATCTAATGATGTGAGTGGTGTGTTGAAGTCAACAATGATTATTGTAAAGATACCTATTTCTTCCTTCAGGTTGCCAGAGTTCCTCTCATGTATTTTGGGACACCCTGGTTAGGTGCATAGATATTTATGAAGGCATGTCTTTTAGTAATATTTAATGGACTTCTGTATCCCTTAAACTCCTTTGCCTTTAAAGTCTGTTTTGTCTGATATTAGTATAGCAAACCCTGCTCTTTTTTGGTTACAATTTGCATGGAGTATCTTCTTCCAACCTTTTGATTCCAGCCAGTTTTTGTCCCAGGGTCTAAGGTGAGTCTCTTGTAAGCAGAACATGGATGGCTCATATATTTTTATCCATTCTGTCAACCAATACCTTTTAATTGGGGAGTTTAAGCCACTCACATTCAATGATATTAATGTAAATGCATTGTTTATTTCCACCATTTTACTCTTTGGTTTTCATATGTCATATCATATTTTCATCTATTTTTTAACTCTTTTGATTATCCTTTCTGCTACTCTTTCTTCTATACTCTACTCCATGCCTCTCTCTTCTCTTTGTCTTTCAGACTCTAAGACTTCCTTTAACATTGGCTGCAAAGTGGATTCTTTTTTTCTTACCATTTTATTTATTTATTTTTAAGATATATACATCACACAAAATGTTACATTAAAAATTATGAGAGATTCCTATATACCTCATTCCCTCTACTCCTCACACATCAGCTTCTTTCATTAGTGTGGCACATTTATTACATTAGAAGAATACATATTGGAGCACTGCTATAAAGCATAGATAATAGTTTACATTGTAGATTATACTCTCTCCCAGTCCGTTCAGTGGTTTATGGCATGATATATAATGTCCTGTATCTGCCTGCAATATCATTCAGGACAACTCCAAGTCCCAAAAATGTCCCCATATCACACCTCTTCTACCCTCTCCCTCCTCTCAGCAACACCCATGGCCACTGTCTCCACACTGATGATATAGTTCCTCCCATTGCTAGAGTCACAATAATTCTATAGTAGAATACCAGTAAGTCCACGCTAATCCCTATTTTATTCTTTCATCCTCAGGACCCTGGGGTGGAGATGCCCACTCCACGTGTAAATTGAGAGGGGGCTTAGATCCCACATGGCTGATCGATGGGATTCTCCTGATTGCAGTTGTATGCTCTCTCAATTCCTTGGTGTGGTGGTTGACCATCCTCACCTCCTTGTTAGCTGACCTAGGTAAGTCCAACAGACTGGAGAGTATGTTTTACAACTCTGCTGAGACTCAGGGCCCAGCTGGTACATAGAAAGTCCAGAGATTCAAGTCTCCTTGGTATACACCAGCCCCATTGCCAACCACAAGTTCAGTAAAAGTAGCAGCAGTGGCATGTTTAGAGAACTCACATCTGAGTCCAACTCCATTACACTCAGGAGCACAAATTCTGAAGTAAGGTCCACTGGGAAGGCACTGAACTACTCCAGAACCATCAGCCATGATTGTAGGACCTGGTGTCTCCCTACCCCTCAAGAGCACCACTGCTTTATCTATTTTGGCTTTCTCTGAGATCCTGCTGAGATGTGCATAAGCGTGATGCCTGTGATGACCTCCTAACTCATTTTGGAGTCTTAGCCATATAAACTCATTTGTCTTTACAATTTTCCCCTTTTATTCAAGGTCTTTTTCTAGTTGCATCACCATGTGGTGCTTGGTAGTAATCCCTCGGTGCCAGGGAGGCTCATCCCCGGGGGTCATGTCCCACAGTGGGGAGAAGGTCATGCATTTAAATGCTGAGTTTGGCTTAGACAGTGGCCACATTTGAGCAGCATGAAGACTCTCAGGAGGTAACTCTTAGACACTGTGCAGCTCTAGGCCAAATTGAAATTTCAACTGTACAGGCTCATAAGCATAGTTGTCAGTATCAAGGACCCATCACTGCACCATCCTTCTTCACTGGTCTTTGCCCTTGCACTTGGGGATTGTTGCTGTACCATTAGGAATGTGACAGAGCTCCCCAGAATGGAAACTCAGCATTCCCTCAATTGTATGAAACTCTACCCCACTATTTCAATACCCAACAAAAATCTGAACATATCTATATACCCTATGTGCATGCCTAGGCGAACTCCCTCCTACCCATGCATCCCCCTTCAATGACACCCCACACCGATGCTCGTCCCTTGCCACAGTTGACCTCCTCTGTGATCCAAAACCTCTTCAGAAATGAAGCCTAATATATTACCAAATTGTGTTAATAAGAAAATGAAATAGTAATGATAGGTTTAAAGATTAGAAGTAAAATACATAATAATTGAGAAAAATTAAAATAAGTAAAAAATAAATTGGGGTATTAAAAAATGAAAAACATCATAAAATTTTTTTGAGATTGTGCCTTTCATTACTGTAATAGACGTTGTCCTATAGGTATAGAGACAAGGCAATCTCATCCATTTCTTCCTCAGTGTCTTATATCTTTTTTATTTTTTTCTTAGTTTTATATAATATTTTCAGAAAAGTATTTTTATAGATTTATTTATTTTATTTATTTCCAATATCTCCCTCCCTTCAGAGTCCACAGTGACACCCAAGTTGCACTGCTTAAAGAACAAGATTCATAGATACTTGCAACAGTGCTGAGGGCTTGACACACTAGTCTCTCCTACCACATTGGGAGTCACCCATACTCACGAGAGACACCCTTTCCTCTGTTTGAGAACACCAGGCCTCTGCAAGATGGGGGTACAATGCCTTCCCACTCATTGTATGTGTCTGCACCCACTGATATAACACACTATGACAAATGAGCACTCACACACTCCCTTGAAGCTTGCCCCAGGAGCACCCTGTGCCAGATGCCCCCCATCAAATATCTTAAACCAGTAACACTTCCTAATTAAATTTTCTAAAGAGTTTTCTCAACATTATAGTTTCAACCATGTACCTGACAATCTTTCATGTTCACCTGCTCCTCCCAACCTTCTTCCCAATTCCATGGACCAGCTGACCCATCCTCCCAACCCTTGCCTCCCTCAAGCTTGTGAATCACAAATCAATACTATCCCTATACCCCATCTTATTCCTTCACTGCACAAGTACTTACCTCCTCCTTATCATAGATTTTGCCCAATTGGGCGTTGGCTCACAACCTTCCTCTCCCCCCTATTTCCTGTAAGCCTATCATCCAGTCTCTAGCTCTCTGAGACAGCTTGATTTGTTCAGTGCATATCAGAGAGGTCATGTAGTGTTTGTCCTTGAATTCTGACTTGTTTCACTCAATATACGGTCCTCAAGATTCAACCATATTATCCCATGTGTTAGTATTGTATTCCTTCTTACAGCTGAGTAGTATTCCATTGTCTGTATATACCATATTTTGTTTATTCACTTTTCTGTTGATGGGCATTTGGGTTGATTCCAAGTTTTGGCAGTAGTGAATAATGCTGCTATGAACATTGTTGTGCCTATATTGGTTGGTATCCTTGTTTTCTGTTCTTCTGGGTATATACCCAGTAGTGGATTCCTGGATCATAATATAGCTAGTTTTTGGAGGAACCATCAAGCCATCCTCCACAATGGTTGGATCCTTCTACATTCCCAACACCAGTGGATGAGGGTTCCCATTCCTCCACACCCTTTCCAACACTGGTAGTCCTCTGTCTTTTAACAGCCACCAGTCCAATGGGTGTAAGATGGTATCTCATTGTAGTTTTCATTTGCATTTCCCTAACAGATAATAATGTTGAGCATCTTTTCATGTGCTTTTTAGCCATTTGTATTTCTTCTTTGGAGAAGCATCTGTTCAAATCTCTTGCCCATTTTTTCAATGGTTTGTTTCTTTTTATTTTTGAGATATAGGATTTCTTTATGTATGCTGGAAATTAGGCTCCTATCAGATATATGGTATTTTCTCCCATTGGGTAACCTGTCTTTTCACTTTCTTGATAAACTCCTTTGAGGTACAAAAGATTTTAATTTTCAGGGGGTCTCATTTATCTATTTTTTCTTTCATTGCTCATGCTTTGGGTATGAAATTCCTGAAGTAATTTCCTATTACAAGGTCCTGTAGATGCTTCCCTACATTGTCTTCCCAGGTCTTTATGGTCTTGGCTCTTATATTAATATCTTTGATCCATCTTGAGTTGATTTTTATATAAGGTGTGAGATGGGAATCCTCTCTCATTCTTTTGCATAGGCATATCCAGTTCTCCCAGCACCATTTGTTGAAGAGGCCATTCTTTCGCCTCTCTCCCATCCAAAGAAATTTCATAGTTACTTTTTCCAGTTCATTTTAAAATGCTGTGTTAATTTTCTGGCCCAGGGCACTTCTTGGTTGGGAGGTTTTTAAAGTCTGATTCTATCTCTTTGCTTGTGATTGGTGAGTTGAGAGCATCAATTTCTTCTTTCTTCAGTGTAGGCTGCTTATCTGTTCCTAGTAATTTGTTCATTTCCTCTAAATTGTCCTTCTTATTGGCATATAGTGTTTCAAAGTATCCTCTTATGATAGTCTTTAATTCTCTATGGTCAATAGTGATATCCCCTTTCTCATTTCTTATTTTGTGTATTTGTATCTTCTTTTTTTCTTTGTTAGTCTAGCTAAGGGTTTATCAATTTTATTGAATGTCTCAACTACCTCTTCATTTTCTTTATTTTTCTAGCACTTTCTTATTAATATTTCATTTAGGTCTGCTCTGATATTTGTTATTTCTTTCTTTCTTCTTCCTTTGGGGTGAGTTCATTGTTTTTACTAATTCCTCCAAGTGTGGAGTTAGGTCTTCAATTTTAGCTCTTCTTTTTTGATATATGAATTTATGGCTATGAATTTATGTCTCAGTTCAGTTCTTGCTGCATCCCATAAGTTTTGATACATTGTGTTGTCATTTTTATTAGTTTTCAGGTAGTTACAGATTTCTTTTGAGATTTCCTCCTTGACCCACTGTTTGTCTAATAGTGTGTTGCTTAACTTCCATGTCTTTGTGCCTAAGCTTGTTCTCTGGCCCTTGCATATTTCCAGCTTCACTCCATTGTGGTCAGAGAAATTATTTTGTATGATTTCAATCTTTCTGAAATCATTGAGACTTTCTTTATGGCCTAGAAGGTGGTCTATCTTGAAGAATGTTCCATATGCAGTTGAGAAGAATGTATATCCTGCTGTCTTTGGGTGTAGTATTCTGTCTATGTCTATTAGGTCCAGATCCTCTAATATATTATTCAAAGTCTTTGTTTCTTCATTGGTTCTCTGTTGGGATGTTCTGTCTAAGGGTGATAATGGTGTATGAAAGTACCCCACTATAATTGTACAGGCATCTATTCCTCCCCTTAGTTTTTGCAGTGTTTGCCTCATGTATCTTGAGGTGCCCTGGTTAGGGACATAAATGTTTATGATTGTTTTTTATTCTTGAAACATCACCTGTTTACTAATATGTAGTGTCCATCTTTGTCTCTCACAATCATTTTTCACTTGAAATCTATTTTGTCCAATATTAGTATAGCTACTCCTGCCCTTTTTTGGTTATTTTTTGCTTGTAAGATTATTTTCCAGCCATTCTCTTTCAACCTCCTTGAATCTCTGGGTGTAAGGAGGGTTTCTTGTAGACAGCATATATATGGGCCATATTTCCTTCTCCATTCTGCCAATCTGTGTCTCTTGACTGGTGAGTTTAATCCATTAACATTCAGTGTTATTACTCTCAAGGAATTACTTACATTAGCCATATTTTCTTTGGATTTATGTGTATTATATGTTGTTTTTATTTCTTTTTGTCTTTTTCATTGTTTTTATACTCTCCTCCAACTCTGTCTCCTCTGTATTTTTCTTTCAACCTGAAGAACTCCCTTTTGTAGTTCTTTTTTTTAGATTTATTTATTTCTCCCTCCTTCCCCACCCCTCTTGCTCTCAGTGTCCATTCACTGTGTGTTCTTCTATGTCTGTTCATATTCTCATTAGGTGGCTTTGGGAATTGATCCTGGGACCTTCCAGAGTGGGATAGTGGCAATCTTTGTCTTGCACCACCTCAGGTCCCTGATTGCTTCATCTCTTATGTCTCCTCTGTGTCTTGTTTTGTTGCATCATCTTGCTGCACCAGCTCTGTGCATGGACTAGTGCTCCTGTACTGTGCCCCATTCCTGTGTGGGACAGCACTCCTGTGCGGGGTAGTACTCTGTGCAGGCCAGCAGTCCGTGCAGTCCAGGACTCCATGTCCGCCTGCACACAACATGGGCCTGTACTCTGCATGGGCCACCCTGTCACACAGGCCAGCATGCCTTCACTGGGAAGCCCTGGGGATCAAATTCCGGACCTCCTATATAGTAGATGGAAGCCCAATTGCTTGAGCCATGTCTGCTTCCCCCTTTAGTATTTCTTGAAGGGCAGGTTGCTTATTTGCATCCTCTCTTAGTTTATGTTTATCTATGAATATTTTGAAATCTCCATCATATTTGAATGCCAGCTTTTCTGGATAGAGTATTCTTAGGTGGAAATTTTTTTCTGTTTGTCTCTTGACTATGTCATAGCATTGCCTTTTTGCCTCCATGGTTTCAGATGAGAAATCAGCACTTAATCTTATTGAGTTTCCCTTGTATGTGATGGTTCTCTTTTCTCTTGCTGCCTTCAGTATTTTCTCATTGTCTTGAGCATTGGATAATTTGACAAGTATATGTCTTGAAATAGGCCTGTTGGGGTTTATAATGTTTGGGGTGCACTGTACTTCCTGGACATACACATACAACGCCCTCAATAGGTTTTGGAAGTTTTCAGCCATTATTTACTACAACACCCCTTCTCTCCCTTTCCCTTCTCTTCTCTTTCTGGGATGCCTATAATGCATATGTTTGTAAATTTTGCATTGTCACTCTAAAGACAAAACTCTGCTGCACTTTTTCTTTCTATCTCTCAATTATACTAGCCATTTGATTTTAAATTTACCATCTTCCACATCACTAACTATTTCCTCTGCCTCTTCCAATCTCCTGTCACTTGCTGATGGGGTATTTTTGATTTCTTGGATTGGGCCATTCATCACCATCATATCTGTTATCTTTTGTGTGTGTTTACAATTTCTTCAGAACGCTCTCCAAGTGTTTTCTTAATATCTTTAATCTCTTCCTTCACTTCAATGAGCTGGTTCATGATATTAGGTTAGACAGCTTTGAGTAGTTGTTTGATGTTCTGCTCCTTTTCCTGGTTTTGAATTTGTTTATTGGACTGGACTATGTCTTCATAATTATTGGTATAGTCTGTAATTTTTTGTTGTTGTCTGGTCATTATTTTATCTTGATGGGTTTGTTCAGTTGATTAGCTTCTCTGTGTAGCCTCTGGTATTATTTAGTTGCTGTTTTTTTTGTGTGTGTGTGAATGTTAAGTTTTCTCTTTAACACTTTGTTCTTCTTATTCTATTTCCTTGATAGTCTCTAAGTTCCCTTGAATAAAACAGATTAGGGCCAGGGAAAGTAAAAGATATAAGAAAAGAAAAAGTACAATAGTAATATTGATAGTAAAGGTTAGCAGAAGAACCATATAGGACCTAGGAGAATGAATATTAAACTTGTGTAAGCAATGTAGAGGTATAGGAATAAAAAACTGGAGCACCTATAATGAAATGGGAATCTTAATATGGAGAAGAATACAGTATGAATTAAAAGGCCAGTGTGGTGAGGATAGAGGGAAAGAGAAAAGAATGGAAAAAACAGGAAGTGTTCATAAAAGATAAAAAACAGAAGTGTTAGAAATAAAAAGCCAGAAAAATTGGGGGCTAAACAAAGTAAGGTGGAATGTAAGAGCAACAACAGAAGGCAGAAGATAGAAAGATGTAGGAAGGAAAAGAGATAGTGTTGGTAGTCAAAATCAATACACACAGAAAAGAGGAAATTGAGGAGGAAGAAACACAGCAAACAAGAAACAAGCCAGCAGCACCCAATTAAAAAGGGGGGGGGGATGAAGAGGAAGGAAGGACAAGAAAAGAAAACAACAGACAAACCCACAAGAAAGTAGTCAACCAAACACTAAGAAAAAAGCAGACTTCTCTCTTAAGCCCATGTGGATCTTGTCAGGCTGCCAATGTTAATAAATTACCTTGTAGCCTTCTCATGGCAGATTTTTTAGTGGGTTTTAGTGAGTAAACTAAGTTAAATTATATAACAAAAATAACCTCTTGTTCAATGAAAAATAAGCGACCCAAGGGAAGCCTATACAAGGATAATGTCTATGTTTTCCCTGTCCTGAAGTATCAGCTAGATGTTTAAAATCCCAGTGGGTCACCTCTCTAAGAGGAGCCAAGAATCAAACTGGAGACCTTGTATACCCAAGGCTGAAACTCCTGCACTGAGCTAAACTTTCTTGTTGGGTTCATTAGCTCTTCAGAAAGAGTCCCTTTCCCTGGGGCAGGATTGAGTCTTTACAATTGGATAAACTGCTGACTAGGAATCTGTCCTCCCCGTACCCTCCCTCATTTTTTTTCTAACTGCTTTTTCTCCCAGGGCAGCAGGAAGCCATAGCCTGTGAGAGTTCCCTTTTAAAATTCAAATGTGACCCTGGTGAATTAACTCACCACAGAAAAAAATGACACTCTGTCTTTTTTTAATTTTATTTTATTTTATTTTTTAATATTACATTCAACAAATATGAGGTCCCATTCAACCCCACCGCCCTACCCCCCACTCCCCCCACAGCAACACTCTCTCCCATCATCATGACACATCCATTGCACCTGGTAAGTACATCTCTGAGCATCACTGCACCCCATAGTCAATGGTCCACATCATAGCCCACACTCTCCCACGTTCCATCCAGTGGGCCCTGGGGGGATCTACAGTGTCCCGTAATTGACCATGAAGCACCACCCAGGACAACTCCACGTCCCAAAAACGCCTCCCGATCTCATCTCTTCCTCCCATTCCCCGCACCCAGCAGCCACCATGGCCACCCTTCCCACACCAATGCCACATTTTCTCTGTGGACATTGGATTGGTTGTGTCCATTGCACATCTATGTCAAGTGGGGGCTTAGATTCCACATGGATACTGGATGCACTCCTCCTGCTTTCAGTTGTAGACAGTTTAGATTCCATGGTGTGGTGGTTGACCTTCTTCAACTCCATGTTAGCTGAGTGGGGTAAGTCCAATAAATTGGAGTGTAGGAGCTGAAGTCTGTTGAGGCCCTGGGCCTGGGTATCATATTGTCAGTCCAGAGATTCAAATCCCCTAAATATATCTTAAACCCCAGCACCAACTACAATTCCAGTAAAGTAGCATGCAAGTCTTGTGAAAAGAGATCCCCTCTGAGTCCAGTTCCATCATGCAGAAACACCAGCTCCAAAGAAGGGCCATCTGCCATGGCAGTGAACCCCATCTGCCATGACCATAGAGCCCGTGGGTCTCTTTATCCCTCAAAAGAACCAATACCTGGGGTTGTATCTACTTTATCTGTCTCTTAGACTCTGCTCAGTTGTGCATAAGGGCCTTCCTTCTGACCACCTCCAGACTCTTTTTTAAAGACTCGTAGCCTTATAAACTCATTTCTCCTTTCCATTTCCCCCTTACATTAGGTCAAACAGCATTTTGAAGTCATGTTATTATATGTAGACAGGGATATTCTGCTGATCCACATTGAACCTTTAATTCAAGGTCATTTTCTAGTTGCATCTTCAGCTGGTATGTGGTAGTGATCCCTCGGTGCCAGGGAGGCTCATCCCCGGGTGTCATGTCCCACGCTGGGGGGAATGCACTGCATCTACATGCTGAGTTTGGCTGTGAGAGTGGCCACATTTGAGTAACATGAAGGCTGTCAGGAGGAAACTCCAATGCACAATGCTACTCTAGGCCTTGTTCTTATTGCAGGTGTATAGGCTCACAAGCATAACCATTAGTATCAGGAGCCCACTGTTGGGCCCTCATTCCTTCCTGGTTCTTACTGTTACACCTGGGGGACTGCTGCTGCTCCCCCAGGGACCACGACAGAGACCCCCCGGCCAGGAACCCAGTACCCCCCCAGCTGTTGTTTTTAATTGTTTCCACTATGAGTATATCTAAACATTACCATGTACCCTGGACATATGCCCTGTATAACTCCCTGTCAACCATACATATCCTGTCAATAACATCCCATATCAGTATTCCTCCGCCGCCATTGTTGAAGCACTCTGTGATCCAAAACTTCCTGTAAAGTGAATCCCAACATAATGTCAGTTTCCCTTACTAGTAAAATGGAATATAGCGATGAGTTTAAGGGTTAGATCTAGAGTACATATTGATTTGGAAAAATTTCTACATCCTATCTTTTTCTTTTTCTTTTTTTCTAATTATTGAGCTTCTCTTCACAAGAGTCTTAGGTCACAGTAATTCATATATACAATATACAGTACTCCCACAGATCCACCATAAAACCTTTTCCCTTCCACAGCGATAATCTTTTAACTTATTCATATCATATTTCCTGAAACTGATGTACAGATTCTGAAACACTAGCTTTCAAACAAGTTGACCTCTGTGCTTACAATGTGGTCCATATTTTAGGATGTACAGTTTTCTAAATTTTTTAGTTATCCTATGTTTTGCATTATGGTTTACATTATTAGTCTGTCATCCCCTATATGTTTTTGGTGTAATATTACATGTTTTATATTCATCCTCGTGTACTCTCGCAAAACTTCTCTCTTGCCCCCACATTTACCTTGGTTCCATCCATTCCACATCCATTTTCCGCTCCCCTTGGGGCCCACAGTGCCAGCCAATCTCCATTTCCCAAGAAGCCACGCCCAGAGATACTTGCATCAGTGTTCAGGGCCTGACTTTCTCAACTGCCCTAATGCCCTGGGAGCCACCCTTTCTCACGGGAGATACATTTCTCTCTATTTGATGGCATTAGTCCTCCCCAGGATGTGGGTCCACCCCAACTTTCACTTTTTGGGTCTCTACCCAATGGTACAACCCACCCTGGCAAAATGAGCCTTCAGCTATATGCCCGGAGTCCGTCCCACATCAGACCATCCCCCCCTGAGCATCCTAAACAGGTAACCATCCTAATTATATTTTGATATGATTTTCTCAACATTTTACTCTCAACGAACACCTGACACTCTCCTATGTTCGTATGTTGCCCCTCTCTCCCCCCAATTTTTGGGCAATATTACCCCTCCGCCCATCCCCAGACCCCCTCAAACCCACAAAGCCCCACCCAAAGGCAACCCCTTGCCCCCATTTTGTCCCTTCTTTGTGCTCATACTTACTGCCAGCTCATCATAGATTCCACCCCTGCAGACGTTGGCTCACATCCTTCCTCCACCCTCCGATTTCCTGTAAGCTTCTTTTCCAGTCTCTAGCTCTTTGAGGCAGGTTGCTTATTTCATATCATTGAGGTCATGTAGTATTTGTCTTTCAATACCTGGGTTGCTTCACTCAACATAAGGTTCTCAAGATTCATCCATGTTATCATGTGTGTTTGTAGTGTATTTGTTCTTACAGCCGAGTAGTATTCCATTGTGTGTATATACCACATTTTATTGATCCACTCGTCTGTTGATGGGCATTTGGGTTGATTCCAACTTTTGGCGATAGTGAACAATACTGCTATGAACATTGGTGTATATATATCGGTTTGTGTCCTTGTTTTCAGTTCTGATGGGTATATACCCAGCAGTGGTATTGCTGGGTCATATGGCAAATCTATGGTTAGTTTTTTGAGAAACCGCCAAACTGTCCTCCAGAATGGTTGGATCCTTCTGCATTCCCACCAGCAGTGGATGAGTGTTCCCCTTTCTTCACATCCTCTCCAGCATTTGTATTCTTCTGTTTTTTTTCATAGGTGCCAATCTTATGGGAGTTAGATGGTATCTCATTGTAGTTTTGATTTGCATTTCCCTGATAGCTAGAGATTTGGAGCATTTTCTCATGTGCTTTTTAGCCATTTGTATTTCTTCTTTGGAGAAGTGTCTGTTTAAATCTTTTTCCCATTTTTTAAACAGGTTGTTTATCTTTTTATTTTCAAGATATGTGAGTTCTTTATATATGCAAGTTATAGTCTCTTATCAGATATATGGTTGCCAAATATTTTCTCCCATTGTGTGGGTTCCCTTTTTACTTTCTTAACAAACTCCTTTGAGGTGCAGAAGGCTTTAATTTTGAGGAAGTCCCATTTATCTATTTGTTCTTTTGCTGCTCGTGCTTTTGGTGAGATATTCATGAAGCCATTTCCTATTACAAGGTCCTGTAGATGTTTCCCTACACTGCTTTCCAAGATCTTTATGGTCTTGGCTCTTATATTTAGGACTTTGATCCATCTTGAGTTGATCTTTGTATAAGGTGTGAGATGGTGATCCTCTTTCATTCTTCTACATATGGCTATCCAGTTCTCCAGGCACCATTTGTTGAATAGGCCATTCTCTTCCAGTTGAGAGGGTTTGGTGGCTTTATTGAATATTATATGGCTATATATATGAGGTTCTATATCAGAACTTTCAATTCAATTCCATTGGTCTGTGTGTCTCTCCTTATGCCAATACCATGCTGTTTTCACTACTGTAGCTTTGTAGTATGTTTTGAAGTCAGGAAGTGTGATGCCTCCAATTTCGTTTTTCTTTTTCAATATGTCTTTGGCTATTCAGGGCCTCTTTCCTTTCCAAATAAATTTCATAGTTAGTTTTTCTAGTTCCTTAAAGAAGGCTGTATTTATTTTTATTGGGATTGCATTGAATGTGTAGATCAGTTTTGGTAGGGTAGACATCTTAATAATATTCAGTCTTCCTATCCATGAACAAGGAATAGTCTTCCATTTATTTAGGTCTTCTTTCATTTCCTTGAACAGTCTTGTATAGTTCTCGGTGTATAAGTTTTTTACCTCTTTAGTTAAATTTATTCCTAAGTATTTGATTTTTTTATTTACTATTGTGAATTGTATTTGTTTCTTTTTTTTTTTTCAGATCCAAACCATTTTATATTGGAAACTTACTATTATCTTTTCCCATTTCTCTAGCAATTCCAGTATCTTAAATACCATAACAATTTCACCAAATATATACTTCTAATCTATATTTAACTCATTAATATACAGAAAATTCCATGTATATTTGCTATGAGGCTCTGACTGTTTTTTTTTTGTTTTGTTTGTATTTTTATTTTTATTTTTTTATTGACTTTGTAATAATATTACATTAAAAATATATATTTATATGAGGTCCCATTGAACCCTACCACCCCCATGCCACCTCTCCCCCCCCCCCAGCAATACTCCCTCCCATCATCATGACACATCCATCGCATTTGGCAAGTACATCTCTGGGCACCCCCGCACCCCATGGTCAACGGTCCATACCATGGCCCACACTCTCCCCCATTCCATTCATTGGGCCCTGTGAGGATTTACGATGTCCGGTGATTGCCCCTGAAGCACCATCCAGGGCAGCTCCATGTCCCAAAGACGCCTCCACCTCTCATCTCTTCCTGCCTTTCCCCATACCCATCAGCCATCATGTCCACTTTTCTCAATCCAATGCCACCTTTTCTATGTGGACATTGGATTGGTTGTGTCCATTGCACCTCTATGTCAAGAGGAGGCTCAGATTCCACATGGATGCTGGATGCAATCCTCCCACTTTCTGTTGTAATCACTCTAGGCTCCATGGTGTGGTGGTTGTCCTTCTTCAACTCCATCTTAGCTGAGTGTGCTGAGCCCAATAAGTCAGATTGTAGGTGCTGGAGTCTGTTGAGGCTCAGGACCTGGCTATCACATTGACAGTCCAGAGATTCAACTCCCCTAAATATATCTTAAACCCCGACACTAACTGCACCTCCAGCACATTAGCATGAAAGTCTTATGAAGAGAGATCCCATCTGAGTCCAGATTCATCACACATAAACACCAGTTCCAAAGAGGGGCCATCTGACCTGGTAGTTAACCCCATCGGCCATGACCATAACTCCCATGGGTCTCTTTAGCTCTCGAAGGAACCGATATCTGGGGGTTGTATCTGCTTTATCTGTCTCTCAGAGTCTGCTCAGTTGTGCATAAGGGCAATCCTTCTGACAGCCTCCAGACTCTTTTTTAGAGACTCGTAGCCATATAAACTCATTTCTCCTTTCCATTTCCCCCTTACATTAGGTCAAACAGCATTTTAAAGTCATGTTATTTTATGTAGACAGGGATATTCCGCTGATCCACGTTGAACCTTATGTATGAGGTCATTTTCCAGTTGCATCATCAGTTGGTAGTTGATAGTGGTCCCTCGGTGCCAGGGAGGCTCATCCCCGGGTGTCATGTCCCATGCTGGGGGGAAGGCATTGCATTTACATGCTGAGTTTGGCTTTGAGACTGGCCACATTTGAGTAACATGAAGGTTGACAGGAGGAAATCCCCAGGCACAATGCTGCTCTAGGCCTTGTTCTTATTTTAGGCTTATCAGCTCACAAGCATAGTCATTAGTGTCAGGGGCTCACTGTTGAACCCTCACTTCCTCCCGGTCCCCTCCACTGCACCTGGGAGACTGTTGCTTCTCCCCTAGGGACCACGACAGAGCACCACTGGCCAGGAACCCAGTACCCCCCCTGCTGTGGTTTTTAATTGTTGCCACTACGAGTATATCCAAACATTGCCATGCACCCTGGACATATGTTCTGTACAGCTCCCTGTCAGCCATATATCCCCTGTCAATGGTATCCCATACCAGTATTCCTCCATTGCCTTTGTTGAACCACTCTGTGATCCAGAACTCCCTGAAATTTGAAGCCCAATATAATGTCAGGGTCCCTTACTAAGACATGGCATATAGCGATGGGTTTAAAGGTTATATAAAGAATACGTGTTGACTTGGAAAAAATTCTACATCCTATCTTTCCCCCCCCCCCCCCCCAATTATTGAGCTTCTCTTCACAGGAGCCCTAGACCACAGCAATGCATATATATATTATACAGCACTCCCACACATCCACCACAAAACCTTTCCCTTCCACAGCGATACTCTTAAACCCTATTCACATCATATTTACTTAACGTAATGTACAGAGTCTGAGACAATAGCTTTCTTGTGCTTACATTGTGGTGCATACTTTAGGATACACAGTTTTTTACACTCTTAGTTATCCTATGTTTTACATTATGGTTTACATTATCAGTCTGTCATCTCCTATATGTTATGGTGTAATATTACATGTTGTATATCCATCCTTGTGTACTCTCAAGAAACTCCTCTCTTACCCCCCATTTACCTTGGTTACACACATTTAATGTCCATTTTCCCTTCCACCTTGGTGTCCTCAGTGATAGCCAACCTCCGTTTCCTGAGGAGCCACTTCCAGAGATAGATGGAATAGTGTTCAGGTCCTAACTTGCTCAACTGCCCCAATGCCCTGGGAGCCACCCTTTCTCTCGAGGGATACAGTTCCCTCTATTTGATGGCATTAGTCCTCCCCAGGATGTGGGTCCACCCCCACTCTCACTACTTGGGTTTCTACCCCATGGTGTCACCCACTCTGGCAGAATGAGCATTTAGACATTCCCCAGGAGCCCGTCCTGCATCAGACCCTCCCCTCCGAGCATTCTAAACAGGTAACCCTCTTTATTATATTTTGATATGATTTTCTCGGCATTTTACTCTCCACCAACACCTGACCCTCTCCTGGTTCGTATGCTACCCCTCCCTCCCCCCACTTTTGGGCAACGTTACCCATCCATCCCTCCCCAGCCACCCTCAAACCCGCAAAGCCCCAAGCAAAGGCAACCCCTTGCCCCCCTTTTATCTCTTCTTTGTGTTCATACTTACCACCATCTCGTCTTAAATTCGACCCCTGCAGACATCGGCTCATATCCTTCCTCCACCCTCCGATTTCCTATAAGCCTATCGTTCAGTCTCTTGCTATCTAGGGCAGCTTGTTTATTTCATATCATTGAGGTCATGTAGTATTTGTCCTTCAATGTCTGGGTTGCTTCACTCAACATAAGGTTCTCAAGATTCATCCATGTTATCACATGTGTTTGTAGTGTGTTTGTTCTTACAGCCGAGTAGTATTCCATTGTGTGTATATACCACATTTTATTGATCCACTCATCTGTTGATGGGCATTTGGGTTGATTCCAACTTTTGGCAATAGTGAACAATGCTGCTATGAACATTGGTGTACATATATCGGTTTGTGTTCTTGTTTTCAGTTCTGCTGGGTATATACCCAGCAGTGGTATTTCTGGGTCATATGGCAAATCTATGGCTAGTTTTTTGAGAAACCGCCATACTGTCCTCCAGAATGGTTGGATCCTTCTGCATTCCCACCAGCAGTGGATGAGTGTTCCCCTTCCTTCACATCCTCTCCAGCACTTGTATTCTTCTGTTTTTTTCATAGCTGCCAATCTTATGGGTGTAAGATGGTATCTCATTGTAGTTTTGATTTGCATTTCCCTGATAGCTAGAGATTTGGAACATTTTTTCATGTGCTTTCTTGCCATTTGTATTTCTTCTTCAGAGAAGTGTCTGTTTAAGTCTTTTTCCCATTTTTTAAATGGGTTGTTTATCTTTTTATTTTCAAGATATAGGAGTTCTTTATATATGCAAGTTATAAGTTTCTTATCAGATATATGGTTGCCAAATATTTTCTCCCACTGTGTGGGCTCCCTTTTTACTTTCTTGACAAACTCCTTTGAGGTGCAGAAGGCTTTAATTTTGAGGAAGTCCCATTTATCTATTAGTTCTTTTGCTGCTCGTGCTTTTGGTGAGATATTCATAAATCCATTTCCTATTACAAGGTCCTGTAGATGTTTCCCTACACTGCTTTCTAAGGTTTTTATGGTCTTGGCTCTTATATTTAGGTCTTTGATCCATCTTGAGTTGATCTTTGTATAGGGTGTGAGATGGTAATCCTCTTTCATTCTTCTACATATGGCTATCCAGTTCTCCAGACACCATTTGTTGAATAGGCCACTCTCTCCCAGTTGAGAGGGTTTGGTGGCTTTATCGAATATTATGTGGCTATATATGTGAGGTTCTATATCAGAGCTTTCAATTCGATTCCATTGGTCTATGTGTCTCTCCTTATGCCAATACCATGCTGTTTTCACTACCGTGGCTTTATAGTATGTTTTGAAGTCAGGTAGTGTGATTCCTCCAATTTCGTTTTTCTTTTTCAGTATGTCTTTGGCTATTCGGGGTCTCTTTCCTTTCCAAATAAATTTCATAGTTAGTTTTTCTAGTTCCTTAAAGAAGGCTGCATTGATTTTTATTGGGATTGCATTGAATGTGTAGATCAGTTCTGGTAGGATAGACATCTTAATAATGTTCAGTCTTCCTATCCATGAACAAGGAATAGTCTTCCATTTATTTAGGTCTTCTTTGATTTCCTTGAACAATCTTGTATAGTTCTCGGTGTATAAGTTTTTTACCTCTTTAGTTAAATTTATTCCTAAGTATTTGATTTTTTTATTTACTATTGTGAATGGTATTTGTTTCTTGATTTCCTCCTGATCTTGCTCATTATTGGTGTACAGAAATGCTACTGATTTTTGCGCATTGATCTTATAACCTGCGACTTTACTAAACTCATTTATGAGTTCTAGAATTTTCGTTGTAGATCTCTCAGGGTTTTCTATGTATAGGATCATGTCATCTGCAAATAATGAAATTTTGACTTCTTCCTTTCCAATTTGAATGCCTTTTATTTCTGGTTCTTGCCTCAGTGCTCGAGCAAGTACTTCTAAGACAATGTTAAATAGGAGTGGAGACAGTGGGCATCCTTGTCTTGTTCCTGAGTTTAGAGGGAAGGAGTCTAGGATTTATCCATTGTAAACAATATTGGCTTTAGGTTTTTCATATATACTCTTTATCATGTTCAAAATATTCCCTTGTATTCCAACCTTTTGGAGTGTTTTTATCAAGAAAGGGTGCTGTATTTTGTCAAATGCTTTTTCCTGCATCAATAGATATAATCATGTGATTTTTTTCCTTCAATCTGTTTATATGGTGTATTACGTTGATTGATTTTCTTATGTTGAACCATCCTTGCATACCTGGGATGAATCCCACTTGGTCGTGGTGTATAATACATTTAATGTGTTGTTGAATACGATTAGCAAGTATTTTGTTAAGTATTTTTGCGTCTAGGTTCATTAGAGAAATTGGTCTGTAATTTTCCTTTCTTGTGATGTCTTTGTTTGGCTTTGGTACTAGGGTAATGTTGGCATCATAGAAGGAGTTGGGTAACATTCTTTCTGTTTCGATGTTTTGGAATAGTTTCAGCAGGATTGGTGTCAGTTCTTTCCGGAATGTTTTGTAGAATTCACCTGTGAAGCCATCTGGCCCTGGGCTCTTCTTAGTTGGGAGATTTTTAATAACTGATTCTATCTCTCTGCTTGTGATTGGTTTGTTAAGATCATCAATTTCTTCTTTCGTCAATATGGGCTGCTTATGTGTTTCTAGGAATTTGTCCATTTCCTCTAGATTGTCATTTTTGTTGGAATATAGTTTTTCAAAATATCCTCTTATGATAGTCTTTATTTCTGTGGGGTCAGTGGTGATATCGCCTTTCTCGTTTCTTATTTTGTGTATTTGCATCTTCTCTCTTTTTTTCTTTGTTAGTGTTGCTAAAGGTTTGTCAATTTTGTTAATCTTCTCAAAAAACCCCAGCTCTTGGTCTTGTTTATCTGTTCAAGTGCTTTCTTATTTTCTATTTCATTTAGTTCTGCTCTTATCTTTGTTATTTCCTTCCTTCTTCTTCCTGTTGGGTTACTTTGTTGTTGTTTTTCTAATTCCTTCAAATGTGCAGTTAGTTCTTCAATTTTTGCTCTTTCTTCTTTTTTGATATATGAATTTATGGCTATAAACTTCCCTCTCAGTACTGCTTTTGCTGCATCCCATAAATTTTGGTATGTTGTGTTATCATTATCATTTGTTTCAAGGTAGTCATTGATTTCTTTTGAGATTTCCTCTTTGACCCACTGTTTTTCTAAGAGTGTGCTGTTTAATTTCCAAATCGTAGTGTGAAATCTGGGCTTCTGTCCCTTGCAAATCTCCAGCTTGACTCCACTGTGGTCAGAGATAATGTTTTGTATGATTTCAATCTTTCTGAATTCGTTCAGCCTTTCTTTGTGGCCTAGCATATGATCTATCTTGGAGAATGATCCATGTGCGCTTGAGAAAAATGTATATCCTGCTGTGTTTGGGTGTAGCGATCTATATATGTCTATTAGATCGAGCTCCTCTAATATACTATTCAGATGTTTTGTTTCTTTGGTGATTCTCTTTTGAGATGTTCTCTCCAGAGTTGATAGTGGTGTATTAAACTCCCCCACTATAATTGTAGATGTATCTATTCTTTCACTTAGTTTTTCCAGCGTTTGCCTGACGTATTTAGAGGCACCCTTGTTAGGGGCATAGATATTTATGATTGTTCGATCTTCTTGACAGATTTTCCCTTGGACTAAAATGTAGTATCCTTCTTTGTCTCTCACAATTGTTTCACATTTAAAGTCTATTTTGTCTGATATTAATATAGCTACTCCTGCCTTTTTTTGGTTATTGTTAGCTTGTATGATTGTTTTCCAGCCTTTCACTTTCAATCTCCATGCGTCTCTGTGTCTAAGATGTGTCTCTTGTAGACAGCATATGGATGGGTCATATTTCCTTATCCAATGTCCCAGTCTAAATCTTTTGATAGGTGAGTTTAATCCATTGACATTCAGTGTTATTACTATCAAGGAATTATTTGTGTTAGCCATACTTTGATTGGATTTGTGTTTGTCATATTTTGTTTGTATATTTTTTTTGTCTTTTTTGTTGTTGTTGTTGGTCTTATACTCTTCTCCAACTTTGCCTTTCCTGTTTTTTCCTTTCTTCCTGCAGCACTCCCTTTAGAATTTCTTGAAGGGGAGGTTTCTTGTTGGTATACTCTTTCAGTTTCTGTTTGTCTGCGAATATTTTGAACTCTCCATCATATTTGAATGCTAGTTTAGCTGGATAAAGTATTCTTGGTTGGAAATTTCTTTCCTTTAGTACCTTGACTATATCATACCACTGTCTTCTTGCCTCCATGGTTTCAGAAGAGAAATCAGCACTTAATCTAATTGAGCTTCCATTGTATGTGATGCTTTTCTTTTCTCTTGCTGCTTTTAGGATTTTCTCTTTGTCTTGAGCATTGGATAATTTGACAAGTATATGTCTTGGGGTGGGCCTGTTGGGGTTTATGACTTGTGGAGTGCGCTGTGCTTCTTGGATATGTACATCTGTCTCTTTCAGTATATTTGGGAAGTTTTCAGCCATTATTTCCTGCAACACTCTTTCTGACCCCTTTCCCTTCTCTTCACCTTCTGGAATGCCTATAATACGTATGTTTGAGCATTTTGCATTGTCATTCAGGTCCCTAAATCCTAATTGGATTTTTTCTATCTTCTTATTGACCCCTTCTACTATCTGTTTGATTTCTGATGTACTGTCTTCCACATCACTAATTCTCTGCTCTGTCTCTTCTAGTCTGCTGATATTTGCTGCAAGTGTATTTTTGATTTCTTGAACTGTGGTGTTCATTCCCATCATATCTGTTATGTTTTTGCATATGTCTGCAATTTCCCCTCCAAGTGATATCTTCATGTTGTTAACCTCTTTCATTACTGCATCAAATTTGTCGGTGATAAATGTTCTGAGATCTTTCATTGCTTGTGCCAAGTTTTGTTCCCCTTCATGATTATTGGTTTGTTGATTGGATTCAGCCATGTTTTCCTGATTATTGGTTTGGTTTGTAGATTTTTGTTGCTTTCTGGTCATCTCTTTATTTTGATGAATTTAATCAGTTCCTTAGCTTCTTTGTCTGCTCTTGGAGGTTAATTAGTTGTTATTTTTGCATAGGTGTTATATCTTCTCTTTGTCAGATTTTTCTTCTTATTCTAGTTACTTGTTGTTGGTTAAGTTCACTTTAGAGGAAAGTATTAGTGTTGGGGAAAGGCAATTGTGTAAGCAAGGGAAAAGTGTAAAGTTGTATTGGTGATGTATGTTAACGAAGCAAGAATATGAGATCTGGAAGGATGGAGGTTAGATTCATGTAGATTGTATAGAGTTATAGCTGTAGGTAGAGTACCTTTTATGAAGTAGATGACTGAATTTGGGAGGAATATGGTATGAACTACAAAGCTATTGTTTTCATGAGAGAGGGAGAAAGAAAGGAGAGGTAATAGTTTCAAGAGTGGATAATAGACAGAAAACAGAACAAAGGTATTAGAAATTAAGAGTTAGACACTTTGTGGATCAAAGAACGGGAGGTTGGGGGTGGAATATAGGAGAGACAGTAGATGATAGTGGATATCAAGATGCAGGGGAAGGGGGATAGTGTAGGTAGCCTAAATCAGTTCACACAGAAATGAGGCAGTGGAGGATCGGAAAACCCAGCAAATGTGAGGTGTTCCCTGTAGCACCTATTGTATACTTGAATTAAAATAAAAATAAGTGGAAGATGAGGGACAAGAGGGAAAGAGAAAACCGAAAAAAAAAACAACTAATTATAATAAAGAAAAAAGAAAGACAAGAAGAAAGGAAGAAAGAAAAAGAGGATGGGCAAACGGTGGGGAACGGATAGGGAGAAGAGAGATACAGGTATACACGTGTCACAATTGCAACACTATCTAAAACAACAACTTCCCCCCGCTTTGCCCTAAAACCCCCCCGTCTGTCTGCCCAAATGGGTCTGCAAGCACCTCCCTTCCCACAAACCCCCAATAGGCCGCCCAGGGCCCACGAACTCCCCAGCACTGCAGATGCTCCAAAAATAAAATAAAATAAAATAAAATAAAGTAAAATAAATTAAAAAAAAAAAAAAAAAGAACAGAAACCCCTCCGCAGGCCCGGCTCCGCCCGCCGCGGAGGCTTGGACCGGCTCTGCCCGGCTCCTTACGCCGCCTCGGCCTGGCCTGGCTCCGCCCGGCTCTGCTCGCTACAGCGGCCCAGCCGGCTCCCGCGTCCACCTCCCGCCACCGCGGCCTGGACCGGCCCCGCCCGGCTCCGTACCCGCCGCAGCCTGACCCGGCTCCACCTGGCTCTGCTCGCTACAGCGGCCCGGCCCAGCTCCGGCGTCCGCCTCTCGCCACCGCGGCCTGCACTGGCCCCGCCCAGCTCCGTATGCCACCGCGGCCCGGCCCGCACACCACCGCGGCCCAGCTCGGCCCTGCTCGGCCCTGCCCGGCCCCGCCCGGCCCCGCTCGCCGCCGGCGCAGCCCGGCCCGGCTCTGACGTCCGCCGCTGCGGCCCGACCTGGCTCAGCACCACCGAGCGGGGCTAGATGCCTCGTTTCCGCCTACCCAAGGAGGGAATCCTCTACAGGTAGCTGGGATCTCCGTGTATCTTTCACAGACGAATCCTCTCTGTTACCTTCCCTCCATATCGATGTCCA
This sequence comes from Dasypus novemcinctus, assembly GCF_030445035.2. Taxonomy (NCBI): domain Eukaryota; kingdom Metazoa; phylum Chordata; class Mammalia; order Cingulata; family Dasypodidae; genus Dasypus; species Dasypus novemcinctus. The sequence goes on along the minus strand of NC_080693.1, from coordinate 8,334,957 downwards.
GACACCTCCGGACCAGCAAAAATCCCGAAACAATCCGGTCCCAAAGAGTCTCCAACGCCGCCCAGCCGATTCCCTGCAGAAGACCCTAACAGGGATGTTCACTCAGTCGCCATCTTGCCCTTCTCCCCCTGGTACTTTTTCTTTAATGATTGTGTATTTGCTGTTGCCATACTGACACAAGATTTACTTGTATTTGTGTTTATCTGTGATTATAGAAAATCCGTATTTTACTGCCAAACATGTTGTTTATCTTTGATGTTTTTCAGAAGGTACCTGGGATTGAACATGGGAAGCAGGCACTCAACAAGTTGCATTCCATCTGCTCCCTCTTAGATGGGATTATTTTCTTATATATAGAATTATTTTTTTCATTTATTCTCTCCTCTGCCTGTCCCCCCACCCTAAACCAAGCTGAAGAAAAGAAATAGTAAAGATCAGAGCAGAAATAAAAGAAATTAAGAACAAAATAACCATAGGGAATGGGAAGCAGCTGAGGCTCAATCAGTTGGGCTCCCATCTACCATATGGGAGGCCCTGGGTTTGCATCCTGGGACCTCCTTTGAAGGCAGGCTCATCCATGCACTGTGGTGTGCTGCCAGCCGGGCACCGCAGAGTGCTGCCCAGCCTGCAAGCACCACGGAGTGCTGCTGCCCACAAGTGCTACAGAGACCTGGCTCAGCAAGTTGACACAACGAAAAAGGGAGATAAGCAAAAGAAAAAAACAACAACACAGCAGAGCATGCAGTGAATGGACACAGATATCAGAATACAAGGAAGGCACAAACAGGGAGGGGAGAGGAAATAAATAAAAAATAAATACAGATGCAGTGAATGGACACAGAGAACAGACAGCAAGCAACCTGCAATGGGGGGAGGGGGGAAAATGGAATGAATGAATGAAAATAAATAAATAAATAGATGCAATAGGGAGAATCAACAAAATGAAAAATGAAAAGTTGGTTCTTTGAGAAGTTCAACAAATTTGACAAATCCTTAGGGAGAGCAATAATCAAAAAAGATGCAAATATATGAAATCAGAAATGAGAAGGACACATTACCATGGACCCTGCAGAAATGAGAGATCAAAAAAGGATGCTATGAACTACCGTGTGCAAAAAACGAGACAATGTAGATGTGATGGGCAAATTCCTAGAAAATACACAAACCTATACTAGGGGTTCTGAACAAGGGTTCAACACCCCCCCCCAAGGGTGCTTGGGAAGATTACAGGGGGTCTATAAGCTTGAAGGAATTTTGACTAATCCTAAATTTTAATTTAAAGACATGCCAATGTTAAGTGCCAAAAACTCTGCTGCTACATTCTGAGAAAGGATTCGTGGTTTTCACCTGACTGGCAAAGGGATCCGTGGAACAAAAAAGGATAAGAACCCCTGACCTCCACTGACTCTAGAGGAAATAGGAGATCTCAACAAACCAATCACAAGTAAAAAGTTTGAAACAGTCATCAAAAACTTCCCAAAGGGAAGCGGATTTGGCTCAACTGACAGAGCGTCCACCTACCACATAGGAGACCCAGGGTTCAAACCCAGGGCCTCCTGACCCATGTGGTGAGCTGGCTCACATGCAATTCTGATGTGCGCAAGGAGTGCTGTGCCACACAGGTGTGTCCCCTGCATAGGGGAGCTCCATGCACAAGGAGTGCACCCCATAAGGAGAGCTGCCTGTACAGAAAAGTACAGCCTGCCCAGAAGTGGTGTCGCACACACGGAGAGCTGACGCAACAAGATGTCACAACAAAAAGAGTCTCAGATTCCCAGTGCTGCTGACAAGAATACAAGCAGACACAGAAGAATACACAACAAATGGACACAGAGAGCAGACAACTGGGGGGAGGAGTGGGAAATAAATAATAAATCTTAAAAAAAAACAAAACCTCCCAAAGATGAAAAGTTCAGGATCAGATGGCTTCACAGGTGAATTCTTCCAGTCATTCAAAGACGATCTAATACCAACTTGGTCAAGCTTTTCCAAAAAAATTGAACAGGAAAGAATGCTACCAAACTGATTCTATGAAGCCAACATCACCCAAATATCAAAACCAGATAAAGATACCACAAAAAAGAAAATTACAGTCCAATCTCTCTAATGAATATAAATACAAAAAAATCTTCAACAAAATACTTGCAAACCAAATAAAAAATCACATTAAGAGAATTATCACCACAAGCAAGTCGGTTTTATCCCAGGTATGCAAGGGTGGTTCAACACAAGAAAATCAACTCGTGTAATAAGCCACATTGATAAATTGAAGAGGAAAAATCACATGATCTTCTTGATTGATGCAGAAAAGGCATTTGTCAAAATACAGCACCTTTATTGAAAAAAACACCCAAAAGATAAGAATAGAAGGAAGCTTTCCCAATATGGTAAAATGCATATAAGAAAACCCTACAGCTAGCATGGTACTCAATGGTGAAAGGTAGAATGTTGTGGGAAACTGGCTTACCTTTTTGTTGCTTCCTGTTATTGTAGATGATGTTGCATTTCCTTCCTGTTATTGTAGATGATGTTGCACTTCTGATAGCAAACAGCTGCTCATTAGTTTCCAAATAAATACGATGTGTAAAAACTAGGGTTGAGGCTCTCAGTTTCAGAAGCTATGAGTCCCCTGGCCCTATCTTTATCTCCTCTTCTGAGTCTCTCTCTCTGTCCTTTATTTCTGAGTTATACACTGCCTTCCCTTCGTGTAGACCTATTGTAAACTGATCGCAGCAGTAGAAAGCTTTCTTGCTGAGATCAGGAACAAGACAAGGATGCCCACTGTCACTACTGACCTATTGTAAACTGATCGCAGCAGTAGAAAGCTTTCTTGCTGAGATCAGGAACAAGACAAGGATGCCCACTGTCACTACTGTTATTCAATATTATACTAGAAATTCAGGCTAGAACAATTAGGCTAGATAAAGAAATAAAAGGCATCCAAATAAGAAAGGAAGAAGTAAAACTTCTACTATTCACTGATGATATGATTGTATACCTAGAAGCTCCTGAAAAATTAATAACAAAGCTACTAGACCTAATAGACATGTTCAGCAAAGTGGCAGGATACAAGATTAATATGCAAAAATGAATAGCGCTTGTATACATTACTGGTGTGCAATCTGAGAAGGAAATCAGAAAAAAAATCCATTTATAATAGTAACTAAAATAAAATATTTAGGAATAAAATTAAGCAAAGATATAAAGGGTCCATACTCAGCAAACTCCAACACATTGCAAAAAGAAACCAAAGAAGACTTAAATAAACGGACAGACTTTGTTCCTGGATTGGAAGCCTAAATATCATCAAGATGTCAGTTCTACTCAAACAGATTTACATATTCAATGCAATCCCAATAAAAGTCCTGCCCCATGTAGGGAAGTCCCACGTGCAAGGAGTGCACCCCCTAAGGAAAGCCGCCCCCCATGAAAAAAAGTGCAGCCTGCCAAGGAGTGACACTGCACAGAGAGCTGATGCAGCAAGATGATGCAACAAAAAGAGACACAGATTCCCTGTGCCGCTCACAAGAATGCAAGTGGACACAAAAGAACACACAGCAAATGACACAGAGAGCAGGAAGGGGAGAGAAATAATAAATAGCTCTTTTTAAAAATAGCAAAAGATATTACCAAGCTAGTGGTGAAAACAGCATGATCCTGGCATAAAGACAGATTAACCAAAGGAAACAAATTAAGAATTCAGAAATAGACCCTCACATCTATCGTCAAGTGTTTTTGACAAGCCTGTCAAGCCTTCCCAGCTGGGCCAGAACAGTCTACTCCCTCAGTGCAGAGAGAACTTGATATCCATAGCCAAAAGAAAGAGGATGTCTATCTCAAACCTTACACAAAAATTAATTCAAAATGGGTCAAGAACTAAATATGGAAGAGGCAACCATAAAAGTGCTAATAGAAAATGTAGGAAAACATCTTTGACATCTTGTGACCAGTGTTTCTTAAACTTTACACCCAAAGCAGGAGCAACAAAAGATAAAATAGATAAATGGGACTGCCTCAAAATTAAACACTTTTGCACCTCAAAGGATCTTGTCAAAAGGGTGAAAAGGCAGCCAATTCAATGGAAGAAAATGTCAGTCACATATCCAGTAAGACTTTAATATCCAAGATATACAAAGAAATTATACAACTCAAGAGTAAAAAGACAAACTTCCTAATTTAAAAATGGGTAAAAAACTTGAAAAGAAAATTGTCCAAAGAAGAAATACAAATGGTGAAGAAACACATGAAAAAAAGTGTTTTTCATTAGCAATTAGGGAAATGCAAATCAGAACTACATGAGATATCATTTCACACCTATTACACTGGCCACTCTTAAAGTTGGAAAACTAAATGTTGGGGAGGATATGGAGAGATGGAAACACTTATTCACTGTTAGTGGGAATACAGAATGGTACAGCCATTGTGGAGGAATGACCGGCGCCTTCTAAGGAAGTTGAATATCGACCTAGCATGTTACCCAGCAATATCATTACTATGTGTGTGCTTGGAATAACTGAGAGCAGAGACACCAACAGACATCTGGACATTGAAATTCACAGTGGCATTATTCATGATTGTCAAAAGTTATAAGCAACCTGGGTGTCCATCAACTGATGAATGGATAAACAAACTGTGGTGAATACACATAATGGAATATTATGCAGCTGTAAGAAGAAATGAAGTTGTGAAGCCTATGACAACATGGATGAACCTAGAGGACATTATGTTGAATGAAGTAAGCCAGACACAAAAAGACAAATATTGTATGACTGTGCTATTATGAAGTAAATATAAAATGTCAACTCATGAAGTTAATAATTAGAATGTAAGTCACCAGAAAAGAAAATGAGGGTAGAGAATGGAAAGCTGAGGGTTAATGTATGCATCACTGGTAAAAAGGTTATTTGTAAATCTTTGGAAATGAATAGAAGCACATCATGGTGTTTGTAATTAGCTGAGTTCTATATGGGTATGACAGTGGTTGAAAGGGCAAGTCTAAGGTCATGTACATTACTAGAAGGAAAGCTAAAAACTGTACCATGGGACTTCATAAGACAGTGAAACCTCATGTAAAGCATGAATGTGGGTGATATTGCATATATAAGGCCGTTTTTGCAAAATAATAATACAAATATACTAGAAAGAAAGAAAAAGAATAGCAGCTTTGTACAGCAGGAGAAGTATAGAGAGATTTAGAGGGGATGAGTTTTTTAGGGTGTTTTGTTTATTATTATTGGAATAATGAAAGTGCTCTAAAATGACTGATGTAATGAATGCACAAATATGTGATTAAATGGAATACCATCAATCAGTTTGGAACAATTTACGCTTTATTAATATGTGTCAATAAAATTGATTTGTTTAAAACAGTGCTAAAATAAAAGAAAAAATAAGGAATTTTAGTCTTCAAAAGACAACATGGAGAAAGTACAAGTCAAGCCAACTAGTGGGAAAATACTTTTGCAATCCATATATCCAAGAAAGGACTCATAGCCTTAATATAGAAATAACCTTTACAAATTAGTAAGAAAGGCAAAAAGCCCAGTAGGAAGATGGAGAAAACACTTGAAAAGGCTCTTCATTAAAGTGTATTAACAAGTGGGAATTAATGTATGAAACGAAGAATCTTCTTTAGTCACAAGGCTTGTTCTTTGTCTTTGTTTTTTGGAGGCACCAGGAACCGAACCTGGGATCTCCCTTGTGGGAAGGAGGTGCTCAATCACTTGAGCCACATCCACTCCCCCCTCCCTTTTTAAAAAATTATGTATTTCCTCCAGGGGATTCTAGCTTTTTGTCCATAGAGATCCAGTGCATCTGGGTCCCTACTTAATCTCCAGGATCCAGAAATTTCCTAGTACAAAGAATTCAGCCAAAAAGTATTTATTGAATTAATAAAGGATACAAAATGTTTGCAAAATTTTATGAGATTTTAAAATTTTAATTGTATGATAAATTCAAAGTGAACAGGGCGTGTCCCACAGAATGGAGCCTGGCCAGCTTTAGCAGCTGTGTAATCAGGGTGTCCCTTGAAATGTAATTCTGATTAGGTTTAGGAACTGTTCCTCCCTGTATAAAGGGAAAACAGATAGAGGAGATTTTAACCAGAAAAGAACAAGATGAAGAGTACAGGACTTTAGTAGAAAAGCCAAGTGCTGCTTTCCTGGGGAACCTACCTTGGAATCTAGTTGGCTTCAGTCCTATGGTTTCAGTTCTGGTTATTTTTCCATCTAATTATGTAATGTCCTACTCCATGGCTTTCAACCTGGGACAAAGGGTAGTCGGTGTCCACAACATAGAGCAGTGGAAGGAGTTCCTGTGGGAAACTGAAATACAGATAGCTTGCTGTTTCCACAAACACCTCAAATCACTCAGGACATCAAAGACATAGTGCTATTATTATAATAATTGCCTGTTTTCTCTTTAATAACATCCAGATTCTTAAAAAGTCAATTGCTTTCTCGACTTTGGTTGAATAGCATTGAAGTATATTTGGCCTCAATACTTTAGTAGGATGGCAGCAACATGGGTGTTTTTGAAAGTCATTTATTTTGAAATAATATTAAAGATATGAAAAACTGCAGTAGGAGTGGGTGCAGCTCAGTGCTTGAGCTCCTGCTTCCTATGTACAAGGTCCTGAGTTCAATCCCCAGGACCTCTTTTAAAAAATTGCAGGAGTAGATACAAAGAACTCCCAATCCAATCCCTTCCTTAGATTCACCAATTGTTTCCCAAGTTTACTTTAATTTTATCCCATTTGCCCACTAATAAACATTTCACAAAAATATATGTATCTGCAAAACAGGAACACTCTAGTAGAACACCCCAAAAGAGGAAATCAGCTTTGCTTCAATGCTGTAATCCCATTCACAAACCTCTTCAACTTTTATCTGCTGTCTCATCCTTCTCAAACTCTCTCAAAAATACATTCTTCCAGTCAGCTTTATCCAGTCAACTTCAATATGGAGCTCCTCCTGAGAAGTTCTTTCATTTTCACATCTTTGAAAAATTTAAGGAGCACAGATGGTCCCAGCCTTTGCCCAGTGTTTCCTCTTGAGATTTAGGCCCTATATTCAGACCATCAGGAAGTTAGGAGTGCAGCCCATCAGTAGAGGGAGGAGATCCCCTTTTGGGTGATCTTGGTAACCCCATGAAGTTTCTCTCAGGTTCCTTCTCATGAAAAAACGTTTTCACTTTACAATGAATGACATATTACAAGGACATATTCTGATAGCAATACGTAGGCTCAAACCATCCTCCACCCACCATCCTCTCATCTGAATCAACTGCCGCTCTGATGGTTGTCAGATGGTAATATTTTTCCATTTCCAGCACTGCTTCTATATATCTTACATAGCTTTCTACCTTAAAAAGGCTTGTTTGCTTCCTGTTTATTTGTTATAGCACTACAGATTGAGGTATTCAGTTTTATTCAATATGTTCTTATCTGTTATCATTGTTTATTTTTTTTTAAAGATTTATTTATTTATTTAATTTCCCCCCTCCCCTGGTTGTCTTGTTCTTGGTGTCTATTTGCTGTGTCTTGTTTCTTTGTCCGCTTCTGTTGTCGTCAGCGGCAGGGGAAGTGTGGGCGGCGCCATTCCTGGGCAGGCTGCACCTTCTTTTCACGCTGGGCGGCTTTCCTCACGGGCGCACTCCTTGCGCGTGGGGCTCCCCCATGCGGGGGACACCCTTGCGTGGCACGGCACTCTTTGCGCGCATCAGCGCTGCACATGGCCAGCTCCACACGGGTCAAGGAGGCCCGGGGTTTGAACCACGGACCTCCCATATGGTAGACGGATGCCCTAACCACTGGGCCAAAGTCCGTTTCCCCATTGTTTATTTTAATGCACAAATTTTCCCAGATCGCGCTAGTGAGATACCCTTCAAGTTGATTCAGTGAGGCCCCAGGTAGCTCATCTGTACTTAGTCTAGGAGGGATTCACAGAAAAGGGGTTAAATAGTTCCTGACTTCTTTGTCCAAACTGCATGCCATGTCACAGGTCCTGTTTCTTTCACCAAGTCTTATGGACATCCACCATCGAATATTTAAAATTCACCCTTACCCTCCTCAATTTTCTGTTGGTGTACTCTCTTGTTCACATGTCAAAGCACCTGAAACCTAAAAGGCTCTCTTGGACATAACTATCTCATCCTGTCATTCTTTAAGTTTGTTGATGGCTTCCCACTGTCCTTAGGACAAGGACCATAGAGCTTACAGTGGCCTTCAGGTCCTGAATACTTCAATTTCCTTCAGTTCCTTCTGCTCTTAGTTTCTGCAAAGAACAGTCTGATGTTGCTTGGGTTTTGTACATTTTTCCAGTAAACCAATTCCTATCCCAAGCACTTTTTCTAAGACTTTGCCCAGTTAAATCTTTAAGGTTTCAGCTATACATGATGTTTTCCAAATTTTGTCCCATCTGAACTGATGAAATCCTCTGATACTAAGTGCATAATTTACCATGGTCATTTTCACTTTAAATTCACCACTAAATCAAACTGAAACACCACAGGGACAGGTGGTTGATTGATTTGCCTGTATAATTCCGATCACTGACTCTAACAAATCTTTACTTCCCTTGGAAAATGGCCAGACAGGAAAGATAAAGGGTAACCAAAAAGTATAAGTTACCTAAAAAATAGAATATACGATTACCTAAATTATTTTTATAAAAATCTGCACTAAGTTTTTCCTTTTTGTTTTTCAGAGCAGTGAATTTTTAAGAGTAAATATTATAAAGAAGGTCAGGTGTATTTCTAGGAATTGATCCATGTCATCAAAGATACCTAATCTGTTGTGGTGCAATTGCTTAAAGTTTACTTTTAAATCCCATTGTAAAGTGTCACCATTTTTATTACTAACTTTAGTGAATTGATTCTTTCCTTTATGCTTTTTTTTAGAGATTTATTTCATTGTTTCTCTCCTCTCCCCCCCCCATTGTCTGCTCTCTGTGTCCACTCCCTGTGTGTTCTTCTATGTCTGCTTGCACCCTCAGAGGCACAAGAAAACTGCATCTCTTTTTTGTTGCATCATCTTGCTGCATTGGCTCTCTGTGTGTGTGGTGCCACTCCTGGGTGGGCTGTGCTTTTTTTGTTGTGGGGCAGCTCTCCTTGCAGGGCACACTCCTTGCACATGAGCACCCACATGTGTGGGACACCCCTGCATGGCACAGCACTCTTTGCATGCGGCAGCTGTGCACATGGGCCAGCTCACCACACAGGCTAGGAGGCCTTGGGTGTCAAACCCTGGACCCTCCCATATAGTAGGCAGATGCTCTATCAGTTCAGCCACATCTGCGTCCCTTTCCTTTATTCTTAATCAGTCTACCTATAGGATTTTCAGTTCTATTGATCTTTTCAAATAACCAGGTTTTATTAAAACTGTGTTGATTCTATTGATTTTCTCTTGTCTCATTCATCTCTGCTCTAATCTTTATTTCCTTCCTTCTGCCAGTTTTGGGTTTAGTTTTCCCTTCTTTTTGTATTTTCTTAAGGTGTAAAATTACATTATTAATTTGAGATGGTTATTTTTAAAATTTAGGTGTTTTGGCTACAAGTTTCTCTCTTAGTAATGTTTTCTGTACATCCTCTAAGTTTTGGTATGTTCTGTATTCATTTCTGTTGATCACAAAGTGTCTTCTAATTCCCCTCAAGATTTCATCTGTGACCCGTAGGTCGATTTGAGTGTGTAATTCAACTTTCACATATTTGTGGAACTTTCTAATTTCCCTTCTGTTATTAATTTCCAGTTTCATGTCCTTCTCTTATTAATTTCCAGTTTCATGCCACTTTGGTCAAAGAAGTTCCTCATAATTTCAGGGTTTCTGTGTATGTTGTGGGGTAACATAGCGTCTATTCTAGGAATGTTCCACGTACACTTGAGAAGAATATATTCTACTGGGTCCTGTTGGCTTATAGTGTTGTTCAAGTTCTCAATATTCTTACTAATCATCTGTATAATTTTTCTAAACTATGCGAAAGTGGGAAATTAAATTTTCCAAATATTATGGTAGAACTATTTCTCCCTTCAATCTGCCATTTTTTCCCTCTATATATTTAAGTGTTCTGTTGTTTCTTGCATATATGTTTATAATTATTATATGTTCTTGATATATGGACCCTTTTATGGATATATAAATACTTTTCCGTCTTTGTAACCATGTTTCTTTAAATTTTTTCTGATAACAACTCAAGTGAGTCTAACTCTCTTTTCATTATTATTTGGATGCGGTGTCTCTCAGTATTGTCCATTCTTTTACTTTCAGCCTCTCTGGGCATTTGGATCTAAAGTGGGTCTGGGGCCAGGATACTTCAGTGGCTGAGCACCTGCATCCTATGTACAAGGTCCTGGGTTCATTCCCTGGTATCTCCTAAAAAGAAAAAAATATTAAAAAGTACATCTCTTACAGGCTATAATTTGTTGCGTTATCATTTATTTATGGTAAAGTCTTTTTAATGAAGTGGTTACTTTAAATGAAAATGTATTAAACTAAATAAATAGAGCAGATACTGGCATCATGTATAAAATTACTTACAACTAAAGAATTTAAATTTCCTTCCACTTTACTTGGTTTTTATATGTATTTTTGGTTAATATTTTTAATTGAAACTTTATAGTGTATGATTTAAATTCTCTTCTCAATTCCTTTTTTGCTATTTTTTAACATTATCAAAATAATTTTTAACATACAGGACAATTGCAAATATAAAAATACCTACATACATCCCTGCTTCTCATACCCAGATCCACCATTTTTAACATTTTGCCACATTGGCTGTTCTTTTCTTCTCCTATTCTTCCTTCTCTCTTCCTCTCTCCTAAACACTGAAGAGTTGGTGGATACACCATGCTCCTTGAACACAATACTTTCCATGTGCATTTCCTAAGAACCAAGATCTTCACTAATGTAACTGCCTTGTGTACAGTTAAAAATATTTAATATTGTTATAAAACATAGTCTATATTCCAGTTTTTTAATATGTCCCCAATAAAGTCTCTTTGAGTCTTTTCTCCTCCATTATTGGATCCCACCTAGTATTTTCTATTGCATTTATTTTTTTTGGTGTTTTGTTTTTTTAACTGTATTGATAAGAAAACATTCATAAACAATACAATCCATCTAAATTGTACAATCAGTGACATTTAGTATAACTTCAGACTTGTGCATGCATCACTTTTACCCTGATTAGAGCATTTACATTACAGCACAAATAAACAGAAAGAAGAAAAATAACAAAACAGAAACAAATGAAAACCTAAATCCATACACCTGAGTAGTCATCTCTCAATCTCTCTATCCTTCTCCTGCCATATGTCACTTCTAATCTATTCCTGTCTGTATATTTCTTTGGTTTTACATTTTATATAAATAGAGGCAAACAGCATGTAGTATTTTAAATCAGCATCTTTCACATAGCATAATTCCTTTTCTGTCTGTCTTGCTTCACTCAACATAATGTCTTCAAGTTCATGCATGGAGTCATATGATTGACTTCATTTCCATTAAATCAGAGCTATAGTGAAATATATTTTCACACCTACTAAATGACCACTATTGCAAGCAAGCAAATAAACCCCCCCCCCCCAAAAAAAAGTACAAGTGTTGGAGAAGATACAGAGAGAGGAATTTTCAGTCAAAGTTGAGAATGGAGAATTGCACATATTCAGTAGAAAGCTGTTTGGTGGTTCCTAAGGAAGATAAATTTAGATCTGCAATTTGACCCAACATCACCACTGCTAGATATATATCCAGAATAATTGAAAGAAGGACACAGACATCTCCACACCAATGTTCATAGCAACCTTATGCATAATTTCCAAAAGATGGAAACAACTCAGGTGTCCATCAATACATGAAGGGATGAACAAATTGTGTTGTAGTGCATTTACTCGTCATCGACTTTACTTGCTCCTTTTTTATATTGTAGAAACATATATACAACATATGCCTTACCATCTCAATCCCTCCCAACCATACCATTCAGTAGGATTAATGACATTACTGTATTAAGGTCACCACCATTCATTACACAAACTTTCCTATCACCCTATAACAGAAACCCTGATTCCGTTATGCATTCACTGGTCCCTGACCCTCTCTCCTGCACCCGGTAGCTGTAATCTACTTTCTGTGTCCGAACTTGCCTGTTCCAGTTATTTCAAAGGAGTGGGGTCATGTAATATGTCTCTATGTCTGACATTTCACTCAATGTCAGTCTTTCTAGGTCATCCACATAGTGTCGCATGAATCAGGATTTCATTCCTTTTACAACGGAATAATATTCTCTGGTATATATACGTACCACATTTTTTATTCACTTAATTGTGAATGGATACTTGGGTTGCTTCCATCTTTTGGCTATTATGAAAAGGCTGCTGTGAGCAGTGGTTTACAAAACTATTGTTCGAGTTGTTGCTCTTCCATTCTTTGGCTGTATACTTAGAAAGAGAATGCCAGGTCATATGAGGGCTGTGTGTCCTCCAAAAGATTTTCCACATGGTTGCATCATTTTTCATTTCCCACCAAAAATGTAGAAGCATATCTGATTTTCTGCCCGTTCACCAATATTCTTTTTTTTCTCTTTTATCAGTAGATTTTAGCATTGTGGAACCATGTATAAAAATATTGCTCTCTTTTTACATTATGATCATTTTTCTAATTACATCTCATTTCTCTCACAGTAACAGATTAATCTCATTATAGTTAATGGTATATCCATTTTTCTGCTGTGACCATTTTATCAGTAACCCCTTGTTTTATAATCTCATTGCTTGACAAAATTATATCTATTTGTTAAGAATAATAACTTACCATAATTTCATGTTCTTCAGTGCTTTTCTTTCAACAAATCAATATTATTTTGACATATTAATAAAAGCATACAGTTCATCCAAAGTATATATTCAGTGGTATATGGTATAATCACATGGTTGTGGATTTATCACTTCAATCAATACTAGAGCTTTTTCATTTAAATAATAATAATAACACACACACACACAAACCTAGAAAATTCTTCACCTCTTAATCTTTCTATTTCTCCTGCTGTATATAGCTGCTATTTCTGGCTTTTCATGCACAATTATTTTTTTATCAAGCAGTTTTATTGAGATATCATCACATGCCATATGATCTAGCTAAACTGTGGAATCAGTGGCTTAGTACAATCACAATGCTGTGCATTCATTGCCACCAAAAAATGTAGAACTATTTCATTATGGCAGAAAGAGAAACTCCACACCCCTTAACACATGTTCTGTAGCCCTGCATAACCGCTGATCAGATTTCAAAAATTAACTAAAAATGGATCAAGGACCTAAATATAAAAGTGACTACCATAAAACCCCTCGAAGAAAATGTAGGAAAACATCTTCAAGGTCTTGTAATAGGTGGTAGGTTCTTAAACCTTAAACCCAAAGCATGAGCAACAAAAGAAAAAATACATAAATGGGACCTCCTCAAAATTAAACTCTTTTGTACCTCAAAGGACTTAGTAAAAACATCATTCTCCTTTATGGCTGAATAATATTCCATTGTGCACATACCACTTTTTGCTTATTCATTCATTTGCTAAAGGACACAGGTTGCTTCCACCTTTTGTCTACTTTGATCAATGCTACGGTAAGCATTGTTGTGCCAATATCTATCTGAGTTCCCTGCCTTCAGTTCTTTTGAGTATATCCCAACAAGTGGGATTGCTGGTTTTATGGTAATTCTGTTTAACTTTCTATAGCACTTCCAAGCTGGTTTCTGAAGAGTCTGCACCATTTTAAAATGCTGCTAGCAATGTATTAGGATTTCTATTTCTTAGTAGCTTCACCAACATTTACTAATCTTTGTTTTGCTAGTGATCACTATCTAGTGGATGTGAATTGGTATCTCATCGTGGTTTGGATCTACATTTCTATGATAACCAATGATTTAGAGCATCTTTTTCATGTGCCATTGACTATTTGTGTATCTTCTTTGGAGAAATTCTACTTAAATCACTGGTGAAGCCTTATTGTCCTTGACTTCACTAAATTGGAAGGCTTTTGTTTTTTCTTTAAGCAATTTTATTAAGATATACTCACATACTATACAATCCAACTAAAGTATACGTTAAATGGCTTTTGTAAAAATGAATGCCTAGCACATTCATCTCTGCATTCAATTTTAGAGCATTTTCATAACTCCAAAAAGAAAAAACTTACCCATTAGCAGTCAACACTCAATCCCTCGTCCTTCCCCTGCCATTAATAACCACTAATCTAATTCCATCTCTATAGATTTATTTATATTTACATTTTATTTACATGGAGTCTAACAATATGTAGTACTTTGTGTCTGGTTTATTTCACTCAGTTTTTTAAACATTGATTGAAAAATATTAATATTTTACTATTCTCTACAGTCCATTGATTGCTTTAGGTGTATTTTCACCCAAATACCACCCTATTTTTTAATATCATGTGATATTAAAATACATTTGTTCTAATTCAGGGAAGAATATGCTTAAATTTGTACTATTTTTTAAATTTTCTTAAAAAAGAAATATAGATTGCATGAATGTTAGATAAAATATTTAGGGGACTCCCAATATGTCCCAATCCCTAGCCCTCATTTTCCCACATCAACAATGCCCTTAATTAGTGTGGTACATTTGCCACAATTGATGAACACATCTTAGAGCATGCCATTAAGTGTTGATTGTAGTTTACTTGTAGTTTACACTCCCACACATTTTTGTAAGTTATTACAAGATATATGATGGCCTATACCTGTCATTGCAATGTCATTCATGACAATTCCCAAGTGCCAAAAATATCCCCAAATTATACTTATTTTTCCTTCTGCCTCCCCTCAGAACCTCCAGTGACCACTGCCTCCACATCGATAAGAGTTCTTCCATTGCTAGGATCACAATAAGTCTATAGTAGAATAACAGTAAGCCTACTCTAGTCCATCGTTCATTCCCCAATCCTGAGGATTCTGGAATGGTGATGCACACTCTGCTTCTAATTGAGAGGAGGCTCAGATCCCATGGTGCCGTTGAATGGGACTATCTTGGGTGTAGTTGCAGACTCTCTCTGTTTCTTGAGATGGTAGTTGTCAGTTATCATCTGGTTAGTCATCTTAGGTGAGTCCAATGAACTGGACAGTAGCTGTTGCAGATCTGTTGAGATCTGGGACTCTCCTGGTACGTGGACAACCCAGGAATTTGAGTCTCTAGTACTAACTACAGGTTCAAATGGAAGGGGCAAAAGAGCCATGTTGGTAAAACCACCACTGAGCCCAACTCTGTTGCATGGAGCATAAATTCTAAGTAGGGCCTGATGGCAGGGTGCCAAACCCCTGAGCTGTCTGCCCTGCCTATATTGTTCATTTGTCAAGAAAGAGAAAAGACAACCTACTCAATGGGAGGAAATATTTGATAACCATATATCAGATAGGGGCCTAATATCTAGCATTTATAAAGAAATCCTACACCTCAAAAATAAAAAAAAAATACAACCCATTTTTAAAAAATGGGCAAGAGATTTGAATAGACACTTCTCTAAAGAAGAAATATAGGGAAGCAGACTTGGCCCAGTGGTTAAGGCATCCATCTACCACATGGGAGGTCCACGGTTCAAACCCCGGGCCTCCTTGACCCATGTGCAGCTGGCCCACGTGCAGTGCTGATGCACTCAAGGAGTGCCCTACCATGCAGGGGTGTCCCCCGCATAGGGGAGCCCCACATGCAAGGAGTGTGCCCCATAAGGAGAGCTGCCTAGCATGAAAGAAAGTGTAGCCTGCCCAGGAATGGCACTGCACACACGGAGAGCTGACACAACCAGACGACGCAACAAAAAGAAACACAGATTCCTGCGCCACTGATGCGCCACTGACAATAACAGAAGCAGACAAAGAAGACACAGCAAAATAGACACAGAGAACAGAGAACAGACTACCAGGTTGGGGGGGAAGGGGAGAGAAATAAATAAATAAATAAATAAATAAATAAATAAATAAATAAATCTTTTTTAAAAACTCAATAAAAAAAAGAAGAAATACAAATATCTGAAAAGTACATGAAAGCATACTGAACATCAGTAGCCATTAGGGAAATGCAAATCAAAACTACAAGAGGTATCATCTTACACCCATTAGGCTGGCAGCTATTTAAAAAACTGGACTACAAGATTTGGAGAGGATGTGGAGAAATGGGAACCCTTATCCACTGCTTGTGGAAATATACAATTGTGCAGCCATTGTGGACAGTTTGATGGTTCCTCTGGAAGCTAACTATAGAACTGCCATATGATCCAGTAATCCTTCAGCTGGGAATATACACAGAAGAATGGGAAGCAGGGCCACAAACAGATATATGCTCACCAATGTTCATAGTGGCATTATTCACTATTGCCAAAAGTTAGAAACAACCCAAATGTCCATCAAGAGATGAATGGATAAATTGTGGTATATACATACAATGGAGTATTACTTAGGTGTAAGAAAGAATGCAGTATGAAGACACAGGATAACATGGGTGAATCTTGAAGACCTTATGTTAAGTAAAGCAAGCCAGGCATTGAAGGACAAACATAACATGACCGACCTCAGTGATATAAATTAAGTACGTTGAGCAGACTTAGAGGGTTAAAGTCTGAAAGATAGGTTTACAGGAGACAGGAAGAAGGTTGTGACAAAATCTGTGATAAGGTGGAAGGCTGTAGTTGTCCAGTGGATGGGTATAATAGAATGCAGTGATGCTACTGGGCTGAGTGGTACTGGTCTCTGATGGGGGGAGGGTGGGGAAGTTGGGTTTGACTGTGGAACTGAGAGCAAGGTTGAGGGAGCAAGCAGGTTACCTATGGGGATGTGCAGGTATGTGGTTAAAGTACAACATTGGGAATGTTCTTTTGGCAAATATGGCTTGGGTAGGTTACTGGTTTAAGGTGTTGGATGTGGGGGCATGTAGGACAAGGCACACATGGGGCAGGGCTCTAGGGAATATGTAGTGTTCATCTTGTCATAGTATGTTGGATCAGTGGCTTGAGACTTATATGATGAGTGAGAATGTGTTGGATTCCCACCTTGGGTTGTCCTGGTATGATCTCAAATAGAAGGGCAGGAGTCTTTTCAGAGCATAGGCAGTGCCTGATAGTGGAGGACAAGCCAGAAGGTCAAACCCTTAATGTTGTTTACAAGCAACTACGAATCTTGTCCTTCAATGAATTAATCTTGATGGTTATCATGGGATTGGAGGGAGGGAGGAATAGAATAAATGAAACATGGGACATTTTTGGAGAGATGGAGTGGTTCTACATGATCCTTGAATGATGAATACAGACCATGTCAAAGTTCATCAAAATCTATAAAAGTATACAGTCTGAAATGTAAACCATACGGTGAATCATTGACCATGGTTACTAACAGTGTTTCAAAATTTGTACATCAGTTGTAACAAATGTACCTTCACATGTAAAATGTTATTAGTAAGGGAAAGGGGAAATGGGGGAGGATGTTGGGTCTATGGGAATCACCTATATTGTCTTTTTTTGTTTCCCCTCCCCTTCCCCCACCCTGCTGTTGTTTCTTGTCGTTTTTTGCTGTCTGTGTCCATTCGCAGTGTGATCTTCTGTATCTATTTCTCTTCTTGTCTTTCTCTTCTAGGATTCACAGGGATTCAATTCTAAGGACTTACGATGTGGACAGAAGTTCCCTGTCAGTTGCACCACCTCAGTTCCTGGTCTCTGCTGTGCTTCACCTTGACTCTCCCCTTTATCTCTCTTTTGTTGTATCATCACCTCACTGTGTGACTGACTTGCACAGGCACTGGCTCACTGCATGGGCTCTTGGCTTGCTTCATGGGCACTGGGCTTGTCCCATGAGCTCTTGCACAGGCACTCGGCTCACCATGTGGACACTCAGCTTGCCATACAGACACTCATGTGGGCACTCAGCTCACTGTGCAGGCACCCATATGGACACCCAGTCACTCGGCTCACTGCATGGGTGCACAGCTCACTGCATGGATGCACAGCTCACTACACAGGCACTTGGCTCACTATGTGGGCACTGGCTCATCATGCAGGCACACTTCTCTTCTTTTTCACCAGGAGGCCCCAGCAATCAAACCCAGGTCCTCCTATATGGTAGATGGAGGCCCTATCACTTGAGCCACATCTACTTTTCTGTAATCTAAAGCTGCTTTGAAGACAAAATGAAAAAATAGCAGGGTGAAAAAATGTAAGATAATGTCACTGTATATACAAGACAACAGATCTTACAATATTTGTACTATTGTCACTATGCTATATAGTTTTATGTTTCATCCTCTAGGTTTCCTTTGAGTGATATACATGAACCAAAACTTTCCCTTTCAACCACAACCCCACCCACATATTAGTTCTGTGAATTACAATCACTGTAATGTGCTGTCATCACCTCTACCTATTTACAAACCATAACAATCAATCGTATTACAAATCCTTCACAAGTTAAGCTTCAGCTTCCTATTCTTGAGCCTCAGTCTATCTTCTGATGGCCTATATTCTAGCCATCCCATGAGTATATTGATTATATTTAATTCATATTAGTGAAATCATATATCATTTGTCCTTTTGTATCTGGCTTGTTTCATTCAACATAATGTCCTCAAGGTTCATCCATGTTTACACATGTATCAAGAATTTATTTCTTCTTACAGTTGAATAATATTCCTTTGCATGCATATACCACATTTTGTTTATCCATTCATCTGCTAATGGATAACTGGCTTGTTTTCATCTTTTGGCAATTGTGAATAATGGTCATATGAACATTGGCGTGCAAATGTCTGTTTGAATCCCTGCTTTCAGTTCTTCTGAGTATATATCTAGTGGCCGGATTGACAGGTCATATGCAGATCTATATTTAACTTCCTTAGGAACCACCAGTCTTCCCCAGCTGTTGCATCCTTCTGCAGTCCCACAGGCAGGGAATAAGTGTTCCTCTTTCTCCACATCCTCTACAAAACTTGTAGTTTTGTTTTTTAATAGTGCTCATTCAAAAATACATGAAACAGTATCTCATTGTAGTTTTGATTTGCATTTTCCTTACAGCTAGTGATGTTGAACATTTTTTCATGTTTTTTCCATTGTTAAGTCCTCTTTCAAAAAATGTCTATTCAAGTCTTTTGCCAATTTTTAGTTGCATCATTTGTCTTTTTACAATTGAGTTGTGGGATCTCTTTTTATGTCATGGATATTAAACCCTTTGCATTGGGAGCTTTTGATAACATATAGTACCTGTTCTTGGTCTTTTGAGACCGTCTCTTTCTTCTTGAGTCAGTTTACTCAATTTGTCTGTTTCTGGGAATTTGTCCATTTCATGTAAGTTATTTCATTTGTTAGCATACAGTGAATCTTAATATCCTCTTATAATCCTTTTTATTTCTGTAACTTCAGCAGTAATATACCCCCTTTCAATGCCAATGATTTTTATTATTTACATCCTTTCCTTTTTTGAGCAATCTGTTTGTCATAAGTTTGGGTATTTTATGTTTTCATTTTCATTCATCTATTGATATTTCCAAATTTCCTGTGATTTCTTTGTTCCATTGGTTCCTTAAGAGTGTATTGCTTAAGTTCCACATATTTGTGAATTTTCCTATTCTGTTATTGATTTTTAGTGGCATTTCACTTTGGTCAGATAAGATACTTTATATGATTCTAGTCTTTTAAAATTTATTGAGACTTGTTTTGTGATATAACATATAGTCTATCCTAGGATATGATCCTCTGTACTTGAGAAGAATATGTACTTTATGGTTTTCAAACAGATTTTTGTTACATATTTTGCACACACTCTCTATATATTATATACATCTATATAGGTCTGCTAGGTCTAGTTGGTACACAGTATTATTCTGGTCTTATATTTCCTTTTTGGCCTTCAGTTAGAAAGTGCTAGCCAATACTGAAAGTGGTTTATTGAAATCTTCTATTTATATAGACACACCTATTTCACCCATCAAATCTGCAAATGTTTGCTTCATTTATTTTGGGCTTCAGAATTATGTACATACATTTTTTAAATTGACCCTTTTATCAATATGTTGTTTCTTTCTTTGTTCCTTCTAAGAGTATTTGACTTTGTCTATTTTATCTGAAGATAATTTAGCCATCCTTACTCTGTTCTGGTTACTATATTTGTGGCATATTTTTCATACTTTCACTTCTGATCAGTTTGTGTCTTTGGATTTAAGATGTGGCTCTTGTAAGCAGAATGTAGTTGAGTTATGCATCTTTATACATTTGTCTAATTTCTGCCTTTTGTATGGGATATTTATGTCATTTAATTTACAAATAACTATTGGTAGTGCAGAATTTCTGCCATTTTGCTATTTGGTTTTTATAAGTCTTTCTTAGACGTTTTTTTGTACCTCAAGTCATTCTTTACTGGCTCCTTTTGTATTTAGTTGATGTTTTGTAGATAACCAATTAGAAACCCTTCTCATTCAATAAAGTAGTACTGGCATTTATAATTACCCAGGTAAGTACCTGTAGTGGAGATCTTTATTTTTTTCATACTACTTTGATCATCTGCCTAGTGTCCTTTCCTCTCAGTCTGAAGAACTCCCATTAGTTTGGCTTGTAGGGCAAGTCAAGTTGTAATGAATATGCAGCTTTTGTTTATCTGAGAATGTCTTAATCTCCTCAGTTTTGAAAGAGAACTTCTCTGGATATAAAATTCTTGATTCTAATTATTTTCTTTCAGCACTGTATAAATATTTCTTCCCACTGCCTTCTTACCGCCAACATTTTTTATGAGAAATTGGCACTTAATGTTATTGGGGCTCCTTTGTACATGTCACATTGCTTCTCTCTTGCAAATTTAAGTGAAAGGTCTGGGGAAAGTTCATTAAAATGTAATGCAATTGAGAAGGAAATTTGGTTGCTTCTGTGAAATTATGACTAACAAGACTATACAGTACTTTTGTCTAAATCAGGCAGCTCAGTAGTAAGACATGTCATGGATAGTGAAGACATTGACTAATCTCTAGTAACTTTATATAATTTCTGAAATGTGTACATTAATAACATTTTACCCATAAAAATATAAACAGAACAAAGTTTGAAAATCTTTTAAATTTAGCAACAGTTTCCCTGGAACTCATAAAATATGAAATAAGCCCCTATCTAGTACCTCTCCTTTTCAAGGTGAAAGAACAATTCCTTTGAGATCAGTAAGATGTCATTTAGGATTACATTTTGTGAAGGCAAAACATCAATAAGTTGTCAGGATTTAACATTTTAAAAATAGAATCATGGGTCACTGTGAAACAATATTTATATCCCTCTTAACCAAGTGGCATTAAAAGATTTTGAAAGTAAATAGAGGAGTGAAAGTGAGAAGCAATCAAGAACCTTATATTACTCTTAATCACAGAAGAGGGAGGAAAATACCCCCCAAAAAAGTGATAATGGATCCTTTCATGCCCCAAGAAAATTGAGAAAGGCAGACATCTTTCCATAGCAAACTATCACTGTCTTTCAATATAACAGTCTGGAGAGCCCCTGACTTGCACTTCTAGACTCTCTGCTCTTTCACCATAAAACGAACATCTCAGATATGTAGAGGTGTGAGAGGCAGCACCTGCTGGCCCCAAGTGTGGTGTTTGGAAGCTATATATACTCCGGAAAAACATGTTCTTAAATTTAATCCATTCCTGTGGTTGTGGACCCACGGTAAGTAGGATATTTTGTTGAGGCTTCTACAGTTAAGGTGTGACCCACCACAATCTGAATGGGTCTTATCCTCTTACTAGAGTCGTTTATAGGAGAATGAAATTCAGAGACAGAGAGAAAACCAGGAAAGCAAGAAGCTGAAATCAGCAAAACCTGGAATAGAAAGGAAAGATGGCAAATGCCACCATGTGCCTTTCCACATGGCACAGGAACTAAGGATTGATGGTGGCCAGCCTTTGGGAAGAAAACATTGCATCATCTTGATGATACCTTGATTGGTTGATTTACTTTGGTTTGGTAGACATTTCCATGGCCTCGAAAGTGTAAGCCAATAAACTCCCTTTGTTTAAGCCAACTCAGGTTCATGATATTTACAGGAACAGCCTAGAAAACTAAAACAACAAGTTCTCTAGAAAATCTTTTCATTTCAAAGAATGCTCAATATTGGTTCAATGTTTTTTGCCAGTTTAAATAATCAGACACCTCTGAATGCACAATCTGTGTATAAGTTATCTGTCTGCAAATCACATGTGATTTCACCATTGGAGTAAGATCTGTGTGTGGAAGGTAGAGGCTTTCTCCAAGGCAAGAGTCCACTTGAGTTTGAGGAACCTGTGCTTCAGTATAAGGAGGAGCATGGAAAGTGGGAATACAGGAACTTGGTAGTGTCGACCTCAGATTTTTTTAAGTGAAAGATATTTTCTGAAATGACACCAAGGACAATGGGAGAACATTCTAAAAATGTCATTGTATTTTGCTTTATCAATCTCTGTTCTTATGTCTTATTTTCTTATTCTTATGTTCTTATTCTGTTCTTATGTCTTATATTCTTATTCTTATGTTAGTCTGCAAATACCTTGATCTCATAAAAAGAATGTACATTTACATATTGGAGTTACAATTTGACAAGACATTTATCCTGGTGGGAAGCCTTTCATTATTCCTCTAAATTTAGACAACATGAGAAAATTCATACTGGAGAGAAATCCTATGAATATAATGAATATGGGAAAGAATAGGAGAGCATTGATCTTTATAGATGCCAATGTTCACATTAGTGGCAGATGGTATAAATCTTGTGAGCATGGGAAGCACTTGGCCAGATTGCTAATTTGTATTTCTATAAAAGAACTCACATAGGAGAGAGACCCTATGTCCTTAATCAGTGTGGAAAGGCCTGTGTCCTAATGTGACATTTTTGAGAATTCATACATATTAAAGTATCAAGTACAGAAGAATTTACTACCACAGCAGTAAATTTTAAAACAGTCAGAGAAGGGGAGAAATTCTATATCAATGTAATCCATATGGAAATACTTTTGTTTATAAAATATCCTTAAATAAGATGACTGAGCTGCACTGGAGAGAAACTCCAGGTCTGGAATCACTGGACATAAGCAATCAGTAGCCTCCTACTTTTGTGTACACAAGGAAACTCCCAATAGGAATAATCCCCAAATGGGAAATAAGACAGGATGTCTTTACCAGAAATTTGATGCCTCTTGAGGAGTTCCAGATAATTCAACCTGGACAAGCCACTCAGTGAAATACATATGAGGAATTCCTTTGCTCAAAGAGCAACTCTTCTAGAATATATGAGGATTCACACTCTGTAACTGAAGGAAAATTTTCGGTAGTCATTCATTCCTTAGTCAACATAAAAGTACTCACATTGAGAAGAACCAATCCTAATATCGAAATGGAAACACTTGGTGGATTTCTCATCAGAAAAATCAGACTGGGCAAAACCTTTCCTGTATGCTTTCACCCTCAATTCATGTAATTATCCAGAATTTGGCCCAAGAGTTTTTTGAAAATTGTTAGAATGTGTAGTGATCTGGGCATGCTTCATGCAGCATTTTGTTACAAGTAAGAGTAAATGAGATTCTGCTCTTTTTAATACACACATATGTACAAATATATATGCACTAAAAGCTGTTACTGAGAAGTCCATTATGCCCTAGGTTTTTTCCTTTCTTTTCTTTTCCTTTTTCCTTTTGCTGTAAATATAATGACACAGACTTTGGTGAATCAGACAATCACTTTACTACCACTCAAAAAGGTAGAATGCAAAATGGTATCTCTATTATTACACAGTATT
Source organism: Dasypus novemcinctus (assembly GCF_030445035.2). NCBI lineage: Eukaryota > Metazoa > Chordata > Mammalia > Cingulata > Dasypodidae > Dasypus > Dasypus novemcinctus. The sequence continues at coordinate 8,311,162 of NC_080693.1, read as the reverse complement.
AATGTATATAAAAGGCAAAGATGAATAGACTCATGGAAGAATAAATACAACTAAAACTAATGGTGCATCAATTATGCTTTTGAAGTATGATTTAATATTTAAAAGTGTTTTTTTATGATGAGAGGTTGTAGGAAATGAGAAAATAGTGCAGATGTGGAGAGGGTCCCATTTTCAGAATGCCCTACATGCTTATTATGCTAATGTAACCCCAAAACGCTCACCCATGGAGATCTTTTTTTATCCTTCTTTTTTTTGGAGGTACTGCAAGGTCAAGCCAGGACCTCATAAAGGGGAAGCAGGTGTTCAACCACTTGAGGTACATCTGCTCCCCAGAGATTGCTTTGGAAAATCACACAATTCATTTGTAAATTACACATTTCATTTAGATTAAAGCCACTAAAAAGTAAAAAGAAGAAAGAGATGTCCATACAGAATTTCATTTTGTAAGGTAAACCTGCATGAGAGCTGTCTGCAGACAGGGCAAGAGCTGCACAATTAACCGCGGCCCATATTCCAAGGAACTCTTTCTACAAACCAAGCCATTGGGTTGTTGCCTGGGATCCAAGGTGTGTCTAAAGCACCAGATGTCAGCTGCCACATATTTTCCTTTGTGTGAATATCTGATCAGCTGGGGAAAGGGGCCATAAGGCCAATCTTATCCTTATGTGAAATGAAACTAAAATATGTAGTCAAATTTGACATAAATCTCTCTGCAAGGAGAATGATCATCACTCTCAATCACCTAATTGACTCATATTTCAAACATTTAATTTATTAAGAAACATTTATTTAGGGTTGCAAAGCTCCAGACCTACATTGTTCTGGTGATTGAGTGGTAAATGGCTCAATGTTATGTTTTGGTGAGTTTGAGATCTTGGGTGATATCTTAGTCCAGCAGAATGGGATCTAGAACTGAGTGTTGAGAGAGTGATATCATTAGATACTGCCATGGAAGAACCAAGATGATTTAGGGCAAGTGTACACAAAATGGAAGATACAAGGTAAAGCAAAAAGGGAATGAAAATTCAGAAGACTGGGATGGATAATTCATAGGCCAGGTATACTCACATCTGAGATATTCTTGAGTGGTTTCTTTGGTGGTGGAGACCCAATGTTTTGGATTCAAGGAGGGAATTGAAAATCTTTGAACACCATGGGCTAATGATATAAAACTCAATGATTTTCATGTTCTTATGGGTAAAATGAAGGTACTCCTATTTTTCTTATCCAGAGTTGCCAAGACCTTCTTACTCTTGTCTTGGGGAGAAGAGGGTCCTCCCCTTATTTCTCTTGGAACTCATCCCATGTTCTGTTGATGGGGGTGGGTTACTTTCAGGTGAAGTCTTGTGTTTCATGACAGGTGGATCTAGAAATTGGGGACAAGACTAGAGAGTTTCATACCTTCTTTTTCCATTCTCAACTTTGTTCACCTAGTGCTTACCTGGTGGTGAGTGAAAACCCAGAGGAAGTCAGTTGTCAACTGAGCTATTTACAATGCAACCACCAGTGGGTAGGATATTCTTCTACTGAAATGACCCATGTATGGTCAGCAGATGGGTATGTTTCTCCTACTGGTGTGGCTATTCTAAACTCATTTAGGAGATATTCAAGGATCTTAGCTGCAGTTCAGTTTATCCAGGCCTCTGGGACAGTTACAATAGATTAGGGATTCATCAATAAGTAATCCCCTTTCCAACATCACACAAATTTGCTCTGGACTCCATTAAGTCTCTGTTTTCACTGGAGAGATGAGAGAGGTTTTTTCTCATTCAACACATTGGAAAAATAGTGCACCCATTGATCATTTTAATGCCTGTAGTTGGTTTCAGCATGCAGGTGAAAATAGGTGATAGAGATGAGTAGGATCAGAAGTTTACAATCAGTAGGGGACTGATGTTTCAGCAGGTGAGTTCAATCAGTGCATTGCTACAGATGGTGGGGTAGAGGGTTATGCATTGTTGAGAGGAGTAAAATTGAGGGTTAGCTAATAGAAGGAAAAGAGGAATCATTTATTTTGCCCAATTTTTAATTTTGTAAAGTATTAGTATTTACTTGCACATTTTGAAAACTTTTAAAGAAAGATAACTAAAATTCTCGTTACCCACTTGTCTCCAATTGTCCAATTTCAAATTTTGTTGATAACCTTTACTCAGACATTATAAATGGAAGTAATTATAAGAAGTATTGTTTCTTTAATTTTTGCATGGATTCAGGAGTGGTTTAGTATGTAGAGTAAAATGTATGGTCCTTTGGAAATTGCTGAAAAACTGGTGAAACCAGAATGTTTCAAGAGGCTTCTTGTACTCTTCAACATACAGAGGAGGTGAATAGACAAGAGATACCATGAACATGGATATTTGGAGGTCCCAAGAAAAGTGGAAATTGGAAGGTATCTTTCCTTGTAAAGATCAGGCTAGGACCATTCTTCAGTATAGTGTCTCCAGGGACTTTATTGTGTGCTGCTGAATTCTCTGTACTCTCATGTTACGGTGAACACCTCAGTTATGTAGAGTTAAGTGAGGCAACATCTATTGGGCCAAAGTTTTGTGTGACTGCTTAATTCAGCAGAATGTTGGACTTATTGTAAGGTTCTCTGCCATTTTAATGAATAATATTTATATTGGAAGCCCTTTACACATTAGCTCATTGCATCTTTTAAAACTTCTTATACATTTCAAAATTATTTCATAGTTGAGAAGAAACTGAGGTCATCTGAGGGAATAATCTAATCATAGTTGTGATATGAAAGTGGCAAACCATAGGTATTGCTTGCCTTATGATGAGTTTGTAGATTTATTTGAAATTGGTGGGAAAGGTTGTTTTAGTTATGAATGCTGAAGTGAAAATTGTATAGTGCCACCTGGAAGTTATAATGACCAGTCTATTAGAAAACTTCCAGTTCATACCATACCACATGTCTTCTGATATTCTTTTATAATGGGGTTTTAAAAATTCAGTGTGTTTATGTCTGTCTGATTGTGAAGAGCAGATGGCCATTCAGCACTGAGAATGTTCTGACTAGAAGCTCAAACCCAGTTTGAGCTTTTGTAAAGCCACTGCTTTCTCAGTGCTGTCTATCGCCTTGAACATCCACTCTGGACATTGATAGAGATGGTCCTCTCTGAACCCCAATGTCCATGATGTTTTTAGGAGTTAGTAAACTTGGAAGATATACTTATAGACTTCACTCAGAAAGAATGGGCCTTGTTGGACACATCCCAGAGAAAGCTTTTGAGAGATGTGATGCTGGAGAATATGAATCATCTGGTCTCACTGGGTGAGTCTCTGAAATTTCCTTATGTATATAAATTTCTCTTATGTTTCTCATGAAGTGTCTAGAACAACTTGTTCATATTGTTTTATATTTTTATATTTTATTTTAAACTTTATATACTTAATATATTTTGTTATTTTGTAACATGTATGACTACCTAAAAATGATTGTTTCTTTAATTTTTGCATATAGTTTTTCACCCCAGTAGATTGTAATATTCTCAAACACAAATTTCATGTTTTCTTCTACTCAGTGTGCAACAATCAGAACAGTGCTTCGAATTCAATGAATATTTTCTTAAAGAAAATGTGAGTTTAAAATGTTCTTAGTAACTATTTTCTCTAGGTATTTGGTGTGGAGTCAAACTATAGTCCTAAAAACAAAAGGATATCCTTTTACACATGAACTATTCCAGGGAGCTTATGCTATTGGTTTCTTTTTGAAAATAGTAGTGAAACACCATGGAAACCTAGAATTTCTTCTCACTTGAAAATATAGTGGGTTTTGCAGGCTCTCTTTGCACTTGGGCATCAGCAGCCAGAGGTCCTCACTGTATTTGGGTACAATATTAAGAGATAATCTTTTAATGGTGAAGACTTATCAATATTCTGTATTGCAGGTACTTTTCCCTTGGCTGATCTTCAAGGTTTACCTTATTCTTCTTTGAGCATTAAAGTGGTTTGAAGCTGTTTGTACCACAGAAAACATGTTCTTAAATTAAATGGATTCCTGTGCATGTGAAACCATTGTTATTTCAGTTAAGGTGTTCCCCACCTCCATCAAGATAACTTAATCCTGAGTTCTTTTTTTTTTTAATTGATTTTGTAAAAATATTACATTAAAAAAACAATATGAGGTCCCATTCAACCCCACCACCCCCACCCCACCACTCCCCCTGCAGCAACACTCACTCCCATCATCATGATACAGCCATTGCATTTGGTAAGTACCTCTCTGGGCACCTCTGCACCTCATGGTCAATGGTCCACATCATGGCCCATACTCTCCCACATTCCATCCAGTGGGCCCTGGGAGGATTTACAATGTCCGGTGATTGCCCCTGCAGCACCATCCAGCGCAACTTAAAGTCCCAAAGGCGCCTCCACATCTCATCTCTTCCTGCCATTCCCCATACCCATATCAGCCACCATGTCCACTTTTCCCACTCCACTCCAATGCCACCTTTTCTCTGTGGACCTTGGATTGGTTATGTCCATGGCATCTCTATGTCAAGAGGAGGCTCAGATTCCACATGGAAACTGGATGCAATCCTCCTGCTTTCAGTTGTAGGCACTCTAGGCTCCATGGTGTGGTGGTTGTCCTTCTTCAACTCCATCTTAGCTGAGTGAGGTGAGCCCAATAAATCAGATTGTAGGAACTGAATTCTGTTGAGGCTCAGGGCCTGGCTATCATATTGTCAGTCCAGAGATTCAAATCCCCTAAATATATCTTAAACCCCAACACCAATTACAATTCCAGTAAAGTAGCATGAAAGTCTTATGAAAAGAGATTCCATCTGAGTCTAGTTTCATCACGCAGAAAACCAGCTCCAAAGAAGGGCCATCTGAGTTCTTTAGAATAGAATGAAATTCAGGCAGAGAGTGAGAAAGCCATAGGAAGTAACAAGTTGGAATCAACAAAACCCAGAGGAGAAGAAAGAGAGTAGGAGATGAGACCATGTGCCTTGCCATATGACAAGCTAAGGACCAAGGTTTGCCAGCAGCCACCCCCAGAACACCACAGTCTTGGGGAAAAAGCTTTGCCTTGATGACACCTGGATTTGACCATTTTTCAAGACTCAAAAGCATAAACTGATAAACTTCCATTGTTTCAGCCACCTGATTTCATGGTATTTGCTTAAGCAGCCAAGGAAACTAAAACAGATTTTGGAACCAGGAGAGGGGTTTCTACCTTTGCAAATAACAAAAATGTGAAAATGTTTTTAGAAGTAGGTAGATGCTGGAAGGATTGTAAGTGTCTTGATAGAAAAGGGTTTGAGGAGAATTTTGGTAAGAATATGGATTGTAAAGGTACTTCCAATAAGTTCTTAGATGGAAATGATGAAGGTATTATTGGAAGCTTTAGGATATGGATCTTTGTTTAACAGTGGCAGAGAGCTTGGCAAACTTGAGTTCTGATGTGAAATGGAAGGTAAACTTTTGAGAGTTGTGAAATTGGACATTTTGCTAAGGTAGTTTCCAAACTGAGTGTGGAAAGAGCAACCTAGTTTCTTCTGGCAGCTTATAATAAAATGCAAGAGGAATGGAATAAACTGAGCCCTGAAATTCTGGGTATAACAAAAGCAGAAATTGATGGTTTGGAAAACTCGGAGCTTCTGGCAAGTGAGCTAAAATTTAAATGGACAGAAAAGCGACTGACTGAAGGAAAAATCACTTCAAGATGAGAACTGTGGAAGCTGAGATTTGGATTGAAGATAGATTATCAGGCCAAGAGAGTAGGCCTACCCATTTATGTGAAAAGGGTGAATCTCCCACAGTGCTCAAAATAGGGCAGCTTTCTGCACTATTGTTCAGTATGAGAGCTACTATCCCTCTGTTCTGAATGGCTGGAAGCTGTACCCTTAGGATTATGGAGTTGGGCTACCACCCCACTCTTGTTAGAGGGTTGAGCCTATTCCCTCATGATTTAGTAAGTCTGACCACCAGCCCAGTGTTATCAGAGGTTGGGGCCTTCACCCCAGGGTTTGAAGAGACCAAGCCTGCTGCACAGGCTATTGGAAGGCATGAGGCTGCTGCTTCAACAATCCCAGAGATTAAAACATTGTTCCACAACTGAATCTCAGGCCTTGAAATCTAATGGAGCATGCCTTGCATGGTTTCTGAATTGTTTGGGACCCATGACTCCTGTTTTCCTTTCAGTTTCTCCCTGTGGGAATCAAATGTATATCTTTTGCCTGTCCCTCCATCGTAAACTAGAAGCACATAACCTGTTCTATAGACTGAACAGATCCACAGATATGAATTGTGCCCCAAGACAGATGACACCCATAATTGATTTTGATTAGACTTTTTACTTCACATTGTTTCTGATGGGGTTGAAGCCTTTGGGATATTGTGATGGAAAGTATTTTGCATATAGAAAGAACATGTATTTTTTAGGTTTTGAGGGTGATATATTGTGGTTTGAAGCTTTATGTACCCCAGAAAAACATACTTAAATATAATCCATCACTGTAGGTATATACCAATTGTTAGTAGGGCCTTTTGTTGAGGTAACTTCAGTTAAAGTGTGTCACACCTAATTCAGGAGGGGATCAGATCTGAATACTAGAGTCCTTCATCAAATAATTAATTTCAGACAAAAAGCCAACACAGAGGAGTGGATGTAGCTAAAGTGATAGAGCACCTGCTTCCCATGTATGATGTCCTCGGTTTGATCACCAGCATCTCCCAAAAAAACAAAAGAAAAACCAAAGGCAACAGAAATATTAAGTTGAAATCAGTGAAACCAGAAGAGAATAAAGTGGCCAGGAGATGCTGCCATGTGCATTGCCATATGAGGAATTATGGACGAAAAGTCACCAGCAGATATTCCCAAAATCTCGGTCTTGGGGAGAAAGCATTGTTTTGATGGTGGCTTGATTTTGGACATTTTCCTGGCCTCTGAACTGTAGGTTGCCTTTGTTTAAGACAACCCATTTATGGTATGTGTCTAAGAAGACTGGGAAAATAAAACAATCACCTTCCCTGGATTTGATGGCAATCTTCTAACTGCAGAGATCTCAAAATTTCTGTTGTTGTTGTTGTTGTTGTTGTTGTTTTTACCACCACCAGGGCATCAGGTTTATAAATCAGATGTACTTTCCCAGTTGAAGCAAGGAGAGGAACTTTGGAGAGAAGGACTTGGAATTTTCCAAAGGCAGAATTCAGGTAAGCTCTAGGAAACTGCTTCATGATAGGAGGGTCCTGGTCATTGGTTAAGTAGATTCCTAAAAATATCTATCGCAGATTTCCTTATGTGGGTTATATTTTCTAATGTAGTTGTCAATACTGGGAAAATTCAATTGGATGTGGTCATTATTCCATTTACCACACTATTATCTATTCAAGTGTCTGAGACTTTGGAGAAATGTATATTTGTATACTATTGGATTTAACATTCGCTTAATGGATCTTTTCCTTGTCTTCCTCTTGGATGGTTTTTCCTCTCTTTACCTCCCCAACATACTAGCTTTTTATAATTTGTCTTCTATTTTAATTTTCAAAGTATTTTCTAATTGTCAGTACTATATAATATTTTCTACTTCCTAAAGTATTCCTTAATTTGATACTCTTTCCCAGATAAGTGTCATATTTGAAACAAATAGAGGGCCACATGATACTTTTCAACATTTTAATTTCCCTAATGCTAGTCTACCAATTGTTTCTTTTTCTTCAATTATTTCAGGAAGGGAATGTGATCTTAGAAAACAGATGCTGTCCATGCAACATATTTGCAGAAAGACACATCTACGTTCTTGTCATTGGTAGCCATCATAGGTTTGAACCCTTGTCTTCAAAATAGATACTTGGAAGTGCAATGAATTAGGAATTCAGTATAGGCACTTAAGTGTAAGTAAATTGGTTTTAAAGTGATAATCCAGAATAAGTCAGTGATAGTTTGAATTTAGGGAAAAATTAACTTGAACACACAAAAAAACCCTGAGTTTTTATAAAAATATAATTCCATAAACATGGCTCATATGCCCAATATTTGAAAGTGTATGAAGTCTTCCAGAATTGATTAGAACACTCTGCAGTTGAGATAGTACAAAAGAAAAGATCTCTGTACATGAAGAAGAATAACATGGTATGGTAAAAATTTTACTTGGAGGCTGTCACTGAATGATTACTGTAGAGTTCATTTGTATATGAGTGGATTTTTTATTAAGTGAATGGTTTCTCCTCTACTTCCAAGGAGAACTCTTGTCCTGAAAAGAATGACATGAAATATAGTGAACTGCCAGAAGATTTTGCCTACATATCCAGAATAACTGAACATATGTTAACTTAAAAGGGAAAGAAACCCTACTTCAGCAATCTATTTGGAAAAGCTCTCAGTGACCAGTCATCTTTTAATCAACAAAAACAAATTCACCATGGAAGTAAATCATATGAGTGTCATCTGATTGGTAAATTGGTTATTCAAAACTCTGGCCTTACAGATTACAATAACTCATACAGAAGAGAAAGCATATGAAGGCTTTTCAATGTTGGAAAGCCTTCACTCGCTATTCTGCCCTGAGACAACATGAGAGAACTCACACTGGAGAGAAACCACATGCATGTCATCTACTGGGAAAGCCTTCAGTAGAATCTATAGCTTTAGTCTACTTGAGAGAACTCACACTGGAGAGAAACCCTATGAATGCCATATATGTAGGAAAGCCTTCACTCATTCTTCTGCCCTGAGAAAGCCTGTGAGATCTCATACTAGAGTGGATCCTTATAAATGTCTACTGTGTGGGAAAGCCTTCACTCACTGTTCTACCCTCAGAAATCATGACAGAACTCACACTGGAGAGAAACCTTATGAATGTCATCTGGTTGGGAAAGCCTTCACTCAATATTCTGCACTTAGACAACATGAGAGGACTCACACTGGAGAGAAGCCCTATGAATGTTATCTATGTGGAAAACCTTTCATTTGGTGTTCTTCCCTGAGAAAACATGAGAAAACTCACACTGGAGAAAAACCATTTGAATGTCATCAATGTGGCAAAACCTTTAATAGCATCTCTAGCCTTAATCTGCATGACAGAATTCCCACTGGAGAGAAACCATATGAATGTCATCTCTATGGGAAAGCCTTCACCCATTATCTATCATAGCCTTAGACAACATGAGAGGACTCACTGGAGAGGAACCCTAGGAATGTCACCTAGGTGACAAAGCCTTCTCTGATCTGTTCTGAGACAACATGAGAAATCTCACACTGGAGAGATACTGTATGACTAGCATCTCTGGGAAAACCTTAGTTTGTTTTTGTAACCTTAGACAACATGAGAAAATTGATACTGGAGGGAAGCACTATGAATGCCATATATGTCTGGATTTAATATTTTTTATTCTATGGACTCCTTTACCAGTCAGGTGAGATGAATACTACATTTATTGCCTACCTTCAGAAGGGAGGGAAATTCTAGATTTCAGTTAGAGGTCAGAGAAAATAAAGATAACATTGATTTTTTTTCAATTCAAACTCACAGATCCCATGAAATCAAGGGGTCCATCAACCCCTGGTTAAGAACCCTGATATGTGTAAACGGCTTTGGTTAATATTCTGACCATACATTATATGAAAGAATATTTAACACCAGCATTTGTAGGACAACTGAGATTTCACACTGTATATATTGCTTATTGGTGTTGTGAATGAAAGCATGTGTTCAGTGGTCTCTCATTCCTCAGCATTGATATTCTTATGCTGTGGAAACAATCATAAAGTCTATTTAGGAAAATCTTCAGCTGGATTTCACTTTAGAAAATTTAATGGAAAAGAAAGCTCTTTTTATGGACCATTTGGCCTGTGAACAAGTCTTAATTTTGAAACTATGTGGGATAACAATATAGAATTGTGAACTGACACTGGTATACTAAATATTGGATTTACTAAGAACTAATATGAAGTAAAGTTAACTTAAGAGATCAGGAAGCAGACATAGCTCAATGGATAGAGCATCCATCTACCATACGGAGGGTACAGGGTTCAATCCCCAGGGCCACCTGACCCATGTGGTAAGCTGGCCCATGCACAGTGCTGCAGCATTCAAGGAGTGCTGTGTCATGCAGGGGCATCCCTGCGTGGCGATGCCCCACACCCAAGGAGTACATCCTGCAAGGAGATCACCCCATGTGTAAAAAGCACAGCCCATCCAGGAGCGGCACTGCAGACATGGAGAGCTGACACAGCAAGATGATGCAACAAAAAAGAAATGTTTCCTAGTGCCACTGGATAATTCAAGCAGACACAGAGGAACACACAGTGAATGGACACAGAGGGCAGACAATGGGGGTAGGGGGAAGGGGAGGGAAACAAAAAATTTTTCAAAAAAAAGATCAGTACTTGAATAAAGCACATCAGTCATGGACATTTGTGGGTTCATTGGTTAGAGGATTCCCCAGAATCCAGAATCTGTCAGTGTGCCATGCCATGCATTAGTATTATTACAAGAAGATTTTTGCAATGAAGGACATAATGATAACATCAAGCAAGGACATTAAAGTACATTGAAGCATAAGCAGTGTCCAATTTTCAGAAGGAAGGAACCCTCTTCATCTCCAATTTGGAATTATGGGTCCTTTATGTTAAAACCACTGCAGTCCAGACCACAAACCACCGCTGGGAGGTGCCTTGTGGAGTACACTCCAGTGGGGAAATAGAAAGCAGTTGAGCATACTGAGGCTGGGATTTTGCATTGGTAGCCTAAATAGGATACATGCTGGTCCTCCACTCCCTCAAAGCTGATTGTTCCCCAACATATATTCCACTGCCTTGTTTTCTTTACCCTGCAGTGTTCAGTTCCCAAATACATTTAGATGGAGTCACCACCCAGTTAGTTCTTCCAGATAGTCTTTATGCAGTTGAGTTCTCCATTCCAGTGTCTTCTCACCCCATTGCTGGTGTTTGGGAATGTGCTTATTGGTAGGGCATTTGTTTTGTCATGAGGTACCTACATCTGCCTGAAGTCCATTCAGGTATCTGAGCACTTTGCAAAAGTGTTTCTCCACAGTCACATTTTGCGTGAGAATTGCTGTGCCATATCCAGAGTATATGTCTACCATGTTTTTTTTCCTATGATAAAACTCATCTCCTTTTAGTTTTGTAGTTTCCTCCATAAGCCTAGCCATACCATCATTAGTAATGATTTCGTCATTCACTATATTGACTACTCTTCAGAGCTGTGGCCATTTTTTGCCTCTTTGGCACCTGTATCTAAAAGACTGTTGAAAGTGTGCACCCCTCTCATTCCCCATATGCATACAGGTGCATATCACCTGTAGCGTGGACCTGGAATCCTTAGCTCTATCCCTGGGCATTCTTTTTTGTGTGTTTTTGAGCTACTAGGGCCAGAGATAGAACCCAGGAAAACGTATGTGGTGTTCACCCACTGAGCTACACTGGCTCTTCTGATTTGTTGTTTTTTTTTTCACCTGTCTGTTGCTATATTGTTTTTGGGAGGTGCTAGGGATAGAAACTGGGACTTCAAAAATGGGAAGGAGGCACTCAAACACTTGAGCTGCATCTGCTCTCCAACAAGCATTATTTTTAAGGGAAGTAAGATCAGAACACAGATGATGGGAGCATCCTTCCTCTCTGAATCAATCACAGTCAGAAGTGTCTTCCTCACTGCCCTGGTCTGTGGACAAGGAAACCTTAGCAACCTGTATGGTCCTCTTTTCTGGGGCGCATCTGGGGTCTATTGGGCAGCTCTGCAGAATTTTAAGCCTTTTCAGTTCTGAGAGCCCACTTCTTCCTGTTCTTTTGTGATTTGTAATATGGCCTTAAGATCTTATTTAAAGGGACCATCTTCTGCCCCATAACCTTAGCAGTTTTTCTGTAGGAATCACATCCATTTCTGCATTGTCTCTCCCCTGCTTTGGTAAGTAAAGCGTCTTGCCTTCCTTGGTGGGCCAGCCCTGCCTCCTCCTCTTTTTTTCCTTTGGTAGTTCTTTCTGCTTCCTTTATGTCCCTATTGGCATGGCCTCCCTTTGCTGGACTTTTCTCCTTCTGGGCCACCTCAGTGAAAATGGCTGATTCTGTACTTCTGATTCCAACCCAAAGCAGAACATTGTTGATCCTTTCTACCACTTCACCCACTTCTATTACCAAGGTCATCAGAAAGGATATGGGAGTCTTCCCCTTGGCAAGCCCTTGTTTCATTAATGCCTCTTATGCTGTCCAAGGCAAGACCATCTCCTCCACATCCTGTCAAATAGTGGGATGATGTAACCAGTTGTCTTTCCTTTACCTAAAGGGCATTTGTGACCCTATGCACGGTCTTGCAGGGGATTTTACTTTTTTGGGAAGTCCATCACAGTTGGGAACATCACTTCCATTTTCCAGCCTACCAGAGTGAGTGACTTGAGTTCGTTTCCATCCTTCCGTTGGTTGTCCTGCTCCATACATGTAAAAATACACAGAACTTCTGTCTTCAATTTCAGTTGTGTCTTCTGTATCACTTATCCTTCTATTATTTTGAGTCCACTGCTATATGCCTCTAATGTGTTTTTATAATATATTTTTATTTTTTAAAGATACATAGATCACACAAAATGTTACATTAAAAAATCTAGGAGGTTCCCATATATCCTGCTCTCCACATCCCCCACTTTCCCCAAAGCAAAAACTTCTTTCATTAGTGTGGTACATTCATTGCATTTGATGAATACATTTTGGAGCACTGCTACACAGCATGGATTAGAGTTTACATTGTAGCTTACACTCTCTCCTGGTCCATTCGGTGGGTTATGGCAGGTTATATAATGTCCTGCATCTGTCCCTGCAATATCATTCAAGGCGATTCCAAGACTTGAAAATGCCATGTCACACTTCCTTTTCCCTCTCCCTGCCCCCTGCAACTCCCATTGCCACTGTCTCAACACTAATTTTATTATTTATTCCATTGCTGGAGTCACAATAATTTGATAATAGAATACAATAAGTCCATTCTAATCCATATTCTATTTCTCCATCTTGAGGACCCTGGATTAGTGATGTCCACTCTACCTCTAAATCAAGAGGGGTTTAGATCCCACATGGCAGATGGATGGAACTCTCCTGCTTGCATTTGTAGACTTTTGGTTTCTTGGTGTGGTTGTTGACCATCCTCACCTCCCTGTTAGCTGACCTGGGTAAGCCCAAGTAACCAGAGAGTAGGTGTTGCATCTCTGCTGAGCCTTAGGGCACAGTTGGCACATAGTCTAGAGATTCAAGTCTCGAGTATACACCAACCCCAGTGCCAACCACAGATTCAATAAAAGTGACAGAAGAGGCATCTGTAGAGGTCCCATCTGAGTCCAACTCCATCACAAATTCTAAAGTCTGTCCCACTGGCAAGGCACTGAACTCCATAGCCATCTGTTATGACTATAGGAACTGGGTGTCTCATCTCCATAGCCCTCAGAAGCACCATATCTTGGGTATCTACTTTGGCTGTGTCTGAGATCCTGCTGAAATGTGCATAAGCACAACCCCTCTGATGACCTCCTGGCTCATTTTCAAGTCTCTTAGCCATATAAACTCATTTCTGTTTACCATTTCCCCCTTTTATTCAAGGTCTTTTTCTAGTTGCATCACCACCTGGTACTTGGTAGTAATCCCTCAGTACCATGGAGACTCATCTGTGGGAGTCATGTCCCAAGCTGTGAGGATGGTAATACATTTACATGCTGAGTTTGGCTTAGAGAGTGGCCACATTTGTGTAACATGGAGGCTCTTAGGTGGTAACTCTTAGGCACACTGCAGCTCTAGGTCAAGTTGAATTTTCAAGTGCACAGGCTCATAAGTAATGTCACCAGTATCAAAGGCTCATTTTTGGGCCATCCTTCTTCCCTGGTCTTTGCCATTGCACTTGGTGGATCATTGCTTGTCGGAGTCATGGACCCAAAGAGTATCGGGAATGAAAGACAAAGAGAGATTGGGATCAGGGGATCTGAGAGCACTGAAGCCTCAAGCTCATCAGACAACTTTATTGATTACAAGGGGCTCTTTATATACCCCAGTGTACATGCCTACAAGCAGGACCACTGTAGCCTACATGCCACTATGCACAAATACTAGCCTATGTGCCATTAAGGAGCAACACGTATTAAGTATCAGCATTACCTATAGTCTAAGGAATTTAAAATAATCTTATCTCAAGGTACAAAGTCTAAGTGTTCTATACATAATAAAAGGTATGTGCTCATCTTTTCTTTCACCTTTAACAACTTTAACCCATTTGCCAGGAACTCCCAATCACCACATTCCTTAGGTTGCAAGCATAGTCATGGAGACAGCACTAGCATGGAGACAGCATGTCTCTCCTTGAGAGGTGACTGTGCCTCAGTTTCCAACATTTCCCCCTTTTTGTTTTTGTTGAGGTGACTGTGCCCGTCTTAGGTTGCCCTCCTCTGAGAGTCTTACCTGTCATTGACTACCGGCCAAGCTCTTTGACTTGGGGAAATTATTGAAGTGCTTTTGCTAGCACCAGATTATTCACATGTCCCATGGCTGTTACGCTTTGCAATTTTCTTCAAAAGCACTGTCCGGCACAGGCGAGAATCATGAGCAACAGAACAAATATGATTAACCCTGTTCCTAAAGCTGACAGGAAATGCTGTGATTTCCATCAATTAACTGGGTTAAATTTTGTAATATGTGAAATTATATCTGAAAAAAATATCCTGATCATTGTTCTACATGAATTTGATCTTGAGACATTTCTAATATTTTTCTTTGTAATTCCATTATTTCTAGAGATATTATTTTTATGGCCTAATAAATGATTCTTAATTTTTTCCCATTCTATATTGGATGAATTATATGCAAGTGGAGTTATACAGAAATTACTTTCATTCCAATCACATTTCAATCCCCTTAAGTTTAAACTATACAATGATCTCCAATATTCAACACAGCCGATTCTAAATCATTAACCCAATTATTTAACTGTTCATCAATATGCTCTTGGCTATGCCACAAATCACCAGCATTTTTATGCCAATTTTGCACATATTGTTGAGTCTGTACTTTCACATAAAGCTACCAAAGCAGTAGAAGAAGTTGTAATGATTCCAATCCATCCAAATGCTTATAATAAGCAGTCCAATAAAGCATTTAGTCCATTTCAAGAATTCTTATGCAGCAATAATTGACTTTCAGAAGATGACTGCCAAATCTACATCATTCTCACCGGTATCCAGATGCCTTTTCTTCTTCTGCCCATGGCTATTGTTTCTCCATCCTGCAACACACTTCCTGATATGTATACAAGGCACCATTTTCATAAAACAGTGAATCATTCTTAATAGTTATCTTACCAGTTATGAAAACAAATGGATCGCTAACACAGGCTTTAAGATGATGTGTTTAAGGGTCAAATACTGTCCTGTCCACAAATTCTTTTGCAGGTTATGACTATGAGTGCCATTAGTCCAAGGGGCCAGTATCCATTTTCCTTTGTAATGTTAACATTTCCTGCCACAATAGCATAAGGAGAGGGCACACAGGCCCAAAGTCCATAGGCAGACACAAGCTGCAAGTTCACAGCTCCAGAATTTGTAAAGTTAATGTGATGCATAGCAGCAATTGCCACAGGTCTCAGTGAAGTATTTTAATCTCTGGCCATATTTCCACCTTTCCACCCTTTTGTTTTTGTAAAGTCTTCAGTGGGTTTGAATAGTGCAGTCATTGGTGTAAGCATGAAGGAACTTATGGGGGAAGTCTATGAGCTGTTGGCGAGTAACAAGCAGCTGGAACTGCCGGGGTAGGCACCACAAGGTTTGGTACTCATGGTGTTCATCTTTCTGGTGGAGCCACTCTGCCTTTTCTCAGCTTTCAGTGGTAGGCCCTGGATCTTCACAAAGGCATCTGCATTAACAGTCTTAAAACAGATGTTAGAGGAGTGGCAGGAACATGACAGACAGGCACCTGTTACTACTAGAAGGTATCCTTGGTGTTTCTTCATAATTTGAGGGTGATTTACAATAGTTCATCATTTCTGTCCTGTTTTTAGTATTTGCAATCTACCCCGGGATAGGGATGGCTGTCTTCAGTTGACCAGACATTATTGGGTGAAGTCTTTCACAATTGCCTTTTTATATTGTACTTTTGACCTCCTTCCAAAATTGTAATTAAATCCTTAGGGGTATTTGTTTAGAATTTTGCTTTTGCCACAAACTCCACCCAAAGCCAGTATGGTTGCTTGCTACATCCAATTCACAGGCTAACTTAATGTTCACAATTTACTTTTTTATTATTATTTAAAGCAGCTTGCTGGAGGTTTTCCTACTTCCATGAAGGACCTTTCCCAATTAATACATATAATGGTTTTAATATTTGAGACTAAGTGAGAGATGAAAGATTTTCAGTATTCCAACAATATTACAAACTACATTAACATGAGAAAACATTGCCATTGCACTTTATCAATTACAGCAGGTTATAGTTTTGTTTTACCGAATTAAACATCATTGAAGAATTTGATAGAGCAGCAGAAACCCTGCAGCCTGTCCCAGTTGTTTGCTTAGTTCAGGCTCTTAAGATAAGATAGTGTTGTCTCTGATGTTTCTTTTCATTCTGATAAAAGGATTACTAGTTAACATAATGTCATCGGTAGAGTTTCAGTCACAGATTTTTCTATGCAGGTAGATTATTATCACCATGCCTGGACAGATGGCTGGGCTATGCACACAGCCTTGGGGAAGCACTGCAAAAGTCCATTGTTGACTTTTCTACCCATAGGAGAATGCAGGCTGGCTTGACTTGCCTAAGGAAATACTAAAGAAAGTCTTACCATGTTTTAAAACAAAGTGATAGCAACACAGTTGGATATTAACTTTTTGCAGCCAACTAGCAATATTTGTGACTGCTGATTACTACAATGTTATTATTTTAATTTATGATAAGAGGTTGTTTCTGTGACACATACCTTTTTATAATAATTAAAACCATAATTAACCACATCGTACTTCTGTTTAATATTATGCTGAAATATTGGTAAATTTACATGCTCTTAAGTATTCATCTGAAACTTTTTACTCATACAACTTTAATTAACAGGGGGTTAAAAAATCTTGTTAATTTTGTAACACTTTTTTTATTTTTTTTATTGACTTTGTAATAATATTACATCAAAAATATATATGTGAGGTCCCATTCAACCCCGCTCCCCCACCCCCCCCCTCTCCCCCCCCAACAACACTCGTTCCCATCATCATGACACATCCATTGGATTTGGTAAGTACATCTTTGGGCACCTCTGCACCTCATAGTCAATGGTCCACATCATGGCCCATACTCTCCTCCATTCCATCCAGTGGGCCCTGTGAGGATTTACAATGTCCGGTGATTGCCTCTGAAGCACCATCCAGGGCAGCTCCATGTCCCAAAGAATTTTGTAACACTTTTAAACACCTTCTACTTATATTAGATGAGCTCAACTATTAAATTTTTCTTTCAAGGTAAAAGAACAAATCTCTTGTAATTAGTTTGGAATAAAAAGAAATCAGGTTTAAACATTATTTTCCTCTAAAAGAGATAAGACCCTTTCTTCTTCAAACACAGGAAATGATGAGGTTAAAGCACAAGAAGCTATTTTGATAAAACAGACTTTCTTTGTATACTGATTATTCAGGATAGAAACTTTTCATAAACTTTCACCAGAACAAACTAATGATTTAAGAGACTTTGAAAAAGGACAAAATTTTAAACTTTGCATTAGTATACAATTTCATACTAAACCTTTTAAAACTTTATAGATAGACCCATCAAATCTTACTCCACTTAAATCATAAAAATTTCTTTTCCAAGAACCTTCTACACTTTCAGTATTCATTCAGGTTTTGTCCCACATTTTACTCTTTCTCAATAATCAATCCTTTTATCTTAGGACAAAATCATGTCCTGTTTCCTTAACAATAAAAACACATTCCATATATCCTACATACTAAGTTACCAGGCAAACTTCTTACAACATAAAATTGCCATCAACACTAAACAAGCTTGTTAAAATAATGAACTTTTCTTCACTTTAAATACTCAGTAGTATGTAATACCAGAAACAGTCCCCTAGAAGCCAGTTTGCAGGGAAGACTGGCTGCCAACAAGTTTTCCTGTTATAAAATTACCTTTTATAAGTAGTATGATCAATTCAGATTTTGTTTAATAATGACTGTTTGGAATTTCCATTTAAATACCTTAATTTAAACAATGCTTCATTAAACTTCTTATAATTATTTATAACCATATAGACTATAATTATATTATTTTAAGACAAATTTTACCTTCACAGAACACATTCCCTTATTTAAAGTTACCACAATACCTTCTATAACTTGCCACATGCATTTTAAGTTCCAAGAGTTTATGAAAAATTAGCCATCCTACTTTAGGACAAAACACACCTTTAAGAAAAAACTTATTAAATTTCAGTCAGCATTCCCACAAACTTTTAACCTTTTTAAATATTCATTTAAGTTTTATATCCTTCATTTTATCCTGTGAAGAGAAATAAACTATTCATTTCAATCTAGGCAAGAACAACTTTTTATGAAGACTTATAGTAATTTTGTTAATCAAGACTTACAATTTTTATCATTGTAGATATCTTATTAACATTTAAACTTATGTATTAATATAAGTGCTTATTTAATTTTTTTTAAACTTTCCTCAAATATTTCTTAATTAACTTAGATCAAGTACATAAAACCAAAGTATAATAAAAAACAACACACTAAAAATAGATTACACATGACATTTTCAAAATATCTAAGGCCAACTGAGGGAAGAATATCCTTATTTAACATATAACTTTTTATGATGAACAAATCAAAACAAAACCTGGTCATATCACATGAGCATATTATCTTAAACTTTTAAATTGAGATTTATTATATATATATTTTTTTATTTTTTTATTTTATTGACTTTGTAATAATATTACATTAAAAATATATATGTGAGGTCCCATTCAACCCCACCCCCCACCCCACCTCTCCCCCGCCCCCCCAGCAACACTCCCTCCCATCATCATGACACATCCATTGGATTTGGTAAGTACATCTTTGGGCACCTCTGCACCTCATAGTCAATGGTCCACATCATGGCCCATACTCTCCCCCATTCCATCCAGTGGGCCCTGTGAGGATATACAATGTCCGGTGATTGCCTCTGAAGCACCATCCAGGGCAGTTCCATGTCCCAAAGACGCCTCCACCTCTCATCTCTTCCTGCCTTTCCCCATACCCATCAGCCACCATGTCCACTTTTCCCAATCCAATGCCACCTCTTCTATGTGGACATTGGATTGGTTGTGTCCATTGCACCTCTATGTCAAGAGGAGGCTCAGATTCCACATGCATGCTGGATGCAATCCCTTATTTAATTTTTGACCATTTGAATACAGCTCTTTTAAAAAATTTTTCCTTATTAATTTATATTACCATCCGGAGGTATCAAAATATACACTGACATTGAACTGACAGACAAACACAAAACAATTATAACACATTAACAGAAACATACAGTTTACAATTAACTCATAATTCTTAC
The DNA here is from genome assembly GCF_030445035.2 of Dasypus novemcinctus. NCBI lineage: Eukaryota > Metazoa > Chordata > Mammalia > Cingulata > Dasypodidae > Dasypus > Dasypus novemcinctus. Next base: position 8,291,634 of record NC_080693.1, on the reverse strand, counting down.
TTTGTTGGTATAGCTGCTATTAAGTTCTCTGTTATATCACATCTTAGATTGTACTATTTAAGATTTCTTCTGGAATCAATGTTGCCTGTAACATGCAAGCTTGTGCTTGGAAACATTTTATTAGTTATCAGCAATCAGTTAAGATAACCTGAGCAGCATAAATGTAGCTAAGTTCTTATTTAGCAGTTTAGACAGACTGTTAACACACATTTTTGGATTACTACTCTGTAAGACTATACTGAGACTTGAAGTTCTGGAGTAAACTGTAGATTTGAAACTGAAAATTCCTTTTAGACCTTGATAAAAATTTTGTACTAATTTTATTGTCTTGGTTAAATAAGCCCAATCAGAATTAGCATGGAAACAAAACAGAACAACAATATTGCCATGTTTTTCTCTTTTTCCAGTGGCTTAACTCTGTTAACCCCCACTAGCCCACAGCTACAGTGTCATGTAGACAGCAGGGGGTTTGCAGAGTTGCTGCCAGAATAGTTTCCTTATCTTAGTTAACACTTTAACAGAGAGTTTTCTTACAAGCCTGATTTCACTAACAAGGACTTTATTTAGTATTTTTGCCTGTTTTAAATCTTTCAATAGTTTAAAAGGTTTTAGTTCAAGATGGAACTCAACACCTCCCTGAGGATTATTATCATCTGATGGAGTTGGTCATAACATAACCAGAAAAGCTGATAATAATTGTGTGGCCTGGGAACCCCTTGTTGAGATCTGTTTAATAAACAGGGCATTAAAGGTGTTTGAGGAATGGAGTTAGGAACAATTACCTTATTAATATAGGGTAAAGTGTCTGTTTGTAAAGGATCTAAGGCAGCAGCAATTTGCTGGCACAAAGCCCACACAGATAGTGGTATAGTTTTTCCCTTTTGATATGCTTAACATAGCGCCCTCATTACCTGTTTCCACTGTTTAAGATTTAAAAGATTCTTTCCTTCTGGCTGAAACCAGTAACAGTATTTTTGTACTAGAGCAAAAAGTTTAAGTAAATATGCAGTTAAGTAAATATGCAGACTCTGACAGGTTTTAAAAGAGTTTTCAATACCTGTGAATACTCTTCCAGACGTCCCAGTTGATTTCCCATACCCTGATGCTAGTGGAAACAAAATCAATTAAAATTCTTACCTGTATTTTCTGGCCCGGGTCACTCTATGTTGGATGTCTCAACCTTTCAGGAAGGTTTCCAGTTTTCGTGTTCCATGGAAGAATCTCTGCTACAGTAACTACTTCAGGCCCCATGTTGGACACCAGTTGTCGGAGTCACAGACCCAAAGGGTATCAGGAATGAAAGACAAAGAGAGATTGGGATCAGGGGATCTGAGTGCACTGAAGCCTCAAGCTCATCAGACAACTTTATTGATTACAGGGGCTCTTTATATACCCCAGTGTACATGCCTACAAGCAGGACCACTGTAACCTACATGCCACTACGCACAAACACTAGCCTATGTGCCATTAAGGAGCAACACGTATTAAGTATCAGCATTACCTATAGTCTAAGGAATTTAAAATAATCTTATCTCAAGGTACAAAGTCTAAGTGTTCTATACATAACAAAAGGTATGTGCTCATCTTTTCTTTCACCTTTAACAACTTTAACCCATTTGCCAGGAATTCCCAATCACCACATTCCTTAGGTTGCAAGCGTAGTCATGGAGACAGCACGTCTGTCCTTGAGAGGCCACTGTGCCTCAGTTTCCAGCAATTGCTGTTTCATTAGGCAATTTGACAGAGCTCCCCTGCCTAGGAACTCAGCACTCCATCATTGTCATTTGTAACTGTAGCTACTATGATAATACTCAATGAATATCTGAATATTTTTATATACCCTATATACCTGCTCTGGAGAACTCCCTCCAAACCATGTGTCCCCCATCAATAACACCCCATGCCAGCATTCCTCCCCTGCCATAGTTGAGCCCAATTGTAGTCCAAAACATCTTCAAACATGAAGCCTATTATATTGCTACATTCAAATAATAGGAAAATGAAATAGTAATGATAGGCTTAAAGATTAGAAAAAGAATACAGACTAATTTAGAAAAATTGAAATAAAGTAAAAATTAATTGGGGTAATATAAAATGAAGAATATCATAAAACTTTTTTTTGATATTTTGTCCTTCATTACTGTAATAGGTGCTGCCCTAAATGTACAGTGGCAAAGCAATTTCTTTCATTTCTTCCTCAGTGTCTTATACTTTCTTTTTTCTAATTTTTAAAATGTCTTCAAAAAAGTTTTAGATCACAGGAAAGTCACATATACAATATTTGTGACTCCCATATATCCATCATCAAACACTTTCCCCCTTCCCCAGCAATGATCTTTTTACATGTTCATGTTATATTTGCTGCAGCTGATGTACAGATATTGAAACATATCTATCATAGTTCCATTTTGGTTTATATTATGGTTTGTATTTTAGACTACACAATTTTCTAAAATTTTAGTTACCTTATGGTTTACATTATGGTGTACATTTTAGCCTATAGGTTTTTATACATTTTTGGTGAAATTTAACATATCCTATATCCATCATTGCACGATCTTGTGGAACATTTACATTGCCCCCAGTTACCCAGCTTCTATCTATATTATTCCTCTCCTCCTCCCCTCAGAGCCCACAGTGACTACAAAGCTTCACTGCTTGAAGGACCAGATTCACAGATACTTGCAACAATTTTGAGTTTTCCTCATTTTTGAGTGCCAGCTTTGCTGGACAGAGAATTTCTGGCTGCAAGTTTTTTGTCTTTTAGCACCTTAACAATGTCATACCACAGCCTCTTGCCTCCACGTTTTCAGATGTGAAGTCATCCCTTAATCCTATCGAGCTTCCCTTTTATGTGATGGTTCTCTTTCTCTTGCTGCTTTCAGTATTCTTTTTTTTGTCTTGAGCATTGGACAATTTGACATACTCGTCTTTGAGTTATTCTGTTAGGATGTATTCTTTTTGAGGTGTGCTGCAATTCCTGGACAGGTACTCCCTCAGTAGGGTAGGGAAGTTTTCAGCCATTATTACCTCCAACACTCCTTCTGCCCCTGTTCCCTTCTCTTTTCCTACTGGAATGACTATTATGTGTATGTTTGTGCATTCCATATTGTCATTCACATTTCTAAAGCCCTGCTGGATTTTTTTTCTATCGTTTTTATCAATCTGTCCTACTATCTGATTAATTTGAGATGTACTGGCTTCCACATCACTGATTCCTCTGCCTGTTCAAATCTGCTGTTGTATGCTTCCCATGTATTTTGTATTTCTTGGATTGTGTCATTCATCACCATCATATCTGTTATCTTCTTATGTATGTTTACAATTTCTTCAGTATGTTCTCCCAGTGTCTTCTTAATACCCTTAATCTCTTCCTTCAGTTCATTAAGTTGATTCATGTTAGGTGTTTGGACATCTCTGATTAGTTGTTCCATGTTTTGCATCTCCTCCTAGTTTTTAGTTTCTTCACTGAACTGAGCCATGTCTGCATGTTTCTTAGTATGGCTTGTAATTTTTTGTTGGTGTCTAGGCATCTCTTTGTCTTGATGGGTTTATTAAGTTGATTAGCTTCTCTATTCTATGGTTTTATTTTATTATTGCTTTTCTGTTCATGGTAAGATTTCACTTTGACACTACATTCTTTTTATTCTACTTCCTTACTTTTGTCTGTGTTCCCTTGAAAAAAAATTAGACCAGAGAAAAGGAAAGAGATAGGAAGAGAAAATGAACAATAGTAATAATAATAGTGAAATGTAGGAGAGGAACTCTACCAGACTTAGGAAATGGAAAGATTAACTTGAGTAAGAAGTACAGAGGAATAATATGAGATAGTAGAAAAGAAGCAATGAAACAAGAAACAGAATAGAGAAAAATATATAGAATGAATTAAAAGGCTGCAATGGTGAGAAGAGGGTGACAGAAAAAAGAAAAGAAAGAAAATGTAAAAAAGAAAAAAAGCAGAAAAGGAGATAGAAATGTAAACAAGAAAAATTAGAGACCAAAGAAAAAAGGTGGAATAAAGATGGACAGAAAGGAAATAGGGTAGGTAGAGAAAAAATGGTAAATGAAAGAAAAAACAGAGATGAAGGAAAGGAAACACAACAAACAAGAAAAAAGAGAGAAGTGACTTGTTTTTAAAAAGAGGAGGAAGAAGGAAAAAAGAAAAACAAAAATAAGCATGGAAAAGAGCCTTCTGCCTTAGGCCTTTAGGGATATTCTCACACTGCTGATGTTCAATCACCCTGTAGCTTGCCCTCTGCAGGTTTTGAACAGACGTTTACTGAGTAAAATAAGGAAAGAATTTTAAAAGGAACCTTTAAAAAAGAGAGAGATCCAAGAACAGCTAGTAAAAAGAGAATGTCTATATGTTCCCTGTCAAAAAGTTGCAGCTGGATGCATGATAACCTAGTGGATCACTTCTCAAAGACTGGGACTCAAACCAGGGACCTCATATATGCTAGGCAGGAATTCTTCCACCGAGGTAATCTGTATCCTTAGGTTAGTTAGCCTTTCAGAAGGCTGTCCACTCCTTTTCCCTTGGGCAGGTTAGATTCCCTGCAATCCCCCTGCTGATCGGCTGCCTGTATCTGCCTCCTCTCTGAAGTAATTCCTCTCTTTACCTGGGCAGCTGGGCATGAGAACCTGCCTGAGGAGATCCTCCCCTCTCCCTGGTGAGTCATGGTCCCTTCCGATGTTCAAGAGGGGCCCAGCTGGCTAAATTTAACACAAAAAATCATTCTCCACCCTCCCAGATTCCTCTTCCTTTCAGGGAATCTGCCACTACACTCCATTTGGAGTAGGGAGCCCACAGCTCCACCTAGGCTATCCTCCCTGAGGGCAGGATACATGTGCTGCTTCCAGCCACTGGGGCAAGCAACCACCATCTCCCCCTGGCTTCCCTTCCTGTGCAGTTCCCTCCTAGATGACTCAGAGCACCTTCCCATTCTCTATACAGCCAAGGGAGCTGGCAGGGTGGAACATATCTGCTCTCTGCTCAGTTACATAAAGTTCTCTAGGAGTTTTACCCTCACTTAATATCTCTGGGGTTGGGGAGGAGAGCCCTTCCCAGCAGCCAGGTGGTTTAATAACTCGCAGCTGGTTGTTTGAGCTTCTTCATCTCTGTCCCTCACTCTCCTGGCAGTTGTGAAGCAGTTTCCTAGTCTATACCCCAAAGCAGGTCCCCAAGTTAGCCTCTGGCTCTTTCTCCTTTGTTTTCATGAGAGGTGAGCCTTATCTGCCTAATCCTTCAGCCATGTTCCCAAGGCCTCTTCCCATTTTAATCAACTTTGACTAGAACATTTTTCATCTCCCTTCTTCTGACTGCTATCTGGTTCTCATTCTTTAAGGCTAATCATAAATATTAAAACTTCAAAAAAACACTTCCACACAATGATTTTCCTTAATATCACATATCTCAATTTTTCAGTGTATATATTTGATATAATTCTCTTGCACTAAATTTTAAGCTTTATAATAGCAGAGATGAAGTCTGTTTTGTCCACTTCTCTATAAATTAAGTATAGAGAATCTAAGAATAAGAATCTAAGAATAATGTCTATATTGCCTCATCTGTCTAGTTGCTGAGATAAATTGCTTAATAAGAGTTTAAAGTAAGTGTATGTCCCTACGAAGCATATAAAAATCAAGATTTCCAACATTTATTTCTACTTGAGCATTTCTTATCATTGTTACATGTATCCCAGAAGCAAATAAAAATACCAGTCTCCCAATGATTTTCCCTCCTCTTTATTGTCTTTTAGTCACCATGTCTTATGTGAAGCTGATAGAAATTTGTAGTAAGGAACAAAATACTGCAATGTTGAGAAACAAATGCTCAGTAGTATGGGAGAGTCAAACTCTGAGATTTGAATTTAGGGGATAAATGGAAGTCAGAAATTGTATCTTTCTGGGCATATCCTAGTGCTCATTTCTCTTAAATAACATGTAGGTGACCTATGAGGTGAACTGTAATGAGGTTTTCTGTTGATTTTGAAAATAATTTCAATCAAGATAATATTATTTTGGGAAGTGGATTTGGCTCAAAGGATATAGTATCTGCCTACCACATGGGAAGTCCATGGTTTAAACCCAGGGCCTCCTGACCCATGTGGTGAACTGGCCCACACACAGTGCTAATGCACGCAAGGAGTGCCGTGTCACGCAGGGGTTTCCCCCGTGTAGGGGAGCCACATGCGCAAAGAATGTACCCTGCAAGGAGAGCTGCCCTGCATGAAAAAAGTGCAGCCTGCCCAGCAGTGGCACGACACACCCAGAGAGCTGATTCAGAAAGATAACGCAACCAAAAAAACACAGACACAGACTCCCGGTGCCACTGACAAAAATACAAGCGGACACAGCAGAACACACAGTGAATGGACACAGAGAGCAGATACTTGGGGTGGTGGGGGAAGGGAGAGAAATAAATAAATAAATAAATCTTAAAAAAATTATACTACTTAACTATGCATGCCATATTATACTATTTTTACCTTTAATCTTTTGAAAGAATGCAGATTTTATCACATAATATGAAATGTGTTATTGGCTGGTGTGCCACCCTAGTCCTCAGAGCAAAGCAACCATTCAGGTCAGAAAGAGACATTGCCATTTACTTGCTTTGGAGGGAAAATGATCCTACTGTAAGCAGGTAGGTGGGGCCATGGCTTCTTTGTGCTTTGGGAACATCAGGCTCAGCAGTTCTCAGGCACAGTGCCCAGGATTTGTTTCTTCCCTGTCCACAGGATTGGGATTACCTGTGGGCTCTTTGTCCTATTGCTGTTGCCAAAATGGACTCACTGCCCGATGCACACAAAAAATCTACCCTGTGACACCAGCTTTCAAAGAAAGAAAGAGCTTTATTACAGAACAGCTGGGGCAGGAAGCAGGAGATTCAAAGCCTTTGCTTAAATTGAAGAGATTCTGAGGTTCTTATAACATTCTGGTAGAGGCCTGATTATGATAATGAGGACAGTGGTCTGATGTTGATGGATGTAGGATGACCAAATATCTGACAGTAACTTGTTTCTCTCCTTGTTGCTAGGATACAAAGGAAAGAATTATATGTAAATTAGAAGGCAATGAGATGCAACCCTCTCTTGGCGCCAAATTCCATTTCTTGTGGTCGAGAATATTGTGTTGAAGCAATGCAGTATGAAAACCAGCTTCAACCGGTTGGTTAGACCTGCATAGAAGAAACCCCTGGCTGTCCTCACTCCAACTTGCTTAAATAACAATAAAATTCCCACCTGGGGGTGGAGTTATCTGCCCCATTTTTGATCATGCAAGCATGATTTCCTGAACATACTAATCATACAATTATATAACTAGCTATGTATGTTCATCCATATGCATAAGAGCTAATGCATAATCAAAGCAAATGTTAAGTAGTAACTTAGGTATGTAAAGAAGAGTAAAACTACCACATGGGGAGTCAGGTCTGAGTTGCTTTATTGACCTTGGCTCCTGTTTGCAGTCATAACAAATGTAAGTTCTCCCTAACTCTCTTGGTAAAGTTTTTTTCCCCTCTACATCTCTGGTTATCCCCAAAGGCCCAGCTTTGGGACTAACATGTGGGCCTCTGCAAGGAACTTGTTTGGAGCATCTTTCATGACCAGCTTAGAACAGGGTGTGTTTTGTTGCTTTTTTTTAATGCTTTTAACAAATCAGTTTTATTGATACATATTAATAAAGCATACAATTCATTCAAAGTATGCAATGCATGGTATTTGGCATAAGTACATAGATGTGCATACATTACCTCAGGCATCATTAGAAGGTTTTCATTATTTCAGTAATAAGAAAAATGAATAAATAAGACAATTCTTCACCTTGTGTCTGTTTCCCCTGCTGGAGATCACTTCTGTTTCTGGCTGTTCTAGCACAATTATTTATGTATTAAGCAGTTTTATTGCGATATATTCACATACCATATGATCTATCCAAAGTGTTTAATTAGTGGCTTTTAGTATAATCACAATGTTGTGCATTCATCACCATAAAAGAATAGGGTGTGTTTTGATCACAAGGTGATCTTGTGCCCTCTCTAGACCCATCTTAGAGGCAGAATGTGGAGAAGGGGCAGGGAGCCCTGAGACTCAGTATCTCCATAATGGGTCTAGGGCCCTTGAGGAAAGGAAAGGCAGGCAGGTAGAAGGGGATGGATGAGATAAGGGTAACTAGGCCAAGCAGATCCACTAGGGCAGCTAGCAGAGGAAAACTGATCCAAGATGATGGAGGAGAAAGGAGGGGGAAGCAGCGGTGAACAGAGAACAGGGGCTTGAGTGCCTAGGAACTGAAAGGAGAAAGGGGAGAAGGCAGGGGAGATCGTGAGAAGAGGGTCTGGGAGCAGCTTTCCTGGGGACTGGGGACAGGTAGTGACTAGAAGGCACATAGGTAGGAAGGGAGCACTGGGACAAGGATGGAGAACTGAAGGGTGGGAAAGGGCAGAGGCATCTCCTGAGAGATGAGGCATCAGGCTGTGTGATGAGACCCATGTAGACTGTGGTGTAAACTGACACAGCTGAGGGGAAGAATACAGAGTTCAGGGTGAAATGAGGGGGACAGAAATGTATGGAACATGGAGGCATGGAGCTGGGAGCCAGGTCACAGCATTTCAGGAAGGTGAGAGGTCTAAGGGTCTTCATAGAAAGTGGCATGACCCGTGAGAGGGGAGAGCTGTGGTGACCTGAAGCAGGGACTTGGGGCCAATTTGGGGAGAGGGACAAGAGAGAAGGAGAAGAGAACCCTGGTGAGGATATGAGGCCTCTCTGCATGTTTGTGGTGGGGAGGGTTCAAAGGTGGAGCTGGGAGAGGTCAGTGGCTGAGGGGCAGATGACTGAGTGAGGCAGAAGGAGAAAGGTGAGATGGCCTAGGAGGATGGGGCAATTAAAAGGGCTGTGGGGAGCTGAATGAAGAGTAATGAATGGGTGGGGTCAATCTACAGAGGGGGGAACCTGCAGAGGGTAAACCAAGGCAGGGCAGGAGCAGGGTCCTGGGCAGGATCAGGGAAGGGAAGTGGGTACTGAATAAAGGACAGAAACTAAGGGATGCAGGCCAGGCTGAGAGGTCCTTGTGGGATGGGTCTGAGGTCTAAGGTGAGAGGCAGGAAAGAGGGATTTTATAAGGAGTGTGACTGGGGTAAGCCTGCCTGGGAAGGAGTAGAAAACGAGACAAACTGGTGACCGATGGGACAAAGCAAGGTGCCCGGAGTGAAATGACATAAGGTTTGGGGAAGGTGCAAGGAGAGTTGACAGGGCCAGCATGGTGGGAGCTGTGAGCGGCCATGACTGACTGGGGCACACAGTGCACAAGAACTGAGGCAAGGCTCATGATAGGAAGAGGACAAGATAGGGGAGCTGAGTCCAGGACAGAGAAGAGAAACCATCCAAATATAAATGGAATATTCAGAAATTATAGGAAATAATTCTCTTTGTATTGATGAAGAAATATTTGCTTATGTAGCATACAGTCAAATGGTGTTTCCACTTATATTCTTTAATATGCTAATATGCATCTTCTCATTGGATAAGAGTTGACATTCATTTTTAGTAAATCTGTACATAGGTATTGTCATAGCCTTCATTGAGCCTTATTTTGCCATAAAAATGTTTCATAAAATGTCATTATGCTTCCCAAAAATGTATTAAAATCTGGGAACTGGATGTGGCTCAAGTAATAGAACATCCACCTACCATATGGGAGAATCTCAGGAGACTCCTGGTGAAAAAGATGAGGAAGTTTGCCTGTGTGGTGAGCCCATGGCCACATGAGTGCCTGTGTGGTGAGCCAGTGCCCACGCAAGTGAGTCACACAGCAAGATGATGATGCATCAAAGGAGAGACAAAGGGGAGACTCAAGGTGAAATGCAGCAGGGACCAGGAACTGAGGTGGTGCAATTGACAGGGAAACTCTCTCCCCATCGGCAGTCTTCAGGATCGAATCCTGGTGAATCCTCGAGGACAGAAAATGAGAAGAGAAGACAACACAGGCAGGAAAAACAGAAGGGCAGGAGGAGGTGAAGGGGATAAATGAATAAATCTTTGAAAATTTAGTAAGCTGTTTGTCATTAAGATTGCATATGAAGGAATACATGACCAACTCTAGCAGTTAGTTTTAAAAGATTATAAAAAATGTAGAAAACAGACATAAATTATTATAAAACTATAAATAGGTCACTTAAGCTCATTTGAGGCATTAAGTGTTCCTTTCAGAATTATTCAGACCAATATATCCATTTTCACTTCCATATGTCTGGAGTTCTAAGAATATTCCATTTTAAAAAATAATAGAATATGTGCATGAGCTTTTAGTTTGGTGGGTAGTAGACAGAAATAACAGCCCTCAAATATGGCTATGCACTAATCTCCATGTAGGGATGTGAAATGCCCACCTCTTCCTCCCACTAGTTATTTGTGTAGGTTGCTGGAAAGTGTGGGGGTGGAATGGACTGGCAATCCATCCTGGAAGTTACTGCTACAGTACATACAGAATCCTAGGCATAGTAATCATTAACCTTCATATGTGCTGACCCTCACTGTTCTGGGGACCCACACAATTACCCTTATATGTATACACTCACTGTTACTTACTAAACTACCTACACCCTTGAGCTACTCTGTGCATTAGCTAGAGCCCCTCTTTGTGCTGTCTAGCCCTATATAATCTTTGTTTTCTTACTGTACAGCATGGTTGCTGCCTGATCACCATCATTGGGACATGTGAGTAAATAAATGGTGTGAGTGCTGCTGGCCTCCCTATGTGGTTTCTTTGGAATATCAAAGTATTCTGTCAGCCTTCCTGGGCTCAACCTCCCTGCATTAAAATTGGCATAAGTTGGCAGGATATTCCAGAGAATCCCATCGGGGACAAGGCAGGTGAAAGCATGTCAGCCATTCCAGATACTGTAGAGTAGACCCTGCAGTACACAGGGAATCTGTGTGTGTGTGTGTGTGTGTGGAATCCTGGGGCAGCCATGCATGTCTATGTGGTATGAGATCTCCCAGCCAATAAATACTTAGGGACCCATGAGGGAGCTGGGGGATGCCCCACACACTCCTGCTGGATTAGTGCAGTTAGAGAAAAGAGTAGAGGGAACTTTTGTTAAGAAAAATGAGCAATGTGCAGTGGCTGCAGCCATTGCATGGCCCTTCTTCCTTGCCTTGTGGGATACTACTAACAAGCAGTTAGCAGCTGAAGCAAAGGCCAGGGGATGGAGGAGGACTTAAAAGTTGGAACAGAATCTCCAACTGATAAGTAAATCAAAAGGAGAATTTAAGAAATCAGAGGAATCACAAGAAGAGGTGCAAACAATGAGCTGTCTATACTCAGGCTAGAGGAAAGAAGAATTACAACTAGAAAGGAATTTGCAGACTTCCACCTCTGCCTTAGTGACAGGTCTCTCTGAGCAACTAGATAAGAAGGAGATACTGATTTAGATGTAGAAACTATAGAAGAACCTTTAAATCATGCTAAACCACTTGTGCAAGGGAAGGCTAAATCACAGATACAAAATTCCATACAAGAAGTGCAAAAGAAAGCACTTTTCACTGAAACATGCTTGTAAGAAAACATTCTGCTAACGAGTTAACTAACATAACGAAAACATTCCTGCAGCAACTCTGCAAACCCCCTACCACCTGAATGTTGTGTTTGTGGGCTAGTGAGGGCTAACAGAATGAAACTGCTCAAAAAGTAGGAAAACATAGCAACATTAATGTTCTCTGTTTTGTCTCCATGATAATTCTAATTGGGCCAGGAGAGCCACACTGATAAAATGAGTGCTGTCAAAGTTTAGTAACTTTTGAACTGGAAAACCCTAAAGAAATAGATAAATAAAAAATGTTAGCAGCTTTTGTAAGCCTGCAATTAAAATATATTACAAACTAAAAGAAAATGAAAACATTAACAATATTATAATTTTAGTCACATTTTATTTTGATCAGAATTTTTATCAAGGTGTTAAAAAGAGCTTTCAGTTTTAAATCAATATCTTACTCCTGAATTACAAATCTGTCAAAACTGCACTACTGAAGAGTAACCCAGAATATATGTGTTAAATGTCTGTCAATCTAAACTGCTATATTAGTGCTTAACTACAGTGATACTGTGTTGGAGATTTGGACCCGAAGGGTATTGGGAATTAAAGAAAGAGAAAAGGGAGAAGGAAACAAAGAGAAAGAGTGAGAGAAAAAGAACGAGAGAACTGGGATCAGGGGGTCTGCGAGTAATAATTCCTCAGACAACTTTACTGTTTACATGGGGCTCTACATATACCCCAGGGTATGTGACACGAAGCAGGTATACTAGCCTATGCACCAATAAGCATAAACACATACCGTACATGACATCAAGCAGCAACATGTATTAGCTATAAGCATTAAATCTTATCTCAAGGTAAAAAGTCTAAGTGTTCTATTCACTACAAAAGGTATGTGCTCATCTTTTCTTTCAGCCTTAAACAGCTTCATCCCATTTGCTGGGAACTCTTAATAACCGCATTCCTTAGGTTGCAAGAGTGCGAGATGATGAGGACAAAAAGTATCCCAAAATTTGAATCTCTGGACTGACAATGTGATAGCCAGGTCCTGAGCCTCAACAGACTCCAGCACCTACAATCTGATCTATTGGACTTACCACACTCAGCTAAGATGGAGTTGAAGAAGGACAACCACCACACCATGGAGCCTAGAGTGATTACAACTGAAAGTGGGAGGATTGCATCCAGCGTCCAGGTGGAATCTGAGCCTCCTCTTGACATAGAGGTGCAATGGACACAACCAATCCAATGTCCACATAGAAGAGGTGGCATTGGATTGGGAAAAGTGGACATGGTGGGCGATAGGTATGGGGAAAGGCAGGAAGAGATGAGGGTGGAGGCGTCTTTGGGACATGGAGCTGCCCTGGATGGTGCTTCAGAGGTAATCACCGGACATTGTAAATCCTCACAGGGCCCACTGGATGGAATGGAGGAGAGTATGGGCCATGATGTGGACCATTGTCTATGAGGTGCAGAGGTGCCCAAAGATGTACTTACCAAATCCAATGGATGTGTCATGATGATGGGAACGAGTGTTGTTGGGGGGGGGAGAGGTGGGGTGGGGGGGTGGGGTTGAATGGGACCTCACATATATATTTTTAATGTAATATTATTACAAAGTCAATAAAAAAAAAGAATGAAGGTAGGAAAAATATATTGGGTGAAATAGATGATGTAAACTGAAATGCATCTGTTGTCCATGCTATAATACTCTCTTGCCCTTTTCTTGTTTGGAGCCTAATTTCTCTCATTTCTTATTCTGGTTTGCTTAACAAGTCTATCTATATTTGCCAGGTATGAAATCAGAGTCAATAATATGGTATATAAAACAAAATTCAACAGTAAGTGGGAGCTATAAAATTAAGAAGTTAGGGTCATATTATAGTCTATATAGATATTTATTATGTGGAAGATGATATCTTAAGTAGGGAAAAGAAAGAATTTAAACAGCTTATTCTCACTGAAATATTTCAACCCACTTTGTACAGAAGGTATTAGTTAAACAAGATACCATTCCTCTATCAAAATAGAATGAATGTTTATTTATTCAGATTTGATGATAGTGTGCTGTAATGTACACATACATATTGGTGGAAGATAAATTGGTACAAACTTTCTGCAAAACACTTCGAAAATAGTTTTAAGAACCTCAAAGAAATTCATGCCTTTTGACCTTATAATTTTCTTTCTAAGAATATACCCTGCAGTTTTAGTAAAAATTAAAGAAAGGTATATATTTAAAAAAAAAAAAAAGTATCCCAAAGAACATAGTCTGCAACTGTAAGCAAGATAGTCCTATCCATCTGCACCATAGGATCTAAGCCCCCTCTCAAATAGAGGTGCAGTAGGCATCACCATGCCAGATTCCTTAGGACTGGGGAATGAATGATGGACTAGAGTAGACTTCTTGGTATTCTAGTATAGTCTTGTGATTCTAACAACGGAAGTACTTTTATCATTGATGTGGAGGCAGTGGCTACTGGAGGTTCTGAGGGGAGGGAGAGGGAAAACCAGGTGTAATATGGGGACATTTTCAGACCTTGGGAATTGTCCTGAATGATGCTGCAATGACAGATACAAGCCATTATATATCTCATCAAACTTACAAAATTGTGCAGGAGAGAGTGTAAGCTACAATGTGAACTATAATCCATTCTTAATGACAGTGCTTCAAAATGTGTTCATCAATTGTATCAAATGTACCACACTAAGAATGATGTTAATGTGGACAAATGTGGGAGGGGTTGGGAGAAGGGCATATGGGAATCCCTTATATTTTATATGTAACATTTATGTAATCCATGTATCTTTTTAAAAAATTTAAAACTCTGTTTTAAAAAACCCCAAGGGATATTTGTTTGAAAAGGTGCCTTTGCCACAAATCTCACCCAAAGTCAATGTTGGTGCTAGCCACATCTAATTCATGGGGTAAGTCAAGGCCTACCCCCTTTACTGCTTGAGACTGTATTATTGCCCTCTTTACTTCTTAAAAAGCAGCCCACTTGGGAGATTTTCTCATTTCCATGTACAACCCTTCCTGATTAGCAGATACATTTGTTCTTAATATCTGAGCTAAATGAGGAATGAAGGGTTTCCTGTACCTCAACAACCAAGAAAAGGCCATTAATCGTTTTGGTTTGTGGTGTGGGAAAACATTGTACTTCAACAATACCTAAGAGTTTACTCGCAGCAGGGACCTTGCAAGTTTGTCTCAACTCTTTCCCCATCCCAGGCCCTTAAGATAAGATACCATTGTTTCTGAGGCTTCTTTTAATTTTGGAAAAGAATTACTAGTTAAAATATCATCAGTATAATGAAATAGGGTTACAGCCAAAGCTTTCTTCTGCACAGCTGGAGCCTTTGCCACCAGGCCAGGACATGCACATGGCCTTGGTGATGTACTGCAAGATCCACCACTGGTCCCCCACATGAAGGTGAATGCAAGCTGGCTTGACTGGCCTAAGGAGATAGTTAAGAAAGCCTTAGATCTAAAGCAAAGTGATTGTGACATAACTGATATTTTGCAGCAAAGCAACAGTATTTGGAACTTTTGTATACAGCATTGATGTTACTTTAATTTATGATAACCAAGTGTTATGTGTACTCCTGGCAACCCCAATGGCCACTCTCTATAGCCAGAGAACTGCTTCTTCAGTGGAGGTGGGGCAAATCAGATGAATATAAGCCCAAGTGTCTGCCTTTGATGACAAGGTGGAGAGGTGGATTTTGTGACACAAACCATTTTTTAAAATAATTAAAATCATGATCAACAACATTATGCTTTTATTTAATACTTTGCAGAATGCATTGTTTAATTTGGGGGAATTTTATACAATCTTTAAATATTCATATGAACATTTTACCAAACAACTTTGGTTAACAGAATGTTATAAAAGCCTTTTAATTTTGTAATAATTTCTAAACAATTTTCATTCAAACTGTAACATGTCAGATGGTCTTAACTCTTTTATTACTTTACTTTCTGCTTTTACACCTTTACCATGATTACATTAATTAACTGGTATTTTATTTTAGCAGTGCAGGAAAAACTACTTTCTTCATTATTTTATGAAAACCTAAAATTCCCAGTGGAATCAAGATTATCTTCTTCCTACCACCACTTTCACATGCACGTTGAAATGGCCTCTGACAGGTTTTCCTGTTATGAAGTTACTTTTTTTATCAATACCAATTCATTTTCTATTCAAAAACGGCTTCCTGGACATTTCCATTTAAGCAATGCTTTTATAAATGTCTTATAAACAATCCATAACCACCTAGATTGGTTACTTCATCTCAAGACAAATTTTACCTTCACAGAATACATTCCCTTAATCCTACCTCCTATATTGTCTTCTACAACTTGCCATATGCATTCAAAATTTGTCTTACATACTTCCATCATGATTTTATGAAAACCAGCCATCTTCTGTTAGGACAAAACACACTCCCTTAAGTAAACGTATCAAATTTTAGTCGGCACTTCCACAAACCTTTACTTCTTTCTATATCCATTTAGGTCATATCCCTCATTCTGTTCTGTGAAGCAAACACATTCATTTCAATTTAGGCAAAAACAATTTTTTAAAAAGAGGGTTATAATAATTTTATTAGTCAAAACTTACAATTTTCATCATTTCAAAAATTGAACACATATAATGTTAATTTATCTTATTAGTATCCATACTTAGTTATCAATATAAGCACTTAGTAATTTTTTGGTCATTTGAATAGAGGTCTTTTAAGAATTGTCATTTGTTAATTGAATATTGCCATCAGGAGGTATCAAAATATACAGTGAACAAACAGAGAAATGCAAAAAGATTTAAAACACACCAACAGAAACATAAAGCTCACTAATTTGACTCATTATTCTTACTCCTTTGCCATGGCTGTTACCAACACATTTTGGAGCACTGTCACTAAGAATGGATTATAGTTTACATTGTAGCTTACACTCTCTCCTGCACAATTTTGTAAGTTTGATGAGATATATAATGGCTTGTATCTGTCATTGCAGCGTCATTCAGGACAATTCCCGAGGTCTGAAAATGTCCCCATATTACACCTGGTTTTCCCTCTCCCTCCCCTCAGAACCTCCAGTAGCCACTGCCTCCACATCAATGATAAAAGTACTTCCATTGTTAGAATCACAATAAGACTATACTAGAATACCAAGAAGTCTACTCTAGTCCATCATCCATTCCCCAGTCCTAAGGAATCTGGCATGGTGATGCCTACTCCATCTCTATTTGAGAGGGAGCTTAGATCCTATGGTGCAGATGGATAGGACTATCTTACCTGCAGGTGCAGACTATGTTCTTTGGAATGCTTGTTGTCCATCATCATCTCCTTGTTAGTTGTCCTGGGGGACCCTAATGACCTAGAGAGTAGGGGTTGCAACTCTGTTGAGATTCAGGGCTGAGCCAGAACATGGACAGACAAAAGATTTAAGTCTCTTGGACATACACCATCAACTCTATCACTAAATATAGGCTCAAATAGAAGGAGTAGAAGAGCCATGTGTAAGGAAACCAAAACTGAGTCCAACTCTGTCACACTCAGGAGCATAATTTCCCAGGTAGGGCCCACTGGCAGTGCACCAAACTCCTGAGCTGTCTGTCCTACCTGTAATGTCTGAATGCCTCCACTCTTTGAGGCAATATCTAATTTGGCAGTCAATGAGATCTTGCTGAGGTGTGCATAAGCATAACCTCTGGAATGACACCCTGACTCACTTTGAAGTCTCTTAGCCATATAAACTCATTTGTCTTTACCCTTTTGCCCTTTCAGTCAATGTCTTTTTCCAGTTGCATTGCTAGTTGGTGCCTGGTAGTAATCCCTTGGTGCCAGGGAGGCTCATCTCCAGGAGCCATGTCCCATGCTGTGGGAAAAACATTTATATGCTGAGTTCCACTTGGAGAGAGGCCACATTTAAGCAACAGGGAGGCTCTCAGGAGGTAACCCTTAGGCACCCTATAATACAACGCTGTTTCAATTTCAAAATTAGAGGTTCATAAGTTATCCATCAATATGAAGGGCCCATCAATATTCCTTCCTCCTTCACTAGTCGCTGCCCCTGTATTAGGGGGATTCTTGCTATCACATTAGAGAATGTGGGGACAGTGGACTTGGCCCAGTGGTTAGGGCATCCTTCTACCACATGGGAGGTCCACGGTTCAAACTCCAGGCCTCCTTGACCCGTGTGGGGTTGGCCCATGTGCAGTGCTGATGCACGCAAGGAGTGCTGTGCCATGCCATGCCATGAAGGGGTGTCCCCCGTGGAGCGGAGCCCACGTGCAAGAAGTGCGCCCCATAAGGAGAGCTGCCCAGTGTGAAGGAGGATGCAGCCTGCCCAGGAATGGTGCCACACACATGGAGAACTGATACAACAAGATGACACAACAAAAAGAAACCCAAATTCCCATGCTGCTGACAACAGCAGAAACGGACAAAGAAGATGCAGCACAGACACAGAGAATAGACAACTGGGATGGGGGAGGGGGAAGGGGAGAGAAATAAATAAATAAATCTTAAAAAAACACAAAACATTAGAGAATGTGGCAGAGTTTCCCAGGATGGGAATTTGATATTCTTTCAGTTATTGTGTATATCTCCAACCACCATGACAATGCCCCCATGAACACTTGAACAAATTTATGTGCCTTTTATGCAGGTTTGCTCCAGGTGAACCACCTTCCATACATCCCCCATCACCAACTCCCCACACCAGTGATCCTCCCTGCCACAGTTCTAACCCTTCTGTGATCCAAAACTTCTTCAGAAATGAAACTAAGAAAATAAGCAAATACAATTGCTAAGAAAATGAAATGATGGTTTGAAAAAAAAAAAAACAAAATACAAAAAGTTGGGAAGCAGACTTGGCCCAATGGATAGGGTGTCCCCACCTACCACATGGGAAGTACACGGTTCAAACCCCGGGCCTCCTTGACCCATGTGGAGCTGGACCATGTGCAGTGATGATGCATGCAAGGAGTGCTGTGCCACGCAGGGTTGTCCCCCACATAGGGGAGCCCCATGCGCAAGGAGTGCACACCGTAAGAAGAGCCGCCCAGCATGAAAGAAAGTGCAGCCCATCCAAGAATGGTGCCGCACAGAGAGGAGACACAACAAGATGATGCAACAAAAAGAAACACAGAATCCTGGTGGCACTGAGAAGGATAGAAGTGGTCACAGAAGAGCACACAGCAAATGGACACAGAGAGCAGACAACGAGGGGGGGCAGGAAGGGGAGCGAAGTAAAAATAAAAAATCTTTAAAAATTTTACAAAAAATTTGGAATAATAAAAAATAATTTAAAATATAAAATTAGAAAAAAATTTATGAACTTAGTGTGATTTTTTGGGGGGTGCATTTTATTCCACACATTTTAAATTTTTTTTATTATCTACTTTTTATTTCTAAAAGACACTTAGATTATATAAAATGTTACATAAAAAAATATAAGGGATTCCCCTATGCACAACTCCCCACACCTCCCATGCTTCCCCACAATAACAACTTCTTTCATTAGTGTGGTACATTTATTGCCATTGATAAACACATTTGGAGCATTGCCACTAAGCATGGACTATAGTTTACATTGTAGTATACTCTCCATCTCACTCAATTCTGTAGGTTATGGCCATATATATATTGGCCCATACCTGTCATTGTAATATCGCTCAGGACAATTCCAAGTCCTGAAAATGCCCCCATATTACACTTCTTTGTCCTCCTCCCTGACTTCAGCACCTCCAGTGGCATTGTCCTCCACATCAATGATTTAGTTTCTTCCATTGTAAAAAAAATTTTGACATTATGTCTTTCATCACTGTAAGATCTGTTATCCTGTATATACAGTGACATTTTCTTCTGTTTATTACTCAGTGTCTTTTTTTTTCATTTTGTCTTCAAAGAAGTTTTAGTTTACAGAAAAGCCATATACAGAATATAGGGGATTCCGATATATCCAACATCCTTCACCTTTTCCCCTTTCCCCTATTAATAATATTTTATAAGTGTATGGTACATTTGTTCAAAAGATATATAAATATGGAAATATTGCTACTAAACATGGTCAATGATTTACATTGTGGTTTACATTTTGGACCATTCCCTTTGTTAAATTTTGATGAAATTTAACATGGCCTGTGTCCATCATTGTAAGATCATATAGAACACTTCCATCACTCCCCAAATGCCCAATGTTCCATCTCTTCTGTTCCTCCCTCCCCCTCCCCTTGGGAACTGGGCAACAACGACGCTTCACTCTTGAAGAACAATTCATAGTTACTTGCAAGAACTTTGAGGGCTTATCATACTGCCTGTCCCCCCCCCCCCCCCCCCGATTAGGCACTGCCTAGGCTCTCGAGAGATTCTTGCCCCTCAATTTGAGAACACAGCAGGGCTACCCCAGGATGGCAGCCCAACACCTGCCCACTTAATATGTGGACCTCCAACCACTGATAAAACACACTATGACAAGATGAACACACACACTCCCTAAAAGCCTGCCCCCCAGGTGTGCCCTGTCCTGAATGCCCCAGAAAACACAACACTCTAAACAAGTATTGCTCCCCTGCCACACTCCCAAAAAACATTCCCAACATTGTAGTTTCAACCACATACTGCAAAGCCTCAGTGTTCACTGGTCCCTCCCCCACTTCCATGGACAGTCCAACCCACCCTTGCCACCATCCTCCCCAACAAACCAGCACTGCCCAACCCAATAGCATCATGCACCACTGTAATTCCCATCCACTGCACAACTACACATTTCCACCTTATGAGAGATTTTGCTCATATGGGCATTGGCTCACAGTCTTCTCATTTCTGTCTCCTGTAAATCCACCTTCCAGAATCTAGCTCTGTAAGTCTAAATTTGCTTAATTCATATCATTGAGGTAATGTAATATTTGTCCTTTAGTGCCAGGCTTGCTTCATTCAACATAAGGTCTTCAAGATTCATCCATGTCATCCCCTGTATTAACGATGCTTTCTTTCTTACAGATGAGTAATGTTCCATTGTATGTATATACCACCATTTGTTTATCTGCGTATCTGTTGTTGGACATTTGGGTTCTTTCCAACTTTGAGCAATACTAAATAATGCTGCTATGAACATTGGTGTGCATATATCTGTTCATGTCCCTGCTTTCAATTCTTGTTTTTTGTCTTTATTTTTTTAATGTTACATTAAGAAAATATGAGGTCCTCATATACCCCCAACCTCCCTCACCCCACTTCTCCCCCCATAACAACAACCTCCTCCATCATCATGAGACATTCATTGCATTTGGTGAATACATATCTGAGCACCGCTGCACCTTATGGTCAATGGTCCACATCATAGCCCACACTCTCCCACAGTCCACCCAGGGGGCCTTGGGAGGACATACAGTGTCCGGTAACTGTCCCTGCAGCACCACCCAGGACAACTCCAAGTCCCCCAAAATGCCCCCACATCACATCTCTTCCTCCCTCTCCCTACCCCCAGCAGCCAGCATGGCCACTTTCTCCACACCAATGTCACATTTTCTTCAAATACTAATCACAATAGTTCATGAATAGAATATCAGGAAGTCGACTCTAATCCATACTCTATTCCTCCATCCTGTGGACCTTAGAATGGTGTTGTCCTCTCCACATCTATTCAAGAGGGGGGCTTAGATTCCACATAGATGCTGGATACAATTCTCTTGCTTTCAATTGTAGGCACTCTTGGCTCTTTGGTGTGGTGGTTGACCTTCTTCACCTCCATGTCAATTCTTCTTGTATATAGCCAGCAGTGGGATTGCTGGACCATATGGCAGTTCTACAGTTAGCTTCCTGAGGAACCACCAAACTGTCCTCCACAATGGCTGCAGCATTCTGCCTACCCACCAGCAGTGGACAAAGGTTCCCATTTCCCCATGTATTCTCTCCAACATTTTTATTCTCTGTATTTTTAATAGCAGCCAGTCTAATGGTTTAAGATATTATTTCATTGTAGTTTTGATTTTCATTTCCCAAGTTACTAGTGATGTTGATCATCTTTTCATGTGTTTTTTTTCATTTTAAAAATTATTTATTTCTCTCCCCTTCCCCCCCCCCCCCAGTTGTCTGCTCTGTGTCCATTCGCTGTGTGTTCTCCTGTGTCTGCTTGTATTCTGGTCAGTGGCACCCAGAATCTGTGTCTCATTTTGTTGCACCATCTTGCTGCATCAGCTCTCCGTGTGTGCGGTGCCATTCCTCGGCAGGCTGCACTTTTTCTTGTGCTGGGTGGCTCTCTTTGTGGGGCACACTCCTTGTACTTGGGGCTCCCCTACATGGTGGACACTCCTGCATGGCACTCTTTGCTTGCATCAGCACTGCGCATGGGCCAGCTCATCACATGATTCAGGAGGCCCTGGGTTTGAACCTTGGACTTCCCATGTAGTAGGCGGATGCCCTACACGTCGGGTCAAATCTGCTTCCCTTCATGTGCTTTTTAGATATTTGTATTTCTTCTTTGGAGAAGTGTCTATTTAAATCTGTTGCCCATTATTTAAATGGGTTGGCTTTTTATGTTTATAAGGGGTAGGATTTCTTTATATATGCTGAATATTATGCCCATCAGATATGTGTTTACTAAATATTTTCTCTCATTGAGAATGCTGCCTTTTTATTTCTCAATGAACTCCTTTGAGGTGCAAAGGTTTTTAATTTTGAGGAGGCTCCATTTATCTATTTTTTCTTTCATTGCTCATGCTTTGGGTGTAAAGTTTATGAAACCATTTCCTAATACAAAATCCTGTTAAAATGCTTCTGTACATTATCTTCTAAGATCTTTATGGTCTTGGCTCTTATATTTAGATCTTTCATCCTTCTTGAGTTAACTTTGTATAAGTTGTGAGATGGTGTTCCTCTCTCATTCTTTTGGATATGGATATCCAGTTCTGCAATCCCTATTTTTTGAAGAAGCCATTCTCACTGTGTTGAATTGTCTTGGTGACATTGTCAAATATCAGTCAATTTTATATGTAAGGATCTATATCAGAACTCTCAATTCAGTTCCATTGGTCAATATGTGTATCCTTGGGCCAGTATCATACAGTTTTGACCACTGTAGCTTTGTAGTATGTTTTAAAGTCAGGTAGTGTGATTCCTCTGATTTGGTTTTTCTTTTTCAATATGGCTTTGCCTATTTGGGGCCCCTTGTCCTTCCAAATAAATTTCATAGTTAGCTTTTCCAATTCAATAAAAAAATTCTCTGGTAATTTTTACTGGGATTGCATTAAATCTGTAAATCAATTTGCGCTGGATAAACATGTGAATGAAGTTTAGTCTTCCTATCCATGGACAGGAAATATTCTTCCATTTGCTTAGGTTTTCTTTGATTTTCTTTAACAGTGTTGTGTAGTTTTCTGTGTTTCTGTCATTTACATATTCAGATAAGTTTATTCCAGGTATTTTATTCTTTTAGCTGCTATTGTAAATGGGATTTTTTTCTTGATTTCCTCCTCAGATTGCTCATTGTTGGTGTACAGAAATGTTACTGATATTTGCACATTTTTTTTTCACATTTATCTTATAACCTGCCACTTTATGGAACCCTTTATATATACTCTAGAAGCTTAGATTCTCAGGACTTTTGAGGTATAGGAACATGTTATCTGCAAATAGTGAAATTTTTATTTCTTCCTTTCCAATTTGGATGCTAAAAATTTTTATTTCTTCCTTTCCAATTTGGATGCTTCCTCCCCGCTCCCCAAAACGCTAAAGCAAGTACTTCTAACACAAAGTTAAATGTTAAATAAGAATGGTGAGAGTGAGCATCCTTATCGTGTTCCAGATCTTATTGGGAAAACTTCTAGGACTTCAACAATGAATATGATGATACCTGTGGGTTTTTCATGTTGAGGAAGTTTCCTTCTATTCCTATCACTTGAAGTGTTTTTATCAGGAAAGGGTGCTGTATTTTGTCAAGTGCTTTTTCTGCAACTATACAGATTTATTGTGTGACCTTTACTTGTGATCTGTTTATGTGGTGTATTACATTGACTGATGTTCTTATGCTGAACCATCCTTGCCTACTAGGGATGAAGCTCACCTGGTCATGGTATGTAATTGTTTTGATGTGTTGTTGAGTACAATTAGCAAGTATTTTGTTGATTTTACATTGAGGTTCATTAGAGACATTGGTCTATAGTTTTCTTTTCTTGTGGCATCATTGGCTTTATTGGCTTTGGTATTAAGGTGATGTTGGCATCACAGAATCTGTTAGGCAATGTTCCCTCAACTTCTATTTTTTGCAAGAGTTTAAGTAGGATTGGTGTTAGTTGTTTCCAGAATGTTAGAATTCACCTGTGAAGCCATCTGATCCTGGTCTCTTCTTAGTTGAGAGGTTTTTGATAAATTCAAGATCATATTTGAGATAGTGTTTGAGTTAATCAATTTCTTCTTTTGACAATTAGGGTGCTTGTGTGTTTCTCAGAATTTGTCCATTTCCTCTAGATTATACATCTGGTTGGCATACAATGTTTCAGAGTATCCTATTATGATACTCTTTATTTTTGTGAGGTCAACAGTGATATCCCCTTCCGCCTTTCTTATTTTATGTATTTGCTTCTTCTCTTTTTCTTTGTTAGTCTAGCAAAGAGTTTAATTTTATTAATCTTGTCAAAGAACCAGCTTTTGGGTTTATATTTTCTAGTGCTTTCTTCTTTTTCTTTTCATTTGGTTCTGCTCTAATCTTTGTCATTTCCTTGTATTTTCTTTGGGGTTAGTTTGCTCTTTTTCTAGTTCCTCCAGGTGTTCACATAGGTCTTTAATTTGGGCTCTTCTTTTTAAATATAAATTTTTGTGGCTATGAATTTCCCTCTCAGTAAAGCTTTCAGTGCACCCTCTAGGTTTTGAGACTTTGTGTTGTCATTTTCATTCATTTCGAGGTAGTAACTGATTTCTTCTGCAATTTCCTCCTTGACATACTGATTGTCTAAGAGTGTGCTATTTCAGTTCCATAACTTTTTGCCTAATCTGATTTTCTGCCCCTATTTCCAGCTTTCTTCCATTGTGATCAGAAGAATTACTTTGTATAATTTCAATCTTTCTGAATTAATTGAGAGATGCTCTGTGTACTAGTATGTTGTCTATCCTGGAGAATGATTCATGTGCACTCAAGAATGTATATTCTGTTGTATTTGGTTGTAATGCTCTGTGTGTGTGTATGTATACATATATATATATTATTTCTCTCCCCTTCCTCCCCCCCCCCCAGTTGTCTGCTGTCTGTGTCCATTCACTGTGTGTTCTTTTGTATCTGCTTGTATTCTTGTCTGTGGCACCAGGAATCTTTGTCTTTTTGTTGTGTCGTCTTGCTACATCAGTTCTCCATGTGTGTGGCAGCTCTCCTGGGTAGGCTGCACTTTTTCATGTGCAGCAGCTCTCCTTACAGGGTGCATTCCTTGTTCATGGGGCTTCCCTACATGGGGGACACCCCTGTGTGGCATGACGCCCCTTGCTTGCATCAGCACTGCATGTGGGCCAGCTCACCACACCAGTCAGGAGGCCCTGGGTTTGAATCCTGGACCTCCCATGTGGTAGGTGGACGCTGTATCAGTTGAGCCAAATTTGCTTCCCTCTGTATATATATTAGGTCCAGCTCCTCTAATGATTACTCAAGGTAATTGATTCCTGTCAAGATGCTCTAATGGTGAGAATGGTCTATTAAAATCTGCCACAATAATGTAGAGACATCTTGTTTTCTAGATTTTCCAACTTTGCCTTGCGTCTTCTGAGGCACCCTGATTAGGTGCATAAATGGTTTTGACTGTTATTTCTTCTAGATAGTATTCTTTTTTTAATATCTAGTGCCCTTCTTTATCTCTTAAAATAGTTTTGCATTCAAAGTCTATTTTGTCTAACATAAGTATGGCTATTCCTGCCCTTTTTTGGTTATTGTTTGCATGTAAATTTTCCTTCCAACCATTCAATTATAGCCTCCTTGTGTTCCTGGATTTAAGGTTTTTTTGTAATCAGCATAAAGATCAATCATATATCATTATCCATTCTGCCAAACAGTTTCTCTTGACTGGAGTTTAAGTCATCAACATTCAGTGTTATTACTGTCAAGGAATTACTTACATTAGCCATATTTTCTTTAAATTTATGTATGTCATTTATTTCTATTTTTATATTTTTAGTTTTTCTTACACTCTCCTCCAACAGCCTCTCCTATCTTTTTCCTTTCAACCTGCAGAATGCCTTTTATTATTTTGTGAAGGGTGGGTTTCTTGTTGACAAACTCTCTTAATTTATCTATATTTTAAACTTTCCTTCATTTTTGAATGCCAGATGAGAAATCAGCACTTAATCTTATCAAGCTTCCTTTGAATGTGATAGATCTTTTTTCTCTTTCTGTCTTCTCCATTCTCTGTCTTGAGCATTGGACAATTTGACAAGTATAAGTCTTTGGGTAGGTATGTTAGGATTTTTATGGTTTGTGGTGCAATGCACTTCCTGGACATATACATCCATGTTTCTCAGTAGAGTTAGGAAATTTTCAGCCATTATTTCCTCCAACACTCCTTTTGTCCCCTTCCCCTTCTCTCCTCTCTCTGGATGCCTACAATGCATATGCATTTTCTGTTGTCATTCAAGTTCCTAAGTCCCTGCTGGACTTTTTCTTTTTATCTGTCTGTTCCATGTGTCTGATTTTAGCTGTACTGTCTTCCACATTGCTGATTCCTCTGCCTGTTCAAATCTGTTATGCATTTCCAGTGTATCTTTTATTTCTTGGATTGTGTCACTCATCGCTATCATATCTTTTAGTGTGTGTTTATATTTCTTCAGTATTTTTTTTCCCCAATTTCTTCTTAATATCCATAATTTCTTCCTTCACTTAGGTTGATTCATGATATTTGTTTGGACATCTTTTATTAGTTGTTCCATGTTCTGCATCTCTTTAGTTTGTTCATTAGACTGGGCCATGTCTAGTTTGTTTTAGTTTGTTCATTAGACTGGGTCATGTCTTCCTGTTTCTTAGTATAGCTTGTAATTTTTTGCATCTAGGCATCTGCTTATCTGGATGGGTTTGATTGGTTAGCTTTTCTTTCTACTCTAGGGTTTTATTTGTTGTTTTTGTGTGTTGTAAGGTTACAAAACCTAGTTTTGTAAGGTTCTTCTAGAAATAAAAACCTAGGGTGTTTGTAGCCCAAGGTCACATAACCAGTTACAGCAGACAGAAATGGAGTCTAGGTTATTGGCCACCAGTCTAGTGATGCTTTACACCATGTTACGTGAAGCTAAGCTTTAGCCTTGGGGTGTTCGTAACTACCTCAAGTTTCTTATTCCATTTTTATCCTTTTCTATATACATCCCACATCAGGAATTTGACTTTTAGGATACAAATCCTAACTAAACAATACTTGGTGCTTTTTTTTTTTTCCAGTTCTGAGTTTTACCTCTTTATATTTGATCAGAAGTTGTGGATCAAATAGGATTTATTACAACTATGCTCAAGTCCACATTTTTGAAGTATATTATATATTTTGATGAGTTTGCTGGCTGATGGCCACATCCCACTGACAGTCTATCCAAGAAACAACTTCTGCTTTGGGGAAAAAAAAATATATGTATATGTAAAAAAATATATGTATATAATGTGAAATGGGACAGTTTGAGGATTGTCACCTTTCCCTGAGACCCACCAATAAACCCTGTGCTTAGGAGATGTAGTAGCCTGGCTCGTGGGATTGGGTTATAAGTATGGACTTGTCAGGAGTTCCTAAAGAGATTCCCTAGCAAATGGCCTAATGAAACATTCATTCCCTATTTGCATAGAGCATTCTGTCAACATTCACTGGAGACTGCTTGGCCGAGTATATGCATTACTTTATAACACCTGCTGTTCCCTTGGGGTTACATCTGTTCTTGTGGGGAGGGAGCCAGGTCCATTGCTGACTATGCACTATACACAAGAGGGGTGTGCATAGACCATTTCCCTGCATCAGCTTCGGAGTGGGACTCACTGGCAATAAGGGACCAATTCCCACTAAGCTGAACCTGCTGTTTCTTCACATTGGGAGAAACTGGTGGTCCATCCAATGCCTGAGTAAGTCATATGTTTTCTTGGTGATCCCACCCCAATAACTGCATGGACTCTTGTTATCTTCCATGTGGTGAGTCTCCTTCCATATAGGTGGTGTATTTGTCAGTCAAAGGGGTGCTGATGCAAAATACCAGAAACTGGGTGATTTTTATAAAGGGTATTTATTTGGGATAGGAGCTTACAGATACCAGGCCATAAAGCATATTTACTTCCCTCACCAAAATCTATTTGGAACAAGATGGCTGCTGACACCTGCAAGGGTTCAGGCTTCCTGGGTTCCTACATTCCTGGATCTTGCTTTTCTCTGGGTTCAAGGCTTCTTTCTTCCTGGGGCTGGCTTCTCTTGCCTCTGTGAGCTTACTTCCTGGGGCTCCAGCTTAAGACTTCAGCATCAAACTCCAACCTCAAAAACCCTCAACTCTATCCTTTGCCATGCCTTTTATCTGTGAGCCCCACCCACCAAGGGGTGGGGACTGAATGCCCTAATCATAACTCAATCATGCTCAGGTACAGATCAGATTATAAGCATAATCCAATATCTATTTTTGGAATTCATAACTCTATCAGACTGCTACACATGGTAATAGATATCTTGCCCCAACACTCTGTGTGCCAACAAAGCACTCCCTAGCATGGTAGAGGCACTCCACAGCATGGCAGTAGCCATCCCTGGGAGTTGCCAACTCTCTAGGGTGTAATGGACTAAGATGCTGGCCTCCCTCTAGATGCATAAGTACAACTGAGATGCAAGCAATCTCTATGTCAACAATGAGAAAATGCTGTGGGGGATGGGCAGAGATGAGGAGGTGGATCCTAGGAAGAGTAAGGAAACTACCCTGGCTGCTGGCCACATGTACACACCCATGCCACCTGCCCCACCATGTCTCAAGGGTTTGAAATGACTGCCCAGAGGAGTTTCAGACCCTTTGTGGGAGCTGCACCAAGTCCAGGCTGTTTTCAGGTCAAAAGTTATGTTTAACACAGAATCACCCTGTCATTGGTTAAAATGGAACTTTCAAAATGAGGTATTTTCCTGAAAGTGAAATACATTAGTTAAAAGACAAGATATGGGCAAAAGACAGGGGAGCTTCACATGGCTTGGTTATTATATCTATTCAAAGAGGGGGGCATTATAGATTCAGTTGTCTCCTGTGGAAGCTAACCACTGAGCCCCTGGCTGCAAAGTATCTTTTAAACAAGTCAGTTTCATTGATACATATTAATAAAGCATACAGTTTATCCAAAGTACACAATCAATGGTATTTGATACAATCACACAGTTGTACATTCATCACTTCAATCATTATCAGAGCATTTTCTTTAGTTCAATTATAATAAACAAAAAAAAAGAGAAAAAAGGAAGAAATTTCTTTACCTCTCCATCTGTTTCACCAGCTGTACATAGCTGCTACTTACGGTTATTCATGTACAATTATTTATTATGCAGTTTTCTTGACATATTTAAATAACACATGATCTATCCAAATGGATTTTAGTATAATCAAAATTTTGTGCATTCATCACCAAAAACATTTTAGAACAATTTCATTACTCCAGGAAGAAAACTCCCTCTCCTCTAGCAGTTCTTCCCCAGGCCTGCGAAAACACTAATCTAATTTCAGCCTTACAAATTGATTTATATTTATGCTTTATAGAAATAGAACCATACAACATGTAATACTTTGTGTCAGTTTTCTTTCACTTAGCATATATTTTTCCCCCTGTTAGTAACATCTTGCAGTATTTACATTTATAAAAGAAAGAAATAAAAAGAAACAAAAAGAACATACATTTGTTCAGTTTCAGAGAAGTACGGCCCCATATATGTAATTTTATCCATATCCTATTTCACATGTGGTTTTCCTATGCTATACAGTCCCATGTTCTATATTTTTTAGCTTTCCTTTTAGTTATACATATAACCTTAAATGTTCCCTTTAAACCACTTTCATACCCCATATAATACTACTGCTAGTTACAAACATTATATCGGGCTTTGAACTTTTCTATTCATCTCCAATTAACATATATCCTTCTTAACAATTCTGTACAAGTTAATCCTCAGCTTTTCATTCTCTAACTCCTTCTATTTTCTGGTAACCCATATTCAAGTTACTAAATCCACAAGATTACATGATCTATTGTTCATTATAGTACATTCATGTAGTATTTGGCCTTTTATATCTGGCTTGCATCACTAACATAATGTACTCCAAGTTCATCCATGTTGTTATATGCTTTGACTTTGTTTTTTACAGTTACATAATATTCCACCATGTGTATATAGCACAGCTGATGGACATCTGGGTTGTTTCCAAACTTTGGCAATCATTAATAACGCCGCTATGAACAGCGGTGTGCTGATGTCTGTTCATGTCACTGTTCTCAGTTCTTGTGGGTATATATGTAGTAATGACACTGTTGGGTAACATGGCCAAGTCTATATCCAAATTTGTTAGAAGATGCCATTCCTCCATAGTGGCTATACCATTCTACAATCCCATCAACAGTGAATAAGCATTTCTATCTCTCCACATCCTCTCCAACATTCACAGTTTTCCAATTTTTAAATGAGTGGCCAAACTAATAAGTGAAATGATATTACATTGTACTTTTTCATTTGAATTTTCGTAACTGCTTGTGAGGCTGAAAACTTTTTCATGTGTTTTTTCACAACTTGAACATCTATGGACAGTTGCCTTTTCAAATGTTGAACACATTTTTTAATTGGGTAGTTTGTCTTTTTATTGTTGAGTTGTATGAGCTCTTTACATATCAAGGATATTAAACCCTTACTGGATATGTGATTATCAAATGTTTTCATGGAATGTAGTCAGCTGACTTTTCAGCCTTTTGACAAAGTTCCTTGACATGCAAGTGCTTAATTTTGAGAAAGTCCTATTTATCTATTTGTTCAACCAAGAATCAAAGAATGGCAAGATGCAAGTCTCCTTCTAATCTCTATGAAAGAGAAATTGAACATACAAGTACACTCACCATCCTAATCAGATGCCTAGACACCACGAAAAAATCACAAGGCATACTAAGAAAATGGAAAAAATGGCCCAAGAAAAGGAATATATCAAAGGCCCAGAGGAGACGCAGGAATTCGGACAACCAGCCAATGAGATGCACACAAATTTCCAAAATCAAAGTAATAAGATGAAAGCCAATATGACTAAAGAGGTAAAATACATCAAGAAGAAAGCAAGAACAAAGAATGTGAAAACCTGAAAAGTAACAGAGCTCATGGGAAAGACATGTGATATCAAAGCCACATTAGAGGCATACAACATCAGTCTTGAAATGATAGAATAAGTGATACAGCAGATAGAACAGTTGAAATGGAAGAGAGAAATACTTATAGCAGGACAACCAAAAAAAGAGATGAAGACAAATGCATCTATTCAGTGTCAGAGGCTGAGAGCATGAAATTGATAATTCTAACTTTAGCAAATGTCCAGAAAAGAAAAAAACTCTGAAAGAGTGTTCAGGAGGCAATAAATTCACTTTAGGTAAAGGAAAAACAACTGGCTACACCATCCCACTTATGGTCAGGATATGGATGAGGTGGTCCTGCCTTGGAGGGCATTGGAGGCATTAATGAAACAAGGCCTGCCCTGGGACATAGCCCTGTACCTAAATTTCAGTGAGAGTAATGGGCAAAATGGTAGAAAATATCCACAACAATGTTCTGTTTTGGCCTGGAATCAGAAGCCCAGCATCTGCCATTTTCACTGAAGTGGCCCAGAAGGAGGGAATGAGAAACTGTGCCAGAAGGGCCAAAGAAGGAACACAAAGAACTACCAAGAGAAGAAAACTGAGGGGGCAGGGCTGGCCCATTAAGGACAGCAATGTGGCTTTATCAAAGCAAAGCAGTGTGGAGACAAATCAGAAGATGTGCTCCCTAAAGAAAAACTGCTGTTAGGGGCAGAAGGTGGCCCCCTTAATTAAGAGAGTACTGTCCTACTAAAAGCCAAAAAAGAGAAAGAGGGCTCTCATGTGGGATTGTAGATGTTGCTTTATTGCAGGTGTTGCAGTTATTCCCTATTGTAGATGATGTTGCAGTTCTGACAGCAAACAGCTGCTTGGTAGTTTCCAAACAATATGATGTGGAAACTAGGGTCGAGGCTCTGAGTTCCAGAAGCTGCGAGTCCCCTGGTCCCATCTTTATCTCCTCTCTTGTCTTTCTTATTTCTTTAAGTTTTATTCCACCTTCCCTTTCAGCCGACCAATCGCTGAGCTGATCTCAGCAACTGGCACCCAACATGGGGCACGAAGGGAAGAAGGCTTACAGCAACTGGTGTCGAACAGGGACCCAAAGGGAAGAAGGATTGCCTCAAGTGAAATAAAAGTTAGTGTAATAGCGCAGCGCCCTGAGTGATTTGGAAAGCCTTCAAAGTCCTCAAGGGTTTGCTTGTATTTCCCCAAGAGACAGAGAGCATCCTGTGTGGGTGCCAGATACACGGATGGAGCCGTGCCATGAATGCCAAGAGATGACGAAAGTTCCCGTGGAATCCAGAACCTTCGGTTATGCAGATGGAGAGATGGATGCTGGAAACTGCATGGCTGGGTCTCATTCTGAAGACTAGAAAGGCTCTACATCAAAGTATTTAAACTATAGAACTTGTTCAAGCATGGCATCATAAACCAAGTATAGCTTGGGACAGAAAGAGATTAAGAAGAAAATTGAGAGGAGGAAAACTGGAAAAGAAATGTTGAATTATAAAAGGAAGCAATGAAGAAATTCTAGATTAATAGATTTGGAACTGCTTTTGTTTGTTCAATGTCAGTGTGTGTGTTGTATGTTTCAGTGTGTGTAATTGTTCAAAAAAGAAAAAGAGGTAAAAAGAAAAAAAGAAAAATGAGAAAGGAAGGGAAAAAGAAAGAAAAGGAAGGAAAAACAAGGTAGAAAAGAAAAAGGAAAGAAAAAAGAAAAGGGAAGAAAGAACAAGAAAGGAAAAGGAAGAAAAAAGAAAAAGGAAAAGAGAAAAAGAAAAAGGATAAAATGAAAGATAAAAGTGAATATTGCAAAAGGTAAAAAGTTTGTGGGAATGCTAACTGAAATGTTATAAGGTGTATTTTTTCCTAAAATAAAATGGTAATATGGAGATATGTGGGACAGAACTAGTATGCATATAGGAAATTGTAAAAGTATCGTGGTAGCATTCAGTGAGATAATGTGTTTTGCAAAATTAAAACAAGCCTGAATGAATACAAAAGGTGCAAAAACTGTACGAAAAGGTCAGCAATGGACTTTTGCAGTTCTTCAAGGCTTTTTGCCCTGGCCTGATGGCACTCAAACTGGCTGTATAGAAGAAACCTGTGGCAGTGAGCCTACTAACATCAGAGACAATGGTATCTTAAGGGCCTGGAATAGGCAAAAAAATTGGGACAAGCTGTAGGGTCCCTGCTACTCTATCAAATTCTCAACTGTTGGGTAAGATAAAAGTATACTCTCTGCTGTAATTGATAGAGTACAATGTTTTCTTATGTTAATAGAATTTGTAATATTGTTGGAATACTAAAAACTCTTATCCCTAAGATGTGTTAATTAGGAAAGGTCCTTCATGGGAATAGGAGGACCTCCACAGGCTGCTTCAAAACATAGAGGGAGAAGGTGGATATTGACTTAGCCTGTGAATTGGATGAGGCCCCAGGTCCAGTGAAGATGCTAACAGTACTATACAAATTGGGGAAGATGAGATGTTTTTGATCAAGTACTGGCCTATATAGCCTTGCTGGTGGGGAATATTAAGCCCATGAGTAATGAAAGTCTAGTCATTAAATGTCTTCTAGGTTGAAGTCTTATTGTTCATTGTTGCAGTTATGGATTATGTATAAAATGCTTGAATAGTAATCAGAAATTTAATAATGAAACATTTTGTACTTAGGTGATTTGATGAACTGTGATATATAAATGTACCTTGTTGAATGTATTGAGAAAAAATTTAATGAGTATTGTTTAAATGTAAAAGTGAAAATATCATTCAGGAAGCTCTGTTAATCAGTAAAACGTCATTTGCATAGACTTAGCAAAAACAAAAATGGGGAAATGTGGGAAAAAGAGTTTCACCTGTTCTATTGTAGATGTTGCCTTATTGCAGATGTTGCAGTTATTCCCTATTGTAGTTGATGCTGCAGTTCTGATAGGAAACAGCTGCTCACTAGTTTCCAAACAATACCATGTGGAAACTAGGGTCAAGGTTCTCAGTTCCAGAAGCTGTTGAGTCCCCTGGTTCCATCTTTATCTCCTATCTTGTGTCTTTCTCTGTCTTTCATTTCTTTCAGTTTTACGCCACCTTCCCTTTGAGCCAACCTATCACTGAGCTGATCTCAGCACTCTCAGAATTGGAAAAGCATAGAGTTCTGCAGAGTTGCCCAATGAGCCCTTGATGCACCCCAGAAAACAGGAACATACAGGTTGCTAAGGCTTCCTTGTACATGGTACAGGTCAGTGAGGAAGACACTTCTGACTCTAATGAGTCAGATAGGAAGGACGCTCGCATCAATTGTACCCTGCTCTTACTCTTTAAAAAGAATGCTTAGGGATGGAGATAAGGATTCGAGGATCCCACTAGGGATCGTAAGTCGTTTATTGGCATTAGGATGGATGGGGAAAGGAGGGATGCACACCTTCATCAGTCTCTTAAGATACAGGTGCTCAAATGGCAAAAAAAAAAAAAAAAAATCCAGGTGTCTGCAGTGAAGTCAATATAGTGGATGACAAAAATCATTCCTACTGATGGTATGGCTTGGTTCATGGAGGAAACTTGTAAAACTAAAATGAGATGAGTTTTGTCATAGAGAAAACCACTGTAGATAATCTAGATATGGCACAGCAATTCTCATGCATATTGTTGGTTGTAGAGACACTTCTGCAAAGTGTTCAGATATCTGAATGGATTCCAGGCAGAACTAGGTACCTCACTATAACAAAAAATGACCTAATAGGAACATTTCACCCCCCACAACAATGGGGTGAGAAGACAATGAAATGGAGAACTCAAAGAACAACAACATGAAGGCCATCTGGAAGAATAACTGGGTGGTGACCCCATCTAAAGGTATTGGGGCACTGAACAGTGAGTGCAGTGTAAGGAAAACAAGGCATTGGAAAGTATGTTGGGGAATGCACAGCTTTGAAGGAATGGAGAATTCGGAAGTTCTCTCTTGAAGCTACAAAGACAAAACCCAATCGCAATATATCCAACTGCTTTCTACTTCTCAAATGGAATGCACTCCCCAAAGCACTCCCCAGGGGTGGTTTCTGATCTGGGCTAAAGTAGTATTTACAGGCCACCTAATTTAAACCTGAGATGAAACAGATGCCATCCTCCTGAAAACTGTACATTCTGAAAATCGGACACTCCCTATGTCTTCAATGTAATTTCATGTGCTTGCTTGATGTTATCTTCATGTTCTTGTTGGAAAAGCCTTTTTATTATAAAATACTAATGCATGGAATGACACACTAACAGATTCTGCTTTCTGGGGACTTCTCTAACCAATGAACCCACAATTCACATGACTGACATGTTTCATTATATTTAGTTTCATTTACAATTCCTTTTTAAAACGTGAGGGCAATAGTAAATGATACTTCAAAAGGAGTATGTATATACCATAGACATTACTTCTAAAGTGTTTATCCATGACTGTTTTTAACCTTGCCAAAAGCACATCTTAGAATACTAAGGTAATAGATAAAAATCATAAATTCGTGTTCTAAATGTTTAACACTCAAACTGATTTTCTGCTTGATGCAAATCTTTTGTGTTTAGAACTGCAGAAAAACAAAAGTAAAATGTAACCTAACATAAAAGATTTTCAGCAACAAGATCTCTTGCTTGGATATATGCATATACTGATCCCTTGAATCAATCTCACTTTATATCCATCATTCAGTATACCTTTGTCATTTCACAGTTCTATATTGTTATCCCACTTAATTTAAATATTGAGACTTGTTCAAGCTCTTGACTATTTTCTGAATTGTATGTTAAATGGTCTATATAAAGCACTTTACTTTCCACTGAATGTTCTGATGGGAAATCCAGCTGAAGATTTTCCTAAATGACTTCAGGATTGTTACCTCAGCATAAGAATATTAATGCTCAGGAATGACTGATCACTGAAGGCATGTCTTCACTTGTGGCACTGGTAAGAGTTGTATACAGTGTGAATTCTCACTTGCCCTCATATGTTAATGTATGAATAAATGATTTTGAATACCATCTTCACCATAAATTATCTGGCACTCAATCAAGGGATTTCGTCTTGTAAAAAATAAGTTTCTCTATGAGTTGGAGCAGTGGATGAAGACTCCTCCAATTTCATTACATTTATGAGTTGTCTAGTGTTGTATATCTACACAATATCTTCTACAAGCTTTCCTACAAAGGTGGCACTTATATCAATTTGCTCCAGGATGAACTGGCTTAAATTGATGGAGTAGGTAGAATGACTAAAGGCTCTGAAAGATTGATCATAAACACAGTTTCCTCAATATTCGAGTTCTTTAGTATGTTTGAAGGTTAAATAGAAGACTGCACTACCTTCCATAATCAAAACATCTAAAGTATGAGTTCTCTCTTGTAATGTAAGATTAGAACACTGACCAAAGCCTTTCAGGTGTATGGCAGTCATAGGGTTCCTCTCTTGTTTCAGTTCTCTCATGTTGTCTAAGGTTACAAAATTTCCCTAAAGCTTCCCCAAACAGATGCTATTCCTACAGTATTTTTCCAGTATGATATTTCTCATGTCGTCTAAGAGCAGAAGAATGAGTAAAGGCTTTCCTACATACAAGACATTCATAGGGTTTCTCTCCAGTGTGAGTTCTTTCATGTCTTCTCAAGACAGAAGACCAAGTGAAAGCTTTCTCACATATAAGACATTCATATGGTTTTTCTCCAGTGTGAGATCTCCCATGTTCTTTCAGGGAAAAACAATGATGGAAAACTTTCCCACATAGGTGACATTCATATGGTTTCTCTCCAGTGTGAGTCCTCTCATGTTTTCTCTGGGCAGAAAAATAGGTGAAGGCTTTCCCATATACATGACATTCACTGGGTTTCTCTCTGTGTGACCTCTCATGTTTTCTCAGGAAAGTAAATGAGTTGAAGGCTTTCCCACATGTATGACATTCATAGTGTTTCTCTCTAGTATGACTTCTCTTGTGTTCTTTCAGGCCAGAACAATAACAGAAGGCTTTCCTACATGAGAGACAGTTATGTGGTTTGTCTCTACTGTGAGTACTCTCATGTCTTCTGAAGACATAAGAGGTGAAGGCTTTTCCACATATATGACATTCATAGGGTTTCTCATCAGTATGAGTCCTCTTATGTTTTCTCAGGACAGAAGAGATGGTGAAGGCTTTTCCACATATAAGATATTCATACGGTTTCTCTCCAGTGTGAGTCCTCTCATGTTGTCTCAGACCAGACGAGTAAGCATAGGATTTCCCACATACATGGCATTTGTAGGGTTTCTCTCCAGTGTGAGCCTTCTTATGCTGCCTCAGGTCAAAACATCTATGGAAGGCTTTCCCACATAGATGACATTCATATGATTTTCTTCTTTGGTGATTTTGCTTTTGTAGATTAGAAGATGACTTGTCACGGAGAGATTTTCCAAATAGACTGCTGAAGTAGAGTTTCTTGACCTTTTGAGTAAAAGACATATGTTTATTCACTCTGGATTTGTGAGTAAAATCTGGCAATTCATTACATGTAATGCCATTCTATTGAGTATGAGATTTCTGCTTCAGGGAAGTAGATAAGAGACCACAGATTTTACAAAAATCCATTCATATACATATGAATCCATTCATATACATATGAATCCTAGTGACAGTCTCCAAATAAAATCTTCCTTATGTTAGTTGGAATATCAAGTTATTCTCCTGCACTCACAGAGATCTTCTCTTCTTTTGCATCCCAACTGCAGAACTATCTAATCAACTTTGGAAGACTTTATAATGTTTCAAAGATTAATCATAAGAAGTGTGTTTATGCAAATATATCTATAAAAAACCCAGGTTATACATTTGTGTTTGAGTTAATTTTTCCCTAACTGCAAACTATCACCCACTTATTCTTGATTAACACTTAAGATCAACATACCTACAGTTAAGTGGCTGTACTGAATTCCTAATTCATTCTACTCCCAAGTATCTATTTGGAAGACAAGGGTTCATACCTGTGAAGCTTACCAATGACACGATTGTAGGTGTGTCTTTCCTGCAGATACGCTGCATGGAGAGCATTAGTTTTTTAAGACAACTTTCTCTGCCTGAAAGAACTGGAAAAAAACAACAGTAAAAAAATGTTGGTAGACTAGGATTA
Source organism: Dasypus novemcinctus (assembly GCF_030445035.2). Lineage (NCBI taxonomy): Eukaryota > Metazoa > Chordata > Mammalia > Cingulata > Dasypodidae > Dasypus > Dasypus novemcinctus. The sequence continues at coordinate 8,253,683 of NC_080693.1, read as the reverse complement.
GGGAAATCAAAATGTTGAAGTCACATCTTATTCTATATTTGTCTCAAATATGACACTTATATGCCAAATAATATCAAATTAAGCAATATTCTATGCAGGAGAAACCTTTATACCACATTGACAAATAGAAAATATTTTCAAAATGGAAATATAAGAAAAATTATTAAAAAGCTGGTATGTTGGGGAGGTAAAAAGAATAACCATCCAAGAGGAAAAAAAGAAAATGTCCATTAAGTGAATGATAAATCTTTACAGTATAAACATATCTATTATGTACAATGTACTATGTACTATTACACTACAGTAGAGATTGATAAGTCAATGGAATCATGACAACATCCAAGGAAAATTTTCCCAATATTGACAACTGCATTTCAGAAAATTTAACTCACTTAAGGAAATCTACAGTTGTTATTTTCAGTAACCTATGTACCAGTCAACAGATTCCTCATTAGCATGAAGCACAGCATCTGAGAGCTTACGTGAATTCTCACTTTGGAGGAATCCATTTCCTTCTCTCCACAGTTCCTCTCCTTGTTCCAACTGGGAAAGTACATGTGATTTGCAGACCTGATATCCTGGTAGTGGTAAAAATAAATGAAATTTTGAGTTCTGTGCCATTAACAGTGCATTACCATCAAATCCAGGAAAGGTGACTGTTTTACTTTCTAAGACTTCTTAAGCCAATACCATGAATAGCTTGGGTTAAACAAAGGCAATTTATTATGGTTTTCAGACCAGGAAAATGTTGAAATCAAAGCACCATCAAGGCACCATCAAGGCAATGCATTCTCTCCAAGACTGTGAGATTCTCGGAATGGCTGATGGTTACCCTTGGTCCTTGTCACATGGCAAAGCACATGGAAATATCTCCTGATCACTTTATTCTCTTCTTGTGTCACTGATTTCAGATTACTTCTAATGTCTTTTTGTCTGTCTGAATTTTATTCTCTTATAAAGGACTCTTGCATCAGGATTCAGTCCCTTCATGAATGAGGTGAGACACACTATAACTGAAGTAATCTCATCAAAGGGCCCTACTAACAATGGGTATATGCCTACAAGAATTGATTCTATTTAAGTATGTTTTTATGGAGTACATAAAACATCAAACCACCACACATCATCCTCTAACCCTAAAAATGACAGGTTCTTTCTAGATGCAAAATACTTTTAACCCATCACAATATCCCAAAAGGCTTAAGTCATTTCAGAAACAATGTGAAGTACAAAGTACAATCAAAATTGATGATGGGTGTGGTAAATCCTGGGGCACAATTCCCATCTATGATGTGTGCAGTCTACAGAACAAGTTATCTTCTTTCAACATACAATGGAGGGATAAGCCGAAGACAAATATTTCCACTCCAATAGGGAGAAATTGAACAAAAACAGGAATCCCAGGTCCCAAAGAATTCTGAAACCCTGCAAGGAATGTTTCATTAGATTTCAAAGTGTGAGGTTCAGCTCTGGACAATATTTTAATCTCCAGGACTGTTGAAGATGCAGCCTCACCCCTTCGAAGTGCTTGTGCAGCAGCCATGTTTTCTCCAAACCATGGTGAGAAGGCCCCTCTCTCTGTTAACACTGGCATGGTGGCCAACTCTGAATTCCTAGGGAAAAGGCACAACCCTCTCAGAACAGTGGGGTAGTGGCCAAACTCCACAATTCCATGAGCACAGGTTCCAGCCATCCAGAACATTAGGGTGGCAGCAGTCTTCATGAACAATAGGACAGAGAGCTGGCCAACTCTGAGCATGGGGCAGACTCACCCTTTCCACATAAATGCATGGACCTGCTGTCTTGCCTTGATAACATGTCTACAGTCCAGACTGTAGCTTCCATGGCTCTGACCTTGAAGTGATTTTTCCTTTAACAGATCCCTTTTCTGTCCATTTTAATATCAGCTCACAGTGGTTTCATTCATACACATCTGGCAAAAAACTTGTCTGTTTTGTATATGGTACGCAGAGATCCAAACCATCTTAGAGGAAACTTCCCACAGATCTTTCCTAGATGACTGCTCTTCTAATACTGACTTAAACAGAAATTGATGATTTATTCTATGTTCAGTTAAACCCTCACATAGAGCACTCTTCTCTGAGGACTCAAGTCCCAGAATCTCAGAATTTTCCAAACCATATCCCATTCCTCTGACATTTTCCTATAAGTTACAAAGAGAAACCAGGCTACTCTTTTCACATTTAGTTTGGAAATACCCTCAGCAAAATGTAAGACTTCACCACTTTAAAAGTCTGCCTTCCATCTGACTTCAAAACTCAATTGTGCCAACTTCTCTGCCCCTTTAAGACAAATATCTCATTTCCTAAAGCTTCCAATTCATTACTTCCTTCTAAGTCTTCACTGGGAGACTCTTCAGCATCCATACTCCTACCAATGATCTCTTCAAAGCAATCTAGGCCTTTTTTAAAAAAGCACTTGCACTTCTTCAAGCCTCTACCTATTAACTAATTCAAAAGCTCTTTCCACATTTTTGATATTTGCAACAGCAGCATCTCACACTTGTGGTTCAAAATTTTGTTTTAGTTTCCAAGGCTGCTTAAGCAAATAACCTGAGATGGGTTGGCTGAAAAAATGGAAATGTATCACATTATGGTTCTGAGGGTGGGAAGATGGCCAAATCCAGGCATCATCAAGGCAAGAATTTTTCCCCCAAGACCGTGGCATTCTCGGTTGGCTGTTGGCAACAACTGGTCCTGAGGTGGTCATTTGGCAAGGCACATGGCATCTCTTGGTCTACTTCTTCTCCTCTGGGTTTTATTGATTTCAGCCTGTTACTTCCCTCAGCTTTCTCTCTGTCTGAATGTCATTCTCTTATAAAGCACTGAAGATTAATACTCATCTTGATAGAGTTGTGACACACCTTAACTGAAATAACCTCATCAGAAGATCTTATGTACAATGTTCATATGAAGAGGAATGCATTCAATTTAGGAACATGTTTTTGGTGGTATGAACAGCTTTAAACCACTTTAGTGACTGAAGAAAAATAAGATAAACATTGAAGGTCAGTCAAGGGAAAAGAACCTTCAAATAGAGAACATTGACAATTTTCACCATTAAAGGATTAACTCTTAATCTTAACCTACTACCCAAATACAGTAAGGACTTTTGGTTATTGATGCCCAAGTTCAAAGACACCCTTGAGAACTCTTTATATTTTCAAGCAAGGAGAAATTCTAGGTTTCTACAATGGTTCATTATTATTTTCAAAAAGAACACTATAACATAAGCTCCCTAGAAAAATGTGTAAAAGGAAATGCACGTTGTTTTTATGAATATAATCTGAATTCACGCTAAATCCCTTGAGTAGAATATTAAGATACATATATTGAACACACATATTCTGTAAGAAAATAATCATTGAATTCCCAGCACTGCTCTGAGTGTTGGACATTGAGTAGAAGAAAGACATGATGTTTGTGTTGAAGATGATTACAATCCAGTTGCGTGAAAAACTAGATGTAATAAGAAACATATTTCTTTTAGGTATTTGTGCATGTTATAAAATAGTAAAACATATTATGTATATAGAGTTTAAAATTAAAATATAATATACAAAACAATATGGACAAGCAGTTCTAGATACTTCTTGAGAAAATAAGAGAAAATTGATATAGATAGGTACATTTGAGAGACTCACTCATTGAGATCAGATGACTGATATTCTCCAGCATCACATCTCTGAACAGCTTTCTCTGAGATGTGTCCAGCAAGGCCCATTCTTCTTGAGTGAAGTCTATAATTACATCTTTCAAGTTCACTAACTCCTAAAAACATCATGGACATAAGGATTCAGAGAGGGCAGAGAAGGATGTTTGAGAGGAGACAATGAGAAAGTGGCGACTTTTCAGAAATCTCATACTGACTTTGAGTTTCAAGTCAGATCATTCTCATTGCTGAATGGTCACCTGCTTTTCACACCCAGAGACACACAGACACATAAAACTCCATTATATAAGAATATCACATTTATGTAAAGTTTATATAATCTGTTTTTAAAAAATAGGTGTAATATGGTGGCATTTTCTAGACACTGGAATCATCCTAAATGATGCTGCAGTGAAGGATACAGGCCATTACATATTTTGTCATAAGTTACAAAAATGTGTGGGAGGGAGCTTAACCTATACTGAAAAGTAGAATCCATACTTAGTGGCAATGCTCCAATATGTGTTCATCAATTGTAACAAATGTACCACACTAATTAAGGATGTTGTTGGGAAGCGGACTTGGCCCAGGGGATGGGGCGTCCGTCTACCACATGGGAGGTCCGCAGTTCAAACCCCGGGCCTCCTTGACCTGCACTGGGCTGGCCCACGCACAGTGCTGATATGCGTAAGGAGTGCTGTCCCACGCAGGGGTGTCCCCCATGTAGGGGAGCCCCATGCACAAGTAGTGCACCTTATAAGGAGAGATTGCCCAGGGCAAAAGAAAGTGCAGCCTGCCCAAGAATGGCACTGCACACATGGAGAGCTGACAGAAGATGACACAACAACAACAACAAAAAACAGATTCCCGGTGCTGCTGATAAGGATAGAAGCGGTCACAAAAGAATACACAGCGAATGGACACAGAGAGCAGACAACTGTGGGGGAGGAGGGATGATGGGGAGAGAATAAATAAAACATAAACCTTAAAAAAAAAAGATCCAATGAGCTAATGTGTAAAGGGCTTCCAATCTAAACATAAGTCAGAGATCTATTATTCATTATAATGGCAGAGAACCTTACAGCAAAGTCCAACATTGTGCTGAGCTAAACAGGAATCATACAAAACTCTGGATCAGTGGATGCTGATGCACCCAACTCTACATAGCCCAGGTGTTCACCATACAGACAGTTCAGCAGCACACACCACGGACTCCTGAGGTGATGTACTGAACAAATTCACTAATCCAGGGGAATAAGACCTTCTGACCTGCACTCTCTTTGGGACCTCCAAATACCCCTGTTCATTGTCTCTCTTGTATCTTTACTCCCTCTGTATGGTCAATAGTACAGGAAGTATCTTGATCCACTATGGTCTCTCAAGTTATTCAAGAATTCCAAAGGGCCATAAATTTTACTCTAAATACTAGAGTACTCCTAAATGCATGCCAAAATAAAGGACAAGGGAAGCAGACATGGCTCAACTGGTAGATTGTCTGTCTACCATATGGAGGGTCCTGGGTTTGATCCTGAGGGCCTCCTGACCCGTTTGGAGCTGGCCCATGTGCAGTGCTGCCACATGCAAGGAGTGTGGTGCCATGCAGGAGAGCACGTGTGTAGGAGTACCCCAAGCGCAAGGTGTGCACCCCACAAGGAGAACCGTCCCATGTGATAAAAGCACAGCCCACCCAGGAGTGGCACTGCACACACGGAGAGCTCACACAGCAAGATGAAGCAACAAAAAAGAGATGCAGTTTACCAGTGCCACAATGCAAGCAGACGCGGAAGAACACACAGTGAATGGACACAGAGAGCAGAAAATGGGCAGGAAGGGGATAAAAATAAATCTCTAAAAAGTAAAAATAAAAAACAAAATTAAAGAAAAATAAATACAAGACAATACTTCTTATAATTACTTCAATCAATAACATTTGAAGAACGATTATCTACAAAAGTGGAATTTGAACAGTTTTGGTCAAGTGGGTAAGGAGAATTTTAATGATCTTTATTTAAGTTTTCAAAATGTGCAAATAAATAGCAATACATTAAGGAATTAGAAACTGTGAGAAATGAATTATTCCTCTTCTATTATCTAACCCTAACTTTTACTCTTCTCAACAATGTACAGCCCTTCACCTGAGCACCTGTAGCAATATGCTGTTTGAACTCACCTGCTGAAATGTCAGTTATCCTACTGACTGCAAACTTCTGATCTTACTCATCTCTGTCAGCTATATTCAACTACTAATACATGTGAAAGCCAAATGCAGGGATTAAAATGATCAATGAGTGCATTACTACTCCAATGAAGACATGGGCTCACTGAGAAAAAAATCTCTCTAGTGAATACAGAGACTTAACGGAGTCTGGAACAAATCTGTGTAATGTTAGAAATGAAATTACCTACTGATGAATCTGTAACCTATCACCACTGTCACAGAGACCTAGGCAAAGTAACTGCAGCTCAGATCATTAAATATCTCCTAAATGAGCTTATAATATCCATGCTAATAGGAGAAACCAACCCATCTGCTGACAACACAGTGGTAATATCAGTAGGATATCCTACTCACCGGTGGTTGCACTGTAAATAGTTCAATTGATAACTGACTTCCTCTGGGTTTTCACTCCACGAAATAAGCCCTAGGTAAACAAAGTTGACAATGGAAAAAGAAGCTATGAAAATCTGGTCTTGCCCCCAGTTTCCAGTCTCACCTGTCATGAATCCCAACCCTTCACTTGGAAGTAACCCCATCCCCATCAATAGGAAAATGAAGTGTGCTCCAAGAGAAATAGGGGGAGGACCGTCCTCTCCACCAGTCAAGAGTAAGAAGGCCCTGGCTACTCTGGAGAACAAAGAAGGTATGAATACCTAGCTTCATTGTACAGAAAAGAGCATGAAAATAATTGAGTTTTATATATTCATTAGCCAATGGTGTTCAGAGATTTCCAATTCCCTCCCTGAGTCTCAAAACGTTGGGTCTCCACTGTCAGAGTAACCAAACTAGAATTTCTCATATAGAATTCCTGGGCTTATGAAACATCCATCCCAGTTTCCTGGACTTTCACACCCTTTCTGCTTTACTTTACATCTATCCTTTTTTTTTAATTTTTTTATTTTTTATTGACTTTGTAATAATATTACATTAAAAATATATATGTGAGGTCCCATTCAACCCCACCCCCCCACCCCCCCTCTCCCCCCCCCAACAACACTCGTTCCCATCATCATGACACATCCATTGGATTTGGTAAGTACATCTTTGGGCACCTCTGCACCTCATATACATTGGTTCACATCATGGCCCATACTCTCCTCTATTCCATCAAGTGGGCCCTGTGAGGATTTACAATGTCCGGTGATTACCTCTGAAGCACCATCCAGGGCAGCTCCATGTCCCGAAGACGCCTCCACCTCTCATCTCTTCCTGCCTTTCCCCATACCCTTTGTCCATTATGTCCACTTTTCCCAATCCAATGCCACCTCTTCTATGTGGACATTGGATTGGTTGTGTCCATTGCACCTCTATGTCAAGAGGAGGGTCAGATTCCACCTGGATGCTGGATGCAATCCTCCCATTTTCAGTTGTAATCACTCTAGGCTCCATGATGTGGTGGTTGTCCTTCTTCAACTCCATCTTAGCTGAGTGTGGTAAGTCCAATAGATCAGATTGTAGGTGCTGGAGTCTGCTGAGGCTCAGGACCTGGCTATCACATTACTTTACATCTATCCTTGAGTACACTTGCCCTAAATCATCTTGGTTCTTCCACACAGGTGTCTAATGATATCACTTACCAACACTGAGTTCTAAATCTTATCCCACTGGACTTGGGCATCACCCAAGATACTGAAGAACGTATTTCATTATGAGGTTGATCAATTCAAGGCTTGTTCCATTTGGAGACATCAATAGCTCCCATCATGCAATTTTAGCCCTTAGAATTCCCTGCATCAGAAAGAAGTAGAAGTATATGCTCTCAATCATCATTAGAGCACTTTCATATTTGGTTATGTCATCCTCAAAGTAACCCTGCTGAGTAAGTCTAAATTACCCATTCAACAAATGAAACAGAGGTTCAGAAATCTTTAGTAATGTTTAAAATTACATGACTAGAAAAGGACAGCCAGAATTTCCATTTTTTCCGCCTGTCTCACAATTCAAATTCCTGAAGTGTTCCAATGAGGATTTACCTGGAATGTCACCTTTCATTTTGATAATCAGAGTTCCCAACTTATTACCCAAATTTCTTCTTCATATAGTTTATTCACACAATTATGACCCCTATCCAGGTTCTCCTACCATACAGGAACTGATTCTACTATCAAAACATTAGCCTCTAACTCACCTGATGCTCATAGTCCAATATATTGGACACTTACTCATTTCAACAGACACCTATTCAGAACATTTCTCATGCCCTTCAGTGTATTTACATCTGTCTCCAATTACATGCCTTGTCCATGACGCGTGGACAAAGAACATGGAGTAATATGCTAATCTAGGGCTAAATACAGTTTATTTCCTTCAGTTCACTCATGTAATTTGTCAGTATACATTTATTTCTTTGTCTATCCTTTACTGGTGCAATTGCATAAAACAAATCCCTGAAAGATTTTAAGGAAATTTCACTTTAAGAAATACAAATGAATCATGAATTCAGAAAAACTGCATGTCCACAATAACATAACCCGACCTCAGACTGCCTGGGTCTAAGTGCCCAGAATCAAATCCAACAATTACAGTTCAAACAACAAAATCATTTACAAAATAAGGACTGTCCCTTCTGGTTAAAATTCTCTTCTTTACTTACCAGAATCCAAACAGATCAAACATGCAAGGAAAACAAGACACTGATGAGGCTTTCACCCTTAGTCCAGTACTAAGAGTTCCTTTCTCACTGTAGAAAAAGGACCATTTTCATGAAGGACTCTTGTTGTATGCAGTTGATTGTGTCACCACTCCTGTAACCTAGAAGACACACCCTGATTAATTCAGATGACAATGAAGATACTTTTAATCAAGTCATGCCTTCTTTATCACAATCTTTATGCTCAAATTAGAGAAATCATTCAGACGCAATTAAGGAAAACAGACTGTACCCTTTAATTCCTCCTCAAAGTCTCTGCATCAGTCTTGATATCGTTCCCCACAGGTTTTGTGAATTTTGTCCTAGGCAAGGATTCTAGAGTAGTCACAGGAAGAACATCTCTACTACTCTTCATTTCTAAGAGGACTTGTAATCGACCAACATTCAAAAGATGTGGGCATCAATGTAGTTTATATAAATATCTGTGTTGCAAATATATATTCAAAGAAAAACATTTTCATTTTGAAAAGTGTGCATATATTACTACTAAACATAGGAAATACTATCTCACTTCTGTTCATGTCAAATTTTGTTGATGTTCTAAGAACTGTAAAACCCTATGAACTTCAAAACTAGAGATTTCCAGAGTAAATTAATCTAGTTTCATTACTGATTTTCCATGAATAGAATGTGCAATACTTTATTATTAGATCTATTCCAGGATCATGTGTTACATTAATTAATTTTATTTATTTCTCTCCCCTCCCCCCAGTTGTCTTCTATGTCCATTCGCTGTGTGTTCTTCTGTGTCCGCTTGTATTCTTGTCAGCGGCACCAGGAATCTGTGTCTCTTTTGGTTGTGTCATCTTGCTGTGTCAGCTCTCCGTGTGTGCGGCCCCACTCCTTGGCAGGCTACGGTTTTTTTGCATGGGTGGCTCTCCTTATGGGGTGCACTCCTTATGCGTAGCTCTCCCCTACACGGGGGACACCCCTGTATGGCACAGCCCTCCTAGTGTGCATCAGCACTGTGCATGGGCCAGCTTCACCCACCACATGGGTCAGGAGATCCTGGGTTTGAACCTTGGACTTCCCATGTGGTAGGAGGATGATCTATCCATTGAGCCAAATATGCTTGCGATGTGTTGCATTTAACTGTCACTCTCTCTACTCTTTTTATAAATTGTGGTAGCATGAATGCAACAAACTTTCCAATCTCAACCATGTCAAAGCACACAAGTGAGTAGAATGAATCACATGCAAAATGTTGTGCTTTCCTCACCAACATTCATTACCAGAACTTTCTAATTGTCTCAAACAAAATCCTACAATCAGTATTCAATATTTTTTAAAACTAAAAGTATGAAAGTTTTCAGGTATATCTTAACATATGGAACAAAAACTATTTCAAAAGTGAAATCAAGCAATGTATTTTCATTTTAGGTATGGATACTTGATCCCAAAAGAATATTTTCTATTTTCTTTTTAAATTCACAGTTCTGAAATTTAAAAAGTATATTCTGTTTAATTTTAATGCTATGCCTTTTAGCTAATCAATAACATCATTTTCATGGTTTTCTGATGTAATCCTATGAAATTACAGCCTAGTCACACAACATTCTTGAGGCAAGCGATAATTTCTTTTTGTCAGAATTTTGTCTATGCTGTATGTAGGTCAATGCTGACCTAGGCGTGTCCAAGTGCATGAAGTTATATCAGCAATTAAAATAGGCTGGAATTGAGGAATTTAAGAGCCACATTAGAAGAGATCATTTAAAGGGAAAAATGCAAGGATGCTCTATTTGTCAGCCAAAGGAGTGCTAATGCAAAATTTGCTAACAGCAGAGTGGGGTATTTCCTGATGCAATTACCAAAAATGCTGGAATGGTTTATAAATGGGTAAGGGGTATTTTTTAGAGGAACTGTCAGATACTTGAAAGATGGCCTAGATTGCTTTGAATAGAATGTTGGTAGGAATGTGGAGGCTAAAGTTATTTCCAATAAGGCCTTAGAAGGAACTAATGAAACTATTAATGGAAACTGGAGGAAAGGCGATCCATGTTTTAAAGTTACACAGAACTTAGCAAGACTGAGTGCTAATATTATTTGGAAAGCAGAATTCTAAAATGATGAGATTGGACGCTTACCCAATGAGATTTCCAAACTAAATGTGGAAAATGCAGCCTGCTTTCTCCCTGCAACTTATAGCAAAATGCTGGATGAGAGAGATAAGCTGATAAATTCTTCAGCACAAAGGAACCAGAAACTGATTCCAGAAATTCCAAGCCTCCAGACAATAGGGCCACATTTGATCAATTAACTTGGAAATTGTAAGCCAGGATTGAACATTCAATTATCAGGGAAAGACTTGTGGAAAGTATTACTGTCTGAAGGCTTGGACCCCTGCTTCCTGCATGCTAAACCAACAAGTTTTCTGAGAGCTGTATAAACAAAACCACTGTCAGCCTGAACTAAAAGGGACACAAAGAGGAGAGATGGCTTTAAGAGGAAAACCATGGAAGCTGAAGTCTGGAATTAAGATATTTCCTTGGGCTGAGAGAGGAATCCCACCCATACGTATGGTGAGAGTAAGTTTGCCCTGGCATTTGAAGATGGTGTATGTTCGAACCTGCTGTTCAGGGAGAGTTTTGCCACCCCAGGCTACTGAGAGGGTGATGCACATTCCCCAAGGTTTGCAGAAAGTGAGGTCAACACCCTGTTGCTCTGAGAGTTTGGACAGTTTCTCATAGATTAGGGAAGGCCAGGTCACCAACTCACAGTTCTGAGATGGCTGGGCATGTACACCAGAGATGAGGGAGAACGTTTCCACTACCTCACTGTACTAAGGGGGTGGAGACTATACCCTAGAGACTGGGAAAGTGTGGCCATCACCTAAACATTCTTGGAGGGTGCGGTCTGGAGCTCAGTCACCATCCTTATGCTTGATGAACATGGAGGAAGAAAAATGACTGTTGGGCATGCCTGTGGGAAAGGGTGGCCTCATGAGACACCAAGGATAGAAGAAACCGTAATTTTGCTTTGAAATCTAATGGAGTATGCTCCGCAGGGTTTTGGATACGTTGGGGACCTATGATGCATGTTTCCCTCCCAAATTCTTCTAGTGGTAATTCAAACGTTTATCCTATGTCTGTCCCTTTGTATACTGGAAGCTGACAAATTGTTTTGTGTCACAGTTATACAGCCAGAGCGGACTTTGCCCCCAAGACAAACTATTTCTATAATTGATTGTGATATGATTTTGTACTTAGCACTGTTACTGCTTGAAGCTGTACTTTTCAATATTGTAATGTGTCTTCTGAAATTCAGAGGATAGAGTGTAGCAGTTTCATATTATTTACGAATTCCAAAAGAGGATTATGATTTAAAACTGTACTTCTCCTCTGGGTGTGATCACCTTTGTTTACATTAGATTCAACTGGCATGTTTTGATTAAATTAAACTACCTGTGAAGATTAGGGCTTTGTTTCAACCTGATTCCCCAGCCCCCTTGCTGGGTTCCTATAAGTGGGCACTCACTCAAGAAAACACACAGGGAGAGAGTGTGCCTCATATAGTAGATACCAGAGGAGAGAACTTTCTCAGCTTTGATCTGTGGCCCCAGGAGAGACAAGTCATTTGCCTGATAGTTTACAGCTAACATTTTGAAGAAACCAGAGGAGCGGAGAAGGCCTGGAGAGAAAAAAGCCATATACCAGCCTGTAACTGAGATAGAGGAAGGCTGAACCCTCCCAAAGATTGGCGATCATCTTTTGTGTGAAAGTAACTCTTATGGTACCTTGAGGTGGGCCCTTTAGGGCCTTTTATCTGTATGCTTTTACCCCAAAATGTTTTAAAAAGCCAACTGATTTCTAGTACTTTGCATCAGCACCACTTTGGCCAATACAGATGCTTGAAAAAATAATCTAGCACTATTTCATTTTTAGAGATGGAAAACTTAGAAATACAGCCATACAAAGATTTGCTCTATGAAAACATCCTGAGAAATATAAATATAAGTAGTTTTTATGAAAACTACATGTACTTTTTGTGCTGGGGATTATTTATAGATATTAATACAAGAGTTTTCCATATACTAACTATATCATGTCATATATGCTATGGAAGTGGATCTCATGTCTCTGTATACAGAATTCAAATGGGAGCTTCAAATAATTCTCATATCTGGGCTGAACATACAAATTTAATTGTTCCTTTCTTTGGCATGAGAAATACTCAGGTGATTTCAACAGGCACCAAGGTTGAGAACCACTTCTCTAAGGAGCTGAGACTCTGGGCAGGGAGTCAGGGCTCACTGAGTAGTTACTGAATCTGCAGCATGAGCATGTCTGAGAGAGTGGCAGAACAGCAGATTCAAAGTCCCCTGCCCAAACTACCAATTCAGGATTTGCATTTTAACAAGATCCCAGAGGACTCAAATCCCAGGGGATACACTGAAATAGGAGCAGCACTGGTTCAGAATTCAATCCAATGTCCCATTTCAGCATGCTTAACACCTGGGAGGAATACTGCCTCATTCAATTCTCATCCAAAGAAAGATCTGTCAAGAAAGTTTATCTCAGGAACTCGTTCACCTATACTGTAATAATTCAGTCACCCTGATCTTAGTGCTAAGTCCCCTGGTTTCCCACAGTTTTTCCTTGCTTTTGGTATAGGCTGAAAATAAAGTACTCTTCATTTAAAATAATGAATACAGCTTTCCTTGGAATGACAAACAGGAGTCTATTCTGTTTCTCAGTCACACTTTCCAGATATAAGTGTCAAAATATTTTAACTCTTCTTGTATGCATGTCCAAGTTTATATTAAATGCATTCATTTTTATATTTCCCAATTAATAGAATGAGAAATAGATTTACTTCTTTCTGGCACCCTCAGAACATATCTGTCAACCCCAATACTTCTAAAATAATTATAACAATTTTAATTAAAATAATTCATTTTTGCATCATCATGCAATATTATTTATTGCTAAGTTAAGCAGTGTATAAATTTCTTGCTTATATAATTTTCTTCTTTGTATTGTTTTATCATTAGCTTCATTTTCTTTGACTCAAATATTTAACAAAAAATTTCCAAAATAATCTTGAAGTGACTGCTGACTCTATAACATACAAATTCATCTCACAATCGACTGTGTCCAAATGTTTCCCCTTGAGGTGTCTGCTATAAAATAAAGTACATTCCAACTCTGTCCTCCAGATGCCCTCTAGCAGCAAGGAAGAGAAAGGTTATTTTTCTTCTCTTTTGCCCTTTACCTTTCCTACTGAATTAGGTAAAGATGTCATTTCCTGTTTTCCTCAAATCCATTAAAAAAAAACAATATTTTTAGAAATTTTTATAGTTCTAATAGTATAAATAGTATTGCTGCATTCAGCTCACAATAGGTTGGCTGGAAGGGAAGACAACGCAGAAACAAAGGTAGAGACACAAGAGGGGAGACAAGCCTGGGACCAGGGGACTCACAGCTTCTGGAACTGAGAGCCTCAACCCTAGTTTTTCCATCGCATTTATTGGGAAACCACCAAGCAGCTGTTTGCTATCTGAACTGCAACAGCATTTACAATAACAGGGAACAACTGCAACATCTAACAACTGCTACAGTTAACAGGTGTAACATTTACAACAAACAGGTAAGCCAGTTTCCCACATTTCCCCCTTTTTGTATTTTCAAAGTCTACACAAATGATGTTTCACTGATCAGCAAAGCTTCCTGCATGATATTTTCACTTTTAGGTTTGAACAATACTTTTTTTTTCCTTTTTCCCAGTATATTCAGTCCCAGGATTGTTCAAACTTAAGAGATTTACATCAAGACACATTTATACAGTTCATCAAATCACTTAAGTATACTATGTTTCATTATTAAAGTTCTGATTAGTATTCAAGCATTTTATACATAATCCCTAACTACCATAGATGATACAACAACAAACAATAAGACTTCCAACTAGCAGACATTTAATGGCTAAACTTTCATTTCTCATAGGCTTAAGATTTCCTACCAGCAAGGCTATATAGGCCAGTACTTGATCAAAAATGACCTCAGTTTCCTCAGTTTGCAGAGTTTGAGGCATAGGCAATGACAAATTCTTACTTCCCCATTTTGGGCTGTGGGGCAGCTGGAAGTTTATCACATAATTTCAATGTCTTCCTTGGTCCTGCTCTTAGCATCTTCACTGGACCTGGGGCCACAACTCAATGCTGAATATAAATAGTCCACTGTGAGCACTCATTTTTCAGGCAGGAAACAAAAATAGCTGGCTTGTCCTAAGAGTCCCGATGCAGGGTCTGTAGCAGTGAAAGCATATTTTGCCCCTTCCAGGAGCAGGAGGGTACTGATGTCAGTCATTGACATGAGCATTAAGGCCACAAGCTGTTGGTGAATAGCAGGCAGCAGGAACTGCTGCGCTAGGCACCCCAAGGTCTGGTACTCACAATGTTCACTTTTCCGGTGAAGCCACTCTGCTTCCTCTCAGGTCTCAATTCCGTGGCTCTGGATCTTCATGAGGCATCTGCCTCAACAGTCCTGAGAGGGATGTTAGAGGAGTGGGCAAGGACATGACAGTTACCTGTCACTGCTGGCAGGTGTCCCAGATGTTCTTCCACAGATCTCTCCCCTATGGAGAGTGATTCAAAACAGTCCATTGTTTTTAGTATTTGCCATCCACCCCTGGACAGGGATGGCAGTCTTCAGAGTAACCAGACACTACTGGGTTAAGCCTTTCACTTTCAGCCTATGCTGCCCACAATTCCTTTTTTATATTGTACTTATAAGCCCCTTCCCACATTTGTGACTGAAACCCAAGGGGTACTCAGTTAGAATCTTGCCTTTGCCTCATACCCCACCCAAAGCCAATATTGGTACTGGCCACATCCAATTCACAAGCTACCTTCTTTTTTTTTTTTTCTTTTTTAAAAATCAGCCTGCTGGAGGTCCTCCTACTCCCGTGAAGGACCTTTCCCAATTAACACATCTCAGTGAGGGATAAAAGATTTCTAATATTCCAACAATATTACAAATTCTTTTAACATGAGATAACATCGTACTTTATCAATTACAGCGGAGTATAGTTTTGTCTTACCCAACCAAACAACATTTAAGAATTTGATAGCGTAGCAGGGACCTTAGAGCTTGTCTCAATTGTTTGCCTCTTCCAGGCTTTTAAAATACCACTGTCTCTGATGTTTCTCAGTAGGGTCACTGCCACAGGTTTCTTCTATGCAGCAGGATTCACTGCCATTAGGCCAGGGTAGAAAGCCTTAAAGAATGCAAAAGTCCATTGTTGACCTTTCACATAGTTTTTGCACTTTTTATATTCATTCAAGCTTGTTTTACTTTTACAAAACACATTATTTCACTGAATGCTACCACAATACTTTTACAACTTGCTATATGCATACTAGTCCTGTTCTGCATATCTCCATTTTCTGATTTTATAAAACTAACCATTTTATTTTAGGGCAAAATACACCTTATTAAATTTCAGTTAGCATTCCCACGAACTTTTTACCTTTTTCAATATTTGCTTAACTTTTACATCTTTCATTTTATCCTATGAAGAAAAATAAATTATTCATCTCAATTTAAGCAAGAACTATTTTTTTATGAAGAGACACAATAATTCTATTAATCAACTATATACATATTCTATTATAATAGTTGTGTACAAGTATAGAGATCTCATTAACATTTCAAACTTGGGTAATATTATAAGCACTTATTTAATTTTTCGGCCATTTGAAAAGAGCTCTTTCAGAAGCATTTATTTATACCATCCGAGGTATTAAAATATACATTGACACTGAGCAAACAGACAAACACACAAACAATTACAACACACCAACAGAAACAAAGTTTACAATTTGACTCATAATTCTTACTTTTCTGGTATAGCTTTTTTTTTTCAAGCTCTCCATCATTTCACATCTTACATTTTACTGCTTTTAGGATTTCTTCTGGAATCATGTTGCCTGTAACATGCAAGCTTGTTCTTGGAAACACATTAGTAATCAGCAACCAGTTAGGATAACCTGAGCAGCATAAATGCACTTACGCTCTTATTTAACAGTTAACACATATTTTTTGGATTACTACTCTTTAAGACTACACTAAGACTCGAAGTTCAGGAGTAAGCTATTGATTCAAAACCGAAAATTCCTTTTAACACCTTGATAAAAATTTTGTACTAATTTTATTAATTTGGCTAAATAGGCCCCATCAGAATTAGCATGAAAACAAAACAAACTCTCCTTGATAGTCACAGTCAATTACTCCTGTATGCACTCTACCTCCCTGTGATATAAGACTGCTGCTCTCGAGAAGTCCAACAATGCCAAATGGAAAAGGTCCCTTTATTCCCATTTTTACATGGATGGGGGTGTCTCTTGGAAGCAAAATAACAGGTTCTGCCATAGGAGTATGTATGGCTGCACTTCCTGTTGTGGTAGGGTATAAATCCAGGACACTGCGGAGAATCGGGGAGTGCCGGGATTGCTCTGCTGAACCAGGACAGCCCCCTTTGTGGGCGGGGCTGGGAGTGGGCCGGTGGGAAGTTTCCCTACAAGAGGGTGCATAGGCCAGACCAAGGATTTCCTTTACCACAGCGTAGACACAGCTCAGGTTGTTTCAGATCAGAAATATTCTCTCCAAGCAGTATTGTTTTTCCCTCAGATCTTTTCCAACAATCTTTTATCATGTGACCAATTTTTCCACAATTAAAACATTTTCCAGAGAACCTCTTATTGATTTTCATCCCTGCCATAGCCTGAGCCATCATTGTAGTGCGGTGGTCCTCTGTCCCTACATTCTGGCATAATTTAATATATCCAGTCAAATCCACTTTACCTTTCATAATCCCAATAGCTTTCTGACAATCCCGATTGGCATTTTCGTAAGCCATTAGCTGCAAAATAGTATCAGCAGCTTCTACATTATTGACCTGTTTCTTGATAGCCTCTTGTAACTGAGTGATAAAGTCAGGGTCAGGTTCTTTAGGCCCTTGTAATATTTTTTGAAATGACACCAGAGGCTGCCCTTTACCCTCAATTTTTCCCATGCCCTTAAGCAACAGCATCGAACCTGTGCGATAGTTTGGTCATCCATGGTTAACTGCTGTTCTACTCCTGCCCAATTCCCCACCCCCACTAACTGATCCAAGGAAATGGGAATATTATGGGCTCTATTATGAGCAGCCTGAGTCTCCGCATGATCTGCCCACCAGGTTTTGAATTGTAAAAACTCTCCAGACCCTAGGGTCCAGTCAGCTGGAATCAGCCTAGAGCCTTCAGTAAGACCTTGCACTGCATCACAGGTAAAAGGAGAATTTAGACCATATTGCTGCACTGCTGCTTTTAACTCTTTCAAAATTTTAAATGGGAAGGGTTCATGAGTGAACTCATAAACTCCCTTCAGGTTTTGAGGATCAATTCCGGGGGCTACTTTTTCTTGTATGGTAACCAGAAAGGCCATTTGAAGTGCCTCCAAGTCACCCTCCTTCTAGCCTGTAAAATGCCCTCTTGTAAAGCTGACAACTTTGGCTGAGCATCTCTGGGTACTGGAGGCGGAAGAGGTGTCCGTGGGGAGGAAAATGACTTTCTAAAGGTCAGTTAATGAAGGAGCTGAAGGCAAAACAACTTCAGGTTTGGTATCATCAAAAAATTCAGTAGGAGAAACTTCCTCGCATTCTCTATTTTCATTTTTCTCTTTCTCATCTTCTGTTTGTAAGGGTTCTAAAATAGATTTAACAATATTCAGAATGGTTTCTATAATCTGTAGGAGTTTTAAAATATAAGGCTCACTGGCCTTGGCACCTCCTGCTTAAAGGAGCTCTTTTAGGAGACAGACATATGGGTGATATTTTGTTGAAATGTCTCGGTTTCCCATCGTAACCCTGCTAAAATACCCAAGAGTGTCCTTACTCACCAAGGACTTGTAGGGCCTTCTAAACCACTCGGGGCTCTGCACCATAAGAACATCTTTAGTTTCCCTCGAAGAGATTCTTCTTCCCCTTGAGCCCCATGTTGGGTGCCACTTCCTGCATTCAGCTCACAATAGGTTGGCTCAAAGGGAAGGCAACGCAGAAACAAAGGTAGAGACACAAGAGGGGAGACAAGCCTGGGACCAGGGGACTCACAGCTTCTGGAACTGAGAGCCTCACCCCTAGTTTTTCCATCGCATTTATTGGAAACCACCAAGCAGTTGTTTGCTATCTGAACTGCAACATCATTTACAATAACAGGGAACAACTGCAACATTTAACAACTGCTCCAGTTAACAACTGCTACAGTTAACAGGTGTAACATTTACAATAACAAACAGGTAAGCCAGTTTCCCATAACATGGTATGACTCAATATATTTTACTACCTCCGTTATAAATAAATTCCACTCAAAAGCCATACCAAATTTCCTGACAAAGTTAACAATCTGGCTCTAATATGTATTTAAAAGACAAAGACCTGATACCAACCCATTGACCTCTCTGCTGTGATCACCAGCTGGGCACTTCTTGCTCTTCAAGCTAAGGGCCTAACAGGAAAGCATATGGGCCCTTGTCTTGAAAGGATTATTGATCTGGTCTATCAGGAGGAAGAAGGTGGGCTGTCATTTCACAGAGTCAAGGAAGAATGTGTTTCACACGCACATGATTTACCTAGCACATGTCAATACTCCCCTGCCAGTGTTAATAAATGGACAAGAGCAGCAAACCCGCCTGAGAAGGGCATTGTGGCCAGGAACACACCCATCCGACATGGTGATCTGGCACCTGGGAAGCTCCTGAGACTGGCAGAGGTGCTAAACGGGGGCGAGGGAAATCTAGAATGAACAAAGTGGGAGATAATGAGAGTCAGTTGTGGCCCCAAGACCACCTGCAGTGGTGGAAGCTTTAGAGTGTCAATAAGCTGCCTCTTGCAAGATTCCTACAGAAAGCAAAGCCAATTGGAATCCTGAGGAAGTTGCTCCCTGAACACAGAGAGATCCAAGTGGCACAGGGATAGGCTGGATAGACTTGAGGATGCTTCACCTAGATAGCCCTTAAGAGAAGAGCTTCTTGCTAGTTTCTGAGTGTTAAGAAATTAATCAAATTCTGCTGAGGATGAAATAAGGTGCTGGCTGATAAAAGCTTTTGCAATTATTAGATTGATGAAAATGCTATTGTCACCAAGACTGATGTCCAGGAATTAAAAGGAATAAAAACCCTAATTGCAAAGGGTAACTATTCTTACCCTATTTGGTGGGATGAGGAGAAACGCTGATGAATGGGCTCTGCTTTCAACTTGCATTGAAGAGATGAGAGGTCAGCAGCAAGAAATAAAAGTTGAAAATGTTTTGCTTTGTTTTGTTTCTTTTCAAATTTCAGAATGGCCAATTTTAGAATATGAGGGCAAATCAGGAGAGGGAATAGTTTAAGTATATAATTTACAATGATAAAAGTTCATGATACCACAGGAAGGAATGAGACACAGAGATAAAAAAACAAAAACAAAAAACAGCTGGGATAATAGATAATGCCTCACCTATTATGGGGGTGATGCCAGTAGAGAAACACTTTCAAATAAAAATGGTCCAAAATACCTACCTCCAAAAGTACCTATTTCATTTTTGTAATAAATGTCAGGCAAGCTACTGAATATGAGTGTCAAGACAAGACTGTGCAGAGTCGAAGATCATGGCAAAAGTTCAAAATAGTATTTATTAAGCTTGGGAAATGGAAATGACCAGCAAGACCTAAGAGGATTACCTAGAATTTTTGAAAAAATACCCCAAATAGCCCAGATGCCTGATCCAGGGGAGTACTTACTACGTACCTTAGGAAAAGTGTTCTCTCCTGCAAACTAGGAACTTTAAACTGGAAGGGCCCATAGCTGTGGTCAAAATAGTTTCTGTAGGTCATAACATGAAGAGCCACAGCTTGGAAACCTTCAACATCCCACTTAGGAAGACTTGACAATAAGTAGGTTTTGCAGAGAGTAGCAGACATCTAACTCTTTTTTCTGGACACCAAAGGGACTTTAAGTCTGAAGGTGCCTGGAGCCCAGGATTGAACAGAATGATCCCTATGGCCAAATGCTCCAGATGTTTACAGAGCTCCAGGATAAATTCAAGTGCTATTAAATATGATGTGTTTATCTCAGGGAAGGCTACCTTCCTTCTGTCTTAATTTCCTCATTTGTAAAATATGAGTAGTATTTACCTAACTTTTTATTCTGAAGGATAAAATAACTTATGTGTAGAGTGCTCTGAAATACTTACTTTTTTAAGATTTTATTTTTTATTTATTCTTTCTCCCCCACCCCCCATTGTCTGTTCTCTGTGTCCACTTGCATTCTTGTCAGCGGCACCAGGAATCTCTGTCTCCTTTTGTTGCATCAATTTGCTGCATCAGTTCTCTCTGTGTGTGTGGCACCACTCCTGGGCAGGCTGCACTTTTTTCACATGGGGCAGTTCTCCTTGTGGGGGCGCACTGCTTGTGCGTGGGGTTCCCCTATGCGGGGATGCCCCTATGTGGCACGGCACTCCTTGCACGCATTAGCACTGCACGTGGGCCAGCTCACCACACTGGTCAGGAGGCCCTGGGTTTGAATCCTGGGCCTCCTATGTAGTAGGCGGATGCTCTATTAGTTGAGCCAAATCCGCTTCCCTGAAATATACTTAACAGTGTTCAATTAGTATGATTATTTATAATAATAATAATAACAATATGTTGTCATTTAGTTATCAGGCCCAGAAACTCCGAGTCCAGGGACTGAGCACTCATGCCTTCTCTATGAGAATTATAAAGTTTGATACTATTTTACTATAAAATAGTAAAATTTTAAAAACACATATAGGACACAATGAAACCTAACACATAATAGAATTCTCAGTAACAACACTCAGGACTTACATAATTCTACAGATGTACCTATTAAAAAGAGTAGAATCTCATGTATTATTACTGGTCATAAAATGCTGCATGAGGCATGGGAGAAAATAACAGATCAGGGCTCCTAGGTAGAGAGGAAGAGGTTGAAAAGTGACAATGCAGGCTGATTTACAGGCTACAATTTCCCATTATACCTTATAAATCCCAGGTTTACTTACATGGTCACACTGCAGAGGAAAAATGGCAAGAGTGGTACACAGAGGGCAGGAACCCACCCAAAGGTGAGAAAGTGCATGAGAGAGATGCCTTTTTGAAATGTTGATTAGCTTATCCCTTTGGTAATGGCCAGGGAGGAGTTCCAGGTGTTTACTCTTTAAAAAAAAAAAATTATTTATTTATTTTTCTCCCCTCCCCGCCACCCCAGTTGTCTGTTCTCTGTGTATTTTGCTGCATCTTCTTCGTCGGCTTCTGTTGTCAGCAGCACAGGAATCTGTGTTTCTTTTTGTTGCATCATCTTGTTGTGTCAGCTCTCCATGTGAGCGGTGCCACTCCTGGGCAGCTCTCCTTACAGGGTGTACTCCGTGCGCATGGGGCTCCCCTACAAGGGGGATGTCCCTGCGTGGCATGGCACTCCTTGCGCACATCAGCACTGCACATGGGCCAGCTCCATACGGGTCCGGGAGACCTGGGGTTTGAACTGCAGACCTCCCATGTGGTAGATGGACACCCTAAACACTGGGCCAAGTCTGCCACCCTGTTTTCTCTTTTGATTGCTTATTTCTCCCATCAATCTCCCAAGAGGACCCAAAGATAAAGACCTTGGGGAATATCCAGGGCTTCCTATCTTCCAAAGGAAGTCTTCATCCGAGTGGCAGAAACTTGGAGAGGGTCTTGCAGCAGCCATTTGGGGTTAGAGATGTCCACGTGGACTTCTTGCCAGGTTCCAGATCCATCTATTGATTTCCTATCTTACTAGCCTGCTTCAGGTGAATCGTAAGTCTTTCTGGTTTTGTCTGTTTGTTCAGTGCCAGTGTATATTCTAATACCTCTGGATGATAAGATAAATTGATAAATGAAAACTCCTAAAAGAGCTCTATTCAAATGGCCAAAAACTAAACAAGTGCTTCTATTAATAAGTATGAATGCTAATAAGATCATAAAGTGAGGAAAACTGTAAGTCTTGACTAATGCAATTATAATCTCTTCATAACAATAAAAGACAGTTCTTGCCTAAACTGAAATGAATAGTTTATTTTTCTTCACAGAATGAAATGTAGGATGTGAAACTTAAATGGATATTGGAAGAAGTAAAACTTCTGTAGGAGTGCTGACTTAAATTTGATACGTTTGTTCAAGAAAAGTGTGTTTTGTCCGAGGATGGGATGGCTAGTTTTCATAAAATTAGAATGGAAGTAAGCAGGACAAAACTTGGATGCATATGGCAAGCTGTGGAAGGTACTGTGGTAGCATTAAGTAAGGGAATGTGTTCTGTGAAGGCAGAATTTGTCTTCAGGTAAGGATGCTCTACATGGTTATGAATAGTTATTATAGAAGAAGTTTGTAGAAACATTGCTTAAGCTGAAATATTCAAATGGCTAATTACAGAAAATCATTATTTTTTACTATAATCTATTTTTTTAAAATGTTACATTCAAATAATATAAGAGGTTTCCATATATCTCCCACCCCCCTCACCCAATCCTCCCATATCAACAATTTCTTTCATCATTGTGGTACATTCATTGATTTGGTGAATACATTTTGGAGCACTGCTGCACCACATGGATAATAGTTTACAATGTAGTTTACACTCTCCCCCAGTCCATTCAGTGGGTCATGGCAGGATATATAATGTCTAGCACCTGTCCCTGCAATATCAGTTAGGACAACTCCAAGACCTGAAAATGCCCACATCACATCTCTTCTTCCCTCTCCCTGCCCTCAGCAACTACCGTGGCCACTTTCTCCATATCAATGCTACAATTTCTTCCATTACTAGTCACAATAGTTCCATAGTAGAATATCAGTAAGTCCACTGTAATCCATATTTTATTCCTCCATCCTGTGGACCATGTGATGGTGATGTCCACTCCAACTCTATATTGAGAGTGGGCTTAGATTCCACATGGATGACGGATGCAATTCTCCTGCTTGCAGTTGTAGGCACTCTTGGCTCCCTGGTGTGGTGGCTGACCTTCTTAGCTGGCCTGGGTTACATCCAATGAACCTGAGGGTAGGAGTTGCAAGTCTGCTGAGGCTCAGGGCCTGGCTGTCACATGGACAGTCCAGAGATTCAGGTCTCCTGAATATACACCAATCCTAGCGCCAACCACAGGTTCAGTAAAAGTGACAGAAGAGGCAAGTGTAGAAAGGTCACATCTGAGTACGACTCTATCACACTCAGGAACACAAATTCCAAAGTAGTGTCAACTGACACAGCACTGAATTCCAGAGCCATTTGCCATGACCATAGAACCTGTGGGTCTCCATAGGCCTCAGGAGAACCAGTACCTGGGGATGTATTGACGTTGGTTCTTTCTGGCACCCTGCTGAGGCGTGCGAAAGTGCAACCCCTCTGATGACCTCCTGACCCTTTTGGAGACTTATAGCCATATAAACTCATTTGTCCTTTCCATTTCACCCTTTTATTCAAGTTCAAAAAGCAGTTTATAACACCTGATATTACATGTAGGTTGAGCTATTCTGCTGGTCTGAGTTGATCCTTTTATTCAAGGTCTTTTTCTAGTTACATCATCAGCTGGGGCTTGGTAGCAATCCCTCTGTGCCAGGGAGGCTTATCCCCAGGAGTCATGTCCCATGCTGGGGGGGGGGCGGAGTTAATGCACTTACATGCTGAGTTTGGCTTAGAGAGTGGCCACATTTGAGCAATATGGAGGCTCTCGGGAGTTAAACTGTTAGGCACCCTCCAGCTCTAGCCCTAGTTAATAGTTCAGGCACACAGGCTCATAAGCATAGTCATCAATATCAAGGGCTCATTGTTGGGCCATCCTCCTTTGTTGGTCTTTGCCAGTGCACTTGGGGGATTGTTGCTGTTCCATTGCAGAATGTGATAGAGCTCTCCTGGCTTGGAACTCAGCACTCCCTCAGTTGTCCTTCGTAACTGTAACTACTATGAAAATACCCAACATTTATCCAAATATTTTTATGTACCCTATATACAAGTCCTGGAGAACTCCATCCCAACCATGTGCTCCCATCAATAACACCCCACACCAGTGTTCCTCCCCTGCCATATTTGTACCTCTCTGCAGTCCAAAACTTCTTCAAAAAATGAAGCCTAATACATTGCCAAGTTAAATTAACAGGAAAATGAAATATAGTGATGGTTTTAAATATTAGAAGTAGAATACATACTAATTAGGGAAACAAAGTAAAATAAATTGGGGTATTAAAAAATGAAAAATATTATAAAGCTTTATTTTTGATGTTTTGCCTTTCATCACTGCAATAGGTGTTGCCCTGTATGTACAGTGGCAAAGCACTTTCTTTCATTTGTTCCTCAGTGTCTACATCCTTTTTTTTCTAATTTTTAATTTTGTCTTCACAAAAGCTTTAGATCACAGTAATTCACATATACAATATAGGGGACTCCTATATATACAACATCAAACCCTTTCCCCCCTTCCCCAGCAATGCTCTTTTTAAATGTTCATGTTATATTTGCTGCAGCTGATGAACAGATATTGAAACATGGCTTTCAAACATGGTTCCATTTTGGTTTACATTAGGATTTATATTTTAGACTACATAATTTTCTAATTTTTAGTTACCTTAAGTTTTACATTATGGTTTACATTTTAGCCTATACACTTTTATACATTTTTGGTATAATTTAACTTGCCCTATATCCATCATTGCATGATCTTGTGGAACACTTCCATTCCCCCACCCCCCCACCCCCGTTACCCTGATCCCACGTATTCTAAACCTCTCTCCTCCTTCCCTCAGAGCCCACAGTGACAGTCAACCTTCATTACTTGAAGGACCAGGTTCACAGATACTTGCAACAATACTGAGGGCTTGACATTTTATACTGCCCTAACCCACTGGGAGCCATCAATTCTCTCGAGAGACACAATTCCCTCTGTTTGAGAACATCAGTTCTTCCCAGGATGAGGGTATACCTTCACACTCATTGTATGGGTCTCCACCCAATAATATAATACACTATGACAACATGAACACTCACACACTCCACAGAAGCCTGTCCCTGTGCCAGACACTCCCCCTTAAGAATCTTAAACAGGCAATCCTTCATTATATTTTCTAAAGAGTTTTCCCAACATTATAGTTTCAACCACATACTTGACAATCTTCCATGTTCAAATGTTCCCCCAAGCATTTCCCTCAGTTTCTTGGGCCATCTGACCCTCCTCCCAACCCTAGTCCCCCTCAAGCCCACAAAACCCAACCCAAAGGTATCCCTATGCCCCCATCTTATCCCTTCCCTGTACAAATACTTACCTCCAGCTTATCAGAGATTTCACCCATGTAGGTAGGCATCAGTTCCCACCCCTCCCCCCAACTTCCTTTAAGCCTATCATCCAGTCTCTAGCTCTCTGAGACAGCTTGGTTTACTTATTTCATACCAGAGAGGTCAGGTAGTATTGTTCTTCAATGCCTGGCTTGCTTCATTCAACATAAGGTCCTCAAGATTCATCCATGTTATCCCATGTGTTTCTATTCCTTTTTATAACTGAGTAGTATTCCATTGTATGTATATACCACAGTTTATTTATACATTCACCTGTTGATGGGCATTTGGGCTCATTCCAACTTTTGGCAATAGTGAATAATGATGCTATGAACACTGGCGTGCATATATCAGTTTGTGTCCTTGTTTTCAGTTCTTCTGTGTATATTCCCAGCAGTAGAACTGCTGGGTCATATGGCAAATCTAGAGCTAATTTTTTGAGAAACCGCCAAACTGTCCTCCAGAATGGCTGGATCCTTCTCCATTCCCACCAGCCGTGGATGAGTGCTCACATTCCTCTCCAGCATTTGTAGTTTTCTGGGTTTTTTTGATAGCCACCAGTCTCATGGGAGTAAGATGGTATCTCATTGTAGTTTTGATTTGCATTTCCCTAACAGCTAGTAATTTGGAGCATTTTTTCATGTGCTTTTCAGATATTTCTATTTCTTCTTCGGAGAAGTGTTTGTTCAAATCTCTTGCCCATTTTTTAAATGGGTTGTCTTTTTATTTTTGAGATATAGGAGTTCTAGAAAGTCATTATTAAAGAGAAACTGAATTCATGATTAACCTCATAACAGAAAAACCTGTCAAGTCATCTCAATCCGCATATTAAAGCTGTGATAGAAAAAAAGATAAGTTTGATTCCACTGTGAATCATAAGTTTTCATAAAATAATGGGGAAAGTAGTTATCCTGCACTGCTAAAATAAAATACCTCTCAATTAATGTAATCATGATCATTGCATGCTGTAAGAAATTTGTTTTGAGACAGTTTCCAAAATCATTTTATTGACTTATGTATGTAGGGTGTATAGAATGTGTTACACCATATTGTTAAGGAAAAAAACAGTAATTTTGTCCTAAGATAAAAGAACTGGTTATCAAGAAAAGTTAAAATATAAAACAAAACCTGAATGAATACAGAAAGTGCAGAAGATTCATGAAAAAGAAATTTTTGTAGTTAAAGCTGAGCAAAATTTATTATGTCTATCTATGAAGTTTTAAAAGCTGTAATATGAAAGAGTATACTAGTGGTCTGTTTTAGCTAAAAGTTAGCAAAAAGTTTTTCTCCTGACTAATCAGTATATAAAAGAAAAATCTCTTTTTATCAAAATATCTTCATATAGTTTAATCCTATCATTTCCTTGGCTGTTAAAAATAATAATAAATCTTATCACTTTTAAAAGAACATAATGTTCAAACCTGTCTTCCCAGAGTCAAGTCCTGAAAAATATCTTTCACCTTGGGAAAAAGTAAAATAATAGAATACTTGAGTTCAATTGATATAAGTTGAATGGAAAGTGTTTAAAAGTGTTATGAGGAAGCGGACTTGGCCAAAGGATAGGGCGCCCGTCTACCACATGGGAGGTCCATGGTTCAAACCCAGGGCCTCCTTGACCCGTGTGGAGCTGGCCCATGCGCAGTGCTGATGCATGCAAGGAGTGCCGTGCCACAAAGGGGTGTCCCCCATGTAGGGGAGCCCCACATGCAAGGACTGCTCCCAGTAAGGAGAGCTGTCCAGTGTGAAAGAAAGTTCAGCCTGCCCAGGAGTGGCGCCACATACACAGAGAGCTGACACAGTAAGATGACGCAACAAGAATAGACACAGATTCCTGGTGCCGCTGACAATTCAACAATAGAAGCAGACATGAAGAACACACAGCGAATGGACACAGAGAACAGACAACTGGGGCGGGGGGGGAGGAAGAGAGAGAAATAAATAAATCAATCAAAAAATAAAAATAAAAGTGTTATCAAATTAAAAGGAATTCTTTAAACCTCTGTTAATCAACGTAGTATCAGTAAAATGTTCACTTCAAAAGAGTGCATAAAATTCCTGAAAATCTAAAAGATGTTTCAGCATAATATTAAAGTACAATGTTGTTAATCATGGCTTTAATTATTATTATATTTTTGAAGATTTATGTTTTTATTTCTTTCCCCTTCCCCCCCACCCCAGTTGTCTGCTCTCTGTCCTTCACTGTGTGTTCCCTGTCTGCTTCTATTCTTGTCAGTAGCACTGGGAATCTGTGTCTGTTTTTGTTGCGTCATCTTGCTGCATCAGCTCTCCATGTGTGCGGTGCCACTCCTAGGCAGGCTGAACTTTCTTTGACACTGGGTGGCTATCCGTATGGGGCCCACTCCTTATGCATGAGGCTCCCCTATGCGGGGGACACCCCTGCATGGCACAGCACTTCTTGTGTGCATCAGCACTGTGCATGGGCCAGCTCCACATGGATCAAGGAGACCCTGGGTTTGAACCATGGACCTCACATGTGGTAGGTGGACACTCTATCCATTGAGCCAAGTCCGCTTCCCTAATTATTTTTTAAATTGGTTGTATCACAGAAACAACCTCTCCATCTAGAAATCAAGAGACATGCTTTAGCGCGTGTTCAACTGATTTGCCCCACCTCCACCAAAGAAGCAGCTCTATGGCTGCAGAAAAAGAGTGACCTCGAGGGGCTGTCAGGGTTGGTGCATAACAGTAGATTATCATGAACTAAAGTAACGCCACTGCTGTCTGTAGCAGTCCTAAATATTCCAAGTGTGTTACAAAAATTAATATCCAGTTATGTCACTATCACTATGTTTAAGACTTGTTAAAGCTTCCTTTACTATCTCCTTAGGCAAATCAATCCAGCCTGCATTCACCTGCATGTGAGAAGGCCAACTGTGATTTTACAGTGCTTTCCCAAGGCTATGTGCAGAGCCAAATCATTCGTCCCGGTGGCAAAATTCTGGCTGTGTGAAAAAAAACCCAAAAACCAGTGGCTGTAATCTTCTTGATGATATTATGCCAACCAGTAATCTTGTTTTTTTTTTTCAGAATTAAAAGATACATCAAAGACAATTTTATATTAAATGGTGTTTAGTTAAGTAAAACAAAAAACTGCACCCTCTGTTGTAACTGAAAAAGTAAATTTTCTTATATTGTTAAGGTTTATAATATTTTTGGGATCCTGAAAACCCTTCATCCCTCACTTAGCTCAGATATTAAAGGCTATCTTATGTGTTAATCAGAAAAGGTTGTGCTGGGAAATGAGAACCCCCTCCCCCAGAGCCCCCAGCAGGCTGCTTTTAAAACAACACAGGCTCAAGCGGTAAAGGGGTAGGTTTAACTTGCCCTGTGTATTGGATGTAGCCAGGACCAATATTGGCTTTGGGTGGGGTGTGTGGAAGAGGCAACTTTCTAAACAAATACCACCTGAGTTTTAGTCACAATTCCTAGCAGACACCAAAGCGTGAGACAGGGACAATGCACTGCTGTGGGCTGCCCTCTGTGGGGAAGAGAAGTCTGTGGAGGAACATCTGGAACAACTACCAGCAGTGACAGGTAACAGTCTATTACAGCCCTGTACCCTCCTCTAACATCTCTCTTGGGACTGTTGAGGCAGATCCCCTCAAGAAGATCCAGAGCCATCCACCAAAAAAGCTCCACCAAAAAAGCAAACACCGTGGATACCAGACCTGGTGGTGCCTAGGCCAGCAGTTCCCACTGCCTGTCACTCACCAGCAGCTCAGGAACAGCACCCTCAAGTGCCCATCGTGCTCACCCAATGACTGACCATTACCTCACTGGACGAGACACACTGGCTGAGCAGAGACTCCAGGAGCACGATGGCAAGTGGATTACATCAGCCCCTCCCTCTCTCAGAAGGGGCAAGGTATGCTGTCAGTGCTGCAGACACTGTAACGGGACTCTTGTAACTTTGTACCCGGATCCTTACAGCAAAGGACTAAGTCTAAATTACAAGTTAAAGTGCCAGCTGCCCCAAGCCCAAAAGGGCAAGTAATAATACATTGTTGTTGCCTAAGCTTCAAACTCTCTAAACTGGGAAAATGTGGTCATTTTGATCACTGTCCTGGTGTATGCAGCTCTGCTGGCTGGGAATCTTAAATCCATGAACAATAAAAAAATCACTCAAAAACGTTTTGAAACCACAGTTAGTAATCTAAAGTCTCCTATGACAGCACTAGGTCCCATCCCTAGCCACCATAACAGCTACGACTTGCAGAAGCTCCAAGTTTATTATTAACCTGCCCTACTGTGGAAGTGGGAAGTTTCCTCAGAAGGAGCCATGTCTCATGAAATAGAACAGACCCCCATCCTGAGCCGACGTGTCCTGATACAGTTCATTTCCTCACAAGAATGCAAAGAAGCCACGTGACCCCACCAACCCCTCCCACACCCCTAGAATTCACTGCCCCTCGCCCACAACCCCTAGCCATCCTTATAGGCCCTCAGGTCTTACCTAAGCCCAAACCCACTCCCGCTGTCTAAGCACGCTCCCGCCTATAGATGTACTGGATAAATTCATGACCGCCTCTGCCAGGGGCGGGCTGAAGTTTATTCTTCAGACCCCCTCCACTGGGAGAGTTTCCCAACAAATCCTTGCCTGCAATCGCTGGTCTCTGCATCCCAACTGTCTCACCTCAACATCTAACATATGTTGCCAGAAACCCAGGATCCGGGAAGAGGAGACCCCCGCCACCACACCTTGCAACCTGGGAAGCAGTGGGCAGCAGCAGCTTGCCCAGGGTTACTCCTTATTCTGATCATGCAACTCTGAGTGCTCTCCTCCTTTTCACCCTCTCCTGGAACTCCTCAGAGTGAACCTCAGAGACAGAGCAAGCCCCAGAGACACTTGGGATTGTGTTGAGACCACCTGATTGGTGAGAACTACCCTTGCTGCTGCTGTAGCTCCATCCAACACTGGACTCCCATCACCAGCTGGGTGAGTTAAGGGAATTCTCCTCTGGAGGATCCTGCTCTTTCTCCTATTGTTTAGACAACTCCACAGATCCTGGCCTAGGTCAGTGATCCTCTTCGTTTCTGGGGACCACGGCAGATGCCCGACCTGCATCCCCAGAACCCCCTCAAGAGTCAGAGATGTCTGGTTCTGGGCATGGACTTCCTGCTGCTAAGGTTCTCTGACTACCTTGGGGACGCCTGAGGTGCTCAGTCAACCCTGGAGAAATCCCTGACCTCATTCCAGCTTCCAAAAATGGGAAAACTCCTTCAGCTCCTCTCTATTACTCCACTACAATCTGGCCTCAGGACAAATTAGAACATGAAAGTCAACGGCTGGAACGCGGTACCTTTGACACACAGATCCTCAGAGATCTGGAAAACATCCAGCGCAATGCCCAGTGCTTAGAGGTACTTACGTTCAGGTCTCCCTATTTCTCTGAAACCGTCTTTCTCTCTGTCCGTCGTGTTCCTCTTACCAAATCCTAGTGCTCCATCAGAAACTTCCATCTCCCTTTCACCCACCTCCCAAATCTCCTGAAAATCTCAACGTAGATCCGACAAGCCAAGTTCCTCCTGCACCCCTCCTTGTGCGCCTCCAACTTTGCTCCATCCTCGTCCTCGCCACCACCTTCCGCCCCTCATCCCTCTGCTTCGCCCTCTTCTGCCCCTCCATTCTCCCCTCCTCATACTAGTTCATGAGGACTACATCCTCCCTGCTCCCTACTATCCACCTCCACCTCTGTAAGCACAAAGGTTAACCCCCTCCACCTCTTATTCCACACAAATACCAACACTCCTCTCAGAAAAACAAAGTTAAAATACGCATTCCCTTCTCACTCTACATATATTATGTCATAACAACTTCTTCTACCAGCCCCGTGGAAAAAAGCTGCATTTGGGCTGCAGCCACTGCCTTTGCCGATTCCCTGCACACACAGGGCCCCCCTTGATGCGCCCCTGGCGCTGATGCAGTTCCCACAGCCTCCCTCCATGGGAATATCAGGCAGCCTCCAGAGATTTAGATAGTGAGGCTCACTTCCTAACCTGCATAATAGAAGGTATGAAAAAGGCAGCCCTCAAAGCAGTAAATTATGACAAAATCAAAGAAATTTCCCCCAAATCAGATGAAAACCCGCTGCCTCTATGAATAGATTAAATGAATCACTCCTCAAATATACTAATTTTGACCCGGATTCTGAATCCAGACGACTATACTCACATAGACACTTTATCACTAAGACATACCCAGATATCAGAAAAAAAAAAAAAAAAACGGCAGAAATTACAGGAGGCCCCTAAAACCCCTCAGAAAGACCTAATTAAAGCAGCCTTCAAGGTCTTGAACAACAGAGAGGAGGAAGCCAAATTAGAAAAACATAAACGAGATCTCTCCTTCCTGCCGCCCTCAGAGTCGATTTCCAAAAACCCCATCCCTCTTCTTCCCTGTGGCCACCACCTGGACCCTGCGTTAGGTATGGGAGGGAAGGACACTGGGCTCATGCACGCCCCAATCTAGGACCCTGCCGGGGCTAGTCCAGTGTCCCAAAAACCCAGTTTCTGGGAAAGCCCCTCCAACATGCCTCACCGGCCTGGATCATCTTCCCTTCCTGACCTACTCAGAATAACGGCAGAAGACTGACAGGTCTGGGTTTGGAGAGGCCCCTCATCTCCATCAGTAAGTGGGAACTGAGGGTTATCATCAAGGTTGGAGGTAAGCTGAGCTCCTTTTTAACTGACACAGGGGCCACGTACTTGATCGTTTCAGAACATTCAGGATATTTAACATCTTCCTCAACTTCTACTGTGGGAGTTGAGGGTATTCTTTCCTCTCACTTGATTACACACCCCCTCCCTTGCACTACAGAAAATCTCACATTCCCACACTAATTCCTAGTTATACCATTATGCCCCTCTCCACTCTTAGGAGGAGACATTCTATCTAAACTGCGCTCCTCTAGCTCCTTTTCACTACGCTCCCCACAAGCCGGCTTCCTTCTCCTTTTGTCCCCAGCCCCAGCCTTAAACCCTACTTCCCCTCCTACTGACATCCCTCCTATTTTACAACAGGAAGTAAACCCCCCAGTCTGGAGCACTGACTTTCCCTCAAAGCCTCACAACTCTCCCCTGTAAGACTCACCCTAGAAGACAGCCCTCCTTTCATCAACATTCCCCAATATCCTCTCTCCTGCAGTGCCAAATGTGGACTTAAACCCACCATTGACAAACTGTGCCACAGTGCTGTTACGCCCCACTCTCCACTCAATACACCTATCCTAGTTGTTTAAAAACCTAATGGCAGTTATTGTCTAGTCCAAGACATGAGAGCTGTCAACCCAGCAACTCAGCCTATAGTCCCCTTAGTCCCCAACCCCTATAGCCTCCTATCACATATCCCTCCCCAAACCACACATTACACAGTAATAGACCTCAAAGATGCCTTTTTCACAATCTCCCTAGATGGAAACTCTCAAAACATTTTTGCTTTTACATGGCTCTCATATTTTTCTTCATCTTTAATGCTATACTAATACCCCGAATAACCCCACTAATAATTTTTCTCCTTCTCATGTGTGGCTCTTATCTCCTACAGCTTCTCTCCTGATTCATCCACCAAGTTGTTCAAACCACCCAAGAACATGTAAATGGAACCTTCCTATTACAAGAACAGTCAATAGGCACCCCACAATGCAAAACCCACCAGCTACATGAGAAGAGAACCCCTTACCCCCCTAACAGCAGAAAGGAGCCAGAATGAGTCGATACCCCCTTTCCTCCACTCATGACTGCCTCTGCCAGAGCTGGGCTGAAGTTTATTCTTCAGACCCCCTCTGTTGTGAAAGCTTCCCAATATATCTTTGCCTGCAATCGCCCTTTCTTTCTGCCCAGTATTCCCATTACTTAGGTCCTTCATCATATACATGTAATCTAAGAGGAATGTTAGAGCTACAAGGTTTGAACTGATTAACAGGTCATAAGGCTGTGACTCCACTCCTATTCATTGAGCAAAGCTGCTTACTGCAGAGGACAGCAAAATGGAAATGGAGCCAATAAGGACCCATCCCTTCCAGGCCCCTGCATTCCAAGAAGACCCTGCCTCCTAGCCCACTACCCCAAGCCCTGCACAAGAATAACTCACTTTTACAGCCCCTTATTAACCAGAGCTATACTCAGAGCCTAACACTCTCTCCTCAAACTAATGCTTTCCTGACTATTGATGTACTGTATAAATTCACATCTGCACCTTCCATCCTTCCATGAGCGAGCTTAAGCCTCATCTTCAGACCCCTCTGCTAGGGGAACTTCCCAATAAACTGCCTGCCTGCAATCCTCAGTCTCCACACACTCCTATTACACACTATGACAAAATGAACACTTACATATTCCATAGACGCCTGCCCCAGGTGTGTCCTGTCCCATGTGCCCCCATACCCAACACCCTATACCAGTAACCCTTCCCTGCCATATTTGCCAAAAGAACATTGCCAACAATGCAGTTTTAACCACAGACCTGCAAATCCCCAGAGTCCACATGCTCCTTCCCCTGACCGTCCCATTTCCACAGACAGTCCAACCAAACCCCCCCACTCACTACACCTCAGACCAGCACCACTGAACCCAATCACATCACTGGACCACTGTCACCATCACCCACTGCACAGCTACACCCTTCCAACTTATCACAGATTTTGCCTGTGTGGGCATCGGTTTACAACCCTCTACTCCCTTTCATCAAAACCTATAAAAGTGTACAATCCAAAATGCAAACCATAATGTAAACAATTGACAATAATTAATAGCAATGCTTCAATGTTTGTACATCAATTGCAACAAATGTACCATCTGCATATAAAAGGTTATTAATAGGGGAGAGGAGAAAAGGGGAAGGGTGATGGGTATATGGGAATCACCTGTATTCTCTATGTGACTTTTCAGTATCCTAAAGCTTCTTTGAAGAAAAAATGAAAAAAATTAAACACTGCGGGAATATATAGAAGAAAATATCACTTTACACACAAGACAACATATCTTACACTGACGAAAGAAAAGTATCTAAAATTTTTTTTATTATTTAAATTTTTTTTGTATTTTATTGGTTATTTTTAAACTTCTAATTATTATTTCATTTTCTTATTGATTTTATATGGTTGTTTTCTTGGCTTCATTTTTGGAGAGGTAGGTTTTGGTTCACAGAACGGTCACACAGTGGTGGGGAGGATCACTGGTGTGGTGTGTCAGTGATGAGTATGCATGGGAAGGGGTTCAACTGTGGCATGCCTCTAAGGCATATATGCTCAAGGGTTCATGTGGCATTGTCTCGGTGGGTGGAGATACACACAATAACTGAGAGAATATTCAATTCCCATCCTGTAGAGTTCTGCTACATTCTCTAATAAATCAGCAAGAATCCTCCAAGTACAAGGGCAGCGCCTGGTGAATAAAGACAGACCATCATGCCAGGTCCTTGATATTGATGACTCTACTTATGAACCTTTTCTTCTGAAATTGAAACTTAGCCTAATATTAGAGATTGCCTAAGAATTACCTCCTGAAAGCCTCCTTGTTACTCTCATGTGGCCTCTCTCTAACCCAAAAATGCAATACTTGCCCCCAGTGTGGGACTTGACACCCAAGGATGGGTTCCCTCACATGAGGGATTATTACTAAGTGCCAACTAGCAATGCAGATGGAAAAAAAGCATGACCAAAAAGGGGAAACAGTACATGCAAATGAGTTTTCTGGACTAAGAGATTTCAAAGTGAGTTTGGAGTTCATTCCAGAGTCACAGCAGGATTTCACTGACTGCCACAGTAAACAAATGCTTCAAACAGTGGGACTTCTGAGGCTCTAGAGACATCCATAAACTATAAGACAGCTCAGGAATTCAGAACCCTGTCAGTGGCTATTACTTTGGAATTTAAGCTCCCAGTGTCATGGAATTAGACTCATTTGTGGTTTCCCTACACATGGCTCTTTTGCCCCTTCCTTTAGTTAGTATTATAGTTAGCATTATACTTCACAGGTATAAGTCAAGAGACTTGAATCTTTGGTTCATCCATATGCCAGGTAAGCTCTGAATCTCAGAACTGCAATGCCTACTCTCCAGTTCACTGGACTCACCCAGGACAACTAACAAGGAGATGATGATGGACAATGTCCATCCCAAGGAACAGAGAATGTCTACAGCTGCAAGCAAGGTAGTTTCATCCATCTGCCCCATAGGATCTAAACTAAATTATAAGCAGAATGGGCATCACCATCTCAAAATCCTCAAGCCTGGGGAATCAACAATGGACTAAAGCAGAATAACTATCATCATAGTATAGACTTATTATTCTTCTAGCAATGGAAGAAATCCTATCAGTAATGTAAAGGCAGTGGCCACCAGAGGTTCTCAAGGATGGGAGAGGGAAGATTAGGTGTAATATGGGGACATTGTTGGGATATTGGATTTGTCTTGCCTAACACTGCAATGATGGATATAGACCATTGTGTATTTTGTCAAAACTTACAAAATTGTGTGGAAGAAAGTGTAAACTGTAGTCCACGCTTAGTAGCAATGCTCCAATATATGTTCATCAATTGAAACAAATGTACCACGCTAATGAAGTATGTTGTTAATGTGGGGAAGTGGGAGGGGATGGGAGGAGGGCATATGGAAATCGCTTATTTTTTCATATAATATGTATGTATCGAAAGAATTTTTAAAAATAAAAAAAATAAATTAAAAGAAAAATAAATTGAAGTACAAAAAAAGTATGACCGAAAAACCAAATGGCAAAATGGCAGAAATCCTGCATTGCCAGCAGTTTTATTTAAAGTAAATGGCTTATAAACTCAGCACAAATGCATTAACTTCCCACCAGCATGGGACATGACTCCCAGGTATGAGCCTCCCTGGCACAGAGGGCTTACTACCAAGCACAAACTGATGATGTAACTAGAAAAAGACCTTGAATAAAAGGATCAAGTCAGACCAGCAGAATATCTCAGCCTATAAGTAATATCAGGTGTTAAAATCTGCTTTTTGAACTTGAATAAAAGGGTGAAATGGAAAGGACAAATGAGTTTATATGGCTATGAGTCTCCAAAAAATAGTCAGGAGGTCATCAGAAGGGTTGCACTAAGGCATGCCTCAGCAGGGTCCCAGAGACAGACAAAGTAGATACAACCCCAGGTACTGGTTCTCTTGAGGGCTACGGAGACCTACAGGTTCTATGGTCATGGTAGATGGCTCCAGAATTCAGTGTCATGTCAGTTGGCCCTACTTTGGAGTTTGTGTTTCTGAGTGTGATAGAGTTGGACTTAGATGTGATGTTTCTACACATGCCTCTTCTGCCACTGTTACTGAACCTGTGGTTGGTGCTGGGGTTGATGTATGCTAAGGAGACCTGAATCTCTGGACTGTCCATGTGACAGCCAGGCCCTGAGCCTCAGCAGACTTGGAACTCCTACACTCTGGTTTATTGGAGTTAACCAGACCAGCTAACAGGGAGGTGAAGAGGGTCAACCACCACACCACGGAGCCAAGAGTGCCTACAACTGCAAGCTGGAGAACTGCATCCATCTTCCATGTGGAATCTAAGCTCTCCTCTCGATATAGAGGTGGAGTGGACATGACCATCCCAGGGTCCACAGGATGGAGGAATAGAGTATGGATTAGAGTGGACTTACTGATATTCTACTATGGAACTATTGTGTTTAGTAATGGAAGAAATTGTAGCACTGATGTGGAGAAAGTGGCCACAGTAGCTGCTGAGGGCAGAAGAGATATGATGTGGGGGCATTTTCAGGTCTTGGAGTTGTCCTGGGTGATACTGTAGGGAAAGATGCTGGACATGGTATGTCCTGCCATGGCCCACTGGGTGGACTGGGGGAGAGTGTAAACTACAATGTAAACCATTGCCATGTGGTGCAGCAGTGCTTCAAAATGTATTCATCAAATGCAGTGAATGTCCCATGATGATAAAAGAGGTTGTTGATGTGGGAGGAGTAGGGTGAGGGGGGTGGGGGTATATAGGGATCTCTTATACTTTTTGAATGTAACATTTAAAAAAACAGAGAGAAAAAAATAAAAAATAAAAAAAAAATAAAGTAAATGGCTTAAATATCCCAGTCAAAAGGCAGAAATCAGAAAAATATATAAAAAAGCATGACAACTATATTCTGCTTACAAGAGACACATCTTAAATTCAAAGACATGAGGAGGTTAAATGTGAAAAAATGGAAACTATTCCATGAATATATTAAGCAAAACAGAGTGAGAATGGTTAAATTATCATCAAACAAAACAAAGTCAAATACTTTTAGAAGGAACAATGGAAGACCCTATATATTGAAAAAAGAGTCAATTATAAAAATATATGTACATAATCTTGAGAAACAAAATATATGAAGCAAACATTCACAGATTCGATGTGAGAAATAGGTAGGGTTGTGTTAATAGTAGTAGATTTCAATATACCACTTTCAATATTGGCTAGCATTTTCAAACTGAAGGTGAAAAAGGAAATGGAGGACTGGAATGAATCTATGTAGCAACTAGCCCTAGCAGTCCTATATAGATGTTTATAACAGAAAGAGAGAGGATGTATGTGCAAGAAATAGGTAACACATCTGTTTGAAAGCAATAGAGTACAAATTCTTCTTAAGTGCACAAGGATTATATCCCAGATTAGGTTATATGTTATATCACAAAACAAGTCTCAATAAATTTTGAAAGATCAAAATCATAGAAAATATTGTATCAAACCACAGTGAAATACCATTAAACTTCAGTAACTAGAGAACTAGAAAATTCACAAATATGGGGGAGTTAAGCAATACACTCTTCAAGACCCAATGGGTCAAAGAAGTCATGAGGAAATCTGGAAATATCTAGAGATGAATGAAAATGAAAACACAAAATGTCCAAACTTATGACAAATATTAGATAAGGTGACAAAAAAGGAAAGGATGCAAATAATAAAAATCATTTGCATTGAAAAGGGGGAATATAAGTGCTGAATTTACAGAAATAAAAAGGATTATAAGAACATATGAAAATCACTGTAGGGGAAGTGGACTTGGCCCAATGGTTAGGGCGTCCGCCTACCACATTATTCAGCTGTAAGGAATTTTTGATCCATGTGACATGATGATCATTGAAGACATTATGTTGAATGAAACAAAGACAGATGCAAAACAACAAATATTATATAATCTCACTAATAGGAATTAAATATGATGAGCAAAC
The DNA here is from genome assembly GCF_030445035.2 of Dasypus novemcinctus. Taxonomy (NCBI): domain Eukaryota; kingdom Metazoa; phylum Chordata; class Mammalia; order Cingulata; family Dasypodidae; genus Dasypus; species Dasypus novemcinctus. Next base: position 8,214,620 of record NC_080693.1, on the reverse strand, counting down.
TCATGAAGTTAATGGCTAGAATATAGGTCACCAGAAGATAAACTGAGCTTTAAATGTGCAGGATTTATAATATGGCTGATTGTTAATGTTTGAAAATGGAGAGGTGAAGTATGAGACTGTATAAGCAAAGTGAATCCTGTGTGTAGATAATGTGTGTGATCAATAGTATAAATATAAGAGTATTCTTCCCTGAATCAAAACAAATATATGTTAATATCAAAAGATGTTAAAAAATAGGGTGGTAATTGGGTGGAAATACACCTAAAGCAAACTTGAACTGTAGAGAATAGTAATACATTAATATTTTCCCATCAATGGCTGAAAATAAATTAAGCTAAGTGAAAGAAATCAGACACAAAGTACTTTATATAGCTAGATTCCACTCATATAAAATGTGAATACTGGTGGACGATGGGTATGGGGAAAGGCAGGAAGAGATGAGAGGTGGAGGTATCTTTGGGACATGGAGCTGCCCTGGATGGTGCTTCAGAGGCAATCACCGGACATTGTAAATCCTCACAGGGCCCACTGGATGGAATGGAGGAGAGTATGGGCCATGATGTGGACCATTGACTATGAGGTGCAGAGGTGCCCAAAGATGTACTTACCAAATCCAATGGATGTGTCATGATGATGGGAACGAGTGTTGTTGGGGGGGGAGAGGGGGGGTGGGGGAGCGGGGTTGAATGGGACCTCACATATATATTTTTGATGTAATATTATTACAAAGTCAATAAAAAAAAAAAAAAGAAAAAAAATGTGAATACAGGGAAGCGGACTGGGCCCAATGCATAGGGTGTCCGTCTACCACATGGGAAGTCCACGGTTCAAACCCCGGGCCTCCTTGACCTGTGTGGAGCTGGCCCATGCGCAGTGCTGATGCGCGCAAGAGGTGCCCTGCCACACAGGGGTGTCCCCCACATAGGGGAGTCTCATGCGCAAGGAGTGCCCCCATAAGGAGAGCCGCCCAGTGCAAAAGAAAGTTCAGCCTGCCCAGGAATGGCACTGCAAACACAGAGAGCTGACACAGCAAGATGATGCAACAAAAAGAGACACAGATTCTCATGCCCCTGACAACAATAGAAGCAGACAAAAGAAGAACATGCAGCAAATGGACACAGAGAACAGAAAACTGGGGTGGGGGTGGGGGAAAGGGAGATAAATAAATAAAAAATAAACCTTTTTAAAAAAGTGAATATAAATAGGTTTATAGAGATGGAATTAGATTAATAGTTACATATGGTGGGGAATGCAGAGGAATTGAGTGGTGACTGCTAGGGTTTGTTTTCTTTTGAGTAATGAAAATGCTCCAAAATTGACTACAGAGATAAATGCACAATGCTGGGATTATACAAAAAGTCATTTATGTACACTTTAGTTGGACTGGATAGTATGTGAATTTATCTTAATAAACTTGCTTAGAGAAAAAAACAAAACACTTCCCAATGCAGTAAAGTCTAAGACAGTAAGGCTTCACTCATGATTTAAGTGGAATTTCTCAAGAAGATATACACATAGCCAACAGCACATGAAAATACACACATCATCACTGGTTATCCGAGAAATGCACATCAAAACCACAATGAGATACCAATTAACATCCACTGATTTTGTTAGCTAAAAAAAAAAGTAAATGTTGGTGAAGATACACAGAATTAGGAATCCTAATATTACTAGAGACATTGTAAAATGGTGCAGACACTGTGGAAACCAGCTTGGCAGTTCCACAAAAAGTTAAACAGAATTACAGATGACCCAGCACTCCCACTTCTTGGTGTATACTCAAAAGAACTGAATGCAGAGACTCAGATAGTTATTGGTACACCAATATTTACAGCAGCATTGTTCAAAGTAGACAAATGGTAGAAGCAACACAAGTGTCCATTAGTAGGTGAATCAATAAACAAAAAGTGGTATGCACACATTGGAATAATATTCAGTCATAAAAGTGGAGGATGTCACAATGCATACTACAACATGCACGAACCTTGAAGACATAATGTTTTGGAAAATAACCCAGACACAAAATGACAAATATTGCCTAATCTTTGTTTATATGAAATAATGAGAAGGACATTTCATAGAGGCAGGGAGATTTTATGTTATCAAAGGCTGGAGGGGAGGACAGAGAGGTGGTACTGTTTAATGGGTACAGAGTTTCTGTTTGAGGTAATGAACAATTTGGGGTACTGGATACTGGTGGTTAGCACAACATCATGAACATAATTCAGCTCACTGAATTGTCCCCTTGAAAGTGCTGAAATGGGAAATTATGAGTAATATATATGGAACCACAAGTACAAGTTTTAAAAAAAAGAGAAATATTAGTAGCTTACACTCATGAGAATGGATATTAAAAATAAATAACGGCAAAGATGGAGAAAATCAGAGAGCCCTGTACATTGCTAAAGGGAATGAAAAATGATGCTACATACACCGTGGAAAACAGTTTGGAGGAAACAGAATTGTCACATGACCAGGCTTCTTGGACCTTACACCCAAAACACAAGCCACAGAAGAAAAACAGATAAATGAGGCCTCCTCAAAATTAAACACTTTTGCACCTTATGAGACTTTGTCAAAAGGGTGAAAAGGCAGCTGACTCAGTGGGAGGAAATATTTGGAAATTACATGTCTAATACAGGTTCAATAGCCATGATATTTAAAGTGATGTCACAACTCAACAATAAAAAGACAAATGATTAAAAGACGGGCAAAAGATCTCAATAGACATTTGCCCAAAGAAATACAAATGGCAAAACAAAGAAAAAGAAAAAAGTTCAACATGATTAGGAAACTGCCAATCAAAGCTATAATGAGATATCAGTTCACACCTATTGGATTGGCCAGTACTAAAAAGACAGAGAACTACATGAGTTGGAGAGGATGTGAGATGTAGGGACACTTATTCACTGTTGGTGGGAATGCAGAGTGGCCCAGCCCCTGTGGTAGACGGTTTGGCAATTTCTAAAGAAGTAGAATATAGATTTGCCATGTGAGCCTGCAATACAACTACTGAGTATATGCTGAAAAGCCCTGGGAGCAGTGACACAGAGAGACACACCAATGTTCATAGCAGCATTATTCATTATGCCCCTCATCCTTCAATGCTTCTGCCAGTTTCCCTCACTACTCAGATACCCGCTTCTCAGAGCTTGCCTGTCATCCACTTCATGAGCCCCCTTTTCTCCCAAAACTTCACCCCCCAGCTTCCCTACTTATGCTTCTCCATCACCCTTAAGATTTCCTGACATGCCGTGTATTCTCTTCAGTTTCCTGTTGAATCTTCCATTCTTTCCTACATTATCAGCTCCACAGTGAGAAGGATTTTCCTATCATCACTGATCCAGCCCCACAACAACCCCAGGTTTCTCTATTTTGGGGAGAAATAGAGAAAACTATTGGTTCATTTATGTCATGTGGAAGCCTCAAATGCTGAGTGTCACTGCTTTCCTCAGTAGTCATTATAAGCCTCCAGTTTTTGCTCACTGTCTCCCACAGCATGACTATACATGACTAGAATTATCACCTTAGGGATGCCAGCTGTTTCTCTGGGAAAGGAGATCCATGCTGCTCCCTCAGCGTTCCTTTGAGGTGTGTCATTTAAATTGGAAATCAGGAGTGAGAGATAGTTTGGGATGGGGAGTGGAGATTTTTTGATATTGTCCAAGAGGGATTTCTTCCTGCTCAGAGACTCATACTGCAGCACTCTCACATGGGAATAAAAACCTCTCCAAGTAAAGATATCACTTTTACATTTTTATTATTTATTCTTTTCAAATATACTATTATATAACACTGTTTGTAAGTATATTGTATATCTTCTTCCCAAGGGAGAAAATGCTTTTATTTTTATTTTACATCTATTAAAAATTTAAGTAAAATTTACATTTACTTATAACTTAGTTTTTTTGTTAAATACTCTTGTAAGTTTATATTGTTAAAAGAGTCATTACTGAACTACATATATGTTCAACTTATGTATATAGTAGATATATAGATGAGAAAAATAAAGTTTATACTCATAAGATCAACACAAAAATTATAATGTAAATATATGAACAGATTAATAAAGAAATAAATGAACATACATAAACATATACAGAAGTCTCTTAAGCAGTCTCTTTTATATTAACAATCTCATCAGTAGAGTAGCTTCTCTCATGTTAAGTTTCTGTCAAGAGAAAGTCCCATATTTCCTGTACCCCTCAAGTCCAAACTCTGTGTGACTGAAGGAGGAATTGACTATGGAAGAAATCACTTGTGTGTCTAGGAGGTAAATAGAGAAACTCCAGTCCATGGAGGAAGTTCCGTTGCTCCACTGCCCTCAAAAACTCTCTGATGGAAGAAGTGGAGAGGGTCATTCCTGCCTGGTGGCTCTGCAGGCATGAGGGGAGCCGAAGCTCAGTGCTGCTTGAAGACCGACCCAGGCCCACTGCTGGAGGAGGGACCATCAGGGAGGGGAAGGGATCCCAAACACACTGAGTGTGGAAAAGCACCTGGTGCTCTGGTGGTCCTCAGGACCTCTTCTTGTGCCTTCAGTGTTTTCAGCAACTTCTTCATCTCTTCTTCTTGTTTGGAACATCTGGATCTCTCTTCCTGTAGTTCTTGGACCACTGAAGTTAATTCCTCCATCAACACTGCTCTTGTTCCCTTAGCCTTTCTGTAGGTGTCAATGAGGCTGGGCATTTTTAAAGTCACTTTCTGTAGTCTAGCTTCCTCTAAAGATGACTTAGTCTCTTCATACCTCCTGTTAGCAGCACTCATCTTATCAAGAAGTTGACATTTCTTGACCATCAGTGTAGCTAGTGTGTCCGCAAGCTGTTTTTCATGTTTTATATAAAGTCGGCTTCTAACAGACTGCTCAAGTCTGAACAGGAGGAGACACACCAGAAGGCTGAAGAAGGATTGAAATGCCCCCGGGTCCTCCAGGAGGCTGTGGAGTGTGAGGTATGGAGTAGTGCCATTGCGCTCCATCACCACCTCTCAAAGCTTCCCTAGGATCGTCCAAAAGACCAGCTCCACAGAGCCTACAGGCCCTCTGTGGCACTGAAGCCACCACAGGATTCTGGCCAGTAACCCTGTATCCACAACAAACCTCAGAGAACTCCCCAACATTCTTCCTGGAACCCACAAGCAACTGACAGCCTAGCTGCTCATCAGCGAGTGGTCAGTGGGGAAAGATACTGAAAATAAAATGTGCTTATCTCTATCATATTATTTTTTAAGTATATTTTCTATTATCTTTCTTTTTTAAAAAGATACATAGATCACACACAATGTTACACTGAAAAAAATAAGAGGATGACACTTATCCTCTTAGAGAACTGACATTACATACATGTTAAATCAGATTTATCTTCACTTATTTTTAAAAATCAAATACAGCTTCTCACAATTTCTAAGTTATAAAGAAAATATTGAAAACAATATGGGAAACAAAGTTTAAAAACAAAGACATGCTGTTTCCCTATAGTGGAAATGTTGAGTAAAACATTGCCCCTCTGTGACTCATCTCAAAGAAAGACTTTTACTCAGAGGCAAGCACTTCTGATCAAGGAGTAAATTTCCCACTGCCTCTGCAGGCCCAGATCTTCAAGTGTTTCTGGTCTCAATTGCAAAGTGAAGGAAAATGTCTGCAAAACATCTACAATCTAAAATTCAGAACATGGCTAATTAAAATCAAATTTCTGTACCAGTTTAAATATATTATCTTCAGCTTCTGCTTTTTCCTTTTCTTAAGAGGATTCAATTTAAAAAATTATCTTTTTTTAAAGATACATAAATCACACAATATGTTGCCAGAAAAATATGAGGTTTCCATATATCCCAATCCCCACATTCCCCACTCCTCCCACACCAGCAACTTCTTTCATTAGTGTGGTACATTGATTGCATTTGATGAATACATTTTAGAGCAGTGTTACACAGCATAGATTATAGTTTACATTATAGTGTACCGTCTCGCCCAGTCCATTCAGGCGATAAGTAATGTCCTGCATCTGTTCCTGCATTATCATTCAGAACAACTCCAAGTCCCAAAACTGCCCCCATACCACACTCTATTTCCATCTCCCTGCCTTCAGCAACTTCCATGGTCACTGTCTCCACATCAGTGATTTAATTTCTTGCATTGCTAGAGTCACAATAATTCTATAGTTGAATACCAGTAAATCCACTCTAATCCAAATTTAATTCTTCCATCCTGAGAACCTAGGGATGGCAATGCCCACTCCATCTCTAAATTGAGAGGGGACTTAATCCCACATGGCTGGTGGCCTCACCTCCTTGTTAGCTGACCTGGGTATATCCAACAACCTGTTTTGCAACTCTGCTGAGGCTTAGGGCCCAGGTGGCAAAGGGAAATTCCAGAGATTCAAGTCTCCTGGGCATATACCAACTCCAGTGCCAACCACAGGTTCAGTAAAAGTAACAGAAGAGGCATATATAGAGAAGTCACGTCTGAGTCCAATTCCATCACACGCAGGAGCACAAATTCCAAAGTAGGGCACACTGGCAAGGCACTGAACTCCAGAGCCATCAGCCATGACTGTAGGATGTGGGTGTCTCCAAAGCCTTTAGGAGCACCACTATTTGGAGTTGTATCTACTTTGGCTTTCTCTGAGATCCTGTGAGATGTGCATAAGGGTGAGCCCTCTGATGACCTCCTGACTCTTAGCCATATAAATTCATCTGTCTTTACCATTCCCCCTTTAATTCAAGGTCTTTTTTCTAGTTGCATCATCAGCTGGTGCTTGGTAGTAATCCCTAGGGAGGCTCATCTCCTGGAGTCATGTCCCATGCTGGGGGGTAGGTAATGCATTTGTATGCTGAGTTTGGCTTAGAGAGTGGCCAATTTTGAGCAACATGGAGGCTCTCAGGAGGTAACTCTTAGGCACCCTGCAGCTCTAGGCCAAGTTGAAATTTCAAGTGCACAGACATATAAGCATACTTAGTATCGAAAGCCCATCTTTGGATCATCCTTCTTCAATGTTCTTTGCCCTTCCTCTTGGAGGATTGTTCCTGTGCCATTGGGGAATACAACAGAGCTCCCCAGGATGGAAACTCAGCACTCCCTCAGTTGTTGTGTGAAACTACCCATTACGTCAATACCCAACAAACATCCGAACATGTCTATATACCCTATATGCATGTCCTGGAGAACTTGAATCTCTGGACTGGCCATGTTCCAGCTGGGCTCTGAGCCTCAGCAGTGTTGAAACTCCTACTCTTTGGTTTGTTGGACTTACCCAGGTCAGCTAACAGGGAGGTGAAGATGCTCAACCACCTCACCAGGGAACCGAGAGTGCCTACAACTCCAAACAGGAGAATCACATTCATCAAGCATGCAGTATGTTTTAACATCAGGTAGTGTGATTCCTATGATTTCATTTTCCCTTTCAATATGTCTTTGGCTATTTGGGGAACCTTTCCCTTCCAAAGAAATTTCATACTTACTCTTTCCAGTTCATTTAAAAAATGCTGTGATTTTATTGGGATAGCATTAAAATATGTAGGTCAGTTTGTGTAGGATAGACATCTTAATGATATTTAGTCTTCCTATCCATGAATAGGGAGTATCCTTCCATTTATTTAAGCCTTCTTTAATTTCCTTTAACAGTTTGGTATAGTTTTCTGTGTATAAGTCTTTTACATCTTTAGTTAAATTTATTCCTAGGTGTTTGGTTTTTTATTTACTATTGTAAATGTTTTTTCCCCTTGATTTCCTCCTCAGCTTGTGGACATTATTGGTGTACAGAAATGCTCCCAATTTTTGTGTATTGATCTTATAACCTGCGACTTTACTGAACACATTTATAAGTTCTAAAAGCTTTGTTGTAAATTTCTCAGGGCTTTCTATGTATAGGACCATGTCATCTGCAAATAATGAAATTTTGACTTCTTCCTTCCCAAATTGGATGCCTTTATATCTGTTTCTTGCCTCAGTGCTCGAGCAAGTACTTCAAACACAATGTTAAACAGAAGGGGTGAGAGTGGGCATCCTTGTCTTGTTCCTGATCTTAGAGGGAAAGTTTTAGGATTTCACCATTGTATGTGATGCTAGCACTGGGTTTTTCATATATGCCCTTTATCACGTTCAGAAAGTTTCCTTGTATTCCTATCTTTTGAAGAGTTTTTATCAGGAAAGGGTGCTGTATTTTCTCAAATGCTTTTTCTGCATTTATAGATATGATCATGTGATTTTTTTTTCTTTCGATCTGTTGATATGGTGTGTTACATTGATTGATTTTCTTATGTTGAACCATCCTTGCATACCTGGGATGAAACCCACTTGGCCATGGTGTATCTATATGTCATTTGATGTGTTGTTGAATACAATTAGCAAGTATTTTGTTGAGGATTTAGCATCTAGGGTCATTAGAGAGATTAGACTGCAACGTTCTTTTCTTGTGATGTCTTTGTTTGGCTTTGGTATCAGGGTAATGTTGGCATCATAGAATCAGTTAGGCAATGTTCCTTCTACTTCAATTTTTTGGAAGAGTTTAAGCAAGTTTGGGTTAATTCTTTCCAGACTGTTTGGTAGAATTCACCTGTGAAGTCATCTGGCCCTGGGGTCTTCTTAGTTGGGAGGTTTTTAATGACTGATTCTATCTCTTTATTTGTGATTGGTTATTTGAGATCATCAATTTCTTCTTTGGTCAATGTTGGCTGCTTATATGTTTCTAGGAATTTGTCCACTTCCTCCAAATTGTCCTTCTTGTTGGCATATAGTTTTTCTAAGTATTCTCTTAGGATACTCTTTATTTCTGTGAGGTCAGTGGTGATATCCCCTTTCTCATTTCTTATTTTCTGTGTTTACAGCTTCTCTCTTTTTTCCTTTGTTAGTCTAGCTAAAGGTTTGTCAAATTTATTGATCTTCTCAAAGAACCAGCTCTTTGTTTTATTTTTTCTACAGCTTTCTTATTATCTAGTTCATTTAGTTCTGCTCTGATCTTTGTTATTTCTTTCTTTCTTCTTCCTTTGGGGTTGGTTTGTTGTGGTTTTTTTTTTTTTTTTTTTTCACTAATTCCTCTAACTGTGAATTTAGATCTTTCATTTAACTCTTTCTCCTTTTTTGATATATGAATTTATGGCTAGAATTTCCCACTAGGTACATCTTTTACTGCCTCCCATAAATTTTGATATGTTATATTATTTTCATTATTTGTAAGGTAGTTACTGATTTCTTTAGAGATTTCCTCCTTGGCTCACTGTATATCTAAGAGTGTGTTGCTTAACTTCCATATCTTTGTGCATGATCTGGTTCTCTGGTCCTTGCAGATTTCCAGGTTCCTTCCATTGTGGTCAGAGAAGTTGTTTTGTATGATTTCAGGTTTTCTGAATTCATTGAGACATTTTCTGTGGCCAACAAGTTGTCTGAGTTGGAGAATGATCCATGTGTTCTTGAGAAGAATGTACTTGGGTATAGTGTTCTGTATATATCTATTAGGTCCAGATCCTCTAATATATTATTCAAAGTCTTTCTTTCTTGATTGATTCACTGTTAATATGTTCTGTCTAATGGTGATAATGGTGTATAAAAGTCCACCATTATAATTGTACAGCATATATTCCTCCCCTTAGTTTTTCCAGTGTTTGTCTTATGTATTTTGAGGCACCCTGGTTAGGTGCCTAAATGTTTATGATTGTTCTTTCTTCTTGAAAGATTATCCCTTTTACTAATATACAGTGTCCATCTTTGTCTCTCATGATCATTTTGCCTTTGAAGTCTATTTTGTCCAATATTAGTATAGCTACTCCTGCCCTTTTTTGTTATTGTTTGCTTGTGAGATTGTTTTCCAGCCATTCACTTTCAACCTCCTTGAATCCTTGGGTCTAAGGAGGGATTCTTTTGGACAGCATATGGATGGGTATATTTCCTTATCCATTTTGCAAATCTGTGTCTATTGACTGGTGAGTTTAATCCAGTAACATTTAATGTTATTACTCTCAAGGAATTACTTACATTAGCCATATTTTCTTTGATTTATGTCATATGTTGTTTTTATTTCTCTTTTTGTCTTTTTAGTTGTTCTTACATTCTCTTCCAACCCTGTCTCTAATATTTTTTTTTTCTTTTAACCTGTAGATATCCTTTTAATATTTTTTTTTTTTTTTTTTTTTTTTGGAGAGGCAGAGGAACAGATTTATTACGTGCGGGCCCAGAGGAGAGTCAGTCTCCAAATTCTGAACCCTGTCTTACAGTTTTACAGGTTTATATAGGGTTTTATGTAGAATTAGCATGGCTCTCAACAGGCCAAATTATAATACAAAGAAGCCTGTGTCATTAAACCTGATCCGGAAAAGGCTTAATAAGAATCTTTACTTGAGAGTGGAAAAATTTGTGCAGGACATGCGCCTCATCTTTCATAACCACAGGATATTTTACCAGGGCAGTAATTTCATCTACCTGGGACATAAACTAGAAGCCGCATTTGAGAAATATTTCAAAGAGATTTTTGCAATCCAGGAAACAGACAACATTTCTGGTTTGGAGCCCCTGTGTTAATGTATCCAATTTCTATCTCCCTGTTTCAGTCCTATCAGCAGCTTGCAAATACTATCATAGTGTTGAGAAACAGGAGAGCATGACCTTGCAAGAGACTGTCTAATGGACCACACCTGCCTTTTGCTTCTGTAACTCCCTTGCAAGAATATGACCTTGCAAGAAACTATCTAATTGACCATTCTTGCTTTCTACTTCTGTAACCCCACTTGCATATTACAGTAGGAAATTTGCACACCAACCCAGCAATGCATTAGCCAATAAGTGAGAGCCATGAGAGCCTTTTAATATTTCTTGAAGGGCAGGGTTCTTATTGGCATGCTCTCTTAGCTTCTGCTTATCTGTGAACACTTTGAACTCTCCATCATTTTTGAATGCTGGCTTTGCTGGATAGAGTATTCTTGGCTGGAAATTTTTTTCTGTTTGTACCTTGACTATGTCATACCACTGCCTTCTTGCCTCCATGCTGTCAGATGAGAAATCAGCACTTAATCTTATTGAGCTAACCTTGTATGTGATGGTACTCTTTTCTCTTGTGGATGTCAGTATTTTCTCTTTGTCTTGAATATTGGATAATTTGACAAGTATATGTCTTGAAGTAGGCCTGTTGGGATTTATAATGTTTGGGGTGTGCTGCACTTCCTGGACAGGTACATCCATCTCCCTCAATAGCTTTGGGAGGTTTTCACCGATTGTCTCCTCCAACACCCCTTATGTACCCTTTTCCTTTTCTTCTTCTGGGATGCCTATAATGCATAAGTTTGAGTGTTATGTGTTGTCATTCAAATCCCTAAATCCCTGCTGGATTTTTTCTATCTTTTTATCTATCAATTCTGGTATCTGTTTGATTTCAGATTTACTGTCTTCCACATCACTAATTCTTTCCCCTGCCTCTTCAAATCTATTATCTGCTGAGAGTGTATTTTTGATTCCTTGGATTGTGCCATTCATCGCTGTCATATCTGTTCTCTTTTGTGTTTGTTTAGAGTTTCTTCAGTATGCTCTCCAAGTGATTTCTTAATATCCTTAATCTCTTCCTTCACTTCATTAATTTGGTCCATGATATTTGTTTGGTCAGCTTTGATTAGTTGTTCAATGTTCTGCTCCTCTTCCTGGTTTTTAGTTTGCTCATTGGACTGGGCTATGTCTTCCTAATTATTGGTTATGTTTTGTAATTTTTTGCTGCTGTCTGGTCATCATTTTATCTTGATGGGGTTGTTCAGTTGATTAGCTTTTCACCCTAGTCTTGGGTTTTAATTAGTTGCTATTTTTGTGTCTTTGTTAAGTTTCTCTTTGACATTTTGTTGTTCTTTTTCTATTTCCTTGTTGTTGTCTAAGTTCTCTCAAAGGACACAGATTAGCGCCAGAAAAAGTAAAAGAGGTAAGAAAGGAAAATGTATAATGGTAATATTGATAGTAAAATTTAGCAGAATAACCATGTAAAACCTAGGAGACTTAGTAGTAAACTCATGTAAGCATGTAGAGTTATAGGAATTAAAAGTGGAGTACCTATAATGTAATGGGAATATGAATATGGAGAAGAATATAGTATGAATTATAAAGCCACCATGATGAGGAGAGAGTGGAAAAGAAAAGAAAGGGTAAAAACAGAAAGTCCTTTTTCTGAACTCTGGGAGCCTGCAAGCCCCCTAAAAGAAGCCAGAGAGATGGTGGAGAACCATGGTGTCTGCAGGTCCCCAGGCCAGAGGAAAGGGAGAGCAGGATGCCAGCTAGGATTCTAGACCCACAAATGTCTGGGGTTTTTAAAGAATGGGACAGAAATAAAGAAGGGCAGGTTATTCCAAATATACTTCTGTATTCCACAACAGGAGCAGCTGCCTACACCATAATATACAGGGTACAGGGAATGTACATGAATGAGTATTAAAATGCCACTGCTTCTCTCAGAGCTGAGCCACTTGTGAGTTTGACCCAGTGACCACCTCTGTGGTCCTCCTCAAAGTATGAAGGCTCAGGACTTTCTTGATAATTACACTTTAAAACCCATTCTACAAAGTATTAGGTAGAAATGACACTAAACAACTATGTGGAGAAAGTACATATATATCTATATTATGTGTGTGTATATATGAGTGTATATAGGTGTTTGTATTGTATATAAATAAATAAAAGTATATACATATATATGTGTGCCTTGTATGCACAAAGAAAGGGATAAAAATCCACAAAAAAGCTACTACAATTGGGAAGTAGATTTGACTCAGCTGATAGTGCATCTGCTGACCACATGGGAGGTCCAGGGTTCAAACCCAGGGCCTCCTGACCTGAGGAACTGGCCCACGTGCAGTGCTGATGCATGTAAGGAGTGCCGTACCACGCAGGGCTGTCCCCCATGTAGGGTAGCCCTATGCAGAAGGAGTGCACCGTGTGAGGAGAGCCGCCCCACGTGAAAAAAGTGCAGCCTGCCCAGGAATGGCACCACACACACGGAGAGCTGACGCAGCAAGATAATGCGACAAAAAGAGACACAGATTCCCAGTGCCACTGGCAAGAATGCAAGCAGACACAGAACACACAGGTAATTGACAGAGAGAGCAGGCAATGGGGGGGGAAGGGGAGAGAAAAAAAAGCTACTATAATTAATAGACAAGTTATCAAAGTGGTGGTACACAAGATTAATATGTGAAGATCAAAAGCATTTCTACACACGACTTATGTGCTGAGGAGAAAACCAGAAAAAAAAATTTCATTTATTATAGCAACTAAAACAATCAAATATTTAGGAATAAACTTAGCCAAGTACTCAGAAAACTACAAAACATTACTAAAAGAACCCGAAGAAGAATTAAATAAATGGCAGGACATTTGGTATTCATGGCTTGGAAGACTAAATATCATTAGGGTGTCAATTTTACCCAAACTGATTTACGGATTCAACACAATCCCAATAAGAATCCCAACACCCTTTTTGAGGAAATAAAAAAGCCAATAACCGAATTTATTTGGAAGGGTAAGGGGTCCAGAATAGCCAAAAATGTCTTACAATGGACCAGTTTTTATTGATCTTTTTCTCCTGGTTGTTCCTCCCAAGAATATCCTTTTCCCATTATTGCAATGTTCCACCTCACTCATTTGTAACTTCCTGGAAAAAGACCATGGCTTTAGGCATTTTGTGGAATTACCCCATAAGAAATTTATTTGACCAAGGTGCCAGATATAAGACATGATATGTAAACTTGCTTGATTATGTTGTGCTGAAAAAAAAACAAGTTCATAAAGGGAATGCAGAGCTAGTTATTGTATTAATGCAGGAGCAGCACCACGAGGTTTCTGCTCAAAAGTTTGAGTTGTGAGTGCAGCTTATATGTCTGCTTGAGAAAAAGGGAAGGTATGGGGGGAATGGGGAGAGATAAGGGGACACGATTTAGTCTTGTATGTGCTGTCCATGCTTTCCATGCTTCCTGTACATTACAAGGCTGTGGGGCTCTTTGAACAGGGTGTCCTTGGGGCCGTGTGATAATCAGCAAGCAGGACACTGAAGTAAGATTGTGGCCCTCTGGTGAGGATCAGCAGGCCTTGCTGGTGTCAGCTTGACTTCTCCTCAGGCTAGGGCTGGGGATTTTATCAGTACTGCAAAGGATTGTGGGTATGCCAGCTCACTTCAGTTAACCTCCATTTCTTCTTTATAACTCCCTGGATAAAATGGAAGCTCAATAAATCAAGATGGTTAGTAAAATCATTAATCGTGCCAATTTCACAATTATAAATTTATAGCATTGCTTTAACACTACCTGGAATTTCATTAAACCATTCAAACTGAATTTCATAGGTACATGGACATTATTGGCAGCAAGAGGGAGCCAGGCTGGTTTGTAAGGGAATAAAACGGGTTGCCCCAGAAAACTCTTACTCAGGTTCTACCCTAGAGAGTATTTCCTATACTTGGGTTTGGTGAAAATTGCAATACAGTAGATATATACTAAGATGCTTTACCCTCAAGCACTTGCCCCCCAAATCCACACTAGTCAAAACTCTCCAGTGCCACAAATGAGCTGTCCTAATAGTCCCTCTGACACTAAGACCCTAACATCACTGATCTGGGGATGAGTAATAGATGTATGGAATATTACATAGAAATTAAAAGAAAAACAGGTGGCCATGTCTAAGAATTATCCCAATAAATTAAACAGAATACCCAGGGACTGGATGTCGTGCCTGAATCCCCTTGCTGTTTAGAGGCCAGGGTGTTAGAGGGTGCATAGCCCTAGATTATTATGGACTCTGAAGAAGGGTCTGTGGCTTCACTAACCCATCCTGCTTCATGTGGGGAGACAGCACTGATCAAGTTCATCTTGGTCTGGATCAGCAGGGACCATGGTGCCATTCTACTGACTAAACAGAGAGTGCAAATCAAAGTTTTCAGCTGTTTAAATTTGATTTTCCTGGCTTTTCCCATCCTAAAGGGGCAGACTGGCTGTGACTAGGATTGGGAATCCCAGTTTCATTTTTTCCATCCTTGCCCCACCAAAATCCTAGTTTTATACTGGATTCTTGGTTGGTAGAATGCTTTACACTTCACTGGCTCCAAACTCAGGAATTACAAAATAAGTACAACCTTGATCATAATACAACAGGGAACCAAGGGATGCACAGTTGTATAAATGGACAGAGAGGTCCCCGTGGATCCTGTGGTTTTACTTTTTCACAGCAGAGAAGGACCATTGGCACAACGATCCAGAACAGTATGAGAAACCTTCCCTGCCAGAGACAATAGAGTTGTCATTTCAGAAGAAAGTGCCTTTCCCTACTGACCTGTGGCTGCATTGTCAAGAACTCAGGTGCCAGCTCTCTTACTTGGGTTCCACTGAGTTTGTTAATCCACTAGGCAGCAAAATATGAAGAAGGAAAACTAAGCCATCAAACCTCCTCTGATCCTCTCTTCATTCTACTTCCTGCCCTGCTGTTCCTCCTTCACAAACTGAAGTCCAGTTCCCATTCCTCATTTCCTCCTGTCTTTCCTGTACAAAATTCACCACTTTTACCCATAAATAAATCTTTTAACATTAATGAGCTCCCATAAATATATTCAATGAGTGTGTTTGCTTTTATATGGAACTAAGAAGAACTGGACCTTGACTTCCTTTGAGGAACTTTTTCCAGTAATTCTCTGACAGCTTAGTATTCAAGTAATTCTGATCACTTTTTCCCAAATTCTCCTAAAGGTACTTCTTAAATATATTTTTGAAACATCTCAGTAATCTGTTCTAAGCTTGTGACAGTTTGAAGCTTTTTTGTGAATCCCATAAAAGATTATGTTCTTGGAACTAATCCATTCCTGTGGGTGCAGGACCCTGTGATTGGACTGGATTCACCGGGGGGGTGGGGTGTCTTTGTTGTTGTTGTGTTAAGATTTATTTATTTATTTCCCCTTCCCTCCTCCCATAGTTGTCTGCTTTCTGTGTCCATTTGCCGTGTGTTCTTCTGTGTTTGCTTGTATTCTCATCAGCGCACTGGGAATCTGTCTCTTTTTTTGTTCCATAATCTTGCTGCATTGACTTTCTGTGTGTGTGGCGCCACTCCTGGGCAGGTTGCACTTTTTTCGCATGGGGCAGCTCTCCATGCAGGACACATTCCTTGTGGGAGTGGGGCTCCCACTATGCAGGGGACACTCCTGTGTGGCACGCCACTCCTTGTGCGCATCAGTACTGCGCATGGGCCAGCTCGCCACATGGGTCAGGAGGCCCTGGGTTTGAACCCTGGACCTCCCATGTGGTAGGTGGATGCTCTATCTGTTGAGCCAAATCCACTTTCCACTGGGGGGTCTTCGACTGGAGTCCTTCAGTGAGGCTTAAACAGGGTGCATCTAGGCCCTCTTGGTGGAGTATTTTATAAATGGGAGAAACATGCAGAGGCACACAGAGAAAAACATCTTCCATTTACTGTCATGTGACAGAGGACTCCAGGATCTCCTAAGCCGAGAAAGCGAAATCACAAGAGTCTGAGAGAGAGGCTGAGGCTGGACTCGACTCAGTAGAGCAGCCCAGAGTGAAGAGCTGTATTCCAGCAGAGATGACCCATATGCCTGGTTGCCCCAGCTGAGCTGGGGAGAACCTGAGCCTGGAGGAGAAAGCAGAGTCCAGTGGCCTTTAGCCCTGACACGTGGCAGGAGTCCTGGATCTGCTAGCAGCCAACTTTTTGAGAGATGGCATCTCTGATGATTACTTGATCTGGACATTTTCACAGCACTGGAAATGTAAGATTTTACCTTAATAAATTCCCATTACAAATGCCAAACCATTTCTGGTATTTTTGCATTGGCACCCATTAGCACACTAAAACAACACTTCCTATCTCCTCTTTTGATACACTTCACTGCTCTCTGGCCCATTTTTTTCTATTGATGACATTTCCATCACTTCCATCTCTACAACTATCATCTGGAGTTTATTTCTGAAATTTTATCTCTGTGTGACTGTATGTTATAAAAATACAAACTTAAACATAAGAAACTCTCCTCCTTTGAACATAAGGGAAGAAACTACCTTCAGACTCCCATCTTAGTATTTACTTTAGAAAACCAACACTTGTAAGCAATGCCTCCTTCTTTGTCCTTTAGAAATGTATATAAAGCAAATTTCCCCACAACACAGGGTCTCCTCAAGGAAGGAAGCCATTTGAATAAAATGCAATCAAAATATCTCCCATTTTATGGTAAAGGAAGAGTATAAGTCCTGGAGGTAGTGGTGGGGACTGTTCCTGTCTCCAAATTGTGAACCTACCTCTCATCTGAAGATAAAGAGATACCTTGAGAATGTGTATGTAATGGGTTGTGTCTGCTTAGCTACACACAAACCATGAGGTTTCTTTCTGTTTCTGCAAACTCTTGTGGATTGCCTGCGATGCATCCTGTTCTGGTTTAATGCTTTATTCAATAAATGCTTTATTCAATTTATGTAATGCTTTATTCAATAATAAAAGTGTTTTTCTTTCTCTTCTACTTTTGTGGACAGTTTTCTGGGTTGAGAGATTATTTTATTTTTATTTCTTTTTCCCCAACAGTTACAGGCACCTAAATTAAAATATAACAATGAAAATGGAGGAGGGAGGGGGCAAGATGGCGGCTGAGTGAACTTCCCGGTTACTAGCTCCTGGGGGGAATTGGCCGGGCGGCGTCGGAGACTCTTTGGGACCGGGCTGTTTTGGGATTTTTCCTGGTCTGGAGGTGTCTGGACATCGATTTGGAGGGAAGGTAACAGAGAGGATCCGTCTGTGAAATATACACGGAGATCCCAGCTATTGTGGAGGATTCCCTCCTTGGGTAGGCGGAGACGAGGCAGCTAGCACTGCGCCGAGCCCCAGCGGGTGGGCGGCGGGCGGGCGGCGGGTGGGGGAGCCGAGCCCACCCGAGCTGCGGCGGGCGGGGAAGCCGTGCCCGGCCGAGCCCAGCCAAGCCGCGGCGGGCGGGGTAGCTGAGCCCAGCCGAGCCCAGCCGAGCCTGGCTGCGGGGTTTCTGTTCTTTGTGGTTTTTTTTGTTTTGTTTTGTTGTTTTTTTAAAATCCTCTCTTTCTTCTCCCCAGTATTCTTCTTTTTCTATTTTATCTTAACAATACAATAGGTCCTGCAGGAAACACCTCACATTTGCTGGGTTTCCTTATCCTCCACTGCCTCATTTCTCTGTGAATAGATTTAGCCTATATACACTATCCCCTTTCCCCTACAACTTGATATCCTCCACCATCTGCTATCTCTCCTATATTCCACCTCCCTTTCTTTGATCCACAAAGTGTCTAACTCTTAATTTCTAATACCTTTGTTTAGTTTTCCATCTGGTATTCATCCCTGAAACTATTACCTTTCTTTTCTCTTTCCCTCTCTCATGAAAACATTAGCTTCTTAGTATGTACCATATTCCTCCCATGTTCAGTCGTCTACCTCATTATAGGTACTTTCCTACTACTATAACTGTACACAATTTACATGATCTAACCTCCATCCTCCCAGAACTCATATTGTTGCTTTGTTAACATATATCACCAATACTACTTCACACTTTTTCCTTCCTTACACAATTGCCTTATCCCAGCACCAATACTTTCCTTTAAAGTGAGCTTAACCAGCAATAAGAAATTGGAATAAGAAGAACAAAGTGACAAAGAGAAGATATAACAGTTACGCAAAAACAACAGCTAATTAATCTCCAAGACTAGACAAAGAAGCTAAGGAACTGATTAAACCCGTCAAGAAAAAATGTTGACAAGACAGCAACAAAAATCTACAAACCAAACAAGTAATCAGGAAAACATGGCTGAATCCAATCAAGAAACTAAAAATCAGGAAGGGGAGCAGGACTTCACACAAGCAATGAAAGATCTCAGAACATTTATCACCGACAAATTTGATGAAGTAATGAACGAGGTTAACAACATGAAGACATCACTTGGAGGGGAAATTGCAGACATACGCAAAAAGATAACAGATATGATGGGAATGAACACCACTGTTCAAGAAATCAAAAATACACTTGCAGCAAATATCAGCAGACTAGAAGAAGCAGAGCAGAGAATTAGTGATGTGGAAGACAGTACATCAGAAATCAAACAGATAGTAGAAGGGGTCGATGAAAAGATAGAAAAAATCCAGCTAGGACTTAGGGACCTGAATGACAATGCAAAATGCTCAAACATACGTATTATAGGCATTCCAGAAGGAGAAGAGAAGGGAAAGGGGTCAGAAGGAGTGTTGCAGGAAATAATGAGTGAAAACTTCCCAAATCTACTGAAAGAGACAGATGTACATATCCAAGAAGCACAGCGCACTCCACTGGTCATAAACCCCAACAGGCCCACCCCAAGACATATACTTGTCAAATTATCCAATGCTCAAGACAAAGAAAAAATTCTAAAAGCAGCAAGAGAAAAGAAAACCATCACATACAAGGGAAACTCCATAAGATAAGTACTGATTTCTCTTCTGAAACGATGGAGGCAAGAAGGCAGTGGTATGATATAGTCAAGGTACTAAAGGAAAAAAATTTCCAACCAAGAATACTCTATCCAGCTAAACTAGCATTCAAAAATGATGGAGAGTTCAAAATATTCACAGATAAACAGAAACTGAAAGAGTATATCAACAAGAAACCTCCACTTCAAGAAATTCTTAAGGGAGTTCGGCAGGAAGAAAGGAAAAAACAGGACAGTCAGAGATGGAGGAGAGTGTAAGAGTAACAAGAAAGACAAAAATAGAAGGGGAAAATAAAATAATACAAACAAAATATAACAAACACAAATCCAACCAAAATATGGCTACCTTAAATAATTCTCTGAACATAATAACACTGAATGTCAATGGATTAAACTCACCTATCAAAAGATTCAGACTGGGACACTGGATAAGGAAATATGACCCATCTATATCCTGCCTACAAGAGACACATCTTAGACCCAGAGACTCATGGAGATTGAAAGTGAATGGCTGGAAAACAATCATACAAGCAAACAACAACCAAAAAAAGGCAGGAGTAGCTATATTAATATCAGACAAAATAGACTTTAAATGCGAAACAATTGTGAGAGACAAAGAAGGATACTATATTTTAGTGAAAGGGACAATCTGTCAAGAAGATTGAACAATCATAAATATTTATGCTCCTAACAAGGGCGCCTCTAAATATGTGAGACAAACGCTGGATAAACTAAGTGAAAAAATAGATGCATTTACAATTATAATGGGGGATTTTAATACACCACTATCAACTCTGGACAGAACATCTCAAAAGAGAATCACTAAAGAAACAAAACATTTGAACAGTATATTAGAAAAGCTGGATCTAATAGACATATATAGATCATTACACCCAAACACAGCAGGATATACATTTTACTCAAGCGCACATGGAACATTCTCCAAGATAGACCATATGCTAGGCCACAAAGAAAGGCTTAATGAATTCAGAAAGATCGAAATCATACAAAACAATATCTCTGACCACAGTGGAGTGAAGCTGGAAATTTGCAAGGGATGGAAGCCCTTGCTTCACACCACAATTTGGAAATTAAACAGCACACTCTTAGAAAAACAGTGGGTCAAAGAGGAAATCTCAAAAGAAATCAATGACTACCTTGAAACAAATGATAATGATAACACAACATACCAAAATTTATGGGATGCAGCAAAAGCAGTACTGAGAGGGAAATTTATAGCCATAAATTCACATATCAAAAAAGAAGAAAGAGCAAAAATTGGAGAACTGCACTTTTGACGGAATTAGAAAAACAACAACAAAGTAACCCAACAGAAAGAAGAAGGAAGGAAATAACAAAGATAAGAGCAGAACTAAATGAAATAGAAAATAAGAAAGCACTTGAAAAAATAAACAATACCAAGAGCTGGTTCTTTGACAAGATCAACAAAATTGACAAACCTTTAGCGAGAGTAACAAAGAAAAAAGGAGAAAAGATGCAAATACACAAAATAAGAAATGAGAAAGGTGATATCACCACTGACCCCACAGAAATAAAGACTATCATAAGAGGATACTTTGAAAAACTATATTCCAACAAAAATGACAATTTAGAGGAAATGGACAAATTCCTAGAAACACATAAGCAGCCCATACTGACGAAAGAAGAAATTGATGATCTTAACAAACCAATCACAAGCACAGAGATAGAATCAGTCATTAAAAATCTCCCAACTAAGAAGAGCCCAGGGCCAGACGGCTTCACAGGTGAATTCTACAAAACATTCCGGAAAGAACTAACACCAATCCTATTGAAACTATTCCAAAAAATCGAAACAGAAGGAACATTGCCGAACTCCTTTTATGATGCCAACATTATCCTAGTACCAAAGCCAAACAAAGACACCACAAGAAAGGAAAATTACAGACGAATTTCTCTAATGAACCTAGATGCAAAAATACTTAACAAAATACTTGCTAATCATATTCAACAACACATTAAACGAATTATACACCATGACCAAGTGGGATTTATTCCAGGTATGCAAGGATGGTTCAACATAAGAAAATCAATCAATGAGATACACCATATAAACAGATTGAAGGAAAAAAATTACATCATTATATCTATAGATGCAGAAAAGGCATTTGACAAAATACAGCACCCCTTCTTGATAAAAACACTCCAAAAGATCGGAATACAAGGAAACTTTTTGAACATGATAAACAATATATATGAAAAACCTACAGCCAACATTGTTTACAATGGCGAAATCCTGAAATCCTTCCCTCTAAACTCAGGAACAAGACAAGGATGCCCATTGTCTCCACTCCTATTTAACATTGTCTTGGAAGTACTTGCTCGAGCACTGAGGCAAGAACCAGATATAAAAGGCATTCAAATTGGAAGGGAAGAAGTCAAAATTTCATTATTTGCAGATGACATGATCCTATACATAGAAAACCCTGAGAGATCTACAACAAAGCTGCTAGAACTCATAAATGAGTTCAGCAAAGTCGCAGGTTATAAGATCAATGCACAAAAATCAGTAGCATTTCTGTACACCAATAATGAGCAAGATCAGGAGGAAATCAAGAAACAAATACCATTCACAATAGTAAATTAAAAAATCAAATACTTAGGAATAAATTTAACTAAAGAGGTAAAAAACTTATACACCGAGAACTATACAAGACTGTTCAAGGAAATCAAAGAAGACCTAAATAAATGGAAGAATATTCCTTGTTCATGGATAGGAAGACTGAATATTATTAAGATGTCTATCCTACCAAAACTGATCTACACATTCAATGCAATTCCAATAAAAATCAACACAGCCTTCTTTAAGGAACTAGTAAAACTAACTATGAAATTTATTTGGAAAGGAAAGAGGCCCCGAATAGCCAAAGACATATTGAAAAAGAAAAACGAAATAGGAGGAATCACACTTCCTGACTTCAAAACATACTACAAAACTACAGTAGTGAAAACAGCATTGTATTGGCATAAGGAGAGACACACCGACCAATGGAATCGAATTGAAAGTTCAGATATGGAACCTTAAGAATATAGCCATATAATATTTGATAAAGCCACCAAACCCTCTCAACTGGGAGAGAATGGCCTATTCAACAAATGGTACCTGGAGAACTGGATAGCCATATGTAGAAGAATGAAAGAGGATTACCATCTCACACCTTATACAAAGATCAACTCAAGATGGATCAAAGACCTAAATATAAGAGCCAAGACCATAAAGATCTTGGAAAGCAGTGTAGGGAAACATCTACAGGACCTTGTAATAGGAAATGGCTTCATGAATATCACACCAAAAGCACGAGCAGCAAAAGAACAAATAGATAAGTGGGACTTCCTCAATATTAAAGCCTTCTGCACCTCAAAGGAGTTTGTCAAGAAAATAAAAAGGGAACCCACACAATGGGAGAAAATATTTGGCAACCATATATCTGAAAGAGACTTATAACTTGCATATATAAAGAACTCATATATCTTGAAAACAAAAAGATAAACAACCCATTTAAAAAATGGGAAAAAGATTTAAACAGACACTTCTTCAAAGAAGAAATACAAATGGCTAAAAAGCACATGAAAAAATGCTCCAAATCTCTAGCTATCAGGGAAATGCAAATAAAAACTACAATGAGATACCATCTTACTCCCATAAGATTGGCAGCTATGAAAAAAACAGAAGAATACAAATGCTGGAGAGGATGTGAAGAAAGGGAAACACTCATCCACTGCTGGTGGGAATGCAGAAGGATCCAACCATTCTGGAGGACAGTTTGGCAGTTTCTCAAAAAACTAGCCATAGATTTGCCATATGACCCAGCAATACCACTGCTGGGTATATACCCATCAGAACTGAAAATAAGGACACAAACCGATATATGTACACCAGTGTTCATAGCAGCATTGTTAACTATCGCCAAAAATTGGAATCAATCCAAATGTCCATCAACAGATGAGTGGATCAATAAAATGTGGTATATACACACAATGGAATACTACTCAGCTGTAAGAACAAATACACTACAATCACACGTGATAACATGGATGAACCTTGAGAATCTTATGTTGAGTGAAGCAACCCAGGCATTGAAGGATAAATACTACATGACCTCAATGATATGAAATAAGCAAACTGCCTCAGAGAGCTAGAGTGTGGAAAAGAGGCTTACAGGAAATCGGGGGGTGGAGGAAGGATGTGAGTTAACGTCTGCAGGGGGGGAATCTGTGATGAGCTGGCGGTAAGTATGAGCACAAAGAAGGGACAAAATGGGGGCAAGGGGTTGCCTTTGGATGGGGCTTTGTGGGTTGGAGGGGGGCTGGGCATGGGCAGAGGGGTAATATTATCCAAAAAATGGGGGGAGGGAGGGGCAACATAGGAACATGGGAGAGTGTCAGGTGTTTGTTGAGAACAAAATGTTGAGAAATTCGTATCAAAGTATAAGTAGGAGGTTTACCTGTTTAAGATGCTCAGGGGGTAAGGTCTGATGCGGGACGGACTCCAGGGGAATAGCTGAAGGCTCATTATGCCAAGGTGGGTAGTACCATTGGGAAGAGATCCAAGAAGTGAGAGTTGGGGGGAACCCACATCCTGGAGAAGACTAATGCCATCAAATAGAGAGAACTGTATCTCTCATGAGAAAGGATGGCTCCCAGGGCAACAGGGCAGTTGAGAAAGTCAGGCCCTGAATACTGCTGCAAGTATCTCTGGACATGGCTTCTTGGGAAATGGAGATTGGCTGGTGTTGTGGACCCCAAGGGGAGGGGAAAATGGATGTGGAATGGATGGAACCAAGGTAAATATGGGGGCAAGAGAGGAGTTTTGTGAGAGTACATGAGGATGAATAAAAAACATGTAATATTACACCAAAAACATATAGGGGATGACAGACTAATAATGTAAACCATTAGGCAAAACATAGGATAACTAAAAAACTTAGAAAACTGTACAACCTAATGTATGGACCACATAGTAAGTACAGCTGTCACCTTGTTTGAAAGCTATTGTCTCGAAATCTCTACATCAGTTTCAGGAAATATGATATGAATAAGTTAAAAGATTATCGCTGCGGAAGGGAAAAGGTTTTATGGTGGATCTGGGGAAGTACTGTATATTGTATATATGAATTTCGGTGATCTAAGACTCTTGTGAAGCTGACAATTTGTTGGGATTCACTTTACAGGAAGTTTTGGATCACAGAGTGACTCAACAATGGCAGTGGAGGAATACTGATATAGGATGTTATTGAGAGGATATATAGGGTTGACAGGGAGTTATACAGGGCATATACCCAGGGTATATAGTAATGCCTAGATATACTCATAGTGGAAACAATTAAAAACAACAGCTGAGGGGGTACTGGGCCCCTGGCCTGGGGGTCACTGTCGTGGACCCTGGAGGAGCAGTGGCAGTCCCCCAGGTGCAATGGCAAGAACCAGGAAGGAAGGAGGGCCCAACAGTGGGCTCCTGATACTAATGGCTATGCTTTTGAGCCTGTACACCTACAATAAGAACAAGGCCTAGAGTAGCACTGTGCCTTGGAGTTTCCTCCTGACAGCCTTCATGTTACTCAAATGTGGCCACTCTCAAAGCCAAATTCATCATGTAGATGCAGTGCATTCCCCCCAGCGAGGGACATGACACCCGGGGATGAGCCTCCCTGGCACCGAGGGACCACTACCACATACCAGCTGAAGATGCAACTAGAAAATGACCTTGAATTAAAGGTTCAATACAGATCAGCAGAATATCCCTGTCTACATATAATAACATGACTTCAAAATGCTGCTTGACCTAATGTAAGGGGGAAATGGAAAGGAGAAATGAGATTATAAGGCTATGAGTCTCTAAAAAAGAGTCTGGAGGTTGTCAGAAGGAATGCCCTTATGCACAACTGAGCAGAGTCTGAGAGACAGATAAAGTAGATACAACCCCAGGTATTGGTTCTTTTGAGGGATAAAGAGACCCACGGGTTCTATGGTCATGGCAGATGGGGTTCACTGCCATGGCAGAAGGCCCTTCTTTGGAGCCTGTGTTTCTGCGTGATGGAATTGGACTCAGAGGGGATCTCTTTTCACAAGACTTCCATGCTACTTTATTGGAATTGTAATAGGTGCTGGGGTTTAAGATATATTTAGGGGATTTGAATCTCTGGACTGATAATATGACACCCAGGCCCAGAGCCTCAACAGACTTCAGCTCCTACACTTTGATTTATTGGACTTTCCCCACTCAGCTAACATGGAGTTGAAGAAGGTCAACCACCACACCATGGAGCCTAGAGTGTCTACAACTGAAAGCAGGAGGAGTGCATCCAGTATCCATATGGAATCTAAGCCCCCA
Source organism: Dasypus novemcinctus (assembly GCF_030445035.2). Classification (NCBI taxonomy): domain Eukaryota; kingdom Metazoa; phylum Chordata; class Mammalia; order Cingulata; family Dasypodidae; genus Dasypus; species Dasypus novemcinctus. The sequence goes on along the minus strand of NC_080693.1, from coordinate 8,188,822 downwards.
CTTGACATAGATGTGCAATGGACACAACTAATCCAATGTCCACAGAGAAAATGTGGAATGAGTGTGGGAAGGGTAGCCATGGTGGCTGCTGGGTTTGGGGAATGGGAGGAAGAGATGAGATGTGGAGCCGGTTTTGGGACGTCGAGTTGTCCTGGGTGGTGTTTCACAGACAATTATGGGACATTGCAGATCCCCCCAGGGCCCACTGGATGGAACATGGGAGAGTGTGGGCTATGATGTGGATCATTGACTATGGGGTGCAGTGATGCTCAGAGATGTTCTTACCAGGTGCAATGGATGTGTCACGATGATGGGAGCAAGTGTTGCCGTGGGTGGAGTGGGGGTTGGGGATGGTGGGGTTAAATGGGACCTCATATTTTTTTAATGTAATTTTTAAAAATAAATAATTAAAAACAAAAACAAAAACAATGAAAATGACCGATTTTCTTGGCATCCAGGAATTAATGTTTGAAATTCCCTGTCTACACTGAAACTGCTTGACAGAGTCCTTTTGACCCGTGTGCATGATTCCAATTCAGTGACACGAGGATGTCGAGAAAATAGTTTATTAGCAAAGGCCAGCCCATTGCAGACCTGAGGACATTAATTTCCTCAAATCAGTCTCCCCAAGCTGAAAGCTGGGCTGAGCATTATGTGATTTTGTGGGGCTGGTTTAGTATATTGAGGCTGATTAAGTGAGATTGGGTGAGGTAGGAGGAGGTCTTAGCTGAGCATATGCTATTTAAAACATACTGAATTGGAAAATCTGTTAAAGTCGTTCATTGTATTAAATTAAGAAGAGAGTGTGAAAGCCTTTCATTCTGATAATGTTTTTTCCCCTATTTCTAAGTTTAATTTTCTCAGTGTTTTGTGTTTGCATTGGGAATACATTTATATTCTCAAAATATATGTTATGATGTGATTTGAAATTAAATAAAAGAAGAACATACTTGGTCATACATTGCATGTAAGAAAATGGAGGTGCAATGGTAGCTGTATGTGTTTTTTACTATTTTAATGAAGGAAAGTTAACTTTTAGGTCAGGCTTCTCTTAAGTGCACATGTTCCTGCTGACAGAACCAGTTTATTCCAGTTATAAAGTACAAGACCAAATCAAGCTATATTCTGGATCTTGGATTAGATCATCTAATCATCTCCTTACTATATATAAGATGAGAAAAGTTTCCTACCAATATGCATAAAGGGGATGGTGTTTTTTTTAAAGATTTATTTATTTATTTATTTATTTATTCCCCACCCCCATTTGTCTGTTCTCTGTGTCTATTTGCTGCGTTGTCTTCTTTGTCCGTTTCTGTTGTTAGCAGCTCAGGAATCTGTGTTTCTTTTTGTTGCATCATCTTGTTGTGTCAGTTCTCCATGTGTGTGGCACCATTCCTGGGCAGGCTGCACTTTCTGTCGCATTGGGCGGCTCTCCTTATGCGGCGCACTCCTCGCGCGTGGGGCTCCCCTACGCAGGGGACACCCGTGTGGCACAGCACTCCTTGCATGCATCAGCACTGTGCATGGGCCAGCTCCACACTGGTCAAGGAGGCCCGGGGTTTGAACCGCGGACCTCCCATGTGGTAGGTGGACGCCCTAACCACTGGGCCAAGTCCGCCACCGGGGGATGGTGTTTTTAAACCAAGAAAAAAGAAACTTCTGTAGGAAATCAGTAGGAAAGGTTGCTTCTGTCAGGATTTAGTCAAGCAATAGCTTCAGCACCACACAAACACAATTGAGCATTGTTATTCTCTCTGCACTGAGCACTATTATCCTCACTCACCACCTTCCAACCCCATCCACCACTCTCTCATTTCCTTCAGTGTCAGTTTAAATGTTAAACCTTCAGAATTCCTCTCTTCCCCCTGGCACTATGTTAGTCTTCCCATGTCCATACATCTGGTGATGACATTTCTCATCTATATTTATTTGTGTTTTTCCCAATGTTTTCTCTCTCCCTCTTGGGACTCACTGCAGCAAAATGGACCTCAGAATCCTAATATAAGGCAGATTCCCATCCAACCATTACATATGACTTAAATTCCAGAGTAATTTCTTTTCTACAATAACCTCACTGGCTCCCTGATAGCCTGACTCCAAATATCTACATTCAGATCATTATTTACACAGTAAAGGAGGTCCATCACTCCTGAGGAAACTTCTTTCAGGTACTCACCAGAGCCAAAATATAAAGAGAATCGAGGGACACTGGGTCATTATTGAAGATGCTGTCAGTACATTCCAGGGCTCAAAGCTGCTTTCTTGCTCTAGAAAAATCAGATGGGATGGTTACTATTTATGCTGCTAATAACCTCATTAAGCATGTGAGGCAGGCCATATCCTGTGTCAGTGTCACAGAAGAAAAATGTAATCAAATTACACCAAAAAACACATATTTCCCTCTAATTATATAAAAGAGGTAGATACAGTTAATGAAAATAGGTTATGTCCTTTCATTCTGTAATTCATATATGACCAAAGCAATATTCACGTCTCTATCCAGAGGTCTCAGTCTTGTGGATTCAGGGTTTGGGGCAGTGATATGCAGTGCTTTCAGAAAGAAAAGCAGTGCTGCTTTTTATTTCCAGGGAGACGAGTAAAACAACCAAGTCTCTCATGCTGGAGTGTCAGTATTGCTCTTTATAAGTATAATAGTTATGTGGCCAATACCAATATATTGGTCAATGCAAATATATTTTTCATGCTTTTATATGACAGTTTACTAAACAAGGAAAATACCACACAATATATGTCTCTTCATTTCAGACTTACCTGATGTCCTAAAGGATGTACAATCCTATAAGCCGGTTCAGTAAAATAAAATGGCTGCCTTCATTGGGCATTGCTGGGAATGGACCGCCTTTCCCAGAAGGGTTTTCCAGAAGTCAAAAACAATTGTTCTCCAGGGACTTTCTGAGAAAATGGAACACATCCTAAAGAGCTGCAGATAATCAATACTTGGTGATAAAAATTCCTTTGGTCCTGTAGAGCTAGCTTAGCAGAACAGACAAGCAAACCATAGTATTCAAGGTATAACTGCTCCCCACATTGTAAGACACCCCCTATGTAAAACTGAAGCAACATCAGCCAAAAACAACATTGCTTCATTTGCTTCCACCTTCTCCTTATATGATTTTCCCTTTTCCACTTCCTCTCCAGAGCACCCTTCTGTTTTCTGAATCAAATGATCCTGATTCATGAACCATGTAATATAGTATATGTGATGGTTAGACTATTGTGTCAACTTATCAAAGTAATTGTGACCAGTTGTTTGGTCAAGCAAGCAGTGGGTTAACTGTAATGTAAGGGCATTTATGGACTTTAGTCACCATTGACTTTACTACTCTAGTAAATCATAGATAGCTGTTTACAATTATATCAATCAGGCAGATTGCCATCAGCAATGAGTGACCCTTTATCCAATCACTTGAATACCTTAAAAGGGGAAGTGATGCCAGCATTGAGTGAGAATTTCCCAACTCATCTATGGACAGCTAACGACTCCCAGAACTCATCAAGAACCTTCAGTGGAAGAGAGGTTCAACTATGGCAGGAGAGGAACACTGGTGTGGGGTGTTATTAATGGGGGGCACATGGTTGAGAAGGAGTTCTCCAGGGCATGTATACAGGGAACATAAAAATGTCTGGATAGCAGTTACGAACGACAACTGAGGGAGTGCTGAGTTCCTAGCCAGGGGAGCTCTATCACATTCCCCAATGGAACAGCAACAATCCCCCAAGTGCAATGGCAAAGACCAACAAAGAAGGATTTTCCAACAATGAGCCCTTGATACTGATGACTATGCTTATGAGTCTGTGTGCCTGAAATATGAACTAGGCCTAGAGCTGCAGGGTGCCTAGGAGTTACCTCCTGAGAGCCTCCATGTTACTCAAATGTGGCCACACTCTAAGCCAAACTCAGCGTGTAAATGCATTAAATTGTGCCCAGTGTGTGACATCACTCCTGGGGATGAACCTCCCTGGTGCTGAGGTATTACTACCAAGCACCAGCTGGTGCTATACATAGAAAGAGACCTTGAATGAAAGGGTCAACTCAGACCAGCAGAATATCTCAGCCCATATGTAGGATCATGTGTTAAAAACTGCTTTTTGACCTTGAATAAAATGGGGAAATGGCAAAGACAAATGAGTTTATATGGCTAAGAGTCTTCAAAAAAGAGTCAGGGGGTCATCAGAGGGGTTATGATTATGTACTCCTCAGGGACCCCAGAAACAGCCAAAGTGGATACAACCCCAGGTACAGGTTCTCCTGAGGGCTGCAGAGGCCCACAGGGATATGATCATGGCAGATAGCTCTGGAGCTCAGTACCATGTCAGTGGGCCCTACTTTGGAGTTTGTGTTCCTCAGTGTGATGGAGTTGGACTCAGATGTGACCTTTCTACACATGCCTCTTCTGTCTTTTACTCTTTTACTGAACCTTTGGTTGGTGTTAGGGTTGGTGTATGCTCAGGAGACTTGAATCTCTGGACTGTCCAAGTGCCAGCAGGGCCCTGGGCCTCAGCAGAGTTGCAATTCCTACTTTCTGGTTCATTGGACTTATGCAGGTCAGCTAACAGGGAGGTGAAGATGGTCAGTCACCACACCAGGGAACTGAGAGTGCCTACACCTGCAAGCAGGAGAATTGCATCCATCATCCATGTGGAATCTAAGCCCCGTCTCAGTATAGAGGTGGAGGGGGCATCACTATCCCAGGGTCCACAGAATGGAGGAGTAAAATATGGATTAGAGTGGACTTACTGATATTCTACTATAAAACTTTTGTGACTACTATTAGAAGAAATTGTATCATTGATGGGGTCAAAGTGACCACAGTAGTTGCTGAGGGCAACTTCCCACTCCCTAGAGGGAAGAAGAGATGTGATGAGGGGACATATTTTTGGGACTTTGGAGTTGTCCTAAATGATATTGCAGGGTCAGATGCTGGGCATTATATATCCTGCCATAACCCACTAAATGTACTGCAGGAGAGTGTGAACTACAGGGTAAACTATTATCCACGTGGTGCAGCAGTGCCCCAAAATGTGTTTTCTGAGTATGATGAGTGTGCCAAAATGATGGGGGAGGTTGTTAGTGTGGGAGGAGTGGTGGGGGGGATGGGGAGTATAGGGGAACCTCTTATGCTTTTTATCATGTAACCTTTTTTGTGATGTATATATCTTCAAAAAATACAATTTACAGAAATGATGGGGGTGGGGGGCTGGGGGCGTTGGGAAATGGGGGTAGGTTATATGAGAATCTCATTTTTTTAAATGTAACATTCTATGTGCTCTATTAACTTTAATAAATTTTTTTAAAAAAATTTAGAATAAAAAAATGAAAAGAACCTTCAGTGGACTTTCATTGGAGCCCCTGGTTGTAGCCTGCCTTCAGAACCTGGACTTGTGCAACCCCACAGTCACGTGAGGGACTCTGATAAAATCTCTTACTATTGACAGATATCTCTTGTTGATTCTGTTCCCTAGAGAGCCCTGACAAATACAGTGTGAGACCCTAACTTTCAAGAAAAGATTTTTTTAATCAAGCCTAAAATATTAAAGGGGCCAGGAATTGTTTATCTCCTTTATTGATTTGACTATACATAGGGTATGTTTCAACTATTTTTATATAAAATCAAACATTTGAATTTCTTTGGATATCTCCTGAGAGAAAGAAAAAAAATTATTTGTGAAGAAAACTCAGGCAAAATATTTTGATTTTCTGTAAAGTAATTATTTCCAAAAGGAATATTTTGACTTGCTTAATACTTCTGAAATTAAGAGTATATACTCTAGCGGTGGACTTGGCCCAGTGGTTAGGGCATCCGTCTACCACATGGGAGGTTCGCGGTTCAAACCCCGGGCCTCCTTGACCCGTGTGGAGCTGGCCCATGTGCAGTGCTGGTGAGTGCAAGGAGTGCCCTGCCATGCGGGGTATCCCCACATAGGGGAGCCCCATGCACAAGGAGTGCACCCCATAAGGAGAGCTGCCCAGCATGAAAGAAAGTGCAGCCTGCCCAGGAATGATGCCAATACACGGAGAGCTGACACAACAAGATGACACAACAAGAAAAGAAACACAGATTCCTGGTGCTTCCTGACAACAACAGAAGCGGACAAAGAAGATGCTGCCAATGGACACAGAGAACAGACAACTGGGGTGGGGTGGGGGGAGAGAAATAAATAAATAAATAGATCTTTAAAAAAAAGAATGTATACTCTTTGTTATTTTTGAAGCAAACATTTTTCATAATCAAATATTCAATTTTAGGCTTCTTTATATGTTTCTATACTTTTACACCTAGTTACACTGCAACAATCTAAAGGCAAGTGTGGTACTCTTCGTCATAAGTGAATGTTGGTTGCATGAGTACTAGGATTCAGACTTGGGCCAGGGAGGGGAATTACACTGGCAAAACAGATCATCTGCCCATGTGACACATGCTGTTTAGTTTGGAAGAGATAATTTAAAGAAAAATGAGTGATATACTTTAGATACCTAGCCATATATACTTAATTTGTGGTGATAAAGTCTTCTTGGAAATTTAAGAAATTTTGACCATAAAGCTTTCACAGGGGAAAGTTCTAAAATTTTTGGTGGAAGTAATAATAGTTTTGGAGGTTGTTGTTTTTTTTCATTCTGAGGGAACACGTGTGAAATCCTGAAACACCTGAGAACCTGCTGTGCGTGAGGAACTGAGAGCACGTGGCTGGCAGCTGAGTGTGATAGCCTGGCCTGGAGAGGAGGGCAGGCTGGTTGGCTACAAGCCTGAAGACCATGGTGAGCCCAATGGTCCCAGTCTGATTATTGGAAAATACTGAAGTATGAAAGTGATGGAGTGACGTGATTAGATATGTGTGTGCATGTGTGCAGAGAGCCTTTTGCTGCAGAAGGTAAAAAAGAAATTAAAAAGACTATTAGTGAATTTCAAAATTAGAACTTTATCTGGTATAGACTGTCAGTAGTTACACTGTTGAAAAAAATTGCAAATTAAATGATTTCATGACTCAATGCATCTCTGTCAAATGTTAAATTATCTTCTGCTGGACTCAGAGCTTTGTTTTCTGTTTTTCCTTCAGCATAATTTTTTAGTTGTTAATCAGGGGCCGTACAATTGTCTCCCTGGTGTGTTTGTTGTTTCTGTGAGATTAGAGGATATATCCTTTGAGAACTTTGCTTTGATACTTTGGTTTTGCTCAAGGTAAGCTGGAGAGGGTGATACTGATGAGCCAAATGCTCATGTGATCTTGACCCCTATTCCCAACTCCAGGTCATGGCCACTGTCTGCAGTCCTCACTCTGAAAGGATCCTTGTCTACTTATGCTTCCTTCCAGAAGTATTGGCTGCTTAAAAAGAAAAGATGCACGTGAAAGGCTGAGTGTAGAGCTGGAAGGGGACAGGGAAAATAAGAAGATGAGTGAGAGAGTGAGAGACACAATAAATGAAAAGAGAGGTCCCAGATCTCTGAGGGAGGATTCCAGGTCCAAGACCATTGTGCAACTAGAACTCTCCTTCCTCCTCCTCCTCCTCCAGCCCATTCCCCACTTTCCAGTCCGGCACAGCCTGGCTGCCCCTGTTCCTTCTCCAGGTGCTGAGCCAGGGTCCACAACCCCATATGATAACCAGAGCACAGAGCTCCTTCCTCCAGTCCCTGCTGTTTCTTCTATTTATTTAAAATTTTAATTGTCTTTTGTTTTAAAGATACATAGATCACAAAAAAATGTTACATTCAAAAATATAAGCAGTTCCCATATACCCCACTCCTCCCACATCAACAACCTCTTTCATCATCAGCAACCTCTTTCATCAGGGTGACACATTCACTGTATTTGGTGAATACATTCTGGAGCGCTGCTGCACTGCATGGATTATGGTTGACATTGTTCTTTGCTGCTTCACACTGCATTAGCCAACTTTCAAGCTCTTGCTTTCTGCCCAAGCCCAACACACATCCCTTTGGTAAAGCAATGGATTTGGGGAGGTTACCCCAATGCTTAATTCACTGGTGTGGCCCAGTGTCCACGCAATGCCAGTATGAAGGCTTGTACAGGTGAAGAGGAGAAAAAGTGCTTTGTGGGTACTGCACATCCAGGCATCTGGATCTGCTCCTGGAGGAATCCCCCTCCTTCTCAGTCTATTACCAGGGTCAGAGCATCCCACCTCCCAGCCACCCACCAATCTTGCTAGAATCCTAGATGGTTTAAATCTGGACCTGCATCCTGGTATGTTCTGATACCAGCCATTAATCACCACAATTTGATGGGAATCTGGGATGGATTAAAGTTCTGACAGTGTCCACTCTCTCCTTACCACATTCTCTAATATTTTCTGAGATAAAACATGTTTCCCTCCAGTCAGGTGCTGGTCACAGGAGCAGTTCCTGGCTCTTCATTAGCCACGCTGTAGGGGTGGTTGGGAGAAGGCATTCATGCCCATCAGTATATCCAGTGCTCCTGTACACACAGTCTGAGTGGGCGCAGTGCTTTTCATGCCTGCTCTGTAAACACAGCTTCATGTCAGACAAACGTGCTGTACCCTGCCAGCCATCCCACCCAATGTCGCTCTTTCCCCATGAGCCATGTCTGGGGGATAGGTGCCTACCGAAGGTCAGAGGAAAGCCATTTCCCCTCAGAAGAGTATCAGGTCCAGCCCCTTTCTCTCCTACCCTCATACTCAACTTGTGTGCCCCTGCAACCGTAAGATGACCTCAGTCTCAGGGCAGGAGTCAAGACAAAGCTCACCCTCTAAGAACACAAATGGTGGATGACTTCCAGCTCAAAGCTTATATCCCAGGGTTTGCTGCTGAGTGTGAGGAGCTGGAAGCACGTTGCTACACAAGGTGGCCCTGTATGTCTCCTCGGACCTGGCTTCTGCACCAGGGATGGCCTAGGAAGAATCAGGATGCCTTGCCCACCCCTTTGGCTTTGCTCCCCTCTTACGTCTATCTGGAAGGTCTACTTATCTGGTGATAGAGGATGAAGGTGGAGCCCCAATACCTATGACATGAGCATTGGCATAAATGGGGTACTGGCTTCTTCTCATAGAATGGGCAACACATAGTTGGGAATTCTGTATCTCATTGATTACACTGACACTGGATTACACTCATCTGAGGATTCTTTCATTTGTTTGAAGGTTAGAGTTGAGGCTGGAGAACCTTGCATATTTGTAACATTTTTAGTGTGAATTTTATCTTGTCATCTAAGGGCAATTTATTGATGGAATGCTTTCACTCATACATGACATTCGTATGGTTTCTCTCTATTGTCAACTAAGGTTAGAACAATTACGGAGTGTTTTCTCATATCTGGCATTCATATTGTTTCTTTCCAATGTGAGTTTTCATGTTATCTAACATAGACAGATGAGAGAAAGTTCCCCATATAAATGATATTCATAGGGTTTCTCTCAAGTGTGAATTCTCTCAGGTTCCTGAGGAGATTGGAAGGTTGGCTGAATGCTTTCCCACACAGATGTCATATAATTTCTCTCCAGTGTGAATTCTCTAATTTTATCTAAGCACACAAGTTCTTCTGAAGGCTTCCTCACAAAGACAATAGTCATAAAATTGAACTGTCATGTGACTTTGCTTTTATGTTCATTACAGGATCACTGGTCACTGAGGGTTTTTTAACTTGGAGTTGTCCCAAATAATATTGCAGGGACAGGTGCTGGAGATTATATATCCTACCATAACCCACTGAATGGACTGGGGGAGAGTGTAAACTACATTGTAAACTATAATCCATGCTGTGTGGCAGTGCTCCAAAATGTATACACAAAATGCAGTGAAGGTGCCACAATGATGAAAGAGGTTGATGGAGGAGTGGGGTGAAGTGGGGGTGAGGTATATGGTAACCTCTTTTATTTTTTAATGTAACATTCTTTGTGATCCATGTCATCCAAAAAATACAATTAAATTTTTTTAAAAAAATTAAGTTCACTGTCTGGGACTTTGAAAAAAAGAACAACTGGGCTGACATAGGGCTTCTTTACCATGTGTGTTGGCACATATTGAGTAAATTTGAAGTTGTGATGGAAACCTTCACCAAATCATTGATTAAAATGGATTCTCTCCAATGAGAAAAATCTGTTGTTGGGAAGGAGAAGAGACATGATAAAATATTTGCTTGAATATATTCATTAATTCAATTCTCTGTATAGAATTCTAGACTAATCATTCACTGGGACTCCAGAGAGATTCTTTTATGTACATGCACACAATGGTACTCTCTGCATGCAAAGATTTTGTCTTTTGTAACATCTTATATTTAACTACTGAAATGATTTTGAAAACTTCATTATGTTTCAAAGATTATGACTATGATCCATCTTTATGAAATTATCCTTTTTTTTCAGGTACTGGGGTGGAGGATTCCCCTTACATGGGAAGCCAGCACTTAACCACTAAGCCACATCAGCTCCCCTGAGTTGGTCTTTTTATTTGATTTTTTGTTTTGTTTTGTTTTATTTTAGGAGGCAGCAGGGTCTGAACCTGGGACCTCACATGTGGGAAGCAGGCACCGAACCTCTGGGGCCACATCTACTCCCTGAAGTTATCCTTTTATAAGACCTCAGGGTATGGTTTTGAGGTCAGATTAATTTTTCACTAAATTGAAAATTTTCCAAAGCCTTTGCTGGGGGAGTGCTTAACCTCAACTTTAATTATACCCAGGTGATTGTGTTGACCTCCTAACTTAACCTATCCTAGATTTGATATTGAATGACCAGGTTCATACAGCTGAGGCTTACCTTTGACAGGATGGTAGATGAATCCTTCCTGCAGGTATCTTGCATGGCTATAATTTCTTCCTTTTTTTTCCTTCAAATTGGTTTTATTCACACACCATCCAATCCATCCAAAGTGTATAATCAATGGTTCTGAGTATAATCACAGAGCTGTGATTTCATCCCCACAATCAATTTTAGAACATTTTTATAGCTCCAAAATGAATAAAAACTCCTAGAATCCTAGAAATTGGGGAAGTCAAGCTTTTGATGCTCTTTGAAATTCTCCTGTCTTCTCTCTCTATGTCCTGACATAGCCTAAATCCCCTTCTGTAAGAATATTTCCTAAATCTTGTTGAAGACCCAGTGGGTCTTGCAAATATTTCAATCTTATTTAGATTTATAAGCCTGATTACTCAGATTTTTGCCAATTGATTTACAGAACTGCTGGTGAATGTCAGTATATCTAGATAGACAAAATTATTTTAAAAGAAAAAGAATGGAGAAAAAAATCCTCTCAAGCTAAAACAGCAGCTAAATAAACCCCAACATACCCTAGGGCACTAGATTTCAGGGCATTAATACTTGTGTTACTGTAAACAATCTGGACAATCCCAAAAATAACAGCACCCACCCACACTCTTCACCTCTAAGAAAGCAAGTGTCTTCATTACACTGCATTTTAAGTAAATAGAAGTAATTCATTTAAGAGAAAATTTCTCTCCAAGCTTCCCGTGAATTAAATTGTATTTATAACTAATTCCAAGCATTTAACAGAACTGTAGAGGCAAAATATCCTCATAGATTTCAAAATTCATATAAAATTAAATCATATATGATACATTTTGGGGGAAACAGTGTAATACCTATTCATCTTTGCTAAATGATTGTATGTTACTGTTTCAAAGTGCTTTAACTAAGGTGTTTTAAGCATTTAACATTATTCTGTCAAGTTCTATTTTGATGGTAATTTTTCATTGTAATTTGTTTAGTTGAAGACAGTTTCCAAAATCAATTTGGTAACTTAAATATGTATTTTTATTAAGGAAAAATAAAGTAGTTTTTCCTGAAGTAAAATGCCTGATTGTTATGGAACGAGAAAGAAGAAAATGTAGGACAAAACCTCAATAGATACAGAAAGTGACAGAAGGTTCATGGCATAGGAAATTATGGTCAAAGATGGGAAAGATTTAATGGGTCTATGTATAAAAATTTTAAAAACCTTACTTTCAAATAATATACTGATGAAAAACTGAAACTTGGTTTTCTCTCTATTAAGGTGACATTATTTCTTGGTTTATTGGTCTGTTTTTGTTTGTTTGAGTACTCAGGTTCAGAACTGACACCCAGATGTCCTATGTGGGAAGCTGGTGCTCAGCCACTGATCCACACCAGCTCCCTTGAGTTGGTTTTTTTTCATTTGTTTGCTTGTTTGTTATGGTTGTGTTTTTGGAAGCTACCGGGGATCGAACCTGGGAACCCATGCATGGGAAGCAGGTGCTCAACCACTTGAGCTACATCAGTTCCACTGTTGGTCTGTTTTAGGAAGACACTATAAAGAGTTTTTTTCTGAATAATCAGTGTAAAAGGCAGAAAGTCTGTGTCTTATCAAAATAACTACTTTATGTTAACTTTTTCATGCTCATGGTTAAGAAAAATATTCTCACATTTTAAAGAACTAAGTCTTTTCTTAACTTTAGCTGAGCAAAAAAAAACCACATTTCTTCACAGTAACCCATTTTCCTCTTTAACATAATGTTTAAATCTCACAACTTTTGACATTTTGCTTTTTCAATGTCAAACCCTATGGAATATCTTTTTATTTCAAACCGTTGCAACTAATATTTTCTTTCACCTTTCAAAAAGTGAGGTGCTAAAAATAAAGTTCATTTAATAGGTCATGAATTACATGGGAGGTCTTTAGGAAGTATGACAAATTTTAAAATAGATTTTTAACCCTTGGTTGGTTAAATTTGTTAGGGTAAAATATTAATATAAATAAAGTTTGTATAAAATTCCTTGAGACTTAACAATGTTCTCACTGTTCATGCTATGTCATGATAATGATCTTGATATAAGACAAGAGTATGGTATTGTTAGTCATGGTTTTAGTTATTTTTAAGATATTATATGTCACAGAAAAAGAAAACAAATTTCCTTGTCAGTTACATTGTTTTACTCTGATGTTTCTCTGACAGCACAAGCAGTCAGGTACATGTCAAAGGTTCATCATCAACACGAAGTGTAAAGGTGAAACAGAACGAAACTTCTATTATGGTCTGTAGTTGATGTCCTCAATACAAATTAATTGTCAAATGTTTTTATTTCTAAAATTAGCTTCATTTAGAAAATTCTCATAAGAGATTTAGAGCCAGAAGAAAAAGAAATAAATAGAATCCAAATTGAAAAGGAAGCAGTAAAACTTTCACTATTTGCAGATGATACAATCTTATATGTAGAAAGTGCCCCAAAATACACAACAAAGCTTATAGAATTGATAGATGAGTTCAGCAAAGTGGAAGGATATAAGATCAACATGCAAAAACCAGAATTTCTCTACACTAACACTGAGCAGTCTGTGAATAAAAATATTTCACTTACAATAATAACTAAAATAATCAAATATGTAGCAATAAATTTAAGGATGTAAATGACTTGTACACGTTATTTAAAAAAGGAAATCAAAGAAGACCTAAATAAATGGAAGACTATTCTATGTTCAAGGATTGTAAGAATAAATATCATTACAATGTCTATCCCACCCAAACTGATTTACAGATTTAACACAATCCCAATAAAAATTACAACAGTATTTTTTATTGAACTGGAAAAGCCAATGATGAAATTTGTTTGGAAAGTCAAGTGGCCCCCAAAAGCCAAAAACATATAGAAAAAGAATGAAGCAAAATTGGAGTGATCACACTACATGACTTTAAAGCATACTATAAATCTACAGTGGTCAGAACTGCATGGCATTGGCACAAGGACAGACATCCTGACCACGGGAACTGAACCAAGAGTTCTGATACAGACCCACAAACGTATGCCCAACTGATATTCAGCAAGGCCACCCAGCTCACCCTACTGGTACAGAGTGATGCTGGGAGAAATGGATATTCATATCCAAGAGAATGAGAGAGGATCACTATGTCATGCCCTATACAAAAATTAACTCAAGATGGATGAAAGACCTAAATATAAGAGCCAAGAGCACAAAGCTCCTAGAAGATAATGTAGAGAAGCATCTACAAGATCTTTACTAGGAAATGGTTTCACAAACTTCACACCCAAAACCAAGCAATGAAAGAAAAATAGGAACTCCTCAAAATTAAAAACTTCTGTCCTTCAGAGGAGTTTGTGAAGAAAGTGAAAAGGCAGCCTACTCAATGGAAAAAATATTTGGGAACCACTTAACTGTTAATGATCTAATATCCAGCATATAGAAAGAAATCCTACATCTTGAAAATAAAAAGACAACCCATTTAAAAAATGGGCAAGAGACTTGAATAGACAGTTTACCAGAGAGGAAATTCAAGTGGCTAAAAAGCACATGAAAAGATGCTCAGCATCACTAGCTATGAGCGAATTGCAAATCAAAACTACAACGAGATATGATCTTAAACCTATTAGACTGGCTGCTATAAAAAAACAAACAAACCTAAAATACAGAAAACTACAATGATGGAGAGGATATGGAGGAATGGGAACACCCATCCACTGCTGTAGGAATGTAGAGTAGTGCAGGCATTGTGGAGGACAGTTTGGCAGTTTCTTAAGAAGCTAACTATAGATTTGGTATATGATCCAGCAATCAAACTACTAGGTATATACCCAGAAGAACTGAAAGCAGGGACATGAACAGATATATGTACAGTAATGTTTATAGCAGCATTATTCACTATTGCCAAAATTTGGAAGCAACCCAAGTGTAAATAACAGATGGATGGATGAGAAAAATGTGGTATATACATACAATGGAATATTAATCAGCTGTAAGAAGGAAAGAAGTATTGACACACACAAGAAGAATGAATGTTGAAGACATTATGTTAAGTTAACTAGTCACTAAAGGACAAATATTCCATGACCTCACTGATATAACCAAACATATTGAACAGACTCACAGAGAGTCTGAAAAACAGATTACCAGGAGACATAAAGGGAGTAGAGAGTGGTGAGCCAATCCTCAATCTGGGAAGAACCTATGATAAGGTGAAAGGTGGGGGTTTGGCAGTGGATGGGGGTGATGGTGGCACAGGAATTTGAGAGAGTGAGCATGACTGGAGGGGTGGGTTGGAGGTCTCTGGTTAAAAATACAATTGTAGGAATGTTTTGTTCCTGTTTCTTTGTAATTATTGCTTAAGAGTTACCTCTTGAAAACCTCTTTCTTACTTAAATGTGCCTTCTCTCTAAACCAAACTGAGCAAATAAACACACTACCTTCTCCACCCTAGAATGGGACATGACTTCCATGGATGAGCATCCATGGCACCAAGGGATTAATACCAAGCACAACCAGTGATGCATTTGGAAAAAGACCTTGACAAAAAGGGAGAAACATCAAATACACAAGGGTTTTTTTTTGCCTAAGAGCTTTTATATTGAGTTGGGGGGTGTCATTTAGTAGTTACACTCATGCATGTCTCAGGCAGACTGCACTAACTGCCACTGTAAACAAAGCCTCAAATAGGGGTGCTGCTGAGGGCTCTGGAGCCCTCTGGACAGCATAGGCAAGGACAGAATCTCTTGAAATCATTATCATGTTGTTGGGCCTTATCTTGGAATATGAGAACCTATTTCCCCAATGTAACAGAGTTAGACTCATTTATAAATGTCCTACACAAGGTTCTTCTATCCCTTTTACTTGAACCTGTAATTAGCACTATACCCAATAAATATATGTCTCAGAGACTTAAATGTTTGGTCTGTTCATATTCCAGTTGAGACCTGAAACTCAGTAGAATTGCAGCCAACACCTGCTCTCCAGTCCATCAGATTCACTCAGGACAACCCACAAAATGATAATGATGAACAACCCCCATCCCAGAAAAACAGTGACTATCTAGAACTGAAAGTAAAACAGTTCCTTCCATCTGCCTCATAAGATCTAAGCCTCCTCTCAATCTGCAGCAGAGCCGGCATCATAACAAAGTCCTCAATGTTAAGGAATGAACAAACATTAGGAAGGAATGCAACCATAAAAAAGTAAACTATTAATATTGTAGCAATGGAGGAACATGTAACATTGATATAAAGATAATGGTTACCAGAGGTTCTGAAGGGAGGGAGAGGGAGTAATAGGTGGAACATAGAGCATTTTGGGGACATTGGAATTAACTTAAAACCACAATGTAAACTAAAGACTTTGGTAAGTAGCCGTCTGTGATAGGCTAATGTATGAAGTCAGCCAGGTAATGGTGCCGAGCTGTTTGGTCAAACAAGCACTGGGCTAATTGTAAGAGAAGAACATTTCATGGACTTTAATCATCAGTGAGTTGATTGCACAGATGGCTGGTTATATCTACCATCAATGAGTAAACTGCCATCAGCAGTGAGTGATGTGTTGTCCAATCAGTTGAAGACCTTGAAAGGGGAAGTGATTTCAGGATTTAGAGACAGAAATACCATCTCTACTTCAGACAGTCATTGTCTCCTGGGAGTTCATCAAGGACTTCCACTGGAGGCCCTGGTTTGCAGCCTGCCTTATGGAATTAGGACTTGTGCATTTCCACAGTCATGTGAGACAATATTATAAAATTTCGTATTATTTTACAGATATCTCCTGTCAGTTTTGTTTCCCTAGAGAACCCTGACTAATATACAATGCTTCAATATTTACTCATTAATTTTAACGAAACTATCACCAAATTGTAAGATATTTTATATAGGGAAAGATGGGGAAGGGAAGAGGGCAGGATATATAGGAATCCCTTATACTTCTGATGTAACTTTTCTATAATCTAAAGCCTCTTTTCAAATAAAGTTTATTATATTTTAAAAATAAATAAATTTAAGCCTAGATTGTATTCTCTTACAGCAATCATATTTGTTTCTGGATTTTGTTATTTTCATATTCTGAGATGCTTTTGTTCTTTATGCATAATTCAAAGTTCCCTAAAACTTTAGGTGTCTGTGTGACACCTAAGACTCAGTGTTAAAATTATCTAGCTCTGAAGGTGCTGAAAAATCAGCATTAATTCTCAAAAGTCAACTGCATACAACTCTTCAAGAAGCTACAGAAAGGATCTAAGTCCAATCAATAGGTGAATGGGGCTGATATGGTTAAAGATTAAAGTGAGTAAAAATTCATTGTAAAAGGAGCTATTATCTATATATTGGAACTCTGATTTCTATATGAGACCAAGGAGGGAAGAGCTATTTTATCAAAAATCTAAACTTTCTATTGCACAATATCTGATTTAACCCATCAAGTCAGTTTATTTAGACAACCTAACTCAACTTTATTTGACATAGAATCTAAAATAACAGATGAGATCTTAGTATTCTGTACAGGTTTCTGTAATACCATGATGCATTTCAAAGTGTTTTAGGCATAAAATGAAAAAGTATTTGTGAAATCCCTTATGGGACTAGAAAGGGATAGCATAGAACTGTAAACGTCCCCATCTGAGGAATTCCTGCTATTCTCTCAATCTTACTGAAACTGTAAGTTTAAAAAAAAAACACCTTTACAAGAACCAAATCTAACATCCACTCCTGTGAGCAAGAAGATTATCCTCATTTAAACTTATAACAGGGAATCCTATGGGAAGAATATCTAATAGGGATGAACATTGCCTCATAAAAGAGAATATGCTAATGAGCCAAGACCTCAGTCTTAAAGCTTGCAATTATAAACCTTATTTTTGGAAAGACAAAACTAAGTCTAGGGAGCAGGTGTAATTCAGTGGTTGAGCCCCTGCTATCCAGGTACAAATCCTGGGTTCAATCTCTAGTACTGCCTTGAAAAAAAAAACAAAAAAACTAGGCTTAATTTTAATTGATGCCTAACAGACACAACCATGAAATCTCCTTGTTACTCAATATGGCTTAGCCCTAAGTCAAACTCTGCAAATTAATTCACTACCTTCTCTCCTATGTGGGACATGACTCCCAGGAATAAGCTTCCCTGGCACCTAGGGATCAGAAATGCTTTCAGAGAATGATCTTGATCAAAAGGGAGAAAAGAAATAAAAGAAAAAGTTTCTATAGCTAAGAGATTTCAATTAGTGTCAAGAGGTCATTCTGGAGGTCTCTGTCAGATATAAATATCACAAACTGCCACAGTATGCAAAGCCTCAACAGAAGTGCTCCTAAGGGCCCTTGGGACACCCAAACACCATAATCAAGCTACAAAATCATATGAAATCAACACCCCCTCAGACCTGGTTATATTCACATATAAATCCCCTGATCATAATCCTACTTTTTAATTTAAACCTCTATTTTTCAATTTACTTATTACTTCTCAGAGACTTAAAGCCTTGGATTATTCTTGTTCCAGCTGAGTCCTGAAACCCAGGGGTTCTAGTCCCTTCAAGAATGAGAACCTGCAACTCAGGAAGACACCCATCTGTATGCAAAGCAGTTTCATTCCTCTAGCCCATAGTGTCGATGCCCCTTTTCAGCATGAAGAAGTTCAAGCATTCATTGCCCAGATATCCCTCAAGATTGAGAAATGGACAAAGAAAATGAGGGAATTGTAATCACAAGCTAACAAATATTATAGTTGCTGAGTCATTATTTAAATGCTTTTTAACTTTCTGATATATTGTAATGTAGCCAGAAGAAATTATTTGGAACTGTTGTAACTCACTGAACTTTACCCCTTATGACTTGCTTCTTTGATGATGATTCTATGTTTTATAACTGCACAATCTTTTCCCTTTAATTAGCAAGTAACAGGATAACTTGTCACTGACCCAGCATGTATGCCCTTATTTTTGTCTGTAACCCTGGAGTCTGATACTCCTGACTCAGACTTCAGCATTTATTAATGAAGAAATACAATTCAGCCCAGAACTGACCAAGCGAGTTCTGATCAAAGTTGGCCTGTGCCTAATATATGCAATAGCCTGAACCTTAAACTTCAAATAAGCTAAGTATGCAATCAGTCTGTACCTACTAGAGATTAAACTATCTCTAACCTCATTATCTAAATCTACCTGTCTTTGTTTTAATGTTATAAAACACTGAAGTTTTCTCCAGTTCAGAGAGATAGATTTGTGTTGGAGATTTGGACCCAAAGGGTATCAGGAATGAAAGAAAGAGAAAAGGGAGAAGGAAACAGAGAAAGAGAGCGAGAGAAAAAGAACAAGAGAGCTGGGATCAGAGGGTCTGCAAGTAATAACTTCTCAGACAACTTTATTGTTTACAAGGGGCTCTCTATATACCCCAGTGTATGTGACAAGAAGCAGGAATATGTAGCCTATGTGCCAATAAGCAGTAACACATAGCATATGTGACATCAAGCAGCATTACCCATAGTCTAAGGAGTTTTAAAAAATCTTATCTCAAGGTACAAAGTCTAAGTGTTCTATTCACTACAAAATGTATGTGCTCATCTTTTCTTTCAGCCTTGAACAGCTTCATCCCATTTGCTGGGAACTCTTAATTACCACATTCCTTAGGTTGCAAGCATAGCCAGGGAGGCAGCACTAGCATGGAGACAGCATGTCTCTCCTTGTGTGGCCACTATGCCTCAGTTTCCAACACATTTGGGGACTGTCCTCCTGTCTTTGTTAAAGAACCTTTTTCTGTTCTCAGAAATCCCAGTGCCACTTAACTGACTCTCGTTCACAGCACACAAGGACTCAGTTTTGTGCAGCAACAGATAGAAACTGTAAATGCTGTTCTATGCAGAAGGTTGGCAGAAATGCATGAGAGATAAAGTAATGTATAACAGAGGTAGACAGTAATAAATTTAAAGATTTTGAAATATTGTTTTGATTTTTAAAAAGTCTGGAAATTGACAGGACTTACAAAATGGGAATGGAGTTGAGCTGGCTCATAATAATTAGATGGAAAAATAACCAGAACTGAAACCATAGGAGTGAAGCCAACTAGATTCCAAGGTAGGTTCCACAGGAAAGCACCACTTGACTTTTCTACTAAAGTCCTGTACTCTTCATCTTGTTCTTTTCTGGTTAAAAATCTCCTCTATTTGTCTTCCCTTTATACAAGGAGGAACAGTTCATAAACCTAATCAGAATTACATTTCAAGGGACACCCTGATTACAGAGCCGCTAAAGCTGGCCAGGCTTCATTCTGTGGGACATGCCCTGTTCACTTTGATTGAATTTATCGTACATTTAAAATTTTAAAATCTCATAAAATTTTGCAAACATTTTGTATCCTTTATTAATTCAATAAATACTTTTTGACTGAATTCTTTGTACCAGGAAATTTCTGGATCCTGGAGATTAAGTAGGGACCCAGATGCACTGGATCTCTATGGACAAAAAGCTAGAATGCTCTAGAAGAAATATATAATTTTTTAAAAAGGGAGGGGGGAGTGGATGTGGCTCAAGTGATTGAGCACCTGCTTCCCACAAGGGAGATCCCAGGTTTGGTTCCTGGTGCCTCCAAAAAGCAAAGACAAAGAGCAAGCCTTGTGACTATAGAAGATTCTTCGTTTCATACATTAATTCCCACTTGTTAATACACTTTAATGAAGAGCCTTTTCAAGTGTTTTCTCCACCTTTCTACTGGGCTTTTTGCCTTTTTTATTAATTTGTAAAGGTTATTTCTATATTAAGGCTGAGTCCTTTCTTGGATATATGGACTGCAAAAGTATTTTCCCACTAGTTGGCTTGAATTGCACTTTCTCCATATTGTCTTTTGAAGACTAAAATTCCTTCTTTTTTCTTTTATTTTAGCACTGTTTTAAACAAATAAATTTTATTGGCACATATTAATAAAGCATAAATTGTTCCAAACGGATTGATGGTATTCCATTTAATCACATATTGGTGCATTCATTACTTCAGTCATTTTAGAGCACTTTCATTATTCCAATAATAATAATAATAATAAACAAAACACCCTAAAAAACTCATCCCCTCTAAATCTCTCTATACTTCTCATTCTGTACAAAGCTGGTATTCTTTTTCTTTCTTTCTAGTATATTTGTATTATTATTTTGCAAAAACAGCCTTATATATGCAATATCACCCACATTCATGCTTTACATGAGGTTTCACTGTCTTATGAAGTCCCATGTTACAGTTTTTAGCTTTCCTTCTAGTAATACACATGACCTTAGACTGGCCCTTTCAAACACTGTCATACCCATATAGAGCTCAGTTAGTTACCAACACCATGATGAACTTCTATTCATTTCCAAAGATTTACAAATAACCTTTTTACCACTGATGCACACATTAACCCTCAGCTTTCCATTCTCTACCCTCATTTTCTTTTCTGGTGACTTATATTCTAATTATTAACTTCATGAGTTTACATTTTATATTCACTTCATAATAGCACAATCATACAATATTTGTCTTTTTGTATGTGGCTTACTTCATTCAACATAATGTCCTCTAGGTTCATCCATGTTGTCATATGCTTCACAGCTTCATTTCTTCTTACAGCTGCATAATCCATTATGTGTATACACCACAGTTTGTTTATCCATTCATCAGTTGATGGACACCTAGTTTGCTTGTAACTTTTGACAATCATGAATAACGCCACTGTGAATTTCAATGTCCAGATGTCTGTTGGTGTCTCTGCTCTCAGTTATTCCAAGCACACACATAGTAATGATATTGCCAGGTAACATGCTAGGTCGATATTCAACTTCCTTAGGAGGTGCCAGTCATTCCTCCACAATGGCTGTACCATTCTGTACTCCCACTAACAGTGAATAAGTGTTTCCATCTCTCCATATCCTCCCCAACATTTTGTTTTCCAACTTTAAGAGTGGACAGTGTAATAGGTGTGAAATGATATCTCATGTAGTTCTGATTTGCATTTCCCTAATTGCTAACGAAAAATACTTTTTTTCATGTGTTTCTTCACCATTTGTATTTCTTCTTTGGACAATTTTCTTTTCAAATTTTTTGCCCATTTTTCAATCGGGAAGTTTGTCTTTTTACTCTTGAGTTGTATAATTTCTTTGTATATCTTGGATATTAAAGTCTTACTGGATATGCGACTGACAAATATTTTCTTCCATTGAATTGGCTGCCTTTTCACCCTTTTGACAAGATCCTTTGAGGTGCAAAAGTGTTTAATTTTGAGCCAGTCCCATTTATCTATTTTATCTTTTGTTGCTCCTGCTTTGGGTGTAAAGTTTAAGAAACTACCACTGGTCACAAGATGTCAAAGATGTTTTCCTGTATTTTCTATTAGCACTTTTATCATTGTCTCTTTTATATTTAGGTCTTGACCCATTCTGAATTAATTTTTGTGTAAGGTTTGAAATAGGTGTCCTCTTTCTTTTCGCTATGGATATCAAGTTCTCCTTGCACCAAGGGAGTAGACTGTTCTGGCTCAGCTGGGAAGGCTTAACAGGCTTGTCAAAAATACTTGATGATAGATGTGAGGATCTATTTCTGAATTCTTACTTTGTTTCCTTTGGTTAATCTGTCTTTATGCCAGTATCATGCTGTTTTCACCACTAGCTTGGTAATATCTTTTTCTATTTTTAAAAAGATCTATTTATTAATTTATTTCTCTCCCCTTCCTGCTCTCTGTGTCATTTGCTGTGTGTTCTTCTGTGTCCACTTGCATTCTTGTGAGCGGCACAGGGAATCTGTGTCTCTTTTTGTTGCGTCATCTTGCTGCATCAGCTCTCTGTGCAGTGTCACTCCTGGGCAGGCTATGCTTTTTTTTCATGGGGGGCGGCTTTCCTTAGGGGGTGCACTCCTTGCACGTGGGACTTCCCTACATGAGGCAGGACTTTTATTGGGATTGCATTGAATATGTAAATCTGTTTGGGTAGAATTGACATCTTCATGATATTTAGCCTTCCAATCCAGGAACAAAGTCTGTCCATTTATTTAAGTCTTCTTTGGTTTCTTTTTGCAATGTGTTGGAGTTTTCTGAATATGGGCCCTTTATATCTTTGCTTAATTTTATTCCTAAATATTTTATTTTACTTACTATTATAATGGATTTTTTTCTGATTTCCTTCTCAGATTGCACACCAGTAATGTATAGAAGCACTATTCATTTTTGCATATTAATCTTGTATCCTGCCACTTTCCTGAACTTGTCTATTAGGTCTAGTAGCTTTGTTATGTATTTTTCAGGAGCTTCTAGGTATACAATCATATCCTCAGTGAAGAGTGGAAGTTTTACTTCTTCCTTTCTTACTTGGGTGCCTTTTATTTCTTTATCTAGCCTTAATTGTTCTAGCCTGAATTTCTAGTACAGTATTGAATAACAGTAGTGACAGTGGGCTTCCTTGTCTTGTTCCTGATCTCAGCAAGAAAGCTTTCTACTGCTGCGATCAGCTCACAATAGGTCTACACGAAGGAAAGTCAGTATATAACTTAAAGAAATAAAGGACAGAGAGAGAGACTCAGAAGAGGAGATAAAGATAGGGCCAGGGGACTTATAGCTTCTGAAACTGAGAGCCTCAACCCTAGTTTACACATCGTATTTATTTGGAAACTAATGAGCAGCTATTTGCTATCAGAAGTGCAACATCATCTACAGTAACAGGAAGGAAATGCAACATCATCTACAATAACAGGAAGCAACAAATAGGTAAGCCAGTTTCCCACAACATTCTTTCTTTCACCATTGAGTACCGTGCTAGCTGTAGGGTTTTCTTATATGCATTTTACCATATTGGAAAAGTTTCCTTCTATTCTTATCTTTTGGGTGTTTTTATCAAGAAAAGGTGCTGTATTTTGACAAATGCCTTTTCTGCATCAATCATGAAGATCGTGTGATTTTTCCTCTTCAATTTATCAATGTGGTTTATTACACTAATTGATTTTCTTGTGTTGAACCACCCTTGCATACCTGGGATAAAACCAACTTGCTTGTGACGATAATTCTCTTAATGTGATTTTTTTATTTGGTTTGCAAGTATTTTGTTGAAGATTTTTTTGCCTTTATATTCATTAGAGAAATTGGACTGTAATTTTCTTCTTTGTCATATCTTTATCTGGTTTTGATATTCAGGTGAAGTTGGCTTCATAGAATAAGTTTGGTAGCATTCTTTCCTGTTTAATTTTTTTTGGAAAAGTTTGAGCAAGTTTGGTATGAGGTCATCTTTGAATGAATGGAAGAATTCACCTGTGAAGCCATCTGATCCTGAACTTTTCATCTTTGGGAGGTTTTGGGGTTTTTTTAAAGATTTTTTATTTATTTCCCACCCCTCCCCCATCGTTGTCTGCTCTCAGTGTCCATTTGCTGTGTATTCTTCTGTGTCCGCTTGTATACTTGTCAGTGGCACCGGGAATCTGAGTCTCTTTTTGTTGTGACACCTTGTTGCGTCAGCTCTGTGTGTGTGTGACAGCACTTCTGGGCAGGCTGTACTTTTCTGTACAGGTGGCTCTCTTTGTGCATGGAGCTCCCCTATGTGGGGGCACCCCTGTGTGGCATGGCACTCCTTGTGCACATCAACATTGCATGTGGGTCAGCTCACCACACGGGTCAGGAGGCCCTGGGTTTGAACCCTGGGTCTCCCATGTGGTAGGCGGACGCTCTATCAGTTGAGCCAAATCTGCTTCCCTTTAGGAGGTTTATGATGACCATTTCAATCTTTTTACTTGTGATTGGTTTGTCGAGATCTATTTCCTCTAGAGTCAGTGGAGGTCAGGGGTTCTTATCCTTTTTTGTTCCACGGATGCCTTTGCCAGTCAGGTGAAAACCATGAATGCTTTCTCAGAATACAGCAGCAGAGTTTTTGACACTTAACATTGGCATGTCTTTAAATTAAAATTTAGGATTATTCAAAATTCCTTCAAGCTTATCGACCCCCTGTAATCTTCCCATGGACCCTTGGGGGGGGTGTCAAACCCTTGTTCAGAACCCCTACTATAAGTTCGTGTGTCTTCTAGGAATTTGTTCCATCTCATCTACATTGTCTCGTTTTTTGCACACAGTAGTTCACAGCATCCTTTTTTGATTTCTCATTTCTGCAGGGTCAGTGGTAATGTGTCCCTCTCATTTCTGATTTCATATATTTGCATCTTTTTTGATTAGTACTCTTCCTAAGGATTTGTCAAATTTGTTGAACTTCTCAAAGAACCAACTTTTCATTTTCATTTTGTTGATTCTCCCTATTGCATTTTTTATTTATTTATTTATATTTGTTTATTTTCATTCATTCATTCCCCCCTTCCCCCATTGCAGGTTGCTTGCTCTCTGTTCTCTGTGTCCATTCACTGTGTCTGTATTTACTTTTCATTTATTTCCTCTCCCCCTCCCCTTTGTGCCTTGCTTGTATTCTGGTATCTCTGTCCATTCACTGCATGCTGTTCTGTGTTTTTTTTTGTTTGTTTGTTTTTTTTGGCTTATCTCCCTTTTTTGTTGTGTCAAATTGCTGAGTCAGGTCTCTGTAGCACTTGGGGGCAGTGGCACTCTGTGGTGCTTGCAGGCTGGGCAGCACTCTGCAGTGCCCGAGCCGGCAGCTCACCACAGTGTACGGAGGAGGCTGCCTTCAAAGGAGGTCCCAGGATACGAACCCAGAGGATCCCATATGGTAGATGGGAGCCCAGCTGATTGAGCCACAGCTGCTTCCCATTCCCTATGTTTATTTTGTTCTTGATTTCATTTATTTCTGCTCTGATCTTTACTATTATCTTCAGCTTGGTTTGGGGGGTGACAGGAAAGGGAGAGAAATAAATGAAAAAAATAATTCTATATATAAGAAAACAAAACCCATCTAAGGGGGAGCAGATGGAATGCAAGTTGTTGAGCACCTGCTTCCCATGTTCAATCCCAGGTTCTGAAAAAAATCAAAGATAAACAGCATGTTTGGCAGTAAAATATGGATTTTATATAATCACAGATAAACACAAATACAAGTAAATATTGTATCAGTATGGCAAAAGCAAATACACAATCATTAAGGAAAAAGTACCAGAATTGTAGGGTATTATCATATCATTACAAGGTATAAATTCCAAGAAAAAAATAGCAAATTAAAATTGAAGTGCACCTATTTGCAAGCTTTTGTAAACTGACAGAATTACAACATGTGAGAACCAAACCAACATCCCAATAGGAGATTCTGGGATGACTCTCTCAGCAAGGGATGGAATGAAGAAAAATTATCAACAAGGAGGAGAGACTACTTCATTATCATGAATAATATATTTTACTTAATGCACACTTGTCCTTAAGCCATCTATATAAAACATGGCAAAGAGAAAAATACACTTCTTTTTCATGAACGTAAGGAACTGAAGGGGTGAGGCAGGAGAAGGATATGTAGGAGGCAACCATGGTCATCCTGTCAGCAATGAAGCAGGCTCTAAGAAGAGAGAAAGAGGAGGCAAAGTAGAAGGGGCTGGATGAATACGGGAAGTGAAGGATGGAAGTAACAAGGAAAGGGAGAAGTTAAAAAAGGCCACAAAGCTTTGGCCTGAACACATATCAGGAGGGAAATGCTGACTATGGAAAAGGGAGAGACCAAGAAGGAGGAGTTTGGGGGAGGAGTCTAAAGTTTGGCATTGGCACATTACACACAGAAGTGGGATGTCCTGGATACAACTCTGTGTAAATCTGGATTGTGTGGAAAATTGGGTTAGATAAAAAGGGTTAGTACTCATGCCAGGACAGATGGAACTTAAAGCCAATATCACATGACCAACAAGTGAATTGATTTCTGGAGAAGGAAAGAGGTCCAAGTATGGAGCCCTGGGGAAAACAAAACTAAAGCTGAGGAGTTTTTGGAAGAAAACACAAACCAGCAGAGGAGACAGACATGGAAAGACTAGAGAGTCCAGATGATAAAAAGAAAAATGAGAATGTGCTGAAACAGAAATAAGTGAGGGGAGCACTAGAAGAAGTTCAGAGGAACCATCTGTGCCAAATGCAGCTGATGCCACAATTAGTGGGATGTGAAGGATCTTTTGGGAGTGAGCTTTCCTTTTCTATCACTCAGAAGAAATGAAAATGTGTCCTTATATGAAAGATACCTGTAATACCTTTAGCTCATAATATGCTAAACTTGAAGGGTCCAAATATCCACACCAAGAGGAACAAGAATTTTGTAACATTCAATTTCAATGGATTCAATGATAAAAAAAACAAACAAATAGGGAACTATTGATCCACCAAACAAGAAAGAATCTCAAAACAGTTATTTGAGCAGATGATGCAGGCCCCAAAATGTAAATTCCAATTTATTTCATTTTTATGAATTTTAAGATGTAGCTAAACGAATGTATGTAGATAGAAAATAAGAATGAGAGTGAAAATGTTGGGAGGTGGTTATTGATTGATGTGTATAGGGATTATTTTCCAGATTCTTGGAAATGATTCCTATCTTGATAGGGCAAGTGGATACTGTAGGTGAAGGAGATGAAGGGTTTGAAAATTTTGACGTCATTTGGTTAAGAACAAAACATTTAACTGTATTTAAATTTTACACCACTTTTAAACAAGCAATAAGAAAGAGAGAGAGAGAAGACTGCTCATAAGAGTACAATGGAGATAGGCACATTTTATTTTCAGTATCTTTCCCCCACTGACCACTCACTGATGAGCAGCTGGGCTGTCAGTTGCTTGTGGGTTCCAGGCAGAATGCTGGGGAGTTCTCTGGGGTTTGCTGTGGATACATGGTTACCGGGCACAGTCCTGTGGTGCCATCAGTGCCACGGAGGGCCTGCAGTGCTCTGTGGGGCTTGTCTTTTGGACGATCCTAGGGAAGCTTTGAGAGGTGGTGATGGAGTGCAATGGCACTACTCCACACCTCACATTCCACAGCCTCCTGGAGGACTCGGTGGCATTTCAATCCTTCTTCAGCCTTCTGGTGTGTCTCCTCCTGTACAGACTTGAGCAGTCTGTTAGGAGCTGGCTCTATATAAAACATGAAAAGCAGCTTGCAGACACACTAGCTACACTGATGGTCAAGAAATGTCAACTTCTTGATAAGATGAGTGTTGCTAACAGGAGGTATGCAGAGACTAAGTCATCCTTAGAGGAAGCTAGGCTAGAGAAAGTGACTTTAAAAATGCCCAGCCTTATTGATACCTACAGAAAGGCTAACGGAACGACAGCAGTGTTGATGGAGGAATTAACTTCAGTTGTCCTAGAACTACAGGAAGAGAGATCCAGATGTTCCAGACAAGAAGAAATGAAGAAGATGCTGAAAACACTGAAGGCACAAGAAGAGGTCCTGAGGACCACCAGATCACCAGGTGCTTTTCCACACTCAGTGTGTTTGGGATCCCTTCCCCTCCCTGATGGTCCCTCCTCCAGCAGTGGGCCTGGGTCCATCCGAAAGCAGCACTGAGCTTCTGCTCCCCTCAGGCCTGCAGAGCCACCAGGCAGGAATGACCCTTTCCAATTCTTCCATCGGAGGGTTTTTGAGGGCAGTGGATCAACGGATCTTGCTCCATAGGCTGGGGATCTTCTACCTTCACCTCCTGGACACACAAGTGATTTCCCCCATAGTCAATTCCTCCTTCAATCACACAGTTTCAACTTGAGGAACACACCAGAAATATGGAACTTTCTCTGTACAGAAACTCAACATGAAAGAAAATACTACTACTGACAAAATTGTTCATATACTTAAGAGACTTGTGTATATGGTTATTATTTATTAATCTGTTCTTATATTTATGTTACAATTTTTGTGTTGATCTTATGAGTATAAACTTTCTTTTATTCTAATCTATGTTTTACATATGTAATTGTAAGTTGAACATATATGCAGTTGTCATGAGTTTTTTTAAGACAAAAGCATTATAACATGCAAGAATATATTGCCAAGAAACCTGAGTTATAAGTAAAACTTAATAGATGTAAATTTTAAAATTTTAATAGATGTAAAATAAAAATGAGATTTTCAGCTTTCTTGGGAAGAAGGTAAAGAGTATACTTACAAATAATTTTACAAAATTCAATGGTCTATTTGAAAAGAATAAAGAATAAAAATTTAAAAGTTATATCTTTACATGGAGCAGTTTTTATTCCCATGCAAGAGTGCTGCAGTATGTGTTGTATAAGCAGGAAGAAATCCCTCTTGGACAAGATCAGCAAATCTACACTCCCCATCCCATACCCATCTCTCACTCTTGCTTTCCATCAATGACACACCCCCATGGAAAGCTGAGGGAGCAGCAAGGAGCTCCTCTCCCACAGAGACAGCTGACATCACTAAGATAATAATTCTAGTCATATATAATGATGCTAGTCACGAAGCCCTGAAGAGAACTCAGGAACAGGCCTGACCCATCGCACATATTCATGGTATAGGAAGGGCTGTGCTTGCCCTTCGGTTAATAAAATTTCATGCCAACCACGGTATTACCTGGGATACTCTCTCTGCCTGGGATTGGGCTTTTATTTCTGGAGATCTGACTTCAGGACCATGTGCTACTCACTATTGAGGTAACCTACCAAATCCTCAAGCTTCTGAAAGTCATTCCGAGAATTTTTACCCTATTTCACATTGAATACCTTCTTTTTTTTTAAATTTTATTATGATTTTTTTACTTATTTCTCTCCCCTTCCCACCTTCCCCCAGTTGCCTGCTCTCTGTTTCCATTCACTGAGTGTTCTTCTGTGACCATTCTAATCTTATCAGTGGCCCCGGGAATCTGCATTTCTTTTTGTTGCATCATCATCTTGTTGTGTCGGCCCTCCATGTGTGTAGCACCATTCCTGGGCAGGCTGCACTTTCTTTCATGCTGGGCGGCTCTCCTTACGGGGCGCACTCCTTGCGCGTGGGGCTCCCCTCCGCGGGAGACACCCCTGTATGGCAGGGCACTCCTTGTGCACACCAGCACTGCGCATGGGCCAGCTCCACACGGGTCAAAGAGGCCCGGGGTTTGAACCGCGGATCTCCCATGTGGTAGTGGACACCCTATCCATTGGGACAAGTCCACTTCCCTGAATACCTTCTTATTCCACCCCAGTCTCCAAGCCAGGGGCTCAAAATGCTTAAGCTAGAATTTCTCAGCCCATCCAATCAGAATGGATTTGTAGGGCCTACCTAGAACTTAGCCTGAGAGGATTAAGGGAATCCTGAGAAGAAATTCAAAGCTAGACTTTTATTAGTATTAAGTCATTCATCCCTCATGAAGAGGTTTCAAGGTTGTAAATGTTATTCCAGGTTCTCCACGTTGGAATGAAACGTTCAATCCTCAGTGTCTCCTCAGAAGTAATAGCGCAGTGGGATAAGGAAGCCCATGTTCACCATGGAGCCAGAGTGCCAGGAGGAACAGTGCTGAGAGTCGTACCCTTAGTTTGCACACTTACCTTTTCCTCATATTCCACCCTATTGTTAGTACTTGTAATAATGTGCATTTCTTGTATTTCTACTATTAACAATAGTCACCATCCACTAGATGGTTCACTGTGCTATACACACGTTTTATCCTGTAGCTTTCCTTCTATTATCATACATGACCCCAAACTTCCCCTTTAAACACATTTACTCACATAATTGACTGCTGTCAATTAAATTATACTCACAATAATATGCTACATCACCTCTACCCATTTCCAAACATTTGTAATCAACATAATGAACAATTCTTCACTAAATAAAAGTCAGCTCCCCATTTTTACACTGCTTCCATCTCTGGGTAAGCTATATTAGAGATTATAACCCTATGAGGTAGCTTTATAATTAGTGGATATTAGTGAAATCATAATATATTTGTCTTTCTGTGCATGGATTATTTAAAAAAGTCCATAACGTGACATGAATAAGGTCTTCTTTCTTACATCCAAGTTGATCTCCTCTGTATGTATATATCACATTTCACTCATCCATTCACTGGTGGATGGACACTTACGAGAATCGGTGAGCAACGGTCTATTCACGTTCCATCTTTCAGTTCCCCTGGGTATGAACCTAGTAGCGTGGTTGCCGGATCATATACCAATTCCATGCTTAGCTTCCTAGGAAATGCTAAACTGTCTTCCACAGTGGCTACCCCATTTTCCATTGCCACCAGCAGTGAATGACTGTTCCTTCTTCTCCACATCCTTTCCTGCAATTGCAGTTTTCTGCACATTCTAGTAGGTGTGTTATGATATCACATTCTGGTTTTGATTTGCATTTCCCTAATAGCTGGTTGTGGAAAGCATCTTTTCATGTGCTTTTAAGCCATTTGTGCTTGCTCTTTGGATGAATGTCTAAAGTCCTTTGCCCATTTTGCCATTTTGTTTGTCTTTTCATTCTTAAATTGTGGTTTTGCTTTACATATTTTGGAGAGTAAGCCCTTATTAGGTATATGGTTTACAAGTATTTTCTTCCATTGTGTAGGCTGCTTTCTTGACCAATCTTTACAAGCACAAATGATTTGAATGTGAGTAGTTTCCATTTATTTATTTTCCTTCCATTGCAAGTGCTTCCATTGTAAATAAGAAACCTTTGCTCTGCCCAAGGTCTAAAGATACTTCCTGACCTTGTCTTCTGTGAGCTTAATGGTCCTGGCACTTTACTTTAGGTCTTTGATCATTTTCAGTTAATTTTTGTTTAAGGTATGAGGTAAGGGTAAGGTCTGAAATGGTGAAAGGAACTGGCTTAAAGGGAGAAAGTATTTGGATGTCACAAATCTGATAGGGTTTACTATCCATGATTTATAAATAGATTCTATAACTCAACACTAAAGCAACAAATGACCCAATTAAAAATGGGCAAAAGACTTTATTGAACAAATCATCAAAGTTCCCACACACAACACAGTGCTGATAGTAGGGAAGCAGTGTGTATATGGGTGATTAAATTGGAAAAATCATGCATGGTTTTTCAGTAAATCTTACAAGTTCCCTAAGTAAAATGATGTATCATCCTGGAAATGCAAAGTAGATTATGTTAGATTTGATAAGGCAATGAAAAATGTTGTCTTTACATATATAACTACTAAAAGAATATGAAAATAATGTATATCTTCTAAGTAACAGACATGCAAAGCCAAGAGAGTCCAGATGATTAAAAAAAAAAAAAAAGGAGTATGTGATGAATCAGGAATAAGGGATGGGAATGCTTCAAAAAGTATGGAGGAACCAATTGTGCCAAAAGCAGCTGATGAAGCAATTAGTGGGATGTGAAGGATCTTTTGGGATTGAGCTGTCCTTTCTGTCACTCAGAGGAAAGGAAAACATGTTCTTATATAATGGATACTCATAATATCTTTAGCTCATAGCCCAAACTTGAAGGACCCAATCATCCACCATGAGGAACGTGAATAAAAATTTTGTAATACGGTCATTCAATTTCAAGGGAGTAATTGATAAAAAATGAGGGAACTGCCGATACACCAAACAACAAGAATGAATCTCAAAACAATATTGTGAGCAAAGGATGCAGGCACCAAAATGTTAATTCCAATTTATTCCATTTTTATGAATTTCAAGATGTGGCAAATGAAATGTATGAGGAAAGAAATGAGAATGAGGGTGAATATGTTGGTAGGTGGTTATTGATTTAAGCGAATAGGGATTATTTTTCCAGATTATTGGAAATGATTCGTATCTTGATAGGGTAATTAGATGCTGTAGAGGAAGGTGATAAAAGGTTTGAGATATTTGACGTCACTCAGTTAAGATCAATATATTTAACTGTATTTACATTTTACACTAATTTTAATCAAAGAGAGGAAGAGAGAAGACTGCTCATAATAACCAAGAGTCTGGATGGAACGTGGGAGAGTGTGGGCTATGGTGTGGCCCACAGGCCATGGGGTGCAGCGATGCCCAGAGATGTACTCACCAGATGCAATGGATGTGTCATGATGATGGGGGAGAGTGTTACTGTGGGGGGAGTGGTGGGGTGGGGGCAGTGGGGGTGAATGGGGACCTCATATTTTTTGAATGTAATATTTTTTAAAAAAAAGAATAAATAGAATTTGGAAAAAAAAAAAAAAGAAGAACCAAGAGTGCCTACAACTGGAAGCAGGAGAACTGCATCTATCATCCATGTGCAAACTAAGCCCCTCTTGATCTAGAGGTGGAGTGGACATCACCATACCATGGTCCACAGAATGGAGGAATAAAATATGGATTAGAGTGGACTTGCTGATATTCTAGTATAAAACTACTGTGACTAGTAACATAAGAAATTGTATCATTGACATGGAGAAAGTGGCCACAGTAGTTGCTGAGGACAGGGAGAGGGAAGAAGAGAAGTGATGAAGAGGCATTTTTGGGACTTGGAGTTGTCCTAAATGATATTGCAGGGTCAGATGCTGGGACATTTTATACCCTTCCATAACCCACTAAATGTACTGGGGGAGAGTGTGAATGACAGGATAAACTATTTATTATCCATGTGGTGCAGCAGTGCTCCAAAATGTGTTCGCTGAGTGCGATGAGTATGCCACAATGATGGGGGATTGTTGGTGTGGGAGGAATGGGGTGGGGGTGGGGGGTATGTGGGAACCTCTTATGTTTTTTATAATATAACCTTTTCTCTGATGTATGTATCTTCAAAAAATAGAATTTACAAAAATGGGGAGTGGGTTACATGGGAACATCTCATGTTTTTTTTTAATGTAATGTTCTATGTGGTCTCTTAACTTTAATTTAAAAAGTGTTTAAAAAAAGAGTAAAATGGAGGAGGAAGGCAAGATGGCGTCAGACTAAGTGCACCCACATCTCTCCTACAAAATAAATGGCTGAGTGGGGACAAAATCCTGCCTAAGTGAGCTATTTGAGAACCCACAGTGCAGAGGCTTCAGGGCAACAATCTGGAGAGAGTCCGACAAAAAGAGTGATTGTTCAAGGTAAAACCATGAGTTGCTTATGCTGGAGGCTGGAGCTATGGGACCACTAAGCCCCTCCCTCGGGGCAGGAAGCCAAGGCATTCCCTCACCCTTGCCAGTCACCCAGCTGGAGGACACAAACTCTGAAAGTGGGAGGGTTCTGGTGAAGGGTGGAGAGGGGACCCCAAGGGAAGGTTCAATTGTCTGGACCCTCTTCTTTGAGCTTTGAGGGGCATACCAGCTGGCTTGAGGAGAAACCAGGAAGAGGGGTGAGGCGAATCTAATGAGGGAGCCTGATTTCCCTAACCTCCCTGGGATAGGGAAAATTGGTCTGGGTGAAGGTGGACTCAGGCAATTAACTAGTCCTGTGCAACTCACCTAAGGCAGGGGAACAGGAGGAAGTGCTTAATAGGCTTCCAAGACATATTTAGGGTTCCTGGCCAGGTGTGGGTGCTCTCTCTCAAAAAGAGTGTCATTTTTTTCTGTGGTGAGTTAATTCCCCAGGGTCGCATTTGAATTTCAAAAGGGAACTCTCACAGGCTATAGCTTCCTGCTGCCCTGGGAGAAAAAGCAGTTAGAAAAAAAACTGGGGGGGGGGGGGGGGAGGGAGAGGGGAAGGACAGATTCCTAGTCAGCAGTTTATCCAATTGCAACAAGTCAATCCTGCCCCAGGGAAAGGGACTCTTTCTGAAGAGCTAATGAACCCAACAAGAAAGTTTAGCTCAGTGCAGTAGTTTCAGCCTTGGGTATTCAAGGTCTCTAGTTTGATTCTTGGCTCCTCTTAGAGAGGCCACCCACTGGGATTTTAAACATCTACCTGATACTTTAGGACAGGGAAAACATAGGCGTTATCTTTGTATAGGCTTCCCTTGGGTCTCTTAATTTTCTTTGAAAAAGAGATTATTTTTGTTATATAATTTAACTTAGGTTACTCACTAAAACCCACTGCAAAATCTGCCATGAGAAGGCTACAAGGTAATTTATTAACATTGGCAGC
The DNA here is from genome assembly GCF_030445035.2 of Dasypus novemcinctus. Lineage (NCBI taxonomy): Eukaryota > Metazoa > Chordata > Mammalia > Cingulata > Dasypodidae > Dasypus > Dasypus novemcinctus. The sequence goes on along the minus strand of NC_080693.1, from coordinate 8,154,243 downwards.
CTGACAAGCTCCACATGGGCTTAAGAGAGAAGTCTGTTTTTTCTTAGTGTTTGGTTGACTCCTTGCTTGTGGGTTTGTCTATTGTTTTTCTTTTCTTGTCCTTCCTTCCTCTTCATTCCCCCCCCTCTTTTTAATTGGGTGCTGCTAGCTTGTTTCTTGTTTGCTGTGTTTCCTCTTCCTCGATTTCCTCTTTTCTGTGTGTACTGATTTTGACTACCAACACTATCTCTTTTCTTTCCTACATCTTTCTATCTTCCACCTTCTGTTGTTGCTCTTACATTCCACCTCACCTTGTTTAGCCCCCAATTTTTCTGGCTTTTTATTTCTAACACTTCTGCTTTTTTTTATCTTTTATGAACACTTCCTGTTTTTTCCATTCTTTTCTCTTTCCCAGTCTCCTCATCACACTGGCCTTTTAATTCATAGTGTATTCTTCTCCATATTAAGATTCCCATTTCATTATAGGTGCTCCAGTTTTTTATTCCTATACCTCTACATTGCTTACACAAGTTTAATAATCATTCTCCTAGGTCCTATATGGTTCTTCTGCTAATGTTTACTATTAATATTACTATTATACTTTTTCTTTTCTTATATCTTTTACTTTCCCTGGCCCAGAGCTGTTTCATTCAAGGGAACTTAGACAATATCAAGGAAATAGAAGAAGAAGAACAAAGTGTTAAAGAGGAAACTTAACACACACACACACACAAAACAGCAACTAAATAATACCAGAGGCTACAGACAGAAGCTAAGCAACTGAACAAACCCATCAAGATAAACTAATGACCAGACAACAACAAAAAATTACAGACTATACCAATAATTATGAAGACATTGTCCAGTCCAATAAACAAATTAAAGCCAGGAAGAGAAGCAGAACATCAAACAACTACTCAAAACTGCCCACAGTAATATCATGAACCAGTTCATTGAAGTGAAGGAAGAGATTAAAGATATTAAGAAAACACTTGGAGTGCATACTGAAGAAATTGTAAACACACACAAAAGATAACAGATATAATGGTGATGAATGGCCCAATCCAAGAAATAAAAAATACACTCTCAGCAAATAACAGAAGATTGGAATAGGTAGAGGAAAGAATTACTGATGTGGGAGATGGTAAATTTAAAGTCAAATGGCTAGTAAAATTGAGAGATAGAAAGAAAAATTGCAGCAGAGTTTTGTGTTTAGAGTGACAATGCAAAATGTACAAACATATGCATTATAGGCATCCCAGAAGAAGAGAAGGGAAGGGGACAGAAGGGGTGTTGTAGTAAAAATGGCTGAAAACTTCCCAAAACTACTGAGGGAGTTGTATGTATATGTCCAGGAAGTACTGTGCACCCCAAACATTATAAACCCCAACAGGCCTATTTCAAGACATATACTTGTCAAATTATCCAATGCTCAAGACAAAGAGAAAATACTGAAGGCAGCAAGAGAAAAGAGAACTATCACATACAAGGGAAACTCAATAAGATAAAGTGCCGATTTCTCATCTGAAACCATGGAGGCAAAAAGGCAGTGCTATGACATAGTCAAGGGACAAACAGAAAGAAATTTCCACCCAAGAATACTCTATCCAAAAAAGCTGGCATTCAAATATGATGGAGATTACAAAATATTCATAGATAAACAGAAACTAAGAGAGTATGCAAATAAGTAACCTGACCTTCAAGAAATACTAAAGGGGAAGCAGACATGGCTCAAGCAATTGGGCTTCCATCTACTATATAGGAGGTCTGGAGTTTGATGCCCAGGGCCTCCTGGTGAAGGCAAGTTGGCCCGTGTGTCAAGGTGGCCCATGCAGAGTACAGGCCCATGTTGTGTGCAGGCCCACATGGAGTCCTGGACTGCACGGAGTGCTGGCCTGCACAGAGTACTGTCCTGCACAGGAGTGCTGCCCCACACAGGAATGTGGCACAGTACAGGAGTGCTAGTCCACACACAGAGCTGGTGCAGCAAGATGATACAACAAAACAGAGGAGACATAATAAGAGATGAAGCAATCAGGGACCTGAGGTGATACAACAAAGATTGCCATTATTCCACTCTGGAAGGTCCCAGGATCAATTCCTAAAGCACCTAATGAGAATACAAACAGACATAGAAGAACACACAGTGAATGGACACTGAGAGAAAGAGGGGTGGGGAAGGAGGGAGAAATAAATAAATAAATCTAAAAAAAAATACAAAAGGGAGTTCTTCAGGTTGAAAGAAAAATACAGAATAGACAGAGTTGGAGGAGAGTATAAAAACAACTAAAAAGACAAAAAGAAATTAAAAAACGTATAACACATATAAATCCAAAGAAAATATGGCTAATGTAAGTAATTCCTTGAGAGTAATAACACTGAATATTAATGGATTAAACTCACCAGTCAAGAAACACAGATTGGCAGAATGGAGAAGGAAATATGGCCCATATATATGCTGTCTACAAGAAACCCTCCTTACACCCAGAGATTCAAGGAAGTTGAAAGAGAATGGCTGGAAAATAATCTTACAAACAAAAAATAACCAAAAAAGGGCAGGAGTAGCTATACTAATATTGGACAAAATAGATTTCAAGTGAAAAATGATTGTGAGAGACAAAGATGGACACTACATATTAGTAAATGGGTGATGTTTCAAGAATAAAAAACAATCATAAACATTTATGTCCCTAACCAGGGCACCTCAAGATACAAGAGGCAAACACTGCAAAAACTAAGGGGAGGAATAGATGCCTGTACAATTATAGTGGGGGACTTTCATACACCATTATCACCCTTAGACAGAACATCTCAACAGAGAACCAATGAAGAAACAAAGACTTTGAATAATATATTAGAGCATCTGGACCTAATAGACATAGACAGAACACTACACCCAAATACAGCAGGATATACATTCTTCTCAACTTCATATGGAACATTCTTCAAGATAGACCACTTTCTAGGCCACAAAGAAAGTCTCAATGATTTCAGAAAGATTGAAATCAAACAAAATAATTTCTCTGACCACAATGGAGTGAAGCTGGAAATATGCAAGGGCCAGAGAACAAGCTTAGGCACAAAGACATGGAAGTTAAGCAACACACTATTAGACAAACAGTGGGTCAAGGAGGATATCTCAAAAGAAATCAGTAACTACCTGAAAACTAATAAAAATGACAACACAACGTATCAAAACTTATGGGATGCAGCAAGAGCTGAACTGAGGCATAAATTCATAGCCATAAATTCATATATCAAAAAAGAAGAACTAAAATTAAAGACCTGACTGCAAACTTTGAGGAATTAGTAAAAAAACGAACTCACCCCAAAGGAAGAAGAAAGAAAGAAATAACAAATATCAGAGCAGACCTAAATGAAATAATAAGACAATACTAGGAAAAAAGAAAATGAAGAGGTAGTTGAGACAATCAATAAAATTGATAAACCCTTAGCTAGACTAACAAAGAAAAAAAAAGAAGATACAAATACACAAAATAAGAAATGAGAAAGGGGATATCACTATTGACCACAGAGAATTAAAGACTTTCATAAAGGATACTTTGAAAAACTATATGCCAATAAGAAGGACAATTCAGAGGAAATGAACAAATTTCTAGAAACACAATAAGCAGCCTACACTGATGAAAGAAGAAATTGATGCTCTCAACTCACCAATCACAAGTAAAGAGATAGAATCAGTCATTAAAAACCTCCCAACCAAGAAGTGCCCTGGGCCAGAAAATAAACACAGCATTTTAAAATGAACTGGAAAAAGTAACTATGAAATTTCTTTGGATGGGAGAGAGGTGAGAGAATGGCCTCTTCAACAAATGGTGCTTGGAGAACTGGATATGCCTATGCAAAAGAATGAAAGAGGATTCCCATTTCACACGTTATATAAAAATAACTCAAGATGGATCAAAGATTTTAATATAAGAGCCAAGACCATAAAGACCTGGGAAGACAATGTAGGGAAGCATCTACAGGACCTTGTAGTAGGAAATTACTTCAGGAATTTCATACCCAAAGCATGAGCAATGAAAGAAAAAATAGATAAATGAGACCCCCTGATTATTAAAATCTTTATACCTCAAAGGAGTTTATCAAGAAAGTGAAAAGACAGGCTACCCAATGGGAGAAAATACTTGGTAACCATATATCTGATAGGAGCCTAATTTCCAGCATATATAAAGAAATCCTATATCTCAAAAATAAAAAGAAACAAACCATTGAAAAAATGGGCAAGAGATTTGAACAGATGCTTCTCCAAAGAAGAAATACAAATGGCTAAAAAGCACATGAAAAGATGCTCAACATTATTATCTGTTAGGAAAATGCAAATGAAAACTATAATGAGATACCATCTTACACCCATTGGACTGGTGGCTGTTAAAAAGAGAGGACTACCAGTGTTGGAAAGGGTGTAGAGGAATGGGAACCCTCATCCACTGGTGGTGGGAATGTAGAAGGATCCAACCATTGTGGAGGATGGTTTGATGGTTCCTCCAAAAACTAGCTATATTATGACCCAGGAATCCACTGCTGGGTATATACCCAGAAGAACTGAAAACAAGGATACCTACCAATATAGGCACAACGATGTTCATCGCAGCATTATTCACTACTGCCAAAACTTGGAATCAACCCAAATGCCCATCAACAGAAGAGTGAATAAACAAAATATGGTATATACAGACAATGGAATACTACTCAGCTGTAAGAAGGAATACAATACTCACACATGAGATAATATAGTTGAATCTTGAGGACCTTATGTTGAGTGAAACAAGTTAGGATTCAAGGACAAATACTACATGACCTCTCTGATATGCACTGAGCAAATCAAGCTGTCTCAGAGAGCTAGAGACTGGATGATAGGCTTACAGGAAATAGGGGGGAGAGGAAGGTGTGAGCCAATGCCCAATTGGGCAAAATCTATGATAAAGTGTAGGTACTTGTGCAGTGAAGGAATAAGATGGGGTATAGGGATAGTACTGATTTGTAATTCACAAGCTTAAGGGAGGCAAGGGTTGGGAGGATGGGTCAGCTGGTCCATGGAATTGGGAAGAAGTTTGGGAGGAGCAGGTGAACATGAAAGATTGTCAGGTACATGGCTGAAACTATAATGTTGAGAAAACGCTTCAGAAAATTTAATTAGGAAGTGTTACTGGTTTAAGATATTTGATGGGGGGCATCTGGTACAGGGTGCTCCTGGGGCAGGCTTCTGGGGAGTCTTTGAGAGCTCATTTGTCATAGTGTGTTATATCAGTGGATGGAGACATATACAATGAGTGGGAAGGCATTGTACCCCCATCTTGCAGAGGCCTGATGTTCTCAAACAGAGGGAAGGGAGTCTCTCGTGAGTATGGGTGATTCCCAATGTGGTAGAAGAGACTAGTGTGTCAGGCCCTCAGCATTGTTGCAAGTATCTATGAATCTTGTTCTTTAAGCAGTGCAACTTGGGTGTCACTGTGGACTCTGAAGGGAGGGAGAGATTGGAAATAAATAAAATAAATAAATCTATAAAAATACTTTTCTGAAAATATTATATAAAACTAAGAAAAAAATAAAAAAAGATGTAAGACCCTGAGGAAGAAATGGATGAGATTGCCTTGCCTCTATACATATAGGACAACATCTATTACAGTAATGAAAGGCACAATCTCAAAAAAATTTTATGATATTTTTCATATTTTAATACCTCAATTTATTTTTTATTTTAATTTTTCTCAATTATTATGTATTTTACTTCTAATCTTTAAACCTATCATTAATATTTCATTTTCCTATTAACACAATTTCGTAATATATTAGGCTTCATTTCTGAAGAAGTTTTGGATCACAGAGGAGGTCAACTATGGCAAGGGAGGAGCATGTACACTAGAGATGAGGGAGAATGTTTCCACTACCTCACTGTACTAAGGGGGTGGAGACTATACCCTAGCGATTGGGGAAAGTGTGGCCATCACCTCAACATTCTTGGAGGGTGCGGTCTGGAGTTCAGTCACCATCCATATGCTTGATGAACATGGAGGAAGAAAAATGACTGTTGGGCATGCCTGTGGGAAAGCGTGGCCCCATGAGACACCAAGGATAGAAGAAACCGTAATTTTGCTTTGAAATCTAATGGAGTATGTCCCGCAGGGTTTCGGATAGTTGGGGACCTGTGATGCATGTTTCCCTCCCAAATTCTTCTAGTGGTAATTCAAATGTTTATCCTATGTCTGTCCCTTTGTATACTGGAAGCTGACAAATTGTTTTGTGTCACAGTTATACAGCCAGAGGGGTCTTTGCTCCCAAGACAAACTATTTCTATAATTGATTGTGGTATGATTTTGTACTTAGCACTGTTACTGCTTGAAGCTGTACTTTTCAATATTGTAATGTGTCTTCTGAAATTCAGAGGATAGAGTGTAGCAGTTTCATATTATTTATGAATTCCAAAAGAGGATTATGATTTAAAACTGTACTTCTCCTCTGGGTGTGATCACCTTTGTTTACATTAGATTCAACTGGCATGTTTTGATTAAATTAAACTACCTGTGAAGATTAGGGCTTTGATTCAACCTGAGTCCCCAGCCCCCTTGCTGGGTTCCTATAAGTGGATACTCACTCAAGAAGACACACAGGGAGAGAGTGTGCCTCATACAGTAGATACCAGGAGAGAACTTTCTCAGCTTTGATCTGTGGCCCCAGGAGGAGAGACGAGTCATTTGCCTGATAGTTTACAGCTAACATTTTGAAGAAACCAGAGGAGTGGAGAAGGCCTGGAGAGAAACAAGCCGTATGCCAGTCTGTAACTGAGATAGAGGAAGGAAGAACCCTCCCAAAGACTGGCGATCATCTTTGGTGTGAAAGTACCTCTTATGGTACCTTCAGGTGGGCTCTTTAGGGCCTTTTATCTGTATGCTTTTACCCCAAAATGTTTTAAAAAGCCAACTGATTTCTAGTACTTTGCATCAGCACCACTTTTGCTAATACAGATGCTTGAATAAATAATCTAGCACTATTTCATTTTTAGAGATGGAAAACTTAGAAATACAGCCATACAAAGATTTGCTCTATGAAAACATCCTGAGAAATATAAGTGTAGGCTAATCTATATGACAATCATTTTCTTTTTATGAAAACTACATGTACTTTTTGTGCTGGGGATTATTTATAGATATTAATACAAGAGTTTTCCATATACTAACCATATCATGTCATATATGCTATGGAAGTGGATCTCATGTCTCTGTATACAGAATTCAAATGGGAGCTTCATAATGACTATGCTTGTGAGCTGATATGCCTGAAATAAGAACAAGGCCTAGAGCAGCATTGTGCCTGGGAATTTCCTCCTGACAGCCTTCATGTTACTCAAATGTGGCCAGTCTCGAAGCCAAACTCAGCATGTAAATGCAATACCTTCCCCCCAGCGTGGGACATGACACCCGGGGATGAGCCTCCCTGGCACCGAGGGATCACTATCAACTACCAACTGATGTTGCAACTGGAGAATGACCTTGAATGGAAGGTTCAATGCGGATCGGCAGAATATCCCTGTCTACATAAAATAACATGACTTTAAAATGCTGTTTGACCTAATCTAAGGGGCAAATGGAAAGGAGAAATGAGTTTATATGGCTACGAGTCTCTAAAAAAGAGTCTGGAGGCTGTCAGAAGGATTGCCCTTATGCACAATTGAGCAGAGTCTAAGAGACAGATAAAGTAGATACAACCCCCAGGTATTGGTTCCTTTGAGGGCTAAAGAGGCCCATGGGTGCTATGGTCATGGCAGATGGGGTTAACTGCCATGTCAGATGGCCCTTCTTTGGAGCTGGTGTTTATGCGTGATGAATCTGGACTCAGATGGGATCTCTCTTCTTAAGACTTTCATGCTACTGTGCTGGAGTTGTAGTTGGTGTTGGGGTTTAAGATATATTTAGGGGATCTGAATCTCTGGACTGACAATGTGATAGCCAGGCCCTGAGCCTCAACAGACTCCAGCACCTACAATCTGATTTATTGGACTCACCTCACTCAGCTAAGATGGAGTTGAAGAAGGACAACCACCACACCATGGAGCCTAGAGTGCCTACAACTGAAAGCGAGAGGATTGCATCCAGTATCCATGAGGAATCTGAGCCTCCTCTTGACATAGAGGTACAATGGACACAACCAATCCAATGTCCACAGAGAAAAGGTGGCATTGGAGTGGGAAAGTAGACATGGTGGCTAATGGGTATGGGGAATGGCAGGAAGAGACGAGATGTGGAGGCGTCTTAGGGACTTGGAGCTGCCCTGGACAGTGCTTCAGGGGCAATCACTGGACATTGTAAATCCTCACAGGGCCCACTGGATGGAATGGGGGAGAGTATGGGCCATGATGTGGACCATTGACCATGAGGTGCAGAGGGGCCCAGAGACGTACTTACCAAATGCAATGGATGTGTCATGATGATGGGAATGAGTGTTACTGGGGGGGGGGGGGGGGAGTTGTGGGGTGGGGGTGGTGGGGTTGAAGGGGTCCTCATATATTTTTTTAATGTAATATTTTTACAAAATTAATTAAAAAAACAAAACAAAACAAAAACAAATGGGAGCTTCAAATAATTCTCATATCTGGGCTGAACATACAAATTTAATTGTTCCTTTCTTTGGCATGAGAAATACTCAGGTGATTTCAACAGGCACCAAGGTTGAGAACCACTTCTCTAAGGAGCTGAGACTCTGGGCAGGGAGTCAGGGCTCACTGAGTACAGTTACTGAATCTGCAGCATGAGCATGTCTGAGAGAGTGGCAGAACAGCAGATTCAAAGTCCCCAGCCCAAACTACCAATTCAGGATTTGCATTTTAACAAGATCCCAGAGGACTCATATCCCAGGGGATACACTGAAATAGAAGCAGCACTGGTTCAGAATTCAATCCAATGTCCCATTTCACCATGCTTAAAACCTGGGAGGAATACTGCCTCATTCAATTCTCATCCAAACCAAGATCTGTCAAGAAAGTTTATCTCAGGAACTCGTTCACCTATACTGTAATAATTCAGTCACCCTGATCTTAGTGCTAAGTCCCCTGGTTTCCCACAGTTTTTCCTTGCTTTTGGTATAGGCTGAAAATAAAGTACTCTTCATTTAAAATAATGAATACAGCTTTCCCTGGAATGACAAACAGGAGTCTATTCTGTTTCTCAGTCACACTTTGCAGATATAACTGTCAAAATATTTTAACTCTTCTTGTATGCATGTCCAAGTTTATATTAAATGCATTCATTTTTATATTTCCCAATTAATAGAATGAGAAATAGATTTACTTCTTTCTGGCACCCTCAGAACATATCTGTCAACCCCAATACTTCTAAAATAATTATAACAATTTTAATTAAAATAATTCATTTTTGCATCATCATGCAATATTATTTATTGCTAAGTTAAGCAGTGTACAAATTTCTTGTTTATATAATTTTCTTCTTTGTATTGTTTTATCATTAGCTTCATTTTCTTTGACTCAAATATTTAACAAAAAATTTCCAAAATAATCTTGAAGTGACTGCTGACTCTATAACATAAAAAATTCATCTCACAATCAGCTGTGTCCAGATGTTTCTCCCCTTGAGGTGTCTGCTATAAAATAAGGTACATTCAAACTCTGTCCTCCAGATGCCCTGGTTAGCAGCAAGGAAGAGAAAGGTTATTTTTCTCTTTTGCCCTTTACCTTTCCTACTGAATTAGGTAAAGATGTCACTTCCTGTTTTCCTCAAATCCATTAAAAAAAGCAATATTTTTAGAAATTTTTATAGTTCTAATAGTATAAATAGTATTGCTGCATTCAGCTCACAATAGGTTGGCTGAAAGGGAAGACAATGCAGAAACACAAGAGGGGAGACAAACCTGGGACCAGGGGACTCTCAGCTTCTGGAACTGAGAGCCTCAACCCTAGTTTTTCCATTGCATTTATTGGGAAACCACCAAGCAGCTGTTTGCTATCTGAACTGCAACATCATTTACAACAACAGGGAACAACTGCAACATCTAACAACTGCTACAGGTAACAGGTGTAACATTTACAACAAACAGGTAAGCCAGTTTCCCACATTTCCCCCTTTTTGTATTTTCGAAGTCTACACAAATGATGTTTCACTGATCAGCAAAGCTTCCTGCATGATATTTTCACTTTCAGGTTTGAACAATACTTTTTTTTCCTTTTTCCCCAGTATATTCAGTCCCAGGATTGTTCAAAATTAAGAGATTTACATCAAGACACATTTATACAGTTCATCAAATCACTTAAGTATACTATGTTTCATTATTTAGGTTCTGATTAGTATTCAAGCATTTTATACATAATCCCTAACTACCACAGATTATACAAGAACAAACAATAAGACTTCCAACTAGCAGACATTTAATGGCTAAACTTTCATTTCTCATAGGCTTAAGATTTCCTACCAGCAAGGCTATATAGGCCAGTACTTGATCAAAAATGACCTCAGTTTCCCCAGTTTGCAGAGTTTGAGGCATAGGCAATGACAAATTCTTACTTCCCCATTTTGGGCTGTGGGGCAGCTGGAAGTTTATCACATAATTTCAATGTCTTCCTTGGTCCTGCTCTTAGCATCTTCACTGGACCTGGGGCCACAACTCAGTGCTGAATATAAATAGTCCACTGTGAGCACTCATTTTTCAGGCAGAAAACAATAGCTGGCTTGTCCTAAGAGTCCCGATGCAGGGTCTGTAGCAGTGAAAGCATATTTTGCCCCTTCCAGGAGCAGGAGGGTGCTGATGTCAGTCATTGACGTGAGCATTAAGGCCACAAGCTGTTGGTGAATAGCAGGCAGCAGGAACTGCTGCGCTAGGCGCCCCAAGGTCTAGTACTCACGACGTTCACTTTTTCAGTCGAGCCACTCTGCTTCCTCTCAGGTCCCAGTTCCATGGCTCTGGATCTTCATGAGGCATCTGCCTCAACAGTCCTGAGAGGGATGTGAGAGGAGTGGGCAGGGACATGACAGTTGCCTGTCACTGCTGGCAGGTGTCCCAGATATTCTTCCACAGATCTCTCCCCCATGGAGAGTGATTCACAACAGTCCATTGTTTTTAGTATTTTAGTATTTGCCATCCACCCCTGGACAGGGATGGCAGTCTTCAGAGTAACCAGACACTATTGGGTTAAGCCTTTCACTTTCAGCCGGGCTTCCTATGCTGCACACAATTCCTTTTTTATATTGTACTTATAAGCCCCTTCCCACATTTGTGACTGAAACTCAAGGTAAATTAGAATGTTGCCTTTGCCTCATACCCCACCCAAAATCAATACTGGTACTGGCCACATCCAATTCACAAGCTACCTTCTTTTTTTTTTTTTTTTTTCTTTTTTAAAAAGCAGCCTGCTGGAGGTCCTCCTACTCCCGTGAAGGACCTTTCCCAATTAACACATCTCAGTGAGGGATAAAAGATTTCTAGTATTCCAACAATATTACAAATTCTTTTAACATGAGATAACATTGTACTTTATCAATTACAGCAGAGTATAGTTTTCTCTTACCCAACCAAACAACATATTAAGAATTTGATAGAGTAGCGACCTTAGAGCTTGTCTCAGTTGTTTGCCTCTTCCAGGCTTTTAAAATACCACTGTCTCTGATGTTTCCCAGTAGGGTCACTGCCACAGGTTTCTTCTACCCAGCAGGATTCATTGCCATTAGGCCAGGGCAGAAAGCCTTAAAGAATGCAAAAGTCCATTGTTGACCTTTCACATAGTTTTTGCACTTTTTATATTCATTCAAGCTTGTTTTACTTTTACAAAACACATTATTTCACTGAATGCTACCACAATACTTTTACAACTTGCTATATGCATACTAGTCCTGTTCTGCATATCTCCATTTTCTGATTTTATAAAACTAACCATTTTAGGGCAAAATACACCTTATTAAATTTCAGTTAGCATTCCCACGAACTTTTTACCTTTTTCAATATTTGCTTAACTTTTACATCTTTCATTTTATCCTATGAAGAAAAATAAATTATTCATCTCAATTTAAGCAAGAACTATTTTTTTTTATGAAGAGACACAGTAATTCTATTAATCAACTATATACATATTCTATTCTAATAGTTGTATACAACTATAGAGATCTCATTAACATTCCAAACTTGGGTAATATTATAAGCACTTATTTAATTTTTCGGCCATTTGAAAAGAGCTCTTTCAGAAGCATTTATTTATACCATCCGGAGGTATTAAAATATACATTGACATTGAACAAACAGACACACAATTACAACACACCAACAGAAACAAAGTTTACAATTTGACTCATAATTCTTACTTTTCTGGTATAGCTTTTTTTTTAAAGCTCTCCATCATTTCACATCTTAGATTTTACTGCTTTTAGGATTTCTTCTGGAATCATGTTGCCTGTAACATGCAAGCTTGTTCTTGGAAACACTTATTAGTAATCAGCAACCAGTTAGGATAACCTGAGCAGCATAAATGCACTTACGCTCTTATTTAACAGTTAACATATTTTTTGGATTACTACTCTTTAAGACTACCCTAAGACTCGAAGTTCAGGAGGAAACTATTGATTCAAAACTGAAAATTCCTTTTAACACCTTGATAAAAATTTTGTACTAATTTTATTAATTTGGCTAAACAGGCCCCATCAGAATTAGCATGAAAACAAAACAATCTCTCCTTGATAGTCACAGTTAATTACTCCTGTATGCACTCTAACTCTCTGTGATATAAGACTGCTGCTCTCGAGAAGTCCAACAATGCCAAATGGAAAAGGTCCCTTTATTCCCATTTTTACATGGATGGGGGTGTCTCTTGGAAGCAGAATAACAGGTTCTGCCATAGGAGTATGTATGGCTGCACTTCCTGTTGTGGTGGGGTATAAATCCAGGACACTGAGGAGAATCGGGGAATGCCGGGATTGCTCTGCTGAACCAGGACAGCCCCCTTTGTGGGCGGGGCTGGGAGTGGGCCGGTGGGAAGTTTCCCTACAAGAGGGTGCATAGGCCAGACCAAGGATTTCCTTTACCACAGCGTAGACACAGCTCAGGTTGTTTCAGAGCAGAAATATTCTGTCCAAGCAGTATTGTTTTTCCCTCAGATCTTTTCCGACAATCTTTTATCATGTGACCAATTTTTCCACAATTAAAACATTTTCCAGAGAACCTCTTATTGATTTTCATCCCTGCCATAGCCTGAGCCATCATTGTAGTGCAGTCGCCCTCCATGCCTACATTCTGGCACAATTTAATATATCCAGCCAAACTCACTTTACCTTTCATAATCCCAATAGCTTTTTGACAATCCCGATTGGCATTTTTGTAAGCCATTAGCTGCAAAATAGTATCAGCAGCTTCTAAATTATTGACCTGTTTCTTGATAGCCTCTTGTAACTGAGCAATAAAGTCAGGGTAAGGTTCTTTAGGTCCTTGAAATGACACCAGAGGCCCATAATATCCCCATTTCCTTGGATCAGTTAGCGGGGGTGGGGAATTGGGCAGGAGTAGAACAGCAGTTAACAATGGATGAACAGGCCATCGCACAGGTTCGTTGCTGTTGCTTAAGGGCATGGGAAAAATTGAGGCTAAAGGCCAGCCTCTGGAGGTGAGGGAAATCTAGAATGGACAAAGTAGGAGATAATGAGAATCAGTTGTGGCACCAAGACCCCCTGCAGTAGAGGTGGCTTTAGAGTGTCAATAAGCTTCCTCTTGCAAGATTCCTACAGAAAGCAAAGCCAACTGGAATCCTGAGGAAGTGCTCCCTGAACACATAGAGATCCAAGTGGCACAGGGATAGGCTAGATAGACAAGGGGATGCTTCACCTAGATAGCCCTTAAGAGAAGAACTTCTTGCCAGTTTCTGAGTGTTAAGAAATTAATCAAATTCTGCTGAGGATAAAATAAGGTGATGGCTGATTAAAGCTTCTGCAATTATTGGATTGATGAAAATGTTATTGTCACCAAGACTGATGTCCAGGAATTAAAAGGAATAAAAACCCTAATTGCAAAGGGTAACTATTCTTACCCTATTCGGTGGGATGAGGAGAAATGCTGATGAATGGACTCTGCTTTCTACTTGCATTGAAGAGATGAGAGGTCAGCAGCAGGAAGTACCCTCCTCTAACATCTCTCTTGGGACTGTTGAGGCAGATGCCCTCGAGAAGATCCAGAGCCATCCACCAAAAAAGCTCCACCAAAAAAGCAAAGACCGTGGATACCAGACCTGGTGGTGCCTAGGCCAGCAGTTCCAACTGCCTGTCACTCACCAGCAGCTCAGGAACATCACCCTCAAGTGTCCATTGTGCTCACCCAATGACTGACCATTACCTCACTGGATGAGACACACTGGCTGAGCAGAGACTCCAGGAGCACGAAGGCAAGTGGATTACATCGGCCCCTCCCCCTCTCAGAAGGAGCAAGGTATGCTGTCAGTGCTGCAGACACTGCAACGGGACTCTTGTAACTTTGTACCCGGATCCTTACAGCAAAGGACTAAGTCTAAATTACAAGTTAAAGTGCCAGCTGCCCCAAGCCCAAAAGGGCAAGTAATAATACATTGTTGTTGCCTATGCTTCAAACTCTCTAAACTGGGAAAATGTGGTCATTTTGATCACTGTCCTGGTCTATGCAGCTCTGCTGGCTGGGAATCTCAAATCCATGAATAAAAAAATCACTCAAAAACGTTTTTGAAACCACAGTTAGTAATCTAAAGTCTCCTATGACAGCACTAGGCCCCATCCCTAGCCACCATAACAGCTACGACTTGCAGAAGTTCCAAGTTTATTATTAACCTGCCTACCGTGGAAGTGGGAAGTTTCCTCAGAAGGAGCCATGTCTCAAGAAATAGAACAGACCCCCATCTTGAGCTGATGTGTCCTGATACAGTTCATTTCCTCACAAGAATGCAAAGAAGCCACGTGACCCCACCAACCCCTCCCACACCCCTAGAATTCACTGCCCCTCGCCCACCACCCCTAGCCAACCCATAGGCCCTCAGGTCTTACCTAAGCCCAAACACACTCCCGCTGTCTAAGCATTCTCCCGCCTATAGATGTACTGGATAAATTCATGACCGCCTCTGCCAGGGGCGGGCTGAAGTTTATTCCTCAGACCCCCTCCATTGGGAGAGTTTCCCAACAAATCCTTGCCTGCAATCGCTGGTCTCTGCATCCCAACTGTCTCACCCCAACATCTAACTTATGTTGCCGGAAACCCAGGATCCGGGAAGAGGAGACCCCTGCCACCACACCTTGCAACCTGGGAAGCAGTGGGCAGCGGCAGCTCACCCGGGGTTACTCCTTATTCTGATCATGCAACTCTGAGTGCTATCCTCCTTTTCACCCTCTCCTAGAACTCCTCAGAGCGAACCTCAGAGACAGAGCAAGCCCCAGAGACACTTGGGATTGTGTTGAGACCAGCTGATTGGTGAGAACTACCCTTGCTGCTGCTGTAGCTTCATCCAACACTGGACTCCCATCACCAGCTGGGTGAGTTAAGGGAATTCTCCTCTGGAGGATCCTGCTCTTTCTCCTATTGGTTAGACAACTCCACAGATCCTGGCCTAGGTCAGTGATCCTCTTCGTTTCTGGGGACCATGGCAGATGCCCGACCTGCATCCCCAGAAACCCCTCAAGAGTCAGAGATATCTGGTCCTGGGTGTGGGCTTCCTGCAGCTAAGGTTCTCTGATACCCTGGGGACACCTGAGGTGCTCAGTCAACCCTGGAGAGTCCCTGACCTCATCCCAGCTTCCAAAAATGGGAAAACTCCTTCAGCTCCTCTCTATTACTCCACTACAATCTGGCCTCAGGACAAATTAGAACATGAAAGTCAACGGCTGGAACATGGTACCTTTGACACACAGATCCTCAGAGATCTGGAAAACTTCATCCAGCGCAATGCCCAGTGCTTAGAGGTCCTTACGTTCAGGTCTCCCTATTTCTCTGAAACCGTCTTTCTCTCTGTCCATCGTGTTCCTCTTACCAAATCCTATTGCTCCATCAGAAACTTCCATCTCCCTTTCACCCACCTCCCAAATCTCCTGAAAATCTCAACATAGATCCAACAAGCCAAGGTCCTCCTGCACCCCTCCTTGTGCACCTCCAACTTTGCCTCCATCCTCATCCTCGCCACCACCTTCCGTCCCTCAGCCCTCTGCTGTGCCCTCTTCTGCCCCTCCATTCTCCCCTCCTCATACTAGTTCATGAGGACTACATCCTCCCTGCTCCCTACTATCCACCTCCACCTCTGTAAGCACAAAGGTTAACCCCTCTCCACCTCTTAATTCCACACAAATACCAACACTCCTCTCAGAAAAACAAAGTTAAAATACACATTCCCTTCTCGCTCTACATATATTATGTCATAACAACTTCTTCTACCAGCCCCGTGGAAAAAAGCCGCATTTGGGCTGCAGCCACTGCCTTTGCCGATTCCCTGCACACACAGGGCCCCCCTTGATGCGCCCCTGGCGCTGACGCAGTTCCCACAGCCTCCCTCCGTGGGAATATCAGGCAGCCTCCAGAGATTTAGATAGTGTTGGTCACTTCCTAACCTGCATAATAGAAGGCATGAAAAAGGCAGCCCTCAAAGCAGTAAATTATAACAAAATCAAAGAAAATTTTCCCAAATCAGATGAAAACCCGCTGCCTCTATGAATAGATTAAATGAATCACTCCTCAAATATACTAATTCTGACCTGGATTCTTTTTCTTTTCTCTTTTTTTTTTCATTAATTTAAATTTTTTAAAAAATATTACATTCAAAAAATATGAGGTCCCATTCAACCCCACCACCCCCACCCCCACTCCCCCCACAGCAACAGTCTCTCCCATCATTATGACACATCCATTGCACCTGGTAAGTACATCTCTGAGCATCACTGCACCCCATAGTCAATGGTCCACATCATAGCACACACTCTCCCACGTTCCATCCATTGGCCCTGGGGGAATCTACAATATCTGGTAATTGTCCCTGAAGCACCACCCAGAGCAATTCCACGTCCCGAAAACGCCTCCCCATCTCATCTCTTCCTCCCATTCCCTGCACCCAGCAGCCACCATGGCCACCCTTCCCATACCAATGCCACATTGTCAATGTGGACATTGGATTGATTGTGTCCATTGCACATCTATGTCAAGTGGGGGCTTAGATTCCACATGGATACTGGATGCATTCCTCCTGCTTTCAGTTGTAGACACTCTAGGCTCCATGGTGTGGTGGCTGACCTTCTTCAACTCCATATTAGCTGAGTGGGGTAAGTCCAATAAATCAAAGTGTAGGAGCTGAAGTCTGTTGAGGCTCTGGGCCTGGGTATCATATTGTCAGTCCAGAGATTCAAATCCCCTAAATATATCTTAAACCCCAGCACCAACTACAATTCCAGTAAAGTAGCATGCAAGTCTTGTGAAAAGAGATCCCCTGAGTCCAGTTCCATCACGCAGAGACACCAGCTCCAAAGGGCCATTTGACATGGCAGTGAACCCCATCTGCCATGACCATAGAGCCCGTGGGTCTCTTTATCCCTCAAAAGAACCAATACCTGGGGTTGTATCTACTTTATCTGTCTCTTAGACTCTGCTCAGTTGTGCATAAAGGCATTCCTTCTGACAACCTCCAGACTCTTTTTTAGAGACTCGAAGCCTTAAAAACTCATTTCTCCTTTCCATTTCCCCCTTACATTAGGTCAAACAGCATTTTGAAGTCATGTTATTATATGTAGACATGGATATTCTGCTGCTCCGCATTGAACCTTTAATTCAAGGTCATTTTCTAGTTGCATCTTCAGCTGGTATGTGGTAGTGATCCCTCGGTGCCAGGGAGGCTCATCCCCGGGTATCATGTCTCACGCTGGGGGGAATGCACTGCATCTACATGCTGAGTTTGGCTTTGAGAGTGGCCACATTTGAGTAACATGAAGGCTGTCAGGAGGAAACTCCCAGGTACAATGGTACTCTAGGCCTTGTTCTTATTGCAGGTGTATAGGCTCACAAGCATAGCCATTAGTATCAGGTGCCCACTGTTGGGCCCTCATTCCTTCCTGGTTCTTACCGTTGCACCTGGTGGACTGCCGCTGCTCCCCCAGGGACCACGACAGAGACCCCCTGGCCAGGAACCCAGTACCCCCCCCCGCTGTTGTTTTTAATTGTTTCCACTATGAGTGTATCTAAACATTACCATGTACTCTGGACATATGCCCTGTATAACTCCCTGTAACCATATATAGCCTGTCAATAACATCCCATATCACTATTCCTCCGCCGCCATTGTCGAACCACTCTGTGATCCAAAACTTTCTGTAAAGTGAATCCCAACATAATGTCAGTTTCCCTTACTAGTAAAATGGAATATAGCGATGAGTTTAAAGGTTAGATATACAGTACATATTGATTTGGATAAATTTCTATGTCCTATCTTTTTCTTTTCTTTTTTTTTTTCTAATTATTGAGCTTCTCTTCACAAGAGTCTTAGATCACAGTAATTCATATATACAATATACAGTACTCCCACAGATCCACCATAAAACCTTTTCCCTTCCACAGCGATAATCTTTTAACTTATTCATATCATATTTCCTGAAACTGATATACAATAGCTTTCCGAAATAGATTCCGAAACAATAGCTTTCAAACAAGGTGGCATCCGTGCTTACAATGTGGTCCATACTTTAGGATGTACAGTTTTCTAAATTTTTTAGTTATCCTATGTTTTGCATTATGGTTTACATTATTAGTCTTTTGTCCCCTATATGTTTTTGGTGTAATATTACATGTTTTATATTCATCCTCGTGTACTCTCACGAAACTCCTCTCTTGCCGCCACATTTATCTTGGTTCCATCCATTCCACATCCATTTTCCCCTCCCCTTGGGGCCCACAGCGCCAGCCAATCTCCATTTCCCGAGAAGCCACGCCCAGAGATATTTGCAGCAGTGTTCAGGGACTGACTTTCTCAACTGCCCTAATGCCCTGGAAGCCACCCTTTCTCACGAGAGATACAGTTCTCTCTATTTGATGGCATTAGTCCTCCCCAGGATGTGGGTACACCCCAACTCTCACTTCTTGGGTCTCTACCCAATGGTACAACCCACCATGGTAAAATGAGCCTTCAGCTATTCCCCCGGAGTCTGTCCCGCATCAGACCATCCCCCCCTGAGCATCCTAAACAGGTAACCATCCTAATTATATTTTGATACGATTTTCTCAACATTTTACTCTCAACGAACCCCTGACAGTCTCCTATGTTCATATGTTGCCCCTCCCTCCCCCCAATTTTTGGACAATATTACCCCTCCGCCCAACCCCAGCCCCCCTCAAACCCGCAAAGCCCCACCCGAAGGCAACTCCTTGCCCCCATTTCATCCCTTCTTTGTGCTCATAATACTTACCGCCAGCTCATCATAGATTCTAACCCTGCAGACGTCGGCTCACATCCTTCCTCCACCCCCCGATTTCCTGTAAGCCTCTTTTCCAGTCTCTAGCTCTCTGAGGCAGGTTGCTTATTTCATATCATTGAGGTCATGTAGTATTTGTCCTTCAATGCCTGGGTTGCTTCACTCAACAAAAGGTTCTCAAGATTCATCCATGTTATCACGTGTGTGTAGTGTATTTGTTCTAACAGCCGAGTAGTATTCCATTGTGTGTATATATCACATTTTATTGATCCACTCGTCTGTTGATGGGCATTTGGATTGATTCCAACTTTTGGCGATAGTGAACAATGCTGCTATGAACATTGGTGTACATATATCGGTTTGTGTCCTTGTTTTCAGTTCTGCTGGGTATATACCCAGCAGTGGTATTGCTGTTGACCTGGATTCTGAATCCAGACGACTACACTCACATAACCACTTTATCACTAAGACATACCCAGATATCAGAAAAAAAAAAAAACCGGCAGAAATTACAGGAGGCCCCTGAAACCCCTCAGAAAGACCTAATTAAAGCAGCCTTCAAGGTCTTGAACAATAGAGAGGAGGAAGCCAAATGAGAAAAACATAAACGAGATCCCTCCTTGCTGCTGCCCTCAGAGTCGATTTCCAAAAACCCCATCCCTCTTCTTCCCAGGGGCCACCACCTGGACCCTGCGTTAGGTATTGGAGGGAAGGACACTGGGCTCATGCACACCCCAATCTAGGACTTTGCCGGGGCTTGTCCAGTGTGCTGACTTAGAGACCACTGGAAGTCAGATTGTCCCAAAAACCCAGTTTCTGGGAAAGCCCCTTCAACACGCCTTACTGGCCTGGATCATCTTCCCTTCCTGACCTACTCAGAATAACAGCAGAAGACTGACAGGTCTGGGTTTGGAGAGGCCCCTCATCTCCATCAGTAAGTGGGAACCGAGGGTTATCATCAAGGTTGGAGGTAAGCTGAGCTCCTTTTTATCTGACACAGGGGCCACGTACTTGGTCATTTCAGAACATTCAGGATATTTAATATCTTCCTCAACTTCTACTGTGGGAGTTGGGGGTATTCTTTCCTCTCATTTGATTACACACCCCCTCCCTTGCACTACAGAAAATCTCATATTCCCACACCAATTCCTAGTTATCATGCCCCGCCCCTCTCTTAGGAGGAGACATTCTATCCAAACTGCACTCCTCTAGCTCCTTTTCACTACCTTCCCCCCAAGCTAGCTTCCTTCTCCTTTTGTCCCCAGCCCCAGCCTTGACTCCTACTTCTCCTCCTACTGACATCCCTTTTTATCTTACAACAGAAAGTAAACCCCCCAGTCTGGAACACTGACTCTCCCTCAATAGCCTCACACCTCTCCCCTGTAACAATCACCCTAAAAGACAGCCCTCCTTTCATCAACATTCCCCAATATCCTCTCTCCTGCAGTGCCAAATGTGGACTTAAACCCACCATTGACAAACTGTGCCACAGTGCTGTTACGCCCACCAACTCTCCACTAATACACCTATCCTAGTTGTTTAAAAACCTAATGGCAGTTATTGTCTAGTCCAAGACATGACAGCTGTCAACCAAGCAACTCAGCCTATAGTCCCCTGAGTCCCCAACCCCTATAGCCTATCACATATCCCTCCCCAAATACACACATTACACAGTAATAGACCTCAAAGATGCCTTTTTCACAATCTCCCTAGATGGAAACTCTCAAAACATTTTTGCTTTTACATGGCTCTCATATTTTTCTTCATCTTTAATGCTATACTAATACCCCGAATAACCCCACTAATAATTATTTTCCTTCTCATGTGTGGCTCTTATCTTCTACAGCTTTTCGCCTGATTCATCCACCAAGTTGTTCAAACCACCCAAGAATATGTAAATGAAACCTTCCTATTACAAGAACAGTCAATAACCACCCCACAATGCAAAACCCACCAGCTACATGAGAGGAGAACCCCTTACGCCCCCTAACAGCAGAAAGGAGCCAGAATGAGTCGATACCCCCTTTCCTCCACTCATGACTGCCTCTGCCAGAGCTGGGCTGAAGTTTATTCTTCAGACCCCCTCTGTTGTGAAAGCTTCCCAATATATCTTTACCTGCAATCGCCCTTTCTTTCTGCCCAGTATTCCCATTACTTAGGTCCTTCATCATATACATGTAATCTAAGAGGAACGTTAGAGCTACAAGGTTTGAACTGATTAACAGGTCATAAGGCTGTGACTCCACTCCTATGCATTGAGCAAAGCTGCTTACTGCAGAGGACAGCACAATGGAAATGGAGCCAATAAGAACCCATCCCTTCCAGGCCCTGCATTCCAAGAATACCCTGCCTCTTAGCCCACTACCCCCAAGCCCTGCACAAGAATAACTCACTTTTACAGCCCCTTATTAACCAGAGGCTATACTCAGAGTCTAACACTCTCTCCTCAAACTAATGCTTTCCTGCCTATTGATGTACTGTATAAATTCACATCTGCACCTTCCATCCTTCCACGAGTGAGCTTAAGCCTCATCTTCAGACCCCTCTACTGGGAGACCTTCCCAATAAACTGCCTGCCTGCAATCCTCAGTCTCCATATCCCAGTGAGCGCCATTTTTTCTCTAACATAGACAACAGTATAGTGTTATTGGTCACAATTTCACAGAAGCAACCAAATCTTCTCAATTGCATTATTATTGTAATGAACTTTCAGCAGAACTTTCACTTTCATAAATCAATAATAAGTTAACTGGGCAGTTTTCAGTGTTTTGTTATTAATGGACAATTTCAATTCTGAAGCTTCACAGAAAACACATGCAATCAGCTACAGGCCACAGTGCATCACATTAAACAAAAGGGACTGTCTTGGAAACCCACGGAAAGGAAAGCTGTGCCAGGTACTGTGGGGCACAGCTTTCTAAGGACATTGCTTAAATAACTTTGGAGAAAACACCACTGGGCTGACTCAAGATTCCAGAATTCTAGTGAAGAAGCCAATGGGCTCATGAAATTGAGAGGAACAAGGTCTAATTTTGCTTAAAAGAATGAGTCACACACCAAAGATAACAAGAGAACACTGAAATTTGGAAGAGAGAAGTACCATGTCATGTACAAGGGAGCCCCAATAACATTAAGTGCCAGTTTCTGATAAGAAATGTTGGAGGCAAGAAGGCAGTGGGAAGAAATATTTATAGAGTACTGAAAGAAAATCATTAGAACCAAAAAATTTTATATCCAGAGAAGCTCTATTTCAAAACTGAGGGGGAGATTAAGGCATTCTCAGATAAACAAAAGCTGAGTGTTCCTCACCTATTACCATATTTTATTTAGGTTCTTGGCTATGATGCAGAAATACATTTCAAGAGCAGGCTGGGTGAATTAGGCCAGTAATTTATTCAGGCAGGGAGGGAAGAGAAATGGGAGAAAATAACAGCAGTGTCCCAGGTAGAGAGGAAGGGGCTGAAAATGATAAAGAGGGCTGACTTATGGGCTGCAATTTCCCATTATAGGTTATAAATGCCCAGCTTTTACTTGCACTGTGATTCAAGTAGGGAGGTAGGCAGCTGCATTCCAGGTCCAGAGGCAAGAGAGCAGACTAGAGCATGCTTAGGCCCCATGCCTGCCTGCCTTTTGACCTGTTAATTATCCCACCCCTTTGTTAATGGCAAGGAAGGAGTTCCAGCTGTTGACTGTTGTTTTTTTGTTTTTGTTTTTTTCTGTTGACTGTTTTGATTGCCTTATTTCCTCCATCCATCCCCCAAGAGGGCCAAATGATAAAGTCCTTGGGGAATATCCGGGGTTTCTCCTGGCTTCTGGAGAAAGTCTTCTTCTGAGTGGCAGAATCTTGGGAAGAGTCTTCCAGCAGCATATTGGGGTTGCTGATGTCCACATGGACTTCTTACCAGGTTCCAGATCCAGCTACTGATTTTCTATCTTACTAGCCTGGTTCAACCCCTTGACCTGACCCACAAGAAAAACTAAAGGGTGTTTATCAGATGGGAAAAAAAGGTCAAAGCAGCATTAAAAAATGAAGATCTCCAGTAAAGGTAATTACCTGGGAAATTATAAATGCCAGTACTATTTTATTGTACTTTTTGGTATGTAACTCGACATACAGAATATACTATGCCAATGACTTAATAATGATAAATGTGTGGTTTGGAACTCAAAACAAATCTGGATGTAATCTGTGACAACAACTTCATGAAGAGGGGAGGATGGAGGAGTACCTGAACACAGTTGGTGGATGATATTCAAGTTAGGTAGGTATCAAATCTAAAGATACTGTTACAGATTCAGGTGTTAAATTAACCCCCATGGTAATCACAAAGAAAATATCAAAAAACTATGCAAAAGAGGAAATGAGAAGTGTTTCAAACCGATTTACAACCAAAGAGCAACTAAATACAAACGGAGGCAGTAAAGAATGAAATGACAAAATGTGAAGCGGCCTGTATCCATTATTGAAGATCGTGCTGAGCAATTCCAATGCCCTAAAAATGCCCTACATTCCATCCGTTCTATTCTTTCCTCCCACTCCCCTCAGCACCTATGGTAACCACTAAGTTTCAATTTTTGAAGAATAACATTCGTAGTTCTTGCAATAATATTGAGGGCTTGACATACTGTCTGTTTTATTAGGCACTGCCTATGTTCTCAAGGAATTCTTGTCCCTCTAACTGAGAACACAGCCGGATGCCTCAGGATGGGAGTTTCCATTTTCTTAATTATTGTGTGGGTCTCCACACACTGCTATTACACACTATGACAAAATGAAAACTTACATATTCCATAGAAGCCTGCCCCAGGTGTCTCCTGTCCCATGCACCCCATACCCAACACCCGACACCAGTAACCCTTCCCTGCCATATCTGCCAAAAGAACATTGCCAACAACGCAGTTTTGACCACAGACCTGCAAATCCCCAGAGTCCACATGCTCCTTCCCCTGACCGTCCCATTTCCACAGACAGTCCAACCAAACCCCCCCACTCACTACTCCTCAGACCAGCACCACTGAACCCAATCACATCACTGGACCACTGTCACCATCACCCACTGCACAGCCACACCCTTCCAACTTATCACAGATTTTGCCTGTGTGGGCATCGGTTTACAACCCTCTACTCCCTTTCATCAAAATCTATAAAGTGTACAATCCAAAATGCAAACCATAATGTAAACAATTGACAATAATTAATAGCAATGCTTCAGTGTTTGTACATCAATTGCAACAAATGTACCATCTGCATATAAAAGGTTATTAACAGGGGAGAGGAGAAAAGGGGAAGGGTGATGGGTATATGGGAATCACCTGCATTCTCTACGTGACTTTTCAGATATCCAAAAGCTTCTTTGAAGAAAATTGAAAAAACTTAAACACTGCGGGAATATATAGAAGAAAATATCACTTTACACACAAGACAACATATCTTACACTGACGAAAGAAATATCTCTAAAATTTTTTTATTATTTAAAATTTTTTGGTATTTTATTGGTTATTTTTAAACTTCTAATTATTATTTCATTTTCTTATTAATTTCACATGGTTGTTTTCTTGGCTTCATTTTTGGAGAGGTAGGTTTTGGTTCACAGAAGGGTCTCAACAGTGGTGGGGAGGCTCACTGGTGTGGGGTGTCAGTGATGGGTACGTGTGGGAAGGGGTTCAACTGTGGCATGCCTCTAAGGCATGTATGCTCAAGTGTTCATGTGGCATTGTCTCGGTGGGTGGAGATACACACAATAACTGAGAGAATATTGAATTCCCATCCTGTAGAGTTCTGCTACATTCTCTAATATATCAGCAAGAATCCTCCAAGTACAAGGGCAGTGCCTGGTGAATGAAGACAGACCATCATGCCAGGTCCTTGACATTGATGCCTCTACTTATGAACCTTTTCTTTTGAAATTGAAACTTAGCCTAATATTAGAGATTGCCTAAGAATTACCTCCTGTGCTGGCCATGCACAGTGCTGATGCGCGCAAGGAGTGCCTTGCCACGCAAGGGTGTCCCCCGCGTAGGGGAGCCCCACGTGCAAGGAGTGCGCCAGTGAGGAAAGCAGCCCAGTGTGAAAAGAAAGAGCAGCCTGCCCAGGAATGGCACCGCCCACACTTCCCGTGCCGCTGAAGACAACAGAAGCAGACAAAGAAACAAGATGCAGCAAAGAGACACCAAGAACAGACAACCGGGGGGGGGGGGGGGGGACATCAAATAAATAAATAAATCTTAAAAAAAAAAAAAAAAAGAATTACCTCCTGAAAGTCTCCTTGTTACTCTCATGTGGCCTCTCTCTCCCCAAAATGCAATACTTGCCCCCAGTGTGGGACTTGACATCCAAGGATGGGTTCCCTCACACTGAGGGATTATTACTAAGCACCAACTAGCAACGCAGATGGAAAAAGAGCGTGACCAAAAAGGGGAAACAGTACATGCAAATGAGTTTTCTGGGTTAAGAGACTTCAAAGTGAGTTCGGAGTTCATTCCAGAGTCACAGCAGGATTTCACTGGCTGCCACAGTAAACAAATGCTTCAAATAGTGGGACTTCTGGGGCTCTAGAGACATCCTTAAACTATAAGACAGCTCAGGAATTCAGAACCCTGTCAGTGGCTATTACTTTGGAATTTAAGCTCCCAGTGTCATGGAATTGGACTCATTTGTGGTTTCCCTACACATGGCTCTTTTGCCCCTTCTTTTAGTTAGTATTATACTTCAAAGGTGTATGTCAAGAGACTTGAATCTTTGGTTCATCCATGTGCCAGGTAAGCCCTGAATCTCAGAATTGCAATGCCTACTCTCCAGTTCATTGGACTCACCCAGGACAACTAACATGGAGATGATGATGGACAATGTCCATCCCAAGGAACAGAGAATGTCTACAGCTGCAAGCAAGGTAGTTTTATCCATCTGCCCCATAGGATCTAAGACCCCACTAACTTATAAGCAGAATGGGCATCACCATCTCAAAATCCTCAAGCCTGGGGAATCAACAATGGACTAAAGTAGAATAACTATCATCATAGTATAGACTTGTTCTTCTTCTAGCAATGGAAGAAATCCTATCAGTAATGTAAAGGCAGTGGCCACCAGAGGTTCTCAAGGATGGGAGAGGGAAGATTAGGTGTAATATGGGGACATTGTTGGGATATTGGATTTGTCTTGCCTAACACTGCAATGATGGATATAGACCATTGTGTATTTTGTCAAAACTTACAAAATTGTGTGGAACAAAGTGTAAACTGTAGTCCATGGTTAGTAGCAATGCTCCAATATATGTTCATCAATTGAAACAAATGTACCACGCTAATGAAGTATGTTGTTAATGTGGGGAAGTGGGAGGGGATGGGAGGAGGGCATATGGAAATCGCTTATTTTTTCATATAATATGTATGTATCGAAAGAATTTTTAAAAATAAAAAAAATAAATTAAAAGAAAAATAAATTGAAGTACAAAAAAAGTATGACCGAAAAACCAAATGGCAAAATGGCAGAAATCCTGCATTGCCAGCAGTTTTATTTAAAGTAAATGGCTTATAAACTCAGCACAAATGCATTAACTTCCCACCAGCATGGGACATGACTCCCAGGTATGAGCCTCCCTGGCACAGAGGGCTTACTACCAAGCACAAACTGATGATGTAACTAGAAAAAGACCTTGAATAAAAGGATCAAGTCAGACCAGCAGAATATCTCAGCCTATAAGTAATATCAGGTGTTAAAATCTGCTTTTTGAACTTGAATAAAAGGGTGAAATGGAAAGGACAAATGAGTTTATATGGCTATGAGTCTCCAAAAAATAGTCAGGAGGTCATCAGAAGGGTTGCACTAAGGCATGCCTCAGCAGGGTCCCAGAGACAGACAAAGTAGATACAACCCCAGGTACTGGTTCTCTTGAGGGCTACGGAGACCTACAGGTTCTATGGTCATGGTAGATGGCTCCAGAATTCAGTGTCATGTCAGTTGGCCCTACTTTGGAGTTTGTGTTTCTGAGTGTGATAGAGTTGGACTTAGATGTGATGTTTCTACACATGCCTCTTCTGCCACTGTTACTGAACCTGTGGTTGGTGCTGGGGTTGATGTATGCTAAGGAGACCTGAATCTCTGGACTGTCCATGTGACAGCCAGGCCCTGAGCCTCAGCAGACTTGGAACTCCTACACTCTGGTTTATTGGAGTTAACCAGACCAGCTAACAGGGAGGTGAAGAGGGTCAACCACCACACCACGGAGCCAAGAGTGCCTACAACTGCAAGCTGGAGAACTGCATCCATCTTCCATGTGGAATCTAAGCTCTCCTCTCGATATAGAGGTGGAGTGGACATGACCATCCCAGGGTCCACAGGATGGAGGAATAGAGTATGGATTAGAGTGGACTTACTGATATTCTACTATGGAACTATTGTGTTTAGTAATGGAAGAAATTGTAGCACTGATGTGGAGAAAGTGGCCACAGTAGCTGCTGAGGGCAGGGAGAGGGCAGAAGAGATATGATGTGGGGGCATTTTCAGGTCTTGGAGTTGTCCTGGGTGATACTGTAGGGACAGATGCTGGACATGGTATGTCCAGCCATGGCCCACTGGGTGGACTGGGGGAGAGTGTAAACTACAATGTAAACCATTACCATGTGGTGCAGCAGTGCTTCAAAATGTATTCATCAAATGCAATGAATGCCCCACGATGATGAAAGAGGTTGTTGATGTGGGAGGAGTAGGATGAGGGAGGTGGGGATATATGGGGATCTCTTATACTTTTTGAGTATAACATTTTAAAAAACAGAAAAAAATAAAAAATTAAAAAAATTTAGTAAATGGCTTAAATATCCCAGTCAAAAGGCAGAAATCAGAACAATATATAAAAAAGCATGACAACTATATTCTGCTTACAAGAGACACATCTTAAATTCAGACATGAGGAGGTTAAATGTGAAAAAATGGAAACTATTCCATGAATATATTAAGCAAAACAGAGTGAGAATGGTTAAATTATCATCAAAAAAAACGAACAAAGTCAAATACTTTTAGAAGGAACAATGGAAGACCCTATATACTGAAAAAAGAGTCAATTATAAAAATAGATGTACATAATCTTGAGGCACAAAATATATGAAGCAAACATTCACAGATTTGATGTGAGAAATAGGTAGGGCTGTATTAATAGTAGCAGATTTCAATATACCACTTTCAATATTGGCTAGCATTTTCAAACTGAAGGTGAAAAAGGAAATGGAGGACTGGAATGAATCTATGTAGCAACTAGCCCTAGCAGTCCTATATAGATGTTTATAACAGAAAGAGAGAGGATGTATGTGCAAGAAATATGTAACACATCTGTTTGAAAGCAATAGAGTACAAATTCTTCTCAAGTGCACAAGGATTATATCCCAGATTAGGTTATATGCTATATCACAAAACAAGTCTCAATAAATTTTGAAAGATCAAAATCATATAAAATATTGTATCTAACCACAGTCAAATGCCATTAAACTTCAGTAACTAGAGAACCAGAAAATTCACAAATATGGGGGAGTTAAGCAATACACTCTTCAAGACCCAATGGGTCAAAGAAGTCATGAGGAAATCTGGAAATATCTAGAGATGAATGAAAATGAAAACACAAAATGTCCAAACTTATGACAAATATTAGATAAGCTGACAAAAAAGGAGAGGATGCAAATAATAAAAATCATTTGCGGGAAACGGACTTTGGCCCAGTGGTTAGGGCGTCCGTCTACCATATGGGAGGTCTGCGGTTCAAACCCCGGGCGTCCTTGACCCGTGTGGAGCTGGCCATGCGCAGTGCTGATGCGCGCAAGGAGTGCCTTGCCACGCAAGGGTGTCCCCCGCGTGGGGGAGCCCCACGCGCAAGGAGTGCGCCCGTGAGGAAAGCCGCCCAGCGTGAAAAGAAAGTGCAGCCTGCCGAGGAATGGTGCCGCCCACACTTCCCTTGCTGCTGCGGACAACAGAAGCGGACAAAGAAACAAGATGCAGCAAATAGACACCAAGAACAGACAACCAGGGGAGGGGGAGAGTTAAATAAATAAATAAATCTTAAAAAAAAAAATCATTTGCATTGAAAAGGGGGAATATTACTGCTGAACTTACAGAAATAAAAAGGATTAGAAGAGGATATGAAAATCACTGTAGGGGAAGTGGACTTGGCCCAATGGTTAGTGCGTCCACCTACCACATTATTCAGCTGTAAGATATTCTCGATCCATGTGACATGATGATCATTGAAGACATTATGTTGAATGAAACAAAGACAGATGCAAAAGGACAAATATTATATAATCTCACTAATAGGAATTAAATATGATGGGCAAACTCATGAAGTTAATGGCTAGAATATAGGTCACCAGAAGATAAACTGACGTTTAAATGTGCAGGATTTATAATATGGCTGATTGTTAATGTTTGAAAATGGAGAGGTGATGATAGCACATTATAGTGATTATAAGTCACAGTCCTAACACGTGGGTCGGTGTGACGGTGATTGAAAGGGAAAGTTTAGGTTCGTGTATACCACTAGAAGGAAAGCTAGAAGATGAAGTATGAGACTGTATAAGCAAAGTGAATCCTGTGTGTAGTTAATGTGTGTGATCAATAGTATAAATATAAGAGTATTCTTCCCTGAATCAAAACAAATGTATGTTAATATCAAAAGATGTTAAAAAATAGGGTGGTAATTGGGTGGAAATACACCTAAAGCAAACTTGAACTGAAGAGAATAGTAATACATTAATATTTTCCCCATCAATGGCTAAAAATAAATTAAGCTAAGTAAAAGAAATCAGACACAAAGTACTTTATATCGTTAGACTCCACTCATATAAAATGTGAATACAGGGAAGCAGACTTGGCTCAAAGCACAGGGTGTCCGTCTACCACATGGGAAGTCCACGGTTCAAACCCCGGGCCTCCTTGACCTGTGTGGAGCTGGCCCATGCGCAGTGCTGATGCATGCAAGGGGTGCCCTGCCACACAGGGGTGTACCCCACATAGGGGAGTCCCATGCACAAGGAGTGCCCCCCGTAAGAAGAGCCGCCCAGTGCAAAAGAAAGTTCAGCCTGCCCAGGAGTGGCACTGCAAACACAGAGAGCTGACACAGCAAAATGATGCAACAAAAAGAGACACAGATTCTCATGCCCCTGACAACAACAGAAGCAGACAAAAGAAGAACACGCAGCAAATGGACACAGAGAACAGACAACTGAGGTGGGGGTGGGAGAAGGGGAGATAAATAAATAAAAAATAAACCTTTTTTAAAAAGAATATAAATAGGTTTATAGAGATGGAATTAGATTAATAGTTACATATGGTGGGGAAGGCAGAGGAATTGAGTGGTGACTGCTAAGGGGTAGGGTTTGTTTTTTTTTTGAGTAATGGAAATGCTCTAAAATTGACTAGAGAGATAAATGCACAATGCTGGGATTATACAAAAAGTCATTTATGTATACTTTAGTTGGACTGGATAGTATGTGAATTTCTCTTAATAAACTTGCTTAGAGAAAAAAACAAAACACTTCCCAATGCAGTAAAGTCTAAGACAGTAAGGCTTCACTCATGATTTAAGTGGAATTTCTCAAGAAGATATACACATAGCCAACAGCACATGAAAAGATACACATCATCACTGGTTATCCGAGAAATGCACATCAAAACCACAATGAGATACCAATTAACATCCACTGATTTAGTTACCTAAAAAAAAAGTAAAGTTGGTGAAGATACACAGAAATAGGAATCCTAATATTACTAGAGACATTGTAAAAGGGTGCAGACACTGTTGAAACCAGCTTGGCAGTTCCACAAAAAGTTAAACAGAATTACAGATGACCCAGCAATCCCACTTCTTGGTGTATACTCAAAAGAACTGAATGCAGAGACTCAGATAGTTATTGGTGCACCAATATTTACAGCAGCATTGTTCAAAGTAGACAAATGGTAGAAGCAACACAAGTGTCCATTAGCAGGTGAATCAATAAACAAAAAGTGGTATGCACACATTGGAATAATATTCAGTCATAAAAGTGGAGGATGTCACAATGCATACTACAACATCCACGAACCTTGAAGACATAATGTTTTGGAAAATAACCCAGACACAAAATGACAAATATTGTCTAATCTTTGTTTATATGAAATAATGAGAAGAAGGACATTTCATAGAGGCAGGTAGATTTTATGTTATCCAAGGCTGGAGGGGAGGAGAGGTGGTACTGTTTAATGGGTACAGAGTTTCTGTTTGAGGTAATGAACAATTTGGGGTACTGGATACTGGTGGTTAGCACAACATCATGAACATAATTCAGCTCACTGAATTGTCCCCTTGAAAGTGCTGAAATGGGAAATTATGAGTAATATATATGGAACCACAAGTACAAGTTTAAAAAAAAAGAGAAATATTAGTAGCTTACACTCATGAGAATGGATATTAAAAATAAATAACAGCAAAGATGGAGAAAATCAGAGAGCCCTGTACATTGCTAAAGGGAATGAAAAATGATGCTACATACACCGTGGAAAACAGTTTGGAGGAAACAGAATTGTCACATGACCTGGCATATACCCGAAAGAATGGAAGAGCAGGAACTTGAACAGATAGTTTTACACCACTGCTCACAGCAGCATTTTCATAATAGCCAAAAGATGGACGGAACCCAAGTATCCATTCACAGGTAAGTGGATAAAAAAATGTGATACATACATACAATGGAATATTATTCAGTTGTAAATAGAATGTAGTCCTGAAACATGGTACAACATGAATGAACTAGAAGACATCACACTGAGTGAAAATGTCAGACACAGAGACATACTGCATAAGCTCACTCATTTGAAACAAATGAA
This sequence comes from Dasypus novemcinctus, assembly GCF_030445035.2. Classification (NCBI taxonomy): domain Eukaryota; kingdom Metazoa; phylum Chordata; class Mammalia; order Cingulata; family Dasypodidae; genus Dasypus; species Dasypus novemcinctus. The sequence goes on along the minus strand of NC_080693.1, from coordinate 8,122,019 downwards.
ATGGGCAAAGTTCAGAGACAAAGTTGATTATAGCTTACCTGATGCAGTACAGAGGGGCAAGAAGAGTTAACACAGAATGGATACAGGGTTTCTGTTTAGCGTGATAGGAAAGTTCTGGTAATGGATGGTGGTGACCTTAGCACAGGGTCAGTGTAATTAATCCCACTGAATGGTATGCGTGGGATTGGTTGAGATAGTTAACTATATATTGTATATGTTTCCACAATTTAAGAAAAGAGCAACTAAAGTCATGGACAATTCAGTGCAATATATGATCCTAGACGAGATCTAATAATGGAGGAAAAAAGACTTAGAGACATTACTGGGACATATTAAAAAATTGGAATAGAGACTTACAGCAATATTGCCTTATAGCAATATTAAACATTTTAAATTTAGCAGTACATAAGGCAGGTACATTAGTGAAGATTCTAGTTCTGAGGAAATGTACATGGAATATTGTGTTCAAGGAGCAAGGTGTATCTACCTACCCTTAAATGCGTAGGAGGGAGGGAGGGAGAAGGAAGGAAGAAGAAAGGAACTGCAAATATGGCAAAATATTAAAAACGGTGGATCTAGGTATGAGAAGCAGGAATGTATGTCGGTATTCTTTATTTCTGCCATCGTCCTATAAGTTAGAAATTATTTTGATAATGTTTAAAATAGAGAAAAACAGAAATGAGAAGGGAATTAAAATGGTCCACTACAAAGTTTCAATTAAAAACATGGACCAAAAATATATGTAAAATACGAGTGTCAATTTTAATTCTTTTGCTGTAAGTAATTTGATATATTGTGGCAGTCTCTGCTGTATTTAGTTAATACTTTCTCTGTAATTACTTCAATGAAGCAAAGTTTGGCATATATAAACAATGATACAACCATGTATTGCCTGTAAGAGACCCACTTGACTTTTTTTTTAGGAGGTACTGGGGATTGAACCTGGGACTCCATACACGGGAAGCAGGTGCTCAAACACTAAGCCACGCCCACTCCCCAAGACTCATTTTATTTTTTTTTAACAGACTTTTATTTTTAAAAGATACGTAGGTCACACAAAATGTTACATTAAAAAATACAGGAGCTTCCTACATGCCCCACTCCACACAACCCCCACTCCTCCCACATCAACAACTTCTTTCATTAGTGTGGCACGTTCATTTCATTTGATGAATACATTTTGGAGCACTGTTACGCAGCATGGATTATAGTTTACATTGCAGTTTACACTCTCTCCCAGTCCATTCAGTGGGTTATGTCAGGATAATGTCCCGCTTTGTCCCAGTAATATCATTCAAGACGACTCCAAATCACGAAAATGCCCCCATATCACAACTCCTTTAACCTCGCTCTGCGTCAGCAACTCCAGTGGCCATTGTCTCCACATCAATGATACAATTTAGTTCATTTTCAGAGTCTCAATAATTTTATAGTAAAATACAGTAAGTCTACTCTAATCATATTTTACTCCTCCATCCTGAGGACCTTGGGAAGGTGATGCCCATTCCGCCTCTCAATTGAGAAGGGGCTTCGATCCCATATGGCTGCTGGATAGGACTCTTGTACCCACAGCTGTAGATTCTCTTGGTTTCCTGGTGTGGTGGTTGTCCATCCTCACTTCCCTGTCAGCTGACCTGGGTAAATCCAATGAATTGGAAAGGAGGTGTTGCAACACCTCTGAGGCTCAGGACCCAGCTTGCACATGGACAGCCCAAAGATTCAAGTCTCCTGGGCATACACCAACCCCAGCACCAACCAGAGGTTCAATATAAGGGACAGAAGAGGCACGTGTAGAGAAGTTGCATCGGAATCCAACTTCATAACACTCAGGAGCACAAATTCCAAAGATGGGCCCATAGGCAAGGAACTGAACTCCGGAGCCACCTGCCAGGACCATAGGACCTGGGTGTTCCGTAGTCCTCAAAGCACCACCACCTGGGTTTGTATCTACTTTGGCTGTCTCTGAGACCCTGCTGAGACATGCGTAAGCTTGACCCCTCTGATGACCTCCCAACACATTTAAGTCTCTTAAGATTATGAACTCATTTGTCTTTATCATTTCCCCCTTTTATTCAAGGTCTTTTTCTAGTAGATTCACAAGCCATGCTTGGTAGTAATCCCTCAGTGCCAGGGAGGCTCATCGCCGTGAGTCATGTCCCACGCTGGGACGTGAGTTTGGCTGATTTTGGCTTAGAGAGTGGCCACACTTGAGCAACATGGAGGCTCTCAGGAGGTAGCTCTTAGGCACCCTGCAAAACCAGGCCAAGTTGAAATTACAAGCACAATAGGCTCATTAAGCATAGTCATCGGTATTGAGGGCTCATCATTGGGCCATCCTTCTTCACTGGTCATTGCCCTCACACTTGGTTGCTTTCCCATTGGGGAATGTGACAGAGCTCCCCAGGAAGGGAACCCTACACTCCCTCAGTTGTGTGAATCTCTACCCACTGTGTCAATACCCATTGAATATCCAAACATATCTATATACCTTATACGCATGCCCAGGTGAACTCCCTTCCATGCATCCCCCATCAATGACATCCCACAACAATGCTCCTCCCCTGCCATAGGTGAATCCTGTTGTGATCCAAAACTTTTTAAAACATTAAGCCTAATATATTGCCAAATTCAATAACAGAAAAATGAGGTAGTAATGACAGGTTTAAATATTAGAAATAAATACATAATTTATAAAAACTAAAGTAAAAAACCACTGAAGTACACCTGGTCCCCAGAGTCACTTTAGAACCAAAGGCCCAGAGAGGTTGAAAGTGAGAAAGTTGGCAACAGTACTGAAATACGGCATGCAGATAATAACGAAAAGAAAGTTAGGCTCACTTGAATAATAGCAAACAAAATTAAAGCAACCATGTCTACAAAAGACAAAGTATTTATATATTCATAAAAGGGTCAATATCAAGAACATACAATAACTAAAAACATACATACATGGAACAACAGAGCACTTAAATACAGAGAGGAAAAAATGACGTATTTTAAGTGAGAAATAGATCTATCATAATAGTTGGGGAATTTAATTTTCCACTTTCACAAATGGATAGAAAAACTAGACAGACAATCATTAAGGATAGAGAGGACTCGAACAACTCTATAAGCCAACTAGATCCCACAGAATATATTCTTCTCAAGTTCACATGGAATATTTCTAGAATAGACCATACGTTACCCCACAACATATATAAAAACACTGAAACATGATGTATCTTCTTTTACCAAAGAAGAATGAAACTAGAAATCAAAAATAGAAGGTAAATTAGAAAGTTTCACAAGTATGTGGAAACTCAATAGCACACATGAATCTATGGTTCACAAATGAAATCATGAGCGGAATTAGACAACACCCTGAGAGAAACAGAAATGAATACACAACATATCAATCTTAAAAGATGCACTGAAAACATTAACAGAGAAATTTATAGCAAAAAGCAACTTTATTTAGAAAGAATAACCATCTCAAATCAAGAACATAATTTTATATCTTAAGGAAATACACAAAGAAGAGCAAACTAAATCCAAAGCTGGAAATAAAGATTAGAGCGGAGATGAATGAAACAATAGAAAAACAATAGAATCAACACAACTAAAAGTTAGTTCTGCGAAAAGATCAACAAATAAGAAAATCCTTTAGGTAGATGGGTTGAGAATAAAAGAAAAGAACAATCTATTCACTAAAGTGAGTAATCAGAGTAGTGACATTTCTAAAATGGGTTTTAAGAGTACACTACAAGCAATTGTGCCTGAACAGATATCTTTTGACAACATGGACCAATTCCTAGAAACGCATCTTACCTTCTTTGTAATATTTGCTCTTAAAAATTCACTGCTCTGAAAAAAATACTTTTGGGGCATATGTTTTAAAACATACTTTAGGTAATCATGTATTGTAGTTTTAAAATAACCCTTATTTTTATGTTATCCTTTTTCTTTCCATCTGGCCATTTCGCAACATTCTTAAGGGAGGATGTTGGGTATATGGACCATGACCTAAACCTTCTTTGAAGACATAATGAAAAAAAAGACACTGAGGAAGAAATGTAAGACATTACCACTGTACATACAGGACAACAGTTATTACAGTGATGAAAGGGAAAACATTATAAATAAATTATTTTTAATATTTTTCATTTTAATACCCCAATTTTTTTACGTTTAGTTTTAGTTTTGCTAAATGATTACACATTTTATTTATGTTTAAACCTATCATTACTACCTCATTTTCCTATTAATCTAATTGGCAATATACTTGGTTTCATTTTTTAAGAAGTTTTGGATCACAGAAGGGTTACAACTATGGCAAGGGAGGAGCACTGGTGTGGGTTGTTCAGTGATGCGAGATAAATGACAGGAAGTTCACCTGGGCTTACATATAAGGTGTATTAATATGTTCAAATGTTCATGGGGGATTACCACAGTGGGTAGAGATGCACACGAAAGAATACTGTACTCCCACCCTGGGGATTTCCGCCACATTCTCTAATGGAACAGCAACAATCCCCCAAATACAGGGCCAACAACCACTGAAAAAGGATGGTCCCTTTCAAACTGAAAGTAAAGAGAAAATTAAGGAATTTGAAAAACACTCATCATGATTGCAAATATTATTACACCCCACCCACTTGGTAGGTGCCACGGCAGCCACCAGTAAGGAACTGGGAGAGGATGGTGGCTTGCGAGGCTGGTCGGCTTGGGTTTAGGTCTCCTTGCAGTTCTCAGAAATCAAGCTGGTTGCCAAGTGTGGGAGAAGCAGCAGAGGCAGTGGCTCTGCTGCGTCACTCTCCTCTCCCTTACTTTGGACTGGGGAAGGCCAGATGACCCAGGTGGCTGGAGGGGAGTATGCTGCCCCAGAATGGGAATTCTCTACACCAGGATATGGAGGCTGTTCAATGACCAGGAGCACAAAATTATCATTGCTGGACTGGATAATGCAGAGAAAACTACCATCCTTTATCAATTTTCTATGAATAAAACTTGAAACTGGGCATACTTCCCCTACAAGAGGAAGTGTAGGAAGCTATATAGAAGACATAGTGCATTAGGACCTAAAAAAAGCTTGTTTGCTGATTTTTACTAATAAACAAGATGTTAAAGAATGTACGACTAAAGCAGAAATCTCCCAGTTTTTGAAACTAACTTCTATTAAGGGTCACTAATGACATATCTAAGCACGCTGTGCTGTTACTGGCTAGGGATTGTGCCACGGACCTGAATGTATGATGTCAAAATTTAAGATTAGATGATCTCTACCAATCTCTTTTCATAGACTTTACTTGAAGGCTGCAAAAATTAATGGCTTAGATACATTTATAATAAACTCACTGAAACTTTTTCAATACAAAAACAAAGATGAAATCTTACCTTCCAATTTGCTTTCTCCTTAATTCCTTTCAAAGTAAGGTCTTAAAACTGTGACTGACACTTTTCTCACAATGAATCCTCTCAGGACACTGGGTAGCCTGTGGTAAGTATAAAGAGAAAGGAAGGCCACTAACTTGAAGAACTTTACTATCAGTAAAAACCTCCCTAATTGCATGTTCTCTTGTTCTAAGTCAAGATACAAATCAGCACACTCAGTTTCCAATATTTTAAAAGTGTGATGTTTCTTACGAAAAGTATTTTTCATAAGGTTGTATATGTATTGCGTATATATCTCAAGTTCAAGTTAATGGCTTTGATTTATGTTCTAAACAAAAGTGATTAAGGAGCACAAGAATTAGTAATAGCCTTAGTTGTAACCATATACTGGCATTGGTGTTAAGGGCCATTTTGTACTTTTCTCCTTAGGCTCTTGGTATTATACTAACCAACGCCCAAATCACTGAGTTGCTCTTAAAAAAAAAAAAAGGAAGAAAGAAAAAGGAAAACATCTTGACGTTGTGTTAATATCTTAGTGTTGGTCAAATCATGTGGGAATGTACCACAACTGAACAAGTCATATATCAGATTCCTGGCTTCAGTTTTACCACAGGGTAGAATTACACAGCAATAATTATAAAATCATTCCTTGCATAGGTCTGTCTGTATGTCACCTATATTACTGAATGACTGGATAAATAAAATAAAGTCACTCATTCATTGTGATTTAAATTATCAAGTATTTTTTTCAACATTAATTGCAAACTGTGGTGTGAAACCTGTCTATTCAAGAAGTAATTATCTGTGTGCATTTCAAGTAAATTTGAGAAGAAAAGTGAAGTACCTTTTCAAAGCAACAACAGTAATTTCTTAAATGGAGTACATTGAGATTTTCAGATTTCTATTAGTTGTCTGTATCTTGTTCTACCACATGAATACACTGTTTGGCAATTTAAAAAACACAGATATTGTTACAGTTACATGCCTACAAAAGATACGCATGTACAAAATGAGATTGGAGGCATACTGATTTCACCTTACCATGGAAATATACAAAATTCAAGTCAGATTTTGTATTTTCTACAGGAGAAATTTACCTTCGCTGAATACATATGACTTACAAAACAAGTTTCTGACGCAGCTCTTAAATAAAGTGATAATTTAAGTCCTGGACATATTTCAATTTAGGTACTTTTCGGCAGTATGCAATAGTAGGCATTGAAAATCACAATTGGGTCTTGAACTTCAAAAACTGATTTCTGTTGATGCATAAATTTTACTTAGTGCAACTTACTACATCTGGAAGGCAAAGTATCTTGTAAAATCTTCATAACAAACAACTAACCAATTTAAAGGGTATAATCCCGGGACATTGACTACATTCTCATGGTGTGCAGGTATCACCTCTAGGTATTTTTTAAACAGTAACAGTCACACTGCAAAAAAGGACATGTCAGCAAGCTAAACTTGAAGTAAGAGAAAATTCTGACTTTTTCATGAGAAATTGTGCAACATGGCAGTTTTGTCCTTGAAAACAAGATAAATTAAAAGTAACATTAATGAACTTAGGGAGCTCATATGGGCCCAGGGGTTGAGCGCCCGCTTCCTACATGTGAGGTCCCAGTTCGGTTCCGGTGCCTCCTTAAAACAAAACAAACAAAAAACCACCATTGGGGAACCAGAGTGGCTCAGTGGTGTACTGCCAGCTTCCCACACACAAGGTCCCGGATTCACTCCCCGGCCTTGGTACGTTAAATAAAAAATTTACTCAAAAGTTTGCTTTAATTAAAGTCAGAAATATAAAATTATTATAAATGTTGGAATGTGGGTTACTAACGCTTAAAGGTAACGCTGGGAGCCGCACTGCCCGTACTTGTAAGTCTGTCCACATTTCTTTCGCCTCTGTCAGCGGTGCAGGAACAGCCGCCCCTCTGTGACCGCCGAGGGCGCCGCGCCGAGGAGCGCCCCTTCCCTCAGCCCAGGGCTGGGCCACGCCCGCCCCCGACCCCTCCCCTGGAAGCCGCAGTACTCTCCTACCCCTTTCAGGCTGTAGACGTCCTTCCTCTCTGAAGCTCCGTCAGGATTGTCTCCAGCAAGCGTCCTGAACCCGCACACGCCCGACAGCACGCCCGGCTCGAGCTGGCGGCCTCAGTGAGCGGGGGCTCTGGGCGAACACGCCTCCTGCGCGTCCCCTGAGGAGACGATGAACTAACGGGGGCGGCGCAGGAACCCGAGTCCTCCGCTCACGTTAGGGAAGAAAGCGCTCGAAGCACCGCCACGCAGCCCCGCGCCCCCGCGGGAAGAGGGGCTCTCCTCACACCCACCGCCGAGCACCCCGTCCTGGCAGCTCCCCGCGGCCGCGCGGGAACGAGGCCTTCCACCTCCCGCCGCGGCTGTTCCTCCCGCAGGAACGCGGGGGCGTTTCCGGGGTTTCCTCAGGAAAGGCGGCAGCGCGCCCCCTGCAGGCGGGCGGCCACAGCGCGGGAAGCGCCGGCCCAGCTGGGTGGTGAAAACGCACCCCTCACCTGCCCGCCCCGCGCCTTCATCTCTAAGACGGCGTTGGGAGCGTTCAGGGCCAGTCTGCGGAGCCTGGTGACGTGGACTCCTCAGCGCAGTGACCCTGAAGCTTCAGGGAGAAGGGCCCAAAAGGAGCAGGATCCAGGAGCCTCCAGCCCAAGCCCAGGCACCCGGGTCCACAGCAGTCCTGGACCCAGACTTTATCCCCGCCCCGTGGGGGACCGCAGGGGAAAGCTCCCGGTGCAGCACAAAGCCTGCATGTGACTCCCCACATCACTCCGTTTAGCAGAGTCCTCCTGCCTCCATGGCACCAGCCCCTGGCCTCTCCAGTCAGGAGATAACCACAGTGTGCTGGTCCAGGAGCTCACTGCCACCTGGAGGCTTGGCAGGCCCAGAACAGTGCACCAGCCCCGGGTGCAGGGAGATGTGGGTGCACAGAAGCCCAGCGGGGCCTGCCCGGGGTTTACTACCTTCCTTCCGAACTCAGAAGTTTCCTGGGGAATATCCAACATAAAACCTGTCTCAGCAGGTAAGTCACCCATATGTTGAAGTAAAAATCCTTCTGTATTATTTTTTTCTTCTGCATTCATCACTCCAATCATTATTAGAGCTTTTTCATTATTTCAATAATAATAAAAAAGCAAACAAGAAAATTCTTCACTTCTCAGTCTCTTTTTCTCTTCCTGTACCTAGCTGCAATTTCTGGCTGTTCTTCAACAATTACTTTATTAAGCAGTTTTATTGAGATATATTCACGTACCATATGACCTATCTAAAGTGTATAATCAATGACTTTTAGTAGAATCACAATATTGTGAAATCATCAGAAAAATTTTTAGATTTATTTCATTACTCCAAGGGGATTACCACAGTGGGTAGAGATGCACACGAAAGAATACTGTACTCCCATCCTGGGGATTTCCGCCACATTTTCTAATGGAACAGCAACAATCCCCCAAATACAGGGCCAACGACCACTGAAAAAGGATGGTCCCTTTCAAACTGAAAGTAAAGAGAAAATTAAGGAATTTGAAAAACACTCATCATGATTGCAAATATTATTACACCCCACCCACTTGGTAGGTGCCATGGCAGCCACCAGTAAGGAACTGGGAGAGGATGGTGGCTTGCGAGGCTGGTCGGCTTGGGTTTAGGTCTCCTTGCAGTTCTCAGAAATCAAGCTGGTTGCCAAGTGTGGGAGAAGCAGCAGCAGAGGCAGAGGCTCTGCTGTGTCACTCTCCTCTCCCTTACCTTGGACTGGGGAAGGCCAGATGACCCAGGTGGCTGGAGGGGAGTATGCTGCCCCAGAATGGGAATTCTCTACACCAGGATATGGAAGCTGTTCAATGACCAGAAGCACAAAATTATCATTGCTGGACGGGATAATGCAGAGAAAACTACCATCCTTTATCAATTTTCTATGAATAAAACTTGAAACTGGGCATACTTCCCCTACAAGAGGAAGTGTAGGAAGCAATATAGAAGACATAGTGCATTAGGACCTAAAAAAAGCTTGTTTGCTGATTTTTACTAATAAACAAGATGTTAAAGAATGTATGACTAAAGCAGAAATCTCCCAGTTTTTGAAACTAACTTCTATTAAGGGTCACTAATGACATATCTAAGCATGCTGTGCTGTTACTGGCTAGGGATTGTGCCACGGACCTGAATGTATGATATTTAAGATTAGATGATCTCTACCAATCTCTTTCCATAGACTTTACTTGAAGGCTGCAAAAATTAATGGCTTAGATACATTTATAATACACTCATTGAAACTTTTTCAATACAAAAACAAAGATGAAATCTTACCTTCCAATTTGCTTTCTCCTTAATTCCTTTCAAAGTAAGGTCTTAAAACTGTGACTGACACTTTTCTCACAATGAATCCTCTCAGGACACTGGGGAGCCTGTGGTAAGTATAAAGAGAAAGGAAGACCATTAACTTGAAGAACTTTACTATCAGTAAAAACCTCCCTAATTGCATGTTCTCTTGTTCTAAGTCAAGATACAAATCAGCACACTCAGTTTCCAATATTTTAAAAGTGTGATGTTTCTTACGAAAAGTATTTTTCATAAGGTTGTATATGTATTGCGTATATATCTCAAGTTCAAGTTAATGGCTTTGATTTATGTTCTAAACAAAAGTGATTAAGGAGCACAAGAATTAGTAATAGCCTTAGTTGTAACCATATACTGGCATTGGTGTTAAGGGCCATTTTGTACTTTTCTCCTTAGGCTCTTGGTATTATACTAACCAACGCCCAAATCACTGAGTTGCTCTTAAAAAAAAAAAAAAAAAGGAAGAAAGAAAAAGGAAAACATCTTGACATTGTGTTAATATTTTAGTGTTGGTCAAATCATGTGGGAATGTACCACAGCTGAACAAGTCATATATCAGATTCCTGGCTTCAGTTTTACTACAGGGTAGAATTACACAGCAATAATTATAAAATCATTCCTTGCATAGGTCTGTATGTCACCTATATTACTGAATGACTGAATAAACAAAATAAAGTCACTCATTCATTGTGATTTAAATTATCAAGTATTTTTTTCAACATTAATTGCAAACTGTGGTGTGAAACCTGTCTATTCAAGAAGTAATTATCTGTGTGCATTTCAAGTAAATTTGAGAAGAAAAGTGAAGTACCTTTTCAAAGCAACAACAGTAATTTCTTAAATGGAGTACATTGAGATTTTCAAATTCCTATTAGTTGTCTGTATCTTGTTCTACCACATGAATACACTGTTTGGCAATTTAAAAAACACATATTGTTACAGTTACATGCCTACAAAAGATACGCATGTACAAAATGAGATTGTAGGCATACTGATTTCACCTTATCATGGAAATATACAAAATTAAAGTTAGATTTTGTATTTTCTACAGGAGAAATTTACCTTCGCTGAATACATATGACTTACAAAACAACAGTTTCTGACGCAGCTCTTAAATAAAGTGATAATTTAAGTCCTGGACATATTTCAATTTAGGTACTTTTTGGCAGTATGCAATAGTAGGTATTGAAAATTACAACTGGGTCTTGAACTTCAAAAACTGATTTCTGTTGATGCATAAATTTTACTTAGTGCAACTTACTACAACTGGAAGGCGAAGTATCTTGTAAAATCTTCATAACAAACAACTAACCAATTTAAAGGGTATAATCCCGGGACATTGACTACATTCTCATGGTGTGCAGGTATCACCTCTAGGTATTTTTTAAACAGTAACAGTCACACTGCAAAAAACGACATGTCAGCAAGCTAAACTTGAAGTAATAGAAAATTCTGACTTTTTCATGAGAAATTGTGCAACATGGCAGTTTTGTCTTTGAAAACAAGATAAATTAAAAGTAACATTAATGAACTTAGGGAGCTCATATGGGCCCAGGGGTTGAGCGCCCGCTTCCTACATGTGAGGTCCCAGTTCGGTTCCGGTGCCTCCTTAAAACAAAACAAACAAAAAACCACCATTGGGGAACCAGAGTGGCTCAGCGGCGTACTGCCAGCTTCCCACACACAAGGTCCCGGATTCACTCCCCGGCCTTGGTACCTTAAGTAAAAAATTTACTCAAAAGTTTGCTTTAATTAAAGTCAGAAATATAAAATTATCATGAATGTTGGAATTTGGGGTTACTAACACCTAAAAGTAATGCTGGGAGCCGCACTGCCCATACTTGTAAGTCTGTCCACATTTCTTTCGCCTCTGTCAGCGGTGCAGGAACAGCCGCCCCTCTGTGACCGCCGAGGGCGCCGCGCCGAGGAGCGCCCCTTCCCTCAGCCCAGGGCTGGGCCACGCCCGCCCCCGACCCCTCCACTGGAAGCCGCAGTACTCTCCTACCCTTTCAGGCTGCAGACGTCCTTCCTCTCTGAAGCTCCGTCAGGACTGTCTCCAGCAAGCGTCCTGAACCCGCACACGCCCGACAGCACGCCCGGCTCGAGCTGGCGGCCTCAGTGAGCGGGGGCTCTGGGCGAACACGCCTCCTGCGCGTCCCCTGAGGAGACGATGAACTAACGGGGGCGGCGCAGGAACCCGAGTCCTCCCCGCACGTTAGGGAAGAAAGCGCTCCAAGCACCGCCACGCAGCCCCGCGCCCCCGCGGGAAGAGGGGCTCTCCTCACGCCCACCGCCGAGCACCCCGTCCTGGCAGCTCCCCGCGGCCGCGCGGGAACGAGGCCTTCCACCTCCCGCCGCGGCTGTTCCTCCCGCAGGAACGCGGGGGCGTTTCCGGGGTTTCCTCAGGAAAGGCGGCAGCGCGCCCCCTGCAGGCGGGCGGCCACAGCGCGGGAAGCGCCGGCCCAGCTGGGTGGTGGAAACGTGCCCCTCACCTGCCCGCCCCGCGCCTTCATCTCTAAGACGGCGTTGGGAGCGTTCAGGGCCAGTCTGCGGAGCCTGGTGACGTGGACTTCTCAGCGCAGTGACCCTGAAGCTTCAGAGGGAAGGGCCGCAGAAAGAGCAGGATCCAGGAGCCTCCAGCCCAAGCCTAGACCCCGGGGCCACTGCTGTCCTGGACCCAGGCTTTATCCCCGCCCCGTGGAGGATCCAAGGAGAAAGCTCCCGGTGCAGCACAAAGCCTGCATGTGACTCCCCACATCACTCGCTTAGCAGAGTCCTCCTGCCTCCATGGTACCAGCCCCTGGCCTCTCCAGTCAGTAGATAATCACAGTGTGCTGGTCCAGGAGCTCACTGCCACCTGGAGGCTTGGCAGGCCCAGAACAGTGCACCAGCCCCGGGTGCAGGGAGATGTGGGTGCACAGAAGCCCAGCGGGGCCTGCCCGGGGTTTACTACCTTCCTTCCGAACTCAGAAGTTTCCTGGGGAATATCCAACATAAAACCTGTCTCAGCAGGTAAGTCACCATATGTTGAAGTAAAAATCCTTTCATATTATTTTTTTCTTCTGCATTCATCACTCCAATCATTATTAGAGCTTTTTCATTATTTCAATAATAATAAAAAAGCAAACAAGAAAATTCTTCACTTCTCAGTCTCTTTTTCTCTTCCTGTACCTAGCTGCAATTTCTGGCTGTTCTTCAACAATTATTTATTTATTAAGCAGTTTTATTGAGATATATTCACGTACCATATGATCTATCTAAAGTGTATAATCAATGACTTTTAGTAGAATCACAATATTGTGCAATCATCATCATAAAAAATTTTAGATTTATTTCATTACTCCAAGGAGAAAAACTCCTCACACCTTAGTATGCCTTCCCTAGCCCCAATTAACCACTAATCTAATTGCATCTTTGAGTTTCTTTCTATTAGTCTATTTAAGAGGAATCTTAAAATATGTTCCACAATATATGTAGTTCATAGTAATGAAATTGTACACTATTTGTCCTTTTGTGTCTGGCTTGCTTCACTCGGCATAATGTCCTTGATGTTCACCCATGTTGTTATATGCTATATGACTACACTTCTTCTCCTTACACCTGCGTGATATTCCATCATGTGCATCCACCACAGTTTGTTTATCCATTCATTGGTTGATGTACCCCTGGGTCGTTGCCATCTTTTTGCAATCCTGAATAATGCTGCTTTGAACATAGGTGTGCAGATGTTTGTTTGCATCGCTGCTTTCAGTTCTTCTAGGTATATACTCAGTGGTGATATTGCAGGGTCATGTGGCAAATCTTTATGCAAATTCTTTTAGGAATTGCCAAACAGTCCTCCACAGTGGCTGTATATTCTGCGCTCCCACCAACAGTGAATAACTGTTTCCATCTGTTCACATCCTCTCCAACACTTATATTTGTTAGTCTTTTTAATAGTGGCAATTCTCATAAGTGTGAAATGATATCTCATTGTAGTTTTTTTTTAAATTTCTCTTCCCTTCCCCAACCACTCCCCCACCCCCCAATTGTCTGCTCTCTGTGTCCATTCACTGTGAATTCTTCTGTGTCTGTGTGGATTCTTGTCAGTGGCACCCAGAAACTGTGTCTCTTTTTGTTGCATCATCTTGCTGCATCAGCTCTCCATGTGTGCGGTGCCGTTCCTGGGCAGGCTGCACTTTTTATGCACTGGGCGGCTCTCCTTATGGGTGCACTCCTTGGGCATGGGGCTTCCCTACATGGGGAACACCCCTGCGTGGCACGGCACTCCTTGTGTGCATCAGTGCTGCTAGTGTGCCAGCTCATCACATGGGTCAGGAGGCCCTAGGTTTTAACTTTAGACCTCCCATGTGGTATGTCGACGCCCTATCCGTTGGGCCAAAACCACTTCCCTCATTGTAGTTTTAATTTGCAATTCCATAATCATTTGTTATGTTGAATATTTTTTACAGGTTCTTTTGCCATTTTTATTTCTTCTTTGCACAAATGTCTATTCAAATCTTTTGCCTGTTTTTAAATTGGGTCGTTTGGCTTTTTTTGTTGAGTTGTACCATCTCTTCATATATCATGGATATTAAACACTTCTCAGATAGTGATTTCAAAATAATTTCTCCCATTGAGTTGGCTGCTATTTCAGCCTTTTGACAAAGTTCTATTTGATGCAAAAGTGTTTAGTTATGGGGAGGTCTCATTTATTTATTTTTGTTCTTGTTGTTGTATATGTTTTCAGTGTAAGGTCCAAGAAACCACTACATACCACAATGTCTTTAAGATGTTTTTGTATATTTTCTCCTAGAAATTTTATGGTCTTGCCTTTCCTATTTATTTATTTATTTAAGTTTTTTAAAGGATTTATTCCTCTCTCCTTCCCCATCCCGTTGTCTGCTCTTCGTATTCATGTGCTGTGTGTGCTTCTGTGTCTGCTTGTATTCTTGTCAGCAGCACTGGGAGTCTGTGTCTCTTTTTGTTGCACCATCTTGCTGTGTCAGCTCTTTGTGTGTGTGATGCCACTCCTGGGTAGGCTACACTTTTTTTGCATGGAGCAGCTGTCCATGTGGCGTGCACTCCTTGTGTGTGGGGCTCCCCTTGCAAAAAAGGTGCAGCCTGCCCAGGAGTGCTGCCTCACACACGGAGAGCTGACGCAGCAAGATGAGGCAACAGAAAAAGACACAGATTGGCGGTGATGCTGAGAATGCAAGTGGACACAGAAGAACACACAGTGAATGGACACGAGAGTAGACAATGGGGGGGGAGGGGAATGGGAGAGAAATAAAATAAATCTTAAAAAAATCAGTTGACTGTAGAGGTGAAGGTTTATTTCGGGACTCAATTCTATTCTACTGTTCAACTGGTCTATCTTTATGTCTGTAGTCAGTACTGTGCTGTTTTGACCACTGTAGCTTTGTAATATGTTTCAAGGTCGGGCAGTGAAATTCCTCCCATGTTGCTCTTCTTTTTTAGCATGGTTTTGCTATCCAGGTGCACTTTCCTTTCCAAATGAGTTTGGCAATTGCCTTTTCTATTTTAGAAAAGTAGGCTGTTGGAATTTTGATTGGCATTGCACTGAATCTATAAATCTGTTTGGGTAGGGTTGACATCATCAGATATTTAGTCCTCCAATCCATGAACACAGAATGTCTTTCCATTTGTTGAGGTCTTCATTGATTTCTTTAGCATTGTTTTGTAGTTTTGTCCAAATAGGTTCTGTACTTCTTTGGGCAAATTGATTCCTAGATATTTGAGTCATTTTGTTACTTCCATAAATGGAATTTTTCCCCTAATTTCCTTCTCAGATTTTTCAATGCTAGAGTACAAAAACCTTACAGAATTTTTACAGTGATCTTGTATCCTGCCACTTTGCTGAACTCATTTATTTGTTCAAGTAGCTTTTCCTAGACCTTTCAGAATTTTCTAAATATAGGATCATGAAATCTGCAGAGAGTGAGAGTTTTACTTGCTCTTTTCCTATTTGGGTGCTGTAGCAGTTTGATATGGTTATGAATCCCAAAAATTGATATTAGATTATGTTTGTAATTTGATCTATACCTGGGCATGATTAAGTTATGATAAGGGCTTTGATTGGGCCACATCGTTAGAGCATTAGTCCCCACCCCTTGGTGGGTGGGGACTGAGAGATAGAAGGCATGGCAAAGGACAGAGTTGGGGATTTCTGATGTTGGAATTTTGATGTTGGGGTTTGATGCTGAAGTCAAATACACAGAAGTAAGCATACAGGAAAGAGAAGTAAGCCCCAGGAAGAGAGGAACCTTGAGCCAGGAGAGGAACACAAAGGAATAGGGATGGCTCCTTAGACGTGGCAGAAACCCCAGGGAGAGAGACAGAGCCATTCACCTGATAGCTACAGCTGACCTTGTGGAGAAAACAGGGGAACTGAGCCCAGAGGAACCCAGGGAGCCTGAACCCTTGGAGACTTCAGCAGCCTTCTTGCTCCAACGCATGGAAATAGACTTTGGTGAGGGAAGTAACTTATGCCTTATGGCTTGGTACCTGTAAGCTCCTACCCCAAATAAATGTCCTTTATGAAAGCCAACCAATTTCTGGTATTTTGCTTCAGCACCCCTTTGGCTGACTAAATATAATTTGTACCAAGGAGTAAGGAAGTGCTTTTGTAATTACTGAAATGCTGGAACAGTTTTATAAATAGGTAAGGGGCATTTCTTGGAGGAATTGTGAGATGGCTTGGAAGAAAAGGCCTACAGTGCTTTGAAGAGAGTGTTGATAGGAATGTGGCTGCTAAAGAAACTTTTTATGATGCCTTCAAAGTAAATGATGAAACCATTACTGGAAACTGGAGGAAAGGGGTGTACCTGTCCCCCAAAGGTGAGGGAGGACGAGGTGGTCAACTCATTGCTCTCAGAGGGTTGAGCCTGTATGTCAAATGTTAGGGGGAATGTTGTCTTCACATCACTGTACTACGGGGGTTAAGACTCTAACCCAAAGATTGGATAAGGTATGGCAATCACCCCAACACTCTGGGAGGGAGAGCTCTGGAGCTTGGTTGACACCCAGATGCTTGATGAGGGTGGAATCAAAAAAATGGCCTTTGGGCAAGCTTGTGGAAAGGGTGCATTCCCATAAGGCACCAAGGAGTAGAGACCATCATCTTAAGAATGACTCTCAGGCTGAAATGGAATGGAGGATGCCCTGCAGGTTTACTGAACTATAGAGGACCCGTGAGGCATGTTTCACCCCCAATTTCTCCTTCTTATAAGGAAAATGTTTATCCATTGTCTGTCCATTTGTGTATTGGAAATAGATAAATTTTTTTGTAAGTCTCAGGGGTCTATAGCAGACAGGACTTTGCCCCAAGACAAACTGTGTTTCTTAAAATTAATTGTGATATGATTTAGTACTGGCATTGTTATTGATTTAAGGTTTATTTGAATATTGTAATGTGTTTTTGGAATTCAGAGTGTGGAGTGTAGCTGTTTGATATGGTTATGAATTCCAAAAATAATACAGATGCCTTTAATTTTTTTCTTGTCTCTTTGCTTTACCTAGAACTTCTAATACAATGTTCAATAACAATGGCAACAGTGGGCATCCTTGTCTCGTTCCTGATCTTAGAGGGAAAGCTTTCCAACTTTTCCCATTGAGTGCAATGATGGCTGTGAGTTGTCATATATGTCTTTTACCATATTGAGGCATTTTCCTCCTATTCCTATCTTTTGAAGTCTTTTTATCAAGAAAAGATACTGGATTTTGTCAAATGCCCTATCTGCATTGATTGAGATGTTCTTGTGGGGTTTTCCTTCCATTCGTTAACATGGTGTATTATGTTGATTGATTTTCTTATGTTGAACCAGTCTCTCATTCCAGGAATAAATCCCACTTGGTCATGCTGTATGTCTTTTGATATACTGTTGGATTTGATTTACAGCTATTTTCTTGATAATTTTTGCAACTATAATCATTAGAGTGATTGTTCTGTAATTTTCCTTTCTTTTTTTTTTTTATTGACTTTGTAATAATATTACATTAAAAATATATATGTGAGGTCCCATTCAACGCCACCCCCCACCCCCCCTCTCCCCCCCAACAACACTCGTTCCCATCATCATGACACATCCATTAATTTTCCTTTCTTATAGTGTGTTTATGTGGCTTTGCTATTAGGGTGATGGTGTCATAAGATGTGTTGGGTAATTTTCCCTCCTCTTCAGTGTTTTGGAAAACCTTAAACAGGATTGGTGTTGATTCTTTTTGAACTACTTGGTAGAATTCACCTATGAAGAGATCTGGCCCTAGAGTTTTCCTTGTTGGGATATTATTGATGACTGATTTAATCTCTTTAAATGTGATTGGTGGGAAGCAGATGTGGCTGAACCAGTTGAGCATCCCCCTACCACATGGGAAGTCCTGGGTTTGTGTCCTGGTGCCTCTTAAAAAAGACAAGCAGATGCCCGCACCCACTGAAGAAGAGCTAGATGCCCACACCTGCTGCAATGAGAGCTGGACCCCACACCTGCAGCTACAAGAACTAGATGTTGCACCTTGCTGCAATAAGCAGACTTCTAAACCAGCAGATGACACGGGTCAGCAGATACCACAGCCCATGGGAAGCGGGTGGGCATTCATCTCCCGTGTGGGAAATCCCTGGTTTCGTTCCCGGGGCCTCCTGGAGAAGGTGAGCAAACAATGAGCAGACAAAGAGAAACATCAGGGAAGGGGGATAAATTTAAATACATACATACATATATACATAAATGTGATTGGTTTAATTTCTTGTATTTCTTGTAGCATCAGTGTAGGTTGTGCATTTCCTGGAATGTGTCCATTTCATCTAAGTTGCCTAGTTTGTTGGCATACAGTTCCTCATAATAGCCTCTTATGATCCTTTATATTTCTGTGGGGTCAGTCATAACCTTCCCTTTCATTTCACATTGTATTTATTTGCATCTCCTGTCTTTTTTTCTAAATGGGGTTTTGTCAGTTATATTGATTTTCTCTAAGAACCGCCTTTTGGTGTTTTTTTTTTATGTTGTTGTTGTTTTGTGTTTTTGTTTTTTTTTAGGTACTGGGACCGAGGATTGAACACAGTACCTCATATGTGGGAAGCTGGAGCTAAACCATTGAGCCACATCAGCTCCCCTGAGTTGGTTTTTTTGTTTGTTTGCTTGTTGTATTTTGTTTGTTTTTAGGAGGTACTGGGAACCGAAACTTGGACCCCCCATGTGCAAAGCAGGCAGTCAACTTCTTGAGCCACATCTGCTCCCCCAATGTTTTGATTTTGATTTTATTCTTTTTTTTTTGTCCTCAATTTCATTTATTTCTCCTCTAATCTTTATTATTTCCTTCCCTCTGCTTGCTTTGGGATGGGTTTGCTGTTCTTTTCCTTGCTTCCCAGTTTTTCAGTTAAATCTTTTTTTCTTTTTGAAGTACAGAGGGCCAGGGAGTGAATCCATGACCTTGTATGTGGGAAGCTGATGCACAATCACTGAGCCATATCAGTTTCCTATAGTTGATTTTTTATTGGTTTTGCTTGTTGTTTTGTTTTGTTTCATTTTGTTTTTTCAGGAGGCACTGAGAACTGAAGTCAAGACTTCCCATGTGGGAGCCTGGAGCTCAACCGCTTGAGCCACATCTGGTCATTCAGTTAAATCTTTGAATTTAGTTCTTTCTTCTTTTTTACTATAGATGTCAGTGCTATAAATTTCCCTCTCAAGATTCCCTTTGCTGCATTCCATGAGTTTTGTATCTGTGTTCTTGTTTTCATTTGTCTCAAAATATTTGCTGATTTCACTTGCCATTTCTTCTTTGACCCACTGATTATTTGGTGGTGTGGTGTTTAACCTCCACACATTTCTGAATTTATCTATTTCCTGCCTATCATTGATTTCTAGTTTCATTCCATTATGATAGGAGAAGTTGCTTTGTATAAATTCAATCTTTTTACACTTACTGAGAGCTGCATTGGCCCTAACATGTGGTCTACCCTGGAAAATGATCCATGGACCCTTGAGAAGAATGCAAAACCCACAGAGTTTGGATGCAACATTCTGTATATGTCTGTTAGGTCTAACATGTTTATCTTATTGTTCAAGGTCTCTGTTTCCTTACTCATCTTCTGCCTAGTTTTTCTATCTAATGATGTGAGTGGTGGGTTGAAGTCTCCAAAGATTACTGTAAAGATTTCTATTTCTCTTTTCCAGATTCTCATGTATTTTTGGTCACCTGGTTTGGTGCATAGATATTTGTGACTGCTCTATCTTCCTGATGGATTGTCCCTTTTAGTAATATATACTGGACTTCTGTATCTCATAACATTTTTGCATTTAAAGTCTGTTTTATCTGACATTAGTGTACCTTCACCTGCTCTTTTTTGGTTACAGTTTGCATGGCCTATCTTCTTCCAACCTTTTACTTTCAGCCAGTTTGTATCCCTGGGTCTAAGGTGAGTCTCTTGTAAGCAGAATATGGATGGCTCATATATTTTTATTTATTCAGTCAGCCTGTATATTTTGATTGGGGAATTTAATCCATTCACATTCAATGATATTACTGTAAATGCATTATTTCCTCCATTTTATTCTTTGGTTTTCATATGTCACATTATATTTTCATCTAACTTTTTAATCTTTTGGATATCCTTTCTACTATTCTTTCTTCTATAGTCTCCTCCATGCCCCTCTCTCCTGTCTTTTTCTTTCAGTCTCTAGGGCTTCCTTTAATATTTGCTGCAAAGTGGATTCTTTTTTTACCAACTTTCTTAGTTTCTGTTTGTTTGTGAATATTTTATACTCACGTCAATATTTGAAGGACAATGTATTAGTCAGCAAAAGGGGTGCTGATGTAAAATACCAGAAGTCTTTTGGCTCTCCTAAGGGATATATATTTGGGGGTAGGAACTTACAGATGTCAGGTCATAAAGCGTAAGTTAATTCCCTCACCAAAGTCTATTTTCACGTGTTGGTGCAAGATGACTGGTGATGTCTGTGAGGGTTCAGGCTTTCTGGGTTCCTCTCTTCCTGGGTCTTGCTTCTCTCCAGGCATAGGGTTCTTCTCTTCCCATGGCTTGCTTCTCTCTGGGCTCAGGGTTCCTCTCTTCCCAAGGCTTGCTTCCCTTTCCTCTGTGTGCTTACTTCCCTGGGCTCCAGCATAAGACTTCAGCAGCAAACTCCAACATCAGAACATCAACGTCAAAAACTTCCAGCATCAAAAAGCTCCAACTCTGTCCTTTGCCATGCCTTTTATCTGTAGTTCTACACCTATCAAGGGCAGGGACTCAAAACCCTACTGATATGGCCCAATCAAAGCCCTAATCATAATGTAATCATGCCCAGGTGCAGACCAGTTTACAAACATAATCCAATATCTGTTTTTCGAATTCAAAACTGTATCAAACTGCTAGAGACAATTTTGCTGGATAAAGCATTGCCAGCTGGCAGGTATTCTCTTTCAATATCCTAATTGTACCATACCACTGTCTTCTCACTTCCATGGTTTCTGCTGAGATATCCACAGTTAAGTTTTATTGGGCATCCCTTGTCTGTGAAGGTTTGCTTCTCCCTTGCTGCTCTCAGAATTTTCTTTTTATGTTTAATGTTTTACATTCTGAGTAGTATGTTTCTTGGAGCAGGTCTATGCAGGTTTATTTTGATTGAGGCACAGTGTGCTTCTTGGACATACAAGTTCATTCTTTCATGAGAGTTCCATTTTCTTAGTATTGCTCATAATTTATTGCTGATGTCTAGACATTTGTGATGGTTAGACTAATGTGTTAACTGGGCCAGGTAATTGTGCCCAGTTGTTTGGTCAAGCAAGCACTGGGCTAACTGTAATACAAGGGCACTTATGGACTTTAGTTACCACTGACTTTACTACAGTGGTAAATCATAGATAGCTGATTACAATTACATCAATCAGGGAGACTGCCATCAGCAATGAGTGACGCTTTATCCAATCAGTTGAATGCCTCAAAAGGTGAAGTGATTCCAACATTGAGAGAGAATTTCCCAGCTCATCTTTGGGCAGACAGCATCTCCCAGAACTCATCAAGGACCTTCATTGGACTTTCGTTGGGGCCCCTGGTTGCAGCCTGCCTGTGGAACCTGGCCTTGTGCATCCCCACAGTTGCGTGAGAGACTGATAAAATCTCTTACTATTGACAGATACCTCTTATTTATTCTATTTTCATAGAGAATCCTGACTAATACAACTTCTGGTTTTGATGGTAGTTTACACAGATGCTTAATTTCTTTGTCTTTCATAGAGATTTAGTGGCGAGAGGTTGTGTGTTACTGCTGCTCTCTGATTCTCAGTTCAACCTGGATCATTAGGATTGTCCCTAATGTTAACTGCTCAAAACTGGTCGCTGGACCCAGTAATGGGTTGCAGACTCCCTTCCTAGGGACTTGGGGAGAAAGGATATAAAAGTCAGAAAAAGCCTTTCTTATTTATTTACTTTTTAAAAATTGTACTTTTTTACTTTTTTAAAAGAAACTTAGATTACATAAATTTTACATAAGAAATACAGGGGATTCTCATATGCCTCACTCCCTAGCCCTCCCATATTTTCCCACATCAACATTTTTCATTAGTATGGTACATTTGCCACAATTGATGAACACATCTTGGAGCACTGCCATTAAGCATGGATTATAGTTTACATTGTAGTTCACCCTCTCTCCCACACAGTTTTGGAAGTTGTTCCAAATGGCCATACCATGGCCTGTAACTGTCATTGCAATGTCATTCAGGACAATTCCCCAGGCCTGATAATGCCCCCATATTACACCTATTTTTCCCTTTCCCTCCCCTCAGAATCTCCAGTGATCACTGCCTCCACGTCAATGACAAGAATTCTTTCATTATTAGGATGAAAATAAGACTACAGTAGAATAAAAGTAAGTCTACTCTAGTCCATCTTTCATTTCCAAATTCCGATGATTCTGGGAAGGTAATGCCCTCTCTGCCTCTAGTTGAGAGGGGGCTTAGATCCCATGGGGCTATCTTGCTTGCAGTTGCAGACTTTCTCTGTTCCTTGAGATGGTTGTTGTCAGTCATCATCTTGTTAGTTGTCCTGATTGAGTCCAATGAACTGGAATGTAGGCGTTGTAATGCTGTTGAGTTTCAGGGCACAACTGGAAAATGGAGAGCCCAGAGTTTTAAGTCTCTTGTGAAGCAGGCTAGTAAGATAGGGAATTAATAGACAGATCTTGAATCTTGCAGAGAGTCCACATGGACATAATAACCCCCACCGTGGCTGCTGGAAGGCCCCCACCCCCAGGATTCTGCTCTCCAGAACAAAGACTTCTTCTGGATGCAAGGAAAAGCCCTCGATGTTCCCTAGGGACTTTATCATTGGGTCCTCACTAAGGGGTTATTGGGTGGGGTGATCAATCAAACAGCAAACAGCTGAAACCCCTCCCCTGCCATTAGCAAAGGGGTGGGTTAGTTAATAGTTCATAAGCAGACCAGGAGGCCTGAGAGCTCTCGCCTGCTCTCTTCCCTCTGGGCACGTTCCTGCCCTCTGCAAGCTGATCTCGCCATTTTTCCTCTGCCATGTGGATATGCAAGTAAACCTGGGGATTATAATCTGTAATGGGTAATTGTAGCTTGTAAATCAACCCCCTTTATCCCTTTTCACGCCTTTCTGCTCTACCTGGGACCACAGCTCTGTTATTTTCTCCATTTTTCTTCCCTCCCTACCTGAATAAATTACTGACCTAACTCATCTGGCATGCTCTTGAAATTTATTTCTGCAGCATAGCCAAGAACCTAGATAAAATCCAGTAACACCTGGACACACACCTATCAATTCTAGTACTAATTATAGGTTCAAATAGAAGGGGCAGAAGAGCCATGTGTAGGAAACCACAATGGATTCCAGCTGTCACACTGGGGAGCATGAATTCCAAAGTAGTGCCCAGTGGCAGGACACCAAACTCCTGAGCTGTCTGCCCTGCCTACAGTGTCTGGATGTCTCCAGAGCCCTCAGGAGCCCTGCTCTTTATTTGAGGGAATATTGACTTTGGCAATGATTTTCACATGCACTTACTTTATCTACCAGGAGATGGCAATCTTTGCAGTCCTGGCAGTTCAAAGCCAGGTCAAAGAGTGTTTGCTGTTCACTTGGACCACTGTGTTTAGAGGTTCCTGCCTGATGGCTAAGAGCCTTGTAACTCAAACTTTCTCAGAGACAGCTCTCCAGCCTTTGCTGGAAGCCCCCTTACTTTTCCAGGGTAGGAAATAGTTCCACTCCCCTCTGTGTCCTCAACAACCATTCCCAGTTAGTAGAGGAGATTGGGAGGGTCGGCTCCTTTAGTCCAGGATCTCTTGTCCTGAGCTTGCTCTCAAGGCAAACAATGGCACAGCCACACCTGGCCTGCAAGGGCTTGTGGGACAGAGCAGACCAGATTTGTGGGTCAAAGGTTGTTCATCTTAGGCTGTGTCCCTCTCTCTGCCCTTTAAGGGGTGGTGCGTCCTCCACAGTCAGACCCATTTAGTAGAGAGGGAGATTGAGAGGGTCACATCTCTTTTGTCCCAGATCTCTTTAGTCCCTAGTTGGCTCCCAAGGCAAAGGATGGTGCAGCCCCACTCAGTCTGGAAGGTTTTTTGGGCCCAACAGTCCAAATTTGCGGGTCAAAAGCTGAGTCAGCCTTAGGCTGTGTCCCTCTCTCTCCCCTTTCCTGGGGAGGTGGACCCCTGGAGCCTCCTTTGTCTGGAGCAGCCCTGAGGCGTGAGAATTCTGAAGTGTCTTTAGTGAGGGCAGGGTGCCCGCAGGAGCAGCTGCTGGTTTTAACTCTCAGTTTTGCCATCCTGATTCTTTTCCTTGTCCCTTTCTCCTCTGGGTGGTGTCTAGCCTTTGCCTGGTGTCCTAAACTCTAGAAGATTTTTTCCAGGCCATTTCAGCCAGTCCTCTAGCTATCCTTCTGGAAGAGAAGAGAGTCCCATGTCTTTCTGGTCCACCATATTCCCAGAAGTCCTACCGCTATATTTCTTTGTGTCTGCTTTTCTCTCTTGCGTCCGCTTTACTCTGTGTACTACTGCAAATGCATTTTCTGCATGTGTATTCTTTTACTCTATATCTTTCCACTCTGACTTTGAGATATGAGGCTGAGGAAGGAGGTGGGGATTTGAGAGGTGTGGAGAATGTCTTCTGATCCCTGGGAGCCTGCAGGCCCCAGAAAGAAGCCAGAGAGATTGTGGAAAACCATGGTGTCTGCAGGTCCCTAGGCCAGAGGAAAGGGAGAGCAGGATGCCAGCTAGGATTCCAGACCCACAAATGTCAGGAGTGCTTGGAATGGGACAATGATGAAGGGGGGCAGGTTATTCCAAAAATACTTGTGTTTTCCACAACAGGAGCAGCTGCCTACACCATAATGTACAGGGTACAGTGAATGTACATGAATTAACATTAAAATGCCCCTGCTCCTCTCAGAGCTAAGCCACTTGTGAGGTTGACCCAGTGACCAACTCTGTGGTCCTCCTCAAAGTATGAAGGCTCAGGACTGTTCTTGAAATTTACACTTTAAAACCCATTTTACAGTGGAACTGGCACTGAACAACTATGTAGGGAAATTACATATATATTTATATTATGGGTGTATGTATATAGGTGTTTGTATTGTATATAAATAAATATTCACATATTTTTGTGTGCCTTGTATGCACAAAGAGAGGGATGAAAATCCACAACAAAACTACTAGAATTATTGGATGAGTTCAGCAAAGTGGTGGGATACAATATTAATAAGCAAGAGTCAAGAGCATTTCTATACACTACCAATGTGCAATCTGAGGAGAAAATCAGGAAAAAAATTTCATATATAAAAGCAACTAAAACATCCAAATATTTAGGAAAAAATTTAACCAAGTACATAAAGGACATGTACTCAGAAAACTACAAAACATTACTAAAAGAAACCGAAGAGGACGTAAATAAATGACAGGGCATTCCATGTTCATGGATTGGAAGACTATCATTAAATTATCAATTCTACCCAAACTGATTTACAGATTCAACACAATCCCAATAAAAATCCCAACAGCATTTTTTGCAGAAATCAAAAAATCCATAATCAAATTTATTTGGAAGTGTAGGGGAGGGGGCCCAGAATAGCCAAAAATGTCTTACAATGTACCAATTTTTGTGAAAAGATGTTTCTCTCTTGATTGTTCCTCCCAAGAGTATCTTTTTCCCATGTTATGGTAAAATGAAACACAGAGACTTAAAAAGGGAGTGCAGGGGAAGTTTACTGAGCTAAAGTTGCATTAATGCAGGGGCAGCACCAAAAAAGAGGTTTCTGCTCAAAGGGTTGAGCAGGGGGAGCAGTTTGTATGGCTGCCTGAGACAAAAGAGAGTTGTAGGGGAACGGTAAGAGATAAAGGGGACCCTATTTGTGGTTAGTACCTGTGTTCTGTGAGATACGTGGACACGGGGGTGTTTGGGCAGGGTGTCCTCGAGGCCAGTTTGTTCATCAGCAAGCAGGATGTGGATGTAGAATTGCAGCCATCTGGTGAAGTCGGCCTTGCAGGTGTCAGCTTCAATCCTTTGTCATGGTTTCTCCTCTCAGGCTGTGCCAAGGGGCTTTATCACCCCTGCAAAGGATTGTTGGTATGTCAGTTTACCTCAGTTAGCCTCCATTTCTTCTTTATATGTCCTGGGATAAAATGAAAGCTCCAGCAAATCAAGATAGTTAGTAAAATCATTTACCATTCCATTTTCACACCCGTTATTGCAATGTTCCATCTCATTCAGCAGTAACTTCATGAAAAAAGACCATCGCTTTTAGGCAGTTTGTGGGATTATCCCTTAAGAAATTTATTTGATGCCCAATATAAGACATGATATATAAGCTTGCTTGATTATGTTGTGCTAAAAATGAAACAGATTTATACAGGGAGTGCAGAGCTAGTTACTGAGCTAAAGTTGTATTAATGCGGAAAAGCATTAAACTCTCTACTCACAAGTTTGAGTTGTGGGAGCAGCTTACATGGCTGCTCAAGAAAAAGGGAAGGTGTGGGGGAATGGGGAGAGATAAGGGGACACGATTTACTCTTACTATGTGCTGTGCATGCCTTCCATGCTTTCCGTCCATTACAAAACTATGGGCTCTTTGAACAGGGTGTCCTTGGGGCCCAGTTTGATAATCAGCCAACAGGATGCTGAAGTAAGGTCGAGGCTCTCTGGTGAAGATCAGCAGGCCTTGCTGGTGTCAGCTCAACTGTTACATTTCTTCTCCTCATGCTGGGGCTGGGGGTTTTGTCAGTGCTGAAAGGATTATTGGTAGGTCTGCTCACTTGAGTTAATCTCTGTTTCTTCTTTATAACTCCCTGGATAAAATGGAAGCTCAAGCAAATCTAGATGGTTAGTAAAATCATTTATCTTTCCAATTTCACAATTGTAAGTTTACGTCATCCCTTAAAACTAAACCATCCAAACTGAATTTTATAGGTACAGAGAGAATACGGGCAGCAGAGAGAGCCCGGCTGGCTTATAAGGGAATGAAAAGGCTTCCCCCATGAATGTCTTACCCAACCCCTACTCTGGACAATATTTCCTATACTTGGGTTTTTTGAAAATTACAATAGGTATTTACTCAGATGCAGAACCCTCAAGCACTTGCCCCCACAATCCACACTGGCCACAGCTCTCCAGTGCCACAAATGAGCTGTCAGAATAGTTCCTCTGATACTAAGACCCTAGCATCACTGATTTTGGGACAGAATGAGTAATAGATGTACAAAATATTACATTGAAATTAAAAGAAAAACAGGTGGTCATGTCTAAGAATTATCCCAATAGATTAAACAGAATACCCAGGGACTGGATGTCTTGCCTGAATCCCATTGCCGTTTGGAGGTCAGGGTGTTAGATGATGCGTAGCCCTAGATTACTTATTGGACTCCAAAAGAAGGGCCTATGGCATCACTAACACATCTTGCTTCATGTGGGAAGAGAATAATGATCAAGTTATCTTGATCTTGTTCTGCAGGGACCATGGTGCCACTGTATTGACTAAAGATTTGAGCAAGTCAAAATTTTCATCTTTTTAAATTATGTTCTCCTGGCTTTCCCCCTACTAAAGGGACACTTCAAGAAAGTACAGGGCCTATATACAGGAAACTACAAAACAATGCTAAAAGAAATCAGTGAGGACCTAAACAAATGGAGAGACATTCTGTGATCATGGATAGGAAGAAAATATCATGAAGATGTCAGTCCTACCCAAAACGATTTATAGATTCAGTGAAACACCAATCAAAATTCCAACTGCCTATGTTACAGAAAGAAAAGGCAATTACTCAAATTCATTTCATAGGGAAAGTGCACCCGGATAGCCGAAAGCATCCTGAAAAAGAAGAGCAACATGGGAGGCATTTCACTGCTGAGCCTGAAACATATTAGAAAGGTAGAGTGGTCAAAACACCATGGTACTGGCATAAAGATAGAAATATCTATCAGTGGAATAGAATTGAGAGTACAGAAATAAACCTCATCTCTGTGGTCAACTGGTTCTTTTTTTTTTTCCTTCTCTCCTCCCCCTCCCCCCTGCTGTTTTTGCTGTCTGTGTCCATTTGCTGTGTGATCTTCTGTATCTGTGTCTCCTTTTGTCTTCTCATCTTTCTCCTCTAAGATTCACTAGGATTCGATTCTGGGGACCCCTGATGTGGAGAGAGGTTCCCTGTCAATTGTGCCATCTCACTTCCTGGTCTTTGCTGCACTTCACGTTGACTCTCCCCTTCCTTTCTTTTGTTGTGTTGTCACCTTGCTGCGTGACTCACTTGTGTGGACACTGATTCACCACATGGGCGCTCAGCTCGCCACACGGGGACTGGCTCAGTACACGGCACTCATGGAGGCCCTCGGCTCACCATGCAGGCACTCGCACAGGCACTCGGCTCACCGTGTGGGCAATGGTCATTGCATGGGCACTGGCTCACCACATGGGCACTCACATGGGCACTTGGCTCACCATGGGGGCACTCAGCTCACCACGTGGGCACTTGGCTCACCATGGGGGCACTCAGCTCACCACGTGGGCACTTGGCTCACCATGGGGGCACTCAGCTCACCACATGGGCACTTGGCTCACCATGGGGGCACTCAGCTCACCACGTGGGCACTTGGCTCACCATGCAGGCACTTGTGTGCGCACTCAGCTCACAATGTGGGCACTCGGCTCACTGTGCAGGTACCCACATAGACACTCACTGTGAGGCACTCAGCTCACCAGGAGGGCACTTGGCTCACCGTGTGGGCACTCAGCTCACCACGTGGCCACTGGCTTGCCATGAACACATGCGTTCTTTTCTTTTTCACCAGAAGGCCCAGGCATCAAACCCAGGTCCTCCCATATGGTAGGCAGAGGCCTTATCACTTGAGCCACATATTCTTCCCATGGTCAAATGATTCTTGACAAACCTACCAAGTTCATGTTCATGGGATAAAACAGTTTTTCCAACAAATGGTGCTGAGAGAACTGGATATATATAACCAAAAAAATGAAAAAGGGCCCCTATCTCACTCACTACACAAGAATCAACTCAAAATTGGTCAAAGACCCAAATAGATAGGCCAGGACCATAAAACTACTAGAAGAAAATGCAGGGAAACATCTTAAAGATCTTGTGGTAGGTTGTGGTTTCTTGGACCTTGCACCCAAAACACAAGCCACAGAAGAAAAACAGATAAATGAGGCCTCCTCAAAATTAAACACTTTTGCACATTACGAGACTTTGTCAAAAGGGTGAAAAGGCAGCTGACTCAGTGGGAGGAAATATTTGGAAATGACATGTCTAATACAGGTTCAATAGCCATGATATTTAAAGTGATGTCACAACTCAACAATAAAAAGACAAATGATTAAAAGATGGGAAAAAGATCTGAATAGACATTTGCCCAAAGAAGAAATACAAATGGCAAAACAAAGAAAAAGAAAAAAGTTCAACATTATTAATGATTAGGAAACTGCCAATCAAAGCTATAATAAGATATCAGTTCACACCTATTGGATTGGCCAGTACTAAAAAGACAGAGAACTACATGAGTTGGAGAGGATGTGAGAGGTAGGGACACTTATTCACTGTTGGTGCGAATGCAGAGTGGTCCAGCCCCTGTGGTAGACTGATTGGCGATTCCTAAAGAAGTAGACTATAGATTTGCCATGTGAGCCTGCAATACAACTACTGAGTATATGCCGAAAATCCCTGGGAGCAGTGACACAGAGAGACACACCATGTTCATAGCAGAATTATTCATTATGCCCCTCATCCTTCAATGCTTCTGCCAGTTTCCCTCACTACTCAGATACCCGCTTCTCAGAGCTTGCCTGTCGTCCACTTCATGAGCCCCCTTTTCTCCCAAAACTTCACCCCCCAGCTTCCCTACTTATGCTTCTCCATCACCCTTAAGATTTCCTAACATGCCGTGTATTCTCTTCAGTTTCCTGTTGAATCTTCCATTCTTTCCTAAATTATCAGCTCCACAGTGATAACGATTTTCCTATCATCACTGATCCAGCCCCACAACAACCCCAGGTTTCTCTATTTTGGGGAGAAATAGAGAAAACTATTGGTTCGTTTATGTCATGTGGATGCCTCAAATGCTGAGTGTCACTTGCTGCTTATTTCAGTAGTCATTATAAGCCTCCAGTTTTTGCTCACTGTCTCCCACAGCATGACTATACATGACTAGAATTATCACCTTAGGGATGCCAGCTGTTTCTCTGGGAAAGGAGATCCATGCTGCTCCCTCAGCGTTCCTTTGAGGTGTGTCATTTAAATGGAAAGCAGGAGTGAGAGATAGTTTGGGATGGGGAGTGGAGATTTTTTGATATTGTCCAAGAGGGATTTCTTCCTGCTCAGAGACTCATACTGCAGCACTCTCACATGGGAATAAAAACCTCTCCAAGTGAAGATATCACTTTTAAATTTTTATTATTTATTCTTTTCAAATATACTATTATATAACACTCTTTGTAAGTATATTGTATATCTTCTTCCCAAGGAAGAAAATGCTTTTATTTTTATTTTACTTCTATTAAAAATTTAAGTAAAATTTACATTTACTTATAACTTAGGTTTTTTGTTAAATATTCTTGTAAGTTTATATTGTTAAAAGAGTCATTACTGAACTACATATATGTTCAACTTATGTATATAGTAGATATTATGTAGATGAGAAAAATAGTTTTTTTACTCATAAGATCAACACAAAAATTATAATGTAAATATATGAACAGATTAATAAAGAAATAAATGAACATACATAAACATATACAGAAGTCTCTTAAGCAGTCTCTTGTATATTAACAATCTCATCAGTAGAGTAGCTTCTCTCATGTTGAGTTTCTGTCAAGAGAAAGTCCCATATTTCCTGTACCCCGCAAGTCCAAACTCTGCATGACTGAAGGAGGAATTGACTATGGAAGAAATCACTTGTGTGTCTAGGAGGTAAATAGAGAAACTCCAGTCCATGGAGGAAGTTCCGTTGCTCCACTGCCCTCAAAAACTCTCTGACGGAAGAATTGGAGAGGGTCATTCCTGCCTGGTGGCTCTGCAGGTCTGAGAGGAGCAGAAGCTCAGTGCTGCTCGAAGACCGACCCAGGCCCACTGCTGGAGGAGCGACCATCAGGGAGGGGAAGGGATCCCAAACACACTGAGTGTGAAAAAGCACCTGGTACTCTGGTGGTCCTCAGGACCTCTTCTTGTGACTTCAGTGTTTTCAGCAACTTCTTCATCTCTTCTTCTTGTTTGGAACATCTGAATCTCTCTTCCTGTAGTTCTTGGACCGCTGAAGTTAATTCCTCCATCAACATCGCTGTTGTTCCCTTAGCCTTTCTGTAGGTGTCAATGAGGCTGGGCATTTTTAAAATCACTTTCTGTAGCTTAGCTTCCTCTAAAGATGACTTAGTCTCTGCATACCTCCTGTTAGCAGCACTCATCTTATCAAGAAGTTGACATTTCTTGACCATCAGTGTAGCTAGTGTGTCCGCAAGCTGTTTTTCATGTTTTATATAAAGTCGGCTTCTAACAGACTGCTCAAGTCTGAACAGGAGGAGACACACCAGAAGGCTGAAGAAGGATTGAAATGCCCCCGAGTCCTCCAGGAGGCTGTGGAATGTGAGGTATGGAGTAGTGCCATTGCGCTCCATCACCACCTCTGAAAGCTTCCCTAGGATCGTCCAAAAGACAAGCTTCACAGAGCCTACAGGCCCTCCGTGGCACTGATGCCACCACAGGACTCTGCCCAGTAGCCCTGTATCCACAACTAACCCCAGAGAACTCCCCAACATTCTGCCTGGAACCCACAAGCAACTGACAGCCCAACTGCTCATCATGAGTGGTCAGTGGGGGAAAGATACTGAAAATAAAATGTGCTTATCTCTATCATATTATTTTTTAAGTATATTTTCTATTATCTTTTTTAAAAAGATACATAGATCACACACAATGTTACACTGAAAAAAATAAGAGGATGACACTTAACCTCTTAGAGAACTGACATTACATACATGTTAAATCAGATTTATCTTCACTTATTTTTAAAAATCAAATACAGCTTCTCACAATTTCTAAGTTATAAAGAAAATATTGAAAACAATATGGGAAACAAAGTTTAAAAACAAAGACATGCTGTTTCCCTATAGTGGAAATATTGAGTAAAACATTGCCCCTCTGTGACTCATCTCAAAGAAAGACTTCTACTCAGAGGCAAGCACTTCTGATCAAGGAGTAAATTTCCCACTGCCTCTGCAGGCCCAGATCTTCAAGTGTTTCTGGTCTCTATTGCAAAGTGAAGGAAAATGTCTGCAAAACTTCTACAATCTAACATTCAGAACATGGCTAATTAAAATCAAATTTCTGTACCAGTTTAAATATATTATCTTCAGCTTCTGATTTTTCTTTTTCTTAAGAGGATCAATTTTAAAATTATCTTTTTTTAAAGATACATAAATCACACAATATGTTGCCAGAAAAATATGAGGTTTCCATATATCCCAATCCCCACATTCCCCACTCCTCCCACATCAGCAACTTCTTTCATTAGTGTGGTACATTGATTACATTTGATGAATACATTTTAGAGCACTGCTACACAGCATAGATTATAGTTTACATTGTAGTGTACAGTCTCGCCCAGTCCATTCAGGCAATAAGTAATGTCTTGCATCTGTTCCTGCATTATCATTCAGAACAACTCCAAGTCCCAAAACTGCCCCCATACCACACTCTATTTCCATCTCCCTGCCTTCAGCAACTCCCATGGTCACTGTCTCCACATCAGTGATTTAATTTCTTGCATTGCTAGAGTCACAATAATTCTATAGTTGAATACCAGTAAGTCCACTCTAATCCAAATTTAATTCTTCCCTCCTGAGAACCTAGGGATGGCAATGCCCACTCCATCTCTAAATTGAGAGGGGACTTAATCCCACATGGCCGGTGGATGGGATTTTCCTGCTTGCACTTGGTATGGTGGTTGACCATCCTCACCTCCTTGTTAGCTGACCTGGGTATATCCAACAAACTGTTTTGCAACTCTGCTGAGGCTTAGGGCCCAGGTGGCAAAGGGAAATTCCAGAGATTCAAGTCTCCTGGGCATATTCCAACTCCAGTGCCAACCACAGGTTCAGTAAAAGTAACAGAAGAAGCATGTATAGAGAAGTCACGCCTGAGTCCAACTCCATCACACGCAGGAGCACAAATTCCAAAGTAGGGCACACTGGCAAGGCACTGAACTCCAGAGCCATCAGCCATGACTGTAGGATGTGGGTGTCTCCAAAGCCTTTAGGAGCACCACTATTTGGAGTTGTATCTACTTTGGCTTTCTCTGAGATCCTGTGAGATGTGCATAAGGGTGAGCCCTCTGATGACCTCCTGACTCTTAGCCATATAAATTCATCTGTCTTTACCATTCCCCCTTTTATTCAAGGTCTTTTTTTCTAGTTGTATCATCAGCTGGTGCTTGGTAGTAATCCCTAGGGAGGCTCATCTCCTGGAGTCATGTCCCATGCTGGGGGGAAGGTAATGCATTTGTATGCTGAGTTTGGCTTAGAGAGTGGCCACATTTGAGCAACATGGAGGCTCTCAGGAGGTAACTCTTAGGCACCCTGCAGCTCTAGGCCAAGTTGAAATTTCAAGTGTACAGACACATAAGCATACTTATTAGTATCGAAAGCCCATCTTTGGATCATCCTTCTTCACTGATCTTTGCCCTTCCACTTGGAGGATTGTTCCTGTGCCATTGGGGAATGCAACAGAGCTCCCCAGGATGGAAACTCAGCACTCCCTCAGTTGTTGTGTGAAACTACCCATTACATCAATACCCAACAAACATCCGAACATGTCTATATACCCTATATGCATGTCCTGCAGAACTTGAATCTCTGGACTGGCCATGTTCCAGCTGGGCTCTGAGCCTCAGCAGTGTTGAAACTCCTATTCTTTGGTTTGTTGGACTTACCCAGGTCAGCTAACAGGGAGGTGAAGATGCTCAACACCACACCAGGGAACTGAGAGTGCCTACAACTCCAAACAGGAGAATCACATTCATCAAGCATGCAGTATGTTTTAACATCAGGTAGTGTGATTCCTATGATTTCATTTTCCCTTTCAATATGTCTTTGGCTATTTGGGGAACCTTTCCCTTCCAAAGAAATTTCATACTTACTCTTTCCAGTTCATTTAAAAAATGCTGTGATTTTATTGGGATAGCATTAAAATATGTAGGTCAGTTTGTGTAGGATAGACATCTTAATGATATTTAGTCTTCCTATCCATGAATAGGGAGTATCCTTCCATTTATTTAAGCCTTCTTTAATTTCCTTTAACAGTTTGGTGTAGTTTTCTGTGTATAAGTCTTTTACATCTTTAGTTAAATTTATTCCTAGGTGTTTGGTTTTTTATTTACTATTGTAAATGTTTTTTTCTCCTTGAATTCCTCCTCAGCTTGTGGACATTATTGGTGTACAGAAGTGCTCCCAATTTTTGTGCATTGATCTTATAACCTGCGACTTTACTGAACACATTTATAAGTTCTAAAAGCTTTGTTGTAAATTTCTCAGGGCTTTCTATGTATAGGATCATGTCATCTGCAAATAATGAAATTTTGACTTCTTTCTTTCCAAATTGGATGCCTTTTATATCTGTTTCTTGCCTCAGTGCTCGAGCAAGTACTTCTAACACAATGTTAAACAGAAGGGGTGATAGGGGGCCTCCTTGTCTTGTTCCTGATCTTAGAGGGAAAGTTTTAGGATTTCACCTTTGTATGTGATGCTAGCAGTGGGTTTTTCATATATGCCCTTTATCACGTTCAGAAAGTTTCCTTGTATTCCTACCTTTTGAAGAGTTTTTATCAGGAAAGGGTGCTGTATTTTCTCAAATACTTTTTCTGCATCTATAGATATGATCATGTGATTTTTTTTTCTTTCTATCTGTGTATGTGGTGTATTACATTGATTGGTTTTCTTATGTTGAACCATCCTTGCATACCAGGGATGAAACCCACTTGGTCATGGTGTATCTATATGTCATTTGATGTGTTGTTGAATACAATTAGCAAATATTTTGTTGAGGATTTAGCATCTAGGGTCATTAGAGAGATTACACTGTAATGTTCTTTTCTTGTGGTGTCTTTGTTTGGCTTTGGTATCAGGGTAATGTTGGCATCATAGAATCAGTTAGGCAATGTTCCTTCTACTTCAATTTTTTGGAAGAGTTTAAGCAAGTTTGGGTTAATTCTTCCCAGACTGTTTGGTAGAATTCACCTGTGAAGTCATCTCGCCCTGGGGTCTTCTTAGGTGGGAGGTTTTTAATGACTGATTCTATCTCTTTATTTGTGATTGGTTAGTTGAGATCATCAATTTCTTCTTTGGTCAATGTAGGCTGCTTATATGTTTCTAGGAATTTGTCTACTTCCTCCAAATTGTCCTTCTTGGCATATAGTTTTTCAAAGTATCCTCTTAGGATACTCTTTATTTCTATGAGGTCAGTGGTGATATCCCCTTTCTCATTTCTTATTTTCTGTGTTTACAGCTTCTCTCTTTTTTCCTTTGTTAGTCTAGCTAAAGGTTTGTCAAATTTATTGATCTTCTCAAAGAACCACCTCTTTGTTTTATTTTTTCTAGAGCTTTCTTATTTAGTTCATTTAGTTCTGCTCTGATCTTTGTTATTTCTTTCTTCTTCCTTTGGGGTTAGTTTGTTGGGTTTTTTTTTTTTTTTTTTTTTTTCACTAATTCCTCCAACTGTGAATTTAGGTCTTTCATTTAACTCTTTCTCCTTTTTTGATATATGAATTTATGGCTAGAATTTCCCACTAGGTACATCTTTTACTGCATCCCATAAATTTTGATATGTTATGTTGTTATTTTCATTATTTGTAAGGTAGTTACTGATTTCTTTAGAGATTTCCTCCTTGGCTCACTGTATATCTAAGAGTGTGTTGCTTAACTTCCATATCTTTGTGCGTGATCTGGTTCTCTGGTCCTTGCAGATTTCCAGGTTCATTCCATTGTGGTCAGAGAAGTTGTTTTGTATGATTT
This sequence comes from Dasypus novemcinctus, assembly GCF_030445035.2. Lineage (NCBI taxonomy): Eukaryota > Metazoa > Chordata > Mammalia > Cingulata > Dasypodidae > Dasypus > Dasypus novemcinctus. The sequence goes on along the minus strand of NC_080693.1, from coordinate 8,085,777 downwards.
CAGGTTGTCTGAATTCATTGAGACATTCTCTGTGGCCAACAAGTTGTCTGAGTTGGAGAATGATCCATGTGTTCTTGAGAAGAATGTACTTGGGTATAGTGTTCTGTATATATCTATTAGGTCCAGATCCTCTAATATATTATTCAAAGTCTTTGTTTCTTGATTGATTCTCTGTTAATATGTTCTGTCTAATGGTGATAATGGTGTATAAAAGTCCCCCATTATAATTGTACAGGCATGTATTCCTCCCCTTAGTTTTTCCAGTGTTTGTCTCATGTATTTTGAGGCACCCTGGTTAGGTGCATAAATGTTTATGATTGTTCTTTCTTCTTGAAAGATTATCCCTTTTACTAATATACAGTGTCCATCTTTGTCTCTCATAATCATTTTGCCTTTGAAGTCTATTTTGTCCAATATTAGTATAGCTACTCCTGCCCTTTTTTGTTATTGTTTGCTTGTGAGATTGTTTTCCAGCCATTCACTTTCAACTTCCTTGAATCCTTGGTTCTAAGGAGGGATTCTTGTAGATAGCAATATGGATGTTTATATTTCCTTATCCATTTTGCAAATCTGTGTCTATTGACTGGTGAGTTTAATCCAGTAATATTTAATGTTATCACTCTCAAGGAATTACTTACATTAGCCATATTTTCTTTGGATTTATGTCATATGTTCTTTTTATTTCTCTTTTTGTCTTTTTAGTTGTTCTTAAACTCTCTTCCAACCCTGTCTCTACTATTTTTTTTTCTTTTAACCTGTATTATCCTTTCAATATTTCTTGAAGGGCAGCTTCTTATTGGCGTGCTCTCTTAGCTTCTGCTTATCTGTGAACACTTTGAACTCTCCATCATTTTTGAATGCTGGCTTTGCTGGATAGAGTATTCTTGGCTGGAAATTTTTTTCTGTTTGTACCTTGACTATGTCATACCACTGCCTTCTTGCCTCCATGGTGTCAGATGAGAAATCAGCACTTAATCTTATTGAGCTAACCTTGTATGTGATGGTTCTCTTTTCTCTTGCGGATGTCAGTATTTTCTCTTTGTCTTGATTATTGGATAATTTGACAAGTATATGTCTTGAAGTAGGCCTGTTGGGATTTATAATGTTTGGGGTGTGCTGCACTTCCTGGACAGGTACATCCATCTCCCTCAATAGCTTTGGGAGGTTTTCACCGATTGTCTCCTCCAACACCCCTTATGTACCCTTTTCCTTTTCTTCTTCTGGGATGCCTATAATGCGTATGTTTGAGTGTTATGTGTTGTCATTCAAATCCCTAAATTCCTGCTGGATTTTTTCTATCTTTTTATCTATCAATTCTGGTATCTGTTTGATTTCAGATTTACTGTCTTCCACATCACTAATTCTTTCCTCTGCCTCTTCAAATCTATTGTCTGCTGAGAGTATATTTTTGATTCCTTGGATTGTGCCATTCATCGCCATCATATCTGTTCTCTTTTGTGTATGTTCAGTTTCTTTAGTATGCTCTCCAGGTGATTTCTTAATATCCTTTATCTCTTCCTTCACTTCATTAATTTGGTCCATGATATTTGTTTGGTCAGCTTTGATTAGTTGTTCAATGTTCTGCTCCTCTTCCTGGTTTTTAGTTTGCTCATTGGACTGGGCCATGCCTTCCTAATTATTGGTTATGTTTTGTAATTTTTTGCTGCTGTCTGGTCATCATTTTATCTTGATGGGGTTGTTCAGTTGATTAGCTTTTCACCCTATTCTTGGGTTTTAATTAGTTGCTATTTTTGTGTCTTTGTTAAGTTTCTCTTTGACACTTTGTTGTTCTTTTTCTATTTCCTTGTTGTTGTCTAAGTTCTCTCAAAGGACACAGATTAGGGCCAGGGAAAGTAAAAGAGGTAAGAAAGGAAAATGTATAATGGTAATATTGATAGTAAAATTTAGCAGAATAACCATATAAAACCTAGGAGACTTAGTAGTAAACTCATGTAAGCATGTAGAGTTATAGGAATTAAAAGTGGAGTACCTATAATGTAATGGGAATATGAATATGGAGAAGAATAGAGTATAAATTATAAAGCCACCATGATGAGGAGAGAGGGGAAAAGAAAAGAAAGGGCAAAAACAGAAAGTCCTTTTTCTGAATCCTGGGAGCCTGCAAGCCCCCTAAAAGAAGCCAGAGAGATGGTGGAGAACCATGGTGTCTGCAGGTCCCCAGGCCAGAGGAAAGGGAGAGCAGGATGCCAGCTAGGATTCCAGACCCACAAATGTCTGGGGTTTTTAAAGAATGGGACAGAAATAAAGAAGGGCAGGTTATTCCAAATATACTTGTGTATTCCACAACAGGAGCAGCTGCCTACACCATAATATACAGTGTACAGGGAATGTACATGAATGAGCATTAAAATGCCACTGCTCCTCTCAGAGCTGAGCCACTTGTGAGTTTGACCCAGTGACCAACTCTGTGGTCCTCCTCAAAGTATGAAGGCCCAGGACTGTTCTTGATAATTACACTTTAAAACCCATTCTACAGAGTATTATGTAGAAATGACACTAAACAACTATGTGGGGAAAGTACATATATATCTATATTATGTGCATGTATATATGAGTGTATATAGGTGTTTGTATTGTATATAAATAAATAAAAGTATATACATATATATGTGTGCCTTGTATGCACAAAGAGAGGGATAAAAATCCACAAAATGCTACTACAATTGGGAAGTAGATTTGACTCAGCTGATAGTGCATCTGCCGACCACATGGGAGGTCCAGGGTTCAAACCCAGGGCCTCCTGACCTGAGGAACTGGCCCACGTGCAGTGCTGATGCATGTAAGGAGTGCCGTGCCATGCAGGGCTGTCCCCCATGTAGGGTAGCCCCATGCAGAAGGAGTGCACCCTGTAAGGAGAGCCACCCCACATAAAAAAAGTGCAGCCTGCCCAGGAATGGCACCACACACACGGAGAGCTGACGCAGCAAGATAATGCGACAAAAAGAGACACAGATTCCCAGTGCCACTGGCAAGAATGCAAGCAGACACAGAAGAACACACAGGTAATTGACAGAGAGAGCAGGCAACGGGGGGAGGGGGGAAGGGGAGAGAAAAAAAGCTACTATAATTAATAGACAAGTTATCAAAGTGGTGGTATACAAGATTAATACGTGAAGATCAATAGCATTTCTACACACTACTTACGTGCTATCTGAGGAGAAAACCAGAAAAAAAAATTTCATTTATTATAGCAACTAAAACAATCAAATATTTAGGAATAAACTTAACCAAGTACTCAGAAAACTACAAAACATTACTAAAAGAACCCGAAGAAGAATTAAATAAATGGCAGGACATTCGGTATTCATGGCTTGGAAGACTAAATATCATTAGGGTGTCAATTTTACCCAAACTGATTTACGGATTCAACACAATCCCAATAAGAATGCCAACACCCCTTCTGAGAAAATAAAAAAGCCAATGAATGAATTTATTTGGAAGGGCAAGTGGTCCAGAATAGCCAAAAATGTCTTACAATGGACCAGTTTTTATTGATCTTTTTCTCCTCGTTGTTCCTCCCAAGAATATCCTTTTCCCATTATTGCAATGTTCCACCTCACTCATTAGTAACTTCCTGGAAAAAGACCATGGCTTTAGGCATTTTGTGGAATTATCCCATAAGAAATTTATTTGACCAAGGTGCCAGATATAAGACATATATGTAAACTTGCTTGATTATGTTGTGCTGAAAAAAAACAAGTTCATAAAGGGAATGCAGAGCTAGTTATTGTATTAATGCAGGAGCAGCACCACGAGGTTTCTGCTCAAAAGTTTGAGTTGTGGGAGCAGCTTATATGTCTGCTTGAGAAGAAGGGAAGGGATGGGGGGATGGGGAGAGATAAGGGGGCATGTTTACCTTGTATGTGCTGTCCATGCTTTCCATGCTCCCTGTACATTACAAGGCTGTGGGGCTCTTTGAACGGGGTGTCCTTGAGGCCGTGTGATAATCAGCAAGCAGGATACTGAAGTAAGATTGTGGCCCTCTGATAAAGATCAGCAGGCCTTGCTGGTGTCAGCTTGACTTCTCCTCACGCTAGGGCTGGGGATTTTATCAGTACTGCAAAGGATTGTGGGTATGCCAGCTCACTTCAGTTAACCTCCATTTCTTCTTTATAACTCCCTGGATAAAATGGAAGCTCAGTAAATCAAGATGGTTAGTAAAATCATTAATCGTGCCAATTTCACAATTATAAATTTATAGCATTGCTTTAACACTACCTGGAATTTCATTAAACCATTCAAACTGAATTTCATAGGTACATGGACATTATTGGCAGCAGAGGGAGTCACGCTGGTTTGTAAGGGAATAAAAAGGCTTGCCCCAGAAAACTCTTACTCAGGTTCTACCCTAGAGAGTATTTCCTATACTTGGGTTTGGTGAAAATTGCAATACAACAGACATATACTAAGATGCATTACCCTCAAGCACTTGCCCCCCAAATCCACACTAGTCAAAACTCTCCAGTGCCACAAATGAGCTGTCCTAATAGTCCCTCTGAAACTAAGGCCCTAGCATCACTGATCTGGGGACAAGATGAGTAATAGATGTATGGAATATTACATAGAATTTAAAAGAAAAACTGGTGGCCATGTCTAAGAATTATCCCAATAAATTAAACAGATGTCTTCCCTGATTCCCCTTGCTGTTTAGAGGCCAGGGTGTTAGAGGATGCATAGCCCTAGATTATTACTGGACTCTGAAGAAGGGTCTGTGGCTTCACTAACACACCCTGCTTCGTGTGGGGAGACAGCACTGATCAAGTTCATCTTGGTCTGGATCAGCAGGGACCATGGTGCCATTCTACTGACTAAACAGAGAGCGCAAATCAAAGTTTTCAGCTGTTTAAATTTGATTTTCCTGGCTTTTCCCATCCTAAAGGGGCAGACTGGCTGTGACTAGGATTGGGAATCCCAGTTTTATTTTTTCCATCCCTGCCTCCCAAAATCCTAGTTTTATACTGGATTCTTGGTTGTTAGAATGCTTTACACTTCACTGGCTCCAAACTCAGGAAATTACAAAATAAGTACAACCTTGATCACAATACAACAGGGAACCAAGGGATGCACAGTTGTATAAATGACAGAGAGGTCCCCCGTGGATCCTGTGGTTTTACTTTTTCACAGCAAAGAAGGACCATTGGCACAATGAGCCAGAACAGTGTGAGAAACCTTCCCTCCCAGAGACAATAGAGTTGTGATTTCAGAAGAAAGTGCATTTCCCTACTGGTCTGTGGCTGCATTGTCAAGAACTCAGGTGCCAGCTCTCTTACTTGGGTTTCACTGAGTTTGTTAATCCACTAGGCAGCAAAATATGAAGACGGAAAACTAAGCCATGAAACCTTCTCTGATCCTCTCTTCCTTACTTCCTGCCCTGCTGTTCCTCCTTCACAATCAAACTGAAGTCCAGTTCCCATTCCTCATTTCCTCCTGTCTTTCTTGTACAAAATTCACCACTTTTACCCATAAATAAATCTTTTAACATCATTAATGAGCTCCCCATAAATATATTCAATGAGTGTGTTTGCTTTTATATGGAACTAAGAACAATTGGACCTTGACTTCCTCTGAGGAACTTCTTCCAAGAATTCTCTGACATCTCAGTATTCAAGTAATTCTGATCACTTTTTCCCAAATTCTCCTAAAGGTACTTCTTAAATATATTTTTGAAACATCTCAATAATCTGTTTAAGCTTGTGACAGTTTGAAGGTTTTATGTGAGTCGCATAAAAGATTATGTTCTGGGGTGGAGACAAGATGGTCGCTGAGTAAACTTGCCTTTGTGGTCTGTCCCGGGAAGAGACGGCTGGGCGCGGCGGCAGGTTCTCCAAGGCGAGGCTTTTTCGGGATTTTTGCAGGGCAGAAGTGTCGGGACATCGATTGGGTGGAAAGGTAACGGAGAGGATTGGTCTAGTAGATATAATTTGGGTTCTATTGCCTGCAGGTGAGACCCGCGCATGGGCTCCTCCCTGTTGGGGGTGGGGGAACCGCGGTCCAGCCCAGCGGCACCGCTTTTAGATGACTCTGAAGGGCTAAGGAGTTCGGGAGCTCTGGGTGAGCTGTTGACAGGTTGATTTGACAGATCGCCTTTGTGGATCGATTTCGGAAGATAGACGGTGTTTTGTTGTGAAGCGGGAGAAACTTTTGAGTACGAATATAAACAATAGCGCTTCTGCCTGAAGCCCCGCCCCCAAAAGCCTGGTAACCGTTCTCCAACCCAAATAGGCTGTAGGCAATAAAGAGAAGTAATTGGAAAATTGATCTAGGCTGCGGCAAGGCGGGGGGACACGTCTGGAAGCAGATTAGGGAATATTTTGCGAAGTTTGAGAATTCTGGTATTGGAATCTGTTTTCCGCGTCACTGGCCGGGCTTCGGATCTGTACTAGTAAAGTGGCTGCGGTGTAGAGGCGCCCTCTAGTGGCAGCGGTTTGGAATCACAGGACGGGAGCTGTCCAAAAGCTCAAATGAAAGATAACTACTAATGAGTCCAGCAAAGTGAATTGCAGGGTTCAGTCACAATATAGAGTTTGCGGATCTGACTTCCCCCATAGGGCTGGCACCCAGCTGTGGGGATCCCTGAGGGCTGTGTTACACTGCGGGGCTCCCAGGCTTCCTGTTGACCAGATTGGAGGCTGCCAGGTCTGAATTCCCTAAATTTTGGTGGCCCACACTACAGAGACTCACATCTCTTGAGTCCTCAATATCTCAGACTTGCCATCCATGAATCCATCACGCACTGAGGTCCATCTGAGGTCCTTAAATGCCTTAGCCTTCAACGTTGGCGTTTTTTCTTTATCGTTTCATTTTGTTTTGTTTTTATTTTCATTTTGACTTATTCTTTTTTCAATTTCCTGATTGCTAACACCGCATTATCCCCTAGTCTTCTCTCACAGCGTATCCCCCAAAGTCTTTTTTTACTCAGTTATTTAAGGTTTTTTTTTTTTTTTTGTGGTAGGTGCTGTGGAGTGGGTGTTTTAATTCTGGTTCGTGTATATCTGTTTTTTTATTTTTATTTTTTTTTCTTTCCCCTACCTGTTCCCCACCCCTGGCCACACTCTGTACCTTTCTTCCTCTCGTCCCTTCCACCCCCCCCCTTTTTTTTTTCTTTTTTCTTTTCCCTTTTTATTCTGTTGTCTCTCTCCCTCTTGTCCCTCATATTCTACTTAGTTTATTTTAACTCAATTATACAATAGGTGCGGCAGGAAACACCTCACATTCGCTGGGTTTTCTCATCCTTCACTGCCTCATTTCTGTGTGAACTGATTTAGGCTACCTACACTATCCTCTTTCCCCTACATCTTCATATCTGCCACCATCTACTGGCTCTCCTAAATTCCACCTCCCACCTCCCTTTCTTCGATCCACAAAGGGTCTAAGTCTTAATTTCTAATACCTATGTTTTGTTTTCTGTCTGTTATCCACTCTTGAAACTATTACCTTTCTTTTCTCTTTCCCTCTCTCATGAAATCAATAGCTTTTTAGCTCATACCATATTCCTCCTATATTCAATCATCTACCTCATAATAGGTACTCTACCTACTGCTATAATTCTACACAATTTACATGAATCTAACCTCCATCCTCCCAGATCTCATATTCTTGCTTTGTTAACATATATCACCAATACTACTTTATACTATGCCCTTGCTTACACAATTGCCTTTCCCCAACACTAATACTTTCCTTTAAAGTGAACTTAACCAACAACAAGTAACTAGAATAAGAAGAAAAAAGTGACAAAGAGAAGATATAACACCTATGCAAAAATAACAGCTAATTAACCTCCAAGAGCAGACAAAGAAGCTAAGGAACTGATTAAATCCATCAAAATAAAGAGATGACCAGAAAGCAACAAAAATCTACAAACCAAACCAGTAATCAGGAAAACATGGCTGAATCCAATCAACAAACCAATAATCACAAAGGGGAGCAAAACTTGGCACAAGCAATGAAAGATCTCAGAACATTTATCACTGACAAATTTGACGAAGTAATGAAAGAGGTTAACAACATGAAGACATCACTTGGAGGGGAAATTGCAGACATACGCAAAAACATAACAGATATGATGGGAATGAACACCACAGTTCAAGAAATCAAAAATACACTTGCAGCAAATATCAGCAGACTAGAAGAGACAGAGCAGAGAATTAGTGATGTGGAAGACAGTACATCAGAAATCAAACAGATAGTAGAAGGGGTCAATAAGAAGATAGAAAAAATCCATTTAGGATTTAGGGACCTGAATGACAATGCAAAACGCTCAAACATATGTATTATAGGCATTCCAGAAGGTGAAGAGAAGGGAAAGGGGTCAGAAGGAGTGTTGCAGGAAATAATGGCTGAAAACTTCCCAAATCTACTGAAAGAGACAGATGTACATAGGCAAGAAGCACAGCGCACTCCACTAGTCATAAACCCCAACAGGCCCACCCCAAGACATATACTTGTCAAATTATCTAATGCTCAAGACAAAGAGAAAATCCTAAAAGCAGCAAGAGAAAAGAAAACCATCACATACAAGGGAAGCTCAATTAGATTAAGTGCTGATTTCTCTTCTGAAACCATGGAGGCAAGAAGACAGTGGTATGATATAGTCAAGGTACTAAAGGAAAGAAATTTCCAACCAAGAATACTCTATCCAGCTAAACTAGCATTCAAACATGATGGAGAGTTCAAAATATTCACAGACAAACAGAAACTGAAAGAGTATACCAACAAGAAACCTCCCCTTCAAGAAATTCTAAAGGGAGTTCTGCAGGAAGAAAGGAAAAAACAGGAAAGGCAGAGTTGGAGGAGAGTATAAGACCAACAACAACAACAAAAAAGACAAAAAAATATATATACAAACAAAATATGACAAACACAAATCCAATCAAAATATGGCTAACACAAATAATTCCTTGATAGTAATAACACTGAATGTCAACGGATTAAACTCACCTATCAAAAGATTCAGACTGGGACATTGGATAAGGAAATATGACCCATCCATATGCTGTCTACAAGAGACACATCTTAGACCCAGAGACGCATGGAGATTGAAAGTGAATGGCGGCAGGAGTAGCTATATTAATATCAGACAAAATAGACTTTAAATGTGAAACAATTGTGAGAGACAAAGAAGGATACTACATTTTAGTCAAAGGGAAAATCTGTCAAGAAGATCGAACAATCATAAATATCTATGCCCCTAACAAGGGTGCCTCTAAATACGTCAGGCAAACGCTGGAAAAACTAAGTGAAAGAATAGATACATCTACAATTATAGTGGGGGATTTTAATACACCACTATCAACTCTGGACAGAACATCTCAAAAGAGAATCACCAAAGAAACAAAACATCTGAATAGTATATTAGAGGAGCTGGATCTAATAGATATATATAGATCGCTACACCCAAACACAGCAGGATATACATTTTTCTCAAGTGCACATGGATCATTCTCCAAGATAGATCATATGCTAGGCCACAAAGAAAGGCTGAACGAATTCAGAAAGATTGAAGTCATACAAAACATTATCTCTGACCACAGTGGAGTCAAGCTGGAGATTTGCAAGGGACAGAAGCCCAGATTTCACACCAGGATTTGGAAATTAAACAGCACACTCTTAGAAAAACAGTGGGTCAAAGAGGAAATCTCAAAAGAAATCAATGACTACCTTGAAACAAATGATAATGATAACACAACATACCAAAATTTATGGGATGCAGCAAAAGCAGTACTGAGAGGGAAGTTCATAGCCATAAATTCATATATCAAAAAAGAAGAAAGAGCAAAAATTGAAGAACTAACTGCACATTTGAAGGAATTAGAAAAACAACAACAAAGTAACCTAACAGGAAGAGGAAGGAAGGAAATAACAAAGATAAGAGCAGAACTAAATGAAATAGAAAATAAGAAAGCACTTGAACAGATAAACAAGACCAAGAGCTGGTTTTTTGAGAAGATTAACAAAATTGACAAACCTTTAGCAACACTAACAAAGAAAAAAAGAGAGAAGATGCAAATACACAAAATAAGAAATGAGAAAGGCGATATCACCACTGACCCCACAGAACTAAAGACTATCATAAGAGGATATTTTGAAAAACTATATTCCAACAAAAATGACAATTTAGAGGAAATGGACAAATTCCTAGAAACACATAAGCAGCCCATATTGACGAAAGAAGAAATTGATGATCTTAACAAACCAATCACAAGCAGAGAGATAGAATCAGTTATTAAAAATCTCCCAAATAAGAAGAGCCCAGGGCCAGATGGCTTCACAGGTGAATTCTACAAAACATTCCGGAAAGAACTGACACCAATCCTGCTGAAACTATTCCAAAATATTGAAACAGAAAGAACATTACCCAACTCCTTCTATAATGCCAACATTACCCTAGTACCAAAGCCAAACAAAGACATCACAAGAAAGGAAAATTACAGACCAATTTCTCTAATGAACCTAGACGCAAAAATACTTAACAAAATACTTGCTAATCGTATTCAACAACACATTAAACGTATTATACACCATGACCAAGTGGGATTCATCCCAGGTATGCAAGGATGGTTCAACATAAGAAAATCAATCAATGTAATACACCATATAAACAGATTGAAGGAAAAAAATCACATGATTATATCTATTGATGCAGAAAAAGCATTTGACAAAATATAGCACCCTTTCTTGATAAAAACACTCCAAAAGATTGGAATACAAGGGAATTTTTTGAACATGATAAAGAGTATATATGAAAAACCTAAAGCCAATATTGTTTACAATGGAGAAATCCTAGACTCCTTCCCTCTAAACTCAGGAACAAGACAAGGATGCCCACTGTCTCCGCTCCTATTTAACATTGTCTTAGAAGTACTTGCTCGAGCACTGAGGCAAGAACCAGAAATAAAAGGCATTCAAATTGGAAAGGAAGAAGTCAAAATTTCATTATTTGCAGATGACATGATCCTATACATAGAAAACCCTGAGAGATCTACAACGAAGATTCTAGAACTCATAAATGAGTTTAGTAAAGTCGCAGGTTATAAGATCAATGCGCAAAAATCAGTAGCATTTCTGTACACCAATAAGGAGCAAGATCAGGAGGAAATCAAGAAACAAATACCATTCACAATAGTAAATAAAAAAATCAAATACTTAGGAATAAATTTAACTAAAGAGGTAAAGAACTTATACACCAAGAACTATACAAGATTGTTCAAGGAAATCAAAGAAGACCTGAATAAATGGAAGACTATTCCTTGCTCATGGATAGGAAGACTGAACATTATTAAGATGTCTATCCTACCAAAACTGATCTATACATTCAATGCAATCCCAATAAAAATCAACGCAGCCTTCTTTAAGGAACTAGAAAAACTAACTATGAAATTTATTTGGAAAGGAAAGAGACCCCGAATAGCCAAAGACATACTGAAAAAGAAAAATGAAATTGGAGGAATCACACTACCTGACTTCAAAACATAGTACAAAGCTACGGTGGTGAAAACAGCTTGGTATTGGCATAAGGAGAGACACATAGACCAATGGAATCGAATTGAAAGCTCTGATATAGAACCTCACATATACAGCCACATAATATTCGATAAAGCCACCAAACCCTCTCAACTGGGAGAGAGTGGCCTATTCAACAAATGGTGCCTGGAGAACTGGATAGCCATATGTAGAAGAATGAAAGAGGATTACCATCTCACACCTTATACAAAGATCAACTCAAGATGGATCAAAGACCTAAATATAAGAGCCAAGACCATAAAAACCTTAGAAAGCAGTGTAGGGAAACATCTACAGGACCTTGTAATAGGAAATGGATTTATGAATATCTCACCAAAAGCACGAGCAGCAAAAGAACTAATAGATAAATGGGACTTCCTCACAATTAAAGCCTTCTGCACCTCAAAGGAGTTTGTCAAGAAAGTAAAAAGGGAGCACACACAGTGGGAGAAAATATTTGGCAATCATATATCTGATAAGAAACTTATAACTTGCATATATAAAGAACTTCTATATCTTGAAAATAAAAAGATAAACAACCCATTTAAAAAATGGGAAAAAGACTTAAACAGACACTTCTCCGAAGAAGAAATACAAATGGCAAAAAAGCACATGAAAAAATGTTCCAAATCTCTAGCTATCAGGGAAATGCAAATCAAAACTACAATGAGATACCATCTTACACCCATAAGATTGGCAGCTATGAAAAAAACAGAAGAATACAAGTGCTGGAGAGGATGTGAAGGAAGGGGAACACTCATCCACTGCTGGTGGGAATGCAGAAGGATCCAACCATTCTGGAGGACAGTATGGCGGTTTCTCAAAAAACTAGCCATAGATTTGCCATATGACCCAGCAATACCACTGCTGGGTATATACCCAGCAGAACTGAAAACAAGGACACAAACCGATATATGTACACCAATGTTCATAGCAGCATTGTTCACTATTGCCAAAAGTTGGAATCAACCCAAATGCCCATCAACAGATGAGTGGATCAATAAAATGTGGTATATACACACAATGGAATACTACTCGGCTGTAAGAACAAACACACTACAAACACATGTGATAACATGGATGAATCTTGAGAACCTTATGTTGAGTGAAGCAACCCAGACATTGAAGGACAAATACTACATGACCTCAATGATATGAAATAAACAAGCTGCCCTAGATAGCAAGAGACTGAACGATAGGCTTACAGGAAATCGGAGGGTGGAGGAAGGATATGAGCCGATGTCTGCAGGGGTGGAATTTAAGACGAGATGGTGGTAAGTATGAACACAAAGAAGAGATAAAAGGGGGGCAAGGGGTTGCCTTTGGTTGGGGCTTTGCGGGTTTGAGGGTGGCTGGGGAGGGATGGATAGGTAACATTACCCAAAAGTGGGGGGAGGGAGGGGTAGCATACGAACACAGGAGAGGGTCAGGTGTTGGTGGAGAGTAAAATGCCGAGAAAATCATATCAAAATATAATAAAGAGGGTTACCTGTTTAGAATGCTCGGAGGGGAGGGTCTGATGCAGGAAGGGCTTCTGGGGAATGTCTAAATGCTCATTCTGTCAGAGTGGGTGACACCATGGGGTAGAAACCCAAGTAGTGAGAGTGGGGGTGGACCCACATCCTGGGGAGGACTAATGCCATCAAATAGAGGGAACTGTATCCCTCGAGAGAAAGGGTGGCTCCCAGGGCATTGGGGCAGTTGAGCAAGTTAGGCCCTGAACACTATTCCATCTATCTCTGGAAGTGGCTCCTCAGGAAACGGAGGTTGGCTGTCACTGTGGGCACCAAGGTGGAAGGGAAAATGGACGTTAAATGTGTGGAACCAAGGTAAATGGGGGGTAAGAGAGGAGTTTCTTGAGAGTACACAAGGATGGATATAAAACATGTAATATTACACCATAACATATAGGAGATGACAGACTGATAATGTAAACCATAATGTAAAACATAGGATAACTAAGAATGTAAAGAGCTGTGTATCCTAAAGTATGCACCATAATGTAAGCACAGATGTCACCTTGTTAGAAAGCTAATGTCTCAGACTCTGTACATCACGTTAAGTAAATATGATGTGAATAGAGTGTAAGAGTATCACTGTGGAAGGAAAAAGGTTTTGTGGTGGATGTATGGGAGTGCTGTATATTATATATATGCATTGCTGTGGTCTAGGACTCCTGTGAAGAGAAGCTGAATAATTAGGGGGGGGGGGGGAAAGAAAAAGATAGGATGTAGAATTTTTTCAAGTCAACATTCTTTATCTAAGTTCTTTATCTAACTTTATCCAAGTTCTTTATCTAACCTTTAAACCCATCGCTATATGCCATTCCCTAGTAAGGGACCATGACATTATATTGGGCTTCAAATTTTGGGGAGTTCTGGATCACAGAGTGTTTCTTCAACAATGGCAATGGAGGGATACTGGTATGGGATGCCAATGACAGGTGATATATGGCTGACAGGGAGCTGTACAGAACATATGTCCAGGGTGCATGGTAATGTTTGGATATACTCATAGTAGCAACAATTAAAAACCACAGCAGGGGGGGTACTGGGTTCCTGGCCAGTGGTGCTCTGTCGTGGTCCCTAGGGCGCAGCGACAGTCTCCCAGGTACAGCGGCGGGGACTGGGAGGGAGTGAGGGTTCAACAGTGAGCCCCTGATGCTAATGACTATGCTTGTGAGCTGATAAGCCTAAAATAAGAACAAGGCCTAGAGCAACATTGTGCCTGGGAATTTCCTCCTGTCAGCCTTCATGTTACTCAAATGTGGCCAGTCTCAAAGCCAAACTCAGCATGTAAATGCAATGCCTTCCCCCCAGCGTGGGACATGACACCCGGGGATGAGCCTCCCTGGCACCGAGGGACCACTATCAACTACCAACTGATGATGCAACTGGAAAATGACCTTAAATGGAAGGTTCAATGCGGATCAGCAAAATATCCCTGTCTACATAAAATAACATGACTTTAAAATGCTGTTTGACCTAAAGTAAGGGGGAAATGGAAAGGAGAAATGAGTTTATATGGCTACGAGTTTCTAAAAAAGAGTCTGGAGGCTGGCAGAAGGATTGCCCTCATGCACAACTGAGCAGAGTCAGAGAGACAGATAAAGCAGATGCAACCCCCAGATATTGATTCATTTGAGGGCTAAAGAGACCCATGGGAGTTATGGTCATGGCCGATGGGGTTAACTACCAGGTCAGATGGCCCCCTTTGGAAATGGTGTTTATGTGTGATGAATCTGGACTCAGATGGGATCTTCCTTCATAAGACTTTCACGCTAATGTGCTGGAGGTGCAGTTAATGTTGGGGTTTAAGATATATTTAGGGGATTTGAATCTCTGGACTAACAATGTGATAGCCAGGTCCTGAGCCTCAACAGGCTCCAGCACCTACAATCTGATTTATTGGACTTACCACACTCAGCTAAGATGGAGTTGAAGAAGGACAACCACCACGCCATGGAGCCTAGAGTGATTACAACTGAAAGTGGGAGGATTGCATCCAGCATCCATGTGGAATCTGAGCCTCCTCTTGACATAGAGGTGCAATGGACACAGCCAATCCAATGTCCACATAGAAGAGGTGGCATTGGATTGGGAAAAGTGGACATAGTGGCTGATGGGTATGGGGAAAGGCAGGAAGAGATGAGAGGTGGAGGCGTCTTTGGGATATGGAGTTGCCCTGGATGGTGCTTCAGAGGCAATCACCGGACATTGTAAATCCTCACAGGGCCCACTGGATGGAATGGAGGAGAGTATGGGCCATGATGTGGACCATTGACTATGAGGTGCAGAGGTGCCCAAAGATGTACTTACCAAATCCAATGGATGTGTCATGATGATGGGAATGAGTGTTGCTGGGGGGGGGAGAGGTGGTGTGGGGGGGTGGGGTTGAATGGGACTTCACATATATATTTTTAATGTAATATTATTACAAAGTCAATAAATTAAAAAAAAAAAAAAGATTATGTTCTTGGAACTAATCCATTCCTGTGGGTGCAGAACCCTGTGATTGGACTGGATTCACTGGGGGATCTTTGGTTTTTTTTTTTTAAGGTTTATTTATTTATTTCCCCTTCCCTCCCGCGACAGTTGTCTGCTTTCTGTGTCCATTTGCTGTGTGTTCTTCTGTGTTTGCTGGTATTCTCGTCAGCACGCCGGGAATCTGTGTCTCTTTTTTTGTTCGGTAACCTTGCAGCATTGGCTTTCTGTGTGTGTGGCGCCACTCCTGGGCAGGTTGCACTTTTTTTGACATGGGGCAGCTCTCCATGCAAGGCACACTCCTTGTGGAAGTGGGGCTCCTACTACGCGGGGGACACTCCTGTGTTGCGGCACTCCTTGCATACATCAGCACTGCGCATGGGCCAGCTCACCACATGGGTGAGGAGGCCCTGGGTTTCAACCGTGGACCTCCCATGTGGTAGGTGGATGCTCTATCTGTTGAGCTAAATCCACTTCTTACTGGGAGGTCTTTGACTGGAGTTCTTCAGTGAGGCTTAAACAGGGTGCATCTAGGCCCTCTTGCTGGACTCTTATAAATGGGAGAAGCATGTAGAGGCACACAGAGAAAACATCTTCCATTTACTCTGTCATGTGAGAGAGGACTCCAGGATTGCCTACAGCCCAGAAAGACAGAGAAACTGTCTGAGAGAGAGGCTGAGGCTGGACTCAGTAGAGCAGCCCAGAGTGAAGAGGGGTAGCCCAGCAGAGATAACTCTTATGCCCGATTGTCCCCAGCTGAGCTGGGGAGAACCTGAGCCTGGAGGAGAAAGCAGAGTCCAGTGGCCTTTAGCCCTGACACGTGGCAGGAGTCCTGGATCTGCTAGCAGCCAACTTTTTGAGAGATGGCATCTCTGATGATGACTTGATCTGGACATTTTCACAGCATTGGAACTGTACGATTTTACCATAATAAATTCCCATTATAAATGCCAAATCATTTCTGGTATTTTTGCATTGGCACCCATTAGCACACTAAAACAACACTTCCTAGCCCTTCTTTTGATACACTTTACTACTCTCTGACTCTTTTTATATTGATGACATTTCCATCACTTCCATCTTTACACCTATCATCTGGAGTTTATTTCTGAAATTTTATCTCTGTGTGCCTGTGTGTTATAAAAATACAAAATTTAAACATAAGAAACTCTCCTCCATTGAACTAAGGGAAGAAACTACCTTCAGACTCCCATCTTAGTATTTACTTTAGAAAACCAACACTTGTAAGCAATGCCTCCTTCTTTGTCCTTTAGAAATGTATATAAAGCAGATTTCCCCACAACACAGGGTCTCCTCAAGGAAGGAAGCCATTTGAATAAAATGCAATCAAAATATCTCCCATTTTATGGTAAAGGAGGAGTATAAATCCTGGAGGTAATGGTGGGGACTGTTCCTGTCTCCAAATTGTGAACCTACCTCTCACCTGAAGATAAAGAAATAGCTTGAGAATGTGTATGTAAATATGTATCTGCTTAGCTACACACAAACCATGAGGTTTCTTTCTGTCTTTGCAAATTCTTGTGGATTGCCTGTGATGCATCCTGTTCTGGTTTAATGCTTTATTCAATAAATGCTTTATGCAATTTATTTAATGCTTTATTCAATAATAAATGTGTTTTTCTTTCTCTTCTACTTTTGTGGACAGGTTTTCTGGGTTGAGAGATTATTTTATTTTTATTTCTTTTCCCCAACAGTTACAGGCACCTAAATTAAAATGTAACAAGTTAAAATGACCTGTTTTCTCATTGCAATCTTAATTAATGGCTCCTTCAGGCATCCAGGAATTAATGCTTGAAATTCCCTGTTAGCACTGAAACTGCTTGACAGAGTCCTTTTGACCCGTGTGCATAATTCCAATTCAGTGACACGAGGATGTCAAGAAAACAGTTTATTAGCAAAGGCCAGCCCATTGCAGACCTGAGGACATTAATTTCCTCAAATCAGTCTCCCCAAGCTAAAAGCTGGACTGAGCATTATGTGATTTTGTGGGGCTGGTTTAGTATATTGAGGCTGACTAAGTAAAATTGGGTGAGATAGGAGGAGGTCTTAGCTGAACATATGCTGTTTAAAACATACTAAATTGGAAAATCTGTTAAAGTTATTCATTGTATTAAATTAAGAAGAGAGTGTGAAAGCCTTTCATTCTCATAATGTTTTTTTCTCCTATTTCTAACTTTAGTTTTCTCAATGTTCTGTGTTTGCATTGGAAATATATTTATATTCTCAAAATATATGTTATGGAATGATTTGAAATTTTATAAAAAAAGAACATACTTGGCCATGTGTTGCATGTAAGAAAATGGAGGTGCAATGATGGCTATATGTGTTTTTACTATTTTAATGAAGGAAAGTTAACTTTTAGGTCAAGCTTCTCTTAAGTGCACATGTTCCTGCTGACAGAACCAGTTTATTCCAGTTATAAAGTGCAAGACAAAATCAAGCTATATTCTGGATCTTGGATTAGATCATCTGATCATCTCCTTACTATATATAAGATGAGAAAAGTTTCCTACCAATATATATAAAGGGGATGGTTTTTTTTAAACTGAGAAAATAGAAACTTTCATGGGAAATCAATAGGAAAGGTTACTTCTGTCAGGATTTAGTCAAGCAATAGCTTTGGCACCACACAAACACAGCTGAGCATCGTTATTCTCTCTGCACTGAGCACTATTATCGTCACTCACCACCTCCCAATCCCGTGCACCACTTACTCATTTCCTGCAGTATCAGTTTAAACGTCAAATCTTCAGAATTCCTCTCTTCTCTGGCTCTCCCCTGACACTGTTAGTCTTCCCATGTCCATTCATCTGGTGATGACATTTTCTCATCTATATTTATTTATATTTTTCCCAGTTTTCTCTCTCGCTCTTGGGACTCATTATAGCAAAACGGACCTCAGAATCCTAATATAAGGCAGATTCCCATCCAACCATTACATATGGATTAAATTCCATAGTAATTCCTTTTCTACAATAACCTCACTGGCTCCCTGATAGCCTGACCCCAAATATCTGCATTCAGGTCATTATTTACACCGTAAAGGAGGTCCATCACTCCTGAGGAAACTCCTTTCAGGTACTCACCAGAGCCAAAATATAAGGAGAATTGAGGGACCCTGGGTCCTTATTGAAGATGCTGTTGGAACATTCCAGGGCTCAGAGCTGCTTTCTTGCTCTAGAAAAATCAGTTGTGATGGTTACTATTTATGCTGCTAATAACCTCATTAAGCATGTGAGACAGGCCATATCCTGTGTCAGTGCCAATGAAGAAAAATGTAATCAAATTATGCCAAAAAACCAAATATTTCCCTCTAATTATATAAAAGAGGTAGATACAGTTAATGAAAATAGGTTATATCCTTTCATTCTGTAATTTATGTATGACCATAGCAATATTCACGTCTCTATCCAGAGGTCTCAGTCTTGTGAATTCAGGGTTTGGGGCAGTGATGTGCAGTGCTTTCAGAAAGAAAATCAGTGCTGCTTTTTATTTCCAGGGAGATGTGTAAAACAATCAAGTCTCTCATGCTGGAGTGTCAATGTTGCTCTTTATAAGTATAATAGTTATGCGGCCAATACCTAGTCAATGCAAATATATTTTTTCATGCTTTTGTATGTCATAGTTTGCTAAACAAGGAAAATACCACACAATACATGTCTCTTCAGTTCAGACTTACCTGATGTCCTGAAGGATGTAAAATCCTATAAGCCATTTGAGTAAACTAAAATGGCTGCCTTCATTGGGCATTGCTGGGAATGAACTGCTTTTCCCAGAAGCATTTTCCAGAAGTTGAAAACAATTGTCCTCCAAGGACTTTCTGAGAAAATGGAACACATCCTACAGAGCTGCAGATAAGCAATACCTGGTGATAAAAATTCCTTTGGTCCTGTAAAGCTAGCTTAGCAGAAGAGACAAGCAAACCATACTATTCAATGTGTATCTGCTCCCCAAGTTGTAAGACACCCCCTATGTAAAACTGAAGCAACATCAGCCAAAAACAACATTTCCTCATTTGCTTCCACCTTCTCCTTATATGATTTTCCCTTTTCCACTTCCTCTCCAGAGCACCCTTCTGTTTTCTGAATTGAATGCTTTCTGATTCATGAACCCCATAATAAAGTATGTGTGATGGTTAGGCTATTATGTCAACTCAGCCAGGTAATTGTGCCCAGTTGTTTGGTCAAGCAAGCACTGGGTTAACTGTAATGCAAGGGCATTTATGAACTTTAGTCACCATTGACTTTACTGCAGTGGTAAATCATAGATAGCTGATTACAATTACATCAATCAGGGAGATTGCCATCAGCAATGAGTGACGCTTTATCCAGTCAGTTGAATACCTTAAAAGGGGAAGTGATTCCAGCATTGAGTGAGAATTTCCCAACTCATCTATGGACAGCTAACGACTCCCAGAACTCATCAAGAACCTTCAGGGGAAGAGAGGTTCAACTATGGCAGGGGAGGAACACTGGTGTGGGGTGTTATTAATGGGGGGCACATGATTGGGAGGGGGTTCTCCAGGGCATGTACATAGGGGACATAAAAATGTTTGGATAGCAGTTACAAATGACAACTGAGGGAGTGCTGAGTTCCTAGCTAGGGGAGCTCTATCACATTCCCCAATGGAACAGCAACAATCCCCCAAGTGCAACAGCAAAGTCCAACAAAGATGGATTTTCCAATAATGAGCCCTTGATACTGATGACTATGCTTATGAGTCTGTGTGCCTGAAATAGGAACTAGGACTAGAGCTACCTAGGGTGCCTAAGAGCTACCTCCTGAGAGCCTCCATGTTACTCAAATGTGGCCACTCTGTAAGCCAAACTCAGCATGTAAATGCATTACACCCCCCTCTCCCCCCCGCAGCATGGGACATGACTCCCCGAGATGAACCTCCCTGGTGCTGATGGATTACTACCAAGCACCAGCTAGTGATGTACATAGAAAAAGACCTTGAATGAAAGGGTCAACTCAGACCAGCAGAATATCTCAGCCCACGTGTAGGATCATGTGTTAAAAACTGCTTTTTGACCTTGAATAAAAGGGGGAAATGGCAAAGGCAAATGAGTTTATATGGCTAAGATCTTCAAAAAAGAGTCAGGAGGTCATCAGAGGGGTTATGATTACACACTTCTCTGGAGGACCCCAGAAAAAGCCAAAGTGGATACAACCCCAGTTACTGGTTCTCCTGAGGGCTACAGAGGGCCACAGGGATATAATCATGGCAGATAGCTCTAGAGCTCAGTACCATGTCAGTGAGCCCTACTTTGGAATTTGTGTTCCTCAGTGTGATGGAGTTGGACTCAGATGTGACCTTTCTACACATGCCTCTTCTGTCACTTTTACTGAACCTTTGGTTGGTGCTAGCATTGGTGTATACTCAGGAGACTTGAATCTCTGGACTGTCCATGTGCCAGCAGGGCCCTGAGCCTCAGCAGAGTTGTAATTCCTACTCTCTCGTTCATTGGACTAATGCAGGTCAGCTAACAGGGAGGTGAAGATGGTCAATCACCACACCAGGGAACTGAGAATGCCTACACCTGCAAGCATGAGAATTTCATCCATCATCCATGTAGAATCTAAGCCCCCTCTCGGTATAGAGGTGAAATGGACATCACTATCCCAGGGCCCACAGAATGGAGGAGTAAAATATGGATTAGAGTGGACTTACTGATATTCTGCGATAAAACATTTGTGACTACTAATAGAAGAAATTGTATCATTGATGGGGACAAAGTGACCACAGTAGTTGCTGAGGGCAACTTCCCACTCCCTAGTCGGAAGAAGACATGTGATGAGGGGACATTTTTTTGGGACTTTGGAGTTGTCCTAAATGATATTGCAGGGTCAGATGCTGGGCATTATATATCCTGCCATAACCCACTGAATGTACTGCGGAAGAGTGTGAACTACAGAGTAAACTATTATCCACGTAGTGCAGCAGTGCTCCAAAATGTGTTTGCTGAGTGGGATGAGTGTGCCACAATGATGGGGGTGGTCGTTAGTGTGGGAGGAGTGGTGTGGGGAGATGGGGGTATAGGGAAACCTCTTATGCTTGTTATAATGTAACCTTTTTTGCGATGTATGTATCTTCAAAAAATACAATTTACAAAAATGATGGGGGTAGGGGGGTGGGGGGGTTATATGGGAACCTCTTATTTTTTTTTAATGTAACATTCTATGTGATCTATTAACATTAATAAAATTTTTTTAATTTAGAAAAAAATAAAATAAAAAGAACCTTCAGTGGACTTTCATTGGAGCCCCTGGTTGCAGCCTGCCTGCAGAACCTGGACTTGTGCATCCCCACAGTTGCATGAGAGACTCTGATAAAACCTCTTACTTGTTGTCAGATATCTCTTGTTGATTCTGTTTCCTAGAGAGCCCTGACAAATACAGCGTGAGACCCTAACTTTCAAGAAAAGATTTTTTTTAGCAAGACTAAAATATTAGAGGTACCAAGATTGTTCATCTCCATTATTGATTTGACTATACAAAGGGTATGTTTCAACTATTTTTATATAAAATCAAACATTTGAATTTCTTTGGATATCTCCTGAGAGAAAGAAAAATTATTTGTGAAGAGAACTCAAGCAAAATATTTTGATTTTCTGTAAAGTAATTATTTCCAAATGGAATATTTTGACTTGCTTAATACCTACTTCTGAAATTAAAAATATGTACTCTTTGTTATTTTTGAAGCAAACATTTTTCATAACCAAATATTCAATTTTATGTTTCTTTATATGTTTCTATACTTTTACAGCCTAGTTACACTGCAACAATCTAAAGGCAAGTGTAGTACTCTTTTTGTCAGAAGTGAATGTTGGTTGCATGAGTACTAGGTTTCAGACCTGGGCCAGGGAGGGGAATTACACTGGCAAAACAGATCAGCTGCCCATGTGACACATGCTGTTTAGTTTGGAAGAGAAATTTAAAGAAAAATGAGTGATATACTTTAGATACCTAGCCATATATACTTAATTTGTGGTGATCAAGTTTTCTTGGAAAATAAAGAAACTTTGTCCATGAAACTTTCACAGGGGGAAGTTCTAAAATTTTTGGTGGAAGTAATAATAGTTTTAGAGGTTGTTGTTTTTTTCATTCTGAGGGAACACGTGTGAAATCCTGAAACACCTGAGAACCTGCTGTGCCCAGGAACTGAGAGCAGCTGGCTGGCAGCTGAGTGTGATAGCCTGGGCTGGAGAGGAGGGCAGGCTGGCTGGCTACAAGCCTAAAGACCATGGTAAGCCCAATGGTCCCAGTCTGATTATTAGAAAATATTGAAGTATTAAAGTGATGGAGTGATCTGATTAGATATGTGTGTGCATGTGTGCGGAGAGCCTTTTGCTGCAGAAGGTAATAAAGAAATTAAAAAGATTATTAGTGAATTTAAAAATTAGAACTTGGGAAGCGAACTGGGCCCAGTGGTTAGGGCGTCCGTCTGCCACATGGGAGGTCCACGGTTCAAACCCCGGGCCTCCTTGACTCGTGTGCAGCTGGCCCATGCGCAGTGCTGATGCACGCAAGGAGTGCCCTGCCACGCAGGGGTGTCCCCCACGTAGGGGAGCCCCACACATTAGGAGTGCGCCCCGTAAGGAGAGCCACCCAGTGCGAAAGAAAGTGCAGCCTGACTAAGAATGGTGCCACCCACACCGAGAGCTGACACAACAAGATGATGCAACAAAAAGAAACACAGATTCCCGTGCTGCTCACAACAACAGAAGCGAAGAAAGACGGTGCAGCAAATAGACACAGAGAACGGACAACCAGAATGGGGTGGGGAGGAGAGAGATATAAATAAATAAATCTTAAAAAAAATAAAAATAAAAATTACAACTTTATCTGGTATAGACTGTCAGTAGTTACACTGTTGAAAAAAATTGCAAATTAAATGATTTCATGACTCAATGCATCTCTTTGTCAAATGTTAAATTATCTTCTGCTGGACTCAGAGCTTTGTTTTCTGTTTTTCCTTCAGTATAATTTTTTAGTTGTTAATCAGGGGCCATACAATTGTCTCCCTGGTGTGTTTGTTGTTTCTGTGAGATTAGAGGATATATCCTCTGAGAACTTTGCTTTGATACTTTGGTTTTGCTCAAGGTAAGCTGGAGAGGGTAATACTGATGAGCCAGATGCCCAGTGATCTTGACCCCTATTCCCAACTCCAGGTCATGGCCACTGTCTGCAGTCCTCACTCTGAAAGGATCCTTGTCTACTTACGCTTCCTTCTGGAAGTATTGCCTGGTTAAAAAGAAAAGATGCACATGATAGGCTGAGTTTAGTGCTGGAAGGAGACAGGGAAAATAAGAAGATGAGTGACAGAGTGTGAGACACACAGATAAATGAAGAGAGAGGTCCCAGATCTCTGAGGAAAGATTCCAGGTCCAAGACCATTGTGCAACTAGAACTCTCCTTCCTTGTTGTCATCCTCCAGCCCATTCCACACTTTCCAGTCCGGCACAGCCTGGCTGCCCCTGTTCCTTCTCCAGGTGGTGAGACTGGGTCCACAACCCCATGTGGTAACCAGAGCATAGAGCTCCTTCCTCCAGTCACTGCTGTTTCTTCTATTTATTTATTTAAATTTTTAATTTTCTTTTTTTAAAGATATATAGAGTACAAAAAAAAAGTTACATTAAGAAATATAAGCAGGGAATCGGACTTGGCCCAATGAATAGGGCATCCACCTACCACATGGGAGGTCTGCGGTTCAAACCCCAGGCCTCCTTGACCCATGTGCAGCTGGCCCATGCACAGTGCTGATGCACGCAAGGAGTGCCCTGCCACACAGGGGTGTCCCCCGCATAGGGGAGCCCCATGCTCAAGGAGTGCGCCCTGTAAGGAGAGCCACCCAGCATGAAAGAAAGTGCAGCCTGCCCAAGAATGGCACTGAACACAGGGAGAACTGACACAACAAAATACTCAACAAAAAGAAACACAAATTCCCAGTGCTGCTGATAAGGATAGAAGCGGTCACAGAGGAACACCAAGCAAATGGACACAGAGAGCAGAAAACTGGGGTGGCGGGGGGGAATAAAAAAAAATCTTAAAAATATATATATATATAAGCAGTTCCAATATTCCCCACCCCCCACCCCCACACTCCTCCCACATCAACAACCTCTTTCATCATCAGCAACCTCTTTCATCAGTGTGGCACATTCATTGCATTTGGTGAATACATTCTGGAGCGCTGCTGCACTGCATTGATTATAATTTACATTGTTCTTTGCTGCTTCATAATGCTTTGGCCAACTTTCAAGCTCTTGCTTCCTGCCCAACCCCAACATGCATCCCTTTTTTATAGCAACGGATTTGGGGAGGTTACCCCAATGCTTAATTCACTGGTGTGGCCCAGTGTCCATGCAATGCCAGTATGAAAGCTTGTATAGGGGAAGAGGAGAAAAAGTGCTTTGTGGGTACTGCACATCCAGGCATCTCAATCTGCACCTGGAGGAATCCCCCTCCTTCTCAGTCTATTCCCAGGGTCAAAGCATCCCACCTCCCAACCACCCACCAATCTTGCTAGAATCCTAGATGGTTTAAATCCAGACCTGCATCCTGGTAGGTTCTGATACCAGCCATTAATCACCACAAGATTTGATGGGAATCTGGGATGGATTAAAGTTCAGACAGTGCCCACTCTCTCCTTATCACATTCTCCAATATTTTCTGAGATAAAACATGTTTCCCTTCAGTCAGGTACTGGTCACAGGAGCACTTCCTGCCTCTTCATTAGCCACACTGGAGGGGTGGCTGGAGAAGCCATTCATGCCCATCAGTATAGTCAATGCTCCTCTAAACAGAAAGTCTGAGTGGGCGCAGTGCTTTTCATGCCTGCTCTGTAAACACAGCTTCATGTCAGACAAACGTGCTGTACCCTGCCAGCCATCCCACCCAATGCAGCTCTTTCCCCATGAGCCATGTCTGTGACATAGGTGCCTACCGAAGGTTAGAGGAAAGCCATTTCCCCTCAGAAGAGCATCAGGTCCAGCCCCTTTCTCTTCTACCCTCATACTCAACTTGTGTGCCCCTGCAACCGTAAGATGACCTCAGTCTCAGGGCAGGAGTCAAGACAAAGCTCTCCCTTTAAGAACACAAATGGTGGATGACTCCCAGCTCAAAGCTTATATCCCAGGGTTTGCTGCTGTGTGAGGAGCTGGAAGCACGTTGCTATACAAGGTGGCCCTGTATGTCTCCTCAGACCTGCCTTTTGCACCAGGGATGGCTTAGGAAGAATCAGGATTCCTTGCCCACCCCTTTGGCTTTGCTCCCCTCTTACATCTATCTGGAAGGTCTGCTTATCTGGTGATAGAGGATGAAGGTGGAGCCCCAATACCTATGACATGAGCATTGGCATAAATGGGGTACTGGCTTCTACTCATAGAATGGGCAACACACTGTTGGGAATTCTGTATCACATTGATTACACTGACACTGGATTACACTCATCTGAGGATTCATTTGTTTGAAGGTTAGGGTTGAGGCTGGAGAATCTTCCATATATGTAACATTTTTAGTGTGAATTTTATCTTGTAATCTAAGGGCTATTGACAGAATACTTTCACACATACATGACATTCGTATGGTTTCTCTCTATTGTTATCTAAGGTTAGAACAATTACTGGAGTGTTTTCTCATATCTGGCATTCAAATTGTTTCTTTCCAATGTGAGTTCTCTCATGTTATCTAATATGGAAGGATGATTGAAAGTTCCCCACATAGATGATATTCATGGGGTTTCTCTCAAGTGTGAGTTCTCTGAGGTTTCTTAGTAGTTGGAAGGTTGGCTGAATGCTTTCCCACATAGATGGCAGGCATATAATTTCTCTCCAATGTGAGT
Source organism: Dasypus novemcinctus (assembly GCF_030445035.2). NCBI lineage: Eukaryota > Metazoa > Chordata > Mammalia > Cingulata > Dasypodidae > Dasypus > Dasypus novemcinctus. Next base: position 8,059,404 of record NC_080693.1, on the reverse strand, counting down.
TCTCTAATTTTCTCTAAGGGCACAAGTTCTTCTGAAGGCTTCCTCACAAAGACAATAGCCATAAAATTGAACTATCATGTGACTTTGCTTATGTTCATTACAGGATCACTGGTCACTGAGGGTTTTTTAACTATGAGTTGTCCTAAAAGATATGGCAGGGAAAGAAGCTGGACATTATATCTCCTGCCATAACCCACTGAATGGACTCAGGGAGAGTGTAAACTACATTGTAAACTATAATCCATGCTGTGCGGCAGTGCTCCAAAATGTATTCACCAAATGCAATGAATGTGCCACACTGATGAAAGAGGTTGATTGAGGAGTAGGGGGGGTGGGTTGTGAGTTATGGTAACCTCTTATATTTTTTAATTTAACATTATTTGTGATCCATGTATCATCCAAAAAATACAGTTAAAATTTAAAAAAAATTAAGTTCACTGTCTGGGACTTGGAAAAAAACAACTGTGCTGACACAGGGCTTCTTTACCATGTGCATTGGTACATATTGAGTCAATTTGAAGTTGTGATGGAAACCTTCCCCCAAATCATTGATTAAAATGGATTCCCTCCAATATGAAAAATCTGTTGTTGGGGAGGAGAAGAGACATGATAAAATATTTGCTTGAATATATTCATTAATTCAATCCTCTATATAGAATTGTAGACTAATCATTCAGTGGAACTCCAGAGAGATTCTTTTATGTTACATGCACATGATGTTACTCTCTGCATGCAAAGATTTTGTCTTTTGTAGCATCTTATCTCTAACTACTGAATTGATTTTGAAAAGTTCATTATGTTTTGAAGATTATGACTATGATAGATCTTTATGAAATTATCCCTTTTTTTCAAGTACTGGGGTGGAGGATTCCCCATATATGGGAAGCCAGCACTCAACCACTGAGCCACATCAGCTCCCCTGAGTTGGTCTTTTCATTTGTTTGTTTTTTTGTTTTGTTTTATTTTTAGGAGGCACCAGGGTCTGAACCTGGAACCTCCCATGTGGGAAGCAGGCACCAAACCTCTGGGGCCACATCTGCTCCCTCAAGTTTATCCTTTTATAAGTCTTCAGGGTATGGTTTTGAGGTCTGGTTAATTTTTCCCTAAATTGAAAATTTCACATAACCTTTCACTGGGGGAGTGCTTAACCTCAACTTTAATTATACCCAGGTGATTGCATTGACCTCCTAACTTAACCTACCCTAGATTTGATATTGAATGACCAGGTTCATACAGCTGAGGCCTACCTTTGACAGGATGGTAGACGAATCCTTCCTGCAGGTATCTTGCATGGATATAATTTCTTCCTTTTTTTTTCTTCAAATCGGTTTTATTTTATTTATTTATTTTTTTAAAGATTTATTTATTTATTTAATTTCCCCCCCTCCCCTGGTTGTCTGTTCTTGGTGTCCATTTGCTGCGTCTTGTTTCTTTGTCCGCTTCTGTTGTCGTCAGCGGCACGGGAAGTGTGGGCGGCGCCATTCCTGGGCAGGCTGCTCTTTCTTTTCACGCTGGGCGGCTCTCCTCACGGGTGCACTCCTTGCGCGTGGGGCTCCCCCACGCGGGGGACACCCCTGTGTAGCACGGCACTCCTTGCGTGCATCAGCACTGCGCATGGCCAGCTCCACACGGGTCAAGGAGGCCCGGGGTTTGAACCGCGGACCTCCCATATGGTAGACGGACGCCCTAACCACTGGGCCAAAGTCCGTTTCCCCAAATCGGTTTTATTCACACACCATCCAATCCATCCAAAGTGTATAATCGATGGTTCTCAGTACAATCACAGAGCTGTGATTTCATCACCACAATCAATTTTAGAACATTTTTATAGCTCAAAAAAAAAAGAAAACTCCTGGAATCCTAGAAATTGGGGAAGTCAAGCTTTTGATACTCTTTGAAATCCTCCTGTCTTACCTCTGTATGTCCTGACATAGCCTAAATCCCCTTTTGTAATAATAATATTTCCTAAATCTTATTGAAGACCCAGAGGGTCTTGCAAATATTTCAAACTTATTTAAATTTATAAGCCTGATTACTAAGATTTTTGCCAATTGATTTACAGAACTGATGGTGAAAGTAGATCTAGATAGACAAAATTATTTTAAAATCAAAAGAATGGAGGAAAAAAATCCTCTCAAGCTAAAACAGCAGCTAAATAAACCCCAACATACCCTAGGGCACAAGATTTCAGGGCACTAATACTTGTGTTACTGTAAACAACCTGAACAACCCCAAAAATCACAGCACCCACCCACACTCTTCACCTCTAAGAAAGCAGTGTCTTAATTACACTGCATTTTAAGTAAATAGAAGTAATTCACTTAAGAGAAAATTTCTCTCCAAGCTTCTAATGAATTATATTATATTTATAACTAATTCCAAGCATTTAACAAAACTGTAGAGGCAAAATATCCTCATAGATTTCAAAATTCATATAAAATTAAATCATATATGATACATTTTGGGTGAAACAGTGTAATACCTATTAATCTTTGCTAAATGATTGTATATTACTCTTTCAAAGTGCTTTAACTAAGGCGTTTTAAGTATTTAATATTATTCTGTCAAGTTCAATTTTGATGGTAATTTTTCATTGTAATATGTTTACTTGTATTCTTTAACTTTATCCAAGTTCTTTATCTAACCTTTAAATCCATTGCTATATGCCATTCCCTAGTAAGGGACCATGACATTATATTGGGCTTCAAATTTCGGGGAGTTCTGGATCACAGAGTGTTTCAACAATGGCAATGGAGGGATACTGGTATGGGATACCAATGACAGGTGATATATGGCTGACAGGGAGCTGTACAGAACATATGTCCAGGGTGCATGGTAATGTTTGGATATACTCATAGTGGCAACAATTAAAAACCACAGCAGGGGGGGTACTGGGTTCCTGGCCAGTGGTGCTCTGTCGTGGTCCCTAGGGGAGCAGTGACAGTCTCCCAGGTACAGCGGCGGGGACTGGGATGGAGTGAGGGTTCAACAGTGAGCCCCTGATGCTAATGACTATGCTTGTGAGCTGATAAGCCTAAAATAAGAACAAGGCCTAGAGTAACATTGTGCCTGGGAATTTCCTCCTGTCAGCCTTCATGTTACTCAAATGTGGCCAGTCTCGAAGCCAAACTCAGCATGTAAATGCAATGCCTTCCCCCCAGCGTGGGACATGACACCCGGAGATGAGCCTCCCTGGCACCGAGGGACCACTATCAACTACCAACTGATGATGCAACTGGAAAATGACCTTATACAGAAGGTTCAATGTGGATCAGCAGAATATCCCTGTCTACATAAAATAACATGACTTTAAAATGCTGTTTGACCTAAAGTAAGGGGGAAATGGAAAAGAGAAATGAGTTTATATGGCTACGAGTTTCTAAAAAAGAGTCTGGAGGCTGGCAGAAGGATTGCCCTCATGCACAACCGAGCTGAGTCAGAGAGACAGATAAAGCAGATACAACCCCCAGATATCGGTTCCTTCGAGGGCTAAAGAGACCCATGGGAATTATGGTCATGGCCGATGGGGTTAACTACCAGGTCAGATGGCCCCTTTTTGGAACTGGTGTTTATGTGTGATGAATCTGGACTCAGATGGGATCTTCCTTCATAAGACTTTCATGCTAATGTGCTGGAGGTGCAGTTAATGTTGGGATTTAAGATATATTTAGGGGATTTGAATCTCTGGACTGACAATGTGATAGCCAGGTCCTGAGCCTCAACAGACTCCAGCACCTACAATATGATGTATTGGACTTACCACACTCAGCTAAGATGGAGTTGAAGAAGGACAACCACCACACCATGGAGCCTAGAGTGATTACAACTGAAAGTGGGAGGATTGCATCCAGCATCCATGTGGAATCTGAGCCTCCTCTTGACATAGAGGTGCAATGGACACAACCAATCCGATGTCCACATAGAAGAGGTGGCATTGGATTGGGAAAAGTGGACATGGTGGCTGATGGGTATGGGGAAAGGCAGGAAGAGATGAGAGGTGGAGGCATCTTTGGGACATGGAGCTGCCCTGGATGGTGCTTTAGAGGCAATCACCGGACATTGTAAATCCTCACAGGGCCCACTGGATGGAATGGAGGAGAGTATGGGCCATGATGTGGACCATTGACTATGTGGTGCAGAGGTGCCCAAAGATGTACTTACCAAATCCAATGGATGTGTCATGATGATGGGAACGAGTGTTGCTGGGGGGGGAGAGGTGGGGTGGGGAGGTGGGGTTGAATGGGACCTCATATATATATTTTTAATGTAATATTATTACAAAATCAATAAAAAAATTCAAAAAAAATATGTTTACTTGTAGACAGTTTCAAAAATCAATTTGGTAACTTAAATATGTATTTTTATTAAGGAAAAAGAAAGTAGTTTTCCCTAAAGTAAAATGACTGGTTGTTATGGAATGAGAAAGAAGAAAATGTAGGACAAAACCTCAATAGATACAGAAAGTGATAGAAGGTTCATGGAATAGGAAATTATGGTCAAAGTTGGGAAAGATTTAATGGGTCTATAAAAATTTTAAAAACCTTACTTTCAAATAATATACTGATGAAAAACTGAAACTTGGTTTTCTCTCTATTAAGGTGACATTATTTCTTGGTTTATTGGTCTGTTTTGTTCGTTTGTTTGAGTACTCAGGTTCAGAACTGACACCCAAATCTCCTATGTGGAAAGCTGGCGCTCAACGACTGAGCCACACCAGCTCCCCTGAGTTGCTTTTTTTCATTTGTTTGCTTGTTTGTTATGGTTTGTTTTTGAAAGTTACCAGGGATCGAACCTGGGAACCCATATATGGGAAGCAGGTGCTCAACCACTTGAGCTACATCCGTTCCACTGTTGGTCTGTTTTAGGAAGACACTATAAAGAGTTTTTTTCTTGAATAATCAGTGTAAAAGGCAGAAAGTCTGTGTCTTATCAAAATACTTTATATTAACTTTTTCATGCCTATGGTTGCATTTAAGAAAAATAGTCTCACATTTTAAAGAACTAAGTCTTTTCTTTAGTTAAGCAAAAAAACCCAAACATTTCTTCACAATAACCCATTTTCCTCTTTAACATAATTTTGAAACCTGACAACTTTTGACATTTTGCTTTTTCAATGTCAAACCCTATGGAATATCTTTTTATTTCAAACCGTTGTAACTAATTTTTTTCTTTCACCTTCCAAAAGTGAGGTGCTAAAAATAAAGTTCATTTAATATGTTATGAATTACATGGCAGGAGTTTAGGAAGTATTAAACATTTTAAAAGAGATTTTTAACCCTTGGTTGGTTAAATTAGTTAGGGTAAAATGTTAATATAAATAAAGTTTGTATAAAATTCCTAGAGAGCTAACAACGTTCTCACTGTTCATGCTATGTTATAATAATCTTCATGATATAAGACAAGAGAATGGTATTGTTAGTCATGGTTTTAGTTATTTTAAAGATATTATATGTCACAGAAAAAGAAAACAAATTTCCTTGTTAGTTACATTTACTCTGATGTTTCCCTGACAGCATAAGCAGTCAGGTACATGTAAAGGTTCATCATCAACACGAAGTGTAAAGGTGAAACAGAACGAAACTTCTGTTATGGTCTGTAGTTGATGTCCTCAATACAAATTAATTGTCAAATGTTTTTATTTCTAAAAATAGCTTCATTTAGAAAATTCTCATAAGAGATTTAGAGCCAGAAGAAAAAGAAATAAATAGAATCCAAATTGAAAAGGAAGCAGTAAAACTTTCACTATCTGCAGATGATACCATCTTATATGTAGAAAGTGCCCCAAAATACACAACAAAGCTTATAGAGTTGATAGATGAGTTCAGCAAAGTGAAAGGATATAAGATCAACATGCAAAAATCAGAATTTCTCTACACTAATAATGAGCAGTCTGTGAATGAAAATATTCCACTTATAATAATAACTAAAAGAAACAAATATCTAGCAATAAATTTAAGGATGTAAATGACTTGTACACATTTTTTAAAAAAAGGAAATCAAAGACCTAAATAAATGGAAGAGTATTCCATGTTCATGGATTGGAAGACTAAATACCATTATGGTATCTATTCCACCCAAACTGATTTACAGATTTAACACAATACCAATAAAAATTACAACAGCATTTTTTATTGAACTGGAAAAGCCAATGATGAAATTTGTTTGGATAGTCAAGTGGCCCCCAAAAGCCAAAAATGTATAGAAAAAGAATGAAGCAAAATTGGAGGGATCACACTACATGACTTTAAAGCATACTATAAATCCACAGTGGTCAAAACTGCATGATATTGGCACAAGGATAGACATCCTGACCACTGAAACTGAATTGAGAGTTCTGATACAGACCCACAAATGTATGCCCAACTGATATCCAGCAAGGCCACCCAGCCCACCCTACTGGAACAGAATGATGCTGGGAGAAATGGATATCCATATCCAAAAGAATGAGAGAGGATCACTATGTCATGCCCTATACAAAAATTAACTCAAGATGGATGAAAGACCTAAATATAAGAGCCAAGAGCACAAAGCTCCTAGAAGATAATGTAGGGAAGCATCTACAAGATCTTGTAGTAGGAAATGGTTTCACAAACTTCACACCCAAAACCAAGCAATGAAAGAAAAATAGGAACTCCTCAAAATTAAAAAAAGTTCTGTCCGATAGAGGAGTTTGTGAAGAAAGTGAAAAGGCAGCCTACTCAATGGAAAAATATTTGGGAACCACTTAGCTGATAATTATATAATATCCAGTATATATAAAGAAATCCTACATCTTGAAAATAAAAAGACAACCCATTTAAAAACTTGAATAGACACTTTACCAAAGAGGAAATACAAATAGTTAAAAGGCACATGAAAAGATGCTCAGCATCACTAGCAATGAGAGAATTGCAAATCAAAACTACAACGAGATATGATCTTAAACCTATTAGACTGCCTGCTATTAAAAAAAAAAAAACCCAAAATACAGAAAACTACAATGATGGAGAGGATGTGGAGGAATGGGAACACCCATCCACTGCTGTGGGAATGTAGAGTAGTGCAGGCATTGTGGAGGAAAGCTTGGCAGTTTCTCAGGAAGCTAAGTATAGATTTGGTATATGATCCAGCAACCGAACTACTAGGTATATACCCAGAAGAACTGAAAGCAGGGACATGAACAGATATATGTACAGTAATATTTATAGCATTATTCACTATTGCCCAAAATTGGAAGCAACCCAAGTGTTCCTAAATGGATGGATGGATGAGAAAAATGTGGTATATACATACAATGGAATATTCATCAGCTGTAAGAAGGAAAGAAGTATTGACACACACAACAACAAGAATGTTGAAGACGTTATGTTGAGTGAAGTAAACTAGTCACTAAAGGACAAATATTCCATCACCTCATTGATGTGACCAAACATATTGAACAGACTCACAGAGATAGTCTGGAAGACAAGTTCCCAGGAGACATAAACGGAGTAGAGAGTGGTGAGCCAATCCTTAATCTGGGAAGAACCTATGATAAGGTGAAAGGTGGTAGTTTGGCAGTGGATGGGGGTGATGGTGGCACAGGAATTTGAGAGAGTGAGCATGACTGGAGGGGTGGGTTGGGCTATAATGGAACTTGGGGGAGGGCTTAGGAAGGAACAGTTGAATGCTGGGGAGGTGGAGGTCTCTGGTTGAAAATACAATTGTAGGAATGTTCTGTTCCTCTTTCTATTTAATTATTGCTTAAGATTTACCTCTTGAAAACCTCTTTCTTACTTAAATGTGGCTTTTCTATAAACCAAACTGAGCAAATAAACACACTACCTTCTCCACCCTAGAACGGGACATGGCTTCTATGGATGAGCATCCATGGCACCAAGGGATTAATACCAAGCACCAACCAGCGATGCATTTGGAAAAAGACCTTGACAAAAAGGGAGAAACATCAAATACACAAGAGTATTTTTGTCTAAGAGCTTTTATATTAAGTTGGGGGGTGTAATGCCAGTGGTTACACTCATGCATGTCTCAGGCAGACTGCACTAACTGCCACTGTAAACAAAACCTCAAATAGGGCTCTGGAGCCCTCTGGATAGTAAAGGCAAGGACAGAATCTCTTGAAATCATTATCATATTTTTGGGCCTTATCTTGGAATATGAGAACCTATTTCCCCAATATAACAGAGTTAGACTCATTTATAATTGTCCTACACAAGGTTCTTCTATCCCTTTTATGTGAACCTGTAATTAGCACTATACCCAATAAATATATGTCTCAGAGACTTCAATGTTTGGTCTGTCCATATTCCGGTTGAGACCTGAAATTCAGCAGAATTGCAGCCAACACCTACTCTCCAGTCCATCAGATTCACCCAGGACAACCCACAAAATGATAATGGTGAACAACCCACAAAATGATAATGGTGAACAACCCCCATCCCAGAAAAACAGTGACTATCTAGAACTGAAAACAAAACAGTTCCTTCCATCTGCCTCATAAGATTTAAGCCTCCTCTCAATCTGCAGCAGAGCCGGCATCATAACAAAGTCCTCAATGTTAAGGAATGAACAAACATTAGGAAGGAATGCAACCGTAAAAAAGTAAACTATTAATATTGTAGCAATGGAGGAACATGTAACATTGATATAAAGATAATGGTTACCAGAGGTTCTGAAGGGAGGGAGAGGGAATAATAGGTGGTACATAGAGCATTTTGGGGACATTGGAATTAACTGAAAACCACAATGTAAACTATAGACTTTGCTAAGTAGCCATGTGTCATAGGCTAGTGTATCAAGTTAGCCAGCTAATGTATCAATGGTGCCAAGCTATTTGGTCAAGCAAGCTCCGGGCTAATTGTAAGAGAAGAACATTTCACGGACTTTAATCATAGTGAGTTGATTGCACAGATGGCTGGTTTTATCTACCATCAATGAGTAGACTGCCATCAGCAGTGAGTGACATGTCATCCAATCAGTTGAAGACCTTGAAAGGGGAAGTGATTTCAGAATTTAGAGACAGAAATACCATCTCTACTTCAGACAGTCAGTGTCTCCTGGGAGCTCATCAAGGACTTCCACTGGAGGCCCTGGTTTGCAGCCTGCCCTATGGAATTTGGACTTGTGCATTTCCACAGTCACGTGAGACAATATTATAAAATTTCATACTATTTATAGATATCTCCTGTCACTTTTGCTTCCCTAGAGAATCCTGATTAATATACAATGCTTCAATATTTACTCATTAATTTTAACAAAACTACCACCAAATTGTAAGATATTTTAAATAGGAGAAGATGGGGAAGGGGACAGGGTAGGATATTTAGGAATCCCTTAGACTTCTGATGTAACTTTTCTGTAATCTAAAGCCTCTTTTAAAATAAAGTTTATTATATTTTAAAAATAAGTAAATTAAAGCCTGGATTGTATTCTCTTGCAGTAATCATATTTGTTTCTGGACTTTATTATTTTCCTATTCTGAGATGCTTTGTTCTTTGTGCATAATTTGTAGTTCCTTAAAACCTTAGGTGTCTGTGTGACACCTGAGACTCAGTGTTAAACTTATCTAGCTCTGAAGGTGCTGAAAAGCAGCATTAATTCTCAAAAGTCAACTCCATACAACTCTTCAAGAAGCTACAGAAAGGATACAAGTTCAATCAAAGAGGTGAATGGGACTGATATGGTTAAAGATTAAAGTGAGTAAAAATTCAGTATAAATGGTGATATTATCTATATATTGGAACTCTAATTTCTATATGAGACCAAGGACAGAAGGACTATTTTATCAAAAATCTAAACTTTCTATTGCACAATATCTGATTTAATCCATCAGATCTGTTTATTTAGACAACCTAACTCAGTTTTATTTGACATAGAATCTAAAATAACAGATGAGATCTTAATATTCTGTACAGGTTTCAGTAATACTGTGATGCATTTCAAACTGTTTTAGGCATAAAATGAAAAAGTATTTGTGAAATCCCTTATGGGACTAGAAAGGGAAAGCATAGAACTGTAAACGTCCCCATCTGAGGAATTCCTGCTATTCTCTAAAAACAAACACCTTTACAAGAGCCAAATCTAACATCCACTCCTGTTAGTAAGAAAATTGTCCTCATTTAAACTTATAACAGGGAAACCTATGGGAAGAATGTCTAACAGTGACGAACATTGCCTCATAAAAGTAAATATGCTAATGAGCCACGACTTCAGTCTAGAAGCTTGCAATTATAAACCTTATTTTTGTAAAGACAAAACTAAGTCTAGGGAGCAGGTGTAATTCTGTGGTTAAGTACCTGCTACCCAGGTACAAATCCTGGTTTCAATCTCTAGTACTGCCTTAAAAAAAAAACAAAAAAAAACTAGGCTTAATTTTAATTGATGCCTAACAGACACAACCAGGAAACCTCCTTGTTACTCAATATGGCTTAACCCTAAGCCAAACACTGCAGATAAATTCACTACCTTCTTTCCTATGTGGGACAAGACTCCCAGGAATAAGCCTCCCTGGCACCTTGGGATCAGAAATGCTTTCAAGAATGATCTTGATCATAATGGAGGAAAGAAATAAAAAGTTTCTATAGCTAAGAGATTTCAAGTAGTGTCAAGAGGTCATTCTGGAAGTCTCAGATATAAATATCACAAACTGCCACAGCATAAAAAGTCTCAAACAGAAGTGCTCCTAAGGGCCCTTGGGACATCCAAACACCATAATCAAGCTACAAAATCATATGAAATCAACACCCCCTCAGACCTGATTATATTCATTTATAAATTCCCTGATCATAATCCTACTTTTTAATTTAAACCTCTATTTTTCAATTTACTTATTACTTCTCAGAGAGTTAAAGCCTTGGATTGTTCTTGTTCCAGCTGAGTCCTGAGACCCAGGGGTTCCAGTCCCTCCAAGAAGACAACCTGCAACTCAGGAAGACCCCCATCTGTAAGCAAAGCAGTTTCATTCCTCTAGCCCATAGTGTCGATGCCCCTTTTCAGCATGAAGAAGTTCAAGCATTCATTGCCCAGATATCCCTCAAGATTAAGGAATGGACAAAGAAAAGGGGGGAATTGTAATCATGAGCTAACAAATATTATTATAGTTGCTGAATCATTCTTTAAATGCTTTTTAACCATCTGACATATTGTAATGTAGGCAGAAGAAATAATTTGGAACTGTTGTAACTCACTGAACTTTACCCCTTATGACTTGTTTCTTTGATGATGATTCTATGTTTTATAACTGCACAATCTTTTCCCTTTAATTAGCAAGTAACAGGATAACTTGTGACTGGCCCAGCATGTATGCCCTTATCTTTTTCTGCAACCCTGGAGTCTGATACTCCTGACTCAGACTTCAATATTTATTAATGAAGAAATACAATTCAGTCCAGAGCTGACCAAGTGAGTTCTGATCAAAGTTGGCCTGTGTCTAATATGTGCAATAGCCTAAACCTTAAACTTCAAATGAGCTAAGTATGCAATCAATCTGCACCTACTAGAGATTAAACTATCTCTAACCTTATTATCTAAATCTACCTGTCTGTTTTAATGTTATAAAACACTGAAGTTTTCTCCAGTTCAGAGAGATAGATTTGTGTTGGAGATTTGGACCCAGAGGGCATCGGGAATGAAAGAAAGAGAAAAGGGAGAAGGAAACAGAAAAAGAGAGCGAGAGAAAAAGAATGAGAGAGCTGGGATCAGAGGGTCTGCAAGTAATAACTTCTCAGACAACTTTATTGTTTACAAGGGGCTCTCTATATACCGCAGTGTACATGACGAGAAGCAGGAATACATAGCCTACTTGCCAATAAGCAGGAACACGTAGCCTACATACCAATAAGCAGTAACACATAGCGTATGTGACATCAAGCAGCATTACCCATAGTCTAAGGAGTTTGAAAAAATCTTATCTCAAGTACAAAGTCTAAGTGTTCTATTCACTACAAAATGTATGTGCTCATCTTTTCTTGCAGCCTTGAACAGCTTCATCCCATTTGCTGGGAACTCTTAATTACCACATTCCTTAGGTTGCAAGCATAGCCACGGAGGCAGCACTAGCAGGGAGACAGCACGTCTCTCCTTGTGAGGCCACTGTGCCTCACTTTCCAACAGATTTGGGGACTGTCCTCCTGTCTTTGTTAAAGAACCTTTTTCTCTTCTCAGAAATCCCAGTGCCACTTAATTGATTCTCGTTCACACCACACAAGGATTCACTTTTGTGCAGCAACAGATAGAAACTGTAAATGCTGTTCTATGCAGAAGGTAGGCAGAAATGCATGAGAGATAAAGTAATGTATAATAGAAGTAGACAGTAATAAATTTAAAGATTTTGAAATATTTTTTTGATTTTTTAAAAAGTCTGGAAATTGACAGGACTTACAAAATTACAAAATGGGAACGGAGTTGAGCTGGCTCATAATAATTAGATGGAAAAATAACCAGAACTGAAACCATAGGAGTGAAGTCAACTAGATTCCAAGGTAGGTTCCACAGGAAAGCAGCACTTGGCTTTTCTACTAAAGTCCTGTACTCTTCATCTTGTTCTTTTCTGGTTAAAAATCTCCTCTATTTGTCTTCCCTTTATACAGGGAGGAACAGTTCATAAACCTAATCAGAATTACATTTCAAGGGACATCCTGATTACACAGCTGCTAAAGCTGGCCAGGCTTCATTCTGTGGGACGCGCCCTGTTCACTTTGACTGAATTTATCATACATTTAAAATTTTAAAATCTCATAAAATTTTGCAAACATTTTGTATCCTTTATTAATTCAATACATACTTTTTGACTAAATTCTTTGTACCAGGAAATTTCTGGATCCTCAAGATTAAGTAGGGACCCAGATGCACTGGATCTCTATGGACAAAAAGCTAGAATCCCCTGGAGGAAATATATAATTTTTTAAAAAGGGAGGGGGGAGTGGATGTGGCTCAAGTGATTGAGCACCTGCTTCCCACAAGGGAGATCCCAGGTTTGGTTCCTGACGCCTCCAAAAAACAAAGACAAAGAACAAGCCTTGTGACTGAAGAAGATTCTTCATTTCATACATTAATTGGCCACTTGTTAATACACTTTTATGAAGGGCCTTTTCAAGTGTTTTCTCCATCTTTCTACTGGGCTCTTTGCCTTTCTTATTAATTTGTAAAAGTTATTTCTATATTAAGGCCATGAGTCCTTTCTTGGCTATATGGATTGCAAAAGCATTTTCCCACTAGTTGGCTTGACTTGTACTTTCTCCATGTTGTCTTTTGAAGACTAAAATTCCTTATTTTTTCTTTTATTTTAGCACTGTTTTAAACAAATCAATTTTATTGACACATATTAATAAAGTATAAATTGTTCCAAACTGATCGATGGTATTCCATTTAATCACATATTTGTGCATTCATTACATCAGTCATTTTAGAGCACTTTCATTATTCCAATAATAATAATAATAATAAACCAGAAAAACCTCATCCCCTCTAAGTCTCTCTATGTTTCCCCTGCTGTACAAAGCTGCTATTCTTTTCCTTTCTCTCATAATAATAATAATAAACAAACCAAAAAAACCTCATCCCCTCTAAGTCTCTCTATGTTTCCCCTGCTGTACAAAGCTGCTATTCTTTTCCTTTCTCTCTAGTATATTTGTATTTTTATTTTGCAAAAACGGTCTTATACATGCAATATCACCCACATTCATGCTTTATATGAGGTTTCACTGTCTTATGAAGTCCCATGGTACAGTTTTTAGCTTTCCTTCTAGTAATGTACATGACCTTAGACTTGCCCTTTCAACCACTGTCATATGCATATAGAGCTCAACTAATTACAAACACCATCAAGTGCTTCTATTCATTTCCAAAGATTTACAAATAACCTTTTTACCACTTATGCATACATTAACCCGCAGCTTTCCATTCTGTACTCTTATTTTCTTTTCTGGTGACCTATATTCTAATTATTAACTTCATGAGTTTACATTTTATATTTACTTCATAATAGCACAATCATACAGTATTTGTCTTTTTGTGTCTGGCTTCAATTAACATAATGTCCTCTAGGTTCATCCATATTGTCATATGCTTCACAACTTCATTTCTTCTTACAGCTACATAATATTCCATTATGTGTATACACCACAGTTTGTTTATCCATTCATCAGTTGATGGACACCTGGATTGTTTCTAACTTTTGGCAATCATGAATAATGCCACTGTGAATTTCAATGTCCGGGTGTCTGTTGGTGTCTCTGCTCTCAGTATTCCAAGCACATACATAGTCAAGATATTGCCAGGTAACATGCTAGGTCGATATTCAACTTCCTTAGAAGGCGCCGGTCATTCCTCCACAATGGCTGTACCATTCTGTATTCTCACTAACAGTGAATAAGTGTTTCCATCTCTCCATATCCTCTCCAACATTTAGTTTTCCAACTTTAAGAGTGGCCAGTGTAATAGGTGTGAAATGATATCTCATGTAGTTCTGATTTGCATTTCCCTAACTGAAAATGAAAAACATTTTTTTTCATGTGTTTCTTCACTATTTGTATTTCTTCTTTGGACAATTTTCTTTTCAAGTTTTTTGCCCATTTTTTAATTGGGAAGTTTGTCTTTTCACTATTGAGTTGTATATTTTCTTTATATATCTTGGATATTAAACCCTTACTGCATATGTGATTTATTTTTAAAGTGACAGATTAGGATCTTTAATTTTTAAATCCACTCCTCCTTATGACAATAAAGGAAAAGAGAAACATTCTTGATTCACACATTGTAGGATCTGTTTTTCTAAATTACACCTAATGTTTAATAGAGGAGGATAACCAACAATTATTTAAATACAAAACTGGGCAACAACAGCCCAGCAGGTTATTTTTAGCTTCTACATTGGTGGACTGGGTTTTAAATTCATATGATCCAACAGCTTCTAAGGAATGTTTAAGCAGGCATTTTAATTCTGAGTACTGGGTTTTCAATTGCCCACACTAATTTTGTTAAGCAGATATTAAGCAAACATCAATGATCGTAAGACAAAAATTTAATGACAATTTGTTAGTGGGTATATAATAATCCATTGGGCTAAATCATTTACATGGGACTATATAGACATTTAAAACAGAAGCAGATGTAAATGTTACATATTACATCATCAGATTCATCTTCTTCCTTCAAAGATTCCTTAGCATATTTCTCTGTTTCTTCCCTTATATCTTTTGGAACAATTTCATGTCTTCCTTTACTTAATTCACCAACCCAGCTGAGCTCTAGTTCAAATGCTTTATCTTTAACTTCATCACGTACTATGTAAATTATTTTTGCAACTTCTTTAACAACGTCACAGCAGGTCATTTCTTTCATCTGAAGCTTTTCGATTTCTGTCTTTGCAGCTGGCCTGGCTTTACCAAGGGCACAGCCCCAACAACCATATGAAACACCCGATGGCTCAATCACGTGGAGCTGTGCACCATCCTTCACAATGTAAGACCCTAACGTGAAACTGCATCCAAAAGGTCTAAGAGCACTGCATAGTCTGTAGGCATGAACATCCATGGCCACTCTGTCTGCAAGACGTTTGAGTGGAATGTTACAGCCAAAGTTAGATCTAAAGTTGGAAGCCTCTTCTCTTGCTATGTCTGCTAAAGAACGAGCATCTGCCAAGACACCTGCTACCACCCTTCCCACATGCCGATCAACATTAAAAAGCTGTTTGTTGGAACCTTCTTCATAAAGTTTAGAAAGGACTAATTTTTCTACTCCAAAGACAACACCATCTATACATCTGATTCCAATAGCTGTACTACTATTTTCCACAGCCTTCATAGCATATTCAACTTGAAAACTCTCCCATCAGGAGGGAATATAGAGGCTGACAGGTCATACCCAGTATGGATAGAGCTCGTTGTGTTAAAGCTACCAGGTTGTGTCCAGATTCCAGGCTCAAAACGCTTCCACTAGCCTGGATATGTGATTGACAAAGATTTTCTCCCATTGAATTGGCTGCCTTTTCACCCTTTTGACAAGATCCTTTGAGGTGCAAAAGTGTTTAACTTTGAGGCAGTCCCATTTATCTATTTTATCTTTTGTGGCTTGTGCTTTGGGTGTAAAGTTTAAGAACTACCACTGGTCACAAGAGGTCAAAGATGTTTTCCTACTTTTTCTATTAGCATTTTTATGATTGTCTCTTTTATATTAGGTCTTGACCCATTTTGAATTTATTTTTGTGTAAGGTGTGAGATAGGCATCCTCTTTCTTTTGGCTGTGGATATCAAGTTCTCCCTGCACCAAGGGAGTAGACTGTTCTGGCCCAGCTGGGAAGGCTTGACAGGCTTGTCAAAAATACTTGACTATAGATGTGAGGGTCTATTTCTGAATTCTTAATTTGTTTCCTTTGGTTAATCTGTCTTTATGCCAGTACCATGCTGTTTTTACCACTGGCTCAGGATTATCCTTTATTTTTCTATTTTTAAAAAAGGTCTATTTATCTAATTATTTTTTCCCTTTCCTGTTCTCTGTGTCATTTGCTGTGTGTTCTTCTGTGTCCACTTGCATTCTTGTGAGTGGCACTGGGAATCTGTGTCTCTTTTCGTTGTGTCATCTTGCTGCATCAGCTCTCCGTGTGTGCTGTGTCACTCCTGGATGGACTGTGCTTTTTGTTCATGTGGGGCAGCTTTCCTTAGGGGGTGCACTCCTTGTACGTGGGACTTCCCTTCATGGGGCATACCCCTGCATGACCCGGCACTCTTTAAGCACGGCAGCACTGCATGTGGGCCAGCTCACCATATGGGTCAGGAGGCCCTGGGTTTGAACACTGGACCTCCCATATGGTAGGTGAACACTCTATCAGTTGAGCCAAATCTGCTCCCCTTGGTAATATACTTTAAAGTCCAAAAGTGAGAGTCCTCCAACTTTGTTCTTTTTTCAAGTCATTTTTTATCTATTCAGGGACACTTTCCCTTCCAAACAAATGTGATAATTGGTTTTTCCATCTTTGCAAAAAAAAAAAAACTTTTATTGGGCTTGCACTGAATATGTAAATCTGTTAGGGTAGAATTGACATCTTAATGATATTTAGCCTTCCAGTCCAAGAACAAAGGCTGTCCATTTATTTAAGCCTTCTTTGGTTTCTTTCAGCAATGTGTTGGAGTTTACTGAATATGGGCCCTTTATATCTTTGCTTAATTTTATTCCTAAATATTTTATTTTAGTTACTATTATAAATGGATTTTTTTTTCTGATTTCCTTCTCAGATTGCACACCAGTAATGTATAGAAGCGCTATTCAGTTTTGCATGTTAATCTTGTATCCTGACACTTTGCTGAACTTGTCTATTAGGTCTAGTAGCTTTGTTATGGATTTTTCAGGAGATTCTAGGTATACAATCATATCCTCAGTGAATAGTGGAAGTTTTACTTCTTCCTTACTTATTTGGATGCCTTTTATTTCTCTATCTAGACTAATTGTTCTAGCTTGAATTTCTACTACAATATTGAATAACAATAGTGACAGTGGGCATCCTTATCTTGTTCCTGATCTCAGCAGGAAAGCTTTCTACTGCTGCAATCAGCTCACAATAGGAAGCATCTGCAACATCTACAATAAGGTAACATTTACAATAACAGGAAGAAATTGCAACATCATCTATAATAACAGGAAGCAACAAATACATATGCCAGTTTCCCATAACATTCTACCTTTCACCATTGAGTACCATGCTAGCTGTAGGGTTTTCTTATATGCATTTTACCATATTGGGAAAGCTTCTTTCTATTCTTATCTTTTGGGAGTTTTTATCAAGAAAAGTTGCTGTATTTTGACAAATGCCTTTTCTGCATCACTCGAGAAGATCATGTGATTTTTCCTCTTCAGTTTATCAATGTGGTTTATTACATTAATTGATTTTCTTGTGTTGAAGCACCCTTGCATACCTGGGATAAAACCGACTTGCTTGTGGCGATAATTCTCTTAATGTGATTTTTTATTTGGTTTGCAAGTATTTCGTTGAAGACTTTTTGCACTTATATTCATTAGAGTATTGGACTATAATTTTCTTTTTTGTGGTATCTTTATCTGGTTTTGATATTCGGGTGATGTTGACTTCGTAGAATCAGTTTGGTAGCATTTTTTCCTGTTCAATTTTTTTGGAAAGCTTGAGCAAGTTTGGTATTAGATCATCTTTGAATGACTGGAAGAATTCATCTGTGAAGCCATCTGATCCTGAACTTTTCATCTTTGGGAGGTTTTTTTTTTTTAAGATTTATTATTTATTTTCCACCCCTCCCCCCCCCCAGTTGTCTGCTCTCTGTGTCCATTCACTGTGTATTCTTCTGTGTCTGCTTCTATTCTTGTCAGTGTCACCGGGAATCTGAGTCTCTTTTTGTTGTGGCATCTTGTTGCGTCAGCTCTCCATGTGTGCAACACCACTCCTGGGCAGGCTGTACTTTTCTGTACAGGCGTCTCTCGTGATGGGGTGTACTCCTTGTGAATGGAGCTCCCCTATGCTGGGGACACCCTGTGTGGCATGGCACTCCTTGCACACATCAGCACTGCATGTGGGCCAGCTCACCACATGGGTCAAGAGGCCCTGGGTTTGAACCCTTAGCCTCCCATGTGGTAGGCAGATGCTGTATCAGTTGAGCCAAATCCACCTCCCTTTGGGAGGTTTTTGATGACTGTTTCAATCTTTTTGCTTGTGATTGGTTTGTTGAGATCTCCTATTTCCTCTAGAGTCAGTGGAGGTCAGGGGTTCTTATCTTTTCTGTTCCACAGACCCCTTTGCCAGTCAGGTGAAAACCATGAATCTCAGAATGTAGCAGCAGAGTTTTTGACCCTTAACATGGGCATGTCTTTAAATTAAAATTTAGGGCGGTGGACTTGGCCCAGTGGTTAGGGCATCTGTCTACCACATGGGAGGTCTGCAGTTCAAACCCTGGGCCTCCTTGACCTGTGTGGAGCTGGCCCATGTGTAGTGCTGATGCATGGAAGGAGTTCCCTGCCATGCAGGGGTGTCCCCCGTGTAGGGGAGCCCCACGCACAACGAGTGCACCCATAAGAAGAGCCGCCCAGTGCGAAAGAAAGTTCAGCCTGCCCAGGAATGGTGCCACACACACGGAGAGCTGACACAACAAGATGACGCAAGGAAAAAGAAACACAGATTCCTGTGCCGCTGACAACAGCAGAAGCGGACAAAGAAGATGCAGCAAATAGACACAGAGAACAGAAAACTAGGATGGGGAGGAGGGGAGAGAAATAAATAAATAAATAAATAAATAAATAAATAAATAAATAAATAAATAAGTAAATAACTCTTTAAAAAAATAAAAATAAATTAAAATTTAGGATTATTCAAAATTCCTTCAAGCTTATCGAGCCCCTGTAATCCTCCCATGGACCCTTGTGGGAATGTCGAACCCTTGTTCAGAACCCCTAGTATAGGTGTGTGTGTTTTCTAGGAATTTGCCCATCTCATCTACATTGTCTCATTTTTTGCACACGGTAGTTCATAGCATCCTTTTTCGGTCTCTCATTTCTGCAGGGTCCATGGTAATGTGTCCTTCTCATTTCTGATTTTATATATTTGCATCTTTTTTGATTATTGCTCTCCCTCAGGATTTGTCAAATTTGTTGAACTTCTCAAAGAACCAAGTTTTCATTTTTCTTTTTGTTGATTCTCCCTATTGCATTCATTCATTCATTCATTCATTCATTCATTCCATATCCCCCCCTTGCAGGCTGCTTGCTGTCTGCTCTCTGTGTCTATTCACTGTGTGGTCTTCTGTGTCTGTATTTATTTTTTATTTATTTCCTCCCCCCACCCCACCCCCCTTTGTGGCTTGCCTGTTTTCTGGTATCTGTGTCCATTCACTGTGTGCTCTTCTGTGTTTGTTTGTTTGTTTCTTGTCTCCCTTTTATGTTGTGTCACCTTGCTGTGTCAGGTCTCCATGGCACTTGCGGGCAGCCGCACTCCAAGGTGCTTGCAGGCTGGCAGCACTCCACGGTGCCAGAGCCAGCAGCTCACCACAGTGTACGGGCGAGCCTGCCTTCAAAGGAGGCCCCAGGATGCGAACCCAGAGCCCCCCATATGGTAGATGGGAGCCCAATGGATTGAGCCACAGCTGCTTCCCATTCCCTATGGGTTTTTTTGTTCTTGATTTCATTTATTTCTGCTCTGATCTTTACTATTTCTTTTCTTCAGCTTGGTTTAGGGTTAGTTTGCTGTTCTTTTTCTAGTTCCTGCAGATGTGCAGTTAGTTCAATTTTAGCTCTGATTTTTTGTTTGTTTGTTTGTTTTTAGGTACCAGAGCTGGAGATTGATGCCTGTACCCAGTATGTGGGAAGTGGGTGCACAACCACTTGAGCTTCAACTGCTTCCTTATTTATTCTTTTTTAATATAAGCATTGCAGGGTGTAAATTTCTCTCTTAGCAGTGTCTTGTCCCACAGGTTTTGATATGTTTTGTTCTCATTTTCATTCAACTTCCAAATATTTTCTTCCATTGTGCTGGCTGCTTTATTGACCAGGTCCTCTTAAGCACAAATGACTTGATTATGAGGATGTTCCCTTTATCTATTTTTTCTTTCATTGCATGTGCTTTGAGTGTGAGTCTAAGAAACAGTTGCTCACAACAATATCGGAAGATCCTTCCCCAAGTTTTCTTCTGTGAGTTTTATTGTCCTGGTTCATATCTTCAGGTCTTTGTTCATTTTCAATTAATTTTTGTTTAAGGTGTTAGATAGGGGTAAGATTAGTAAGAAGGTGAAAAAGAAACCGACTGAAGGGAAAAATTTTGGAAATCACATATCTAATAAAGGTTTAATATCCATGATATATAAAGAGATTCTACAGCTCCACATTAAAATGACAAATCACCCAAGTTAAAAATGGGTAAAAGACTTAATTTAACCAACTTAATAAAGATCCTACACACGTACAAAGTGTTGATAATAGGGAAGCAATTAGTTAAGATGTGAAGGATCTTTTGGGATTAAGCTTTCCTTCTATCACCCAGGAGAAAAAAAAAGCATGTCCTGATATAAAGGACACATACATGGATGGTCATAATATCCCAAACTCGAAGGACCAAAATATCCAGCAAGAGGAACATGAGTAAACCTTTTGTAATATAGTCATTCAAAGTCAAAGGACACAATGATAAAAAATGAGAGAACTGCTGATCTACCAAACATGAATGATTCTGAAACAATGTTTTGGGCAAAAGATGCATGTGCCAAAATGTAAATTCCAATTTATTTCATTTTTATGACTTTGAAGATGTGGCAAACCTGATTTATGATAACAGAAAATCAGAACATGGGTGAATGTGTTGGGGGGTATGTAATGAGTGAAGGGCATAGGGATTATTTTCCAGATGAATGGAAATGATTCATATCTTGATAGGGTCATTAGTACTGTAGGGACAGGGGATGACACTTTTAAAAATATGACAAGGCATGCAGTTAAGATCAGTGCATTTCACTATTTAAATTTTTTACATCAATTTAAAAAAAACAGATCAAAAAATATTCATAAGAATATACAGAATTACATTCATTTATAGGATCTCTACACATGGCTCTTCTGCCTCTTTATTTGAACCTATATTTAGCACTATACTTGATAAATATATGTCCAAGAGACTTAAACCTTTGGTCCATCCATGTGTCGGTTGAGCCCTGAATTACAGAAGCATTGCAACACCTACTCTCCAATTCATTGGACTCACCCAGGACAACTAACCAGGAGGTGATGATGGATAATGTCCACCCCATGAACAGAAAGTGTCTTTTGAATGGTTCTTGGGAATCTGTGAGAGGTGGGGAAGGAGCCCAATGACACTAGTCCAGACCTCACATTCCACAGCCTCCAGGGGAACTGAGGCATGTGTCAATATTCACCAGCATTCTGTTTTGTTTCATACTTTTGCTCAGACTTGTGCAGTCTGTTATAAGCCAACTTTTTATAAGACATAAAGAGCAGCTTGCAGACAGACACACTGGCTACACTGACTGACAAGCAAAGTCAACTTCTTGATAAGATGAGTGCTGCTCACAAGAGGTAAGCAGAGAGTAAGTGATCTTTAGGGGATGCTAGGCTAGACTAAGCGACTTTATTTATTTATTTTTTAAAGGATGTATTTTATTTCTTTCTCGCCGGCCCCCCGCCATTGTCTGCTTTCTGTGTCCATTTGCTGCACGTTCTTGTGTCCACTTGCATTCTTGACAGGCAGCACCTGGAAACTGTGTCTCTTTTTTTTCCATTATCTTGCTGGGTCAGCTCCGCATGTGTGTGGTGCCACTCCTGGGCGGTCTGTGCTTTTTTCACGTGGGGCAGCTCTCCTTGCAGGGCACACTCCTTGCATGTGGGGCACCACTAAGTGGGGGAACCCCTGTGTGGCAGGGCATTTCTTGTGCACGGCAGCACTGCACATGGACCAGCTCACTACATGGGCCAGGAAGTGCTGGATATCGAACCCTGGACCTTCCATGTGGTAGGTGGACGCTCTATCAGTTGAGCCATGTCTCCTTCCCAAGAAAGTGACTTTAAAAATGTTCAACCTTATTGACACCTACAGAAAGGCTAAGGGAACGACAGCAGTGTTGATGGAGGAATTAACTTCAGTGGTCCTAGAACTACAGGAAGAGAGATCCAGATGTTCCAGACAAGAAGAGATGAAGAAGATGCTGAAAACAGTGGAGTCTCAAGAAGAGGTCATGAGAACCACCAAAGCACCAGGCACTTTTCCAAATTAAATTTGTTTGGAATCTCTTCCACTCCCTGATGTTCCCACCTCCAGCAGTGGGCCTGGGTCATACTTTAAGCAGCACTGAGCTTCTGTTCCACTCAGGCCTGCAGAGCCACCAGGCAGGAATGATCCTCTCCAATTCTATCTGAGAGTCTTTGAGGCCAGTGGATCAACAGAACTTGCTCCATGGGCTGGAGATCTTCTACCTTCACCTCCTGGACACACACGTGATTTCCTCCTTGGTCAATTCTTCCCTCAAGCACACATAATTTGAACTTGAGGAACACACCAGAAATATGTGACTTTCTCATTATGAAATCTCAACATGAAAGGACCTAGTACGACTGATGAGATGGTTAATATAAATAAGAAACTATTCAAGAGACTTAGCTCACTGTTTATATAGGATCATTTGCATGTTTATTAACCTTATATTTACAATTTAAATTTTTGTTCTTTTTATAAGTGTAAATTTTCTTTTATTTGTTCTCATTTACAGTATATTTAGGGATTGCCTCTGTGGACATGACCTGGTCTGAGATCCACAGATAGCTTCAAATTGTCATAGTTGGGTTCATGCTGCCCTTTCTAGGGATCAGAAAATATGCTGTTCCTGTGGCGAGTCCTGCAGAGGTGAGTACTGGGGCTCCCCCTTCTGCTGGTTTTCAGGAAAACCATGTCATGAATGGCAAAGGCTGTGAGGTTGTCTGTGTAATGGTGCATGCAGTAACCACTACATGCATATGGACACAGACATGTATATGTACATACAAATACACACATATGAAGTTCCATATGCATATCCTTTCATTTATAACCAATATTCCCTTATCTCCCTGATGGCCATAATATTTTTTCCCAAAGTCCTCTATGAGTTTTTCTCTTTTCATCACTCCCTTTTTTAGTATGCATGTTTGATCTCTATGTTTCCTACTACAAATCTCCTCAAATATCTAGTGTTCCTGGTTGCTTACTCACACTTAGCTACTAGGGTATACACCTGTCTAAGAAATTCTGTGTGTTTAATTACATTTTAAACAAAAAAGACCTCTACCATTTGTAGTCCTTTGTGTCTGGTTTTCTTCATATAGGAAAATGGTTTTTATTGTGATGATTTTCTAATTAGAGGAGTTGTAGGTTTATATAAATTCATGAAAAGTACAAATTTCCCGTATCAGCTCCTCTTGTTGACACTTTGCATTGGTGTGCTACTTCTAGTGCGATGGAGGAACAATATTAAAATATTACTGCTAAGTAAAGCCTGTAGTTTTCATTAGTTATATTTCCCCCTATTCCACCCTATTGTTAGTACCTGTAATAGGGATGTGCATTCGCTATATTTCCTGAAGGAACACTCTTATATTTGTACTTTTAACCACAGTCATCCTCCACACATGGTTCACTGTGTTATACCCATGTTCTACCCTCTGGCTTTCCTTGTAGTGATACACATGACCAAAACCTTCCCCTTTAAACACATGTACATGTGTAATTCAGTGCTGTCAATAACATTCACGATAAAGTGCTCCCATCATCTCTATCCATTTCCAAGGATTTGCAATCAACCTGATGAAAAATTCTGCACAATTAAGTGTTAATTGCCCATTTTTACACTCCTTCCATCTCTGAGTAACCTATATATAAGTATAGATCATAACCTTATGAGCTAGTGTTTTGTAATTACTTGATATGAGTGCAATCATATCTTTTTGTGCCTGGCTTACACAAAAGAAACTCTATAATGTGACATGAATATGGTCTTCATTCTTTCTTACATCCAAATTGCATTCCTATATATATATATATGTATATCACCTTTTGTTTATCCATTCATCGGTTGATGGACACTTGTCTCCATCCTTTGGTAACTGTGAATAAAGCCACTATGAACATCGGTGAGCAAATGTCTGCTCATGTCCCATCTTACAGTTCCTCTGATTAAGAACCCAGGAGCATGATTGCTTGACCACATAACAAGTCTATCCTTAGCTTCCTGAGAAATTGCTAAGGTGTCTTCCATAGTGGCTACCCCATTTTACATCGCACAAGCAGTGTATGACTGTTTGTCTTCCTCCACATCCTTCCCAACAATTCCAAGTTTTCTGGTTGTTTTTTATACTGCCCATTCTAGTAGGTGTGATATGAAATCTCATTGTGCTTTTGATTTGCATTTCTCTAATAGGCTAGTGGTGGAAAGCACTTTTGATCCATTGTGTAGGCTGCTTTCTTGACCAGGCCCTTTGGCAGAAGTGATTTTATTGTAAGGAGGTTCCATTTATCTCTTTTTCTTTCATTGTAAGTGTTTGAGTGTAAAGTGTGAAAAAAGTTGCCCAGTGCAATGACTGAAGGTTCTTCCCCACATTTTTTTCTATGATTTTTATGGTCCTGGTTCTTGCCATCTATCATTGATCATTTTTGGTTAATTTTTGTTTAAGGTGTGAGGTAGGGGCAAGGTCTGAAATGGTGGAAAGGCAGCTGGTTATTGGGAGGAAATACTTGGAAATCACAGATCTGAACAGGACTTAATATCCATGATTTATAAAGAGAGTCTACAACTTAA
Source organism: Dasypus novemcinctus (assembly GCF_030445035.2). Classification (NCBI taxonomy): domain Eukaryota; kingdom Metazoa; phylum Chordata; class Mammalia; order Cingulata; family Dasypodidae; genus Dasypus; species Dasypus novemcinctus. The sequence goes on along the minus strand of NC_080693.1, from coordinate 8,034,145 downwards.
CACTTAAACAACAAATGACACAATTAAAAAATGAGCAACAGAGTTGTTTGAAAATGATCAAAGTTCCCACACATGCACAGTGTTGATAATAGGGAAGCAGTGGGCATGGGTGGTTACATTAGAGTGTTCTATTTCCTAAATGACTTTTCAGTAAACCTTAAAACTTTTCTAGTTAAAACGATGAATTATCTGGAAATAGATAACAAAGTGTGTTAACTTTAAATCTGAGCAGGCAAAGAAAAACATCTTTCATATGTAACTACTGAAAGAATGTAAAAATAAATAAAGAGAAAAGATAAGATTGAATAAAAGCTATGATTCCAAAGAAGATATTCAGGAGAAAAATAATAATAATAACAGTGAGAATAAAGAAAATTATAATGAATGAAGGAAGATTAAATTTAAACTTGAAAAGTAATTATAGTCATATACATGTTCCACCTAATCAAAATTTTCAAAAGGATATTTTAAGAACTCGCTGTATTTCATTTTAAAACCCAGGCCCTCCTGACCCATGTGGAGAGATGGCCCACGCCCAACTGTCTGATGCCCCAAGGAGTGCCATGCCATGCAGGGGTGTCCCCTGCATAGGGGAGCCCCATGCTTAAGGAGTGCACCCCGTAAGAGAGACGCTCCATGAGAAAAGAGAAAAGCACAGCCTGCCCAGGAATGGCACCACACACATGGAGAGCTGATGGAGTAAGATGACACAACAGGGAAGTGGACTTGGCCCAGTGGATAGGGCATCCATCTACCACATGGGAGTTCCATGGTTCAAACCCCGGGCCTCCTTGACCCATGTGGAGCTGGTCCATGCACAGTGCTGATGCGCGCAAGGAGTGCCCTCCCACACAGGGGTGTCCCCGTGTACAGGAGCCCCATGGGCATGGAGTGCGCCCCATAAGGAGAGCCGCACAATGCGACAGAAAGTGCAGCCTGCCCAGAAATGGCACTACACACACAGAGAGCTGACATAACAAGACTTTGCAACAAAAACAAACACAGATTCCTGTGCCTTTGACAACAACAGATGCGGACAAAGAAGAAGATGTAGCAAATAGACACAGAAAACAGACAACCAGGGTGATGGGGGGTTTGGGGAAATGGGAGAGATATAAATAAATACATCTTTTTTAAAAAAATGACACAACAAAAAGAGATACAGATTCCCCGTGCCGCTGACAAGAATATAAGCAGACACAGAAGAACACATAGCGAATGGACACAGAGAACAGACAAATAGGGGCAGGGGGACAGGAAAGGGAGAGATAAAAATGAAAAAAATAATTCTATATATAAAAAAACAAAACCCATCTAAGGGGGAGCAGATGGAATACAAGTTGTTGAGTGCCTGCTTCCCATGTTCAATCCCAGGTACATTCTGAAATAAATCAAAGATAAACAGCATGTTTGGCAGTAAAATATGGATTTTACATAATCACAGATATACACAAATATAAGTAAATCTTGTGTCAGTATGGCAATAGCAAATACACAATCATTAAGGAAAAAGTACCGAATTGTAGGGTCTTACCATATCATTACAAGGTTTAAATTCCAAGAAAAAAAAATAGCAAATTGCAATTGAAGTGCACCTATTTGCAAGCTTTTGCAAATTGACAGAATTACAACATGTAAGAGCCAAGTAAGAGCCAAACCCAAATCCCAATAGGAGATTCTGGGATGACTTTCTCAGCAAGGGATGGAATAGAAGAAAAATTATCAACAAGGATAAGAGACTACTTCAGTATCATGAATAATATATTTTACTTAATGCACACTTCTCCTTAAGTCATCTATATAAAACATGGCAAAGAGGAAAATACACTTCTGTTTCATGAACTTAAGGAACTGAAGGGCTGAGGCAGGAGAAGTAGGATATGTAGGAGGCAACCATGGTCATCCTGTCAGCAATGAAGCAGGCTCTAACAAGAGAGAGAGGAGGCAAAGTAGAAGGGGCCAGATGAACACAGGAAGTGAAGGATGGATGTGACATGGAAAGACAGAAGTCGAGAAAGGCCACAAAGCTTTGGCCTGAACACATATCAGGAGGGAAATGCTGACTATGGAAAAGGGAGAGACCAAGAAGGTGGAGTTTGGGGGAGGAGTCTAGAGTTTGGCTTTGGCACATTACACACAGAAGTGGGATGTCCTGGATACAACTCTGTGTAAATCTGGACTGTGTGGAAAATTGGGTTAGATAAATAGGGTTAGTACTCATGCCAGGACAGATGGAACGTAAGCCAAGATCACATGACCAGCAAGTGAATTGATTTCTGGAGAAGGAAAGAGGTCCGCATACAGAGTCCTGGAGGAAAAACAAAACTAAAGCTGAGGAATTTTTGGAAGAAAACACAAACCAGCAGAGGAGACAGACATGGAAAGACTAGAGAGTCCAGATGATAAAAGGAAAAAGGAGAATGTGCTGAAACAGAAATAAGTGAGGGGAACACTAGAAGAAGTTCAGAGGAACCAACTTTGCCAAACGCAGCTGATGCAGCAATTAGTGGGATGTGAAGGATCTTTTGGGGAGTAAGCTTTCCTTTTCTATCACCCAACAGAAAGGAAAACATGTGCGTATATGAAGGATACCTGTAACATCTCTAGGTCATAATACCCTAAACTTGAAGGGTCCAAATATCTACACCAAAAGGAACAAGAATTTTATAATAGTGATTCAATGTCAAAGGATTCAATGATAAAAAACAAACAGAACTATTGATCCACCAAACAAGAAGAATGAACCTCAGAACAGTTATTTTGAGCAAATGATGCAGGCACCAAAATGTAAATTCCAATTTATTTCATTTTTATGAATTTCTAGATGTAGCAAAATGAATGTATATGGATAGAAAATAAGAATGAAAGTGAAAATGTGAGGAGGTGGTTATTGATTGGTGTGTATAGGGATTATTTTCCCGATTATTGGAAATGATTCCTATCTTGATAGGGCAAGTGGCTACTGTAGGTGAAGGAGATGAAAGGTTTGAAAAATTTGATGTCACTCATTTAAGAGCAAATCATTTAACTACATTTAAATTTTACATTACTTTTAAATGAGCAAGAGAGAGAAGACTGCTCATTAGAGTACAATGGAGAAAAACACATTTTATTTTCAGTATCTTTCCCCCGCTGACCACTCACTGATGAGCAGCTGGGCTGTCAGTTGCTTGTGGGTTCCAGGCAGAATATTGGGGAGTTCTCTGGGGTTGTTGTGGATACAGGGTTACTGGGCAGAGTCCTGTGGTGGCATCAGTGCCCTGGAGGGCCTGTACTGCTCTGTGGGGCTTGTCTTTTGGATGATCCTAGGGAAGCTTTGAGAGGTGGTGATGGAGCGCAATGGCACTACTCCATACCTCACATTCCACAGCCTCCTGGGGGACTTGGGGGCATTTCAATCCTTCTCAGCCTTCTGGTGTGTCTCCTTCTGTGCAGACTTGAGCAGTCTGTTAGAAGCCGACTTTACATAAAACATGAAAAACATCTTGGGGACACACTAGCTACACTGATGGTCAAGAAATGTCAACTTCTTGATAAGATGAGTGCTGCTAACAGGAGGTATGCAGAAACTAAGTCATCTTTAGAGGAAGCTAGGCTACAGAAAGTGACTTTAAAAATGCCCAGCCTTATTGACACCTACAGAAAGGCTAAGGGAACAAGAGCAGAGTTGATGGAGGAATTAACTTCAGTAGTCCTAGAATTACAGGAAGAGAGATACGGATGTTCCAGACAAGAAGAAGAGATGATGAAGTTGCTGAAAACACTGAAGGCACAAGAAGAGGTCCTGAGGACCACCGCAGCACCAGGTGCTTTTCCACACTCAGTGTGTTTGGAATCCCTTCCCCTCCCTGATGGTCCCTCCTCCAGCAGTGAGCCTGGGTCAGTCTTAAAGCAGCACTGAGCTTCTGCTCCTCTCAGGCCTGTAGGGCCACCAGGCAGGAATGACCCTCTCCATTTCTTCATCAGAGAGTTTTTGAGGGCAGTGGAGCAACGGAACTTCCTGCATGGGCTGGAGTTTCTCTATTCACCTCCTGGAATCACAAGTGATTTCCTCCATTGTCAATTCCTCCTTCAATCACACAATTTCAACTTGAGGAACAGCCCAGAAATATGGAACTTTCGCTTTACAGAAACTCAACATGTAAGAAAATACTATTACTGACAAGATTGTTCATATACTTGAGACTTATGTATGGGTTCATATATGTTCTTTATTAATCTGTTCATATATTTATGTTACAATTTTTGTGTTGATCTTAAAGTATAAACTTTCTTTTATTGTTATTATCTGTATAATATGTATTACATATGTAATGTAAGTTGAACATATGTGCAGTTCAGTCATGAGTTTTTTTTAAGAAAAAAGCATAACTTACAAGAGTTTATTGCCAAGGAACCCAAGTTATAAGTAAAAGTAAAATTTACTAAAAATTTTAATTGATGTAAAATAAAAATAAAATGAGATTTTCATTTTTCTTGGGAAGAAGGTAAACAGTATACTTAAAAATAATTTTACAAAATTCAATGGTCTATTTGAAAAGAATAAAGAATAAAAATTTAAAAGTTATATCTTTACATGGAACAGTTTTTTTCCCATGCAAGAGTGCTGCAGTATGGGTTCTGTATCAGGAAGAAATCCCTCTTGAACAAGATCAGAAAATCTACACTCCCCATCCCACACCCATCTCTCACTCCTGCTTTCCATCAATGACACACCCCCATGGAAAGCTGAGGGAGCAGCAAGGAGCTCCTTTCCCTGGGAAACAGCTGACATCACTAAGAGAATAATTCTAGTCATATATAATGATGCTAGTCATGAAGACCTGAAGAGAGCTCAGGAATTGGCCTGATCCATTGCACATATTCATGGTGTAGGAAGCAAGGGCTGTGCTTGCCCTTGGCTCATAAAAGTTCATGCCAACCACAGTATTACCTGGGATACTCTCTCTGCCTGGGATTGGGCTTCTATTTCTGGAGATCTGACTTCAGGACCATGTGACCTCACTATTGGGGTAACCTGCCAAATCCTCATGCTTCTGAAAGTCATTCTGAGAATTTTTACCCTATTTCACATTGAATACCTTCTTATTCAACCCCAGTCTCCAAGCCAGGGGTCCAAAATACTTAAGCTAGAATTTCTCAGCCCATCCAATCAGAATGGATTCCTAGGGCCTGCCTGGAATTTAGCCTGAGAGGATTAAGGGAAGCCTGAGAAGAAATTCAAAGCTAGACTTTTGTTAGTATTAAGTCATTCATCCCTCATGAAGAGGTTTTAAGGTTGTAAATGTTATTCCAGGTTCACCACTTTTTAATGAAAGGGTCAATCCTCAGTGTCTCCTGAGAAGTAATAGCTCAGTGGGATAGGGAAGCCCGTGTTCACCATGGAGACAGAGTGCCAGGAGAAACAGCGCTGACACTTGTACCCTTAGTTTGCACACTTATCTTTTCCTCAAGTTCCACCCTCTTGTTAGTACTTGTAATAATGTGCATTTCTTGTATTTCTACTATTAACAATAGTCACCATCCACTAGATGGTTCATTGTGCTATACACGTTTTATCCTGTAGCTTTCCTTCTATTACCATACATGACCCTAAACTTCCCCTTTAAGCACATTTACTCACATAATTGACTGCTGTCAATTAAGTTGTACTCACAATAATATGCTACATCACCTCTACCCATTTCCAAACACTTGTAATTAACATAATGAAAAACTCTTCACAAAGTAAGTGTCAGCTCCCCATTTTTACACTGTTTCCATCTCTGGGTAACCTATATTATAGATTATAACCCTATGAGTTAGCTTTATAATTAGTGGATATTAGTGAAATCATAATATATTTGTCTTTCTGTGCATGGATTATTTCAAAAAGTCCATAATGTGACATGAATAAGGTCTTCCTTCTTTCTTACATCCAAGTTGATTTCCTTTGTATGTATATATCACATTTCACTCATCCATTCATTGGTGGATGGACACTTAGGAGTATCGGTGAGCAAAGGTCTAGTCACGTTCCATCTTTCAGTTCCCCTGATATGAACCTAGTAGCGTGGTTGCCAGATCATATACCAATTCCATGCTGAGCTTCCTAGGAAATGCTAAACTGTCTTCCACAGTGGCTACCCCATTTTCCATTGCCACCAGCAGTGAATGACTGTTCCTCCTTCTCCACATCCTTTCCCACAATTGCAGTTTTCTGGTTGTTGTTTTTTATAGTGGCCATTCAAGTAGGTGTGTTATAATATCTCATTGTGGTTTGACTTGCATTTCCCTAATAGCTATTTGTGGAAAGCATATTTTCATGTGCTTTTATGCCATTTGTGCTTGCTCTTTGGAAAAATGTCTTAAGTCTTTTGCCCATTTTGCCATTTTGTTTGTGTTTTCTTTCTTGAATTGTGGTTTTGCTTTATATATTTTGGAGAGTAAGCCCTTATGAGGTATATGGTTTCCAAGTATTTTCTTCCATTGTGTAGGCTGCTTTCTTGACCAATCTTTTCAAGCACAAATGATATGATTGTGAGGAGTTTCCATTTATTTATTTTTCTTCCATTGTAAGTGCTTCCATTGTAAATAAGAAACGTTTGCTCTGCCCAAGGTCTAAAGATACTTCCTGACATTGCCTTCTGTGAGTTGAATGGTCCTGGCACTTTTCTTTAGGTCTTTGATCATTTTCAGTTAATTTTTTGTTTAAGGTATGAGGTAGGGGTAAGGTCTGAAAGGGCGAAAAGGAGCTAGCTTAAAGGGAGAAAGCATTTGGATGTCACAAATCTGATAGAGTTTACTATCCATGATTTGTAAGTAGATTCTACAACTCAACACTAAAGCAACAAATGACCCAATAGGCAAAAGACTTAATTAAACAAATCATCAAAGTTCACACACACACGCACAGTACTGATAGTAGGGAAGCAGTGTGTATATGGGTGATTATATTGGGAAAATCATGCATGATTTTTCAGTAAACCTTAAAGTTCTCTAAGTAAAATGATGTATCATCTTGGAAATGCATAACAGATTATGTTAACGTTAGATTTGATAAGGCGATGAAAATGTTGTCTTTTCATATATAGCTACTAAAAGAATATAAAAATAATGTATATCTTCTAAAAAACAGACGTGCAAAGCCAAGAGAGTCCAGATGATAAAAAGAAAAAGGAGAATGTGATGAATCAGGAATAAGGGATGGGAGCACTTCAAGAAGTCCAGAGGAACCATCTGTGCCAAAAGCAGCTGATGAAGCAATTAGTGGGATGTGAAGGATCTTTTGGGATTGAGCTTTCCTTTCTATCACTCAGAGGAAAGGAAAACATGTCCTTATATAATGGATACTCATAATATCTTTAGCTCATAACACAAACTTGAAGGACCCAGTCATCCACCAAGAGGAACATAAATAAATATTTTGTAATACAGTCATTCAATTTCAAAGGAGTAAATGATAAAAAATGAGGGAACTGCCGATACACCAAACAACAAGAATGAATCTCAAAACAATATTGTGAGCAAAGGATGCAGGCACCAAAATGTTAATTCCGATTTATTTCATTATTATGAATTTCAAGATGTGACAAAATGAATGTATGAGTAAAGAAAATGAGAAGGAGGGAAAATATGTTGGGAGGTGGTTATTGATTGAAGCGAATAGGGATTATTTTTCCAGATTATTGGAAATGATTCATATCTTGATAGGGTAATTAGATACTGTAGAGGAAGGTGATAAAAGGTTAGAAATATTTGACATCACTCAGTTAAGATCAATATATTTAACTGTATTTAAATTTTACATCAATTTTAATCAAACAGAGGAAGAGAGAAGACTGCTCATAAGAACCAAGAGTGCCTACAACTAGAAGCAGGAGAATTGCATCCATCATCCATGTGCAATCTAAGCCCCTCCTGATCAAGAGGTGGAATGGACATCACCATCCCGTGGACCACAGAGTGGAGGAATAAAATATGGTTTAGAGTGGACTTACTGATATTCTACTATGAAACTATTGTAACTAGTAACATAAGAAATTGTATCATTGACATGGAGAAAGTGGCCACAGTAGTTTCTGAGGACAGGCAGAGGGAAAAAGAGACATGATGAGGGGGCATTTTTGGGACTTGGAGTTGTCCTAAATGATATTGCAGGGCCAGACGCTGGGACATTTTGTATCCTTCCATAACCCACTAAATGTACTGGGGGAGAGTGTGAACAACATGATAAACTATTTATTATCCATGTGGTGCAGCAGTGCTCCAAAATGTGTTCGCTGAGTGCCATGAGTGTGCCACAATGATGGGAAGGTTGTCGGTGTGGGAGGAGTGGGGTGGGGGAATGGGGGTATACAGGAACCTCTTATGTTTTTTATAATATAACCTTTTCTGTGATGTATGTATCTTCAAAACATAGAATTTACAAAAATGGGAATTGGGATATATGGGAACCTCTTATGTTTTTTTAAATGTACTATTCTATGTGATTCCTAGTTTATCCAATTGTAAAGAGTCAATCCTGCCCTAGGGAAAGGGACTCTTTCTGAAGAGATAAGGAACCCAACAAGAAAGTTTAGATCAGTAAAAAGTTTCAGACTTGAAGATACAAGGTCTCCAGTTTGAATCTTGGCTCCTCTTGGAGAGGTGACCCACTGGGATATTAAACATCTAGCTGATACTTTAAGACAGGGAAAACATAGGCATTATCCTTGTATTAGCTTCCCTTGGGTCTCTTATTTTTCATTGAAAAAATGGTTATTTTTTGTTATATAATTTAACTTAGTTTACTCACTAAAACCCGCCACAAAATCTGCTGTGAGAAGGCTACAAGGTAATTTATTACCACCGGCAGCCTGACAAGCTCCACATGGGCTTAAGAGGGAAGTCTGTTTTTTCTTAGTGTTTGGTTGACTTCTTGCTTGTGGGTTTGTCTGTTGTTTTTCTTTTCTTGTCCTTCCTTCCTCTTCATCCCCCGCCCCCCCCCCCTTTTTAAATTAGGTGCTGCCGGCTTGTTTCTTGTTTGCTGTGTTTCCTCTTCCTCCATTTCCTCTTTTCTGTGTGTACTGATTTTGGCTACCAACGCTATGTCTTTTCCTTCCTACATCTTTCTATCTTCTGCCTTCTGTTGTTGGTCTTACATTCCACCTCAGTTTGTTTAGCCCCCAACTTTTCTGGCTTTTTATTTCTAACACTTCTGATTTTTATCTTTTATTAACACTTTCTGTTTTTGTTTTTTTTTAAATTTTACCTTTTCTTACAATTTTATTTTCCACTTGTTCTATAGTGAGTTTTTTTTTTTATTTCTCTCCCCTTCCCCCCCCCACCCCAGTTGTCTGATCTCTGTGTCTATTTGGGGCATCATCTTCTTTGTTCACTTCTGTTGTTGTCAGCAGTATGGGAATCTGTGGTTCTTTTTGTTGTGTCATCTTCTTGGGTCAGCTCTCCGTGTGGGCAGCACCATTCTTAGGCAGGCTGCACTTTCTTTCACCCTGAGTGGCTCTCCATATGGGGTGCACTCCTTGCATGGGGGGCTCCCCTATGCAGGGGACACCCCCGCGTGGCAGGGCACTCCTTGCGTGCATCAGCACTGCACATGGGCCAGCTCCACATGGGTCAAGGAGGCCTGGGGTTTGAACTGCAGACCTCCCATATTGTAGACAGATGCTCTAACCACTGGGCCAAGTCTGCTTCCCAACACTTTCTGTTTTTTCCATTATTTTCTGTTTCCCTCTATCCTCATTATGCTGGCCTTTTAATTTTTTAATTCATACTGTATTTTTCTCCATATTAAGATTCCCATTTCATTATAGGTGCTCCAGTTTTTAATTCCTATGCCTCTACACTGCTTACACAAGTTTAATATTCATCCTCCTAGGTCCTATATGGTTCTTCTGCTAACCTTTACTGTTAATATTACTGCTAAACTTTTTCTTTTCTTATATCTTTTACTTTCCATGGCCCTAATCTGTTTCCTTCAAAGGACCTTGGAAAACTTCAAGGAAATATAATAAGAAGAACAAAGTGTTAAAGAGAAAACTTAGCACACACACACATAAAACAGCAACTAAATAATACTAGAGACTACACAGAGAAGCTAATCAACTGAACAAACCCATCAAGATAAAATAATGAACAGACAACAACAAAAAATTACAGACCATACCAATAATTACAAAGACATGGCCCAGTCCAATAAACAAATTAAAAACCAGGAAGAGGAGCAGAACATCAAACTGGAGCAGAGGAGCAGAACTCAAAGCTGTCCACACTAATATCATGGACCAACTCAGTGAAGTGAAGGAAGAGATTAAAGATATTAAGAAAACACTTGGAGAGCATACTGAAGAAATTGTAAACACACACAAAAGATAACAGATATGATGGTGATGAATGGCCCAATCCAAGATATCAAAAATACACTCTCAGCAAATAACAGGAGATTTGAATAGGCAGAGGAAAGAATTAGTGATGTGGAAGATGGTAAATTTAAAATCAAACAGCTAGTATAATTGAGAGATAAGAAGACAGAAAAAGTGCAGCAGAGTTTTAGGGTTTAAAATGACAACGCAAAATGTGCAAACATATGCATTATAGGCATCCCAGAAGAAGAAGAGAAGGGAAAGGGGACAGAAGTGGTGTCGTAATAAATAATGGCTGAAAACTTCCCAAACCTATTTTTTTTAAAATTATTTATTTATTTATTTTTTTAATTACATTATGAAAAATATGAGGTCCCATTCAACCCCACCGCCCCCACCCCCCACTCCCCCCACTCTCTCCCATCATCATGACACATCCATTGCACCTGGTAAGTTCATCTCTGAGCATCACTGCACCCCATAGTCAATGGTCCACATCATAGCCCAGACTCTCTCACGTTCCATCCAGTGGGCCCTGGGGGATCTACAGTGTCCCGTAATTGTCCGTGAAGCACTATCCAGGACAACTCCACGTCCCGAAAACGCCTCCACATCTCATCTCTTCCTCCCGTTCCCCACACCCAGCAGCCACCATGGCTACCGTTCCCACACCCATTCCACATTTTCTCTGTGGACATTGGATTGGTTGTGTCCATTGCATATCTATGTCAAGTGAGGGCTTAGATTCCATATGGGTACTGGATGGACTCCTCCCGCTTCCAGTTGTAGACACTCTAGGCTCCATGTTGTGGTGGTTGACCTTCTTCAACTCCATGTTAGCTGAGTGGAGTAAGTCCAATAAATCAAAGTGTAGGAGCTGAAGTCTGTTGAGGCTCTGGGCCTGGGTGTCATATTATCAGTCCAGAGATTCGAATCCCCTACATATATCTTAAACCCAGCACCGACTACAATTCCAATAAAGTAGCATGCAAGTCTTGTGGAAAGAGATCCCCTCTAAGTCCAATTCCATCACGCAGAAACACCAGCTCCAAAGAAGGGCTATCTGTCATGGCAGTGAACCCCTTCTGCCATGACCATAGAACCCGTGGGTCTCTTTATCCCTCAAAAGAACCAATACCTGGGGTTGTATCTACCTTATCTGTCTCTTAGACTCTGTTCAGTTGTACATAGGGGTATTCCTTCTGACAACCTCCAGACTCTTTTTTAGAGACTCACAGCCTTATAATCTCATTTCTCCTTTCCATTTCCCCCTTACATTAGGTCAAACAGCTTCCCGAAGTCATGTCATTATATGTAGACAGGTATATTCTGCTGTTCCGCATTGAATCTTTAATTCAAGGTCATTTTCTAGTTGCTTCTTCAGCTGGTATGTGGTAGTGATCCCTCGGTGCCAGGGAGGCTCATCCCCGGGTGTCATGTCCCACGCTGGGGGGAATGCATCGCATCTACACGCTGAGTTTGGCTGTGAGAGTGGCCACATTTGAGTAACATGCAGGCTGTCAGGAGGAAACCCCCAGGCACAATGCTACTCTAGGCCTTGTTCTTATTGCAGGTGTATAGGCTCAAAAGTGTAACCATTAGTATCACGAGCCCACTGTTGGGCCCTCCTTCCTTCCTGGTTCTTGCCGTTGCACCTGAAGGATTGCCGCTGCTCTCCCAGGGCCCACAACAGTGACCCCCCGGCCAGGAGCCCAGTACCCCCCCAGCTGTTGTTTTTGTTTCCACTCTGAGTATATATAGACATTACCATATACCCTGGGCATATGCCCTGTATAACTACCTGTCAACCATATATATCCTGTCAATAACATCCCATATCAGTATTCCTCCGCTGCCATTGTTGAACCACTCTGTGATCCAAAACTTCCCGTAAAGTGAATCCCAACATAATGTCAGCTTCAGAAGAGTCTTAGATCACAGAAATTCATATATACAATATACAGTATTTCCCCAGATCCACCATAAAACCTTTTCCCTTGCACAGCAATAATCTTTTAACTTATTCATATCATATTTCCTGAAACTGATGTACAGATTCCAACACTATAGTTTTCAAACAAGGTGACATTTGTGCTTACTATGTGGTCCATATTTTAGGCTGTACAGTTTTCTAAATTTTTTAGTTATCCTATGTTTTGTCTTATGGTTTTCATTATTAGTCTGTCGTCCCCTATATGTTTTTGGTGTAATATTAGCTGTTTTATATTCATCCTCGTGTACTCTCACATACCTCCTCTTTTGCCCCCTTATTTACCTTTGTTCCATCCATTCCACATCCATTTTCCCCTCCCCTTAGTGCCCACAATGCCTGTCAATCTAATACCCTGGGAGCCGTCCTTTCTCACGAGAGATAGAGTTCTCTGTATTCAACGGCATTAGTCTTCCCCAGGATATGGGTCCACCCCACCCAATGGTAGAACCCACCTTGGCAAAATGAGCCTTCAGCTATTCCCTCCGGAGTCCGTCACACATCAGACCATACACCCTGAGCGTCCTAACCAGGTAACCCTCCTACTTATACTTTGATACGTTTTACTCAACATTTAGTTCTCAACGAACTTCTGACACTCTCCCATATTCGTATGTTGCCCCTCCCTCCCACCTATTTCTTGGACAATATTACCCCTCTTCCCATCCCCAGCCCCCCTCAAACCCAGAAAACCCACCCGAAGGTAACCCCTTGCCCCCATTTTGTCCCTTCTTTGTGCTCATACTTACTGCCAGCTCATCACAGATTCCACCCCTGCAGACATTAACTCACATCCTTCCTCCACCCCCCGATTTCCTGTAAGCCACTTTTGCAGACTCTAGCTCTCTGAGGCAGTTAACTTATTTCATATCATTGAGGTCATATAGTATTTGTCCTTCAATGCCTGAGTTGCTTCACTCAACATAAGATTCTCAAGGTTCATCCATGTTATCACGTGCGATTGTAGTGTATTGGTTCTTACAGCTGAGTAGTATTCCATTGTGTGTATATACCACATTTTATTGATCCACTCATCTGTTGATGGACATTTGGATTGATTCCAACTTTTGGCGATAGTGAACAATGCTGCTATGAACATTGGTGTACATATATCGGTTTGTGTCCTTGTTTTCAGATCTGATGGGTATATACCCAGCAGTGGTATTGCTGGGTCATATGGCAAATCTATGGATAATTTTTTGAGAAATCGCAAAACTGTCCTCCAGAATGGTTGGATCCTTCTGCATTCCCACCAGCAATGGATGAGTGTTCCCCTTTCTTCACATCCTCTCCAGCATTTGTATTCTACTGTTTTTTTCATGGCTGCCAATCTTATGGGAGTAAGATGGTATCTCATTGAAGTTTTGATTTGCATTTCCCTGATTGCTAGAGATTTGGAGCATTTTTTCATGTGCTTTTTAGCCATTTGTATTTCTTCTTTGGAGAAGTGTCTGTTTAAGTCTTTTTCCCATTTTTTAAATGGGTTGTTTATCTTTTTGTTTTCAAGATATATGAGTTCTTTATATATGCAAGTTATAAGTCTCTTATCAGATATATGGTTGCCAAATATTTTCTCCCATTGTGTGGGTTCCCTTTTTACTTTCTTGACAAACTCCTTTGAGGTGCAGAAGGCTTTAATTCTGAGGTAGTCCCATTTATCTATTTGTTCTTTTGCTGCTCGTGCTTTTGGTTTGATATTCATGAAGCCATTTCCTATTACAAGGTCCTGTAGATGTTTGCCTACACTGCTTTCTAAGGTCTTTATGGTCTTGGCTCTTATATTTAGGTCTTTGATCCATCTTGAGTTGATCTTTGTATAAGGTGTGAGATGGTAATCCTCTTTCATTCTTCTACACATGGCTATCCAGTTCTCCAGGCACCATTTGTTGAATAGGCCATTCTTTCCCAGTTGAGAGGGTTTGGTGGCTTTATCGAATATTATATGGCTATATACATGAGGTTCTATATCTGAACTTTCAATTCGATTCCATTGGTCTGTGGTCTCCTTATGCCAGTACCATGCTGTTTTCACTACTGTAGCTTTGTAGTATGTTTTGAAGTCAGGAAGTGTGATTCCTCCTATTTCGTTTTTCTTTTTCAATATGTCTTTGGCTATTCGGGACCTCTTTCTATTCCAAATAAATTTCATAGTTAGTTTTTCTAGTTCCTTAAAGAAGGCTGCGTTGATTTTTATTGGGATTGAATTGAATGTGTAGATCAGTTTTGGTAGGATAGACATCTTAATAATATTCAGTCTTCCTATCCATGAACAGGGAATATTCTTCCATTTATTTAGGTCTTCTTTGATTTCCTTGAACAATCTTGTATAGTTCTTGATGTATAAGTTTTTTACCTCTTTAGTTAAATTTATTCCTAAGTATTTGATTTTTTTATTTACTATTGTGAATGGTATTTGTTTCTTGATTTCCTCCTGATCTTGCTCATTATTGGTGTATAGAAATGCTACTGATTTTTGCGCATTGATCTTATAACCTGCGACTTTACTAAACTCATTTATGAGTTCTAGGAGCTTTGTTGTAGATCTCTCAGGGTTTTCTATATATAGGATCATGTCATCTGCAAATAATGAAATTTTGACTTCTTCCCTTCCAATTTGAATGCCTTTTATATCTGGTTCTTGTCTCAGTGCTCGAGCAAGTACTTCCAAGACAATGTTAAATAGGAGCGGAGACAATGGGCATCCTTGTCTTGTTCCTGAGTTTAGAGGGAAGGATTTCAGGATTTCGCCATTATAAACAATGTTGGCTTTCGGTTTTTCATATATACTCTTTATCATGTTCAAAAAGTTTCCTTGTATTCCGATCTTTTGGAGTGTTTTTATCAGGAAGGGGTGCTGTATTTTGTCAAATGCCTTTTCTGCATCTATAGATATAATCATGTGGTTTTTTTCTCTCAATCTGTTTATATGGTGTATTACATTGATTGATTTTCTTATGTTGAACCATCCTTGCATACCTGGAATAAATCCCACTTGGTCATGGTGTATAATTTGTTTAATGTGTTGTTGAATATGATTAGCAAGTATTTTGTTAAGTATTTTTGCGTCTAGGTTCATTAGAGAAATTGGTCTGTAATTTTCCTTTCTTGTGGTGTCTTTGGCTTTGGTACTAGGGTAATGTTGGCATCATAGAAGGAATTAGGAAGTGTTCCTTCTGTTTCGATTTTTTGGAATAGTTTCAACAGGATTGGTGTTAGTTCTTTCCGGAATGTTTTGTAGAATTCACCTGTGAAGCCATCTGGCCCTGGGCTCTTCTTAGTTGGGAGATTTTTAATGACTTATTCTATCTCTTTGCTTGTGATTGGTTTGTTAAGATCATCAATTTCTTCTTTCGTCAATATGGGCTGCTTATGTGTTTCTAGGAATTTGTCCATTTCCTCTAGATTGTTATTTTTGTTGGAATATAGTTTTTCAAAGTATCCTCTTATGATAGTCTTTATTTCTGTGGGGTCAGTGGTGATATCACCTTTCTCATTTCTTATTTTGTGTATTTGCATCTTTTCTCTTTTTTTCTTTGTTAGTCTCGCTAAAGGTTTGTCAATTTTGTTGATCTTCTCAGAAAACCAGCTCTTGGTCTTCTTTATCTGTTCAAGTGCTTTCTTATTTTCTATTTCATTTAGTTCTGCTCTTATCTTTGTTATTTCCTTC
Source organism: Dasypus novemcinctus (assembly GCF_030445035.2). Taxonomy (NCBI): domain Eukaryota; kingdom Metazoa; phylum Chordata; class Mammalia; order Cingulata; family Dasypodidae; genus Dasypus; species Dasypus novemcinctus. Next base: position 8,018,145 of record NC_080693.1, on the reverse strand, counting down.
CTTCTTCTTCCTGTTGGGTTACTTTGTTGTTGTTTTTCTAATTCCGTCAAAAGTGCAGTTAGTTCTCCAATTTTTGCTCTTTCTTCTTTTTTGATATATGAATTTATGGCTATAAATTTCCCTCTCAGTACCGCTTTTGCTGCATCCCATAAATTTTGGTATGTTGTGTTATCATTATCATTTGTTTCAAGGTAGTCATTGATTTCTTTTGAGATTTCCTCTTTGACCCACTGTTTGTCTAAGAGTGTGCTGTTTAATTTCCAAATTGTCATGTGGAGTCTGGGTCTCTGTCCCTTGCAAATTTCCAGCTTCACTCCACTGTGGTCAGAGATATTGTTTTGTATGATTTCGATCTTTCTGAATTCATTAAGCCTTTCTTTGTGGCCTAGCATATGGTCAATCTTGGAGAATGTTCCATGTGCGCTTGAGAAAAATGTATATCCTGCTGTGTTTGGGTGTAATGATCTATATATGTCTATTAGATCCAGCTCTTCTAATATACTGTTCAAATGTTTTGTTTCTTTAGTGATTCTCTTTTGAGATGTTCTGTCCAGAGTTGATAGTGGTGTATTAAAATCCCCCACTATAATTGTAGATGCATCTATTCTTTCACTTAGTTTTTCCAGCGTTTGCCTCACATATTTAGAGGCGCCCTTGTTAGGAGCATAAATATTTATGATTGTTCGATCTTCTTGACAGATTGTCCCTTTCACTAAAATATAGTATCCTTCTTTGTCTCTCACAATTGTTTCGCATTTAAAGTCTATTTTGTCTGATATTAATATAGCTACTCCTGCCTTTTTTTTGGTTGTTGTTTGCTTGTATGATTGTTTTCCAGCCATTCACTTTCAACCTCCATGAGTCTCTGGGTCTAAGATGTGTCTCTTGTAGACAGCATATAGATGGGTTGTATTTCCTTATCCAGTGTCCCAGTCTGAATCTTTTGATAGGTGAGTTTAGTCCGTTGACATTCAGTGTTATTACGTTTAGAGAGTTATTTATGGTAGCCATATTTTGGTTGGATTTGTGTTTGTTATATTTTGTTTGTATTATTTTATTTTCCCCTTCTATTTTTGCCTTTCTTGTTGCTTTTACACTCTCCTCCATCTCTGACTGTCCTGTTTTTTCCTTTCTTCCTGCAGAACTCCCTTAAGAATTTCTTGAAGGGGAGGTTTCTTGTTGATATACTCTTTCAGTTTCTGTTTATCTGTGAATATTTTGAACTCTCCATCATTTTTGAATGCTAGTTTAGCTGGATAGAGTATTCTTGGTTGGAAATTTTTTTCCTTTAGTACCTTGACTATATCATACCACTGCCTTCTTGCCTCCATCGTTTCAGATGAGAAATCAGCACTTAATCTTATGGAGTTTCCCTTGTATGTGATGGTTTTCTTTTCTCTTGCTGCTTTTAGAATTTTTTCTTTGTCTTGAGCATTGGATAATTTGACAAGTATATGTCTTGGGGTGGGCCTGTTGGGGTTTATGACCAGTGGAGTGCACTGTGCTTCTTGGATATGTACATCTGTCTCTTTCAGTAGATTTGGGAAGTTTTCATTCATTATTTCCTGCAACACTCCTTCTGACACCTTTCCCTTCTCTTCTCCTTCTGGAATGCCTATAATACGTATGTTTGAGCGTTTTGCGTTATCATTCAGCTCCCTAAGTCCTATCTGGATTTTTTCTACCTTTTTATTGACCATTTCTACTATCTGTTTGATTTCCAATGCACTGTCTTCCACATCACTAATTCTCTGCTCTGCCTCTTCTAGTCTGCTGATATTTGCTGCAAGTGTATTTTTGATTTCTTGAATTGTGGTGTTCATTTCCATCATATCTGTTATTTTTTTGCGCATGTCTGCAATTTCCCCTCCCAGTGTTGTCTTCATGCTGTTAACCTCTTTCATTACTTCATCAAATTTGTCGGTGATAAATGATCTGAGATCTTTCATTGCTTGTGCGAAGTCCTGCCCCCCTTCCTGATTGGATTCAGCCATGTTTTCCTGATTACTGGTTTGGTTTGTAGATTTTTGTTGCTGTCTTGTCAACATTTTTTCTTGACGGGTTTAATCAGTTCCTTAGCTTCTTTGTCTAGTCTTGGAGATTAATTAGCTGTTGTTTTTGCGTAAGTGTTATATCTTCTCTTTGTCACTTTGTTCTTCTTATTCCAATTTCTTATTGCTAGTTAAGCTCACTTTAAAGGAAAGTATTAGTGCTGGGGAAAGGCAATTGTGTAAGGGAGGAAAAAGTGTGAAGTAGTATTGGTGATATATGTTAACAAAGCAACAATATGAGTTCTGGGAGGATGGAGGTTAGATCATGTAAATTGTGTAGAGTTATAGTAGTAGGAAAGTACCTATAATGAGGTAGACGACTGAATATGGGAGGAATGTGGTACGTACTAAGAGGCTATTGTTTCCGTGAGAGAGGGAAAGAGAAAAGAAAGGTAATAGTTTCAGGGACGAATACCAGATGGAAAACTAAACAAAGGTATTAGAAAGTAAGAGTTAGATACTTTGTGGATCAAAGAAAGGGAGATGGAATATAGGAGAGATAGCAGATGGTGGAGGATATCAAGTTGTAGGGGAAAGCGGATAGTGTAGATAGGCTAAATCTATTCACAGAAAAATGAGGCAGTGGAGGGTGAGGAGACCCAGCAAATGTGAGGTATTTCCTGTAGGACCTATTGTATTGTTAAGATAAAATAGTATAAGAAGAATATTGGGGACAGGAAAGAAAGGATTAAAAAAAAAACAACAACAACAAAAATAAAATAAAATAGAAAATAAAAAAAACAAAAAAAAACAAAAGAAAACAAAAAACAAAGAACAGAAACCCCGCCGCCAGGCTCGGCTGGGCTCCAGTCCCCTGCCCTCTGTGGCTCGGCTGGGCTTGCCTGGGCTTGGCTAGGCTCGGCCGGGCTCGGGTCCCCCGCCCGTCGCGGCTCGGCTGGGCTCGGCTTTCTCGCCCGCCGCCCGCCACGGCGCAGCGCGACTCGGCTCTCCCGCCCGGCGCGGCGCGGCTGGTCTCGGCCGAGCTCGTCTGGGCTCGGCTCCCTCTCCCGCCGCGGCTCGGCTGGGCTCAGCTGGGCCCAGCTGGGCTCAGCTTCCCTGCCCGTCACCCTCCGCGGCGCAGCGTGACTCGGCTCTCCTGCTCGCCGCCCTCCGTGGCGCGGCTGGGCTCGACTGAGCTCGGCTGGGCTCGGCCCCCTTGCCCTCCGCGGCTCAGCTGGGCTCGGCCCGGCTCAGCTTCCCCGCCCGCCGCCCGCCGTCCGCCGCGGCGCGGCCTGGCTTGGCTGGGCTCGGCTCCCTTGCCCGCCGCCCGCCGCGGCACAGCGCGGCTCGGCTCTCCCACCCGCCGCCCACCGCGGCACAGCTAGGCTGGGCTCGGCTCTCTTACCCGCCGCCCACCGCGGCGCAGTGCGGCTCGGGTCTCCCGCCCGCCGCCCACCGCGGCGTGGCTCGGATCCCCCGCCCGCTGCCCACCGCAGCCCAGCTAGCCTACCCTGGCCACCGCCCGCCGGGGCTCGGCACGGTGCTAGCTGCCTTGGCTCTGCCTACCCAAGGAGGGAATCCTCCACATGTAGCTGGGATCTCCGTGTATATTTCACGGATGGATCCTCTCTGTTACCTTCCCTCCAAATCGATGTCTAAACACCTTGGGACCAGGGAAAATCCCGAAACAGCCCGGTCCCAAGGAGTCTCCAACGCCTCCCAGCCAATTCCCTCCAGGAGCTAGTAACCGGGAAGTTCACTCAGCCGCCATCTTGCCTTGTCCACACGTTTTGTCTTATGACCATTTGCTGGTTATCTGTGCCGCGTCTGAAAATTTTCAAGTTCTGGCAACTTCCTAAACCCAGATCTCAACAAAAAAAGAGAAACCCTTACAGCAGTTCCTTCCTAACTACCCATTTGACTTGCTAATACCCTGTTAGCTGTTGCCTTTTGAGAGAGCCCAAACCTATTGAGGGAGTTGTATGTATATGTCCAGGAAGCACAGTGCACCCCAAACATTATAAACCCTAACAGGGCTACTTCAAGACATACACTTGTCAAAATATCCAATGCTCAAGACAAAGAGAAAATACTGAAGGCAGCAAGAGAAAAGAGAATGATCACAGACAAGGGAAACTCAATAAGATCAAGTGCTGATTTCTCATCTGAAACTATGGAGGCAAAAAGGCAGTACTATGACATAGTCAAGGGACAAACAGAAAAAAATTTCCACCCAAGAATACTCTATCCAAAAAAACTGGCATTCAAATATGATGGAGATTTCAAAATATTCACAGATAAACAGAAACTAAGAGAGGACGCTATAAGCAACCTGCCCTTCAAGAAATACTAAAGGGGGAAGCAGATATGGCTCAAGCAATTGGGCTTCCATCTACTATATAGGACATCCAGAGTTTGATGCCCAGGTCCTCCTGGTGAAGGCATGCTGGCCTGTGTGACAGGGTGGCCCATGCAGAGTTTGGGCCCATGTTGAGTGCAGGCCCACATGGAGTCCTGGACTGCATGGAGTGCTGGCCTGCACAGAGTACTACCCTGCACAGAAGTGCTGCCCCACACAGGAATGTGGCACAGCACAGGAGTGCTAGTCCACGCACAGAGCTGGTGCACCAAGATGATGCAACAAAACAAGAGACAGGGGAGACATAATAAGAGATGAAGCAATCAGAGACCTGAGGTGGGTGCAAGAGAATGATTTCCAGTATCCCACTCTGGAAGGTCCCAGGACCAATTTCCAGAGTGACCTAATGAGAATACAAACAAATACAGAAGAACACACAGTGAATGGACACTGAGAGCAGAGCTCAGTCACTGGACCCCATTGGCTTCCCAGAGTTGTTTTTTTTCATTTGTTTGCTTTTTTTGTTTTGTTTTGTTTTTTCAGGAGTCAATGGGAACTGAATCCAGGGCCTCCCCTGTGGATGTGGGAACTAAACCACTTAAGCCACATCCACTCCCTCAGTTAAGTCTTTGATTTTAACTCTTTCTTATTTTTTAATATACTCATTTAGGTGTTCTCATTTTCATTTGTCTCAATATATTTATTGATTTTCCTTGCAATTGCTCCTTTAACACACGGATTATTTAGGAGAATGATATTTAGTCTCCACATGTTTGGGAATTTACCTCATTCCTGTCTATCTTTGATTTCTAGTTTCATTCCATTATGATATGGGAAGTTGGGAAGTTGCTTTGTATAATTTCAATATATTTATACTTATTTAGAGCTGCATTGGGCCCTAACATGTGATCTACACTGGAAAGTATTCCATGGGCCCTTGAGAAGGATGTATAAACCACTGAGCTTGGATGCAACATTCTGTATATGTCTATTAGTCCTAACTTGATAATCGTATTGTTGAAGTTTTATGTTGCCTTGTTGATCTTCTGTCTAGTTGTTCTATCTAATGATGTGAGTGGTGTGTTGAAGTCGACAATGATTATTGTAAAGATACCTCTTTCTCCCTTCAGGTTGCCAGAGTTTCTCTCATGTATTTTGGGACACCCTGGTTAGGTGCATAGATATTTATGAAGGCATGTCTTTTAGTAATATTTAATGGACTTCTGTATCTCTTATAACTCCTTTGCATTTAAAGTCTGTTTTGTCTGATATTAGTATAGCCAACCCTGCTCTTTTTTGGTTACAATTTGCATGGAGTATCTTCTTCCAACCTTTTGATTTCAGCCAGTTTTTGTCCCAGGGTCTAAGGTGAGTCTCTTGTAAGCAGAACATGGATGGCTCATATATTTTTATCCATTCTGTCAACCAATACCTTTTAATTGGGGAGTTTAAGCCACTCACATGCAATGATATTAACGTAAATGCATTATTTATTTCCACCATTTTACTCTTTGGTTTTCATATGTCATATCATATTTTCATCTATTTTTTAACTCTTTTCATTATCCTTTCTGCTACTCTTTCTTCTATACTCTACTCCATGCCTCTCTCTTCTCTTTGTCTTTCAGGCTCTAAGACTTCCTTTAACATTGGCTGCAAAGTGGATTCTTTTTTTCTTACCATTTTATTTATTTATTTTTAATATATATAGATCACACAAAATGTTACATTAAAAATTATGAGAGATTCCTATATACATCATTCCCTCTACTCCTCACACGTCAGATTCTTTCATTAGTGTGGCACATTCATTACATTTGAAGAATACATATTGGAGCACTGCTATAAAGCATAGATAATAGTTTACATTGTAGATTATACTCTCTCCCAGTCCATTCAGTGGTTTATGGCATGATATATTATGTCCTGTATCTGCCTGCAATATCATTCAGGACAACTCCAAGTCCCAAAAATGTCCCCATATCACACCTCTTCTACCCTCTCCCTCCTCTCAGCAACACCCATGGCCACTGTCTCCACATTGATGATATAGTTCCTCCCATTGCTAGAGTCACAATAATTCTATAGTAGAATACCAGTAAGCCCACTCTAATCCCTATTTTATTCTTCCAGCCTCAGGACCCTGGAGTGGAGATGCCCACTCCATGTGTAAATTGAGAGGGGGCTTAGATCCCACATGGCTGATCAATGGGATTCTCTTGATTGTAGTTGTATACTCTCTCAGTTCCTTGGTGTGGTGGTTGACCATCCTCACCTCCTTGTTAGCTGACCTAGGTAAGTCCAACAAACTGGAGAGTATGTTTTATAACTCTGCTTAGACTCAGGGCCCAGCTGGTACGTAGAGAGTCCAGAGATTCAAGTCTCCTGGGTATACACCAACCCCATTGCCAACCACAAGTTCAGTAAAAGTAACAGCAGTGGCATGTTTAGAGACCTCACATCTGAGTCCAACTCCATTACACTCAGGAGCACAAATTCTGAAGTAAGGTCCACTGGGAAGGCACTGAACTACTCCAGAGCCATCAGCCATGATTGTAGGACCTGGTGTCTCCATAACCCTCAAGAGCACCACTACTTTATCTATTTTGGCTTTCTCTGAGATCCTGCTGAGATGTGCATAAGCATGATGCCTCTGATGACCTCCTAACTCATTTTGGAGTCTTAGCCATATAAACTCATTTGTCTTTACAATTTTCCCCTTTTATTCAAGGTCTTTTTCTAGTTGCATCACCACGTGGTGCTTGGTAGTAATCCCTCGGTGCCAGGGAGGCTCATCCCCGGGAGTCATGTCCCACAGTGGGGAGAAGGTCATGCATTTAAATGCTGAGTTTGGCTTAGAGAGTGGCCACATTTGAGCAGCATGAAGGCTCTCAGGAGGTAACTCTTTTTTTTTTTAATATTTATTTATTATTATTATTTTTTTTAAATTACATTAAAAAAATATGAGGTCCCATTCAGCCCTTAGACACTGTGCAGCTCTAGGCCAAATTGAAATTTCAACTGTACAGGCTCATAAGCATAGTTGTCAGTATCAAGGACCCATCACTGCACCATCCTTCTTCACTGGTCTTTGCCCTTGCACTTGGGGGATTGTTGCTGTTCCATTAGGAATTTGACAGAGCTCCCCAGAATGGAAACTCAGCATTCCCTCAATTGTTGTATGAAACTCTACCCCACTATTTCAATACCCAACAAAAAACTGAACATATCTATATACCCTATATGTATGCCCAGGCAAACTCCCTCCTACCCATGCATCCCCCTTCAATGACACCCCACACCGATGCTCCTCCCTTGCCATAGTTGACCTCTGTGATCCAAAACTTCTTCATAAATGAAGCCTAATATATTACCAAATTGTGTTAATAAGAAAATGAAATAGTAATGATAGATTTAAAGATTAGAAGTAAAATACACAATAATTGAGAAAAATTAAAATAAGTGAAAAATAAATTGGGGTATTAAAAAATGAAAAACCTAAAATTTTTTTGAGATTGTGCCTTTCATTACTGTAATAGATGTTGTCCTATATGTATAGAGGCAAGGCAATCTCATCCATTTCTTCCTCAGTGTCTTATATCTTTTTTATTTTTTTCTTAGTTTTATATAATATTTTCAGAAAAGTATTTTTATAGATTTATTTATTTTATTTATTTCCAATCTCTCCCTCCCTTCAGGGTCCACAATGACACCCAACTTGCACTGCTTAAAGAACAAAATTCATAGATACTTGCAACAGTGCTGAGGGCTTGACACACTAGTCTCTCCTACCACATTGGGAGTCAACCCTACTCACGAGAGACACCCTTCCCTCTGTTTGAGAACACCAGGCCTCTGCAAGATGGGGGTACAATGCCTTCCCACTCATTGTATGTGTCTGCACCCACTGATATAACACACTATGACAAATGAGCACTCAAACACTCCCTTGAAGCTTGCCCCAGGAGCACCCTGTACCAGATGCCCCCCAACAAATATCTTAAACCAGTAACACTTCCTAATTAAATTTTCTAAAGAGTTTTCTCAACATTATAGTTTCAACCATGTACCTGACAATCTTTCATGTTCACCTGCTCCTCCCAACCTTCTTCCCAATTCCATGGACCAGCTGACCCATCCTCCCAACCCTTGCCTCCCTCAAGGTTGTGAATCACAAATCAATACTATCCCTATACCCCATCTTATTCCTTCACTGCACAAGTACTTACCTCCTCCTTATCATAGATTTTGCCCAATTGGGCATTGGCGCACAACCTTCCTCTCCCCCCTATTTTCTGTAAGCCTATCATCCAGTCTCTAGCTCTCTGAGACTGCTTGATTTGTTCAGTGCATATCAGAGAGGTCATGTAGTGTTTGTCCTTGAATCCTGACTTGTTTCACTCAACATAAGGTCCTCAAGATTCAACCATATTATCCCATGTGTTAGTATTGTATTCCTTCTTACAGCTGAGTAGTATTCCATTGTCTGTATATACCATATTTTGTTTATTCACTTTTCTGTTGATGGGCATTTGGGTTGATTCCAAGTTTTGGCAGTAGTGAATAATGCTGCTATGTACATTGTTGTGCCTATATTGGTTGGTATCCTTGTTTTCAGTTCTTCTGGGTATATACCCAGTAGTGGATTCCTAGGTCATAATATAGCTAGTTTTTGGAGGAACCATCAAACCATCCTCCACAATGGTTGGATCCTTCTACATTCCCAACACCAGTGGATGAGGGTTCCCATTCCTCCACACCCTTTCCAACACTGGTAGTCCTCTGTTTTTTAACACCACCAGTCCAATGGGTGTAAGATGGTATCTCATTGTAGTTTTCATTTGCATTTTCCTAACAGATAATAATGTTGAGCATCTTTTCATGTGCTTTTTAGCCATTTGTATTTCTTCTTTGGAGAAGCATCTGTTCAAATCTCTTGCCCATTTTTTCAATGGCTTGTTTCTTTTTATTTTTGAGATATATGATTTCTTTATATATGCTGGAAATTAGGCTCCTATCAGATATATGGTTACCAAGTATTTTCTCCCATTGGGTAGCCTGTCTTTTCACTTTCTCGACAAACTCCTTTGAGGTACAAAAAATTTTAATTTTCAGGGAGTCTCATTTATCTATTTTTTCTTTCATTGCTCATGGTTTGGGTATGAAATTCCTGAAGTAATTTCCTATTACAAGGTCCTGTAGATGCTTCCCTACATTGTCTTCCCAGGTCTTTATGGTCTTGGCTCTTATATTAAGATCTTTGATCCATCTTGAGTTGATTTTTATATAAGGTGTGAGATGGGAATCCTCTTTCATTCTTTTGCATAGGCATATCCAGTTCTCCAAGCACCATTTGTTGAAGAGGCCATTTTTTCGCCTCTCTCCCATCTAAGGAAATTTCATAGTTACTTTTTCCAGCTCATTTTAAAATGCTGTGTTAATTTTCTGGCCCAGGGCACTTCTTGGTTGGGAGGTTTTAAAAGTCTGATTCTACCTCTTTACTTGTCATTGGTGAGTTGAGAGCATCAATTTCTTCTTTCATCAGGGTAGGCTGCTTATCTGTTCCTAGTAATTTGTTCATTTCCTCTAAATTGTCCTTCTTATTGGCATATAGTTTTTCAAAGTATCCTTTATGATAGTCTTTAATTCTCTATAGTCAATAGTGATATCCCCTTTCTCATTTCTTCTTTTGTGTATTTGTATCTTCTTTTTTTTCTTTGTTAGTCTAGCTAAGGGTTTATCAATTTTATTGACTGTCTCAACTACCTCTTCGTTTTCTTTTTTCCTAGTATTTTCTTATTAATATTTCATTTAGGTCTGCTCTGATCTTTGTTATTTCTTTCTTTCTTCTTCCTTTGGGGTGAGTTCGTTTTTTTACTAATTCTTCCAAGTGTGCAGTTAGGTCTTCAATTTTAGCTCTTCTTTTTTGATATATGAATTTATGGCTATGAATTTATGTCTCAGTTCAGTTCTTGCTGCATCCCATAAGTTTTGATACATTGTGTTGTCATTTTTATTAGTTTTCAGGTAGTTACAGATTTCTTTTGAGATTTCCTCCTTGACCCACTGTTTGTCTAATAGTGTGTTGCTTAACTTCCATGTCTTTGTGCCTAAGCTTGTTCTCTGGCCCTTGCATATTTCCAGCTTCACTCCATTGTGGTCAGAGAAATTATTTTGTATGATTTCAATCTTTCTGAAATCATTGAGACTTTCTTTATGGCCTAGAAGGTGGTCTATCTTGAAGAATGTTTCATATGCAGTTGAGAAGAATGTATATCCTGCTGTCCTTGGGTGTAGTATTCTGTCTATGTCTATTAGGTCCAGATCCTCTAATATATTATTCAAAGTCTTTGTTTCTTCATTGGTTCTTTGTTGGAATGTTCTGTCTAAGGGTGATAATGGTGTATGAAAGTGCCCCACTATAATTGTACAGGCATCTATTCCTCCCCTTAGTTTTTGCAGTGTTTGCCTCATGTATCTTGAGGTGCCCTGATTAGGGACATAAATGTTTATGATTGTTTTTTATTCTTGAAACATCACCTGTTTACTAATATGTAGTGTCCATCTTTGTCTCTCACAATCATTTTTCACTTGAAATCTATTTTGTCCAATATTAGTATAGCTACTCCTGCCCTTTTTTGGTTATTTTTTGCTTGTAAGATTATTTTCCAGCCATTCTCTTTCAACCTCCTTGAATCCCTGGATATAAGTTGGGTTTCTTGTAGACAACGTATAGATGGGCCATATTTCCTTCTCCCTTCTGCCAATCTGTGTCCTTGACTGGTGAGTTTAATCCATTAACATTCAGTGTTATTACTCTCAAGGAATTACTTACATTAGCCATATTTTCTTTGGATTTATGTGTATTATATGTTGTTTTTATTTCTTTTTGTCTTTTTAGTTGTTTTTATACTCTCCTCCAACTCTGTCTCCTCTGTATTTTTCTTTCAACCTGAAGAACTCCCTCTTGTAGTTCTTTTTTTAGATTTATTTATTTCTCCCTCCTTCCCCACACCTCTTACTCTCAGAGTCCATTCACTGTGTGTTCTTCTATGTCTGTTCGTATTCTCATTAGGTGGCTTTGGGAATTGATCCTGGGACCTTCCAGAGTGGGATAGTGGCAATCTTTGTCTTGCACTACCTCAGGTCCCTGATTGCTTCATCTCTTATTATGTCTCCTCTGTGTCTTGTCTTGTTGCATCATCTTGCTGCACCAGCTCTGCATGTGGACTAGCGCTCCTGTACTGTGCCACATTCCTGTGTGGGGCAGAACTCCTGTGCAGGGTAGTACTCTGTGCAGGCCAGCAGTCCATGCAGTCCAGGACTCCATGTCGGCCCGCACACAACATGGGCCTGTACTCTGCATGGGCCACCTTGACACACGGGCCAACTTGCCTTCACTGGGAGGCCCTGGGCATCAAATTCCGGACCTCTTATATGGTAGATGGAAGCCCAATTGCTTGAGCCATGTCTACTTCCCCCTTTAGTATTTCTTGAAGGGCAGGTTACTTATTAGTGTCCTCTCTTAGTTTCTGTTTACCTATGAATATTTTGAAATCTCCATCATATTTGAATGCCAGCTTTTCTGGATAGAGTATTCTTGGGTGGAAATTTTTTTCTGTTTGTCCCTTGACTATGTCATAGCACTGCCTTTTTGCCTCCATAGTTTCAGATGAGAAATCAGCACTTAATCTTATTGAGTTTCCCTTGTCTGTGATGGTTCTCTTTTCTCTTGCTGCCTTCAGTATTTTCTCTTTGTCTTGAGCATTGGATAATTTGACAAGTATATGTCTTGAAATAGGCCTGTTGGTGTATATAATGTTTGGGGTGCAGTGTGCTTCCTGGACATATACATACAATTCCCTCAATAGGTTTGGGAAGTTTTCAGCCATTATTTACTACAACACCCCTTCTCTCCCTTTCCCTTCTCTTCTCTTTCTGGGATGCCTATAATGCATATGTTTGTAAATTTTGCATTGTCACTCTAAAGACAAAACTCTGCTGCACTTTTTCTTTCTATCTCTCAATTATACTAGCCATTTGATTTTAAATTTACCATCTTCCACATCACTATCTATTTTTTCTGCCTATTCCAATCTTCTGTCATTTGCTGAGAGGGTATTTTTGATTTCTTGGATTGGGCCATTCATCACCATCATATCTGTTATCTTTTGTGTGTGTTTACAATTTCTTCAGTATGCTCTCCAAGTGTTTTCTTAATATCTTTAATCTCTTCCTTCACTTCAATGAGCTGGTTCATGATATTAGGTTGGACAGCTTTGAGTAGTTGTTTGATGTTTTGCTCCTTTTCCTGGTTTTTAATTTGTTTATTGGACTGGACCATGTCTTCATAATTATTGGTATGGTCTGTAATTTTTTGTTGTTGTCTGGTCATTATTTTATCTTGATGGGTTTGTTCAGTTGATTAGCTTCTCTGTGTAGCCTCTGGTATTATTTAGTTGCTGTTTTTTGTGTGTGTGTGCATGTTAAGTTTTCTCTTTAACACCTTGTTCTTCTTATTCTATTTCCTCGATACTCTCTAAGTTCCCTTGAATGAAACAGATTAGGGCCAGGGAAAGTAAAAGATATAAGAAAAGAAAAAGTATAATAGTAATATTGATAGTAAAGGTTAGCAGAAGAACCATATAGGACCTAGGAGAATGAATATTAAACTTGTGTAAGCAATGTAGAGGTATAGGAATAAAAAACTGGAGCACCTATAATGAAATGGGAATCTTAATATGGAGAAGAATACAGTATGAATTAAAAGGCCAGTGTGGTGAGGATAGAGGGAAAGAGAAAAGAATGGAAAAAACAGGAAGTGTTCATAAAAGATAAAAAACAGAAGTGTTAGAAATAAAAAGCCAGAAAAATTGGGGGCTAAACAAAGTGAGGTGGAATGTAAGAGCAACAACAGAAGGCAGAAGATAGAAAGAGGGAAACGGACTTGGCCCAGTGGTTAGGGCGTCCGTCCACCACATGGGAGGTCCACAGTTCAAACCCCGGGCCTCCTTGACCTGTGTGGAGCTGGCCCATGTGCAGTGCTGATGCACACAAGGAGTACCCTGCCACGCAGGGGTGTCCCTCTTGTAGGGGAGCCTCACACACAAGGAGTGTGCCCTGTAAGGAGAGCCACCCAGCGTGAAGGAAAGTGCAGCCTGCCCAGGAATGGTGCCGCCCACACTTCCTGGGCCACTGACTACAACAGAAGCAGACAAAGAAACAAGACGCAGCAAATAGACACAGAGAACAGACAACCGGGGCAGGGGGGGCTAATTAAATAAATAAATAAATATTCAAATATATATATATATATATATATATATATATATAAAAAGAAGATAGAAAGATGTAGGAAGGAAAAGAGATAGTGTTGGTAGCCAAAATCAATACACACAGAAAAGAGGAAATTGAGGAAGAAGAAACACAGCAAACAAGAAACAAGCCAGCAGCACCCAATTAATTGAGGGGGGGGGAGGGATGAAGAGGAAGGAAGGACAAGAAAAGAAAACAACAGACAAACCCACAAGAAAGTAGTCAACCAAACACTAAGAAAAAACAGACTTCTCTCTTAAGCCATATGGAGCTTGTCAGGCTGCCGGTGGTAATAAATTACCTTGTAGCCTTCTCACAGCAGATTTTGTGGCGGGTTTTAGTGAGTAAACTAAGTTAAATTATATAACAAAAAATAACCCTTTTTTCAATGAAAAATAAGAGACCCAAGGAAAGCTAATACAAGGATAATGCCTATGTTTTCCCTGTCTTAAAGTATCAGCTAGATGTTTAATATCCCAGTGGGTCACTACTCTAAGAGGAGCCAAGAATCAAACTAGAGACCTTGTATCTTCAAGTCTGAAACTTCTTTACTGATCTAAACTTTCTTGTTGGGTTCCTTATCTCTTCAGAAAGAGTCCCTTTCCCTAGGGCAGGATTGACTCTTTACAATTGGATAAACTGCTGACTAGGAATTTGTCCTCCCCCTACCCTCCCTCATTTTTTTTCTAACTGCTTTTTCTCCCAGGGCAGCAGGAAGCTATAGCCTGTGAGAGTTCCCTTTTAAAATTCAAATGTGACCCTGGTGAATTAACTCACCACAGAAAAAGTGACACTCTGTCTTTTTGAGAGAGAGCACCCACATCTGGCCAGGACCTAAATATGTCTTGGAAGCCTATTAAGCACTTCCTCCTGTCCCCCTGCCTTAGGTGAGTTGCACAGGACTAGTTAATTGCCTGAGTCCACCTTCACCCAGACCAATTTTCCCTATCCCAGGGAGGTTAGGGAAATCAGGCTGCCTCATCAGATTCGCCTTTCCCCTCTTCCTGGTTTCTCCTCAAGCCAGCTGGTATGCTCCTCAAAGCTGAAAAAAGAGGGTCCAGATAATTGAACCTGCACTTGGGGGACCCCTCTCCACCCTTCACCAGAGTTTGTGTCCTCCAGCTGGGTGACTGGCAAGGGTGAGGGAATGCCTTGGCTTCCTGCCCTGAGGGAGGGGCTTAGCCATCCCACAGTTCCAGCCTCCAGCATAAGAAACTCATGGTTTTACCTTGAACAATCACTCTTTTTGTTGGACTCTCTCCAGATTGTTGCCCTGAAGCCTCTGCACAGTGGGTTCTCAAATAGCTCACTCAGGCAGGATTTTGTCCCCACTCATCCATTTATTTTGTAGGAGAGATGATGTGGGTGCACTTAGTGACGCCATCTTGCCTTCCTCCTCCCTTTTACTCTTTTTTTTTAACACTTTTAAATTAAAGTTAATAGATCACATAGAACATTACATTTGAAAAAACATAAGAGGTTCCCATAATCCCACTCCCCATTTTTGTAAATTCTATTTTTTGAAGATACATACATCACAGAAAATGTTATATTATTAAAAAACATAAGAGGTTCCCGTATACCCCCCACCCCCACCCCACTCCTCCCACACCAACAAGCTTCCCCCATCATTGTGGCGCACTCAGCGCACTCAGCGCACACATTTTGGAGCACTGCTGCACCACATGGATAATAAATAGTTTATCATGTTGTTCACACTCTCCCCCAGTACATCTAGTAGGTTATGGAAGGATATTAAATGTCCCAGCATCTGGCCCTGCAATATCATTTAGGACAACTCCAAGTCCAAAAAATGCCCCTTCATCACGTCTCTTCTTCCCTCTCCTTGTCCTCAGCAACTACTGTGGCCACTTTCTCCACGTCAATGATACAATTTCTTATGTTACTAGTCACAGTAGTTTTATAGTAGAATATCGGCAAGTCCACTGTAATCCATATTTTATTCCTCCATTCTGTGGACCCTGGGTGGTGATGTCCACTCCACCTCTAGATCAAGAGGGGCTTAGATTGCACATGGATGATGGATGCAATTCTCCTGCTTCTAGTTGTAGGCACTCTTGGTTCTTACGAGCAGTCTTTTCTCTTCCTCTAATTGTTTGTTTAAAATTGATGTAAAATTTAAATACAGTTAAATATATTGATCTTAACTGAGTGACGTCAAATTATTCAAACCTTTTATCACCTTCCTCTACTGTATCTAATTACCCTATCAAGATATGAATCATTTCCAATAATCTGGAAAAATAATCCCTATTTGCTTCAATCAATAACCACCTCCCAACATATTCATCCTCATTCTCATTTTCTATCCTCATACATTTCATTTGCCACATCTTGAAATTCATAAAAATGAAATAAGTTGGAATTAACATTTTGGTGCCTGCATCCTTTGCTCACAATATTGTTTTGAGATTCATTCTTGTTGTTTGGTGTATCGGCAGTTCCCTCATTTTTTATCATTTACTCCTTTGAAATTGAATAACTGTATTACAAAATATTTATTTATGTTCCTCTTGGTGGATGACTGGGTCCTTCAAGTTTGTGTTATGAGCTAAAGATATTATGAGTATCCATTATATAAGGACATGCTTTCCTTTCCTCTGAGTGATAGAAAGGAAAGCTCAATCCCAAAAGATCCTTCACATCCCACTAATTGCTTCATCAGCTGCTTTTGGCACAGATGGTTCCTCTGGACTTCTTGAAGTGCTCCCATCCCTTATTCCTGATTCATCACATTCTCCTTTTTCTTTTTATCATCTGGACTCTCTTGGCTTTGCACGTCTGTTTTTTAGAAGATATACATTATTTTTATATTCTTTTAGTAGCTATACATGAAAAGACAACATTTTTCATTGCCTTATCAAATCTAACGTTAACATAACCTGTTATGCATTTCCAAGATGATACATCATTTTACTTAGAGAACTTTAAGGTTTACTGAAAAATCATGCATGATTTTCCCAATATAATCACCCATATACACACTGCTTCCCTACTATCAGTACTGTGCGTGTGTGTGTGAACTTTGATGATTTGTTTAATTAAGTCTTTTGCCTATTGGGTCATTTGTTGCTTTAGTGTTGAGTTGTAGAATCTACTTACAAATCATGGATAGTAAACTCTATCAGATTTGTGACATCCAAATACTTTCTCCCTTTAAGCCAGCTCCTTTTCACCATTTCAGACCTTACCCCTACCTCATACCTTAAACAAAAATTAACTGAAAATGATCAAAGACCTAAAGGAAAGTGCCAGGACCATTAAACTCACAGAAGATAATGTCAGGAAGTATCTTTAGACCTTGGGCAGAACAAAGGTTTCTTATTTACAATGGAAGCACTTGCAATGGAAAAAAATGAATAAATGGAAACTGCTCACATTCAAATCATTTGTGCTTGAAAAGATTGGTCAAGAAAGCAGCCTACACAATGGAAGAAAATACTTGGAAACCATATACCTCATAAGGGCTTACTCTCCAATATATGTAAAGCAAAACCACAATTCAAGAATGAAAAGAGAAACAAAATGGCAAAATGGGCAAAAGACTTAAGACATTCTTCCAAAGAGCAAGCGCAAATGGCTTAAAAGCACATGAAAAGATGCTTTCCACAAATAGCTATTAGGGAAATGCAAGTCATAACTACAATGTGATATCACAACACACCTACTAGAATGGCCACTATAAAAAAACAACAACCAAAAAACTGCAATTGTGGGAAAGGATGTGGAGAAGGAGGAACAGTTATTCACTGCTGGTGACAATGGAATGGGGTAGCCACTGTGGAAGATAGTTTAGCATTTCCTAGGAAGCTCAGCATGGAATTGGTATATGATCCGGCAACCACGCTACTAGGTTCATATCAGGGGAACTGAAAGATGGAATGTGACTAGACCTTTGCTCACCGATACTCCTAAGTGTCCATCCACCAGTGAATGGATGAGTGAAATGTGATATATACATACAAAGGAGATCAACTTGGATGTAAGAAAGAAGGAAGATCTTTTTTTTTTAATTATTTATTTTTAAAAATTACATTCAAAAAATATGAGGTCCCATTCAACCCCACTGCCCCCACCCCCCACTCCCTCCACAGACCTTATTCATGTCACATTATGGACTTTTTGAAATAATCCATGCACAGAAAAACAAATATATTATGATTTCACTAATATCCACTAATTATAAAGCTAACTCATAGGGTTATAATCTATATTATAGGTTACCCAGAGATGGAAACAGTGTAAAAATGGGGAGCTGACACTTACTTTGTGAAGAGTTTTTCATTATGTTGATTACAAATGTTTGGAAATGGGTAGAGGTGATGTAGCATATTATTGTGAGTATAATTTAATTGACAGCAGTCAATTATGTGAGTAAATGTGCTTAAAGGGGAAGTTTTGAGTCATGTATGGTAATAGAAGGAAAGCTACAGGATAAAATGTGTATAGCACAATGATCCGTCTAGTGGATTGTGACTATGGTTAACAGTAGAAATACAAGAAATGCACATTATTACAAGTACTAACAATAGGGTGGAATATAGGGAAAAGATAAATGTGCAAACTAAGGGTACAACTGTCAGTGCTGTTTCTCCTGGTACTCTGGCTCCATGGTGAACACGGGCTTCCTTTTCCCACTGTGCTATTACTTCTCAGGAGACACTGAGGATTGACCCTTTCATTAAAAAGTGGTGAACCTGGAATAACATTTACAACCTTGAAACCTCTTCATGAGGGATGAATGACTTAATACTAATAAAAGTCTAGCTTTGAATTTCTTCTCAGGATTCCCTTAATCCTCTCAGGCTAAGTTCCAGGCAGGCCCTACAAATCCATTCTGATTGGATGGGCTGAGAAATTCTAGCTTAAGTATTTTGGACCCCTGGCTTGGAGACTGGGTGGATTAAGAAGGTATTCAGGGAAGCGGACTTGGCCCAATGAATAGGGTGTCCACTACCACATGGGAGGTCCACGGTTCAAACCCTGGGCCTCCTTGACCCATGGGGAGCTGGCCCATGTGCAGTGCTGATGTGTGCAAGGAGTGCCCTGCCATGCAGGGGTGTCCCCCCACATGGGGGAGCCCCACACACAAGGACTTCACTCCATAAGGAGAGCCACCAGCGCAAAAGAAAGTGCAGCCTGCCCAGGAATGGCGCCACACACACGGAGAGCTGACACAATGAGATGATGCAACAAAAAGAATTGTAGATTCCCGGTGCCGCTGATAAGGTTAGAAGCGGTGACAGAAGAACACTCAGCGAATGGAAACAGAGAGCAGGCAACTGGGGTGAGGTGGGAAGGGGAGATAAATAAATTAAAAAGTCATAATAAAATTAAAAAAAGAAGAAGGTATTCAATGTGAAATAGGGTACAAATTCTCAGAATGACTTTCAGAAGCATGAGGATTTGGCAGGTTACCCCAACAGTGAGGATCACATGGTCCTGAGGTCAGATCTCCAGAAATAAAAGCCCAATCCCAGGCAGAGAGAGTATCCCAGGTAATACCGTGGTTGGCATGAAATTTTATTAACCAAAGGGCAAGCACAGCCCTTCCTTCCTATACCATGAATATGTGCAATGGATCAGGCCAGTTCCTGAGCTCTCTTCAGGTCTTCATGACTAGCATCATTATATATGACTAGAATTATTCTCTTAGTGATGTCAGCTGTTTCCCAGGGAAAGGAGCTCCTTGCTGCTCCCTCAGCTTTCCATGGGGGTGTGTCATTTAAATGGAAAGCAAGAGTGAGAGATGGGTGTGGGATGGGGAGTGTAGATTTGCTGATCTTGTCCAAGAGGGATTTCTTCCTGCTTATACAACTCATACTGCAGCACTCTTGCATGGGAATAAAAACTGTTCCATGTAAAGATATAACTTTTAAATTTTTATTCTTTATTCTTTTCAAATAGACCACTTAATTACATAAAATTCTTTGTAAGTATACTGTTTACCTTCTTCCCAAGAAATATGAAAATCTCATTTTTATTTTACATCTATTAACATTTTAAAATTTACATCTATTAAGTTTTACTTATAACTTAGGTTTCTTGGCAATATACTCTTGCAAGTTATAATGCTTTTGTCTTAAAAAAACTCATGACAACTGCATATATGTTCAACTTACAATTACATATGTAATACATATTATATAGATAAGAATAAAAGAAAGTTTGTACTCATAAGATCAACACAAAAATTGTAACATAAATATAAGAACAGATTAATAAATAATGAACATATACATAAGTCTCTTAAGTATATGAACAATTTTGTCAGTAGTAGTATTTTCTTTCATGTTGAGTTTCTGTAAAGAGAAAGTTCCATATGTCTGGTGTGTTCCTCAAGTTGAAACTGTGTGATTGAAGGAGGAATTGACTATGGAGGAAATCACTTGTGTGTCCAGGAGGTGAAGGTAGAAGATCTCCAGCCCATGGAGCAAGTTCCGTTGATCCACTGCCCTCAAAAACTCTCTGATGGAAGAATTGGAGAGGGTCATTCCTGCCTGGTGGCTCTGCAGGCCTGAGGGGAGCAGAAGCTCAGTGCTGCTTTAAGACCGACCCAGACCCGCTGCTGGAGGAGGGACCATCAGGGAGGGGAAGGGATCCCAAACACACTGAATGTGGAAAAGCACCTGGTGCTCTGGTGGTCCTCAGGACCTCTTCTTGTACCTTCAGTGTTTTCAGCATCTTCTTCATCTCATTTTCTTGTCTGGAACATCTGGATCTCTCTTCCTGTAGTTCTAGGACCACTGAAGTTAATTCCTCCATCAACACTGCTGTCGTTCCCTTAGCCTTTCTGTAGCTGTCAATGACGCTGGGCATTTTTAAAGTCACTTTCTGTAGCCTAGCTTCCTCTAAAGATGACTTAGTCTCTGCATATCTCCTGTTAGCAGCACTCATCTTATCAAGAAGTTGACATTTCTTGACCATCAGTGTAGCTAGTGTGTCCGCAAGCTGTTTTTCATGTTTTATATAAAGTCGACTTCTAACACACTGCTCAAGTCTGAACAGGAGGAGACACCCCAGAAGGCTCAAGATGGATTGAAATGCCCCCAAGTCCTCCAGGAGGCTGTGGAATGTGAGGTGTGGAGTAGTGCCATTGCGATCCATCACCACCTCTCAAAGCTTCCCTAGGATCGTCCAAAAGACAAGCTCCACAGAGCACTGCAGGCCCTCTGTACCACTGATGCCACCACAGGACTCTGGCCAGTAACCCTGCATCCACAACAAACACCAGAGAACTCCCCAGCATTCTGCCTGGAACCCACAAGCAACTGACAGCCCAACTGCTCATCAGTGAGTGGTCAGCGGGGGAAAGATACTGAAAATAACATATGCTTATCTCCATTGTACTCTTATGAGCAGTCTTCTCTCTCTCTCTTATTGCTTGTTTCAAAGTGATGTAAAATTTAAATATAGTTAAATGCTTTGTTCTTAACTGAATGACATCAAATTTTTCAAACCTTTCATCTCCTTCACCTACACCATCCACTTGCCCTATCAAGATAGGAATCATTTCCAATAATCTGGAAAATAATCCCTATACACGTCAATCAATAACCATATTCACTCTCATTCTTACTTTCTCTCCTCATACAGTTGTTTTGCTACATCTTGAAATTCATAAAAATGAAATAAATTGGAATTTACATTTTGGGGCCTGCATCGTTTGCTCAAAATAACTGTTCTGAGGTTCATTCTTCTTGTTTGGTGGATCAATAGTACCCTGTTTGTTTGTTTTTTTATCATTGAATCCATTGAAATTGAATGACTGTTACAAAATTCTTGTTCCTTTTGGTGTGGATATTTGGACCCTTCAAGTTTAAGGTATTATGACCTAAAGGTGTTACAGGTATCCTTCACTTAAGGACATGTTTTTCTTTCTGCTGGGTGATAGAAAAGGAAAGCTTACTCCCCAAAGATCCTTCACATCCTACTAATTGTGCATCAGCTGCATTTGGCACAGTTGGTTCCTCTGTACTTCTTCAAGTGCTCCCATCACTTATTTCTGTTTCACCACATTCTCCTTTTTCTTTTTATCATCTGGACTCTCTAGTCTTTCCATGTCTGTCTCCTCTGCTGGTTTGTGTTTTCTTCCAAAAACTCCTCAGCTTTAGTTTTGTATTCCCCCAGGGCTCCATACTTGGACCTCTTTCCTTCTCTAGAAATCGATTCACTTGTGGTTCATGTGATTACTCTTGGCCTTAAGTTCCATCTCTCCTGGCATGAGTACTTACGTTTTTATCTAACCCAATTTTCCACACAGTCCAGATTTACACAGAGTTGTATCCAGGACAGCCCATTTCTGTGTGTAATGTGCCAAAGCCAAACTCTAGACTCCTCCCCCAAACTCCACCTTCTTGGTCTCTCCCTTTTCCATAGTCAGCATTGCCCTCCTGATATGTGTTCAGGCCAAAGCTTTGTGGCCTTTTTTTACTTCTCCCTTTCCTTGTTACTTCCATCCTTCACTTCCTGTGTTCATCTTGCCTCTTCTACTTTGCCTCCTCTCTCTCTCGTTAGAGCCTGCTTCATTGCTGACAGGATGACCATGGTTGCCTCCTACATATCCTTCTCCTGCCTCAGCCCCTCAGTTCCTTAAGTTCATGAAACAGAAGTCTATTTTTCTCTTTGCCATGTTTTATATAGAGGGCTTAAGGACAAGTGTGCATTAAGTAAAATACATTATTCATGATAACGAAGTAGTCTGTCCTCCTTGTTGATAATTTTTCTTCTATTCCATCCCTTGCTGAGAGAGTCGTTCCAGAATCTCCTATTGGGATGTCAGTTTGGCTCTTACTTGGCTCTTACTTGGCTCTCACATGTTGTAATTCTGTCAGTTTGCAAAAGCTTGCAAATAGGTGCATTTCAATTTTAATTTGCTATTTTTTCTTGGAATTTATACCTTGTAATGATATGATAAGACCCTACAATTCTGGTACTTTTTCTTTAATGGTTGTGTATTTGCTGTTGCCATACAGACACAAGATTTACTTGTATTTGTGTTTATCTGTGATTATAGAAAATCCGTATTTTACTGCCAAACATGTTGTTTATCTTTGATGTTTTTCAGAAGGTACCTGGGATTGAACATGGGAAGCAGGCACTCAACAAGTTGCATTCCATCTGCTCCCTCTTAGATGGGTTTTGTTTTCTTATATATAGAATTATTTTTTTCATTTATTTCTCTCCCCTGCCTGTCCCCCCACCCTAAACCAAGCTGAAGAAAAGAAATAGTAAAGATCAGAGCAGAAATAAATGAAATCAAGAACAAAAAAACCATAGGGAATGGGAAGCAGCTGTGGCTCAATCAGTTGGGCTCCATCTACCATATGGGAGGCTCTGGGTTCGCATCCTGGGACCTCCTTTGAAGGCAGGCTCATCCATGCACTGTGGTGAGCTGCCAGCCGGGCACTGCAGAGTGCTGCCCAGCCTGCAAGCACCACGGAGTGCTGCTGCCCACAAGTGCTCCAGAGACCTGACTCAGCAAGTTGACATAACAAAAAAGGGAGATAAGCAAAAGAAAAAAACAACAACAAAGAAGAGCATGCAGTGAATGGACACAGATATCAGAATACAAGCAAGGCACAAATGGGGGGGGAGAGGAAATAAATAAAAAATAAATACAGACACAGTGAATGGACACAGAGAACAGACAGCAAGCAACCTGCAATGGGGGGAGGGGGGAATATGGAATGAATGAATGAAAATAAATAAATAAAAATAAATAAATAAATAGATGCAATAGGGAGAATCAACAAAATGAAAAATGAAAAGTTGATTCTTTGAGAAGTTCAACAAATTTGACAAATCCTTAGGGAGAGCAATAATCAAAAAAGATGCAAATATATGAAATCAGAAATGAGAAGGACACATTACCATGGACCCTGCAGAAATGAGAGATCAAAAAAGGATGCTATGAACTACCATGTGCAAAAAACGAGACAATGTAGATGAGATGGACAAATTCCTAGAAAACACACAAACCTATACTAGGGGTTCTGAACAAGGGTTCAACATCCCCCCAAAGGGTGCTTGGGAAGATTACAGGGGGTCTATAAACTTGAAGGAATTTTGAATAATCCTAAATTTTAATTTAAAGACATGCCAATGTTAAGTGCCAAAAACTCTGCTGCTATGTTCTGAGAAAACATTCGTGGTTTTCACCTGACTGGCAAAGGGGTCCGTGGAACAAAAAAGGATAAGAACCCCTGACCTCCACTGACTCTAGAGGAAATAGGAGATCTCGACAAACCAATCACAAGTAAAAAGTTTGAAACAGTCATCAAAAACTTCCCAAAGGGAAGCGGATTTGGCTCAACTGATAGAGCGTCCACCTACCACATAGGAGACCCAGGGTTCAAACCCAGGGCCTCCTGACCCATGTGGTGAGCTGGCTCACATGCAGTGCTGATGTGCGCAAGAAGCGCCGTGCCACACAGGGCTGTCCTCTGCATAGGGGAGCTCCATGCACAAGGAGTGCACCCCATAAGGAGAGCTGCCTGTACAGAAAAGTAAAAACTGCCCAGAAGTGGTGTCACACACACGGAGAGCTGATGCAACAAGATGTCACAACAAAAAGAGACTCAGATTCCCAGTGCCGCTGACAAGTATACAAGCGGACACAGAAGAATACACAGCGAATGGACACAGAGAGCAGACAACTGGGGGGAGGAGTAGGAAATAAAGAATAAATCTTAAAAAAAAACCAAAACCTCCCAAAGATGAAAAGTTCAGGATCAGATGGCTTCACAGGTGAATTCTTCCAGTCATTCAAAGATGATCTAATACCAAACTTGCTCAAGCTTTTCCAAAAAAATTGAACAGGAAAGAATGCTACCAAACTGATTCTATGAAGCCAACATCACCAGAATATCAAAACCAGATAAAGATACCACAAAAAAGAAAATTACAGTCCAATCTCTCTAATGAATATAAATGCAAAAAAATCTTCAACAAAATACTTGCAAACCAAATAAAAAATCACATTAAGAGAATTATCACCACAAGCAAGTTGGTTTTATCCCAGGTATGCAAGGGTGGTTCAACACAAGAAAATCAACTAGTGTAATAAGCCACATTGATAAATTGAAGAGGAAAAATCACATGATCTTCTTGATTGATGCAGAAAAGGCATTTGTCAAAATACAGCACATTTTCTTGATAAAAACACCCAAAAGATAAGAATAGAAGGAAGCTTTCCCAATATGGTAAATGCATATAAGAAAACCCTACAGCTAGCGTGGTACTCAATGGTGAAAGGTAGAATGTTGTGGGAAACTGGCTTACCTTTTTGTTGCTTCCTGTTATTGTAGATGATGTTGCATTTCCTTCCTGTTATTGTAGATGATGTTGCACTTCTTTTTTTAATTGATTTTGTAAAAATATTACATTAAAAAATATATATGAGGTCCCATTCAACCCCACCATCCCCATCCCACCACTCCCCCCCCCCCCCCCAGCAACATTCACTCCCATCATCATGACACATCCATTGCATTTGGTAAGTATATCTCTGGGCATCTCTGCACCTCATGGTCAATGGTCCACATCATGGCCCATACTCTCCCACATTCCATCCAGTGGGCCCTGGGAGGATTTACAATGTCCGGTGATTGCCCCTGAAGCACCATCCAGGGCAACTCCAAGTCCCAAAGGCGATGCTGCACTTCTGAAAGCAATCAGCTGCTCATTAGTTTCCAAATAAATACAATGTGTAAACTAGGGTTGAGGCTCTCAGTTTCAGAAGCTATGAGTCCCCTGGCCCTATCTTTCTCTCCTCTTCTGAGTCTCTCTCTCTGCCCTTTATTTCTAAGTTATACACTGCCTTCCCTTCGTGTAGACCTATTGTAAACTGATCGCAGCAGTAGAAAGCTTCTCTTGCTGAGATCAGGAACAAGACAAGGATGCCCACTGTCACTACTGTTATTCAATATTGTACTAGAAATTCAGGCTAGAACAATTAGGCTAGATAAAGAAATAAAAGGCATCCAAATAAGAAAGGAAGAAATAAAACTTCCACTATTCACTGAAGTTATGATTGTATACCTAGAAGCTCCTGAAAAATTAATAACAAAGCTACTAGACCTAATAGACAAGTTCAGCAAAGTGGCAGGATACAAGATTAGTATGCAAAAATGAATAGTGCTTCTATACATTACTGGTGTGCAATCTGAGAAGGAAATCAGAAAAAAAATCCATTTATAATAGTAACTAAAATAAAATATTTAGGAATAAAATTAAGCAAAGATATAAAGGGTCCATACTCAGAAAACTCCAACACATTGCAAAAAGAAACCAAAGAAGACTTAAATAAACGGACAGACTTTGTTCCTGGATTGGAAGGCTAAATATCATTAAGATGTCAATTCTACCCAAACAGATTTACATACTCAATGCAATCCCAATAAAAGTCCTGCCCCATGTAGGGAAGTCCCACGTGCAAGGAGTGCACCCCCTAAGGAAAGCCACCCCCCATGAAAAAAAAAAGTGCAGCCTGCCAATGAATGACACTGCACAGAGAGCTGATGCAGCAAGATGACGCAACAAAAAGAGACACAGATTCCCTGTGCCACTCACAAGAATGCAAGTGGACACAGAAGAACACACAGCAAATGACACAGAGAGCAGGAAGGGGAGAGAAATAAATTAATAAATAGATCTTTTTAAAAATAGAAAAAGATATTACCAAGCTAGTGGTGAAAACAGCATGATACTGGCATAAAGACAGATTAACCAAAGGAAACAAATTAAGAATTCAGAAATAGACCCTCACATCTATTGTCAAGTGTTTTTGACAAGCCTGTCAAGCCTTCCCAGCTGGGCCAGAACAGTCTACTCCCTCGGTGCAGAGAGAACTTGATATCCATAGCCAAAAGAAAGAGGACGCCTATCTCACACCTTACACAAAAATTAATTCAAAATGGGTGAAGAACTAAATATAGAAGAGACAACCATAAAAGTGCTAATAGAAAATGTAGGAAAACATCTTTGACATCTTGTGACCAGTGGTAGTTTCTTAAACTTTACACCCAAAGCAGGAGCAACAAAAGATAAAATAGATAAATGGGACTGCCTCAAAATTAAACACTTTTGCACCTCAAAGGATCTTGTCGAAAGGGTGAAAAGGCAGCCAGTTCAATGGAAGAAAATATTTGTCAGTCACATATCCAGTAAGACTATTAATATCCAAGATATACAAAGAAATTATACAACTCAAGAGTAAAAAGACAAACTTCCTGATTAAAAAATGGGCAAAAAACTTGAAAAGAAAATTGTCCAAAGAAGAAATAGAAATGGTGAAGAAATACATGAAAAAAAGGGTTTTTCATTAGCAATTAGGGAAATGCAAATCAGAACTACATGAGATATCATTTCACACCTATTACACTGGCCACTCTTTTTTTTTTTTTTTTTTTTTTAAAGATTTATTTATTTATTTAATTCCCCCCCTCCCCTGGTTGTCTGTTCTTGGTGTCTATTCGCTGCGTCTTGTTTCTTTGTCCGCTTCTGTTGTCGTCAGCGGCGCGGGAAGTGTGGGCGGCGCCATTCCTGGGCAGGCTGCTCTTTCTTTTCACGCTGGGCGGCTCTCCTCACGGGCGCACTCCTTGCGCGTGGGGCTCCCTCACGCGGGGGACACCCTTGCGTGGCGCGGCACTCCTTGCGTGCATCAGCACTGCGCATGGCCAGCTCCACACGGTTCAAGGAGGCCCGGGGTTTGAACCGCGGACCTCCTATGTGGTAGACGGACGCCCTAACCACTGGGCCAAAGTCCGTTTCCCACACTGGCCACTCTTAAAGTTGGAAAACTAAATGTTGGGGAGGATATGGAGAGATGGAAACACTTATTCACTGTTAGTGAGAATACAGAATGGTACAGCCATTGTGGAGGAATGACTGGCACCTCCTAAGGAAGTTGAATATCGACCTAGCATGTTACCTGGCAATATCATTACTATGTATGTGCTTGGAATAACTGAGAGCAGAGACACCAAAAGACATCCAGACATTGAAATTCACAGTGGCATTATTCATGATTGTCAAAAGTTATAAGCAACCTGGGTGTTCATCAACTGATGAATGGATAAACAAACTGTGGTGAATATACATAATGGAATATTATGCAGCTGTAAGAAGAAATGAAGTTGTGAAGCATATGATAACATGGATGAACCTAGAGGACATTACGTTGAATGAAGTAAGCCAGACACAAGAAGACAAATACTGTATGATTGTGCTATTATGAAGTAAATATAAAATGTCAACTCATGAAGTTAATAATTAGAATGTAAGTCACCAGAAAAGAAAATGAGGGTAGAGAATGGAAAGCTGAGGGTTAATGTGTGCATCACTGGTAAAAAGGTTATTTGTAAATCTTTGGAAATGAATAGAAGCACATCATGGTGTTTGTAATTAGCTGAGCTATCTATGGGTATGACAGTGTTTGAAAGGGCAAGTCTAAGGTCATGTGTATTACTAGAAGGAAAGCTAAAAACTGTAACATGGGACTTCATAAGACAGAGAAACCTCATGTAAAGCATGAATGTGGGTGATATTGCATATATAAGGCCATTTTTGCAAAATAATAATACAAATATACTAGAAAGAAAGAAAAAGAATAGCAGCTTTGTACAGCAGGAGAAGTATAGAGAGATTTAAAGGGGATGAGTTTTTTAGGGTGTTTTGTTTATTATTATTGAAATAATGAAAGTGCTCTAAAATGATTGAAGTATGAATGCACAAATATGTGATTAAATGGAATACCATCAATCAGTTTGGAACAATTTACACTTTATTAATATGTGTCAATAAAATTGATTTGTTTAAAACAGTGCTAAAATAAAAGAAAAAATAAGGAATTTTAGTCTTCAAAAGACAGCATGGAGAAAGTACAAGTCAAGCCAACTAGTGGGAAAATACTTTTGCAATCCATATATCCAAGAAAGGACTCATAGCCTTAATATAGAAATAACCTTTACAAATTAGTAAGAAAGGCAAAAAGCCCAGTAGAAAGATGGAGAAAACACTTGAAAAGGCTCTTTATTAAAGTGTATTAACAAGTGGGAATTAATGTATGAAACGAAGAATCTTCTTTAGTCACAAGGCTTGTTCTTTGTTATTGTTTTTTGGAGGCACCAGGAACCGAACCTGGGATCTCCCTTGTGGGAAGCAGGTGCTCAATCACTTGAGCCACAGCCACTCCCCCCTCCCTTTTTAAAAAATTATGTATTTCCCCCAGGGGATTCTAGCTTTTTGTCATAGAGATCCAGTGCATCTGGGTCCCTACTTAATCTCCAGGATCCAGAAATTTCCTGGTACAAAGAATTCAGCCAAAAAGTATTTATTGAATTAATAAAGGATACAAAATGTTTGCAAAATTTTATGAGATTTTAAAATTTTAATTGTACGATAAATTCAAAGTGAACAGGGCACATTCCACAGAATGGAGCCTGGCCAGCTTTAGCAGCTGTGTAATCAGGGTGTCCCTTGAAATGTAATTCTGATTAGGTTTATGAACTGTTTTCCCTGTATAAAGGGAAGACAGATAGAGGAGTTTTTAACCAGAAAAGAACAAGATGAAGAGTACAGGACTTTAGTAGAAAAGCCAAGTGCTGCTTTCCTGGGGAACCTACCTTGGAATCTAGTTGGCTTCAGTCCTATGGTTTCAGTTCTGGTTATTTTTCCATCTAATTATGTAATGTCCTACTCCATGGCTTTCAACCTGGGACAAAGGGTAGTCAGTGTCCACAACATAGAGCAGTGGAAGGAGTTCCTGTGGGAAACTGAAATACAGATAGCTTGCTGTTTCCACAAACACCTCAAATCACTCAGGACATCAAAGACATAGTGCTATTATTATAATAATTGCCCGTTTTCTCTTTAATAACATCCAGATTCTTAAAAAGTCAATTGCTTTCTCGACTTTGGTTGAATAGCATTGAAGTAGATTTGACCTCAATACTTCAGTAGGATGGCAGCAACATGGGTGTTTTTCAAAGTCATTTATTTTGAAATAATATTAAAGATATGAAAAACTGCAGTAGGAGTGGGTGCAGCTCAGTGCTTGAGCTCCTGCTTCCTATGTACAAGGTCCTGAGTTCAATCCCCAGGACCTCTTTAAAAAAATTGCAGGAGTAGGTACAAAGAACTCCTAATCCAATCCCTTCCTTAGATTCACCAGTTATTTCCCCAGTTATTTTAATTTTATCCCATTTGCCCACTAATAAACATTTCACAAAAATGTATGTATCTGCAAAACAAGGACACTCTATTAGAACACCCCAAAAGAGGAAATCAGCTTTCCTTCAATGCTGGAATCCCATTTACAAACCTCTTCAACTTTTATCTGCTGTCTCATCCTTCTCAAACTCTCTCAAAAATACATTCTTCCAGTCAGCTTTATCCAGTCAACTTCAATATGGAGCTCCTCCTGAGAAGTTCTTTCATTTTCACATCTTTGAAAAATTTAAGGAGCACAGATGGCCCCAGCCTTTGCCCAGTGTTTCCTCTTGAGATTTAGACCCTACATTCAGACCATCAGGACGTTAGGAGTGCAGCCCATCAGGAGAGGTAGGAGATCCTCTTTGGGTCATCACCGGTGATGTGAACTTGATAACCCCACGAAGTTTCTCTCAGGTTCCTTCTCATGCAAAAACATGTTTTCACTTTACAATGAATGACATATTACGAGGACATATTCTGATAGCAATACGTAGGCCCAAACCATCCTCCACCCACCATCCTCTCATCTGAATCAACTACCACTCTGATGGTTGTCAGATGGTAATATTTTTCCATTTCCAGCACTGCTTCTATATATCTTACATAGCTTTCTACCTTAAAAAGGCTTGTTTGCTTCCTGTTTATTTGTTATAGCACTACAGATTGAGGTATTCAGTTTTATTCAATATGTTCTTATCTGTTATCATTGTTTATTTTAATGCACAATTTTTCCCAGATCGCACTAGTGAGATACCCTTCAAGTTGATTCAGTGAGGCCCCAGGTAGCTCATCTGTACTTAGTCTAGGAGGGATTCACAGAAAAGGGGTTAAATAGGTCCTGACTTCTTTGTCCAAACTGCATGCAATGTCACAGGTCCTGTTTCTTTCATCAAGTCTTATGGACATCCATCATTGAATATTTAAAATTCACCCTTACCCTCCTCAATTTTCTGTTGGTGTACTCTCTTGTCCACATGTCAAAGCATCTGAAACCTAAAAGGCTCTCTTGGACATAACTGTCTCATCCTGTCATTCTTTAAGTTTGTTGATGGCTTCCCACTGTCCTTAGGACAAGGACCGTAGAGCTTACAATGGCCTTCAGTCCTGAATACTTCAATTTCCTTCAGTTCCTTCTGCTCTTAGTTTCTGCAAAGAACAGTCTGATGTTGCTTGGGTTTTGTACATTTTTCCAGTAAACCAATTCCTATCCCAAGCACCTTTTCTAAGACTTTGCCCAGTTAAATCTTTAAGGTTTCAACTATACATGATGTTTTCCACGTTTTGTCCCATCTGAACTGATGAAATCCTCTGATACTAAGTGCATAATTTAACATGGTCATTTTCACTTTAAATTCACTTCTAAATCAAACTGAAACACCACAGGGGCAGATGGTTGATTGATTTGCCTGTATAATTCCGATCACTGACTCTAACAAATCTTTACTTCCCTTGGAAAATGGCCAGACAGGAAAGACAAAGGGTAACCAAAAAGTATAAGTTACCTAAAAAATAGAATATACGATTACCTAAATTATTTTTATAAAAATCTGCACTAAGTTTTTGCTTTTTGTTTTTCAGAGCAGTGAATTTTTAAGAGTAAATATTATAAAGAAGGTCAGGTGTATTTCTAGGAATTGGTCCATGTCATCAAAGATACCTAATCTGTTGTGGTGCAATTGCTTAAAGTTTACTTTTAAATCCCATTGTAGCAGTGTCACCATTTTTATTACTAACTTTAGTGAATTGATTCTTTCCTTTATGCTTTTTTTTAGAGATGTATTTCATTATTTCTCTCCTCTCCCCCCCATTGTCTGCTCTCTGTGTCCACTCCCTGTGTGTTCTTCTATGTCTGCTTGCACCCTCAGAGGCACCAAAAAACTGCATCTCTTTTTTGTTGCATCATCTTGCTACATCAGCTCTCTGTGTGTGTGGTGCCACTCCTGGGTGGGCTGTGCTTTTTTTGTTGTGGGGCAGCTCTCCTTGCAGGGCACACTCCTTGCACATGGGCGCCCACATGTGTGGTTCACCCCTGCATGGCACAGCACTCTTTGCAAGTGGCAGCTGTGCACATGGGTCAGCTCACTACACAGGCTAGGAGGCCCTGGGTGTCGAACCCTGGACCCTCCCATATGGTAGGCAGATGCTCTATCAGTTCAGCCACATCTGCTTCCCTTTCCTTTATGCTTAATCAGTCTACCTATAGGATTTTCAGTTCTATTGATCTTTTCAAATAACCAGGTTTTATTAAAACTGTGTTGATTCTATTGATTTTCTCTTGTCTCATTCATCTCTGCTCTAATCTTTATTTCCTTCCTTCTGCCAGTTTTGGGTTTAGTTTGCCCTTCTTTTTGTATTTTCTGAAGGTGTAAAATTATGTTATTAATTTGAGATGGTTATTTTTAAAATTTAGGTGTTTTGGCTACAAGTTTCTCTCTTAGTAATGTCTTCTGTGCATCCTCTAAGTTTTAGTATGTTCTGTATTCATTTCTGTTGATCACAAAGTGTCTTCTAATTCCCCTCAAGATTTCATCTGTAGGTTGATTTGAGTGTGTAATTCAACTTTCACATATTTGTGGAACTTTCTAATTTCCCTTCTGTTATTAATTTCCAGTTTCATGCCCTTCTCTTATTAATTTCCAGTTTCATGCCACTTTGGTCAAAGAAGTTCCTCATAATTTCAGGGTTTCTGTGTATGTTGTGGGGTAACATAGCGTCTATTCTAGGAATGTTCCATGTACACTTGAGAAGAATATATTCTACTGGGTCCTGTTGGCTTATAGTGTTGTTCAAGTTCTCAATATCCTTACTAATCATCTGTATAATTTTTCTAAACTATGTGAAAGTGGGAAATTAAATTTTCCAAATATTATGGTAGAACTATTTCTCCCTTCAATCTGCCATTTTTTCCTTCTATATATTTAAGTGTTCTGTTGTTTCTTGCATATATGTTTATAATTATTATATGTTCTTGATATATGGACCCTTTTATGGATATATAAATACTTTTCTGTCTTTGTAACCATGTTTGTTTAAATTTTTTCTGATAACAACTCAAGTGAGTCTAACTCTCTTTTCGTTATTATTTGGATGCGGTGTCTCTCAGTATTGTCCATTCTTTTACTTTCAGCCTCTCTGGGCATTTGGATCTAAAGGGGTCTGGGGCCAGGATACTTCAGTGGTTGAGCACTTGCATCCTATGTACAAGGTCCTGGGTTCATTCCCTGGTATCTCCTAAAAAGAAAAAAATATTAAAAAGTACATCTCTTACAGGCTATAATTTGTTGCATTATCATTTATTTATGGTAAAGTCTTTTTAATGAAGTGATTACTTTAAATGAAAATGTATTAAACTAAATAATTAGAGCAGATACTGGCATCATGTATAAAATTACTTACAACTAAAGAATTAAAATTTCCTTCCACTTTACTTGGTTTTTATATGTATTTTTGGTTAATATTTTTAATTGAAACTTTATAGTGTATGATTTAAATTCTCTTCTCAATTCCTTTTTTGCTATTTTTTAACATTATCAAAATAATTTTTAACATACAGGACAATTGCAAATATAAAAATACCTACATACATCCCTGCTTCTCATACCCAGATCCACCATTTTTAACATTTTGCCACATTGGCTGTTCTTTTCTTCTCCTATTCTTCCTTCTCTCTTCCTCTCTCCTAAACACTGAAGAGTCGGTGGATACACCATGCTCCTTGAACACAATACTTTCCATGTGCATTTCCTAAGAACCAAGATCTTCACTAATGTAACTGCCTTGTGTACAGTTAAAAATATTTAATATTGCTATAAAACATAGTCTATATTCCAGTTTTTTAATATGTCCCCAATAAAGTCTCTTTGAGTCTTTTCTCCTCCATTATTAGATCCCACCTAGTATTTTCTATTGCATTTTTTTTTTGGTGTTTTGTTTTTTTAACTGTATTGATAAGAAAACATATTCATAAACAATACAATCCATCTAAATTGTACAATCAGTGACATTTAGTATAACTTCAGACTTGTGCATGCATCACTTTTACCCTGATTAGAGCATTTACATTACAGCACAAATAAACAGAAAGAAGAAAAATAACAAAACAGAAACAAATGAAAACCTAAATCCATACACCTGAGTAGTCATCTCTCAATCTCTCTATCCTTCTCCTGCCATATGTCACTTCTAATCTATTCCTGTCTGTATATTTCTTTGGTTTTACATTTTATATAAATAGAGGCAAACAGCATGTAGTATTTTAAATCAGCATCTTTCACATAGCATAATTCCTTTTCTGTCTGTCTTGCTTCAATTAACATAATGTCTTCAAGTTCATGCATGGAGTCATTTGATTGATTTCATTTCTATTAAATCAGAGCTATAGTGAAATATATTTTCACACCTACTAAATGACCACTATTGCAAGCAAGCAAATAAACAACCCCCCCAAAAAAAAAAAACTACAAGTGTTGGAGAAGATACAGAGAGAGGAATTTTCAGTCAAAGTTGAGAATGGAGAATTGCACATATTCAGTAGAAAGCTGTTTGGTGGTTCCTAAGGAAGATAAATTTAGATCTGCGATTTGACCCAACATCACCACTGCTAGATATATATCCAGAATAATTGAAAGAAGGACACAGACATCTCCACACCAATGTTCATAGCAACCTTATGCATAATTTCCAAAAGATGAAAACAACTCAGGTGTCCATCAATACATGAAGGGATGAACAAATTGTGTTGTAGTGCATTTACTCGTCATCGACTTTACTTGCTCCTTTTTTATATTGTAGAAACATATATACAACATATGCCTTACCATCTCAATCCCTCCCAACCATACCATTCAGTAGGATTAATGACATTACTGTATTAAGGTCACCACCATTCATTACACAAACTTTCCTATCACCCTATAACAGAAACCCTGATTCCGTTATGCATTCACTGGTCCCTGACCCTCTCTCCTGCACCCGGTAGCTGTAATCTACTTTCTGTGTCCGAACTTGCCTGTTCCAGTTATTTCAAAGGAGTGGGGTCATGTAATATGTCTCTATGTCTGACATTTCACTCAATGTCAGTCTTTCTAGGTCATCCACATAGTGTCGCATGAATCAGGATTTCATTCCTTTTACAACGGAATAATATTCTCTGGTATATATACGTACCACATTTTTTATTCACTTAATTGTGAATGGATACTTGGGTTGCTTCCATCTTTTGGCTATTATGAAAAGGCTGCTGTGAGCAGTGGTTTACAAAACTATTGTTCGAGTTGTTGCTCTTCCATTCTTTGGCTGTATACTTAGAAAGAGAATGCCAGGTCATATGAGGGCTGTGTGTCCTCCAAAAGATTTTCCACATGGTTGCATCATTTTTCATTTCCCACCAAAAATGTAGAAGCATATCTGATTTTCTGCCCGTTCACCAATATTCTTTTTTTTCTCTTTTATCAGTAGATTTTAGCATTGTGGAACCATGTATAAAAATATTGCTCTCTTTTTACATTATGATCATTTTTCTAATTACATCTCATTTCTCTCACAGTAATAGTTTAATCTCATTATAGTTAATGGTATATCCATTTTTCTGCTGTGACCATTTTATCAGTAACCCCTTGTTTTATAATCTCATTGCTTGACAAAATTATATCTATTTGTTAAGAATAATAACTTACCATAATTTCATGTTCTTCAGTGCTTTTCTTTCAACAAATCAATATTATTTCGACATATTAATAAAAGCATACAGTTCATCCAAAGTATATATTCAGTGGTATATGGTATAATCACATGGTTGTGGATTTATCACTTCAATCAATACTAGAGCTTTTTCATTTAAATAATAATAATAACACACACACACACACACACACACAAACCTAGAAAATTCTTCACCTCTTAATCTTTCTATTTCTCCTGCTGTATATAGCTGCTATTTCTGGCTTTTCATGCACAATTATTTTTTTATCAAGCAGTTTTATTGAGATATCATCACATGCCATATGATCTAGCTAAACTGTGGAATCAGTGGCTTAGTACAATCACAATGCTGTGCATTCATTGCCACCAAAAAATGTAGAACTATTTCATTATGGCAGAAAGAGAAACTCCACACCCCTTAACACATGTTCTGTAGCCCTGCATAACCGCTGATCAGATTTCAAAAATTAACTAAAAATGGATCAAGGACCTAAATATAAAAGTGACTACCATAAAACCCCTCGAAGAAAATGTAGGAAAACAACTTCAAGGTCTTGTAATAGGTGGTAGGTTCTTAAACCTTAAACCCAAAGCATGAGCAACAAAAGAAAAAATACATAAATGGGACCTCCTCAAAATTAAACTCTTTTGTACCTCAAAGGACTTAGTAAAAACATCATTCTCCTTTATGGCTGAATAATATTCCATTGTGCACATACCACTTTTTGCTTATTCATTCATTTGCTAAAGGACACAGGTTGCTTCCACCTTTTGTCTACTTTGATCAATGCTACGGTAAGCATTGTTGTGCCAATATCTATCTGAGTTCCCTGCCTTCAGTTCTTTTGAGTATATCCCAACAAGTGGGATTGCTGGTTTTATGGTAATTCTGTTTAACTTTCTGTGGCACTTCCAAGCTGGTTTCTGAAGAGTCTGCACCATTTTAAAATGCTGCTAGCAATGTATTAGGATTTCTATTTCTTAGTAGCTTCACCAACATTTACTAATCTTTGTTTTGTTAGTGATCACTATCTAGTGGATGTGAATTGATATCTCATTGTGGTTTGGATCTACGTTTCTATGATAACCAATGATTTAGAGTATCTTTTTCATGTGCCATTGACTATTTGTATATCTTCTTTGGAGAAATTCTACTTAAATCACTGGTGAAGCCTTATTGTCCTTGACTTCACTAAATTGGAAGGCTTTTGTTTTTTCTTTAAGCAATTTTATTAAGATATACTCACATACTATACAATCCAACTAAAGTATACGTTAAATGGCTTTTGTAAAAATGAATGCCTAGCACGTTCATCTCTGCATTCAATTTTAGTGCATTTTCATTACTCCAAAAAGAAAAAACTTACCCATTAGCAGTCAACACTCAATCCCTCGTCCTTCCCCTGCCATTAATAACCACTAATCTAATTCCATCTCTACAGATTTATTTATATTTACGTTTTATTTACATGAAGTCTAACAATATGTAGTACTTTGTGTCTGGTTTATTTCACTCAATTTTTTTAACATTGATGGAAAAATATTAATATTTTACTATTCTCTACAGTCCATTGATTGCTTTAGGTGTATTTTCACCCAAATACCACCCTATTTTTTAATATCATGTGATATTAAAATACGTTTGTTCTGATTCAGGGAAGAATATGCTTAAATTTGTACTATTTTTTAAATTTTCTTAAAAAAGAAATATAGATTGCATGAATGTTACATAAAAAATTTAGGGGACTCCCATATGTCCCAATCCCTAGCCCTCATTTTCCCACATCAACAATACCCTTAATTAATGTGGTACATTTGCCACAATTGATGAACACATCTTAGAGCATGCCATTAAGTGTTGATTGTAGTTTACATTGTAGTTTCCACTCCCACACATTTTTGTAAGTTATTACAAGATATATGATGGCCTATACCTGTCATTGCAATGTCATTCATGACAATTCCCAAGTGCCAAAAATATCCCCAAATTATACTTATTTTTCCTTCTGCCTCCCCTCAGAACCTCCAGTGGCCACTGCCTCCACATCGATAAGAGTTCTTCCATTGTTAGGATCACAATAAGTCTATAGTAGAATAACAGTAAGCCTACTCTAGTCCATCGTTCATTCCCCAATCCTGAGGATTCTGGGATGGTGATGCACACTCTGCCTCTAATTGAGAGGAGGCTTAGATCCCATGGTGCCGATGAATGGGACTATCTTGGGTGTAGTTGCAGACTCTCTCTGTTTCTTGAGATGGTAGTTGTCAATTATCATCTGGTTAGTCATCCTAGGTGAGTCCAATGAACTGGAGAGTAGCTGTTGCAGATCTGTTGAGATCTGGGACTCTCCTGGTACATGGACAACCCAGAAATTTGAGTCTCTAGTACTAACTACAGGTTCAAATGGAAGGGGCAAAAGAGCCATGTTGGTAAAACCACCACTGAGCCCAACTCTGTTGCATGGAGCATAAATTCTAAGTAGGGCCTGCTGGCAGGGTGCCAAACTCCTGAGCTGTCTGCCCTGCCTATATCGTCCATTTGTCAAGAAAGAGAAAAGACAACCTACTCAATGGGAGGAAATATTTGATAACCATATGTCTGGTAGGGGCCTAATATCTAGCATTTATAAAGAAATCCTACACCTCAAAAATTAAAAAAAATACAACCCATTTTTTAAAAATGGGCAAGAGATTTGAATAAACACTTCTCTAAAGAAGAAATATAGGGAAGCAGACTTGGCCCAGTGGTTAAGGCATCCATCTACCACATGGGAGGTCCATGGTTCAAACCCCAGGCCTCCTTGACCCATGTGCAGCTGGCCCACATGCAGTGCTGATGCACTCAAGGAGTGCCCTACCATGCAAGGGTGTCCCCCACATAGGGGAGCCCCACATGCAAGGAGTGTCCTCCATAAGGAGAGCTGCCTAGCATGAAAGAAAGTGCAGCCTGCCCAGGAATGGCACTACACACTCGGAGAGCTGACACAACAAGATGACGCAACAAAAAGAAACACAGATTCTTGTGCCACTGATGCGCCACTGACAATAACAGAAGCAGACAAAGAAGACACAGCAAAATAGACACAGAGAACAGACTACCAGGTTGGGGGGGAAGGGGAGAGAAATAAATAAATAAATAAATAAATAAATCTTTTTAGAAAACTCAATAAAAAAGAAGAAATACAAATACCTGAAAAATACATGAAAACATACTGAACATCACTAGCCATTAGGGAAATTCAAATCAAAACTACAAGAGGTATCATCTTATACCCATTAGGCTGACAGCTATTTAAAAAACAGGACTACAAGATTTGGAGAGGATGTGGAGAAATGGGAACCCTTATCCACTGCTTGTGGAAATATACAATTGTGCAGCCATTGTGGGCAGTTTGATGGTTCCTCAGGAAGCTAACTATAGAACTGCCATATGATCCAGTAATCCTTCAGCTGGAAATATACACAGAAGAATGGGAAGCAGGGCCACAAACAGATATATGCTCACCAATGTTCATAGTGGCATTATTCACTATTGCCAAAAGTTAGAAACAACCCAAATGTCCATCAAGAGATGAATGGATAAATTGTGGTATATACATACAATGGAGTATTACTTAGGTGTAAGAAAGAATGCAGTATTAACACACAGGATAACATGGGTGAATCTTGAAGACCTTATGTTAAGTAAAGCAAGCCAGGCAATGAAGGACAAACATAACATGACCTCAGTGATATAAATTAAGTACTTTGAGCAGACTTAGAGGGTTAAAGTCTGAAAGATAGGTTTACAGGAGACAGGAAGAAGGTTGTGACAAAATCTGTGATAAGGTGGAAGGCTGTAGTTGTCCAGTGGGTGGGTATAATAGAGTGCAGTGATGCTACTGGGCTGAGTGGTACTGGTCTCTGATGGGGGGAGGGTGGGGAAGGTGGGTTTGACTGTATAACTGGGGGCAAGGTTGAAGGAGCAAGCAGGTGAACTGCTCTGGTCTGGCGGGGGCGAGTCCAGGGACCTGTGGGAAGAAGCAGTGTGGGGCAGGAGCCGAGAGAAGAATGGAGACAAGACAGGATTCTGATCAAGTCTCATTTATTGGGGGTAAAACACGGGGATATATAGAGAAGGAAGGGAACATGTACATAGATGATAGGCTGGTCTTGTGGGTGGCAGACGTCCAAGGAGGGGATTGGCCGACAGTTCGCACTGGGTCTGCGGAGTTTTGATCCTTGCGCATGCGTATTGCTGTGGTCACCTGAGTAGTGGCAGGAGGGGGAGAACAAAGAAGCAGGGAGGAGAAGAATAAGGAAATGACAGGGCAGATTTGTGAACTCCGCCATGTTGTGAGACCCACCATGTTGTGGGAGGCTGTAGATAGGTCTCACAGTGGGTGGCTCCCTACAGGTCCCCCCTTTCTGGTTAATGAGTTATGAATTGAAGAAAGGAACAGCTGGCGATGGCTCATGATAGAGCAGGGCTTATTTTCAGTAGTGGCATGCGGCTGCAAGGTGCTCCCATGCTGAAAGGGGGGCTGTGCCTGTCTTAGGTCAGGGCTGCACCCGGTAAGTGATTTGTCTTACCCGGCATGCGATCAATCTTACCCGTCATTGGGAATCATGGTAGCAAAAGGCCATGTTCCTGTCTTAGGTTGACTGATGGGTCAGCCCAGTTGCCCATCATTGGCTAACCAGACCAGCGCCTCAGTGACAAATGACTTGCAAATATAGCAAGCTATAACAGGGAGCTCTATACCGCGCATGACATGCATGACATACTGAGATTAGTGGGTGAGGCCACACACGCCCTGGTCTGTTTAAGCCAGGGTGCCCGCTGCCCTTACGAGCTGCTAAATCCCTTACTGAAGCCGTTCAGCGATATCAATTAAACAGAGAAGGCTAAGCCGTGATAGGGGCCGTGGTATTCATTGGTGGGGAAAACAGGCAAGGAAAGGAAACGCTATTAGAATACAGGTTGGTGATAAGGTAACATAAGAAATTTGCATTTTCAAAGATTGGTTGTTTGTTCTTAGGCCCGGATAAGCTGTTATTGATGAACAGTGGCAAGATACATCACGTGGGCAGAGATTTGCTTCATCCTTTCTTGGAGAAATTTAAGGAGGCAAGGTGCAAATGCACAGATTAATAGGAGAGCGATTAGGGGGCTGAGGAGGGGACCTAGCCAGGTCACGAGAGGGGAAGTGAGCCAGGCAGATAAGGAGGAGGTAGATTGGGAGGGCAGTATCCCATCCCACAATTCTTGTAGAATCTTAACATTTTGCTCAACAATACCAGATTCATTTATGTAGTAGCAGCATTCCTCCTGAAGGAAAAGGTAGGTTCCTCCTTTTTCAGCTGTAAGTTTAAGGCCCTACGGTTTTGTAAGGCTACTTGGGTGAGGGATGTTAGTTGCCACTGCAGAGAGTCAAGAGACTACGCACTGGATTCTAGGCTAATTTGTCGTTGTTGTTTAAAGTATTGCAAGCTGATGAGGCCATGACCAAGAGCACCACGTGCTGTGGCAGCTGCAGCGACTGAACCTGTGAGGCTAATTTTTTACCAATATAGGGAGGAAGGCAGCTCTCTTTGACACAGATGGGGATAGTAAAATTTTTTAGTTTGCCTTCTCCATAGTATGTTAGTTGCGGGGTAATGGCTGCTAGGATGCAAGGCCTCATTTTTATAGACTAGAGCATTTTTGGGTTATAGTTAATTTTCCAACCACAAACACATAAGGATCTCTTACACATGCCTGAAGATGAATTTGATTTAAATGCAGATATTGACCATTCTTACTATTATTCCCAATCCATTCTATAGTAGGAGCTATTCCTAGAAAAACTTTCCACAGATTCTTTTGCTTGTGTATAGATGTAATATTACACCATGGAGAACGGATCCATTTCCCTTTCTGTTTCTAAACACTATTATTTTAGTAAAAATTATTTTTTGTTGTCCTTTACTATTTAGACCATGCCAAATAAATCTGTCACTATATTCAATGGGACTCCCCATAGGGGCACTTTCCCACACTATTCCATAGGAATCATTAAAAAATGACAGATCCTCTTCCTTATGGCACTCTTGCCATCCTTCTTTATCCTTACTGTCTTTTTGCGAGCAATCATTAGTAGGATTTTTGGTCATGAATAAATTGGAAGAGGGAAATAAAGTCACAATAAACTGAGTATTATTATTTTTAAAGATAATTATGGCCCGATTTTTAACCTACATACAGGAAGGATGGTTACTAATGCATAAGGGTTGATAATCAAATGGTAATATGAGATTATCGATTCTTTTTCTTTATAGGGTTTAATTGGCAATCGATTATCAATTGGTATAGGGAATATATGGGTTTTATTCAGATATATATGAAAGAATGGATTTTTCCAGGTTAACACTCTAAGTAATGGGGGGTTAGGTATATAGGCCTAATAAGTGTAATTACTGGGCAGCTTCCTTATTACTTACGATCACCATCATCAGAAGTTGTAGAAGACTCCATCTCTTCCTTCTGGGGTTTAATCCTTTTCACAGATAACTAAATTTGTTTTCCATTTTCTGAAATGATAAGAGCATAGCCTCACCCCCTTACTTTAATCCTGCCTTTTTTCCATTCATTGCTTAAAATATCCTTCTACAATATTGGATGATCTTCATTTCCTGTGTCTACTGTAGATGTTTGACATTTTCTAAGTGACATTCCACAGGTGTTAATGAATTATAAACATTAAGAAAATGTAAAGTAAATAAAGCTTTTGCTAATTAATCTTTTAGTGTCATAATACCATCATCTCCCCCTTTTTGTTTCAAAATCATAGTTTTTAGGGTATGATGGCTGCATTCAACTATGGCTTGACCTGTAGGATTATAAGGAATGCTGGTAACATGTTCAATACCATATTTTAAACAAAGATTCAAAGGATTTACTAATGTAAGAAGGTCCATTATCAGTTTTAATTTTCAGAGGGCATCTCCTTACAGCAAAAGCAGACCAGAGGTGTGAGCGAACATGATGAAACCGTTCCCCACTTTGAGCAGTAGCCCACAAAAAATGAGAATAAGTGTCAATACAAACATGAACATATTGTAACTTACCAAAGAATGGTATGTGAGTAACATCCATCTGTCATAATTGATTAGGAGTTAGGCCTCTGGGATTAGTTTCAGCCTGAAAAGGCACCACTGTTAGTGGTCCACAAGTAGGACAAATGCGAATAATTTCTTGTGCCTGTTGTCTTGTTAACTTTTGATATTTATTTCGCAGGCCTTTAGCATTAATATGAGTTAAAGCATGGTAATCATGAGCACTTTGTAAACACCCTACCAATAAATCAGCTTGAGCATTATTTGCTGTCATTGCACTAGGCAAAGAGGTATGAGAGTGTATATGAGTAATGTAAATAGGTCTTAACCTAATGAGATGTTGCAAGTCAGTGAAAAGTTGAGATAACTCATTAGTAGCAAAGATATGAGCTGTCTCAATGTGCTTAACAGTAAGGCATACATATTCAGAATTAGAGACAACATTCAAAGGTTCCTTAAATATTGTTAACACCTTAATGATGGCAGCAAGTTCAGTATGCTGAGCAGACGTGAATGGAGTCTGCCAAGCCTGTTCTTTTCAAGAAGTAACATATGCTGCTTTTTTATTACTATTACTATCAGTAAAAACTGTACAAGATGGTTGGGCTATGCACATAGTCCTGAAAAGCACTGCAAAAGTTTACTGTTGGGTTTTTTACAGATAGAGTAATGAAGCTGGCTTGATTTGTCTAAGAAGACACTAAAGAAAGTCTTATCAAGTTTTAAAACAAAGTGGTAGCAATACAGCTGGACTTTAACCTTTTGCAACAAACTAGCAGTGTTTGGGATTGCTGCATATTAGTGTTGTTACTTTAATCTATGATAAGAGGTTGTTTCTGTGACATATACTCTTTTGTTATAATTAAAACCATGAATAACCACACTGTACTTCTCTTTAATAGTATGCTGAAATATTGGTAACTTTATACATCTTTAAGCATTTATAGAAACCTTTTATTCATACGACTTTAATTGATAGAGGGTTTAAGGGAAAGAAAAACTTGTTAATTTTGTAACACTTTAAAACACCTTTCATTTAACTTATAACATATTAAATGAACTCAATTATTACTTTAATTTTTCTTTCAAGATAAAAGAACAAATCTCTTATAATTAGTCTGGAATAAAAGGCTACTGTTCAGGATTAGGTTTTGAGAAAGCAGTTTTGAACATTATGTTCCTTTAAAAGAGATAGCGCAAGAAGCACAAGAAGCTATTTTGATAAAGCAGATTTTCTTTGTATACTGATTATTGAGGATAAAAACTTGTACTAAAACAGATTGATTTGAGAGGCCTTGAGAAAGAACAAAATTTTTAACTTTGCATTA
Organism: Dasypus novemcinctus; assembly: GCF_030445035.2. Taxonomy (NCBI): domain Eukaryota; kingdom Metazoa; phylum Chordata; class Mammalia; order Cingulata; family Dasypodidae; genus Dasypus; species Dasypus novemcinctus. The sequence continues at coordinate 7,974,139 of NC_080693.1, read as the reverse complement.
GCATAGTACTTGATACTAAAGCCTTTAAAATTTTATAGATAGACCCATTAAATTTTATTTAACTTTAACTATAAAAATTCCTTTTCCACCAACCTTCTGCACTTTCAGTATTCACTCAGGTTTTGTCCCACACTCTACTCTTTCCAATAATCAATCATTTTATCTTAGGACAAAATTATCTTCTGTTTCCTTAACAATAAAAACACATTCCATATAGCCTACATACAAAGTTATCAAGCAAACCTTTTATAACATAATACCGTGAACACTAGACAAGCTTGTTAAAATAATGAACATTTCTTTAAATACTCAGTAGCATGCAATATCAGAAACAGTTTTCTAGAAGCAAGGTGTGAAGGGAGGCTGGCTGCTGTCAATCTTTCCTGTTATAAAATTACCTTTGATTATTATTATTATTATTAATTCAGGTTTGCTTAATAATGACCTTTTGGAATTAGCCACTTAAACACTTTAATGTAAACAATGCTTCATAAGACCTTTTATAATTATTTATAACCATATAGACTATAATTATATCATTTTAAGACAAATTTTATCTTTACAGAACACATTTCCTTACTTAAAGTTATCACAATACCTCCTACAACTTGCCACATGCAAATTAAGTTTCAATAGTTTATGAAAAATTAGCCATCCTACTTTAGGACAAAATACGCCTTTTTGAAAAACTTATTAAATTTCAGTTAGCATTGTCACAAACTTTTAACCAAATATTCATTTAAGTTTTACATTCTTCATATTACCCTGTGAAGAAAAATAAGTTATTCATTTCAATCTACGCAAGAACAATCTTTTATGAAGACTTACAGTTAATTTTGTTAATCAAGACTTACAATTTTTATTATTGTAGACATCTTATTAACATTTAAACTTATGTATTAATATAAGCGCTTATTTAATTTTTGGTCATTTGAATAGAGCTCTTTTAAAAATTTCTACTAATTTATATTTAGCATACGGAGGTATCACAATATACACTGACACTGAATGAACAGACAGACAAACACAAAACAATTACAACACATTAACAGAAACATACAATTTATTTACAATCGACTCATAATTCTTACTTTCTTGGTATAGCTGCCTTTAAATCCTCTGTTATATAGCACATCTTAGATTATACCTCTTATGATTTCTTCTGGAATTCATGTCGCCTGTAATATGCAAGCTTGTACTTGGAAACATTATTAGTTATCAGCAATCACTTAAAATAACTTGAGCAGCATAAATGTAGTTAAGTTTTCATTTTGCAGTTTAGACAGATGATTAACACACATTTTTGGATTATTACTGTAAGATTAAACTGAGCCTTGAAGTTCTGGAGAAAACTATTGATTTAAAACTGAAAACTTCCTTTAGACCTTGATAAAAACTTGGTACCAATTTTATTATCTTGATCAAGCAAGCCCAATCAGAACTAGAATAGAAACAAAACAAAACACAAATGTTGCCACGTTTCTCTCTCTTTCCAGTGGAATAACTATATTAGCCTTCACTAGCCCAGAGCTACATTGTCATGCAGACAGCAGGGAGCCCGAAGAGTTGTGAAAGGATTTCGGGGCCTGTGGCTGGCCCTGCCTCCTGTTTCCCTGATGGGGAGGGAGAGGGTGACCCTGCATGTTGGTTTGGGACTGACAATGACCTTTTTACTGCGGCTGTAAAAGCTTTTGCCCTAGCAAGGCCTTGTTGATAGGTGGGGCCAATTTCAGAACAAAGCCTGATGTAACCAGACAAGTTCTCCGTCTTTCTATAAGGTCTAACTGCGCCTGACAAGCTGCATTTGCATTTTCAAAGGCAAGTTGCTTTACAAAGGGAGGGGCTGCAAGGCAAGTTGGTGGAGAAGGGAGTTATGCTGTTCTAAAAAGCGGTTCTTTTCCAGTAACTGAGCAGTTAGGGTGGAAACTTTGGCGCGCAATTGAGTGTTAATATCAGGAGGTTCAGAGACAGGAAAGGAGGCAGGAGGTGGTGGCTGAAACATAGGAGGGGGTAGAAAAGTGGGGGGCGGGGGAGGCGGGGCTTGAGGTGTGGGGGGATAGTCTCCAGGGAGCAGAGAGGGCGGAAGGGCGAGATAAAGAGGCGGGGGAACGGGCATTGGTGTGGTGGGTTGGGGATAATGAGTTATTTGATTATCTGCAGGAGCCGAGGCTTGGGATGCGAGGGGATGGCCTCCTGGGGACTCAGTTTTAGGTCTTGGGTATGAGTTAGAGCTAATTTCTTCATCCTCAGAAGGGGAACTTTCATTATCACTTTATATAGATATAGAGACTGAACCTGGGTGGCTAGAGGATTTCGCGGCCTGAGGAAAAGGAGGTGAGGGCTGAGGGCAGAGGGCTTCATTGTCTTGTATAGGAGGGGAAAGAGAAAGCGGTGGACTAAGAGCCTTTTCGCCCTGTTTTACCACTTCAGCCGCCTGGGGACAGGAATGGCACGTGGCTAGGAGCTCATTAATTACAGACCAATAATTGAAAGCAGTAACGGGGACACTTTTAGGGCCGAAGGTTTTGTAAAAGTCCTGTAAGGCATTACCTACACGGCGCCACCATTCTTCATCAATAGTACCTTCCTGGGGGAACCAGGGACAAATTTCTTGGAGGAAGGCAAAGAATTTAGAGAGTTCTTTAATATTAACCTTTACTCCTCTAGTCTTAAGTGCGGCCTGCAGGCCGGATAGGAAAAGGAAACTATTACTAGAGAAGCCCTGCCCCATTGTAGCCGATCACTTACCGAGACATCTTGCAGGGAATAGGCAGTCCCCTGAAGGTCTCCTCTGCCCAAGCTGATAGCTCAGGTCTTCCAACCAGGCCGATGGCCTGGGTCTTCCGCCCAAGCTGAAGGCTCAGGTCTTCTGCCTAAGAATTCTTAGGTCTTCCTTATTTACAAAAACCACCTGTGCAGGTTTTCCTTTGTGTCGGCTTGCTTCTTCCCCGGGTCCCATCCACAACGTTGGGTGCCACTTGCTCCAGTCCAGCGGGGGTGAGTCCAGGGACCTGTGGGAAGAAGCAGGGTGGGGCAGGAGTCGAGAGAAGAATGGAGACAAGACAGAATTCTGATCAAGTCTCGTTTATTGGGGGTAAAACATGGAGATATATAGAGAGGGAACGGAACATGTACATAGGTGATAGGCTGGTCTTGTGGGTGGCAGACATCCAAGGAGGGGATTGGCCGACAGTTCGCACCGGGTCTGTGGAGTTTCGCACCTTGCACATGCGTATTGCTGTGGTCACCTGAGTAGTGGCAGGAGGGGGAGAACAAAGAAGCAGGGAGGAGAAGAATAAGGAAATGACAGGGCAGATTTGTGAACTCCGCCATGTTGTGAGACCCACCATGTTGTGGGAGGCTGTAGATAGGTCTCACAGTGGGTGGCTCCCTACAGTGAACTATGGGGATGTGCAGGTATGTGGTTAAAGTACAACATTGGGAATGTTCTTTTGGCAAATATGGCTTGGGTAGGTTACTGGTTTAAGGTGTTGGATGTGGGGGCATGTAGGACAAGGCACACATGGGGCAGGGCTCTAGGGAATATGTAGTGTTCATCTTGTCATAGTGTATTGGATCAGGGGCTTGAGACTTATATAATGAGTGAGAATGTGTTGGATTTCCACCTTGGGGCGTCCTGGTATGATCTCAAATAGAAGGGCAGGAGTCTTTTCAGAGCATAGGCAGTGCCTGATAAGGGAGGACAAGCCAGAAGGTCAAACCCTCAATGTTGTTTACAAGCAACTATGAATCTTGTCCTTCATGAATTAATCTTGATTGTTATCATTGGATTGGAGGGAGGGAGGAATAGAATAAATGAAACATGGGACATTTTTGGAGAGATGGAGTGGTTCTACATGATCCTTGAATGATAAATACAGACCATGTCAAACTTCATCAAAATCTATAAAAGTATACAGTCTGAAATGTAAACCATACGGTGAATCATTGACCATGGTTACTAACAGTGTTTCAATATTTGTACATCAATTGTAACAAATGTACCTTCACATGTAAAATGTTATTAGTAAGGGAAAGGGGAAATGGGGGAGGATATTGGGTCTATGGGAATCACCTATATTCTCCTTTTTTGTTTCCTCTCCCCTTCCCCCACCCTGCTGTTGTTTCTTGTCATTTTTTGCTGTCTGTGTCCATTCGCAGTGTGATCTTCTGTATCTATTTCTCTTCTTGTCTTTCTTCTCTAGGATTCACAGGGATTCAATCCTGGGGACTTCTGATGTGGACAGAAGTTCCCTGTCAGTTGCACCACCTCAGTTCCTGGTCTCTGCTGTGCTTCACCTTGACTCTCCCCTTCATCTCTCTTTTGTTGTATCATCACCTTCCTGTGTGACTGACTTGCACAGGCACTGGCTCACTGCATGGGCTCTTGGCTTGCTTCATGGGCACTGGGCTTGTCCCATGAGCTCTTGCACAGGCACTCGGCTCACCATGTGGACACTCAGCTTGCCATACAGACACTCATGTGGGCACTCAGCTCACTGTGCAGGCACCCATATGGACACCCAGTCACTCGGCTCACTGCATGGGTGCACAGCTCACTGCATGGATGCACAGCTCACTACATGGGCACTTGGCTCACTATGTGGGCACTGGCTCATCATGCAGGCACGCTTCTCTTCTTTTTCACCAGGAGGCCCCAGCAATCAAACCCAGGTCCTCCTATATGGTAGATGGAGGCCCTATCACTTGAGCCACATCTACTTTTCTGTAATCTAAAGCTGCTTTGAAGACAAATTAAAAAAAATAGCAGGGTGAAAAAATGTAAGATAATGTCACTGTACATACAAGACAACAGATCTTACAATATTTGTATTATTGTCACTATGCTATATAGTTTTATGTTTCATCCTCTAGGTTTCCTTTGAGTGATATACATGAACCAAAACTTTCCCTTTCAACTACAACCCCACCTACATATTAGTTCTGTGAATTACAATCACTGTAATGTGCTGTCATCACTTCTACCTATTTACAAACCATAACAATCAATCGTATTACAAATCCTTCACAAGTTAAGCTTCAGCTTCCTATTCTTGAGCCTCAGTCTATCTTCTGATGGCCTATATTCTAGCCATCCCATGAGTATATTGATTATATTTAATTCATATTAGTGAAATCATATATCATTTGTCCTTTTGTATCTGGCTTGTTTCACTCAACATAATGTCCTCAAGGTTCATCCATGTTTACACATGTATTGAGAATTTATTTCTTCTTACAGTTGAATAATATTCCTTTGCATGCATATACCACATTTTGTTTATCCATTCATCTGCTGATGGATAACTGGCTTGTTTTCATCTTTTGGCAATTGTGAATAATGATCATATGAACATTGGCATGCAAATGTCTGTTTGAATCCCTGCTTTCAGTTCTTCTGAGTATATATCCAGTGGTGGGATTGACAGGTCATATGGCAGATCTATATTTAACTTCCTTAGGAACCACCAGTCTTCCCCAGCAGATGCACCCTTCTACCATCCCACAGGCAGTGAATAAGTGTTCCTCTTTCTCCACATCCTCTACAAAACTTGTAGTTTTGTTTTTTAATAGTGCTCATTCAAAAATACATGAAACAGTATCTCATTGTAGTTTTGATTTGCATTTGATGTTGAACATTTTTTCATGTTTTTTCCATGGTTAAGTTTTCTTTAAAAAAATGTCTATTCAAGTCTTTTGCCAATTTTTAGTTGCATCATTTGTCTTTTTACAATTGAGTTGTGGGATCTCTTTCTATGTCATGGATATTAAAGCCTTTGCATTGGAAGGTTTTGATAACATATAGTACCTGTTCTTGGTCTTTTGAGACTGTTTCTTTCTTCTTGAGTCAGTTTACTCAATTTGTGTGTTTCTGGGAATTTGTCCATTTCATGTAAGTTATTTCATTTGTTAGCATACAGAGAATCTTAATATCCTCTTATAATCCTTTTTATTTCTGTAACTTCAGCAGTAATATACCCCCTTTCAATGCCAATGATTTTTATTATTTACATCCTTTCCTTTTTTGAGCAATCTGTTTGTCATAAGTTTGGGTATTTTATGTTTTCATTTTCATTCATCTATTGATATTTCCAAATTTCCTGTGATTTCTTTGATCCATTGGTTCCTTAAGAGTGTATTGCTTAAGTTCCACATATTTGTGAATTTTCCTATTCTGTTATTGATTTTTAGTGGCATTTCCTTTGGTCAGATAAGATACTTTATATGATTCTAGTCTTTTAAAATTTATTGAGACTTGTTTTGTGATATAACATATAGTCTATCCTAGGATATGATCCTCTGTACTTGAGAAGAATATGTACTTTATGGTTTTCAAACAGATTTTTGTTACATATTTTGCACACTCTCTCTATATATTATATACATCTATATAGGTCTGCTAGGTCTAGTTGGTACACAGTATTATTCTGGTCTTATATTTCCCTTTTGGCCTTCAGTTAGAAAGTGCTAGCCAATACTGGAAGTGGTTTATTGAAATCTTCTATTTATATAGACACACCTATTTCACCCATCAAATCTGCAAATGTTTGCTTCATATATTTTGGGCTTCAGAATTATGTACATATATTTTTTAAATTGATGCTTTTATCAATATGTTGTTTCTTTCTTTGTTCCTTCTAAGAGTATTTGACTTTGTCTATTTTGTCTGATGATAATTTAGCCATCCTTACTCTGTTCTGGTTACTATATTTGTGGCATATTTTTCATACTTTCACTTCTGATCAGTTTGTGTCTTTGGATTTAAGATGTGGCTCTTGTAAGCAGAATGTAGTTGAGTTATGCATCTTTATACATTTGTCTAATTTCTGCCTTTTGTATGGGATATTTATGTCATTTAATTTACAAATAACTATTGGTAATGCAGAATTTCTGCCATTTTCCTATTTGGTTTTTGTAAGTCTTTCTTAGACCTTTTTTTTTTTTTTTTAAAGGTTTATTTATTTATTTAACTCCCCTCCCCTCCCCTCTCCTGGTTGTCTGTTTTCTGTGTCTGTTTGCTGCGTCTTGTTTCTTTGTCCGCTTCTGTTGTCGTCAGCAGCACGGGTAGTGTGGGTGGTGCCATTCCTGGGCAGGCTGCACTTCCTTTCGCACTGGGCGGCTCTCCTTATGGGTCCACTCCTTGCGCGTGGGGCTCCCCAACACGGGGGATACCCATGTGTGGCACAGGTACTCCTTGCGCGCATCAGCACTACACATGGGCCAGCTCCACACGGGTCAAGGAGGCCCGGGGTTTGAACCGCGGACCTCCCATGTGGTAGGCGGATGCCCTAACCACTGGACCAAAGTCCGTTTCCCTCTTAGAGGTTTTTTGTACCTCAAGTCATTCTTTACTGGCTCCTTTTGTATTTAGTGGATGTTTTGTAGATAACCAATTAGAAACCCTTCTCATTCAATAAAGTAGTACTGGCATTTATAATTACCCAGGTAAGTACCTGTACTGGAGATCTTTATTTTTTTCATACTGCTTTGATTGTCTGCCTAGTGTCCTTTCCTCTCAGTCTGAAGAACTCCCATTAGTTTGGCTTGTAGAGCAAGTCAAGTGGTAATGAATATGCAGCTTTTGTTTATCTGAGAATGTCTTAATCTCCTCAGTTTTGAAAGAGAACTTCTCTGGATATAAAATTCTTGATTCTAATTATTTTCTTTCAGCACTGTATAAATATTTCTTCCCACTGCCTTCTTACCGCCAACATTTTTTATGAGAAATTGGCACTTAATGTTATTGGGGCTCCTTTGTACATGTCACATTGCTTCTCTCTTGCAAATTTAAAGGAAAGGTCTGGGGAAAGTTCATTAAAATGTAATGCAATTGAGAAGGAAATTTGGTTGCTTCTGTGAAATTATGACTAACAAGACTATACAGTACTTTTGTCTAAATCAGGCAGCTCAGTAGTAGGACATGTCATGGATAGTGAAGACATTGCCTAATCTCTAGTAACTTTATATAATACCTGAAATGTGTACACTAATAACATTTTACCCATAAAAATATAAACAGAACAAAGTTTGAAAATCTTTTAAATTTAGCAACACTTTCCCTGGAACTCATAACATATGAAATAAGCCCCTATCTATTACCTCTCCTTTTCAAGGTGAAAGAACAATTCCTTTGAGATCAGTAAGATGTCATTTAGGATTACATCTTGTGAAGGCAAAACGTCAATAAGTTGTCAGGATTGAACATTTTCAAAATAGAATCATGGATCACTGTGAAACAATATTTATATCCCTCTTAACCAAGTGACATTAAAAGATTTTGAAAGTAAATAGAGGAGTGAAAGTGAGAAGCAATCAAGAACCTTATATTACTCTTAATCACAGAAGAGGGAGGAAAATACCCCCCAAAAAAGTGATAATGGATCCTTTCATGCCCCAAGAAAATTGAGAAAGGCAGACATCTTTCCATAGCAAACTATCACTGTCTTTCAATATAACAGTCTGGAGAGCCCCTGACTTGCACTTCTAGACTCTCTGCTCTTTCACCATAAAACGAACATCTCAGATATGTAGAGGTGTGAGAGGCAGCACCTGCTGGCCCCAAGTGTGGTGTTTGGAAGCTATATATACTCCAGAAAAACATGTTCTTAAATTTAATCCATTCCTGTGGTTGTGGACCCACTGTAAGTAGGATATTTTGTTGAGGCTTCTACAGTTAAGGTGTGACCCACCACAATCTGAATGGGTCTTATCCTCTTACTAGAGTCGTTTATAGGAGAATGAAATTCAGATACAGAGAGAAAACCAGGAAAGCAAGAAGCTGAAATCAGGAAAACCTGGAATAGAAAGGAAAGATGGCAAATTCCACCATGTGCCTTTTCACATGGCACAGGAACTAAGGATTGATGGTGGCCAGTCTTTGGGAAGAAAACATTGCATCACCTTGATGATACCTTGATTGGTTGATTTACATTGGTTTGGTAGGCATTTTCATGGCCTCAAAAGTGTAAGCCATTAAACTCCCTTTGTTTAAGCCAACTCAGGTTCATGATATTTACAGGAACAGCCTAGAAAACTAAAACATCAAGTTCTCTAGAAAATCTTTTCATTTCAAAGAATGCTCAATATTGGTTCAATGTTTTTTGCCAGTTTAAATAATCAGACATCTCTGAATGCACAATCTGTGTATAAGTTATCTGTCTGCAAATCACATGCGATTTCACCATTGGAGTAAGATCTGTGTGTGGAAGGTAGAGGCTTTCTCCAAGGCAAGAGTCTACTTGAGCTTGAGGAACCTGTGCTTCAATATAAGGAGGATATTGAAATGGAAAGTGAGAATACAGGAACTTGGTAGTGTCAACCTCAGATTTTTTTAAGTGAAAGATATTTTCTGAAATGACACCAAGGACAATGGGAGAACATTCTAAAAATGTCATTGCATTTTGCTTTATCAGTCTCTGTTCTTATGTCTTATGTTCTTATTCTGTTCTTATGTCTTATATTCTTATTCTTATGTTAGTCTGCAAATACCTTGGCCTCATAAAAAGAATGTACATTTACATATTGGAGTTACAATTTGATAAGACATTTATCCTGGTGGGAAGCCTTTCATTATTCCTCTAAACTTAGACAACATGAGAAAATTCATACTGGAGAGAAATCCTATGAATATAATGAATATGGGAAAGAATAGGAGAGCATTGATCTTTATAGATGCCAATGTTCACATTAGTGGCAGATGGTATAAATCTTGTGAGCATGGGAAGCACTTGGCCAGATTGCTAATTTGTATTTCTATAAAAGAACTCACATAGGAGAGAGACCCTATGTCCTTAATCAGTGTGGAAAGAGGCCTGTGTCCTAATGTGACATTTTTGAGAATTCATACATATTAAAGTATCGAGTACAGAAGAATTTACTACCACAGCAGTAAATTTTAAAACAGTCAGAGAAGGGGAGAAATTCTATATCAATGTAATCCATATGGAAATACTTTTGTTTATAAAATATCCTTAAATAAGATGACTGAGCTGCACTGGAGAGAAACTCCAGGTCTGGAATCGCTGGACATAAGGAATCAGTACCCTCCTGCTTTTGTGTACACAAGGAAACTCCCAATAGGAATAATCCCCAAATGGGAAATAAGATGTCTTTACCAGAAGTTTGATGCCTCTTGAGGAGTTCCAGATAATTCAACCTGGACAAGCCACTCAGTGAAATACATATGAGGAATTCCTTTGCTCAAAGAGCAACTCTTCTAGAATATACGAGGACTCACACTCTGTAACTGAAGGAAAATTTTCGGTAGTCATTCATTCCTTAGTCAACATAAAAGTACTCACATTGAGAAGAACCAATCCTAATATCAAAGTGGAAACATTTGGTGGATTTCTCATCAGAAAAATCAGACTGGGAAAAACCTTTCCTGTATGCTTTCACCCTCAATTCATGTAATTATCCAGAATTTGGCCCAACAGTTTTTTGAAAATTGTTAGAATGTGTAGTGATCTGGGCATGCTTCATGCAGCATTTTGTTACAAGTAAGAGTAAATGAGATTCTGCTCTTTTTAATACACACATATGTACAAATATATAAGCACTAAAAGCTGTTACTGAGAAGCCCATTGTGCCCTAGGTTTTTTCCTTTCTTTTCTTTTCCTTTTTTCTTTTGCTGTAAATATAATGACACAGACTTTTGTGAATCAGACAATCACTTTGACCACCACTCAAAAGGTAGAATACAAAATGGTATCTCTATTATTACACAGTATTAATGTATATAAAAGGCAAAGATGAATAGACTCATGGAAGAATAAATACAACTAAAACGAATGGTGCATCAATTATGCTTTTGAAGTATGATTTAATATTTAAAAGTTTTTTATGATGAGAGGTTGTAGGAAATGAGAAAATACTGCAGATGTGGAGAGAGTCCCATTTTCAGAATGCCCTACATGCTTATTATGCTAATGTAACCCCAAAACACTCACCCATGGAGATCTTTCTTTTTTCCTTCTTTTTTTTGGAGGTACTGCAAGGTCAAGCCAGGACCTTATAAAGGGGAAGTAGGTGTTCAACCACTTGAGGTACATCTGCTCCCCAGAGATTGCTTTGGAAAATCACACAATTCATTTGTAAATTACACATTTCATTTAGATTAAAGCCACTAAAAATTAAAAAAGAAGAAAGAGATGTCCATACAGAATTTCATTTTGTAAGGTAAACCTGCATGAGAGCTGTCTGCAGACAGGGCAAGAGCTGCACAATTAACCACAGCCCCTATTCCAAGGAATTCTTTCTACAAACCAAGACATTGGGTTGCTGCCTGGGATCCAAGGTGTGTCTAAAGCACCAGATGTCAGCTGCCACATATATTCTTTGTGTGAATATCTGATCAGCTGGGGAAAGGGGCCATAAGGCCAAACTTATCCTTATGTGAAATGAAATGTAGTCAAATTTGACATAAATCTCTCTGCAAGGAGAATGATCATCACTCTCAATCACCTAATTGACTCACATTTCAAACATCTAATTTATTAAGAAACATTTATTTAGGGTTGCAAAGCTCCAGACCTACATTGTTCTGGGGATTGAGTGGTAAATGGCTCAATGTTATTTTTTGGTGCGTTTGAGATCTTGGGTGATATCTTAGTCCAGCAGAATGGGATCTAGAACTGTTGAGAGAGTGATATCATTAGATACCGCCATGGAGGAACCAAGATGATTTAGGGCAAGTGTACACAAAATGGAAGATACAAGGTAAAGCAAAAAGGGAATGAAAATTCAGAAGACTGGGATGGATGATTCATAGGCCAGGAATACTCACATCTGAGATATTCTTGAGTGGTTTCTTTGGTGGTGGAGACCCAGTGTTTTGGATTCAAGGAGGGAATTGAAAATCTTTGAACACCATGGGCTAATGATATAAAACTCAATGATTTTCATGTTCTTATGGGTAAAATGAAGGTACTCCTATCTTTCTTATCCAGAGTTGCCAAGACCTTCTTACTCTTGTCTTGGGGAGAGGAGGGTCCTCCCCTTATTTCTCTTGGAACTCATCCCATGTTCTGTTGATGGGGGTGGGTTACTTTCAGGTGAAGTCTTGTGTTTCATGACAGGTGGATCTGAAAATTGGGGACAAGACTAGAGAGTTTCATACCTTCTTTTTCCACTCTCAACTTTGTTCACCTAGTGCTTACCTGGTGGTGAGTGAAAACCCAGAGGAAGTCAGTTGTCAACTGAGCTATTTACAATGCAACCACCAGTGAGTAGGATATTCTTCTACTGAAATGACCCATGTATGGTCAGCAGATGGGTATGTTTCTCCTACTGGTGTGGCTATTCTAAGCTCATTTTGGAGATATTCAAGGATCTTAGCTGCAGTTCAGTTTATCCAGGCCTCTGGGACAGTTACAATAGATTAGGGATTCATCAATAAGTAATCCCCTTTCCAACATCACACAAATTTGCTCTGGACTCCATTTAGTCTCTGTTTTTGCTGGAGAGATGAGAGAGGTTTTTTCTCATTCAGCACACTGGAAAAATAGTGCACCCATTGATCATTTTAATGCCTGTAGTTGGTTTCAGCATGAAGGTGAAAATAGGTGATAGAGATGAGTAGGAGTAGAAGTTTAGAGTCAGTAGGGAGACTGATGTTTCAGCAGGTGAGTTCAATCAGTGCATTGCTACAGATGGTGGGGTAGAGGGTTATGCATTGTTGAGAGGAGTAAAATTGTGGGTTAGCTAATAGAAGGAAAAGAGGAATCATTTATTTTGCCCCATTTTTAATTTCATAAAATATTAGTATTTACTTGCACATTTTGAAAACTTTTGAAGAAAGATAACTAAAATTCTCGTTACCCACTTGTCTCCTATTGTCCAATTTCAAATTTTGTTGATAGCCTTTACTCAGACATTATAAATGGAAGTAATTATAAGAAGTATTGTTTCTTTAATTTTGGCATGGATTCAGGAGTGCTTTAGTATGTAGAGTAAAATGTATTGTCCTTTGGAAATTACTGAAAAACTGGTGAAACCAGAATGTTTCAAGAGGCTTCTTGTACTCTTCAACATACAGAGGAGGTGAATAGTCAAGAGATACAATGAACATGGATATTTGGAGGTCCCAAGAAAAGTGGAAATTGGAAGGTGTCTTTCCTTATAAAGGTCAGGCCAGGACCATTCTTCAGTATAGTGTCTCCGGGGACTTTATTGTGTGCTGCTGAATTCTCTGTACTCTCATGTTATGGTGAGCACCTCAGTTATGTAGAGTTGAGTGAGGCAACATCTATTGGGCCAAAGTTTTGTGTGACTGCTTAGTTCAGCAGAATGTTGGACTTATTGTAAGGTTCTCTGCCATTTTAATGAATAATATTTATGTTGGAAGCCCTTTATACATTAGCTCATTGCATCTTTTAAAACTTCTTATACATTTCAAAATTATTTCATAGTTGAGAAGAAACTGAGGTCATCTGATGGAATAATCTAATCATAGTTGTGATATGAAAGTGGCAAACCATGGGTATTGCTTGCCTTATGATGAGTTTGTAGATTCATTTGAAATTGGTGGGAAAGGTTGTTTAAGTTATGAATGCTGAAGTGAAAATTGTATAGTGCCACCTGGAAGTTATAATGACCAGTCTATTAGAAAATTTCCAGTTCATACCATACCACATGTCTTCTGATATTCTTTTATAATGGGGTTTTATTTTATTTTTTTATTTTTTATTTTTTTTTTAGCTATTAAATTGTTTAATAAGTTTTCAGGAAACTCAGTTATATACATTTGACTTAAAATAATTTTTTTTTTTACTTTTTATTTTTTTTTATTTATTTTTTTAATTGACTTTGTAATAATATTACATTAAAAATATATATGTGAGGTCCCATTCAACCCCACCCCCCCACCCCCCCTCTCCCCCCCCCAACAACACTCGTTCCCATCATCATGACACATCCATTGGATTTGGTAAGTACATCTTTGGGCACCTCTGCACCTCATAGACAATGGTCCACATCATGGCCCATACTCTCCTCCATTCCATCCAGTGGGCCCTGTGAGGATCCACGATGTCCGGTGATCACCCCCGAGGCGCCATCCAGGGCAGCTCCACGTCCCAAATACGCCCCCACCTCTCATCTCTTCCTGCCCTTCCCCATACCCATCGTCCACCATGTCCACTTTTCCCAATCCAATGCCACCTCTTCTATGTGGACATTGGATTGGTTGTGTTATAATGGGGTTTTAAACATTCAGTGTGTTTATGTGTGTCTGATTGTGAAGAGCGGATGGCCATTCAGCACTGAGAATGTTCTGACTAGAAGCTCAAACCCAGTTTGAGCTTTTGTAAAGCCACTGCTTTCTCAGTGCTGTCTATCGCCTTGAACATCCACTCTGGACATTGATAGAGATGGTCCTCTCTGAACCCCAATGTCCATGACGTTTTTAGGAGTTAGTAAACTTGGAAGATACACTTATAGACTTCACTCAGAAAGAATGGGCCATGTTGGACACATCCCAGAGAAAGCTCTTGAGAGATGTGATGCTGGAGAATATGAATCATCTGGTCTCACTGGGTGAGCCTCTGAAATTTCCATATCTATATAAATTTCTCTTATTTTCTCATGAAGTATCTAGAACAATTTGTTCATATTGTTTTATATTTTTATGTTTTATTTTAAACTTTATATACTTAATATATTTTGTTATTTTGTAACATGCATGACTACCTAAAAATGATTGTTTCTTTAATTTTTGCATATAGTTTTTCACCCCAGTAGATTGTAATCTTCTCAAACACAAATTTCATGTTTTCTTCTACTCAGTGTGCAACAATCAGAACAGTGCTTGGAATTCAATGAATATTTTCTTAAAGAAAATGTGAGTTTAAAATGTTCTTAGTAACTATTTTCTCTAGATATTTGGTGTGGATTCAAACTATAGTCCTAAAAACAAAAGGATATCCTTTTACACATGAACTATTCCAGGGAGCTTATGCTATTGGTTTCTTTTTGAAAATAGTAGTGAAACACAGTGGAAACCTAGAATTTCTTCTCACTTGAAAATACAGTGGGTTTTGCAGGCTCTCTTTGCACTTGGGCATCAACAGCCAGAGGTCCTCACTGTATTTGGGTACAATATTAAGAGATAATCTTTTAATGGTGAAGACTTATCAATATTCTGTATTGCAGGTACTTTTCCCTTGGCTGATCTTCAAGGTTTACCTTATTCTTCTTTGATCATTAAAGTGGTTTGAAGCTGTTTGTACCACAGAAAACATGTTCTTAAATTAAATGGATTCCTGTGCATGTGAAACCATTGTTATTTCAGTTAAGGTGTTCCCCACCTCCATCAAGATGACTTAATCCTGAGTTCTTTAGAATAGAATGAAATTCAGGCAGAGAGTGAGAAAGCCATAGGAAGTAACAAGTTGGAATCAACAAAACCCAGAGGAGAAGAAAGAGACTAGGAGATGAGACCATGTGCCTTGCCATATGACAAGCTAAGGACCAAGGTTTGCCAGCAGCCAGCCCCAGAACACCACAGTCTTGGGGAAAAAGCTTTGCCTTGATGACACCTGGATTTGACCATTTTCCAAGACTCAAAAGCATAAACTGATAAACTTCCATTGTTTCAGCCACCTGATTTCATGGTATTTGTTTAAGCAGCCAAGGAAACTAAAAGAAATTTTGGAACCAGGAGAGGGGTTTCTGCCTTTGCAAATAACAAAAATGTGAAAATGTTTTTAGAAGTAGGTAGATGCTGGAAGGATTGTAAGTGCCTTGATAGAAAAGGGTTTGAGGAGAATTTTGGTAGGAATATGGATTCTAAAGGTACTTCCAATAAGTCCTTAGATGGAAATGATGAAGGTATTATTGGAAGCTTTAGGATATGGATCTTTGTTTAAGAGTAGCAGAGAGCTTGGCAAACTTGAGTTCTGATGTGAAATGGAAGGTAAACTTTTGAGAGTTGTGAAATTGGACATTTTGCTAAGGTAGTTTCCAAACTGAGTGTGGAAAGAGCAACCTAGTTTCTTCTGGCAGCTTATAATAAAATGCAAGAGGAATGGAATAAACTGAGCCCTGAAATTCTGGGTATAACAAAAGCAGAAATTGATGGTTTGGAAAACTCGGAGCTTCTGGCAAGTGAGCTAAAATTTAAATGGACAGAAAAGTGACTGACTGAAGGAAAAATCACTTCAAGATGAGAACTGTGGAAGCTGAGATTTGGATTGAAGACAGATTATCAGGCCAAGAGAGTAGGCCTACCCATTTATGTGAAAAGGGTGAATCTCCCACAGTGCTCAAAGTAGGACATCTTTCTGCACTATTGTTCAGTATGAGAGCTACTATCCCTCTGATCTGAATGGCTGGAAGTTGTACCCTTAGGATTGTGGAGTTGGGCTACCACCCCACTCTTGTTAGAGGGTTGAGCCTATTCCCTCATGATTTAGTGAGTCTGGCCACCAGCCCAGTGTTATCAGAAGTTGGGGCCTTCACCCCAGGGTTTGAAGAGACCAAGCCTGCTGCACACGCTATTGGAAGGCATGAGGCTGCTGCTTCAACAATCCCAGAGATTAAAACATTGTTCCACAGCTGAATCTCAGGCCTTGAAATCTAATGGAGCATGCCTTGCATGGTTTCTGAATTGTTTGGGACCCATGACTCCTGTTTTCCTTTCAGCTTCTCCCTGTGGGAATCAAAATGTATATCTTTTGCCTGTCCCTCCATTGTAAACTAGAAGCACATAACCTGTTCTATAGACTGAACAGATCCACAGATATGAATTGTGCCCCAGGACAGATGACACCCATAATTGATTTTGATTAGACTTTCTACGTCACATTGTTTCTGATGGGGTTGAAGCCTTTGGGATATTGTGATGGAAAGTATTTTGCATATAGAAAGAACATGTATTTTTTAGGTTTTGAGGGTGATATATGGTGGTTTGAAGCTTTATGTACCCCAGAAAAACATACTTAAATATAATCCATCCCTGTAGGTATATACCAATTGTTAGTAGGGCCTTTTGTTGAGGTAACTTCAGTTAAAGTGTGTCACACCTAATTCAGGAGGGGATCAGATCTGAATACTAGAGTCCTTCATCAAATAATTAATTTCAGACAAAAAGCCAGCACAGAGGAGTGGATATAGCTAAAGTGAAAGAGCACCTGCTTCCCATGTATGATGTCCTCGGTTTGATCCCCAGCGTCTCCCAAAAAAACAAAAGAAAAACCAAAGGCAACAGAAATATTAAGTTGAAATCAGTGAAACCAGAAGAGAATAAAGTGGCCAGGAGATGCTGCCATGTGCATTGCCATATGAGAAATTATGGATGAAAAGTCACCAGCAGTTATTCCCAAAATCTTGGTCTTGGGGAGAAAGCATTGTTTTGATGGTGGCTTGATTTTGGACATTTTCCTGGCCTCAGAACTGTAGGTTGCCTTTGTTTAAGACAACCCATTCATGGTATGTGTCTAAGAAGACTGGGAAAATAAAACAGTCACCTTCCCTAGATTTGATGGCAATCTAACTGCAGAGATCTCAAAATTTCTGTTGTTGTTGCTGTTGTTGTTTTTACCACCACCAGGGCATTAGGTTTATAAATCAGATGTACTTTCCCAGTTGAAGCAAGGAGAGGAACTTTGGAGAGAAGGACTTGGAATTTTCCAAAGGCAGAATTCAGGTAAGCTCTAGGAAACTGCTGCATGATAGGAGGGTCCTGGTCATTGGTTAAGTAGATTCCTAAAAATATCTATTGCAGATTTCCTTATGTGGGTTATATTTTCTAATGTAGTTGTCAATACTGGGAAAATTCAATTGGATTTGGTCATTATTCCATTTACCACATTATTATCTATTCAAGTGTCTGAGACTTTGGAGAAATGTATATTTGTATACTATTGGATTTAACATTCATTTAATGGATCTTTTCCTTGTCTTTCTCTTGGATGGTTTTTCCTCTCTTTACCTCCCCAACATACTAGCTTTTTATAATTTGTCTTCTATTTTAATTTTCAAAGTATTTTCTAATTGTCAGTACTATATAATATTTTCTACTTCCTAAAGTATTCCTTAATTTGATACTCTTTCCCAGATAAGTGTCATATTTGAAACAAATAGAGGGCCACATGATACTTTTCAACATTTTAATTTCCCTAATGCTAGTCTACCAATTGTTTCTTTTTCTTCAATTATTTCAGGAAGGGAATGTGATCTTAGAAAACAGATGCTGTCCATGCAACATATCTGCAGAAAGACACATCTACGTTCTTGTCATTGGTAGCCATCATAGGTGTGAACCCTTGTCTTCAAAATAGATACTTGGAAGTGCAATGAATTAGGAATTCAGTATAGGCACTTAAGTGTAAGTAAATTGGTTTTTAAGTGCTAATCCAGAACAAGGCAGTGATAGTTTGAATTTAGGGAAAAATTAACTTGAACACACAAAAAAAACCTGAGTTTTTATAAAAATATAATTCCATAAACATGGCTCATATGCCCAATATTTGAAAGTGTATGAAGTCTTCCAGAATTGATTAGAACACTCTGCAATTGAGATAGTACAAAAGAAAAGATCTCTGTACATGAAGAAGAATAACATGGTGTGGTAAAGATTTTACTTGGAGGCTGTCACTGAATGATTAGTGTAGAGTTCATTTGTATATGAGTGGATTTTTTATTAAGTGAATGGTTTCTCCTCTACTTCCCAGGAGAACTCTTGTCCTGAAAAGAATGGCATGAAATATAGTGAACTGCCAGAAGATTTTGCCTACATATCTAGAATAACTGAACATATGTTAACTTAAAAGGGAAAGAAACCCTACTTCAGCAATCTATTTGGAAAAGCTCTCAGTGACCAGACATCTTTTAATCAACAAAAACAAATTCACCATGGAAGTAAATCATATGAGTGTCATCTGATTGGTAAATTGGTTATTCAAAACTCTGGCCTTACAGATTACAATGTAACTCATACAGAAGAGAAAGCATATGAAGGCTTTTCAATGTTGGAAAGCCTTCACTCACTATTCTGCCCTGAGACAACATGAGAGAACTCACACTGGAGAGAAACCACATGCATGTCATCTACTGGGAAAGCCTTCAGTAGAATCTATAGCCTTAGTCTACTTGAGAGAAGTCACACTGGAGAGAAACCCTATGAATGCCATATATGTAGGAAAGCCTTCACTCATTCTTCTGCCCTGAGAAAGCCTGTGAGAACTCATACTAGAGAGGATCCTTATAAATGCCAACTGTGTGGGAAAGCCTTCACTCACTGTTCTACCCTCAGAAATCATGACAGAACTCACATTGGAGAGAAACCTTATGAATGTCATCTGGTTGGGAAAGCCTTCACTCAATATTCTGCACTTAGACAACATGAGAGGACTCACACTGGAGAGAAGCCCTATGAATGTTATCTATGTGGAAAACCTTTCATTTGGTGTTCTTCCCTGAGAAAACTCACACTGGAGAAAAACCCTTTGAATGTCATCAATGTGGAAAAGCCTTTAATAGCATCTCTAGCCTTAATTTGCATGACAGAATTCCCACTGGAGAGAAACCATATGAATGTCATCTCTATGGGAAAGCCTTCACCCATTATCTATCATAGCCTTAGACAACATGAGAGGACTCACTGGAGAGGAACCCTAGGAATGTCACCTAGGTGACAAAGCCTTCTCTGATCTGTTCTGAGACAACATGAGAAATCTCACACTGGAGAGATACTGTATGGCTAGCATCTCTGGGAAAACCTTAGTTTGTTTTTGTAATCTTAGACAACAAAATTGATACTGGAGGGAAGCACTATGAATGCCATATATGTCTGGATTTAATATTTTTTATTCTATGGACTCCTTTACCAGTCAGGTGAAATGAATACTACATTTATTGCCTACCTTCAGAAGGGAGGGAAATTCTAGATTTCAGTTAGAGGTCAGAGAAAATAAAGATAACATTGATTTTTTTTCAATTCAAACTCACAGATCCCATGAAATCAAGGGGTCCATCAACCCCTGGTTAAGAACCCTGATATGTGTAAATGGCTTTGGTTAATATTCTGACCATACATTATATGAAAGAATATAAACACCAGCATTTGTAGGACAACTGAGATTTCACACTGTATATATTGCTTATTGGTGTTGTGAATGAAAGCATGTGTTCAGTGGTCTCTCATTCCTCAGCATTGATATTCTTATGCTGTGGAAACAATCATAAAGTCTATTTAGGAAAATCTTCAGCTGGATTTCACTTTAGAAAATTTAATGGAAAAGAAAGCTCTTTTATGGAACATTTGGCCTGTGAACAAGTCTTAATTTTGAAAGTATGTGGGATAACAATATAGAATTGTGAACTGACACTGGTATACTAAATATTGGATTTACTAAGAACTAATATGAAGTGAAGTTAACTTAAGAGATCAGGAAGCAGACATAGCTCAACTGATAGAGCATCCATCTACCATACGGAGGGTACAGGGTTCAATCCCCAGGGCCACCCGACCCATGTGGTAAGCTGGCCCATGCACAGTGCTGCAGCATTCAAGGACTGCTGTGTCATGCAGGGGCATCCCTGCGTGGCGATGCCCCACACCCAAGGAGTACATCCTGCAAGGAGATCACCCCATGTGTAAAAAGCACAGCCCATCCAGGAGCGGCACTGCAGACATGGAGAGCTGACACAGCAAGATGATGCAACAAAAAAGAAATGTTTCCTAGTGCCACTGGATAATTCAAGCAGACACAGAGGAACACACAGTGAATGGACACAGAGAGCAGACAATGGGGGTAGGGGGAAGGGGAGGGAAACAAAAAATTTTTCCAAAAAATGATCAGTACTTGAATAAAGCACATCAGTCATGGACATTTGTGGGTTCATTGGTTAGAGGATTCCCCAGAATCCAGAATCTGTCAGTGTGCCATGCCATGCATTAGTATTATTACAAGAAGATTTTTGCAATGAAGGACATAATGATAACATCAAGCAAGGACATTAAAGTACATTGAAGCATAAGCAGTGTCCAATTTTCAGAAGGAAGGAACCCTCTTCATCTCCAATTTGGAATTATGGGTCCTTTATGTTAAAACCACTGCAGTCCAGACCACAAACCACCGCTGGGAGGTGCCTTGTGGAGTGCACTCCAGTGGGGAAATAGAAAGCAGTTGAGCATACTGAGGCTGGGATTTTGCATTGGTAGCCTAAATAGGATACATGCTGGTCCTCCACTCCCTCAAAGCTGATTGTTCCCCAACATATATTCCACTGCCTTGTTTTCTTTACCCTGCAGTGTTCAGTTCCCAAATACATTTAGATGGAGTCACCACCCAGTTAGTTCTTCCAGATAGTCTTTTTTTTTTTTTTAAAGATTTATTTATTTTATTTAATTTCCCCCCCTCCCCTGGTTGTCTGTTCTTGGTGTCTGTTTGCTGCGTCTTGTTTCTTTGTCCGCTTCTGTTGTCGTCAGCGGCACCCGCTTCTGTTGTCGTCAGCGGCACGGGAAGTGTGGGCGGTGCCATTCCTGGGCAGGCTGCTCTTTCTTTTCACGCTGGGCGGCTTTCCTCACGGGCGCACTCCTTGCGCGTGGGGCTCCCCCACGCGGGGGACACCCTTGCGTGGCACGGCACTCCTTGCGCGCATCAGCACTGCGCATGGCCAGCTCCACACGGGTCAAGCAGGCCCGGGGTTTGAACCGCGGACCTCCCATATGGTAGACGGACGCCCTAACCACTGGGCCAAAGTCCGTTTCCCCAGATAGTCTTTATGCAGTTGAGTTCTCCATTCCAGTGTCTTCTCACCCCATTGCTGGTGTTTGGGAATTTGCTTATTGGTAGGGCATTTGTTTTGTCATGAGGTACCTACATCTGCCTGAAGTCCATTCAGGTATCTGAGCACTTTGCAAAAGTGTTTCTCCACAGTCACATTTTGCGTGAGAATTGCTGTGCCATATCCAGAGTATATGTCTACCATGGTTTTTTTCCTATGATAAAACTCATCTCCTTTTAGTTTTGTAGTTTCCTCCATAAGCCTAGCCATACCATCATTAGTAATGATTTTGTCATTCACTATATTGACTACTCTTCAGAGCTGTGGCCATTTTTTGCCTCTTTGGCACCTGTATCTAAAAGACTGTTGAAAGTGTGCACCCCTCTCATTCCCCATATGCATACAGGTGCATATCACCTGTAGCGTGGACCTGGAATCCTTAGCTCTATCCCTGGGCATTCTTTTTTGTGTGTTTTTGAGCTACTAGGGCCAGAGATAGAACCCAGGAAAACGTATGTGGTGTTTACCCACTGAGCTACACTGGCTCTCCTGAATTTTTTTTTTTTTCACCTGTCTGTTGCTATATTGTTTTTGGGAGGTGCTAGGGATAGAAACTGGGACTTCAAAAATGGGAAGGAGGCACTCAAACACTTGAGCTGCATCTGCTCTCCAACAAGCATTATTTTTAAAGGAAGTAAGATCCGCTGCTCTCCAACAAGCATTATTTTTAAAGGAAGTAAGATCAGAACACAGATGATGGGAGCATCCTTCCTCTCTGAATCAATCACAGTCAGAAGTGTCTTCCTCACTGCCCTGGTCTGTGGACAAGGAAATCTTAGCAACCTGTATGTTCCTCTTTTCTGGGGCGCATCTGGGGTCTATTGGGCAGCTCTGCAGAATTTTAAGCCTTTTCAGTTCTGAGAGCCCACTTCTTCCTGTTCTTTTGTGGTTTGTAATATGGCCTTAAGATCTTATTTAAAGGGACCATCTTCTGCCCCATAACCTTAGCAGTTTTTCTGTAGGAATCACATCCATTTCTGCATTGTCTCTCCCCTGCTTTGGTAAGTAAAGCGTCTTGCCTTCCTTGGTGGGCCAGCCCTGCCTCCTCCTCTTTTTTTCCTTTGGTAGTTCTTTCTGCTTCCTTTATGTCCCTATTGGCATGGCCTCCCTTTGCTGGACTTTTCTCCTTCTGGGCCACCTCAGTGAAAATGGCTGATTCTGTACTTCTGATTCCAACCCAAAGCAGAACATTGTTGATCCTTTCTACCACTTCACCCACTTCTATTACCAAGGTCATCAGAAAGGATATGGGAGTCTTCCCCTTGGCAA
The DNA here is from genome assembly GCF_030445035.2 of Dasypus novemcinctus. Taxonomy (NCBI): domain Eukaryota; kingdom Metazoa; phylum Chordata; class Mammalia; order Cingulata; family Dasypodidae; genus Dasypus; species Dasypus novemcinctus. The sequence goes on along the minus strand of NC_080693.1, from coordinate 7,951,081 downwards.
GCCCTTGTTTCATTAATGCCTCTTATGCTGTCCAAGGCAAGACCATCTCCTCCACATCCTGTCAAATAGTGGGATGATGTAACCAGTTGTCTTTCCTTTACCTAAAGGGCATTTGTGACCCTATGCACGGTCTTGCAGGGGATTTTACTTTTTTGGGAAGTCCATCACAGTTGGGAACATCACTTCCATTTTCCAGCCTACCAGAGTGAGTGACTTGAGTTCGTTTCCATCCTTCCGTTGGTTGTCCTGCTCCATACATGTAAAAATACACAGAACTTCTGTCTTCAATTTCAGTTGTGTCTTCTGTATCATTTATCCTTCTATCATTTTGAGTCCACTGCTATATGCCTCTAATGTGTTTTTATAATATATTTTTATTTTTTAAAGATACATAGATCACACAAAATGTTACATTAAAAAATCTAGGAGGTTCCCATATATCCTGCTCTCCACATCCCCCAATTTCCCCAAAGCAAAAACTTCTTTCATTAGTGTGGTACATTCATTGCATTTGATGAATACATTTTGGAGCACTGCTACACAGCATGGATTAGAGTTTACATTGTAGCTTACACTCTCTCCTGGTCCATTCGGTGGGTTATGGCAGGTTATATAATGTCCTGCATCTGTCCCTGCAATATCATTCAAGGCGATTCCAAGACTTGAAAATGCCATGTCACACTTCCTTTTCCCTCTCCCTGCCCCTTCAACTCCCATTGCCACTGTCTCAACACTAATTTTATGATTTATTCCATTGCTGGAGTCACAATAATTTGATAATAGAATACAATAAGTCCATTCTAATCCATATTCTATTTCTCCATCCTGAGGACCCTGGATTAGTGATGTCCACTCTACCTCTAAATCAAGAGGGGTTTAGATCCCACATGGCAGATGGATGGAACTTTCCTGCTTGCATTTGTAGACTTTTGGTTTCTTGGTGTGGTTGTTGACCATCCTCACCTCCCTGTTAGCTGACCTGGGTAAGCCCAAGTAACCAGAGAGTAGGTGTTGCATCTCTGCTGAGCCTCAGGGCACAGTTGGCACATAGTCTAGAGATTCAAGTCTCGAGTATACACCAACCCCAGTGCCAACCACAGATTCAATAAAAGTGACAGAAGAGGCATCTGTAGAGGTCCCATCTGAGTCCAACTCCATCACAAATTCTAAAGTCTGTCCCACTGGCAAGGCACTGAACTCCATAGCCATCTGTTATGACTATAGGAACTGGGTGTCTCATCTCCATAGCCCTCAGAAGCACCATATCTTGGGTATCTACTTTGGCTGTGTCTGAGATCCTGCTGAAATGTGCATAAGCACAACCCCTCTGATGACCTCCTGGCTCATTTTCAAGTCTCTTAGCCATATAAACTCATTTCTGTTTACCATTTCCCCCTTTTATTCAAGGTCTTTTTCTAGTTGCATCACCACCTGGTACTTGGTAGTAATCCCTCAGTACCAGGGAGACTCATTCGTGGGAGTCATGTCCCAAGCTGTGAGGATGGTAATACATTTACATGCTGAGTTTGGCTTAGAGAGTGGCCACATTTGTGTAACATGGAGGCTGTTAGGTGGTAACTCTTAGGCACACTGCAGCTCTAGGTCAAGTTGAATTTTCAAGTGCACAGGCTCATAAGTAATGTCATCAGTATCAAAGGCTCATTTTTGGGCCATCCTTCTTCCCTGGTCTTTGCCATTGCACTTGGTGGATCATTGCTTGTCGGAGTCATGGACCCAAAGAGTATCGGGAATGAAAGACAAAGAGCGATTGGGATCAGGGGATCTGAGAGCACTGAAGCCTCGAGCTCATCAGACAACTTTATTGATTACAAGGGGCTCTTTATATACCCCAGTGTACATGCCTACAAGCAGGACCACTGTAGCCTACATGCCACTATGCACAAATACTAGCCTATGTGCCATTAAGGAGCAACACGTATTAAGTATCAGCATTACCTATAGTCTAAGGAATTTAAAATAATCTTATCTCAAGGTACAAAGTCTAAGTGTTCTATACATAATAAAAGGTATGTGCTCATCTTTTCTTTCACCTTTAACAACTTTAACCCATTTGCCAGGAACTCCCAATCACCGCATTCCTTAGGTTGCAAGCATAGTCATGGAGACAGCACTAGCATGGAGACAGCATGTCTCTCCTTGAGAGGTCACTGTGCCTCAGTTTCCAACATTTCCCCCTTTTTGTTTTTGTTGAGGTGACTGTGCCCGTCTTAGGTTGCCCTCCTCTGAGAGTCTTACCTGTCATTGACTACCGGCCAAGCTCTTTGACTTGGGGAAATTATTGAAGTGCTTTTGCTAGCACCAGATTATTCACATGTCCCATGGCTGTTACGCTTTGCAATTTTCTTCAAAAGCACTGTCCGGCACAGGCGAGAATCATGAGCAACAGAACAAATATGATTAACCCTGTTCCTAAAGCTGACAGGAAATGCTGTGATTTCCATCAATTAACTGGGTTAAATTTTGTAATATGTGAAATTATATCTGAAAAAATATCCTGATCATTGTTCTACATGAATTTGATCTTGAGACATTTCTAATATTTTTCTTTGTAATTCCATTATTTCTAGAGATATTATTTTTATGGCCTAATAAATGATTCGTAATTTTTTCCCATTCTATATTGGATGAATTATATGCAAGTGGAGTTATACAGAAATTACTTTCATTCCAATCACATTTCAATCCCCTTAAGTTTAAACTATACAATGATCTCCAATATTCAACACAGCCGATTCTAAATCATTAACCCAATTATTTAACTGTTCATCAATATGCTCTTGGCTATGCCACAAATCACCAGCATTTTTATGCCAATTTTGCACATATTGTTGAGTCTGTACTTTCACGTAAAGCTACCAAAGCAGTAGAAGAAGTTGTAATGATTCCAATCCATCCAAATGCTTATAATAAGCAGTCCAATAAAGCATTTAGTCCATTTCAAGAATTCTTATGCAGCAATAATTGACTTTCAGAAGATGACTGCCAAATCTACATCATTCTCACCGGTATCCAGATGCCTTTTCTTCTTCTGCCCATGGCTATTGTTTCTCCATCCTGCAACACACTTCCTGATATGTATACAAGGCACCATTTTCATAAAACAGTGAATCATTCTTAATAGTTATCTTACCAGTTATGAAAACAAATGGATCGCTAACACAGGCTTTAAGATGATGTGTTTAAGGGTCAAATACTGTCCTGTCCACAAATTCTTTTGCAGGTTATGACTATGAGTGCCATTAGTCCAAGGGGCCAGTATCCATTTTCCTTTGTAATGTTAACATTTCCTGTCACAATAGCATAAGGAGAGGGCACACAGGCCCAAAGTCCATAGGCAGACACAAGCTGCAAGTTCACAGTTCCAGAATTTGTAAAGTTAATGTGATGCATAGCAGCAATTGCCACAGGTCTCAGTGAAGTATTTTAATCTCTGGCCATATTTCCACTTTTCCTCCCTTTTGTTTTTGTAAAGTCTTCAGTGGGTTTGAATAGTGCAGTCATTGGTGTAAGCATGAAGGAACTTATGGGGGAAGTCTATGAGCTGTTGGCAAGTAACAAGCAGCTGGAACTGCCGGGGTAGGCACCACAAGGTTTGGTACTCATGATGTTCATCTTTCTGGTGGAGCCACTCTGCCTTTTCTCAGGTTTCAGTGGTAGGCCCTGGATCTTCACAAAGGCATCTGCATTAACAGTCTTAAAACAGATGTTAGAGGAGTGGCAGGAACATGACAGGCAGGCACCTGTTACTACTAGAAGGTATCCTTGGTGTTTCTTCATAATTTGAGGGTGATTTACAATAGTTCATCATTTCTGTCCTGTTTTTAGTATTTGCAATCTACCCCTGGATAGGGATGGCTGTCTTCAGTTGACCAGACATTATTGGGTGAAGTCTTTCACAATTGCCTTTTTATATTGTAATTTTGACCTCCTTCCAAAATTGTAATTAAATCCCACAGGGTATTTGTTTAGAATTTTGCTTTTGCCACAAACTCCACCCAAAGCCAGTATGGTTGCTTGCTACATCCAATTCACAGGCTAACTTAATGTCCACAATTTACTTTTTTATTATTATTTAAAGCAGCTTGCTGGAGGTTTTCCTACTTCCATGAAGGACCTTTCCCAATTAATACATATAATGGTTTTAATATTTGAGACTAAGTGAGAGATGAAAGATTTTCAGTATTCCAACAATATTACAAACTACATTAACATGAGAAAACATTGCCATTGCACTTTATCAATTACAGCAGGTTATAGTTTTGTTTTACCGAATTAAACATCATTGAAGAATTTGATAGAGCAGCAGAAACCCTGCAGCCTGTCCCAGTTGTTTGCTTAGTTCAGGCTCTTAAGATAAGATAGTGTTGTCTCTGATGTTTCTTTTCATTCTGATAAAAGGATTACTGGTTAACATAACGTCATCGGTAGAGTTTCAGTCACAGATTTTTCTATGCAGGTAGATTATTATCACCATGCCTGGACAGATGGCTGGGCTATGCACACAGCCTTGGGGAAGCACTGCAAAAGTCCATTGTTGACTTTTCTACCCATAGGAGAATGCAGGCTGGCTTGACTTGCCTAAGGAAATACTAAAGAAAGTCTTACCATGTTTTAAAACAAAGTGATAGCAACACAGTTGGATATTAACTTTTTGCAGCCAACTAGCAATATTTGTGGCTGCTGATTACTACAGTGTTATTATTTTAATTTATGATAAGAGGTTGTTTCTGTGACACATACCTTTTTATAATAATTAAAACCATAATTAACCACATTGTACTTCTGTTTAATATTATGCTGAAATATTGGTAAATTTATATGCTCTTAAGTATTCATCTGAAACTTTTTACTCATACAACTTTAATTAACAGGGGGTTAAAAAATCTTGTTAATTTTGTAACACTTTTAAACACCTTCTACTTATATTAGATGAGCTCAACTATTAAATTTTTCTTTCAAGGTAAAAGAACAAATCTCTTGTAATTAGTTTGGAATAAAAAGAAATCAGGTTTAAACATTATTTTCCTCTAAAAGAGATAAGACCCTTTCTTCTTCAAACACAGGAAATGATGAGGTTAAAGCACAAGAAGCTATTTTGATAAAACAGACTTTCTTTGTATACTGATTATTCAGGATAGAAACTTTTCATAAACTTTCACCAGAACAAACTAATGATTTAAGAGACTTTGAAAAAGGACAACATTTTAAACTTTGCATTAGTATACAATTTCATACTAAACCTTTTAAAACTTTATAGATAGACCCATCAAATCTTACTCCACTTAAATCATAAAAATTTCTTTTCCAAGAACCTTCTACACTTTCAGTATTCATTCAGGTTTTGTCCCACATTTTACTCTTTCTCAATAATCAATCCTTTTATCTTAGGACAAAATCATGTCCTGTTTCCTTAACAATAAAAACACATTCCATATATCCTACATACTAAGTTACCAGGCAAACTTCTTACAACATAAAATTGCCATCAACACTAAACAAGCTTGTTAAAATAATGAACTTTTCTTCACTTTAAATACTCAGTAGCATGTAATACCAGAAACAGTCCCCTAGAAGCCAGTTTGCAGGGAAGACTGGCTGCCAACAAGTTTTCCTGTTATAAAATTACCTTTTATAAGTAGTATGATCAATTCAGATTTTGTTTAATAATGACTGTTTGGAATTTCCATTTAAATACCTTAATTTAAACAATGCTTCATTAAACTTCTTATAATTATTTATAACCACATAGACTATAATTATATTATTTTAAGACAAATTTTACCTTCACAGAACACATTCCCTTATTTAAAGTTACCACAATACCTTCTATAACTTGCCACATGTATTTTAAGTTCCAAGAGTTTATGAAAAATTAGCCATCCTACTTTAGGACAAAACACACCTTTTAGAAAAAACTTATTAAATTTCAGTCAGCATTCCCACAAACTTTTAACCTTTTTAAATATTCATTTAAGTTTTATATCCTTCATTTTATCCTGTGAAGAGAAATAAACTATTCATTTCAATCTAGGCAAGAACAACTTTTTATGAAGACTTATAGTAATTTTGTTAATCAAGACTTACAATTTTTATCATTGTAGATATCTTATTAACATTTAAACTTATGTATTAATATAAGTGCTTATTTAATTTTTTTTAAACTTTCCTCCAATATTTCTTAATTAACTTAGATCAAGTACATAAAACCAAAGTATAATAAAAAACAACACACTAAAAATAGATTACACATGACATTTTCAATATATCTAAGGCCAACTGAGGGAAGCATATCCTTATTTAACATATAACTTTTTATGATGAACAAATCAAAACAAAACCTGGTCATATCACATGAGCATATTATCTTAAACTTTTAAATTGAGATTTATTATATATATATTTTTTTATTTTTTTATTTTATTGGCTTTGTAATAATATTACATTAAAAATATATATGTGAGGTCCCATTCAACCCCACCCCCCACCCCACCTCTCCCCCGCCCCCCCAGCAACACTCCCTCACATCATCATGACACATCCATTGGATTTGGTAAGTACATCTTTGGGCACCTCTGCACCTCATAGTCAATGGTCCACATCATGGCCCATACTCTCCCCCATTCCATCCAGTGGGCCCTGTGAGGATTTACAATGTCCGGTGATTGCCTCTGAAGCACCATCCAGGGCAGCTCCATGTCCCAAAGACACCTCCACCTCTCATCTCTTCCTGCCTTTCCCCATACCCATCAGCCACCATGTCCACTTTTCCCAATCCAATGCCACCTCTTCTATGTGGACATTGGATTGGTTGTGTCCATTGCACCTCTATGTCAAGAGGAGGCTCAGATTCCACATGGATGCTGGATGCAATCCCTTATTTAATTTTTGACCATTTGAATACAGCTCTTTTAAAAATTTTTCCTTATTAATTTATATTACCATCCGGAGGTATCAAAATATACACTGACATTGAACTGACAGACAAACACAAAACAATTATAACACATTAACAGAAACATACAGTTTACAATTAACTCATAATTCTTACTTTGTTGGTATAGCTGCTATTAAGTTCTCTGTTATATCACATCTTAGATTGTACTATTTAAGATTTCTTCTGGAATCAATGTTGCCTGTAACATGCAAGCTTGTGCTTGGAAACATTTTATTAGTTATCAGCAATCAGTTAAGATAACCTGAGCAGCATAAATGTAGCTAAGTTCTTATTTAGCAGTTTAGACAGACTGTTAACACACATTTTTGGATTACTACTCTGTAAGACTATACTGAGACTTGAAGTTCTGGAGTAAACTGTAGATTTGAAACTGAAAATTCCTTTTAGACCTTGATAAAAATTTTGTACTAATTTTATTGTCTTGGTTAAATAAGCCCAATCAGAATTAGCATGGAAACAAAACAGAACAACAATATTGCCATGTTTTTCTCTTTTTCCAGTGGCTTAACTCTGTTAACCCCCACTAGCCCACAGCTACAGTGTCATGTAGACAGCAGGGGGTTTGCAGAGTTGCTGCCAGAATAGTTTCCTTATCTTAGTTAACACTTTAACGGAGAGTTTTCTTACAAGCCTGATTTCACTAACAAGGACTTTATTTAGTATTTTTGCCTGTTTTAAATCTTTCAATAGTTTAAAAGGTTTTAGTTCAAGATGGAACTCAACACCTCCCTGAGAATTATTATCATCTGATGGAGTTGGTCATAACATAACCAGAAAAGCTGATAATAATTGTGTGGCCTGGGAACCCCTTGTTGAGATCTGTTTAATAAACAGGGCATTAAAGGTGTTTGAGGAATGGAGTTAGGAACAATTACCTTATTAATATAGGGTAAAGTGTCTGTTTGTAAAGGATCTAAGGCAGCAGCAATTTGCTGGCACAAAGCCCACACAGATAGTGGTATAGTTTTTCCCTTTTGATATGCTTAACATAGCGCCCTCATTACCTGTTTCCACTGTTTAAGATTTAAAAGATTCTTTCCTTCTGGCTGAAACCAGTAACAGTATTTTTGTACTAGAGCAAAAAGTTTAAGTAAATATGCAGTTAAGTAAATATGCAGACTCTGACAGGTTTTAAAAGAGTTTTCAATACCTGTGAATACTCTTCCAGACGTCCCAGTTGATTTCCCATACCCTGATGCTAGTGGAAACAAAATCAATTAAAATTCTTACCTGTATTTTCTGGCCCGGGTCACTCTACGTTGGATGTCTCAACCTTTCAGGAAGGTTTCCAGTTTTCATGTTCCATGGAAGAATCTCTGCTACAGTAACTACTTCAGGCCCCATGTTGGACACCAGTTGTCGGAGTCACAGACCCAAAGGGTATCAGGAATGAAAGACAAAGAGAGATTGGGATCAGGGGATCTGAGTGCACTGAAGCCTCAAGCTCATCAGACAACTTTATTGATTACAGGGGCTCTTTATATACCCCAGTGTACATGCCTACAAGCAGGACCACTGTAACCTACATGCCACTATGCACAAACACTAGCCTATGTACCATTAAGGAGCAACACGTGTTAAGTATCAGCATTACCTATAGTCTAAGGAATTTAAAATAATCTTATCTCAAGGTACAAAGTCTAAGTGTTCTATACATAACAAAAGGTATGTGCTCATCTTTTCTTTCACCTTTAACAACTTTAACCCATTTGCCAGGAATTCCCAATCACCACATTCCTTAGGTTGCAAGGGTAGTCATGGAGACAGCACGTCTGTCCTTGAGAGGCCACTGTGCCTCAGTTTCCAACAATTGCTGTTTCATTAGGCAATTTGACAGAGCTCCCCTGCCTAGGAACTCAGCACTCCATAATTGTCATTTGTAACTATAGCTACTATGATAATACCCAATGAATATCTGAATATTTTTATATACCCTATATACCTGCTCTGGAGAACTCCCTCCAAACCATGTGTCCCCCATCAATAACACCCCATGCCAGCATTCCTCCCCTGCCATAGTTGAGCCCAATTGTAGTCCAAAACATCTTCAAACATGAAGCCTATTATATTGCTACATTCAAATAATAGGAAAATGAAATAGTAATGATTGGCTTAAAGATTAGAAAGAGAATACAGACTAATTTAGAAAAATTGAAATAAAGTAAAAATTAATTGGGGTAATATAAAATGAAGAATATCATAAAACTTTTTTTTTGATATTTTGTCCTTCATTACTGTAATAGGTGCTGCCCTAAATGTACAGTGGCAAGGCAATTTCTTTCATTTCTTCCTCAGTGTCTTATACTTTCTTTTTTCTAATTTTTAAAATGTCTTCAAAAAAGTTTTAGATCACAGGAAAGTCACATATACAATATTTGTGACTCCCATATATCCATCATCAAACACTTTCCCCCTTCCCCAGCAATGATCTTTTTACATGTTCATGTTATATTTGCTGCAGCTGATGTACAGATATTGAAACATATCTATCATAGTTCCATTTTGGTTTATATTATGGTTTGTATTTTAGACTACACAATTTTCTAAATTTTTAGTTACCTTATGGTTTACATTATGGTGTACATTTTAGCCTATAGGTTTTTATACATTTTTGGTGAAATTTAACATATCCTATATCCATCATTGCACGATCTTGTGGAACATTTACATTGCCCCCAGTTACCCAGCTTCTATCTATATTATTCCTCTCCTCCTCCCCTCAGAGCCCACAGTGACTACAAAGCTTCACTGCTTGAAGGACCAGATTCACAGATACTTGCAACAATTTTGAGTTTTCCTCATTTTTGAGTGCCAGCTTTGCTGGACAGAAAATTCCTGGCTGCAAGTTTTTTGTCTTTTAGCACCTTAACAATGTCATACCACAGCCTCTTGCCTCCACGTTTTCAGATGTGAAGTCATCCCTTAATCCTATTGAGCTTCCCTTTTATGTGATGGTTCTCTTTCTCTTGCTGCTTTCAGTATTCTTTTTTTTGTCTTGAGCATTGGACAATTTGACATACTCGTCTTTGAGTTATTCTGTTAGGATGTATTCTTTTTGAGGTGTGCTGCAATTCCTGGACAGGTACTCCCTCAGTAGGGTAGGGAAGTTTTCAGCCATTATTACCTCCAACACTCCTTCTGCCCCTGTTCCCTTCTCTTTTCCCACTGGAATGACTATTATGTGTATGTTTGTGCATTCCATATTGTCATTCACATTTCTAAAGCCCTGCTGGATTTTTTTTCTATCGTTTTTATCAATCTGTCCTACTATCTGATTAATTTGAGATGTACTGGCTTCCACATCACTGATTCCTCTGCCTGTTCAAATCTGCTGTTGTATGCTTCCCAGGTATTTTTTATTTCTTGGATTGTGTCATTCATCACCATCATATCTGTTATCTTCTTATGTATGTTTACAATTTCTTCAGTATGTTCTCCCAGTGTCTTCTTAATACCCTTAATCTCTTCCTTCAGTTCATTAAGTTGATTCATGTTAGGTGTTTGGACATCTCTGATTAGTTGTTCCATGTTTTGCATCTCCTCCTAGTTTTTAGTTTCTTCACTGAACTGAGCCATGTCTGCATGTTTCTTAGTATGGCTTGTAATTTTTTGTTGGTGTCTAGGCATCTCTTTGTCTTGATGGGTTTATTAAGTTGATTAGCTTCTCTATTCTATGGTTTTATTTTATTATTGCTTTTCTGTTCATGGTAAGATTTCACTTTGACACTACATTCTTTTTATTCTACTTCCTTACTTTTGTCTGTGTTCCCTTGAAAAAAATTAGACCAGAGAAAAGGAAAGAGATAGGAAGAGAAAATGAACAATAGTAATAATAATAGTGAAATGTAGGAGAGGAACTCTACCAGACTTAGGAAATGGAAAGATTAACTTGAGTAAGAAGTACAGAGGAATAATATGAGATAGTAGAAAAGAAGCAATGAAACAAGAAACAGAATAGAGAAAAATATATAGAATGAATTAAAAGGCTGCAATGGTGAGAAGAGGGGGAAAGAAAAAAGAAAAGAAAGAAAATGTAAAAAAGAAAAAAAGCAGAAAAGGAGATAGAAATGTAAACAAGAAAAATTAGAGACCAAAGAAAAAAGGTGGAATAAAGATGGACAGAAAGGAAATAGGGTAGGTAGAGAAAAAATGGTAAATGAAAGAAAAAACAGAGATGAAGGAAAGGAAACACAACAAACAAGAAAAAAGAGAGAAGTGACTTGTTTTTAGAAAGAGGAGGAAGAAGGAAAAAAGAAAAACAAAAATAAGCATGGAAAAGCAGCCTTCTGCCTTAGGCCCTTAGGGATATTCTCACACTGCTGATGTTCAATCACCCTGTAGCTTGCCCTCTGCAGGTTTTGAACAGACGTTTACTGAGTAAAATAAGGAAAGAATTTAAAAAGGAACCTTTAAAAAAGAGAGAGATCCAAGAACAGCTAGTAAAAAGAGAATGTCTATATGTTCCCTGTCAAAAAGTTGCAGCTGGATGCATGATAACCTAGTGGATCACTTCTTAAAGACTGGGACTCAAACCAGGGACCTCATATATGCTAGGTAGGAATTCTTCCACCGAGGTAATCTGTATCCTTAGGTTAGTTAGCCTTTCAGAAGGCTGTCCACTCCTTTTCCCTTGGGCAGGTTAGATTCCCTGCAATCCCCCTGCTGATCGGCTGCCTGTCTCTGCCTCCTCTCTGAAGTAATTCCTCTCTTTACCTGGGCAGCTGGGCATGAGAACCTGCCTGAGGAGATCCTCCCCTCTCCCTGGTGAGTCATGGTCCCTTCCGATGTTCAAGAGGGGCCCAGCTGGCTAAATTTACCACAAAAAATCATTCTCCACCCTCCCAGATTCCTCTTCCTTTCAGGGAATCTGCCACTACACTCCATTTGGAGTAGGGAGCCCACAGTTCCACCTAGGCTATCCTCCCTGAGGGCAGGATACATGTGCTGCTTCCAGCCACTGGGGCAAGCAACCACCATCTCCCCCTGGCTTCCCTTCCTGTCCATTTCCCTCCTAGATGACTCAGAGCACCTTCCCATTCTCTATACAGCCAAGGGAGCTGGCAGGGTGGAACATATCTGCTCTCTGCTCAGTTACATAAAGTTCTCTAGGAGTTTTACCCTCACTTAATATCTCTGGGGTTGGGGAGGAGAGCCCTTCCCAGCAGCCAGGTGGTTTAATAACTCGCAGCTGGTTGTTTGAGCTTCTTCATCTCTGTCCCTCACTCTCCTGGCAGTTGTGAAGCAGTTTCCTAGTCTATACCCCAAAGCAGGTCCCCAAGTTAGCCTCTGGCTCTTTCTCCTTTGTTTTCATGAGAGGTGAGCCTTATCTGCCTAATCCTTCAGCCATGTTCCCAAGGCGTCTTCCCATTTTAATCAACTTTGACTAGAACATTTTTCATCTCCCTTCTTCTGACTGCTATCTGGTTCTCATTCTTTAAGGCTAATCATAAATATTAAAACTTCAAAAAAACACTTCCACACAATGATTTTCCTTAATATCACATATCTCAATTTTTCAGTGTACATATTTGATATAATTCTCTTGCACTAAATTTTAAGCTTTATAATAGCAGAGATGAAGTCTGTTTTGTCCACTTCTCTATAAATTAAGTATAGAGAATCTAAGAATAAGAATCTAAGAATAATGTCTATATTGCCTCATCTGTCTAGTTGCTGAGAGAAATTGCTTAATAAGAGTTTAAAGTAAGTGTATGTCCCTACGAAGCATATAAAAATCAAGATTTCCAACATTTATTTCTACTTGAGCATTTCTTATCATTGTTACATGTATCCCAGAAGCAAATAAAAATACCAGTCTCCCAATGATTTTCCCTCCTCTTTATTGTCTTTTAGTCACCATGTCTTATGTGAAGCTGATAGAAATTTGTAGTAAGGAACAAAACACTGCAATGTTGAGAAACAAATGCTCAGTAGTATGGGAGAGTCAAACTCTGAGATTTGAATTTAGGGGATAAATGGAAGTCAGAAATTGTATCTTTCTGGGCATATCCTAGTGCTCATTTCTCTTAAATAACATGTAGGTGGCCTATGAGGTGAACTGTAATGAGGTTTTCTGTTGATTTTGAAAATAATTTCAATCAAGATAATATTATTTTGGGAAGTGGATTTGGCTCAAAGGATATAGTATCTGCCTACCACATGGGAAGTCCATGGTTCAAACCCAGGGCCTCCTGACCCATGTGGTGAACTGGCCCACACACAGTGCTAATGCACGCAAGGAGTGCCGTGTCACGCAGGAGTTTCCCCCGTGTAGGGGAGCCACATGCACAAAGAATGTACCCTGCAAGGAGAGCTGCCCTGCATGAAAAAAGTGCAGCCTGCCCAGCAGTGGCACGACACACCCAGAGAGCTGATGCAGAAAGATAACGCAACCAAAAAAACACAGACACAGACTCCCGGTGCCACTGACAAAAATACAAGCGGACACAGCAGAACACACAGTGAATGGACACAGAGAGCAGACACTTGGGGTGGTGGGGAAAGGGAGAGAAATAAATAAATCTTAAAAAAAATTATACTACTTAACTATGCATGCCATATTATACTATTTTTACCTTTAATCTTTTGAAAGAATGCAGATTTTATCACATAATATGAAATGTGTTATTGGCTGGTGTGCCACCCTAGTCCTCAGAGCAAAGCAACCATTCAGGTCAGAAAGAGACATTGCCATTTACTTGCTTTGGAGGGAAAATGATCCTACTGTAAGCAGGTAGGTGGGGCCATGGCTTCTTTGTGCTTTGGGAACATCAGGCTCAGCAGTTCTCAGGCACAGTGCCCAGGATTTGTTTCTTCCCTTTCCACAGGATTGGGATTACCTGTGGGCTCTTTGTCCTATTGCTGTTGCCAAAATGGACTCACTGCCCGATGCACACAAAAAATCTACCCTGTGACACCAGCTTTCAAAGAAAGAAAGAGCTTTATTACAGAACAGCTGGGGCAGGAAGCAGGAGATTCAAAGCCTTTGCTTAAACTGAAGAGATTCTGAGGCTCTTATAACATTCTGGTAGAGGCCTGATTATGATAATGAGGACAGTGGTCTGATGTTGATGGATGTAGGATGACCAAATATCTGACAGTAACTTGTTTCTCTCCTTGTTGCTAGGATACAAAGGAAAGAATTATATGTAAATTAGAAGGCAATGAGATGCAACCCTCTCTTGGCGCCAAATTCCATTTCTTGTGGTCGAGAATATCGTGTTGAAGCAATGCAGTATGAAAACCAGCTTCAACCGGTTGGTTAGACCTGCATAGAAGAAACCCCTGGCTGTCCTCACTCCAACTTGCTTAAATAACAATAAAATTCCCACCTGGGGGTGGAGTTATCTGCCCCATTTTTGATCATGCAAGCATGATTTCCTGAACATACTAATCATACAATTATATAACTAGCTATGTATGTTCATCCATATGCATAAGAGCTAATGCATAATCAAAGCAAATGTTAAGTAGTAACTTAGGTATGTAAAGAAGAGTAAAACTACCACATGGGGAGTCAGGTCTGAGTTGCTTTATTGACCTTGGCTCCTGTTTGCAGTCATAACAAATGTAAGTTCTCCCTAACTCTCTTGGTCAAGTTTTTTTCCCCTCTACATCTCTGGTTATCCCCAAAGGCCCAGCTTTGGGACTAACATGTGGGCCTCTGCAAGGAACTTGTTTGGAGCATCTTTCGTGACCAGCTTAGAACAGGGTGTGTTTTGTTGCTTTTTTTTAAATGCTTTTAACAAATCAGTTTTATTGATACATATTAATAAAGCATACAATTCATTCAAAGTATGCAATGCATGGTATTTGGCATAAGTACATAGATGTGCATACATTACCTCAGTCATCATTAGAAGGTTTTCATTATTTCAGTAATAAGAAAAATGAATAAATAAGACAATTCTTCACCTTGTGTCTGTTTCCCCTGCTGGAGATCACTTCTGTTTCTGGCTGTTCTAGCACAATTATTTATGTATTAAGCAGTTTTATTGCGATATATTCACATACCATATGATCTATCCAAAGTGTTTAATCAGTGGCTTTTAGTATAATCACAATGTTGTGCATTCATCACCATAAAAGAATAGGGTGTGTTTTGATCACAAGGTGATCTTGTGCCCTCTCTAGACCCATCTTAGAGGCAGAATGTGGAGAAGGGGCAGGGAGCCCTGAGACTCAGTATCTCCATAATGGGTCTAGGGCCCTTGAGGAAAGGAAAGGCAGGCAGGTAGAAGGGGATGGATGAGATAAGGGTAACTAGGCCAAGCAGATCCACTAGGGCAGCTAGCAGAGGAAAACTGATCCAAGATGATGGAGGAGAAAGGAGGGGGAAGCAGCGGTGAACAGAGAACAGGGGCTTGAGTGCCTAGGAACTGAAAGGAGAAAGGGGAGAAGGCAGGGGAGATCGTGAGAAGAGGGTCTGGGAGCAGCTTTCCTGGGGACTGGGGACAGGTAGTGACTAGAAGGCACATAGGTAGGAAGGGAGCACTGGGACAAGGATGGAGAACTGAAGGGTGGGAAAGGGCAGAGGCATCTCTTGAGAGATGAGGCATCAGGCTGTGTGATGAGACCCATGTAGACTGTGGTGTAAACTGACACAGCTGAGGGGAAGAATACAGAGTTCAGGGTAAAATGAGGGGGACAGCAATGTATGGAACATGGAGGCATGGAGCTGGGAGCCAGGTCACAGCATTTCAGGAAGGTGAGAGGTCTAAGGGTCTTCATAGAAAGTGGCATGACCCGTGAGAGGGGAGAGCTGTGGTGACCTGAAGCAGGGACTTGGGGCCAATTTGGGGAGAGGGACAAGAGAGAAGGAGAAGAGAACCCTGGTGAGGATATGAGGCCTCTCTGCATGTTTGTGGTGGGGAGGGTTCAAAGGTGGAGCTGGGAGAGGTCAGTGGCTGAGGGGCAGATGACTGCGTGAGGCAGAAGGAGAAAGGTGAGATGGCCTAGGAGGATGGGGCAATTAAAAGGGCTGTGGGGAGCTGAATGAAGAGTAGTGAATGGGTGGGGTCAATCTACAGAGGGGGGAACCTGCAGAGGGTAAACAGAGGCAGGGCAGGAGCAGGGTCCTGGGCAGGATCAGGGAAGGGAAGTGGGTGCTGAATAAAGGACAGAAACTAAGGGATGCAGGCCAGGCTGAGGGATCCTTGTGGGATGGGTCTGATGTCTAAGGTGAGAGGCAGGAAAGAGGGATTTTATAAGGAGTGTGACTGGGGTAAGCCTGCCTGGGAAGGAGTAGAAAACGAGACAAACTGGCGACTGATGGGACAAACCAAGGTGCCCGGAGTGAACTGACATAAGGTTTGGGGAAGGTGCAAGGAGAGTTGACAGGGCCAGCATGGTGGGAGCTGTGAGCGGCCATGACTGACTGGGGCACACAGTGCACAAGAACTGAGGCAAGGCTCATGATAGGAAGAGGACAAGATAGGGGAGCTGAGTCCAGGACAGAGAAGAGAAACCATCCAAATATAAATGGAATATTCAGAAATTATAGGAAATAATTCTCTTTGTATTGATGAAGAAATATTTGCTTATGTAGCATACAGTCAAATGGTGTTTCCACTTATATTCTTTAATATGCATCTTCTCATTGGATAAGAGTTGACATTCATTTTTAGTAAATCTGTACATAAGTATTGTCATAGCCTTCATTGAGCCTTATTTTGCCATAAAAATGTTTCATAAAATGTCATTATGCTTCCCAAAAATGTATTAAAATCTGGGAACTGGATGTGGCTCAAGTAATAGAACATCCACCTACCATATGGGAGAATCTCAGGAGACTCCTGGTGAAAAAGATGAGGAAGTTTGCCTGTGTGGTGAGCCCATGGCCACATGAGTGCCTGTGTGGTGAGCCAGTGCCCACACAAGTGAGTCACACAGCAAGATGATGATGCATCAAAGGAGAGACAAAGGGGAGACTCAAGGTGAAATGCAGCAGGGACCAGGAACTGAGGTGGTGCAATTGACAGGGAAACTCTCTCCCCATCGGCAGTCTTCAGGATCAAATCCTGGTGAATCCTCGAGGACAGAAAATGAGAAGAGAAGACAACACAGGCAGGAAAAACAGAAGGGCAGGAGGAGGGGAAGGGGATAAATGAATAAATCTTTGAAAATTTAGTAAGCTGTTTGTCATTAAGATTGCATATGAAGCGATACATGACCAACTCTAGCAGTTAGTTTTAAAAGATTATAAAAAATGTAGAAAACAGACATAAATTATTATAAAACTATAAATAGGTCACTTAAGCTCATTTGAGGCATTAAGTGTTCCTTTCAGAATTATTCAGACCAATATATCCATTTTCACTTCCATATGTCTGGAGTTCTAAGAATATTCCATTTTAAAAAATAATAGAATATGTGCATGAGCTTTTAGTTTGGTGGGTAGTAGACAGAAATAACAGCCCTCAAATATGGCTATGCACTAATCTCCATGTAGGGACGTGAAATGCCCACCTCTTCCTCCCACTAGTTATTTGTGTAGGTTGCTGGAAAGTGTGGGGGTGGAATGGACCGGCAATCCATCCTGGAAGTTACTGCTACAGTACATACAGAATCCTAGGCATAGTAATCATTAACCTTCATATGTGCTGACCCTCACTGTTCTGGGGACCCACACAATTACCCTTATATGTATACACTCACTGTTACTTACTAAACTACCTACACCCTTGAGCTACTCTGTGCATTAGCTAGAGCCCCTCTTTGTGCTGTCTAGCCCTATATAATCTTTGTTTTCTTACTGTACAGCATGGTTGCTGCCTGATCACCATCATTGGGACATGTGAGTAAATAAATGGTGTGAGTGCTGCTGGCCTCCCTATGTGGTTTCTTTGGAATATCAAAGTATTCTGTCAGCCTTCCTGGGCTCAACCTCCCTGCATTAAAATTGGCATAAGTTGGCAGGATATTCCAGAGAATCCCATCGGGGACAAGGCAGGTGAAAGCATGTCAGCCATTCCAGATACTGTAGAGTAGACCCTGCAGTACACAGGGAATCTGTGTGTGTGTGTGTGTGGGGGGGGAATCCTGGGGCAGCCATGCACGTCTATGTGGTATGAGCTCTCCCAGCCAATGAATACTTAGGGACCCATGAGGGAGCTGGGGGATGCCCCACACACTCCTGCTGGATTAGTGCAGTTAGAGAAAAGAGTAGAGGGAACTTTTATTAAGAAAAATGAGCAATGTGCAGTGGCTGCAGCCATTGCATGGCCCTTCTTCCTTGCCTTGTGGGATACTACTAACAAGCAGTTAGCAGCTGAAGCAAAGGCCAGGGGATGGAGGAGGACTTAAAAGTTGGAACAGAATCTCCAACTGATAAGTAAATCAAAAGGAGAATTTAAGAAATCAGAGGAATCACAAGAAGAGGTGCAAACAATGATCTGTCTATACTCAGGCTAGAGGAAAGAAGAATTACAACTAGAAAGGAATTTGCAGACTTCCACCTCTGCCTTAGTGACAGGTCTCTCTGAGCAACTAGATAAGAAGGAGATACTGATTTAGATGTAGAAACTATAGAAGAACCTTTAAATCATGCTAAACCACTTGTGCAAGGGAAGGCTAAATCACAGATACAAAATTCCATACAAGAAGTGCAAAAGAAAGCACTTTTCACTGAAACATGCTTGTAAGAAAACATTCTGCTAACGAGTTAACTAACATAACGAAAACATTCCTGCAGCAACTCTGCAAACCCCCTACCACCTGAATGTTGTGTTTGTGGGCTAGTGAGGGCTAACAGAATGAAACTGCTCAAAAAGTAGGAAAACATAGCAACATTAATGTTCTCTGTTTTGTCTCCATGATAATTCTAATTGGGCCAGGAGAGCCACACTGATAAAATGAGTGCTGTCAAAGTTTAGTAACTTTTGAACTGGAAAACCCTAAAGAAATAGATAAATAAAAAATGTTAGCAGCTTTTGTAAGCCTGCAATTAAAATATATTACAAACTAAAAGAAAATGAAAACATTAACAATATTATAATTTTAGTCACATTTTATTTTGATCAGAATTTTTATCAAGGTGTTAAAAAGAGCTTTCAGTTTTAAATCAATATCTTACTCCTGAATTACAAATCTGTCAAAACTGCACTACTGAAGAGTAACCCAGAATATATGTGTTAAATGTCTGTCAATCTAAACTGCTATATTAGTGCTTAACTACAGTGATACTGTGTTGGAGATTTGGACCCGAAGGGTATTGGGAATTAAAGAAAGAGAAAAGGGAGAAGGAAACAAAGAGAAAGAGTGAGAGAAAAAGAACGAGAGAACTGGGATCAGGGGGTCTGCGAGTAATAATTCCTCAGACAACTTTACTGTTTACATGGGGCTCTACATATACCCCAGGGTATGTGACACGAAGCAGGTATACTAGCCTATGCACCAATAAGCATAAACACATATCGTACATGACATCAAGCAGCAACATGTATTAGCTATAAGCATTAAATCTTATCTCAAGGTAAAAAGTCTAAGTGTTCTATTCACTACAAAAGGTATGTGCTCATCTTTTCTTTCAGCCTTAAACAGCTTCATCCCATTTGCTGGGAACTCTTAATAACCGCATTCCTTAGGTTGCAAGAGTGCGAGATGATGAGGACAAAAAGTATCCCAAAATTTGAATCTCTGGACTGACAATGTGATAGCCAGGTCCTGAGCCTCAACAGACTCCAGCACCTACAATCTGATCTATTGGACTTACCACACTCAGCTAAGATGGAGTTGAAGAAGGACAACCACCACACCATGGAGCCTAGAGTGATTACAACTGAAAGTGGGAGGATTGCATCCAGCGTCCAGGTGGAATCTGAGCCTCCTCTTGACATAGAGGTGCAATGGACACAACCAATCCAATGTCCACATAGAAGAGGTGGCATTGGATTGGGAAAAGTGGACATGGTGGGCGATAGGTATGGGGAAAGGCAGGAAGAGATGAGGGTGGAGGCGTCTTTGGGACATGGAGCTGCCCTGGATGGTGCTTCAGAGGTAATCACCGGACATTGTAAATCCTCACAGGGCCCACTGGATGGAATGGAGGAGAGTATGGGCCATGATGTGGACCATTGTCTATGAGGTGCAGAGGTGCCCAAAGATGTACTTACCAAATCCAATGGATGTGTCATGATGATGGGAACGAGTGTTGTTGGGGGGGGGAGAGGTGGGGTGGGGGGGTGGGGTTGAATGGGACCTCACATATATATTTTTAATGTAATATTATTACAAAGTCAATAAAAAAAAAGAATGAAGGTAGGAAAAATATATTGGGTGAAATAGATGATGTAAACTGAAATGCATCTGTTGTCCATGCTATAATACTCTCTTGCCCTTTTCTTGTTTGGAGCCTAATTTCTCTCATTTCTTATTCTGGTTTGCTTAACAAGTCTATCTATATTTGCCAGGTATGAAATCAGAGTCAATAATATGGTATATAAAACAAAATTCAACAGTAAGTGGGAGCTATAAAATTAAGAAGTTAGGGTCATATTATAGTCTATATAGATATTTATTATGTGGAAGATGATATCTTAAGTAGGGAAAAGAAAGAATTTAAACAGCTTATTCTCACTGAAATATTTCAACCCACTTTGTACAGAAGGTATTAGTTAAACAAGATACCATTCCTCTATCAAAATAGAATGAATGTTTATTTATTCAGATTTGATGATAGTGTGCTGTAATGTACACATACATATTGGTGGAAGATAAATTGGTACAAACTTTCTGCAAAACACTTCGAAAATAGTTTTAAGAACCTCAAAGAAATTCATGCCTTTTGACCTTATAATTTTCTTTCTAAGAATATACCCTGCAGTTTTAGTAAAAATTAAAGAAAGGTATATATTTAAAAAAAAAAAAAAGTATCCCAAAGAACATAGTCTGCAACTGTAAGCAAGATAGTCCTATCCATCTGCACCATAGGATCTAAGCCCCCTCTCAAATAGAGGTGCAGTAGGCATCACCATGCCAGATTCCTTAGGACTGGGGAATGAATGATGGACTAGAGTAGACTTCTTGGTATTCTAGTATAGTCTTGTGATTCTAACAACGGAAGTACTTTTATCATTGATGTGGAGGCAGTGGCTACTGGAGGTTCTGAGGGGAGGGAGAGGGAAAACCAGGTGTAATATGGGGACATTTTCAGACCTTGGGAATTGTCCTGAATGATGCTGCAATGACAGATACAAGCCATTATATATCTCATCAAACTTACAAAATTGTGCAGGAGAGAGTGTAAGCTACAATGTGAACTATAATCCATTCTTAATGACAGTGCTTCAAAATGTGTTCATCAATTGTATCAAATGTACCACACTAAGAATGATGTTAATGTGGACAAATGTGGGAGGGGTTGGGAGAAGGGCATATGGGAATCCCTTATATTTTATATGTAACATTTATGTAATCCATGTATCTTTTTAAAAAATTTAAAACTCTGTTTTAAAAAACCCCAAGGGATATTTGTTTGAAAAGGTGCCTTTGCCACAAATCTCACCCAAAGTCAATGTTGGTGCTAGCCACATCTAATTCATGGGGTAAGTCAAGGCCTACCCCCTTTACTGCTTGAGACTGTATTATTGCCCTCTTTACTTCTTAAAAAGCAGCCCACTTGGGAGATTTTCTCATTTCCATGTACAACCCTTCCTGATTAGCAGATACATTTGTTCTTAATATCTGAGCTAAATGAGGAATGAAGGGTTTCCTGTACCTCAACAACCAAGAAAAGGCCATTAATCGTTTTGGTTTGTGGTGTGGGAAAACATTGTACTTCAACAATACCTAAGAGTTTACTCGCAGCAGGGACCTTGCAAGTTTGTCTCAACTCTTTCCCCATCCCAGGCCCTTAAGATAAGATACCATTGTTTCTGAGGCTTCTTTTAATTTTGGAAAAGAATTACTAGTTAAAATATCATCAGTATAATGAAATAGGGTTACAGCCAAAGCTTTCTTCTGCACAGCTGGAGCCTTTGCCACCAGGCCAGGACATGCACATGGCCTTGGTGATGTACTGCAAGATCCACCACTGGTCCCCCACATGAAGGTGAATGCAAGCTGGCTTGACTGGCCTAAGGAGATAGTTAAGAAAGCCTTAGATCTAAAGCAAAGTGATTGTGACATAACTGATATTTTGCAGCAAAGCAACAGTATTTGGAACTTTTGTATACAGCATTGATGTTACTTTAATTTATGATAACCAAGTGTTATGTGTACTCCTGGCAACCCCAATGGCCACTCTCTATAGCCAGAGAACTGCTTCTTCAGTGGAGGTGGGGCAAATCAGATGAATATAAGCCCAAGTGTCTGCCTTTGATGACAAGGTGGAGAGGTGGATTTTGTGACACAAACCATTTTTTAAAATAATTAAAATCATGATCAACAACATTATGCTTTTATTTAATACTTTGCAGAATGCATTGTTTAATTTGGGGGAATTTTATACAATCTTTAAATATTCATATGAACATTTTACCAAACAACTTTGGTTAACAGAATGTTATAAAAGCCTTTTAATTTTGTAATAATTTCTAAACAATTTTCATTCAAACTGTAACATGTCAGATGGTCTTAACTCTTTTATTACTTTACTTTCTGCTTTTACACCTTTACCATGATTACATTAATTAACTGGTATTTTATTTTAGCAGTGCAGGAAAAACTACTTTCTTCATTATTTTATGAAAACCTAAAATTCCCAGTGGAATCAAGATTATCTTCTTCCTACCACCACTTTCACATGCACGTTGAAATGGCCTCTGACAGGTTTTCCTGTTATGAAGTTACTTTTTTTATCAATACCAATTCATTTTCTATTCAAAAACGGCTTCCTGGACATTTCCATTTAAGCAATGCTTTTATAAATGTCTTATAAACAATCCATAACCACCTAGATTGGTTACTTCATCTCAAGACAAATTTTACCTTCACAGAATACATTCCCTTAATCCTACCTCCTATATTGTCTTCTACAACTTGCCATATGCATTCAAAATTTGTCTTACATACTTCCATCATGATTTTATGAAAACCAGCCATCTTCTGTTAGGACAAAACACACTCCCTTAAGTAAACGTATCAAATTTTAGTCGGCACCTCCACAAACCTTTACTTCTTTCTATATCCATTTAGGTCATATCCCTCATTCTGTTCTGTGAAGCAAACACATTCATTTCAATTTAGGCAAAAACAATTTTTTAAAAAGAGGGTTATAATAATTTTATTAGTTAAAACTTACAATTTTCATCATTTCAAAAATTGAACACATATAATGTTAATTTATCTTATTAGTATCCATACTTAGTTATCAATATAAGCACTTAGTAATTTTTTGGTCATTTGAATAGAGGTCTTTTAAGAATTGTCATTTGTTAATTGAATATTGCCATCAGGAGGTATCAAAATATACAGTGAACAAACAGAGAAATGCAAAAAGATTTAAAACACACCAACAGAAACATAAAGCTCACTAATTTGACTCATTATTCTTACTCCTTTGCCATGGCTGTTACCAACACATTTTGGAGCACTGTCACTAAGAATGGATTATAGTTTACATTGTAGCTTACACTCTCTCCTGCACAATTTTGTAAGTTTGATGAGATATATAATGGCTTGTATCTGTCATTGCAGCGTCATTCAGGACAATTCCCGAGGTCTGAAAATGTCCCCATATTACACCTGGTTTTCCCTCTCCCTCCCCTCAGAACCTCCAGTAGCCACTGCCTCCACATCAATGATAAAAGTACTTCCATTGTTAGAATCACAATAAGACTATACTAGAATACCAAGAAGTCTACTCTAGTCCATCATCCATTCCCCAGTCCTAAGGAATCTGGCATGGTGATGCCTACTCCATCTCTATTTGAGAGGGAGCTTAGATCCTATGGTGCAGATGGATAGGACTATCTTACCTGCAGGTGCAGACTATGTTCTTTGGAATGCTTGCTGTCCATC
Organism: Dasypus novemcinctus; assembly: GCF_030445035.2. Taxonomy (NCBI): domain Eukaryota; kingdom Metazoa; phylum Chordata; class Mammalia; order Cingulata; family Dasypodidae; genus Dasypus; species Dasypus novemcinctus. The sequence continues at coordinate 7,927,146 of NC_080693.1, read as the reverse complement.
ATCATCTCCTTGTTAGTTGTCCTGGGGGACCCTAATGACCTAGAGAGTAGGGGTTGCAACTCTGTTGAGATTCAGGGCTGAGCCAGAACATGGACAGACAAAAGATTTAAGTCTCTTGGACATACACCATCAACTCTAGCACTAAATATAGGCTCAAATAGAAGGAGTAGAAGAGCCATGTGTAAGGAAACCAAAACTGAGTCCAACTCTGTCACACTCAGGAGCATAATTTCCCAGGTAGGGCCCACTGGCAGTGCACCAAACTCCTGAGCTGTCTGTCCTACCTGTAATGTCTGAATGCCTCCACTCTTTGAGGCAATATCTAATTTGGCAGTCAATGAGATCTTGCTGAGGTGTGCATAAGCATAACCTCTGGAATGACACCCTGACTCACTTTGAAGTCTCTTAGCCATATAAACTCATTTGTCTTTACCCTTTTGCCCTTTCAGTCAATGCCTTTTTCCAGTTGCATTGCTAGTTGGTGCCTGGTAGTAACCCCTTGGTGCCAGGGAGGCTCATCTCCAGGAGCCATGTCCCATGCTGTGGGAAAAACATTTAAATGCTGAGTTCCACTTGGAGAGAGGCCACAGTTAAGCAACAAGGAGGCTCTCAGGAGGTAACCCTTAGGCACCCTATAATACAAGGCTAAGTTTCAATTTCAAAATTAGAGGTTCATAAGTTATCCATCAATATGAAGGGCCCATCAATATTCCTTCCTCCTTCACTAGTCGCTGCCCCTGTATTAGGGGGATTCTTGCTATCACATTAGAGAATGTGGGACAGTGGACTTGGCCCAGTGGTTAGGGCATCCTTCTACCACATGGGAGGTCCACGGTTCAAACTCCAGGCCTCCTTGACCCGTGTGGGGTTGGCCCATGTGCAGTGCTGATGCACGCAAGGAGTGCCGTGCCATGCCATGCCATGAAGGGGTGTCCCCCGTGGAGCGGAGCCCCACGTGCAAGAAGTGCGCCCCATAAGGAGAGCTGCCCAGTGTGAAGGAGGATGCAGCCTGCCCAGGAATGGTGCCACACACATGGAGAACTGATACAACAAGATGACACAACAAAAAGAAACCCAAATTCCCATGCTGCTGACAACAGCAGAAACGGACAAAGAAGATGCAGCACAGACACAGAGAATAGACAACTGGGATGGGGGAGGGGGAAGGGGAGAGAAATAAATAAATAAATAAATCTTAAAACAAAACAAAACATTAGAGAATGTGGCAGAGTTTCCCAGGATGGGAATTTGATATTCTTTCAGTTATTGTGTATATCTCCACCCACCATGACAATGCCCCATGAACACTTGAACAAATTTATGTGCCTTTTATGAAGGTTTGCTCCAGGTGAACCACCTTCCATACATCCCCCATCACCAACTCCCCACACCAGTGATCCTCCCTGCCACAGTTCTAACCCTTCTGTGATCCAAAACTTCTTCAGAAATGAAACTAAGAAAATAAGCAAATACAATTGCTAAGAAAATGAAATGATGGTTTGAAAAAAAAAAACAAAATACAAAAAGTTGGGAAGCAGACTTGGCCCAATGGATAGGGTGTCCACCTACCACATGGGAAGTACACGGTTCAAACCCCGGGCCTCCTTGACCCATGTGGAGCTGGACCATGTGCAGTGATGATGCATGCAAGGAGTGCTGTGCCACGCAGGGTTGTCCCCCACATAGGGGAGCCCCATGCGCAAGGAGTGCACACCGTAAGAAGAGCCGCCCAGCATGAAAGAAAGTGCAGCCCATCCAAGAATGGTGCCGCACAGAGAGGTGACACAACAAGATGATGCAACAAAAAGAAACACAGATTCCTGGTGGCACTGAGAAGGATAGAAGTGGTCACAGAAGAGCACAGAGCAAATGGACACAGAGAGCAGACAACGGGGGGGGGGGGGGCAGGAAGGGGAGAGAAGTAAAAATAAAAAATCTTTAAAAATTTTACAAAAAATTTGGAATAATAAAAAATAATTTAAAATATAAAATTAGAAAAAAATTTATGAACTTAGTGTGATTTTTTGGGGGGTGCATTTTATTCCCCACGTTTTAAATTTTTTTATTATCTACTTTTTATTTCTAAACGACACTTAGATTATATAAAATGTTACATAAAAAAATATAAGGGATTCCCCTATGCACAACTCCCCACACCTCCCATGCTTCCCCACAATAACAACTTCTTTCATTAGTGTGGTACATTTATTGCCATTGATAAACACATTTGGAGCATTGCCACTAAGCATGGACTATAGTTTACATTGTAGTATACTCTCCATCTCACTCAATTCTGTAGGTTATGGCCATATATATATTGGCCCATACCTGTCATTGTAATATCGCTCAGGACAATTCCAAGTCCTGAAAATGCCCCCATATTACACTTCTTTGTCCTCCTCCCTGACTTCAGCACCTCCAGTGGCCATTGTCTCCACATCAATGATTTAGTTTCTTCCATTGTAAAAAAATTTTTTGACATTATGTCTTTCATCACTGTAACATCTGTTATCTTGTATATACAGTGACATTTTCTTCTGTTTATTACTCAGTGTCTTTTTTTTTCATTTTGTCTTCAAAGAAGTTTTAGTTTACAGAAAAGCCATATACAGAATATAGGGGATTCTGATATATCCAACATCCTTCACCTTTTCCCCTTTCCCCTATTAATAATATTTTATAAGTGTATGGTACATTTGTTTCAAAAGATATATAAATATGGAAATATTGCTACTAAACATGGTCAATGATTTACATTGTGGTTTACATTTTGGACCATTCCCTTTGTAAATTTTGATGAAATTTAACATGGCCTGTGTCCATCATTGTAAGATCATATAGAACACTTCCATCACTCCCCAAATGCCCAATGTTCCATCTCTTCTGTTCCTCCCTCCCCCTCCCCTTGGGAACTGGGCAACAACGACGCTTCACTCTTGAAGAACAATTCATAGTTACTTGCAAGAACTTTGAGGGCTTATCATACTGGCCTGTCCCTCCCCCCCTCCCCCGATTAGGCACTGCCTAGGCTCTCGAGAGATTCTTGCCCCTCAATTTGAGAACACAGCAGGGCTACCCAGGATGGCAGCCCAACACCTGCCCACTTAATATGTGGACCTCCAACCACTGATAAAACACACTATGACAAGATGAACACACACACTCCCTAGAAGCCTGCCCCAGGTGTGCCCTGTCCTGAATGCCCCAGAAACACAACACTCTAAACAAGTATTGCTCCCCTGCCACACTCCCAAAAAACATTCCCAACATTGTAGTTTCAACCACATACTGCAAAGCCTCAGTGTTCACTGGTCCCTCCCCCACTTCAATGGACAGTCCAACCCACCCTTGCCACCATCCTCCCCAACAAACCAGCACTGCCCAACCCAATAGCATCATGCACCACTGTCATGCCCATCCACTGCACAACTACACATTTCCACCTTATGAGAGATTTTGCTCATATGGGCATTGGCTCACAGTCTTCTCATTTCTGTCTCCTGTAAATCCACCTTCCAGAATCTAGCTCTGTAAGTCTAAATTTGCTTAATTCATATCATTGAGGTAATGTAATATTTGTCCTTTAGTGCCAGGCTTGCTTCATTCAACATAAGGTCTTCAAGATTCATCCATGTCATCCCCTGTATTAACGATGCTTTCTTTCTTACAGATGAGTAATGTTCCATTGTATGTATATACCACCGTTTGTTTATCTGCGTATCTGTTGTTGGACATTTGGGTTCTTTCCAACTTTGAGCAATACTAAATAATGCTGCTATGAACATTGGTGTGCATATATCTGTTCATGTCCCTGCTTTCAATTCTTGTTTTTTGTCTTTATTTTTTTAATGTTACATTAAGAAAATATGAGGTCCTCATATACCCCCAACCTCCCTCACCCCACTTCTCCCCCCATAACAACAACCTCCTCCATCATCATGAGACATTCATTGCATTTGGTGAATACATATCTGAGCACCGCTGCACCTTATGGTCAATGGTCCACATCATAGCCCACACTCTCCCACAGTCCACCCAGGGGGCCTTGGGAGGACATACAGTGTCCGGTAACTGTCCCTGCAGCACCACCCAGGACAACTCCAAGTCCCCAAAACGCCCCCACATCACATCTCTTCCTCCCTCTCCCTACCCCCAGCAGCCAGCATGGCCACTTTCTCCACACCAATGTCACATTTTCTTCAAATACTAATCACAATAGTTCATGAATAGAATATCAGGAAGTCGACTCTAATCCATACTCTATTCCTCCATCCTGTGGACCTTAGAATGGTGTTGTCCTCTCCACATCTATTCAAGAGGGGGCTTAGATTCCACATAGATGCTGGATACAATTCTCTTGCTTTCAATTGTAGGCACTCTTGGCTCTTTCGTGTGGTGGTTGACCTTCTTCACCTCCATGTCAATTCTTCTTGTATATAGCCAGCAGTGGGATTGCTGGACCATATGGCAGTTCTACAGTTAGCTTCCTGAGGAACCACCAAACTGTCCTCCACAATGGCTGCAGCATTCTGCCTACCCACCAGCAGTGGACAAAGGTTCCCATTTCCCCATGTATTCTCTCCAACATTTTTATTCTCTGTATTTTTAATAGCAGCCAGTCTAATGGTTTAAGATATTATTTCATTGTAGTTTTGATTTTCATTTCCCAAGTTACTAGTGATGTTGATCATCTTTTCATGTGTTTTTTTTCATTTTTAAAATTATTTATTTCTCTCCCCTTCCCCCCCTCCCCCCAGTTGTCTGCTCTGTGTCCATTCGCTGTGTGTTCTCCTGTGTCTGCTTGTATTCTGGTCAGTGGCACCCAGAATCTGTGTCTCATTTTGTTGCATCATCTTGCTGCATCAGCTCTCCGTGTGTGCGGCGCCATTCCTCGGCAGGCTGCACTTTTTCTTGTGCTGGGTGGCTCTCTTTGTGGGGCACACTCCTTGTACTTGGGGCTCCCCTACATGGTGGACACTCCTGCATGGCACTCTTTGCTTGCATCTGCACTGCTCATGGGCCAGCTCATCACATGATTCAGGAGGCCCTGGGTTTGAACCTTGGACTTCCCATGTAGTAGGCGGATGCCCTACACGTCGGGTCAAATCTGCTTCCCTTCATGTGCTTTTTAGATATTTGTATTTCTTCTTTGGAGAAGTGTCTATTTAAATCTGTTGCCCATTATTTAAATGGGTTGGCTTTTTATGTTTATAAGGGGTAGGATTTCTTTATATATGCTGAATATTATGCCCATCAGATATGTGTTTACTAAATATTTTCTCTCATTGAGAATGCTGCCTTTTTATTTCTCAATGAACTCCTTTGAGGTGCAAAGGTTTTTAATTTTGAGGAGGCTCCATTTATCTATTTTTTCTTTCATTGCTCATGCTTTGGGTGTAAAGTTTATGAAACCATTTCCTAATACAAAATCCTGTTAAAATGCTTCTGTACATTATCTTCTAAGATCTTTATGGTCTTGGCTCTTATATTTAGATCTTTCATCCTTCTTGAGTTAACTTTGTATAAGTTGTGAGATGGTGTTCCTCTCTCATTCTTTTGGATATGGATATCCAGTTCTGCAATCCCTATTTTTTGAAGAAGCCATTCTCACTGTGTTGAATTGTCTTGGTGACATTGTCAAATATCAGTCAATTTTATATGTAAGGATCTATATCAGAACTCTCAATTCAGTTCCATTGGTCAATATGTGTATCCTTGGGCCAGTATCATACAGTTTTGACCACTGTAGCTTTGTAGTATGTTTTAAAGTCAGGTAGTGTGATTCCTCTGATTTGGTTTTTCTTTTTCAATATGGCTTTGCCTATTTGGGGCCCCTTGTCCTTCCAAATAAATTTCATAGTTAGCTTTTCCAATTCAATAAAAAAATTCTCTGGTAATTTTTACTGGGATTGCATTAAGTCTGTAAATCAATTTGCATTGGATAAACATGTGAATGAAGTTTAGTCTTCCTATCCATGGACAGGAAATATTCTTCCATTTGCTTAGGTTTTCTTTGATTTTCTTTAACAGTGTTGTGTACTTTTCTGTGTTTCTGTCATTTACATATTCAGATAAGTTTATTCCAGGTATTTTATTCTTTTAGCTGCTATTGTAAATGGGATTTTTTTCTTGATTTCCTCCTCAGATTGCTCATTGTTGGTGTACAGAAATGTTACTGATATTTGCACATTTTTTTTCACATTTATCTTATAACCTGCCACTTTATGGAACCCTTTATATATACTCTAGAAGCTTAGATTCTCAGGACTTTTGAGGTATAGGAACATGTTATCTGCAAATAGTGAAATTTTTATTTCTTCCTTTCCAATTTGGATGCTTCCTCCCCGCTCCCCCAAATGCTAAAGCAAGTACTTCTAACACAAAGTTAAATAAGAATGGTGAGAGTGAGCATCCTTATCATGTTCCAGATCTTATTGAGAAAACTTCTAGGACTTCAACAATGAATATGATGATAGCTGTGGGTTTTTCATGTTGAGGAAGTTTCCTTCTATTCCTGTCACTGGAAGTGTTTTTATCAGGAAAGGGTGCTGTATTTTGTCAAGTGCTTTTTCTGCAACTATACAGATTTATTGTGTGACCTTTACTTGTGATCTGTTTATGTGGTGTATTACATTGGCTGATGTTCTTATGCTGAACCATCCTTGCCTATTAGGGATGAAGCTCACCTGGTCATGGTATGTAATTGTTTTGATGTGTTGTTGAGTACAATTAGCAAGTAGTTTGTTGATTTTACATTGAGGTTCATTAGAGACATTGGTCTATAGCTTTCTTTTCTCGTGGCATCATTGGCTTTATTGGCTTTGGTATTAAGGTGATGTTGGCATCACAGAATCTGTTAGGCAATGTTCCCTCAACTTCTATTTTTTGCAAGAGTTTAAGTAGGATTGGTGTTAGTTGTTTCCAGAATGTTAGAATTCACCTGTGAAGCCATCTGATCCTGGCCTCTTCTTAGTTGAGAGGTTTTTGATAAATTCAAGATCATATTTGAGATAGTGTTTGAGTTAATCAATTTCTTCTTTTGACAATTAGGGTGCTTGTGTGTTTCTCAGAATTTGTCCATTTCCTCTAGATTATACATCTGGTTGGCATACAATGTTTCAGAGTATCCTATTATGATATTCTTTATTTCTGTGAGGTCAACAGTGATATCCCCTTCCGCCTTTCTTATTTTATGTATTTGCTTCTTCTCTTTTTCTTTGTTAGTCTAGCAAAGAGTTTAATTTTATTAATCTTGTCAAAGAACCAGCTTTTGGGTTTATATTTTCTAGTGCTTTCTTCTTTTTCTTTTCATTTGGTTCTGCTCTAATCTTTGTCATTTCCTTGTATTTTCTTTGGGGTTAGTTTGCTCTTTTTCTAGTTCCTCCAGGTGTTCACATAGGTCTTTAATTTGGGCTCTTCTTTTTAAATATAAATTTTTGTGGCTATGAATTTCCCTCTCAGTAAAGCTTTCAGTGCACCCTCTAGGTTTTGAGACTTTGTGTTGTCATTTTCATTCATTTCGAGGTAGTAACTGATTTCTTCTGCAATTTCCTCCTTGACATACTGATTGTCTAAGAGTGTGCTATTTCAGTTCCATAGCTTTTTGCCTAATCTGATTTTCTGCCCCTATTTCCAGCTTTCTTCCATTGTGATCAGAAGAATTACTTTGTATAATTTCAATCTTTCTGAATTAATTGAGAGATGCTCTGTGTACTAGTATGTTGTCTATCCTGGAGAATGATTCATGTGCACTCAAGAATGTATATTCTGTTGTATTTGGTTGTAATGCTCTGTGTGTGTATATGTATACATATATATATATTATTTCTCTCCCCTTCCTCCCCCCCCAGTTGTCTGCTGTCTGTGTCCATTCACTGTGTGTTCTTTTGTATCTGCTTGTATTCTTGTCTGTGGCACCAGGAATCTTTGTCTTTTTGTTGTGTCGTCTTGCTACATCAATTCTCCATGTGTGTGGCAGCTCTCCTGGGTAGGCTGCACTTTTTCATGTGCAGCAGCTCTCCTTACAGGGTGCATTCCTTGTTCATGGGGCTTCCCTACATGGGGGACACCCCTGTGTGGCATGACGCCCCTTGCTTGCATCAGCACTGCATGTGGGCCAGCTCACCACACCAGTCAGGAGGCCCTGGGTTTGAATCCTGGACCTCCCATGTGGTAGGTGGACGCTGTATCAGTTGAGCCAAATTTGCTTCCCTCTGTATATATATTAGGTCCAGCTCCTCTAATGATTACTCAAGGTAATTGATTCCTGTCAAGATGCTCTAATGGTGAGAATGGTCTATTAAAATCTGCCACAATAATGTAGAGACATCTTGTTTTCTAGATTTTCCAACTTTGCCTTGCGTCTTCTGAGGCACCCTGATTAGGTGCATAAATGGTTTTGACTGTTATTTCTTCTAGATAGTATTCTTTTTTTAATATCTAGTGCCCTTCTTTATCTCTTAAAATAGTTTTGCATTCAAAGTCTATTTTGTCTAACATAAGTATGGCTATTCCTGCCCTTTTTTGGTTATTGTTTGCATGTAAATTTTCCTTCCAACCATTCAATTATAGCCTCCTTGTGTTCCTGGATTTAAGGTTTTTTTGTAGTCAGCATAAAGATCAATCATATATCATTATCCATTCTGCCAAACAGTTTCTCTTGACTGGAGTTTAAGTCATCAACATTCAGTGTTATTACTGTCAAGGAATTACTTACATTAGCCATATTTTCTTTAAATTTATGTATGTCATTTATTTCTATTTTTATATTTTTAGTTTTTCTTACACTCTCCTCCAACAGCCTCTCCTATCTTTTTCCTTTCAACCTGCAGAATGCCTTTTATTATTTTGTGAAGGGTGGGTTTCTTATTGACAAACTCTCTTAATTTATCTATATTTTAAACTTTCCTTCATTTTTGAATGCCAGATGAGAAATCAGCACTTAATCTTATCAAGCTTCCTTTGAATGTGATAGATCTTTTTTCTCTTTCTGTCTTCTCCATTCTCTGTCTTGAGCATTGGGCAATTTGACAAGTATAAGTCTTTGGGTAGGTATGTTAGGATTTTTATGGTTTGTGGTGCAATGCACTTCTTGGACATATACATCCATGTTTCTCAGTAGAGTTAGGAAATTTTCAGCCATTATTTCCTCCAACACTCCTTTTGTCCCCTTCCCCTTCTCTCCTCTCTCTGGGATGCCTACAATGCATATGCATTTTCTGTTGTCATACAAGTTCCTAAGTCCCTGCTGGACTTTTTCTTTTTATCTGTCTGTTCCATGTGTCTGATTTTAGCTGTAATGTCTTCCACATTGCTGATTCCTCTGCCTGTTCAAATCTGTTATGCATTTCCAGTGTATCTTTTATTTCTTGGATTGTGTCACTCATCGCTATCATATCTTTTAGTGTGTGTTTATATTTCTTCAGTATTTTTTTTCCCAATTTCTTCTTAATATCCATAATTTCTTCCTTCACTTAGGTTGATTCATGATATTTGTTTGGACATCTTTTATTAGTTGTTCCATGTTCTGCATCTCTTTAGTTTGTTCATTAGACTGGGCCATGTCTAGTTTGTTTTAGTTTGTTCATTAGACTGGGTCATGTCTTCCTGTTTCTTAGTATAGCTTGTAATTTTTTGCATCTAGGCATCTGCTTATCTGGATGGGTTTGATTGGTTAGCTTTTCTTTCTACTCTAGGGTTTTATTTGTTGTTTTTGTGTGTTGTAAGGTTACAAAACCTAGTTTTGTAAGGTTCTTGTAGAAATAAAAACCTAGGGTGTTTGTAGCCCAAGGTCACATAACCAGTTACAGCAGACAGAAATGGAGTCTAGGTTATTGGCCACCAGTCTAGTGATGCTTCAATTACACCATGTTACGTGAAGCTAAGCTTTAGCCTTGGGGTGTTCATAACTACCTCAAGTTTCTTATTCCATTTTTATCCTTTTCTATACACATCCCACATCAGGAATTTGACTTTTAGGATACAAATCCTAACTAAACAATACTTGGTGCTTTTTTTTTTTTTCCAGTTCTGAGTTTTACCTCTTTATATTTGATCAGAAGTTGTGGATCAAATAGGATTTATTACAACTATGCTCAAGTCCACATTTTTGAAGTATATTATATATTTTGATGAGTTTGCTGGCTGATGGCCACATCCCACTGACATTCTATCCAAGAAACAACTTCTGCTTTGGGGAAAAAAAAATATATGTATATGTAAAAAAATATATGTATATAATGTGAAATGGGACAGTTTGAGGATTGTCACCTTTCCCTGAGACCCACCAATAAACCCTGTGCTTAGGAGATGTAGTAGCCTGGCTCGTGGGGTTGGGTTATAAGTATGGACTTGTCAGGAGTTCCTAGAGATAAAGAGATTCCCTAGCAAATGGTGGCCTAATGAAACATTCATTCCCTATTTGCATAGAGCATTCTGTCAACATTCACTGGAGACTGCTTGGCTGAGTATATGCATTACTTTATAACACCTGCTGTACCCTTGGGGTTACATCTGTTCTTGTGGGGAGGGAGCCAGGTCCATTGCTGACTATGCACTATACACAAGAGGGGTGTGCATAGACCATTTCCCTGCATCAGCTTTGGAGTGGGACTCACTGGCAATAAGGGACCAATTCCCACTAAGCTGAACCTGCTGTTTCTTCACATTGGGAGAAACTGGTGGTCCATCCAATGCCTGAGTAAGTCATATGTTTTCTTGGTGATCCCACCCCAATAACTGCATGGACTCTTGTTATCTTCCATGTGGTGAGTCTCCTTCCATATAGGTGGTGTATTTGTCAGTCAAAGGGGTGCTGATGCAAAATACCAGAAACTGGGTGATTTTTATAAAGGGTATTTATTTGGGGTAGGAGCTTACAGATACCAGGCCATAAAGCATATTTACTTCCCTCACCAAAATCTATTTGGAACAAGATGGCTGCTGACATCTGCGAGGGTTCATGCTTCCTGGGTTCCTACATTCCTGGATCTTGCTTTTCTCTGGGTTCAAGGCTTCTTTCTTCCTGGGGCTGGCTTCTCTTGCCTCTGTGAGCTTACTTCCTGGGGCTCCAGCTTAAGACTTCAGCATCAAACTCCAACCTCAAAAACCCTCAACTCTGTCCTTTGCCATGCCTTTTATCTGTGAGCCCCACCCACCAAGGGGTGGGGACTGAATGCCCTAATCATAACTCAATCATGCTCAGGTACAGATCAGATTATAAACATAATCCAATATCTATTTTTGGAATTCATAACTCTATCAGACTGCTACACATGGTAATAGATATCTTGCCCCAACACTCTGTGTGCCAACAAAGCACTCCACAGCATGGTAGAGGCATTCCACAGCATGGCAGTAGTCATCCCTGGGAGTTGCCAACTCTCTAGGGTGTAATGGACTAAGATGCTGGCCTCCCTCTAGATGCATGAGTACAACTGAGATGCAAGCAATCTCTATGTCAACAATGAGAAAATGCTGTGGGGGATGGGCAGAGATGAGGAGGTGGATCCTAGGAAGAGTAAGGAAACTACCCTGGCTGCTGGCCACCTGTACACACCCATGCCACCTGCTCCACCATGTCTCAAGGGTTTGAAATGACTGCCCAGAGGAGTTCCAGATCCTTTGTGGGAACTGCACCAAGTCCAGGCTGTTTTCAGGTCAAAAGTTATGTTTAACATAGAATCACCCTGTCATTGGTTAAAATGGAACTTTCAGAATGAGGTATTTTCCTGAAAGTGAAATACATTAATTAAAAGACAAGATATGGGCAAAAGACAGGGGAGCTTCACATGGCTTGGTTATTATATCTATTCAAAGAGGGGGGCATTATAGATTGAGTTGTCTCCTGTGGAAGCTAACCATTGAGCTCCTGGCTGCAAACTATCTTTTAAACAAGTCAGTTTCATTGATATGTATTAATAAAGCATACAGTTTATCCAAAGTACACAATCAATGGTATCTGATACAATCACACAGTTGTACATTCATCACTTCAATCATTATCAGAGCATTTTCTTTAGTTCAATTATAATAAACAAAAAAGAGAAAAAAGGAAGAAATTTCTTTACCTCTCAATCTGTTTCACCAGCTGTACATAGCTGCTACTTATGGTTATTCATGTGCAGTTATTTATTATGCAGTTTTCTTGACATATTTAAATAACATATGATCTATCCAAATGGATTTTAGTATAATCAAAATTTTGTGCATTCATCACCAAAAAAATTTTTAGAACAATTTCATTACTCCAGGAAGAAAACCCCATCTCCTTTAGCAGTTCTTCCCCAGGCCTGCGAAAACACTAATCTAATTTCAGCCTTACAAATTGATTTATATTTATGCTTTATAGAAATAGAACCATACAACATGTAATACTTTGTGTCAGTTTTCTTTCACTTAGCATACATTTTTCCCCCTGCTAGTAATATCTTGCAGTATTTACATTTATAAAAGAAAGAAATATTATAATAAAGGCTTGTGGTGAGGGAAAAAAAAAAAAAAAAAGAAATAAAAAGAAACAAAAAGAACATACATTTGTTCAGTTTCAGAGAAGTACGGCCCCATATATGTAATTTTACCCATATCCTATTTCACATGTGGTTTTCCTATGCTATACAGTCCCATGTTCTATATTTTTTAGCTTTCCTTTTAGTTATACATATGACCTTAAATGTTCCCTTTAAACCACTTTCATACCCCATATAATACTACTGCTAGTTACAAACATTATATCGGGCTTTGAACTTTTCTATTCATCTCCAATTAACATACATCCTTCTTAACAATTCTGTACAAGTTAATCCTCAGCTTTTCATTCTCTAACTTCTTCTATTTTCTGGTAACCCATATTCAAGTTACTAAATCCATAAGATTACCTGATCTATTGTTCATCATAGTACATTCATGTAGTATTTGGCCTTTTGTATCTGGCTTGCATTACTAACATAATGTACTCCAAGTTCATCCATGTTGTTATATGCTTTGACTTTGTTTTTACAGCTACATAATACTCCACCATGTGTATATAGCACAGCTGATGGACATCTGGGTTGTTTCCAAACTTTGGCAATCATTAATAATGCTGCTATGAATAGCGGTGTGATGATGTCTGTTCACGTCACTGTTCTCAGTTCTTGTGGGTATATATGTAGTAATGACACTGTTGGGTAACATGGCCAAGTCTATATCCAAATTTGTTCGAAGATGCCATTCCTCCATAGTGGCTATACCATTCTACAATCCCACCAACAGTGAATAAGCATTTCTATCTCTCCACATCCTCTTCAACATTCACAGTTTTCCAATTTTTAAATGAGTGGCCAAACTAATAAGTGAAATGATATTACATTGTACTTTTTCATTTGAATTTTCATAACTGCTTGTGAGGCTGAAAACTTTTTCATGTTTTTTCACAACTTGAACATCTATGGACAGTTGCCTTTTCAAATGTTGAACACATTTTTTAATTGGGTAGTTTGCCTTTTTATTGTTGAATTGTATGACCTCTTTACATATCATGGATATTAAGCCCTTACTGGATATGTGATTATCAAATGTTTTCATGGAATGTAGTCAGCTGACTTTTCAGCCTTTTGACAAAGTTCCTTGACATGCAAATGCTTAATTTTGAGAAAGTCCTATTTATCTATTTGTTCAACCAAGAATCAAAGAATGGCAAGATGCAAGTCTCCTTCTAATCTCTATGAAAGAGAAATTGAGCATACAAAGTACACTCACCATCCTAATCAGATGCCTAGACACCAGGAAAAAATCACAAGGCATACTAAGAAAATGGAAAAAATGGCCCAAGAAAAGGAATATATCAAAGGCCCAGAGGAGACGCAGGAATTCAGACAACCAGCCAATGAGATGCACACAAATTTCCAAAATCAAAGTAATAAGATGAAAGCCAATATGACTAAAGAGGTAAAAGACATCAAGAAGAAAGCAAGAACAAAGAATGTGAAAACCTGAAAAGTAACAGAGCTTATGGGAAAGACATAAGTGATATCAAAGCCACATTAGAGGCATACAACAGCAGTCTTGAAATGATAGAATAAGTGATACAGCAGACAGAACAGTTGAAATGGAAGAGAGAAATGCTTATAGCAAGACAACCAAAAAAAGAGATGAAGACAAATGCATCTATTCAGTGTCAGAGGCTGAGAGCATGAAAATGATAATTCTAACTTTAGCAAATGTCCAGAAAAGAAGAAAACCCTGAAAAAGTGTTCAGGAGGCAATAAATTCACTTTAGGTAAAGGAAAAACAACTGGCTACACCATCCCACTCATGGTCAGGATATGGATGAGGTGGTCCCACCTTGGAGGGCATTGAAGGCATCAATGAAACAAGGCCTGCCCTGGGACATAGCCCTGTACCTAAATTTCAGTGAGAGTAATGGGCAAAATGGTAGAAAATATCCACAACAATGTTCTGTTTTGGCCTGGAATCAGAAGCCCAGCATCTGCCATTTTCACTGAAGTGGCCCAGAAGGAGGGAATGGGAAACTGTGCCAGAAGGGCCAAAACAAGAATACAAAGAACTACCAAGAGAAGAAAACTGAGGGGGCAGGGCTGGCCCATTAAGGAGAGCAATGTGGCTTTATCAAAGCAAAGCAGTGTGGAGACAAATCAGATGTGATCCCTAAAGAAAAACTGCTGTTAGGGGCAGAAGGTGGTCCCCTTAATTAAGAGAGTAATGCCCTACTAAAAGCCAAAAAAGAGAAAGAGGGCTCTCATGTGGGAAAAAGTTTCACCTGTTCTATTGTAGATGTTGCCTTCTTGCAGATGTTGCAGTTCTGACAGCAAACAGCTGCTTGGTAGTTTCCAAACAATATGATGTGGAAACTAGGGTCGAGGCTCTCAGTTCTAGAAGCTGTGAGTCCCCTGGTCCCATCTTTATCTCCTCTCTTGTCTTTCTCTTATTTCTTTAAGTTTTATTCCACCTTCCCTTTGAGCCAACCAATCGCTGAGCTGATCTCAGCAACTGGCACCCAACATGGGGCACGAAGGAAAGAAGGCTTACAGCAACTGGTGCCGAACAGGGACCCAAAGGGAAGAAGGATTGCCTGAAGTGAAATAAAAGTTAGTGTAATGGGGCAGATTTGGAAAGCCTTCAAAGTCCTCAAGGGTTTGCTTGTATTTCCCCAAGAGACAGAGAGCATCCTGTGTGGGTGCCAGATACACGGATGGAGCCGTGCCATGAATACCAAGAGACGACGAAAGTTCCTGTGGAATCCAGAACCTTTGGTTATGCAGATGGAGAGACGGATGCTGGAAACTGCATGGCTGGGTCTCATTCTGAAGACTAGAAAGGCTCTACATCAAAGTATTTAAACTATAGAACTTGTTCAAGCATGGCATCATAAAGCAAGTATAGCTTGGGAAAGAGATTAAGAAGAAAATTGAGAGGAGGAAAACTGGAAAAGAAATGTTGAATTATAAAAGGAAGCAATGAAGAAATTCTAGATTAATAGATTTGGAACTGCTTTTGTTTGTTCGATGTCAGTGTGTGTGTTGTATGTTTCAGTGTGTGTAAATTGTTCAAATAAGAAAAAGAGGTAGAAAGAACAAAATGAGGAAGAAAGGGAAAAAGAAAGAAAAGGAAGGAAAAACAAGGTAGAAAAGAAAAAGGAAGGAAAAAAGAGAAAAGGGAAGAAAGAACAAGAAAGGAAAAGAGAAAAAGAAAAAGGATAAAATGAAAGATATAAAAATTAAGTGAATATTTCAAAAGGTAAAAAGTTTGTGGGAATGCTAACTGAAATGTTATAAGGTGTATTTTTTCCAAAAATAAGATGGTAATATGGAGATATGTGGGACAGAACTAGTATGCATATAGGAAATTGTAAAATTATCGTGGTAGCATCCAGTGAGATAATGCGTTTTGTAAAATTAAAACAAGCCTGAATGAATACAAAAAGTGCAAAAACTGTGTGAAAAGGTCAGCAATGGACTTTCGCAGTTCTTCAAGGCTTTTTGCCCTGGCCTGATGGCAATCAAACTGGCAGTATAGAAGAAACCTGTGGCAGTGAGCCTACTAACATCAGAGACAATGGTATCTTAAGGGCCTGGAATAGGCAAAAAAAATTGGGACAAGCTATAGGGTCCCTGCTACTCTATCAAATTCTTAAATGTTGGGTAAGATAAAAGTATACTCTCTGCTGTAATTGATAGAGTACAATGTTTTCTTATGTTAACAGAATTTGTAATATTGTTGGAATACTAAAAACTCTTATCCCTAAGATGTGTTAATTAGGAAAGGTCCTTCATGGTAATAGGAGGACCTCCGCAGGCTGCTTCAAAACATAGAGGGAGAAGGTGGATATTGATTTAGCCTGTGAATTGGATGAGGCCCCAGGTCCAGTGAAGATGCTAATAGTACTATACAAATTGGGGAAAATGAGATGTTTTTGATCAAGTACTGGCCTATATAGCCTTGCTGGTGGGGAATATTAAGCCCATGAGTAATGAAAGTCTAGTCATTAAATGTCTTCTAGGTTGAAGTCTTATTGTTCATTGTTGCAGTTATGGATTATGTATAAAATGCTTGAATAGTAATCAGAAATTTAATAATGAAACATTTTGTACTTAGGTGATTTGATGAACTGTAACCAATCGTGATATATCCAACTGCTTTCTACTTCTCGAATGGAATACACTCCCCAAAGCATTCCCCAGGGGGGTTTCTGATCTGGGCTAAAGTAGTATTTACAGGCCACCTAATTTAAACTGGAGATGATACAGATGCTATCCTCCTGAAAACTGTACATTGTGAAAATGGGACACTCCCTATGTCTTCAAGGTAATTTCATGTGCTTGCTTGATGTTATCCTCATGTTCTTGTTGGAAAAGCCTTTTTATTTTAAAATACTAATGCATGGAATGACACACTAATAGATTCTGCTTTCTGGGGACTTCTCTAACCAATGAACCCACAATTCACATGACTGACATGTCTCATTATAGTTTCATTTACAATTCCTTTTTAAAATGTGAGGGCAATAGTAAATGATACTTCAAAAGGAGTATGTATATACCATAGACATTACTTCTAAAGTGTTTATCCATGACTGTTTTTAACCTTGCCAAAAGCATATCTTAGAATACTAAGGTAATAGATAAAAATCATAAATTTGTGTTCTAAATGTTTAACATGCAAAGTGATTTTCTGCTTGATGCAAGTCTTTTGTGTTTAGAACTGCAGAAAAACAAAAGTAACCTAACATAAAAGATTTTCAGCAACAAGATCTCTTGCTTGGATATATGCATATACTGATCCCTTGAATCAATCTCACTTTATATCCATCATTCAGTATACCTTTGTCATTTCACAGTTCTATATTGTTATCCCACTTAAATATTGAGACTTGTTCAAGCTCTTGACTATTTTCTGAATTGTATGCTAAATGGTCTATATAAAGCACTTTACTTTCCACTGAATGTTCTGATGGGAAATCCAGCTGAAGATTTTCCTGAATGACTTCAGGATTGTTACTTCAGCATAAGAATATTAATGCTCAGGAATGACTGATCACTGAAGGCATGTCTTCACTTGTGGCACTGGTAAGAGTTGTATACAGTGTGAATTCTCACGTGCCCTCATATGTTAATGTATGAATAAATGATTTTGTGTGGTTTTTCATGAATACCATCTTCACCATAAATTATCTGGCACTCAATCAAGGGGTTTCATCTTGTAAAAAATAAGTTTCTCTATGAGTTGGAGCAGTGGATGAAGACTCCTCCAATTTCATTACATTTATGAGTTGTCTAGTGTTGTATATCTGCACAATATCTTCTACAAGCTTTCCTACAAAGGTGGCACTTCTATCAATTTGCTCCAGGATGAACTTGCTTAAATTGATGGAGTAGGCAGAATGACTAAAGGCTCTGAAAGATTGATCATAAACACAGTTTCCTCAATACTTGAGTTCTTTAGTATGTTTGAAGGTTAAGTAGAAGACTGCACTACCTTCCATAATCAAAACATCTAAAGTATGAGTTATGTCTTGTAATGTAAGATCAGAATACTGACCAAAGCCTTTCAGGTGTATGGCAGTCATAGGGTTCCTCTCTTGTTTCAGTTCTCTCATGTTGTCTAAGGTTACAAAATTACCCTAAAGTTTCCCCAAACAGATGCTATTCCTACAGTATTTTTCCAGTGTGATATTTCTCATGTCATCTAAGGGCAGAAGAATGAGTAAAG
Organism: Dasypus novemcinctus; assembly: GCF_030445035.2. Classification (NCBI taxonomy): domain Eukaryota; kingdom Metazoa; phylum Chordata; class Mammalia; order Cingulata; family Dasypodidae; genus Dasypus; species Dasypus novemcinctus. The sequence goes on along the minus strand of NC_080693.1, from coordinate 7,908,939 downwards.
GCTTTCCTATATACAAGACATTCATAGGGTTTCTCTCCAGTGTGAGTTCTTTCATGTCTTCTCAAGACAGAAGACCAAGTGAAAGCTTTCCCACATATAAGACATTCATACGTTTTTTCTCCAGTGTGAGATCTCCCATGTTCTTTCAGAGAAAAACAATGATGGAAAGCTTTCCCACATAGGTGACATTCATACGGTTTCTCTCCAGTGTGAGTCCTCTCATGTTTTCTCTGGGCAGAAAAATAGGTGAAGGCTTTCCCATATACATGACATTCACTGGGTTTCTCTCTGTGTGACCTCTCATGTTTTCTCAGGAAAGTAAATGAGTTGAAGGCTTTCCCACATGTATGACATTCATAGTGTTTCTCTCTAGCATGAGTTCTCTTGTGTTCTTTCAGGTCAGAACAATAACAGAAGGCTTTCCTACATGAGAGACAGTTATGTGGTTTGTCTCTACTGTGAGTACTCTCATGTCTTCTGAAGACATAAGAGGTGAAGGCTTTTCCACATATATGACATTCATAGGGTTTCTCACCAGTATGAGTCCTCTTATGTTTTCTTAGGACAGAAGAGATGGTGAAGGCTTTTCCACATATAAGATATTCATATGGTTTCTCTCCAGTGTGAGTCCTCTCATGTTGTCTCAGACCAGACGAGTAAGCATAGGATTTCCCACATACATGGCATTTGTAGGGTTTCTCTGCAGTGTGAGCCCTCTTATGCTGCCTCAGGCCAAAACATCTATGGAAGGCTTTCCCACATAGATGCCATTCATATGATTTTCTTCTTCGGTGATTTTGCTTTTGTAGATTAGAAGATGACTTGTCACTGAGAGATTTTCCAAATAGACTGCTGAAGTAGTTTCTTGACCTTCTGAGTAAAAGACATATGTTTATTCACTCTGGATTTGTGAGTAAAATCTTGCAATTCATTACATGTAATGCCATTCTATTGTGTATGAGATTTCTGCTTCAGGGAAGTAGATAAGAGACCACAGATTTTACAAAAATCCATTCATATACATATGAATCCTAGACTAATCATTTAGTGACAGTCTCCAAATAAAATCTTCCTTATGTTAGTTGGAATATCAAGTTATTCTCCTGCACTCACAGAGATCTTCTCTTCTTTTGCATCCCAACTGCAGAACTATTTAATCAACTTTGGAAGACTTTATAATGTTTCAAAGATTAATCATAAGAAGTGTGTTTATGCAATTTTATATCTATAAAAAACCCAGGTTATACATTTGTGTTTGAGTTAATTTTTCCCTAACTGCAAACTATCACCCACTTATTCTTGATTAACACTTAACATCAACATATCTTCAGTTAAGTGGCTGTACTGAATTCCTAATTCATTCTACTCCCAAGTATCTATTTGGAAGACAAGGGTTCATACCTGTGAAGCTTACCAATGACACGATGGTAGGTGTGTCTTTCCTGCAGATACCCTGCATGGAGAGCATTAGTTTTTTAAGACAACTTTCTCTGCCTGAAAGAACTGGAAAAAAACAACAGTAAAAAAATGTTGGTAGACTAGGATTAGGGAAATCAAAATGTTGAAGTCACATATTATTCTATATTTGTCTCAAATATGACACTTATATGCCAAATAATATCAAATTAAGCAATATTCTATGCAGGAGAAACCTTTATACCACATTGACAAATAGAAAATATTTTCAAAATGGAAATATAAGAAAAATTATTAAAAAGCTGGTATGTTGGGGAGGTAAAAAGAATATCCATCCAAGAGGAAAAAAAGAAAATGTCCATTAAGTGAATGATAAATCTTTACAGTATAAACATATCTATTATGTACAATGTACTATGTACTATTACACTACAGTAGAGATTGATAAGTCAATGGAATCATGACAACATCCAAGGAAAATTTTCCCAATATTGACAACTGCATTTCAGAAAGTTTAACTCACTTAAGGAAATCTACAGTTGTTATTTTCAGTAACCTATGTACCAGTCAACAGATTCCTCATTAGCATGAAGCACAGCATCCGAGAGCTTACCTGAATTCTCACTTTGGAGGAATCCATTTCCTTCTCTCCACAGTTCCTCTCCTTGCTCCAACTGGGAAAGTACATGTGGTTTGCAGACCTGATATCCTGGTAGTGGTAAAAAATAAATGAAATTTTGAGTTCTGTGCCATTAACAGTGCATTACCATCAAATCCAGGGAAGGTGACTGTTTTACTTTCTTAGACTTCTTAAGCCAATACCATGAATAGCTTGGGTTAAACAAAGGCAATTTATTATGGTTTTCAGACCAGGAAAATGTTGAAATCAAAGCACCATCAAGGCACCATCAAGGCAATGCATTCTCTCCAAGACTGTGAGATTCTCGGAATGGCTGCTGGTGACCCTCGGTCCTTGTCACATGGCAAGGCACATGGAAATATCTCCTGATCACTTTATTCTCTTCTGGTGTCACTGATTTCAGATTACTTCTAATGTCTTTTTGTCTGTCTGAATTTTATTCTCTTATAAAGGACTCTTGCATCAGGACTCAGTTCCTTCATGAATGAGGTGAGACACACTATAACTGAAGTAATCTCATCAAAGGACCCTACTAACAATGGGTATATGCCTACAAGAATTGATTCTACTTAAGTACGTTTTTATGGAGTACATAAAACATCAAACCACCACACATCACCCTCTAACCCTAAAAATGACAGGTTCTTTCTAGATGCAAAATACTTTCAACCCATCACAATATCCCAAAAGGCTTAAGTCGTTTCAGAAACAATGTGAAGTACAAAGTACAATCAAAATTGATGATGGGTGTGGTAAATCCTGGGGCACAATTCCCATCTATGGATGTGTGCAGTCTACAGAACAAGTTATCTTCTTTCAACATACAATGGAGGGATAAGCCGAAGACAAATATTTCCACTCCAATAGGGAGAAATTGAACAAAAACAGGAATCCCAGGTCCCAAAGAATTCTGAAACCCTGCAAGGAACGTTTCATTAGATTTCAAAGTGTGAGGTTCAGCTCTGGACAATATTTTAATCTCCAGGACTGTTGAAGATGCAGCCTCACCCCTTCAAAGTGCTTGTGCAGCAGCCATGTTCTCTCCAAACCATGGCGAGAAGGCCCCTCTCTCTGTTAACACTGGCATGGTGGCCAGACTCTGAATTCCTAGGGAAAAGGCACAACCCTCTCAGAACAGTGGGGTAGTGGCCAAACTCCACAATTCCACGAGCACAGGTTCCAGCCATCCAGAACATTAGGGTGGCAGCAGTCTTCATGAACAATAGGACAGAGAGCTGGCCAACTCTGAGCATGGGGCAGACTCACCCTTTCCACATAAATGGATGGACCTGCTGTCTTGCCTTGATAACATGTCTACAGTCCAGACTGTAGGTTCCATGGCTCTGACCTTTAAGTGATTTTTCCTTTAACAGATCCCTTTTCTGTCCATTTTAATATCAGCTCACAGTGGTTTCATTCCTACACATCTCGCAAAAAACTTGTCTGTTTTGTATATGGTACGCAGAGATCCAAACCATCTTAGAGGAAACTTCCCACAGGTCTTTCCTAGATGACTGCTCTTCTAATACTGACTTACACAGAAATTGATGATTTATTCTATGTTCAGTTAAACCCTCACATAGAGCACTCTTCTCTGAGGACTCAAGTCCCAGAATCTCAGAATTTTCCAAACCATATCCCATTCCTCTGACATTTTCCTATAAGTTACAAAGAGAAACCAGGCTACTCTTTTCACATTTAGTTTGGAAATAGCCTCAGCAAAATGTAAAACTTCACCACTTTAAAAGTCTGCCTTCCATCTGACTTCAAAACTCAATTGTGCCAACTTCTCTGCCCCTTTAAAACAAATACCTCGTTTCCTAAAGCTTCCAATTCATGACTTCCTTCTAAGTCTTCACTGGGAGACTCCTCAGCATCCATACTCCTACCAATGATCTCTTCAAAGCAATCTAGGCCTTTTTTAAAAAAGCACTTGCACTTCTTCAAGCCTCTACCTATTAACTAATTCAAAAGCTCTTTCCACATTTTTGATATTTGCAACAGTAGCATCTCACACTTGTGGTTCAAAATTTTGTTTTAGTTTCCAAGGCTGCTTAAGCAAATAACCTGAGATGGGTTGGCTGAAAAAATGGAAATGTATCACATTATGGTTCTGAGGGTGGGAACATGGTCAAATCCAGGCATCATCAAGGCAAGAATTTTTCCCCAAGACCGTGGCATTCTCGGTTGGCTGCTGGCAACAACTGGTCCTGAGGTGGTCATTTGGCAAGGCACATGGCATCTCTTGGTCTACTTCTTCTCCTCTGGGTTTTATTGATTTCAGCCTGTTACTTCCCTCAGCTTTCTCTCTGTCTGAATATCATTCTCTTATAAAGCACTGAAGATTAATACTCATCTTGATAGAGTTGTGACACACCTTAACTGAAATAACCTCATCAGAAGATCTTATGTACAATGTTCATATGAAGAGGAATGCATTCAATTTAGGAACATGTTTTTGGTGGTATGAACAGCTTTAAACCACTTTAGTGACTGAAGAAAAATAAGATAAACATTGAAGGTCAGTCAAGGGAAAAGAACTTGCAAATAGAGAACATTGACAATTTTCACCATTAAAGGATTAACTCTTAATCTTAACCTACTACCCAAATACAGTAAGGACTTTTGGTTATTGATGCCCAAGTTCAAAGACACCCTTGAGAACTCTTTATATTTTCAAGCAAGGAGAAATTCTAGGTTTCTACAATGGTTCATTATTATTTTCAAAAAGAACACTATAACATAAGCTCCCTAGAATAATGTGTAAAAGGAAATGCACGTTGTTTTTATGAATATAATCTGAATTCACGCTAAATCCCTTGAGTAGAATATTAAGATACATATATTTAACACACATATTCTGTAAGAAAATAATCATTGAATTCCCAGCACTGCTCTGAGTGTTGGACATTGAGTAGAAGAAAGACATGATATTTGTGTTGAAGATGATTACAATCCAGTTGCGTGAAAAACTAGATGTAATAAGAAACATATTTCTTTTAGGTATTTGTGCATGTTATAAAATAGTAAAACATATTATGTATATAGAGTTTAAAATTAAAATATAAAATAATATACAAAACAATATGGACAAGCAGTTCTAGATACTTCTTGAGAAAATAAGAGAAAATTGATATAGATAGGTACATTTGAGAGGCTCACTCATTGAGATCAGATGACTGATATTCTCCAGCATCACATCTCTGAACAGCTTTCTCTGAGATGTGTCCAGCAAGGCCCATTCTTCTTGAGTGAAGTCTATAATTACATTTTTCAAGTTCACTAACTCCTAAAAACATCATGGACATAAGGATTCAGAGAGGGCAGAGAAGGATGTTTGAGAGGAGACAATGAGAAAGTGGCGACTTTTCAGAAATCTCATACTGACTTTGAGTTTCAAGTCAGATCATTCTCATTGCTGAATGGTCACCTGCTTTTCACACCCAGAGACACACAGACACATTGAATTAAAACTCCATTATATAAGAATATCACATTTATGTAAAGTTTATATAATCTGTTTTTAAAAAATAGGTGTAATATGGTGGCATTTTCTAGACACAGGAATCATCCTAAATGATGCTGCAGTGAAGGATACAGGACATTACATATTTTGTCATAAGTTACAAAAATGTGTGGGAGGGAGCTTAACCTATACTGAAAAGTAGAATCCATACTTAGTGGCAATGCTCCAATATGTGTTCATCAATTGTAACAAATGTACCACACTAATTAAGGATGTTGTTGGGAAGTGGACTTGGCCCAGTGGATGGGGCGTCCGTCTACCACATGGGAGGTCCACGGTTCAAACCCCGGGCCTCCTTGACCTGCGTTGGGCTGGCCCACGCACAGTGCTGATATGCGTAAGGAGTGCTGACCCACGCAGGGGTGTCCCCCATGTAGGGGAGCCCCATGCACAAGTAGTGCACCTTATAAGGAGAGATTGCCCAGGGCAAAAGAAAGTGCAGCCTGCCCGAGAATGGCGCTGCACACATGGAGAGCTGACACAAGATGACACACACACAAAAAAACAGATTCCCAGTGCTGCTGATAAGGATAGAAGCAGTCACAAAAGAATACACAGCGAATGGACACAGAGAGCAGACAACTGTGGGGGAGGAGGGATGATGGGGAGAGAATAAATAAAACATAAACCTTAAAAAAAAAAATCCAATGAGCTAATGTGTAACAGGCTTCCAATCTAAACATGTCAGAGATCTATTATTCATTATAATGGCATAGAACCTTACAGCAAAGTCCAATATTGTGCTGAACTAAACAGGAATCATACAAAACTCTGGATCAATGGATGCTGATGCACCCAACTCTACATAACCCAGGTGTTCACCATACAGACAGTTCAGCAGCACACACCACGGACTCCTGAGATGATGTACTGAACACATTCACTAATCCAGGGGAATAAGACCTTCTGACCTGCACTCTCTTTGGGACCTCCAAATACCCCTGTTCATTGTCTCTCTCGTATCTTTACTCCCTCTGTATGGTCAATAGTACAGGAAGTATCTTGATTCACTATGGTCTCTCAAGTTATTCAAGAATTCCAAAGGGCCATAAATTTTACTCTAAATACTAGAGTACTCCTAAATGCATGCCAAAATAAAAGACAAGGGAAGCAGACATGGCTCAACTGGTAGATTGTCTGTCTACCATATGGAGGGTCCTGGGTTTGATCCTGAGGGCCTCCTGACCCGTTTGGAGCTGGCCCATGTGCAGTGCTGCCACATGCAAGGAGTGTGGTGCCATGCAGGAGAGCACGTGTGTAGGAGTACCTGAAGTGCAAGGTGTGCACCCCACAAGGAGAACCGTCCCACGTGATAAAAGCACAGCCCACCCAGGAGTGGCACTGCACACACGGAGAGCTCACACAGCAAGATGAAGCAACAAAAAAGAGATGCAGTTTACCAGTGCCACAATGCAAGCAGACGCAGAAGCACACACAGTGAATGGACACAGAGAGCAGACAATGGGCAGGAAGGGGATAAAAATAAATCTTTAAAAAGTAAAAATAAAAAACAAAATTAAAGAAAAATAAATACAAGACAAAACTTATAATTACTTCAATCAATAAAACTTCTTATAATTACTTCAATCAATAACGTTTGAAGAACGATTATCTACAAAAGTGGAATTTGGGCATTTTGGGACAAGTGGGTAAGGAGAATTTTAATGATCTTTAAGTTTTCAAAATGTGCAAATAAATAGCAATACATTAAGGAATTAGAAACTGCAAGAAATGAATTATTCCTCCTCTATTATCTAACCCTAACTTTTACTCTTCTCAACAATGCACAGCCCTTCACCTGAGCACCTGTAGCAATATGCTGTTTGAACTCACCTGCTGAAATGTCAGTTATCCTACTGACTGCAAACTTCTGATCTTACTCATCTCTATCAGCTATATTCAACTGCTAATACATGTGAAAGCCAAATGCAGGGATTAAAATGATCAATGAGTGCATTACTACTCCAATGAAGAAATGGGCTCACTGAGAAAAAATCTCTCTAGTGAATACAGAGACTTAACGGAGTCTGGAACAAATCTGTGTAATGTTGGAAATGAAATTACCTACTGATGAATCTGTAACCTATCACCACTGTCACAGAGACCTAGGCAAAGTAACTGCAGCTCAGATCATTAAATATCTCCTAAATGAGCTTATATTATCCATGCTAATAGGAGAAACCAACCCATCTGCTGACAACACAGTGGTAATATCAGTAGGATATCCTACTCACCGGTGGTTGCACTGTAAATAGTTCAATTGATAACTGACTTCCTCTGGGTTTTCACTCCATGAAATAAGCCCTAGGTAAACAAAGTTGACAATGGAAAAAGAAGCTATGAAAATCTGGTCTTGCCCCCAGTTTCCAGTCTCACCTGTCATGAATCCCAACCCTTCACTTGGAAGTAACCCCATCCCCATCAATAGGAAAATGAAGTGTGCTCCAAGAGAAATAGGGGGAGGACCGTCCTCTCCACCAGTCAAGAGTAAGAAGGCCCTGGCTACTCTGGAGAACAAAGAAGGTATGAATACCTAGCTTCATTGTACAGAAAAGAGCATGAAAATAATTGAGTTTTATATATTCATTAGCCAATGGTGTTCAGAGATTTCCAATTCCCTCCCTGAGTCTTAAAATGTTGGGTCTCCACTGTCAAAGTAACCAAACTAGAATTTCTCATATAGAATTCCTGGGCTTATGAAACATCCATCCCAGTTTCCTGGACTTTCACACCCTTTCTGCTTTACTTTGTATCCATCCTTGAGTACACTTGCTCTAAATCACCTTGGTTCTTCCACACAGGTGTCTAATGATATCACTTACCAACACTGAGTTCTAAATCTTACCCACTGGACTTGGACATCACCCAAGATACTGAAGAACGTATTTCATTATGAGGTTGATCAATTCAAGGCTTGTTCCATTTGGAGACATCAATAGCTCCCATCATGCAATTTTAGCCCTTAGAATTCCCTGCATCAGAAAGAAATAGAAGTATATGGTCTCAATCATCATTAGAGCACTTTCATATTTGGTTATGTCATCCTCAAAGTAACCCTGCTGAGTAAGTCTAAATTATCCATTCAACAAATGAAACAGAGGTTCAGAAATCTTTAGTAATGTTTAAAATTACATGACTAGAAAAAGACAGCCAGAATTTCCCTTTTTTCCGCCTGTCTCACAATTCAAATTCCTGAAGTGTTCCAATGAGGATTTACCTGGAATGTCACCTTTCATTTTGATAATCAGAGTTCCCAACTTATTACCCAAATTTCTTCTTCATATAGTTTATTCACACAATTATGACCCCTATCCAGGTTCTCCCACCATACAGGAACTGATTCTACTATCAAAACATTAGCCTCTAACTCACCTGATGCTCATAGTCCCATATATTGGACACTTACTCATGTCAACAGACACCTATTCAGAACATTTCTCATGCCCTTCAGTGTATTTACATCTGTCTCCAATTACATGCCTTGTCCATGACGCGTGGACAAAGAACATGGAGTAATATGCTGATCTAGGGCTAAATACAGTTTATTTCCTTCAGTTCACTCATGTAATTTGTCAGTATACATTTATTTCTTTGTCTATCTTTTACTGGTGCAATTGCATAAAACAAATCCCTGAAAGATTTTAAGGAAATTTCACTTTAAGAAATACAAATGAATCATGAATTCAGAAAAACTGCATGTCCACAATAACATAACCCGACCTCAGACTGCCTGGGTCTAAGTGCCCAGAATCAAATCCAACAATTACACTTCAAATAACAAAATAATTTACAAAATAAGGACTGTCCCTTCTGGTTAAAATTCTCTTCTTTACTTACCCTAATCCAAACAGATCAAACATGCAAGGAAAACAAGACACTGATGGGGCTTTCACCCTTAGTCCAGTACTAAGAGTTCCTTTCTCACTGTAGAAAAAGGACCATTTTCATGAAGGACTCTTGTTGTATGCAGTTGACTGTGTCACCACTCCTGTAACCTAGAAGACACACCCTGATTAATTCAGATGACAATGAAGATACTTTTAATCAAGTCATGCCTTCTTTATCACAATCTTTATGCTCAAATTAGAGAAATCATTCAGACGGAATTAAGGAAAACAGACTGTACCCTTTAATTCCTCCTCAAAGTCTCTACATCAGTCTTCATATCGTTCCCCACAGGTTTTATGGATTTTGTCCTAGGCAAGGATTCTAGAGTAGTCACAGGAAGAACATCTCTACTACTCTTCATTTCTAAGAGGACTTGTAACCAACCAACATTCAAAGGATGTGGGCATCAATGTAGTTTATATAAATATTTGCGTTGAAAATATATATTCAAAGAAAAACATTTTCATTTTGAAAAGTGTGCATATATTACTACTAAACATAGGAAATACTAGCTCACGTCTGTTTATGTCAAATTTTGTTGATGTTCTAAGAACTGTAAAACCCCATGAACTTCAAAACTAGAGAATTCCAGAGTAAATTAATCTAGTTTCATTACTGATTTTCCATGAATAGAATGTGCAATACTTTATTATTAGATCCATTCCAGGATAATGTGTTACATTAATTAATTTTATTTATTTCTCTCCCCTCCCCCCCAGTTGTCTGCTATGTCCATTCGCTGTGTGTTCTTCTGTGTCCGCTTGTATTCTTGTCAGCGGCACCAGGAATCTGTGTCTCTTTTGGTTGTGTCATCTTGCTGTGTCAGCTCTCCGTGTGTGCAGCCCCACTCCTTGGCAGGCTACAGTTTTTTTGCATGGGTGGCTCTCCTTATGGGGTACACTCCTTGCGCATAGCTCTCCCCTACACGGGGGACACCCCTGTATGGCACAGCCCTCCTAGTGTACATCAGCACTGTGCATGGGCCAGCTTCACCCACCACATGGGTGAGGAGACTCTGGGTTTGAACCTTGGACTTCCCATGTGGTAGGAGGATGATCTATTCATTGAGCCAAATACGCTTCCGATGTGTTGCATTTAACTGTCACTCTCTCTACTCTTTTTATAAATTGTGGTAGCATGAATGCAACAAACTTTCCAATCTCAACCATGTCAAAGCACACAAGTGAGTGGAATTAATCACATGCAAAATGTTGTGCTTTCCTCACCAACATTCATTACCAGAACTTTCTAATTGTCTAAACAAAATCCTACTATCAGTATTCAATATTTTTTAAAACTAAAAGTATGAAAGTTTTCAGGTATATCTTAACATATGGAACAAAAACTATTTCAAAAGTGAAATCAAGCAATGTATTTTCATTTTAGGTATGGATACTTGATCCCAAAAGAATATTTTCTATTTTCTTTTTAAATTCACAGTTCTGAAATTTAAAAAGTATATTGTTTAATTTTAATGCTACGCCTTTTAGGTAATCAATAACATCATTTTCATGGTTTTCTGATGTAATCCTATGAAATTACAGCCTAGTCACACAACATTCTTGAGGCAAGCGATAATTTCTTTTTGTCAGAATTTTGTCTATGCTGTAGGTCAATGCTGAGCTAGGCTTGTCCAAGTGCATGAAGTTATATGAGCAATTAAAATAGGCTGGAATTGAGGAATTTAAGAGCCACATTAGAAGAGATCATTTAAAGGAAAAAATGCAAGGTTGCTCTATTTGTCAGCCAAAGGAGTGCTAATGCAAAATTTGCTAACAGCAGAGTGGGGTATTTCCTGATGCAATTATCAAAAATGCTGGAATGGTTTATAAATGGTTAAGGGGTATTTTTTAGAGGAACTGTGAGATGCTTGAAAGATGGCCTAGATTGCTTTGAATAGAATGTTGGTAGGAATGTGGAGCCTAAAGTTATTTCCAATAAGGCCTTAGAAGGAACTAATGAAACTATTATTGGAAACTGGAGGAAAGGTGATCCATGTTTTAAAGTTACACAGAACTTAGCAAGATTGAGTGCTAATATTATTTGGAAAGCAGAATTTTAAAATGATGAGATTGGACACTTACCCAATGAGATTTCCAGACTAAATGTGGAAAATGCAGCCTGCTTTCTCCCTGCAACTTACAGCAAAATGCTGGATGAGAGAGATAAGCTGATAAATTCTTCAGCACAAAGGAACCAGAAACTGATTCCAGAAATTCCAAGCCTCCAGACAATAGGGCCACATTTGATCAATTAACTTGGAAATTGTAAGCCAGGATTGAACATTCAATTATCAGGGAAAGACTTGTGGAAAGTATTACTGTCTGAAGGCTTGGACCCCTGCTTCCTGCATGCTAAACCAACAAGTTTTCTGAGAGCTGTATAAACAAAACCACTGTCAGCCTGAACTAAAAGGGACACAAAGAGGAGAGATGGAGGGGAAAAGGGCTTTAAGAGGAAAACCATGGAAGCTGAAGTCTGGAATTAAGATATTTCCTTGGGCTGAGAGAGCAATCCCACCCATACGTATGGTGAGAGTAAGTTTGCCCTGGCATTTGAAGATGGTATATGTTTGAACCTGCTGTTCAGGGAGAGTTTTGCCACCCCAGGCTACTGAGAGGGTGACGCACATTCCCCAAGGGTTGCAGAAAGTGAGGTCAACACCCTGTTGCTCTGAGGGTTTGGACAGTTTCTCATAGATTAGGGAAGGCCAGGTCACCAACTCACTGTTCTGAGATGGCTGGGCATGTACACCAGAGATGAGGGAGAATGTTTCCACTACCTCACTGTAATAAGGGGGTGGAGACTATACCCTAGAGACTGGGAAAGTGTGGCCATCACCTCAGCATTCCTGGTGGGTGAGGCCTGGAGTTCAGTCACCATCCATAAGCTTGATGAGTGTGGAAGAAGGAAAATGACTGTTGGGCATGCCTGTGGGAAAGCGTGGCCCTATGAGACACCAAGGATAGAAGAAACCGTAATTTTGCTTTGAAATCTAATGGCGTATGCCCCGCAGGGTTTCGGATATGTTGGGGACCTGTGATGCATGTTTCCCTCCCAAATTCTTCTAGTGGTAATTCAAATGTTTATCCTATCTCTGTCCCTTTGTATACTGGAAGATGACAAATTGTTTTGTGTCACAGTTATACAGCCAGAGGGGACTTTGCCCCCAAGACAAACGATTTCTATAATTGATTGTGATATGATTTTGTACTTAGCACTGTTACTGCTTGAAGCTATACTTTTCAATATTGTAATGTGTCTTCTGAAATTCAGAGGATAGAGTGTAGCAGTTTCATATTATTTATGAATTCCAAAAGAGGATTATGATTTAAAACTGTACTTCTCTGGGTGTGATCACCTTTGTTTACATTAGATTCAACTGGCATGTTTTGATTAAATTACCTGTGAAGATTAGGGCTTTGTTTCAACCTGATTCCCCAGCCCCCTTGCTGGGTTCCTATAAATGGACACTCACTCAAGAAAACACACAAGGAGAGAGTGTGCCTCATATAGTAGATACCAGAGGAGAGAACTTTCTCAGCTTTGATCTGTGGCCCCAGGAGGAGAGACGAGTCATTTGCCTGACAGTTTACAGCTAACATTTTGAAGAAGCCAGAGGAGCAGAGGAGGCCTGGAGAGAAACAAGCCATATGCCAGCCTGTAACTGAGATAGAGGAAGGCTGAACCCTCCCAAAGATTGGCGATCATCTTTGGTGTGAAAGTATCTCTTATGGTACCTTGAGGTGGGCCCTTTAGGGCCTTTTATCTGTATGCTTTTACCCCAAAATGTTTTAAAAAGCCAACTGATTTCTAGTACTTTGCATCAGCACCACTTTGGCTAATACAGATGCTTGAATAAATAATCTAGCACTATTTCATTTTTAGAGATGGAAAACTTAGAAATACAGCCATACAAAGATTTGCTCTATCAACACATTCTGAGAAATATAAGTGTAGGCTAATCTATATGACAATCATTTTCTTTTTATGAAAACTACATGTACTTTTTGTGCTGGGGATTATTTATAGATATTAATACAAGAGTTTTCCATATACTAACCATATCATGTCATATATGCTATGGAAGTGGATCTCATGTCTCTGTATACAGAATTCAAATGAGAGCTTCAAATAATTCTCATATCTGGGCTGAACATACAAATTTAATTGTTCCTGTCTTTGGCATGAGAAATCCTCAGGTGATTTCAATAGGCATCAAGGTTGAGAACCACTTCTCTAAGGAGCTGAGACTCTGGGCAGGGAGTCAGGGCTCACTGAGTATGGTTACTGAATCTGCAGCATGAGCATGTCTGAGAGAGTGGCAGAACGGCAGATTCAAAGTCCCCAGCCCAAACTACCAATTCAGGATTTGCATTTTAACAAGATCCCAGAGGACTCATATCCCAGGGGATATACTGAAATAGGAACAGCACTGGTTCAGAATTCAATCCAATGTCCCATTTCACCATACTTAAAACCTGGGAGGAATACTGCCTCATTCAATTCTCATCCAAAGAAAGATCTGTCAAGAAAGTTTATCTCAGGATCTCATTCACCTATACTGTAATAATTCAGTCACCCTGATCTTAGTGCTAAGTCCCCTCGTTTCCCACAGTTTTCCTTGCTTTTGGTATAGGCTGAAAATAAAGTACTCTTCATTTAATATAATGAATACAGCTTTCCTTGGAATGACAAACAGGAGTCTATTCTGTTTCTCCACATAGTCACACTTTCCAGATAAAACAGTGTCAAAATATTTTAACTCTTCTTGTATACATGCCCAAGTTTATATTACATGCATTCATTTTTATATTTCCCAATTAATAGAATGAGAAGTAGATTTACTTCTTTCTGGCACCCTCAGAGCATATCTGTCAACCCCAATACTTCTAAAATAATTATAACAATTTTAATTAAAATAATTCATTTTTGCATCATCATGCAATATTTATTGCTAAGTTAAGCAGTGTACACATTTGTTTATAATTTTCTTCTTTGCATTGTTTTATCATTAGCTTCACTTTCTTTGCCTCAAATACTTAAGAAAAATTTTCCAAAATAATCTTGAAGTGACTGCTGACTCTATAACATACAAATTCATCTCACAATCTACTGTGTCCAAATTTTTCCCCTTGAGGTATCTGCTATAAAATAAGGTACATTCAAACTTTGTCCTCCAGATGCCCTGTAGCAGCAAGGAAGAGAAAGGTTATTTTTCTTTTCTTTTGCCCTTTACCTTTCCTACTGAATTAGGTAAAGATGCCATTTCCTGTTTTCCTCAAATCCATTAAAAAAAGCAATATTTTAAGAAATTTTTATAGTTCTAATAGTATAAATAGTATTGCTGCCTTCAGCTCACAATAGGTTGGCTGGAAGGGAAGACAATGCAGAAATAAAGGTAGAGACACAAGAGGGGAGACAAACCTGGGACCAGGGGACTCTCAGCTTCTGGAACTGAGAGCCTCACCCCTAGTTTTTCCATGGCACTTATTGGAAACCTCCAAGCAGCTGTTTGCTATCTGAACTGCAACATCATTTACAAAAACAGGGAACAACTGCAACATCTAACAACTGCTACAGTTAACAGGTGTAACATTTACAACAAATAGGTTTCCCACATTTCCCCCTTTTTGATTTGCTAAGTCTACACAAATGATGTTTCACTGATCAGCAAAGCTTCCTGCATGATATTTTCACTTTTAGGCTTGAACAATACTTTTTTTTTTCCTTTTTCCCCAGTATATTCAGTCCCAGGATTGTTCAAACTTAAAGAGATTTACATCAAGACACATCTATACAGTTCATCAAATCACTTAAGTATACTGTTTCATTATTAAAGTTCTGATTAGTATTCAAGCATTTTATACACAATCCATAACTACCATAGATTATACAACAACAAACAATAAGACTTCCAACTAGCAGACATTTAATGGCTAAACTTTCATTTCTCATAGGCTTAAGATTTCCTACCAGCAAGGCTATATAGGCCAGTACTTGATCAAAAATGACCTCAGTTTCCCCAGTTTGCAGAGTTTGAGGCATAGGCAATGACAAATTCTTACTTCCCCATTTTGGGCTGTGGGGCAGCTGGAAGTTTATCACATAATTTCAATGTCTTCCTTGGTCTTGCTCTCAGCATCTTCACTGGACCTGGGGCCACAACTCAGTGCTGAATATAAATAGTCCTCCGTGACTTTTCAGGCAGAAAACAATAGCTGGCTTGTTCTAAGGGTCTTGATGCAGTGTCTGTAGCAGTGAAAGCATATTTTGCCCCTTCCAGGAGCAGAAGGGTGCTGATGTCAGCCATTGACGTGAGCATTAAGGCCACAAGCTGTTGGTGAATAGCAGGCATCAGGAAATGCTGCGCTAGGCACCCCAAGGTCTGGTACTCACGATGTTCACTTTCCCAGTGGAGCCACTCTGCTTCCTCTCAGATCCCAATTCCATGGCTCTGGATCTTCATGAAGCATCTGCCTCAACAGTCCTGAGAGGGATGTTAGAGGAGTGGGCAGGGACATGACAGTCACCTGTCACTGCTGGCAGGTGTCCCAGATGTTCTTCCACAGATCTCTCCCCCATGGAGAGTGATTCACAACAGTCCATTGTTTTTAGTATTTGCCATCCACCCCTGGACAGGGATGGCAGTCTTCAGAGTAACCAGACACTATTGGGTTAAGCCTTTCACTTTCAGCCTATGCTGCACACAATTCCTTTTTCATATTGTACTTATAAGCCCCTTCCCACATTTGTGACTGAAACCCAAGGGGTACTCAATTAGAATCTTGCCGTTGCCTCATACCCCACCCAAAGCCAACATTGGTACTGGCCACATCCAATTCACAAGCTATCTTCTTTTTTTTTTTTTTTTTTTTTAAAAAGCAGCCTGCTGGAGGTCCTCCTACTCTCGTGAAGGACCTTTCCCAATTAACACATCTCAGTGAGGGATAAAAGATTTCTAGTATTCCAACAATATTACAAATTCTTTTAACATGAGATAACATTGTACTTTATCAATTACAGCGGAGTATAGTTTTGTCTTGCCCAACCAAACAACATTTAAGAATTTGATAGAGTAGCAGGGACCTTAGAGCTTGTCTCAATTGTTTGCCTCTTCCAGGCTTTTAAAATACCACTGTCTCTGATGTTTCTCAGTAGGGTCACTGCCACAGGTTTCTTCTATGCAGCAGGATTCATTGCCATTAGGCCAAGGCAGAAAGCCTTAAAGAACTGCAAAAGTCCACTGTTGACCTTTCACATAGTTTTTGCACTTTTTATATTCATTCAGATTTGTTTTACTTTTACAAAACACATTATCTCACTGAATGCTACCACAATACTTTTACAACTTGCTATATGCATACTAGTCCTGTTCTGCATATCTCCATTTTTTGATTTTATAAAACTAACCATTTTATTTTAGGACAAAATACACCTTAATAAATTTCCGTTAGCATTCCCACAAACTTTTTACCTTTTTCAATATTTGCTTAACTTTTACATCTTTCATTTTATCCTATGAAGAAAAATAAATTATTCATCTCAATTTAAGCAAGAACTTTTTTTATGAAGAGACTAATTCTATTAATCAACTATATACATATTCTATTATAATAGTTGTATACAACTATAGAGATCTCATTAACATTTCAAACTTAGGCAATATTATAAGTGCTTATTTAATTTTTCAGCCATTTGAAAAGAACTCTTTCAGAAGTATTTATTTATACCATCAGGAGGTATTAAAATATATATTGACATTGAACAAACAGACAAACACACAAACAATTACAACACACCAACAGAAACAAAGTTTACAATTTGACTCATAATTCTTACTTTTCTGGTATAGCTTTTTTTTTTTTTTTAAGCTCTCCATCATTTCACATTTTACATTTTACTGCTTTTAGGATTTCTTTTGGAATCATGTTGCCTGTAACATGCAAGCTTGTTCTTGGAAATACATTAGTAATCAGCAACCAGTTAGGATAACCTGAGCAGCATAAATGCACTTATGCTCTTATTTAACAGTTTAGACTGACAGTTAACACATATTTTTTGGATTACTACTCTTTAAGACTACCCTAAGACTCGAAGTTTAGGAGTAAGCTAGTGATTCAAAACCGAAAATTCCTTTTAACACCTTGATAAAAATTTTGTACTAATTTTATTAATTTGGCTAAACAGGCCCCATCAGAATTAGCATGAAAACAAAAACTCTCCTTGATAGTCACAGTCAATTACTCCTGTATGCACTCTACCTCCCTGTGATATAAGACTGCTGCCCTTGAGAAGTCCAACAATGCCAAATGGAAAAGGTCCCTTTATTCATTTTTACATGGATGGGGGTGTCTCTTGGAAGCAGAATAACAGGTTCTGCCATAGGAGTATCTATGGCTGCACTTCCTGTTGTGGTGGGGTATAAATCCAGGAAACTGCGGAGAATCGGGGAGTGCCGGGATTGCTCTGCTGAACCAGGAAAGCCCCCTTTGTGGGCGGGGCTGGGAGTGGGCCCCTGGGAAGTTTCCTGACAAGGGGGTGCCATTCTTATGATAATTAGAATGACAAAGGCCAGACCAATGATTTCCTTTACAACAGCCTAGTAGACACAGCTCAGTTTGTTTCAGAGCAGAAATATTCTTTTTTTTTTATTGATTTTGTAAAAATATTACATTAAAAAAATATGAGGTTCCATTCGAACCCACCACCCCCACCGCACCCCTCCCCCCCCCCCAGCAACACTCACTCCCATCATCATGACACATCCATTGCATTTGGTAAGTACATCTCTGGGTATCTCTGCACCTCATGGTCATTGGTCCACGTCATGGCCCACACTCTCCCCCATTCCGTCCAGTGAGCCCTGGGAGGATTTACAATGTCCAGTGATTGCCCCTGAAGCACCATCCAGGGCAACTCCAAGTCCCAAAGGTGCCTCCACATCTCATCTCTTCCTGCCATTCCCCATACCCATCAGCCACCATGTCCACTTTTCCCACTCCACTGCAACCTTTTCTCTGAGGTCCTTGGATTGGTTGTGTCCGTTGCACCTCTATGTCAAGAGGAGGCTCAGATTCCACATGGTTACTGGATGCAATCCTCCTGCTTTCAGTTGTAGGCACTCTAGGCTCCATGGTGTGGTGGTTGCCCTTCTTCAACTCCATCTTAGCTGAGTGAGGTGAGTCCAATAATTCAGATTGTAGGAGCTGGAGTCTGTTGAGGCTCAGGGCCTGGCTATCATATTGTCAGTAAAAAGATTCAATCCCCTAAATATATCTTAAACCCCAATACCAACTACAATTCCAGTAAAGTAGCATGATAGTCTTACGAAAAGAGATCCCCTCTGGGTCCTGTTTCATCACGCAGAAACACCAGCTCCAAAGAAGGGCCATCTGACATGGCAGTGAACCCTATCTGCCATGACCATAGAACCCGTGGGTCCCTTTAGCCCTCAAAGGAACCAATACCTGGGGATTGTATCTACTTTATCTGTCTCTTAGACTCTGCTCAGTTGTGCATAAGGGAAATCCTTCTGACAGCCTCCAGACTCTTTTATTTTTTAGAGACTCATAGCCATATAAACTCATTTCTCCTTTCTATTTCCCCCTTACATTAGATCAAACAGCATTTTAAAGTCATATTATTCTATGTAGACAGGGATATTCTACTGATCCGCATCGAACCTTCAATTCAAGGTCATTTTCCAGTTGCATTATCAGTTGTTAGTTGATAGTGATCCCTCGGTGCCAGGGAGGCTCATCCCTGGGTGTCATGTCCCACGCTGGGGGAAGGCATTGCATTTAGATGCTGAGTTAGGCTTTGAGACTGGCCACATTTGAGTAACATGAAGGCTGTCAGGAGGAAATTCCCAGGCACAGTGCTGCTCTAGGCCTTGTTCTTATTTCAGGCATATAGGCTCACAAGCATAGTCATTAGTATCAGGGGCTCACTGTTGGACCCTCATTCCTTCTCGGTCCTTGCTGCTGCACTTGGGGGACTGCCGCTGCTCCCCTAGGGACCATGGCACAGCACCCCCGGCCAGGGACCCAGTACCCCCCCAGCTTTACTTTTTAATTGTTGCCACTATGAGTATATCCAAACATTACCATGCACCCTGGACATATGCCCTGTATAGCTCCCTGTCAGCCATATATCCCCTGTCAATAGTATCCTATACCAGTATTCCTCCGCTGCCATTGTTGGACCACTCTGGGATCCAGAACTTCCTGAATATTGAAGCCCCAATATCATGTCAGGATCTCTTACTAGCAAAATGGGATATAGCGATGGGTTTAAAGGTTAGATATAGAATACGTGTTGACTTAGAAAAATTCTACATCCTATCTTTTTCTTTTCCTTTTTTTTCCCCCTAATTATTGAACTTCTCTTCACAAGAGCCCTAGACCACAGCAATTCATGTATGCAATATACAGCACTCCCACACATCCACCACAAAACCTTTTCCCTTCCACAGCGATACTCTAACAGCCTATTCACAACATATTTACTTAAAGTGATGTACATAGTCTGAGACAATAGCTTTCAAAACAGGTGACATCTGTGCTTACATTGTGGTGCATACTTTAGGACACGCAGTTTTCTAACATTTTTAGTTATCCTATGTTTTACATTATGGTTTACATTATCATTCTGTCGTCCCCTATATGTTTATGATGTAATATTACATATTTTATATCCATCCTTGTGTACTCTCACGAAACTCCTCTCTTACCCCACATTTACCTTGGTTTCACACATTTAACATCCATTTTCCCATCCCCTTGGTGCCCACAGTGACAGCCAACCTCCGTTTCCCGAGGAGCCACGTCCAGAGATACTTGCAACAGTGTTCAGGTCCTAAATTGCTCAGCTGCCCCAATGCCCTGGGAGCCCCCCTTTCTCTCGAGAGATACAGTTCCCTCTATTTGATGGCATTAGTCCTCCCCAGGATGTGGGTCCACCCCCACTCTCACTACTTGGGTCTCTACCCAATGGTATCACCCACTCTGGCAAAATGAGCATTCAGACATTCCCCAGGAGCCCGTCCCGCATCGGACCATCCCTTCCGAGCATCCTAAACAGGTAACCCTCTTAATTATATTTTGATACGATTTTTTCAGCATTTTACTCTCAACCAACACCTGACACTCTCCTGTGTTCGTATGTTCCCCTCCCTCCCCCCACTTTTTGGGCAATATTACCCATCCGCCCATTACCAGCCCCCCTCAAACCCGCAAAGCCCCACCCAATGGCAACCCCTTGCCCCCATTTTATCTCTTCTTTGTGTTCATACTTACCGCCAGCTCATCATAAATTCCACCCCTGCAGACGTCGGCTCACATCTTTCCTCCACCCCCTGATTTCCTGTAAGCCTATCGTTCAGTCTCTAGCTCTCTGAGGCAGCTTGTTTATTTCTTATCATTGAGGTCATGTAGTATTTGTCCTTCAAGGTCTGGGTTGCTTCACTCAACATAAGGTTCTCAAGATTCATCCATGTTATCACGTGTGTTTGTAGTGTATTTGTTCTTACAGCCACGTAGTATTCCATTGTGTGTATATACCATATTTTATTGATCCACTCATCTGTTGATGGGCATTTGGGTTGATTCCAACTTTTGGCGATAATGAACAATGCTGCTATGAACATTGGTGTGCATATATCGGTTTGTGTCCTTGTTTTCAGTTCTGCTGGGTATATACCCAGCAGTGGTATTGCTGGATCATATGGCAAATCTATGGTTAGCTTTTTGAGAAACCGCCAAACTGTCCTCCAGAATAGTTGGATCCTTCTGCATTCCCACCAGCAGTGGATGAGTGTTCCCCTTTCTTCACATCCTCTCCAGCATTTGTATTCTTCTGTTTTTTTTATAGCTGCCAATCTTATGGGAGTAAGATGGTATCTCATTGTAGTTTTGATTTGCATTTCCCTAATAGCTAGAGATTTGGAGCATTTTTTCATGTGCTTTTTAGCCATTTGTATTTCTTCTTTGGAGAAGTGTCTGTTTAAATCTTTTTCCCATTCTTTAAATGGGTTGTTTATCTTTTTATTTTCAAGATATATGAGTTCTTTATATATGCAAGTTCTAAGTTTCTTATCAGATATATGGTTGCCAAATATTTTCTCCCACTGTGTAGGCTCCCTTTTTACTTTCTTAACAAACTCCTTTGAGGTACAGAAGGCTTTAATTTTGAGGAAGTCCCATTTATCTATTAGTTCTTTTGCTGCTCGTGCTTTTGGTGTGATATTCATGAAGCCATTTCCTATTACAAGGTCCTGTAGATGTTTCCCTACACTGCTTTCCAAGGTTTTTATGGTCTTGGCTCTTATATTTAGGTCTTTGATCCATCTTGAGTTGATCTTTGTATAAGGTGTGAGATGGTAATCCTCTTTCATTCTTCTACATATGGCTATCCAGTTCTCCAGGCACCATTTGTTGAATAGGCCACTCTCTCCCAGTTGAGAGGGTTTGGTGGCTTTATCGAATATTATATGGCAGAGGAGAAATATTCTGTCCAAGCAGTATTCTTTTTCCCTCACATCTTTTCTGACAATCTTTTATCACGTGACCAATTTTTCCACAATTAAAACATTTTCCAGAGAACCTCTTATTGATTTTCATCCCTGCCACAGCCTGAGCCATCATTGTAGTGCGGTGGCCCTCTGTCCCTACATTCTGGCACAATTTAATATATCCAGCCAAACCCAATTTACCTTTCAAAATCCCAATAGCTTTCTGACAATCGCAATTGGCATTTTCGTAAGCCATTAGCTGCAAAATAGTATCAGCAGCTTCTAAATTATTGACCTGTTTCTTGATAGCCTCTTGTAACCGAAAAATAAAGTCAGGGTAAGGTTCTTTAGGTCCTTGTAATATTTTGTTGAAATGACACCAGAGGCTGGCCTTTACCCTCAATTTTTCCCATGCCCTTAAGCAACAGCATCGAACCTGTGCGATGGCTTGATCATCCATGGTTAACTGCTGTTCTACTCCTGCCCAATTCCCCACCCCCACTAACTGATCCAAGGAAATGGGAATATTATGGGCTCTATTATGAGTCTCCACATGATCTGCCCACCAGGTTTTGAATTGTAAAAACTCTCCAGACCCTAGGGTCCAGTCAGCTGGAATCAGCCTAGAGCCTTCAGTAAGACCTTGCACTGCATCACAGGTAAAAGGAGAATTTAGACCATATTGCTGCACTGCTGCTTTTAACTCTTTCAAAATTTTAAATGGGAAGGGTTCATGAGTGAACTCATAAACTCCCTTCAGGTTTTGAGGATCAATTCTGGGAGCTACTTTTTCTTGTATGGTAACTGGAAAGTCCATTTGAAGTGCCTCCAAGTCACCCTCCTTCTAGCCTGTAAAATGCCCTCTTGTAAAGCTGACAACTTTGCCTGAGCATCTCTGGGTATTGGAGGCGGAAGAGGTGTCCGTGGGGAGGAAAATGACTTTCTAAAGGTCAGTTAATGAAGGAGCTGAAGGCAAAACAACTTCAGTTTTGGTATCATCAAAAAATTCAGTAGGAGAAACTTCCTTGCATTCTCTATTTTCATTTTTCTCTTTTTCATCTTCTGTTTGTAAGGGTTCTAAAATAGATTTAACAATATTCAAAGTGGTTTCTATAATCTGTAAGAGTTTTAAAATATAAGGCTCACTGGCCTTGGCTCCTCCTGTTTTAAGGAGGTCTTTTAGGAGACAGACATATGGGTGATATTTTGTTGAAATGTCTCGGTTTCCCATCGTAACCCTGCTAAAATACCCAAGAGTGTCCTTACTCACCGAGGACTTGTAAGGCCTTCTAAACCACTCGGGGCTCTGCACCATAAGAACACCTTTAGTTTCCCTCGAAGAGATTCTTCTTCCCCTCAAGCCCCATGTTGGGTGCCACTTGCTGCATTCAGCTCACAATAGGTTGGCTCAAAGGGAAGGCAATGCAGAAACAAAGGTAGAGACACAAGAGGGGAGACAAACCTGGGACCAGGGGACTCACAGCTTCTGGAACTGAGAGCCTCACCCCTAGTTTTTCCATTGCATTTATTGGAAACCACCAAGCAGTTGTTTGCTATCTGAACTGCAACATCATTTACATTAACAGGGAACAACTGCAACATTTAACAACTGCTACATTTAACAACTGCTACAGTTAACAGGTGTAACATTTACAATAACAAACAGGTAAGCCAGTTTCCCATAACATAGTATGACTCAATATATTGTTACTACCTCCCTTATAAATAAATTCCACTCAAAAGCCATACCAAATTTCCTGACAAAGTTGACAATCTGGCTCTAATATGTATTTAAAAGACAAAGACCTGATACCAATCCATTGACCTCTCTGCTGTGATCACCAGCTGGGCACTTCTTGCTCTTCAAGCTAAGGGCCTAACAGGAAAGCATATGGGCCCTTGTCTTGAAAGGATTATTGATCTGCTCTATCAGGAGGAAGAAGGTGGGCTGTCATTTCACAGAGTCAAGGAAGAATGTGTTTCACATGCACATCATTTACCTAGCACATGTCAAGACTCCCCTGCCAGTGTTAATAAACAGACAAGAGCAGCAAACCCGCCTGAGAAGGGCATTGTGGCCAGGAACACTCCCATCAGACATGATGATCTGGCACCTGGGAAGCTCCTGAGACTGGCAGAGGTGCTAAATGGGGGCGAGGGAAATCTAGAATGGACAAAGTGGGAGATAATGAGAGTCAGTTGTGGCCCAAGACCACCTGCAGTAGTAATAGCTTTAGAGTGTCAATAAGCTTCCTCTTGCAAGATTCCTACAGAAAGCAAAGCAACTGGAATCCTGAGGAAGTTGCTCCCTGAACACAGAGAGATCCAAGTGGCACGGGGATAGGCTGGATAGACACGGGGATGCTTCACCTAGATAGCCCTTAAGAGAAGAGCTTCTTGCTAGTTTCTGAGTGTTAAGAAATTAATCAAATTCTGCTGAGGATGAAATAAGGTGATGGCTGATAAAAGCTTCTGCAATTATTAGATTGATGAAAATGTTATTGTCACCAAGACTGATGTCCAGGAATTAAAAGGAATAAAAACCCTAATTGCAAAGGGTAACTATTCTTACCCTATTCGGTGGGATGAGGAGAAACGCTGATGAATGGGCTCTGCTTTCAACTTGCATTGAAGAGATGAGAGGTCAGCAGCAAGAAATAAAAGTTGAAAATGATTTGCTTTGTTTTGTTTCTTTTCAAATTTCAGAATGGCCAATTTTAGAATATGAGGACAAATCAGGAGAGGGAGTAGTTTAAGGATGTAATTTACAATGATAAAAATTCATGATACCACAGGAAGGAATGAGACACAGAGATAAAAAAACAAAAACAAAAAACAGCTGGGTTAATAGATAATGCCTCACCTATTATGAGGGTGATGCCAGTAGAGAAACACTTTCAAATAAAAATGGTCCAAAATACCTACCTCCAAAAGTACCTATTTCATTTTTGTAATAAATGTCAGGCAGGCTACTGAATATGAGTGTCAAGACAAGACTGTGCAGAGTTGAAGATCATGGCAAAAGTTCAAAATAGTATTTATTAAGCATGGGAAATTGAAATGACCTGCAAGACCTAAGAGGATTACCTCGAATTTTTGAAAAAATACCCCAAATAGCCCAGATGCCTGATCCAGGGGAGTACTTACTATGTACCTTAGGAAAAGTGTTCTCTCCTGCAAACTAGGAACTTTAACCTGGAAGGGCCCATAGCTGTGGTCAAAATAGTTTCTGTAGGTCATAACATGAAGAGCCACAGCTTGGAAACCTTCAACATCCCACTTAGGAAGACTTGACAATAAGTAGGTTTTGCAGAGAGTAGCAGACATCTAACTCCTTTTCTGGACACCAAAGGGACTTTAAGTCTGAAGGTGCCTGGAGCCCAGGATTGAACAGAATGATCCCTATGGCCAAATGCTCCAGATGTTTACAGAGCTCCAGGATAAATTCAAGTGCTATTAAATATGATGTGTTTATCTCAGGGAAGGCTACCTTCCTTCTGTCTTAATTTCCTCATTTGTAAAATATGAGTAGTATTTACCTAACTTTTTATTCTGAAGGATAAAATAACTTATGTGTAGAGTGCTCTGAAATACTTTCTTTTTCAAGATTTTATTTTTTATTTATTCTTTCTCCCCCACCCCCCATTGTCTGTTCTCTGTGTCCACTTGCATTCTTGTCAGCGGCACCAGGGATCTCTGTCTCTTTTTGTTGCATCAATTTGCTGCATCAGTTCTGTGTGTGTGTGTGTGGTGCCACTCCTGGGCATGCTGCACTTCTTTCACATGGGGCAGTTCTCCTTGTGGGGGCGCACTCCTTGTGCATGGGGCTCCCCTATGCGGGGCTGCCCCTATGTGGCACGGCACTCCTTGCACGCATTAGCACTGCACGTGGGCCAGCTCACCACACTGGTCAGGAGGCCCTGGGTTTGAATCCTGGGCCTCCTATGTGGTAGGTGGATGCTCTATTAGTTGAGCCAAATCCGCTTCCCTGAAATACACTTAACAGTGTTCAATTAGTATGATTATTTATAATAATAATAATATGTTGTTGTCAGTTATCAGGTCCAGAAGCTCTGAGTCCAGGGACTGAGCACTCATGCCTTCTCTATGAGAATTATAAAGTTTGATACTATTTTACTATAAAATAGTAAAATTTTAAAAACACATATAGGACACAATGAAACCTAACACATAATAGAATTCTCAGTAACAACACTCAGGACTTACATAATTCTACAGATGTACCTATTAAAAAGAGTAGAATCTCATGTATTATTACTGGTCATAAAATGCTGCATGAGGCATGGGAGAAAATAACAGATCAGGGCTCCTAGCTAGAGAGGAAGAGGTTGAAAAGTGACAATGCAGGCTGATTTACAGACTACAATTTCCCATTATACCTTATAAATCCCAGGTTTACTTACATGGTCACATTGCAGAGGAAAATGGCAAGAGTGGTACACAGAGGGCAGGAACCTACCCAAAGGTGAGAAAGTGCTTGCCAGAGATGCCTTTTTGAAATGTTGATTAGCCCATCCCTTTGGTAATGGCCAGGGAGGAGTTCCAGCTGTTTACTCTTTAAAAAAAAAAAAATTATTTATTTAGTTTTCTCCCCTCCCCGCCACCCCAGTTGTCTGTTCTCTGTGTCTATTTTGCTGCATCTTCTTTGTCGGCTTCTGTTGTCAGTGGCACAGGAATCTGTGTTTCTTTTTGTTGCGTCATCTTGTTGTGTCAGTTCTCCGTGTGTGCGGTGCCACTCCTGGGCAGGCTGCACTTTCTTTCGCGCTGGGCGGCTCTCCTTACAGGGTGCACTCCACGCGCATGGGGCTCCCCTACACGGGGGATGTCCCTGCGTGGCATGGCACTCCTTGCGCGCATCAGCACTGCCCATGGGCCAGCTCCACACGGGTTCGGGAGACCTGGGGTTTGAATTGCAGACCTCCCGTGTGGTAGATGGACACCCTAAACACTGGGCCAAGTCTGCTGCCCTGTTTTCTCTTTTGATTGCTTATTTCTCCTATCAATCTCCCAAGAGGACCTAAAGATAAAGACCTTGGGGAATATCCAGGGCTTCCTATCTTCCAGAGGAAGTCTTCATCCGAGTGGCAGAAACTTGGAGAGGGTCTTGCAGCAGCCATCTGGGGTTACTGATGTCCACGTGGACTTCTTGCCAGGTTCCAGATCCATCTATTGATTTCCTATCTTACTAGCCTGCTTCAGGTGCATTGTAAGTCTTTTTGGTTTTGTCTGTTTGTTCAGTGCCAGTGTACATTCTAATACCTCTGGCTGATAAGATAAATTGATAAATGAAAACTCCTAAAAGAGCTCTATTCAAATGGCCAAAAACTAAACAAGTGCTTCTATTAATAAGTATGAATGCTAATAAGATCATAAAGTGAGGAAAACTGTAAGTCTTGACTAATGCAATTATAATCTCTTCATAACATAAAAGACAGTTCTTACCTAAACTGAAATGAATAGTTTATTTTTCTTCACAGAATGAAATGTAGGATGTGAAACTTAAATGGATATTGGAAGAAGTAAAACTTCTGTAGGAGTGCTGACTTAAATTTGATACGTTTGTTCAAGAAAAGTGTGTTTTGTCCGAGGATGGGATGGCTAGTTTTCATAAATCAGAGTGGAAGTAAGCAGGACAAAACTTGGATGCATATGGCAAGCTGTGGAAGGTACTGTGGTAGCATTAAGTAAGGGAATGTGTTCTGTGAAGGCAGAATTTGTCTTCAAGTAAGGATGCTCTACATGGTTATGAATAGTTATTATATAAGAAGTTTATACAAGCATTGCTTAAGCTGAAATATTCAAATGGCTAATTACAGAAAGTCATTATTTTTTCCTATAATCTATTTTTTTAAATGTTACATTCAAAAAATATAAGAGGTTTCTATATATCTCCCACCCCTCCACCCCCACCCCAATCCTCCCATATCAACAATTTCTTTCATCATTGTGGCACATTCATTGATTTGGTGAATACATTTTGGAGCGCTGCTGCACCACATGGATAATAGTTTACAATGTAGTTTACACTCTCCCCCAGTCCATTCAGTGGGTCATGGCAGGATATATAATGTCTAGCACCTGTCCCTGCAATATCAGGACAACTCCAAGACCTGAAAATCCCACATCACATCTCTTCTTCCCTCTCCCTGCCCTCAGCAACTACCATGGCCACTTTCTCCACATCAATGCTACAATTTCTTCCATTACAAGTCACAATAGTTCCATAGTAGAATATCAGTAAGTCCACTGTAATCCATATTTTATTCCTCCATCCTGTGGACCGTGTGATGGTGATGTCCACTCCAATTCTATATTGAGAGGGGGCTTAGATTCCACATGGATGATGGATGCAATTCTCCTGCTTGCAGTTGTAGGCACTCTTGGCTCCCTGGTGTGGTGGTTGACCTTGTTAGCTGGCCTGGGTTACATCCAATGAACCTGAGGGTAGGAGTTGCAAGTCTGCTGAGGCTCAGGGCCTAGCTGGCACATGGACAGTCAAGAGATTCAAGTCTCCTGAATATACACCAACCCTAGCGCCAACCACAGGTTCAGTAAAAGTGACAGAAGAGGCAAGTGTAGAAAGGTCACATCTGAGTCCGACTCTATCACACTCAGGAACACAAATTCCAAAGTAGTTCCAACTGACACAGCACTGAATTCCAGAGCCATTTGCCATGACCATAGAACCTGTGGGTCTCCATAGGCCTCAGGAGAACCAGTACCTGGGGATGTATTGACTTTGGCTCTTTCTGGGACCCTGCTGAGGCGTGCGAAAGCGCAACCCCTCTGATGACCTCCTGACTCTTTTGGAGACTTATAGCCATATAAACTCATTTGTCCTTTCCATTTCACCCTTTTATTCAAGTTCAAAAAGCAGTTTTTACATCTGATATTACATGTAAGCTGAGCTATTCTGCTGGTCTGAGTTGACCCTTTTATTCAAGGTCTTTTTCTAGTTACATCATCAGCTGGTGCTTGGTAGCAATCCCTCTGTGCCAGGGAGGCTTATCCCCGGGAGTCATGTCCCATGCTGGGGGTGGGGAGGGGAGTTAATGCACTTACATGCTGAGTTTCGCTTAGAGAGTGGCCACATTCGAGCAATATGGAGGTTCTAAGGAGTTAAACTGTTAGGCACCCTCCAGCTCTAGCCCTACTTCATAGTTCAGGCACACAGGCTCATAAGCATAGTCATCAATATCAAGGGCACATTGTTGGACCATCCTCCTTTGTTGGTCTTTGCCAGTGCACTTGGGGGATTGTTGCTGTTCCACTGCAGAATGTGATAGAGCTCCCCTGGCTAGGAACTCAGCACTCCCTCAGTTGTCCTTTGTAACTGTAACTACTATGAAAATACCCAACATTTATCCAAATATTTTTATGTACCCTATATACAAGTCCTGGAGAACTCCATCCCAACCATATGCTCCCATCAATAACACCCCACACCAGTGTTCCTCCCCTGCCATATTTGTACCTCTCTGCAGTCCAAAACTTCTTCAAAAAATGAAGCCTAATACATTGCCAAATTCAATTAACAGGAAAATGAAATATAGTGATGGTTTTAAATATTAGAAGTAGAATACATACTAATTAGGGAAACTAAAATAAATTGGGGTATTAAAAAATGAAAAATATTATAAAGCTTTGTTTTTGATGTTTTGCCTTTCATCACTGCAATAGGTGTTGCCCTGTATGTACAGTGGCAAGGCACTTTCTTTCATTTGTTCCTCAGTGTCTACATCCTTTTTTTTCTAATTTTTAATTTTGTCTTCACAAAAGCTTTAGATCACAGTAATTCACATATACAATATAGGGGACTCCTATATATACAACATCAAACCCTTTTCCCCCTTCCCCAGCAATGCTCTTTTTAAATGTTCATGTTATATATGCTGCACTTGATGAACAGATATTGAAACATAGCTTTCAAACATGGTTCCATTTTGGTTTACATTAGTATTTTTATTTTAGACTATATAATTTTCTAATTTTTAGTTACCTTAAGTTTTACATTATGGTTTACATTTTAGCCTATACACTTTTATACATTTTTGGTATAATTTAACATGTCCTATATCCATCATTGCATGATCTTGTGGATCACTTCCATTCCCTCCCAGTTACCCTGATCCCACGTATTCTAAACCTCTCTCCTCCTTCCCTCAGAGTCCACAGTGACAGTCAACCTTCATTACTTGAAGGACCAGGTTCACAGATACTTGCAACAATGCTGAGAGCTTGACATTTTATACTGCCCTAACCCACTGGGAGCCACCAATTCTCTCGAGAGACACAATTTCCTCTGTTTGAGAACATCAGTTCTTCCCAGGATGTGGGTATACCTTCACACTCATTGCATGGGTCTCCACCCAATGATATAATACACTATGACTACATGAACACTCATACACTCCATAGAAGCCTGTCCCTGTGCCAGACACTCCCCCTTAAGAATCTTAAACAGGCAATCCTTCATTATATTTTCTAAAGAGTTTTCCCAACATTATAGTTTCAACCACATACTTGACAATCTTCCATGTTCAAATGTTCCCCCAAGCATTTCCCCCAGTTCCTTGGGCCATCTGACCCACCTCCCAACCCTAGTCCCCCTCAAGCCCACAAAACCCAACCCAAAGGTATCCCTATGCCCCCAACTTATCCCTTCCGTGTACAAATACTTACCTCCAGCTTATCAGAGATTTCACCCATGTAGGTAGGCATCAGTTCCCAACCCCTCTCCCCCCTCCAACTTCCTTTAAGCCTATCATCCAGTCTCTAGCTCCCTGAGACAGCTTGGTTTACTTATTTCATACCAGAGAGGTCAGGTAGTATTTGTTCTTCAATGCCTGGCTTGCTTCATTCAACATAAGGTCCTCAAGATTCATCCATGTTATTCCATGTGTTTCTATTCCTTCTTATAGCTGAGTAGTATTCCATTGTATGTATATACCACATTTTATTTATACATTCACCTGTTGATGGGCATTTGGGCTCATTACAACTTTTGGCAATAGTGAATAATGATGCTATGAACACTGATGTGCATGTATCAGTTTGTGTCCTTGTTTTCAGTTCTGTGTATATTCCCAGCAGTAGAACTGCTGGGTCATATGGCAAATCTAGAGCTAGTTTTTTGAGAAACTGCCAAACTGTCCTCCAGAATGGCTGGATCCTTCTCCATTCCCACCAGCCGTGGATGAGTGCTCACATTCCTCTCTTGCATTTGTAGTTTTCTGGGTTTTTTTGAAAGCCACCAGTCTCATGGGAGTAAGATGGTATCTCATTGTAGTTTTGATTTGCATTTCCCTAATAGCTAGTAATTTGGAGCATTTTTTCATGTGCTTTTTAGATATTTCTATTTCTTCTTTGGAGAAGTGTTTGTTCAAATCTCTTGCCCATTTTTTAAATGGGTTGTCTTTTTATTTTCGAGATATAGGAGTTCTAGAAAGTCATTATTAAACAGAAACTGAATTCATGATTAATCTCATAACAGAAAAACCTGTCATCTCAATCCGCATATTAAAGCTGTGATAGAAAAAAAGATAAGTTTGATTCCATTGTGAATCATAAGTTTTCATAAAATAATGGGGAAAGTAGTTATCCTCCAGTGCTAAAATAAAATACCTCTTAATTAATGTAATCATGATCATTGCATGCTGTAAGAAATTTGTTTTGAGACAGTTCCCAAAATCATTTTATTGACTTATGTATGTAGGGTGTATAGAATGTGTTACACCATATTGTTAAGGAAAAAAACAGTAATTTTGTCCTAAGATAAAAGAACTGGTTATCAAGAAAAGTTAAAATATAAAACAAAACCTGAATGAATACAGAAAGTGCAGAAGATTCATGAAAAAGAAATGTTTGTAGTTAAAGCTGAGCAAAATTTATTATATCTATGTATGAAGTTTTAAAAGCTGTAATATGAAAGAGTATACTAGTGGTCTGTTTTAGCTAAGTTTGCAAAAAGTTTTTCTCCTGACTAATCAGTATATAAAAGAAAAATCTCTTTTTACCAAAATAGCTTCATATAGTTTAATCCTATCATTTCCTTGACTGTTAAAAATAATAATAATAAATCTTATCACTTTTAAAAGAATATAATGTTCAAACCTGTCTTCCCAGAGTCAAGTCCTGAAAAATATCTTTCACCTTGGGAAAAAGTAAAATAATAGAATACTTGAGTTCAATTGATATAAGTTGAATGGAAAGTGTTTAAAAGTGTTATGAGGAAGCGGTCTTGGCCAAAGGATAGGGCGCCCGTCTACCACATGGGAGGGCCATGGTTCAAACCCAGGGCCTCCTTGACCCGTGTGGAGCTGGCCCATGTGCAGTGCTGATGCATGCAAGGAGTGCCGTGCCACAAAGGGGTGTCCCCCATGTAGGGGAGCCCCACGTGCAAGGAGTGCTCCCAGTAAGGAGAGCCGTCCAGTGTGAAAGAAAGTTCAGCCTGCCCAGGAGTGGCGCCACATACACAGAGAGCTGACACAGTAAGATGACGCAACAAGAATAGACACAGATTCCTGGTGCTGCTGACAATTCAACAATAGAAGCAGACATAGAAGAACACACAGTGAATGGACACAGGGAACAGACAACTGGGACGGGGGGAGGGAGGGAGAGAAATAAATCTAAAAATAAACATAAAAGTGTTATCAAATTAAAAGGAATTCTTTAAACCTCTGTTAATCAACGTAGTATCAGTAAAATGTTCACTTCAAAAGAGTGCATAAAATTCCTGAAAATCTAAAAGATGTTTCAGCATAATATCAAAGTACAATGTTGTTAATCGTGGCTTTAATTATTATTATAGTTTTGAAGATTTATGTTTTTATTTCTATCCCCTTCCCCCCCACCCCAGTTGTCTGCTCTCTGTCCTTCACTGTGTGTTCCCTGTCTGCTTCTATTCTTGTCAGTAGCACTGGGAATCTCTGTCTGTTTTTGTTGCGTCATCTTGCTGCATCAGCTCTCCATGTGTGCGGTGCCACTCCTAGGCAGGCTGAATTTTCTTTGACACTGGGTGGCTATCGTTCTGGGGCCCACTCCTTGTGCATGCGGTTCCCCTACATGGTGGACACCCCTGCATGGCACTGCACTCCTTGTTTGCATCAGCACTGTGCATGGGCCAGCTCCACATGGATCAAGGAGACCCTGGGTTTGAACCATGGACCTCACATGTGGTAGGTGGACGCTCTATCCATTGAGCCAAGTCCGCTTCCCTAATTATTTTTTAAATTGGTTGTATCACAGAAACAACCTCTCCATCTAGAAATCAAGAGACATGCTTTAGCTCATGTTCAACTGATTTGCACCACATTCACCAAAGAAGCAGCTCTATGGCTGCAGAAAAAGAGTGACCTTGAGGGGTTGTCAGGGTTGGTGCATAACAGTAGATTATCATGAATTAAAGTAACGCCACTGCTGTCTGTAGCAGTCCTAAATATTCCAAGTGTGTTACAAAAATTAATATCCAGTTATGTCACTATCACTATGTTTAAGACTTGTTAAAGTTTCCTTTAGTATCTCCTTAGGCAAATCAATCCAGCCTGCATTCACCTTCATGTGAGAAGGCCAACTGTGATTTCACAGTGCTTCCCCAAGGCTATGTGCATAGCCAAATCATTTGTCCTGGTGGCAAAATTCTGGCTGTGTGAAAAAAAAACCCAAAAACCAGTGGCTGTAACCTTCTTGATGATATTATGCCAACCAGTAATCTTTTTGTTTTTCAGAATTAAAAGAAACATCAAAGACAATTTTATCTTAAATGGTGTTAAGTAAAACAAAAAACTGTACCCTCTGTTGTAACTGATAAAGTAAATTTTCTTATATTGTTAAGGTTTATAATATTTTTGGGATCCTGAAAACCCTTCTCCCTCACTTAGCTCAGATATTAAAAGCTATCTTATGTGTTAATCAGAAAAGGTTGTGCTGGGAAATGAGAACCCCATCCCCCACAGCCCCCAGCAGGCTGCTTTTAAAACAATAACACAGGCTCAAGCGGTAAGGGGGTAGGCTTAACTTGTCCTGTGTATTGGATGTAGCCAGTACCAATATTGGCTTTGGGTGGGGTGTGTGGTAGAGGCAACTTTCTAAACAAATACCACTTGAGTTTTAGTCACAATTCCTAGCAGAAACCTAAGCGTGAGACAGGGACAATGCACTGCTGTGGGCTGCCCCCTGCGGGGAAGAGAAGTCTGTGGGAGAACATCTGGAACAACTGCCAGCAGTGACAGGTAACAGTCTATCATGTCCCTGCCCCCTCCTCTAACATCTCTCTTGGGACTGTTGAGGCAGATGCCCTCGAGAAGATCCAGAGCCATCCACCAAAAAAGCTCCACCAAAAAAGCAAACACCGTGGATACCAGACCTGGTGGTGCCTAGGCCAGCAGTTCCCACTGCCTGTCACTCACCAGCAGCTCACCAACAGCACCCTCAAGTGTCCATCGTGCTCACCCAATGACTGACCATTACCTCACTGGACGAGACACACTGGCTGAGCAGAGACTCCAGGAGCACGATGGCAAGTGGATTACATCGGCCCCTCCCTCTCTCAGAAGGAGCAAGGTATGCTGTCAGTGCTGCAGACACTGCAACCGGACTCTTGTAACTTTGTACCCGGATCCTAACAGCAAAGGACTAAGTCTAAATTACAAGTTAAAGTGCCAGCTGCCCCAAGCCCAAAAGGGCAAGTAATAAGACATTGTTTTTGCCTATGCTTCAAACTCTCTAAACTGGGAAAATGTGGTCATTTTGATCACTGTCCTGGTCTATGCAGCTCTGCTGGCCGGGAATCTTAAATCCATGAACAATAAAAAAATCACTCAAAAACGCTTTGAAACCACAGGTAGTAATCTAAAGTCTCCTATGACAGCACTAGGTCCCATCCCTAGCCACCATAACAGCTACGACTTGCAGAAGCTCCAAGTTTATTATTAACCTGCTCTACTGTGGAAGTGGGAAGTTTCCTCAGAAGGAGCCATGTCTCATGAAATAGAACAGGCCCCCATCCTGAGCCGACGTGTCCTGATACAGTTCATTTCGTCACAAGAATGCAGAGAAGCCACGTGACCCCACCAACCCCTCCCACACCCCTAGAATTCACTGCCCCTCGCCCACCACCCCTAGCCAACCTATAGGCCCTCAGGTCTTACCTAAGCCCAAACCCACTCCCACTGTCTAAGCACGCTCCCATAGATGTACTGGATAAATTCATGACCGCCTCTGCCAGGGGTGGGGCTGAAGTTTATTATTCAGACCCCCTCCATTGGGAGAGTTTCCCAATAAATCCTTGCCTGCAATCTGCTGGTCTCTGTGTCCCAACTCTCTCACCCCAACATCTAACATATGTTGCCGGAAACCCAGGATCCGGGAAGAGGAGACCCCCGCCTCCACACCTTGCAACCTGGGAAGCAGTGGGCAGCGGCAGCTCACCCGGGGTTACTCCTTATTCTGATCATGCAACTCTGATTGCTATCCTCCTTTTCACCCTCTCCTGGAACTCCTCAGAGTGAGCCTCAGAGACAGAGCAAGCCCCAGAGACACTTGGGATTGTGTTGAGACCAGCTGATTGGTGAGAACTACCCTTGCTGCTGCTGTAGCTCCATCCAACACTGGACTCCCATCACCAGCTGGGTGAGTTAAGGGAATTCTCCTCTGGAGGATCCTGCTCTTTCTCCTATTGTTTAGACAACTCCACATATCCGGGCCTAGGTCAGTGATCCTCTTCGTTTCTGGGGACCACGGCAGATGCCCGACCTGCATCCCCAGAACCCCCTCAGGAGTCAGAGATATCTGGTCCTGGGTGTGGGCTTCCTGCTGTAAGGTTCTCTGACTACCTTGGGGACGCCTGAGGTGCTCAGTCAACCCTGGAGAGTCCCTGACCTCATCCCAGCTTCCAAAAATGGGAAAACTCCAGCTCCTCTCTATTACTCCACTATAATCTGGCCTCAGGACAAATTAGAACATGAAAGTCAATGGCTGGAACACGGTACCTTTGACACACAGATCCTCAGAGATCTGGAAAACTTCATCCAGCGCCATGCCCAGTGCTTAGAGGTCCTTAGGTTCAGGTCTCCCTATTTCTCTGAAACCGTCTTTCTCTCTGTCCATCGTGTTCCTCTTACCAAATCCTATTGCTCCATCAGAAACTTCCATCTCCCTTTCACCCACCTCCCAAATCTCCTGAAAATCTCAACGTAGATCCCGCAAGCCAAGTTCCTCCTGCACCCCTCCTTGTGCGCCTCCAACTTTGCTCCATCCTCGTCCTCGCCACCACCTTCCGTCCCTCAGCCCTCTGCTGCGCCCTCTTCTGCCCCTCCATTCTCCCCTCCTCATACTAGTTCATGAGGACTACATCCTCCCTGCTCCCTACACTCCACCTCCACCTCTGTAAGCACAAAGGTTAACCCCCTCCACCTCTTATTCCACACAAATACCAACACTCCTCTCAGAAAAACAAAGTTAAAATACGCATTCCCTTCTCACTCTACATATATTATGTCATAACAACTTCTTCTACCAGCCCCGTGGAAAAAAGCTGCATTTGGGCTGCAGCCACTGCCTTTGCTGATTCCCTACACACACAGGGCCCCCCTTGATGCGCCTCTGGCGCTGATGCAGTTCCCACAGCCTCCCTCCGTGGGAATATCAGGCAGCCTCCAGAGATTTAGATAGTGTGGCTCACTTCCTAACCTGCATAATAGAAGGCATGAAAAAGGCAGTCCTCAAAGCAGTAAATTATGACAAAATCAAAGAAAATTCTCCCAAATCAGATGAAAACCCGCTGCCTCTATGAATAGATTAAATGAATCACTCCTCAAATATACTAATTCTGACCCGGATTCTTTTTCTTTTTTCTTTTTTTTTTTCATTAATTTAATTTAATTTTTTTAAAAAATATTACATTAAAAAAATATGAGGTCCCATTCAACCCCACCACCCCCACCCCCCACTCCCCCCACAGCAACAGTCTCTCCCATCATTATGACACATCCATTGCACCTGGTAAGTACATCTCTGAGCACCACTGCACCCCATAGTCAATGGTCCACATCATAGCACACACTCTCCCACGTTCCATCCAGTGGGCCCTGGGGGGATCTACAATGTCCGGTAATTGTCCCTGAAGCACCACCCAGGGCAATTCCACGTCCCAAAAACACCTCCCCATCTCATCTCTTCCTCCCATTCCCTGCACCCAGCAGCCACCATGGCCACCCTTCCCACACCAATGCCACATTTTCTCTGTGGACATTGGATTGACTGTGTCCATTGCACATCTATATCAAGTGGGGGCTTAGATTCCACATGGATACTGGATGCACTCCTCCTGCTTTCAGTTGTAGACACTCTAGGCTCCATGGTGTGGTGGCTGACCTTCTTCAACTCCATATTAGCTGAGTGGGGTAAGTCCAATAAATCAGAGTATAGGAGCTGAAGTCTGTTAAAGCTCTGGGCCTGGGTATCATATTGTCAGTCCAGAGATTCAAATCCCCTAAATATATCTTAAACCCCAGCACCAACTACAATTCCAGTAAAGTAGCATGCAAGTCTTGTGAAAAGAGATCCCCTGAGTCCAGTTCCATCATGCAGAAACACCAGCTCCAAAGGGCCATTTGACATGGCAGTGAACCCCATCTGCCATGACCATAGAGCCCATGGGTCTCTTTATCCCTCAAAAGAACCAATACCTGGGGTTGTATCTACTTTATCTGTCTCTTAGACTCTGCTCAGTTGTGCATAAGGGCATTCCTTCTGACAAACTCCAGACTCTTTTTTAGAGACTCGTAGCCTTAAAAACTCATTTCTCGTTTCCATTTCCCCCTTACATTAGGTCAAACAGCATTTTGAAGTTATGTTATTATATGTAGACATGGATATTCTGCTGCTCCGCATTGAACCTTTAATTCAAGGTCATTTTCTAGTTGCATCTTCAGCTGGTATGTGGTAGTGATCCCTCGGTGCCAGGGAGGCTCATCCCCGGGTATCATGTCCCACGCTGGGGGGAATGCACTGCATCTACATGCTGAGTTTGGCTTTGAGAGTGGCCACATTTGAGTAACATGAAGGCTGTCAGGAGGAAACTCCCAGGCACAATGCTACTCTAGGCCTTGTTCTTATTGCAGGTGTATAGGCTCACAAGCATAGCCATTAGTATCAGGTGCCCACTGTTGGGCCCTCATTCCTTCCTGGTTCTTACCGTTGCACATGGTGGACTGCCGCTGCTCCCCCAGGGACCACGACAGAGACCCCCTGGCCAGGAACCCAGTACCCCCCCAGCTGTTGTTTTTATTTGTTTCCACTATGAGTATATCTAAACATTACCATGCACTCTGGACATATGCCCTGTATAACTCCCTGTCAACCATATGTAGCCTGTCAATAACATCCCATATCAGTATTCCTCCACCGCCAATATCAAACCACTCTGTGATCCAAAACTTCCTGTAAAGTGAATCCCAACATAATGTCAGTTTCCCTTACTAGTAAAATGGAATATAGTGATGAGTTTAAAGGTTAGATCTAGAGTACATATTGATTTGGATAAATTTCTATGTCCTATCTTTTTCTTTTCTTTTTTTTTTTCTAATTATTGAGCTTCTCTTCACAAGAGTCTTAGATCACAGTAATTCATATATACAATATACAGTACTCCCACAGATCCACCATAAAACCTTTTCCCTTCCACAGCAATAATCTTTTAACTTATTCATATCATATTTCCTGAAACTGATATACAATAGCTTTCCGAAATAGATTCCGAAACAATAGCTTTCAAACAAGGTGACATCTGTGCTTACAATGTGGTCCATACTTTAGGATGTACAGTTTCCTAAATTTTTTAGTTATCCTATGTTTTGCATTATGGTTTACATTATTAGTCTTTTGTCCCCTATATGTTTTTGGTGTAATATTACATGTTTTATATTCATCCTCGTGTACTCTCACGAAACTCCTCTCTTGCCCCCACATTTACCTTGGTTCCCTCCATTCCACATCCATTTTCCCCTCCCCTTGGGGCCCACAGCGCCAGCCAATCTCCATTTCCCGAGAAGCCACGTCCAGAGATACTTGCAGCAGTGTTCAGGGCCTGACTTTCTCAACTGCCCTAATGCCCTGGGAGCCACCCTTTCTCACGAGAGATACAGTTCTCTCTATTTGATGTCATTAGTCCTCCCCAGGATGTGGGTACACCCCA
Source organism: Dasypus novemcinctus (assembly GCF_030445035.2). Taxonomy (NCBI): domain Eukaryota; kingdom Metazoa; phylum Chordata; class Mammalia; order Cingulata; family Dasypodidae; genus Dasypus; species Dasypus novemcinctus. Next base: position 7,869,737 of record NC_080693.1, on the reverse strand, counting down.
ACTCTCACTTCTTGGGTCTCTACCCAATGGTACAACCCACCGTGGTAAAATGAGCCTTCAGCTATTCCCCCGGAGTCTGTCCGGCATCAGACCATCCCCCCCTGAGCATCCTAAACAGGTAACCATCCTAATTATATTTTGATACGATTTTCTCAACATTTTACTCTCAACGAACCCCTGACACTCTCCTATCTTTGTATGTTGCCCCTCCCTCCCCCCAATTTTTGGACAATATTACCCCTCCGCCCAACCCCAGCACCCCTCAAACCCGCAAAGCCCCACCTGAAGGCAACCCCTTGCCCCCATTTCATCCCTTCTTTGTGCTCATAATACTTTCCTCCAGCTCATCATAGATTCCACCCCTGCAGACGTCGGCTCACATCCTTCCTCCACCCTCCGATTTCCTGTAAGCCTCTTTTCCAGTCTCTAGCTCTCTGAGGCAGGTTGCTTATTTCATATCATTGAGGTCATGTAGTATTTGTCCTTCAATTCCTGGGTTGCTTCACTCAACATAAGGTTCTCAAGATTCATCCATGTTATCACGTGTGTGTGTAGTGTATTTGTTCTAGCAGCCGAGTAGTATTCCATTGTGTGTATATACCACATTTTATTGATCCACTCGTCTGTTGGGCATTTGGATTGATTCCAACTTTTGGCGATAGTGAACAATGCTGCTATGAACATTGGTGTACATATATCGGTTTGTGTCCTTGTTTTCAGTTCTGCTGGGTATATACCCAGCAGTGGTATTGCTGTTGACCTGGATTCTGAATCCAGACAACTACACTCACATAGCCACTTTATCACTAAGACATACCCAGATATCAGAAAAAAAAAAAAAAAAAAAAAAAAAAACCGGCAGAAATTACAGGAGGTCCCTCAAACCCCTCAGAAAGACCTAATTAAAGCAGCCTTCAAGGTCTTGAACAATAGAGAGGAGGAAGCCAAATTAGAAAAACATAAACGAGATCCCTCCTTGCTGCTGCCCTCAGAGTCGATTTCCAAAAACCCCATCCCTCTTCTTCCCTGTGGCCACCACCTGGACCCTGCATTAGGTGTGGGAGGGAAGGACACTGGGCTCATGCACACCCCAATCTAGGACCCTGCCAGGGCTTGTCCAGTGTGCTGACTTAGAGACCACTGGAAGTCGGATTGTCCCAAAAACCCAGTTTCTGGGAAAGCCCCTTCAACACGCCTTACTGGCCTGGATCATCTTCCCTTCCTGACCTACTCAGAATAACAGCAGAAGACTGACAGGTCTGGGTTTGGAGAGGCCCCTCATCTCCATCAGTAAGTGGGAACCGAGGGTTATCATCAAGGTTGGAGGTAAGCTGAGCTCCTTTTTAACTGACACAGGGGCCACGTACTTGGTCGTTTCAGAACATTCAGGATATTTAACATCTTCCTCAACTTCTACTGTGGGAGTTGAGGGTATTCTTTCCTCTCACTTAATTACACACCCCCTCCCTTGCACTACAGAAAATCTCACATTCTCACACCAATTCCTAGTTATACCATCATGCCCCTCCCCCACTCTTAGGAGGAGACATTCTATCCAAACTGCACTCCTCTAGCTCCTTTTCACTACCTTCCCCCCAAGCTAGCTTCCTTCTCCTTTTGTCCCCAGCCCCAGCCTTGACTCCTACTTCCCCTCCTACTGACATCCCTTTTTATCTTACAACAGAAAGTAAACCCCCCAGTCTGGAACACTGACTCTCCCTCAATAGCCTCACACCTCTCCCCTGTAACAATCACCCTAAAAGACAGCCCTCCTTTCATCAACATTCCCCAATATCCTCTCTCCTGCAGTGCCAAATGTGGACTTAAACCCACCATTGACAAACTGTGCCACAGTGCTGTTACGCCCACCAACTCTCCACTAATACACCTATCCTAGTTGTTTAAAAACCTAATGGCAGTTATTGTCTAGTCCAAGACATGACAGCTGTCAACCAAGCAACTCAGCCTATAGTCCCCTGAGTCCCCAACCCCTATAGCCTATCACATATCCCTCCCCAAACCACACATTACACAGTAATAGACCTCAAAGATGCCTTTTTCACAATCTCCCTAGATGGAAACTCTCAAAACATTTTTGCTTTTACACGGCTCTCATATTTTTCTTCATCTTTAATGCTATACTAATACCCCGAATAACCCCACTAATAATTATTTTCCTTGTCATGTGTGGCTCTTATCTTCTACAGCTTCTCACCTGACTCATCCACCAAGTTGTTCAAACCACCCAAGAATATGTAAATGAAACCTTCCTATTACAAGAACAGTCAATAACCACCCCACAATGCAAAACCCACCAGCTACATGAGAGGAGAACCCCTTACGCCCCCTAACAGCAGAAAGGAGCCAGAATGAGTCGATACCCCCTTTCCTCCACTCATGACTGCCTCTGCCAGAGCTGGGCTGAAGTTTATTCTTCAGACCCCCTCTGTTGTGAAAGCTTCCCAATATATCTTTGCCTGCAATCGCCCTTTCTTTCTGCCCAGTATTCCCATTACTTAGGTCCTTCATCATATACATGTAATCTAAGAGGAACATTAGAGCTACAAGGTTTGAACTGATTAACAGGTCATAAGGCTGTGACTCCACTCCTATTCATTGAGCAAAGCTGCTTACTGCAGAGGACAGCACAATGGAAATGGAGCCAATAAGGACCCATCCCTTCCAGGCCCTGCATTCCAAGAATACCCTGCCTCTTAGCCCACTACCCCCAAGCCCTGCACAAGAATAACTCACTTTTACAGCCCCTTATTAACCAGAGGCTATACTCAGAGTCTTAACACTCTCTCCTCGAACTAATGCTTTCCTGCCTATTGATGTACTGTATAAATTCACATCTGCACCTTCCATCCTTCCATGAGTGAGCTTAAGCCTCATCTTCAGACCCCTCTACTGGGAGACCTTCCCAATAAACTGCCTGCCTGTAATCCTCAGTCTCCATATCCCAGTGAGCGCCATTTTTTCTCTAACATAGACAACAGTATAGTGTTATTGGTCACAATTTCACAGAAGCAACCAAATCTTCTCAATTGCATTATTATTGTAATGAACTTTCAGCAGAACTTTCACTTTCATAAATCAATAATAAGTTAACTGGGCAGTTTTCAGTGTTTTGCTATTAATGGACAATTTCAATTCTGAAGCTTCACAGAAAACACATGCAATCAGCTACAGGCCACAGTGCATCACATTAAACAAAAGAGACTGTCTTGGAAACCCACGGAAAGGAAAGCTGTGCCAGGTACTGTGGGGCACAGCTTTCTAAGGACATTGCTTAAATAACTTTGGAGAAAACACCACTGGGCTGAGTCAAGATTCCAGAATTCTAGTGAAGAAGCCAATGGGCTCATGAAATTGAGAGGAACAAGGTCTAATTTTGCTTAAAAGAATGAGTCACACACCAAAGATAACAAGAGAACACTGAAATTTGGAAGAGAGAAGTACCATGTCATGTACAAGGGAGCCCCAATAACACTAAGTGCCAGTTTCTGATAAGAAATGTTGGAGGCAAGAAGGCAGTGGGAAAGAAATATTTATAGAGTACTGAAAGAAAATCATTAGAACCAAAAAATTTTATATCCAGAGAAGCTCTATTTCAAAACTGAGGGGCAGATTAAGGCATTCTCAGATAAACAAAAGCTGAGTGTTCCTCACCCTATTACCAGATTTTATTTAGGTTCTTGGCTATGCTGCAGACATACATTTCAAGAGCAGGCTGGGTGAATTAGGCCAGTAATTTATTCAGGCAGGGAGGGAAGAGAAATGGGAGAAAATAACAGCAGTGTCCCAGGTAGAGAGGAAGGGGCTGAAAAGTGATAAAGAGGGCTGATTTATGGGCTACAATTTCCCATTATAGGTTATAAATGCCCAGCTTTACTTGCACTGTGATTCAAGCAGGGAGGTAGGCAGCTGCATTCCAGGTCCAGAGGCAAGAGAGCACACTAGAGCATGCTTAGGCCCCATGCCTGCCTGCCTTTTGACCTGTTAATTATCCCACCCCTTTGTTAATGGCAAGGAAGGAGTTCCAGCTGTTGACTGTTTTGATTGCCTTATTTCCTCCATCCATCTCCCAAGAGGGCCAAATGATAAAGTCCTTGGGGAATATCCGGGGCTTCTCCTGGCTTCTGGAGGAAGTCTTCTTCTGAGTGGCAGAATCTTGGGAAGAGTCTTCCAGCAGCATATTGGGGTTGCTGATGTCCACATGGACTTCTTACCAGGTTCCAGATCCAGCTACTGATTTTCTATCTTACTAGCCTGGTTCAACCCCTTGACCTGACCCACAAGAAAAACTAAAGGGTGTTTATCAGATGGGAAAAAAAGGTCAAAGCAGCATTAAAAAATGAAGATCTCCAGTAAAGGTAATTACCTGGGAAATTATAAATGCCAGTACTATTTTATTGTACTTTTTGGTATGTAACTCGACATACAGAATATACTATGCCAATGACTTAATAATGATAAATGTGTGGTTTGGAACTCAAAACAAATCTGGATGTAATCTGTGACAACAACTTCATGAAGAGGGGAGGATGGAGGAGTACCTGAACACAGTTGGTGGATGATATTCAAGTTAGGTAGGTATCAAATCTAAAGATACTGTTACAGATTCAGGTGTTAAATTAACCCCCATGGTAATCACAAAGAAAATATCAAAAAACTATGCAAAAGAGGAAATGAGAAGTGATTCAAACCGGTTTACAACCAAAGAGCAACTAAATACAAACGGAGGCAGTAAAGAATGAAATGACAAAATGTGAAGCGGCCTGTATCCATTATTGAAGATCATGCTGAGCAATTCCAATGCCCTAAAAATGCCCTACATTCCATCCATTCTATTCTTTCCTCCCACTCCCCTCAGCACCTATGGTAACCACTAAGTTTCAATTTTTGAAGAATAACATTCATAGTTCTTGCAATAATATTGAGGGCTTAACATACGGTCTGTTTTATTAGGCACTGCCTATGTTCTCAAGGAATTCTTGTCCCTCTAACTGAGAACACAGCCGGATGCCCCAGGATGGGAGTTTCCATTTTCTTAATTATTGTGTGGGTCTCCACACACTGCTATTACACACTATGACAAAATGAACACTTACATATTCCATAGAAGCCTGCCCCAGGTGTCTCCTGTCCCATGTAACCCCATACCCAACACCTGACACCAGTAACCCTTCCCTGCCATATCTGCCCAAAGAACATTGCCAACAATGCAGTTTTAACCACAGACCTGCAAATCCCCAGAGTCCACATGCTCCTTCCCCTGTCCGCCCCATTTCCACAGACAGTCCAACCAAACCCCCCCACTCACTACACCTCAGACCAGCACCACTGAACCCAATCACATCACTGGACCACTGTCACCATCACCCACTGCACAGCCACACCCTTCCAACTTATCACAGATTTTGCCTGTGTGGGCATCAGTTTACAACCCTCTACTCCCTTTCATCAAAACCTATAAAAGTGTACAATCCAAAATGCAAACCATAATGTAAACAACTGACAATAATTAATAGCAATGCTTCAATGTTTGTACATCAATTGCAACAAATGTACCATCTGCATATAAAAGGTTATTAATAGGGGAGAGGAGAAAAGGGGAAGGGTGATGGGTATATGGGAATCACCTGCATTCTCTACGTGACTTTTCAGATATCCTAAAGCTTCTTTGAAGAAAAAAAGAAAAAATTAAACATTGCGGGAATATATAGAAGAAAATATCACTTTACACACAAGACAACATATCTTACACTGATGAAAGAAAAATCTCTAAAATTTTTTTATTATTTAAATTTTTTTGGTATTTTATTGGTTATTTTTAAACTTCTAATTATTATTTCATTTTCTTATTAATTTTATGTGGTTGTTTTCTTGGCTTCATTCTTGGAGAGGTCGGCTTTGGTTCACAGAAGGGTCTCAACAGTGGTGGGGAGGCTCACTGGTGTGGGGTGTCAGTGATGGGTATGTGTGGGAAGGGGTTCAACTGTGGCATGCCTCTAAGGCATGTATGTTCTAGTGTTCATGTGGCATTGTCTCGGTGGGTGGAGATACACACAATAACTGAGAGAATATTGAATTCCCATCCTGTAGAGTTCTGCTACATTCTCTAATATCCAAGTACAAGGGCAGCGCCTGGTGAATGAAGACAGACCATCATGCCAGGTCCTTGATATTGATGACTCTACTTATGAACCTTTTCTTTTGAAATTGAAACTTAGCCTAATATTAGAGATTGCCTAAGAATTACCTCCTGAAAGCCTCCTTGTTACTCTCATGTGGCCTCTCTCTAACCCCAAAATGAAATACTTGCCCCCAGTGTGGGACTTGACATCCAAGGATGGGTTCCCTCACACTGAGGGATTATTACTAAGCACCAACTAGCAATGCAGATGGAAAAAGAGCAAGACCAAAAAGGGGAAACAGTACATGCAAATGAGTTTTCTGGGTTAAGAGATTTCAGAGTGAGTTCGGAGTTCATTCCAGAGTCACAGCAGGATTTCACTGGCTGCCACAGTAAACAAATGCTTCAAATAGTGGGACTTCTGAGGCTCTAGAGACATCCCTAAACTATAAGACAGCTCAGGAATTCAGAACCCTGTCAGTGGCTATTACTTTGGAATTTAAGCTCCCAGTGTCATGGAATTGGACTCATTTTGTGGTTTCCCTACACATGGCTCTTTTGCCCCTTCTTTTAGTTAGTATTATACTTCACAGGTGTATGTCAGGAGACTTGAATCTTTGGTTCATCCATGTGCCAGGTAAGCCCTGAATCTCAGAATTGCAATGCCTACTCTCCAGTTCATTGGACTCACCCAGGACAACTAACAAGGAGATGATGATGGACAATGTCCATCCCAAGGAACAGAGAATGTCTACAGCTGCAAGCAAGGTAGTTTCATCCATCTGCCCCATAGGATCTAAGACCTCACTAAATTATAAGCAGAATGGGCATCACCATCTCAAAATCCTCAAGCCTGGGGAATCAACAATGGACTAAAGTAGAATAACTATCATCATAGTATAGACTTATTATTCTTCTAGCAATGGAAGAAATCCTATCAGTAATGTAAAGGCAGTGGCCACCAGAGGTTCTCAAGGATGGGAGAGGGAAGATTAGGTGTAATATGGGGACATTGTTGGGATATTGGATTTGTCTTGCCTAACACTGCAATGATGGATATAGACCATTGTGTATTTTGTCAAAACTTACAAAATTGTGTGGAACAAAGTGTAAACTGTAGTCCATGGATAGTAGCAATGCTCCAATATATGTTCATCAATTGAAACAAATGTACCACGCTAATGAAGCATGTTGTTAATGTGGGGAAGTGGGAGGGGATGGGAGGAGGGCATATGGAAACCGCTTATTTTTTCATATAACATTTATGTATCTAAAGAATTTTTAAAAATAAAAAAAAATAAATTAAAAGAAAAATAAATTGAAGTACAAAAAAAGTATGACCGAAAAACCAAATGGCAAAATGGCAGAAATCCTGCATTGCCAGGAGTTTTATTTAAAGTAAATGGCTTATAAACTCAGCATGTAAATGCATTAACTTCCCACCAGCATGGGACATGACTCCCAGGGATGAGCCTCCCTGGCACAGAGGGATTACTACCAAGCACCAACTGATGATGTAACTTGAATAAAAATGATGATGTAACTTGAATAAAAGGATCAACTCAGACCAGCAGAATATCTCAGCCTACATGCAATATCAGGTGTTAAAATCTGCTTTTTGAACTTGAATAAAGGGGTGAAATGGAAAGGACAAATGAGTTTATATGGCTATGAGTCTCCAAAAAATAGTCAGGAGGTCATCAGAAGGGTTGCACTAAGGCATGCGTCAGCAGGGTCCCAGAGACAGATAAAGTAGATACAACCCCAGGTACTGGTTCTCTTGAGGGCTACGGAGACCTACAGGTTCTATGGTCATGGTAGATGGCTCCAGAATTCAGTGTCATGTCAGTTGGCCCTACTTTGGAGTTTGTGTTCCTGAGTGTGATGGAGTTGGACTTAGATGTGACGTTTCTACACATGCCTCTTCTGCCACTGTTACTGAACCTGTGGTTGGTGCTGGGGTTGGTGTATACTCAGGAGACCTGAATCTCTGGACTGTCCATGTGACAGCCAGGCCCTGAGCCTCAGCAGACTTGGAACTCCTACACTCTGGTTTATTGGAGTTAACCAGACCAGCTAACAGGGAGGTGAAGAAGGTCAACAACCACACCAAGGAGCCAAGAGTGCCTACAACTGCAAGCAGGAGAACTGCATCCATTGTCCATGTGGAATCTAAGCTTCCCTCTCGATATAGAAGTGGAGTGGACATAACCATCCCAGGGTCCACAGGATGGAGGAATAGAGTATGGATTAGAGTGGACTTACTGATATTCTACTATGGAACTATTGTGTTTAGTAATGGAAGAAATTGTAGCACTGATGTGGAGAAAGTGGCCACAGTAGCTGCTGAGGGCAGGGAGAGGGCAGAAGAGATATGATGTGGGGGCATTTTCAGGTCTTGGAGTTGTCCTGGGTGATACTATAGGGACAGATGCTGGACATGGTATGTCCAGCCATGGCCCACTGGGTGGACTGGGGGAGAGTGTAAACTACAATGTAAACCATTACCATGTGGAGCAGCAGTGCTTCAAAATGTATTCATCAAATGCAATGAATGTCCCACGATGATGAAAGAGGTTGTTGATGTGGGAGGAGTAGGATGAGGGGGGTGGGGGTATATGGGGATCTCTTATACTTTTTGAATGTAACATTTAAAAAAACAGAAAAAAATAAAAAATTAAAAAAATTAAGTAAATGGCTTAAATATCCCAGTCAAAAGGCAGAAATCAGAACAATATATTAAAAAGCATGACAACTATATTCTGCTTACAAGAGACACATCTTAAATTCAGACATAAGGAGGTTAAATGTGAAAAAATGGAAACTATTCCATGAATATATTAAGCAAAACAGAGTGAGAATGGTTAAATTATCATCAAACAAAATGAACAAAGTCAAATACTTTTAGAAGGAACAATGGAAGAACCTATATACTGAAAAAAGAGTCAATTATAAAAATATATATACATAATCTTGAAGCACAAAATATATGAAGCAAACATTCACAGATTTGATGTGAGAAATAGGTAGGGCTGTATTTATTAATAGTAGCAGATTTTAATATACCACTTTCAATATTGGCTAGCATTTTCAAACTGAAGGTGAAAAAGGAAATGGAGGACTGGAATGACTCTATGTACCAACTAGCCCTAGCAGTCCTTTATAGATGTTTATAACAGAAAGAGAGAGGATGTATGTGCAAGAAATATGTAACACATCTGTTTGAAAGCAATAGAGTACAAATTCTTCTCAAGTGCACAAGGATTATATCCCAGATTAGGTTATATGTTATATCACAAAACAAGTCTCAATAAATTTTGAAAGATCAAAATCATATAAAATATTGTATCTAACCACAGTGAAATGCCATTAAACTTCAGTAACTAGAGAACCAGAAAATTCACAAATATGGGGGAGTTGAGCAATACACTCTTCAAGACCCAATGGGTCAAAGAAGTCATGAGGAAATCTGGAAATATCTAGAGATGAATGAAAATGAAAAGACAAAATGTCCAAACTTATGACAAATATTAGATAAGCTGACAAAAAAGGAGAGGATGCAAATAATAAAAATCATTTGCATTGAAAAGGGGGAATATTACTGCTGAACTTATAGAAATAAAAAGGATTATAAGAGCATATGAAAATCACTGTAGGTGAAGTGGACTTGGCCCAATGGTTAGGGCGTCCGCCTACCACATTATTCAGCTGTAAGATATTCTCGATCCATGTGACATGATGATCATTGAAGACATTATGTTGAATGAAACAAAGACAGATGCAAAAGGACAAATATTATATAATCTCACTAATAGGAATTAAATATGATGAAGTTATCATGAAGTTAATGGCTAGACTATAGGTCACCAGAAGATAAACTGACGTTTAAATGTGCAGGATTTATAATATGGCTGATTGTTAATGTTTGAAAATGGAGAGGTGATGATAGCACATTATAGTGATTATAAGTCACAGATCTAACACATGGGTCGATGTGACGGTGATTGAAAGGGAAAGTTTAGGTTTGTGTATACCACTAGAAGGAAAGCTAGAAGATGAAGTATGAGACTGTATAAGCAAAGTGAATCCTGTGTGTAGATAATGTGTGTGATCAATAGTATAAATATAAGAGTATTCTTCCCTGAATCAAAGCAAATGTATGTTAATATCAAAAGATGTTAAAAAATAGGGTGGTAATTGGGTGGAAATACACCTAAACCAACTTCAACTGTAGAGAATAGTAATACATTAATATTTTCCCCATCAATGGCTAAAAATAAATTAAGCTAAGTGAAATAAATCAGACACAAAGTACTTTATATCGTTAGACTCCACTCATATAAAATGTGAATACAGGGAAGCGGACTTGGCCCAAAGCATAGGGCGTCCGTCTACCACATGGGAAGTCCACGGTTCAAACCCCGGGCCTCCTTGACCTGTGTGGAGCTGGCCCATGCGCAGTGCTGATGCGCGCAAGGGGTGCCCTGCCACACAGGGGTGTCCCCCACATAGGGGAGTCCCATGCACAAGGAGTGCCCCCCATAAGAAGAGGGCCCAGTGCAAAAGAAAGTTCAGCCTGCCCAGGAGTGGCACTGCAAACACAGAGAGCTGACACAGCAAAATGATGCAACAAAAAGAGACACAGATTCTCATGCCCCGACAACAAGAGAAGCAGACAAAAGAAGAACACGCAGCAAATGGACACAGAGAACAGACAACTGGGGTGGGGGTGGGGGAAGGGGAGATAAATAAACAAAAAATAAACCTTTTTTAAAAAGAATATAAATAGGTTTATAGAGATGGAATTAGATTAATAGTTACATATGGTGGGGAAGGCAGAGGAATTGAGTGGTGACTGCTAAGGGGTAGGGCTTGTTTTTTTTTTTTGAGTACTGGAAATGCTCTAAAATTGACTACAGAGATAAATGCACAATGCTGGGATTATACAAAAAGTCATTTATGTACACTTTAGTTGGACTGGATAGTATGTGAATTTATCTTAATAAACTTGCTTAGAGAAAAAAACAAAACACTTCCCAATGCAGTCAAGTCTAAGACAGTAAGGCTTCAGTCATGATTTGAGTGGAATTTCTCAAGAAGATATACACATAGCCAACAGCACATGAAAAGATACACATCATCACTGGTTATCCGAGAAATGCACATCAAAACCACAATGAGATACCAATTAACATCCACTGATTTTGTTAGCTAAAAAAAAGTAAATGTTGGTGAAGATACACAGAAATAGGAATCCTAATATTACTAGAAACATTGTAAAATGGTGCAGACACAGTGGAAACCAGCTTGGCAGTTCCACAAAAAGTTAACCAGAATTACAGATGACCCAGCAATCCCACTTCTTGGTGTATACTCAAAAGAACTGAATGCAGAGACTCAGATAGTTATTGGTACACCAATATTTACAGCAGCATTGTTCAAAAAAAAAGTAGACAAATGGTAGAAGCAACACAAGTGTCCATTAGCAGGTGACTCAATAAACAAAATTGGTATGCACACATTGGAATAATATTCAGTCATAAAAGTGGAGGATGTCACAATGCATACTACAACATCCACGAACCTTGAAGACATAATGTTTTGGAAAATAACCCAGACACAAAATGACAAATATTGTCTAATCTTTGTTTATATGAAATAATGAGAAGAAGGACATTTCATGGAGGCAGGTAGATTTTATGTTATCCAAGGCTGGAGGGGAGGAGAGAGAGGTGGTACTGTTTAATGGGTACAGAGTTTCTGTTTGAGGTAATGAACAATTTGGGGTACTGGATACTGGTGGTTAGCACAACATCATGAACATAATTCAGCTCACTGAATTGTCCCCTTGAAAGAGCTGAAATGGGAAATTATGAGTAATATATATGGAACAACAAGTACAAGTTTAAAAAAAAAGAGAAATATTAGTAGCTTACACTCATGAGAATGGATATTAAAAAGAAATAACGGCAAAGATGGAGAAAATCAGAGAGCCCTATACATTGCTAAAGGGAATAAAAAATGATGCTACATATACCGTGGAAAACAGTTTGGAGGAAACAGAATTGTCACATGACCTGGCATATACCCGAAAGAATGGAAGGGCAGGAACTCGAACAGATAGTTTTATACCACTGCTCACAGCAGCATTTTCATAATAGCCAAAAGATGGACGGAACCCAAGTATCCATTCACAGGTAAGTGGGATAAAAAATGTGATACATACATACAATGGAATATTATTCAGTTGTAAAAAGAATGTAGTCCTGATCCATGCTACAACATGAATGAACTAGAAGACATCACACTGAGTGAAATGTCAGACACAGAGACATACTGCATAAGCTCACTCATTTGAAACAAATGAAATAAGGCAAAGTTCAGAGACAAAGTAGATTACAGCTTACCTGGTGCAGTGCAGAGGGGCAAGAAGAGTTAACACAGAATGGATACAGGGTTTCTGTTTAGCGTGATAGGAAAGTTCTGGTAATGGATGGTGGTGACCTTAGCACAGGGTCAGTGTAATTAATCCCACTGAATGGTATGCGTGGGATTGGTTGAGATAGTTAAGTATACATTGTATATGTTTCCACAATTTAAGAAAAGAGCAACTAAAGTCATGGACAATTCAGTGCAATATATGATCCTAGACGAGATGTAATAATGGAGGAAAAAAGACTTAGAGACATTACTGGGACATATTAAAAAATTGGAATAGAGACTTACAGCAATATTGCCTTATAGCAATATTAAACATTTTAAATTTAGCAGTACATAAGGCAGGTACATTAGTGAAGATTCTAGTTCTGAGGAAATGTACATGGAATATTGTGTTCAAGGAGCAAGGTGTATCTACCTACCCTTAAATGCGTAGGAGGGAGGGAGGGAGAAGGAAGGAAGAAGAAAGGAACTGCAAATATGGCAAAATATTAAAAACGGTGGCTCTAGGTATGAGAAGCAGGAATGTATGTCGGTATTCTTTATTTCTGCAATCGTCCTATAAGTTAGAAATTATTTTGATAATGTTTAAAATAGAGATAAACAGAAATGAGAAGGGAATTAAAATGGTCCACTACAAAGTTTCAATTAAAAACATTGACCAAAAATATATGTAAAATACGAGTGTCAATTTTAATTCTTTTGCTGTAAGTAATTTGATATATTGTGGCAGTCTCTGCTGTATTTAGTTAATACTTTTTCTGTAATTACTTCAATGAAGCAAAGTTTGGCATATATAAACAATGATACAACCATGTATTGCCTGTAAGAGACCCACCTGACTTTTTTTAGGAGGTACTGGGGATTCAACCTGGGACTTCACACACGGGAAGTAGGTGCTCAAACACTAAGCCACGCCCACTCCCCAAGACTCATTTTATTTTTTTTTAACAGACTTTTATTTTTAAAAGATACGTAGGTCACACAAAATGTTACATTAAAAAATACAGGAGCTTCCGACATGCCCTACTCCCCACAACCCCCACTCCTCCCACATCAACAACTTCTTTCATTAGAGTGGCACATTCATTTCATTTGATGAATACATTTTGGAGCACTGCTACGCAGCATGGATTATAGTTTACATTGTAGTTTACACTCTCTCCCAGTCCATTCAGTGGGTTATGTCAGGATAATGTCCCGCTTTGTCCCAGTAGTATCATTCAAGACGACTCCAAATCCCGAAAATGCCCCCATATCACAACTCCTTTAACCTCGCTCTGCGTTCAGCAACTCCAGTGGCCATTGTCTCCGCATCAATGATACAATTTAGTTCATTTTCAGAGTCTCAATAATTTTATAGTAAAATACAGTAAGTCTACTCTAATCATATTTTACTCCTCCATCCTGAGGACCTTGGGAAGGTGATGCCCATTCCACCTCTCAATTGAGAAGGGGCTTCGATCCCCTATGGCTGCTGGATAGGACTCTTGTACCCACAGCTGTAGATTCTCTTGGTTCCCTGGTGTAGTGGTTGTCCATCCTCACTTCCCTGTCAGCTGACCTGGGTAAATCCAATAAATTGGAGAGGAGGTGTTGCAACACCTCTGAGGCTCAGGACCCAGCTTGCACATAGACAGCCCAAAGATTCAAGTCTCCTGGGCATACACCAACCCCAGCACCAACCAGAGGTTCAATATAAGGGACAGAAGAGGCACGTGTAGAGAAGTCGCATCGGAATCCAACTTCATAACACTCAGGAGCACAAATTCCGAAGATGGGCCCATAGGCAAGGAACTGAACTCCGGAGCCACCTGCCAGGACCATAGGACCTGGGTGTTCCGTAGTCCTCAAAGCACCAGCACCTGGGTTTATATCTACTTTGGCTGTCTCTGAGACCCTGCTGAGACATGGGTAAGCTTGACCCCTCTGATGACCTCCCAACACATTTAAGTCTCTTAAGATTATGAACTCATTTGTCTTTATCATTTCCCCCTTTTATTCAAGGTCTTTTTCTAGTAGATTCAAAAGCCATGCTTGGTAGTAATCCCTCAGTGCCAGGGAGGCTCATCGCCGTGAGTCATGTCCCACACTGGGACATGAGTTTGGCTGAGTTTGGCTTAGAGAGTGGCCACATTTGAGCAACATGGAGGCTCTCAGGAGGTAGCTCTTAGGCACCCTGCAAAACCAGGCCAAGTTGAAATTACAAGCACAATAGGCTCATTAAGCATAGTCATCGGTATTGAGGGCTCATCATTGGGCCATCCTTCTTCACTGGTCATTGCCCTCACACTTGGTTGCTTTCCCATTGGGGAATGTGACAGAGCTCCCCAGGAAGGGAACTCTACACTCCCTCAGTTGTGTGAATCTCTACACACTGTGTCAAAACCCAATGAACATCCAAGCATATCTATATACCCTATACGCATGCCCAGGTGAACTCCCTTCCATGCATCCCCCATCAATGACACCCCACAACAATGCTCCTCCCCTGCCATAGGTGAATCCTGTTGTGATCCAAAACTTTTTAAAACATTAAGCCTAATATACTGCCAAATTCAATAACAGAAAAATGAGGTAGTAATGACAGGTTTAAATATTAGAAATAAATACATAATTTATAAAAACTAAAGTAAAAAACCACTGAAGTACACCTGGTCCCCAGAGTCACTTTAGAACCAAAGGCCCAGAGAGGTTGAAAGTGAGAAAGTTGGCAACAGTACTGAAATATGGCATGCAGATAATAACGAAAAGAAAGTTAGGCTCACTTGAGTAATAGCAAACAAAATTAAAGCAACCATGTCTACAAAAGACAAAGTATTTATATATTCATAAAAGGGTCAATATCAAGAACATAAAATAACTAAAAACATACATACATGGAACAACACAGTACTTAAATACAGAGAGGAAAAAATGACGTATTTTAAGTGAGAAATAGATCTATCATAATAGTTGGAGAATTTAATTTTCCACTTTCACAAATGGATAGAAAAACTAGACAGACAATCATTAAGGATAGAGAGGACTTGAACAACTCTATAAGCCAACTAGATCCCATAGAATATATTCTTCTCAAGTTCACATGGAATATTTCTAGAATAGACCATACGTTACCCCACAACATATATAAAAACACTGAAACATGATGTATCTTCTTTTACCAAAGTAGAATGAAACTAGAAATCAAAAATAGAAGGTAAATTAGAAAGTTTCACAAGTATGTGGAAACTCAATAGCACACATGAATCTATGGTTCACAAATGAAATCATGAGCGGAATTAGACAACACCCTGAGAGAAACAGAAATGAATACACAACATATCAAATCTTAAAAGATGCAGTGAAAACATTAACAGAGAAATTTATAGCAAAAAGCAACTTTATTTAGAAAGAATAACCATCTCAAATCAATAACATAATTTTATATCTTAAGGAAATACACAAAGAAGAGCAAACTAAATCCAAAGCTGGGAATAAAGATTAGAGCGGAGATGAATGAAACAATAGAAAAACAATAGAATCAACACAACTAAAAGTTAGTTCTGCGAAAAGATCAACAAATAAGAAAATCCTTTAGGTAGATGGGTAGAGAATAAAAGAAAAGAACAATCTATTCACTAAAGTGAGTAATCAGAGTAGTGACATTTCTAAAATGGGTTTTAAGAGTACACTACAAGCAATTGTGCCTGAACAGATATCTTTGACAACATGGACCAATTCCTAGAAACGCATCTTACCTTCTTTGTAATATTTGCTCTTAACAATTCACTGCTCTGAAAAAAATACTTTTGGGACATATGTTTTAAAACATACTTTAGGTAATCATGTATTGTAGTTTAAAAATAACCCCTATTTTTATGTTATCCTTTTTCTTTCCATCTGGCCATTTCGCAACATTCTTAAGGGAGGATGTTGGGTATATGGACCATGACCTAAACCTTCTTTGAAGACATAATGAAAAAAAAGACACTGAGGAAGAAATGTAAGAAATTACCACTGTACATACAGGACAACAGTTATTACAGTGATGAAAGGGAAAACATTATAAATTATTTTTAATATTTTTCATTTTAATACCCCAAATTTTTTTACGTTTAGTTTTAGTTTTGCTAAATGATTACACATTTTATTTATGTTTAAACCTATCATTACTACCTCATTTTCCTATTAATCTAATTGGCAATATACTTGGTTTCATTTTTTAAGAAGTTTTGGATCACAGAAGGGTTACAACTATGGCAAGGGAGGAGCACTGGTGTGGGTTGTTCAGTGATGCGAGATAAATGACAGGAAGTTCACCTGGGCTTACATATAAGGTGTATTAATATGTTCAAATGTTCATGGGGGATTACCACAGTGGGTAGAGATGCACACGAAAGAATACTGTACTCCCACCCTGGGGATTTCCGCCACATTCTCTAATGGAACAGCAACAATCCCCCAAATACAGGGCCAACGACCACTGAAAAAGGATGGTCCCTTTCAAACTGAAAGTAAAGAGAAAATTAAGGAATTTGAAAAACACTAATCATGATTGCAAATATTATTACACCCCACCCACTTGGTAGGTGCCACGGCAGCCACCAGTAAGGAACTGGGAGAGGATGGTGGCTTGCGAGGCTGGTCGGCTTGGGTTTAGGTCTCCTTGCAGTTCTCAGAAATCAAGCTGGTTGCCAAGTGTGGGAGAAGCAGCAGAGGCAGTGGCTCTGCTGCGTCACTCTCCTCTCCCTTACTTTGGACTGGGGAAGGCCAGATGACCCAGGTGGCTGGAGGGGAGTATGCTGCCCCAGAAAGGGAATTCTCTACACCAGGATATGGAGGCTGTTCAATGACCAGGAGCACAAAATTATCATTGCTGGACGGGATAATGCAGAGAAAACTACCATCCTTTATCAATTTTCTATGAATGAAACTGGGCATACTTCCCCTACAAGAGGAAGTGTAGGAAGCTATATAGAAGACATAGTGCATTAGGACCTAAAAAAAGCTTGTTTGCTGATTTTTACTAATAAACAAGATGTTAAAGAATGTACGACTAAAGCAGAAATCTCCCAGTTTTTGAAACTAACTTCTATTAAGGGTCACTAATGACATATCTAAGCACGCTGTGCTGTTACTGGCTAGGGATTGTGCCACGGACCCGAATGTATGATGTCAAAATTTAAGATTAGATGATCTCTACCAATCTCTTTTCATAGACTTTACTTGAAGGCTGCAAAAATTAATGGCTTAGATACATTTATAATAAACTCACTGAAACTTTTTCAATACAAAAACAAAGATGAAATCTTACCTTCCAATTTGCTTTCTCCTTAATTCCTTTCAAAGTAAGGTCTTAAAACTGTGACTGACACTTTTCTCACAATGAATCCTCTCAGGACACTGGGTAGCCTGTGGTAAGTATAAAGAGAAAGGAAGGCCACTAACTTGAAGAACTTTACTATCAGTAAAAACCTCCCTAATTGCATGTTCTCTTGTTCTAAGTCAAGATACAAATCAGCACACTCAGTTTCCAATATTTTAAAAGTGTGATGTTTCTTACGAAAAGTATTTTTCATAAGGTTGTATATGTATTGCATATATATCTCAAGTTCAAGTTAATGGCTTTGATTTATGTTCTAAACAAAAGTGATTAAGGAGCACAAGAATTAGTAATAGCCTTAGTTGTAACCATATACTGGCATTGGTGTTAAGGGCCATTCTGTACTTTTCTCCTTAGGCTCTTGGTATTATACTAACCAACGCCCAAATCACTGAGTTGCTCTTAAAAAAAAAAAAAGGAAGAAAGAAAAAGGAAAACATCTTGACATTGTGTTAATATCTTAGTGTTGGTCAAATCATGTGGGAATGTACCACAACTGAACAAGTCATATATCAGATTCCTGGCTTCAGTTTTACCACAGGGTAGAATTACACAGCAATAATTATAAAATCATTCCTTGCATAGGTCTGTATGTCACCTATATTACTGAATGACTGAATAAATAAAGTCACTCATTCATTGTGATTTAAATTATCAAGTATTTTTTTCAACATTAATTGCAAACTGTGGTGTGAAACCTGTCTATTCAAGAAGTAATTATCTGTGTGCATTTCAAGTAAATTTGAGAAGAAAAGTGAAGTACCTTTTCAAAGCAACAACAGTAATTTCTTAAATGGAGTACATTGAGATTTTCAGATTTCTATTAGTTGTCTGTATCTTGTTCTACCACATGAATACACTGTTTGGCAATTTAAAAAACACAGATATTGTTACAGTTACATGCCTACAAAAGATACGCATGTACAAAATGAGATTGGAGGCATACTGATTTCACCTTACCATGGAAATATACAAAATTAAAGTCAGATTTTGTATTTTCTACAGGAGAAATTTACCTCCGCTGAATACATATGACTTACAAAACAAGTTTCTGACGCAGCTCTTAAATAAAGTGATAATTTAAGTCCTGGACATATTTCAATTTAGGTACTTTTCGGCAGTATGCAGTAGTAGGCATTGAAAATCACAATTGGGTCTTGAACTTCAAAAACTGATTTCTGTTGATGCATAAATTTTACTTAGTGCAACTTACTACATCTGGAAGGCAAAGTATCTTGTAAAATCTTCATAACAAACAACTAACCAATTTAAAGGGTATAATCCCGGGACATTTACTACATTCTCATGGTGTGCAGGTATCACCTCTAGGTATTTTTTAAACAGTAACAGTCACACTGCAAAAAAGGACATGTCAGCAAGCTAAACTTGAAGTAATAGAAAATTCTGACTTTTTCATGAGAAATTGTGCAACATGGCAGTTTTGTCCTTGAAAACAAGATAAATTAAAAGTAACATTAATGAACTTAGGGAGCTCATATGGGCCCAGGGGTTGAGCGCCCGCTTCCTACATGTGAGGTCCGAGTTCGGTTCCGGTGCCTCCTTAAAACAAAACAAACAAAAAACCACCATTGGGGAACCAGAGTGGCTCAGTGGTGTACTGCCAGCTTCCCACACACAAGGTCCCGAATTCACTCCCCGGCCTTGGTACCTTAAATAAAAAATTTACTCAAAAGTTTGCTTTAATTAAAGTCAGAAATATAAAATTATCATGAATGTTGGAATTTGGGGTTTCTAACACCTAAAAGTAACGCTGGGAGCTGCATTGCCCATACTTGTAAGTCTGTCAACGTTTCTTTCGCCTCTGTCAGCGGTGCAGGAGCAGCCGCCCCTCTGTGACCGCCGAGGGCGCCGCGCCGAGGAGCGCCCCTTCCCTCAGCCCAGGGCTGGGCCACGCCCGCCCCCGACCCCTCCCCTGGAAGCCGCAGTACTCTCCTACCCTTTCAGGCTGCAGACGTCCTTCCTCTCTGAAGCTCCGTCAGGATTGTCTCCAGCAAGCGTCCTGGACCCGCACACGCCCGACAGCACGCCGGGCTCGAGCTGGCGGCCTCAGTGAGCGGGGGCTCTGGGCGAACACGCCTCCTGCGCGTCCCCTGAGGAGACGATGAACTAACGGCGGCGGCGCAGGAACCCGAGTCCTCCGCTCACGTTAGGGAAGAAAGCGCTCCAAGCACCGCCACGCAGCCCCGCGCCCCCGCGGGAAGAGGCGCTCTCCTCACGCCCACCGCCGAGCACCCCGTCCTGGCAGCTCCCCGCGGCCGCGCGGGAACGAGGCCTTCCACCTCCCGCCGCGGCTGCTCCTCCCGCAGGAACGCGGGGGCGTTTCCGGGGTTTCCTCAGGAAAGGCGGCAGCGCGCCCCCTGCAGGCGGGCGGCCACAGCGCGGGAAGCGCCGGCCCAGCTGGGTGGTGGAAACGTGCCCCTCACCTGCCCGCCCCGCGCCTTCATCTCTAAGACGGCGTTGGGAGCGTTCAGGGCCCGTCTGCGGAGCCTGGTGACGTGGACTCCTCAGCGCAGTGACCCTGAAGCTTCAGGGGGAAGGGCCCAGAAGGAGCAGGATCCAGGAGCCTCCAGCCCAAGCCCAGGCACCCGGGCCACAGCAGTCCTGGACCAAGGCTTTATCCCCGCCCCGTGGAGGATCCAAGGAGAAAGCTCCCGGTGCAGCACAAAGCCTGCATGTGACTTCCCACATCACTCCGCTTAGCAGAGTCCTCCTGCCTCCATGGCACCAGCCCCTGGCCTCTCCAGTCAGGAGATGGCCACAGTGTGCTGGCCCAGGAGCTCACTGCCACCTGGAGGCTTGGCAGGCCCAGAACAGTGCACCAGCCCCGGGTGCAGGGAGATGTGGGAGCACAGAAGCCCAGCGGGTCTACATATAATAACATGACTTCGGGAAGCGGTTTGACCTAATGTAAGGGGGAAATGGAAAGGAGAAATGAGATTATAAGGCTGTGAGTCTCTAAAAAAGAGTCTGGAGGTTGTCAGAAGGAATACCCCTATGTACAACTGAACAGAGTCTAAGAGACAGATAAGGTAGATACAACCCCAGGTATTGGTTCTTTTGAGGGATAAAGAGACCCACGGGTTCTATGGTCATGGCAGAAGGGGTTCACTGCCATGACAGATGGCCCTTCTTTGGAGCTGGTGTTTCTGCATGATGGAAATGGACTCAGAAGGGATCTCTTTTCACAAGACTTGCATGCTACTTTATTGGAATTGTAGTTGGTGCTGGGTTTAAGATATATGTAGGGGATTTGAATCTCTGGACTGATAATATGACACCCAGGCCCAGAGCCTCAACAGACTTCAGCTCCTACACTTTGACTTATTGGACTTACTCCACTCAGCTAACATGGAGTTGAAGAAGGTCAACCACCACAACATGGAGCCTAGAGTGTCTACAACTAGAAGCGGGAAGAATGCATCCAGTACCCATGTGCAATCTAAGCCCTCACTTGACATAGGTGTGCAATGGACACAACCAATCCAATGTCCACAGAGAAAATGTGGAATGGGTGTGGGAACGGTAGCCATGGGGGCTGCTGGGTGTGGGGAACGGGAGGAAGAGATGAGATGTGGAGGCGTTTTCGGGACGTGGAGTTGTCCGGGATAGTGCTTCACGGACAATTACGGGACACTGTAGATCCCCCCAGGGCCCACTGGATGGAACGTGAGAGAGTCTGGGCTATGATGTGGACCATTGACTATGGGGTGCAGTGATGCTCAGAGATGAACTTACCAGGTGCAATGGATGTATCACGATGATGGGAGAGAGTGTTGCTGTGGGGGGAGTGGGGGGCGGGGGCGGTGGGGTTGAATGGGACCTCATATATTTTTTTTAATGTAATTAAAATAATAATAATAAATAAATATTTAAAAAAAAAAAAAGAAGCCCAGCGGGGCCTGCCCGCGGTTTACTACCTTCCTTCCGAACTCAGAAGTTTCCTGGGGAATATCCAACATAAAACCTGTCTCAGCAGGTAAGTCACCATATGTTGAAATAAAAATCCTTCTGTATTATTTTTTTCTTCTGCATTCATCACTCCAATCATTATTAGAGCTTTTTCATTATTTCAATAATAATAAAAAAGCAAACAAGAAAATTCTTCACTTCTCAGTCTCCTTTTCTCTTCCTGTGCCTAGCTGCAATTTCTGGCTGCTCTTCAACAATTACTTTATTAAGCAGTTTTATTGAGATATATTCACATACCATATGAACTATCTAAAGTGTATAATCAATGACTTTTAGTAGAATCACAATATTGTGCAATCATCAGAAAAATTTTTAGATTTATTTCATTACTCCAAGGAGAAAAACTCCACACACCTTAGTATGCCTTCCCTAGCCCCAATTAACCACTAATCTAATTGCCTCTTTGAGTTTCTTTCTATTAGTCTACTTAAGAGGATTCTTAAAATATGTTCCACAATATATGTAGTTCATAGTAATGAAACTGTACAGTATTTGTCCTTTTGTGTCTGGCTTGCTTCACTCAGCATAATGTCCTTGATATTCACACTTCTTCTTACAGCTGGGTGATATTCCATCATGTGCATCCACCACAGTTTGTTGATCCGTTCATTGGTTGATGTACACCGGGGTCTTTTCCATCTTTTTGCAATCCTGAATAGCACTGCTTTGAACACAGGTGTGCAGATGTTTGTTTGCATCGCTACTTTCAGTTCTTCTAGGTATATACTCAGTGGTGATATTGCAGGGTCATGTGGCAAATCTTTATGCAAATTCTTTTAGGAATTTCCAAACAGTCCTCCACAGAGGCTGTACGTTCTGCGTTCCCACCATCAGTGAATAACTGTTTTCATCTGTTCACATCCTCTCCAACACTTATATTTGTCTGTCTTTTTAATAGTGGCAATTCTCATAAGTGTGAAATGATATCTCATTGTAGTTTTTTTTTTAATTTCTCTTCCCTTCCCCAACCACTCCCCCACCCCCCAACTGTCTGCTCTCTGTGTCCATTCACTGTGAGTTCTTCTGTGTCTGTGTGGATTCTTGTCAGTGGCACCCAGAAACTGTGTCTCTTTTTGTTGCATCATCTTGCTGCATCAGCTCTCCGTGTGTGCGGTGCCATTCCTGGGCAGACTGCACTTTTTATGCACTGGGCGGCTCTCCTTATGGGTGCACTTCTTGGGCATGGGGCTTCCCTACATGGGGAACACCCCTGCATGGCACGGCACTCCTTGTGTGCATCAGTGCTGCTAGTGTGCCAGCTCATCACATGGGTCAGTAGGCCCTAGGTTTTAACTTTAGACCTCCCATGTGGTATGTCGACGCCCTATCCGTTGGGCCAAAACCACTTCCCTCATTGTAGTTTTAATTTGCAATTCCCTAATCATTTGTTATGTTGAATATTTTTTACATGGTTTTTTTGCCATTTTTATTTCTTCTTTGCACAAATGTCTATTCAGATCTTTTGCCTGTTTTTAAATTGGGTTGTTTGGCTTTTTTTTGTTGACTTGTAACTTCTCTTCATATATCATGGATATTAAACCCTTCTCAGATAGTGATTTCAAAATAATTTCTCCCATTGAGTTGGCTGCTATTTCAACCTTTTGACAAAGTCCTATTTGATGCAAAAGTGTTTAGTTATGGGGAGGTCTCATTTCTTTATTTTTGTTCTTGTTGTTGTATATGTTTTCAGTGTAAGGTCCAAGAAACCACCACATACCACAATGTCTTTAAGATGTTTTTGTATATTTTCTCCTAGAAATTTTATGGTCTTGCCTTTCCTATTTATTTATTTATTTATTTAAGTTTTTTAAAAAAATTTATACCTCTCTCCTTCCCCATCCGTTGTCTGCTCTTCGTATCCATGTGCTGTGTGTGCTTCTGTGTCTGCTTGTATTCTTGTCAGCAGCACTGGGAGTCTGTGTCTCTTTTTGTTGCACCATCTTGCTGTGTCAGCTCTTTGTGTGTGTGATGCCACTCCTGGATAGGCTACATTTTTTTGCATGGACCAGCTGTCCATGTGGGGTGCATTCCTTGTGTGTGGGGCTCCCCTTGCAAAAAAGGTGCAGCCCGCCCAGGAGTGCTGCCGCACACACGGAGAGCTGACGCAGCAAGATGAGGCAACAGAAAAAGACACAGATTGGCGGTGATGCTGAGAATGTAAGTGGACACAGAAGAACACACAGTGAATGGACACAAGAGAGCAGACAATGGGGGAGGGGAGGGGAATGGGAGAGAAATAAAATAAATCTTAAAAAAAATCAGTTGACTGTAGAGGTGAAGGTTTATTTCGGGACTCAATTCTATTTTACTGATCAACTGCTCTATCTTTATGTCTGTAGTCAGTACTGTGCTGTTTTGACCACTGTAGCTTTGTAATATGTTTCAAGGTTGGGCAGTGAAATTCCTCCCATTTTGCTCTTCTTTTTTAGCATGGTTTTGTTATCCAGGTGCACTTTCCTTTCCAAATGAGTTTGGCAATTGCCTTTTCTATTTTAGAAAGTTAGACTGTTGGAATTTTGATTGGCATTGCACTGAATCTATAAATCTGTTTGGGTAGGGTTGACATCATCAGATATTTAGTCCTCCAATCCATGAACACAGAATGTCTTTCCATTTGTTGAGGTCTTCATTGATTTCTTTTAGCATTGTTTTGTAGTTTTGTCCAAATAGGTTCTGTACTTCTTTGGGCAAATTGATTCCTAGATATTTGAGTCATTTTGTTACTTTCATAAATGGAATATTTTCCCTAATTTCCTTCTCAGATTTTTCAATGCTGGAGTACAAAAACCTTACAGAATTTTTACAGCGATCTTGTATCCTGCCACTTTGCTGAACTCATTTATTTGCTCAAGTAGCTTTTCCTAGACCTTTCAGAATTTTCTAAATATAGGATCGTGAAATCTGCAGAGAGTGAGAGTTTTACTTGCTCTTTTCCTATTTGGGTGCTGTAGCAGTTTGATATGGTTATGAATCCCAAAAATTTATATCAGATTATGTTTGTAATCTGATCAATACCTGGGCATGATTAAGTTATGATAAGGGCTTTGATTGGGCCACATCATTAGAGCATTAGTCCCCACCCCTTGGTGGGTGGGGACTGAGAGATAGAAGGCATGGCAAAGGACAGAGTTGGGGGTTTCTGATGTTGGAATTTTGATGTTGGGGTTTGATGCTGAAGTTAAATACACAGAAGTAAGCACACAGGAAAGAGAAGTAAGCCCCAGGAAGAGAGGAACCTTGAGCCAGGAGAGGAACACAAAGGAATAGGGATGGCTCCTTAGACATGGCAGAAACCACAGGGAGAGAGACAGAGCCATTCACCTGATAGCTACAGCTGATCTTGTGGAGAAAACAGGGGAACTGAGCCCAGAGGAACCCAGGGAGCCTGAACCCTTGCAGATGTCAGCAGCCATCTTGCTCCAACACATGGAAATAGATTTTGGTGAGGGAAGTAACTTATGCCTTATGGCTTGGTACCTGTAAGCTCCTACCCCAAATAAATGTCCTTTATGAAAGCCAACCAATTTCTGTTATTTTGCTTCAGCACCCCTTTGGCTGACTAAATATAATTTGTACCAAAGAGTAAGGAAGTGCTTTTGTAATTACTGAAATGCTGGAACAGTTTTATAAATAAGTAAGGGGCATTTCTTGGAGGAATTGTGAGATGGCTTGGAAGAAAAGGCCTACAGTGCTTTGAAGAGAGTGTTGATAGGAATGTGGCTGCTAAAGAAACTTTTTATGATTCCTTCAAAGTAAATGATGAAACTATTACTGGAAACTGGAGGGAAGGCAATCCATGTTTTAAAGTTGCAGAGAACTTAGCAAGATTAACTCCTTGTGTTTCATGGAAGGAAGAATTTGAAAATGATGAGCCTGGGCATTTAGCTGAAGAAATTTTCAAAGCAAACCCAGAGAATGCATCTTGGTTCTGCTTGCCGCTTATAGCAAAATGCTAGATGACAGAGATGTGCTGAGAACCAAACTTTTGGCACAAAGAAAACAGAAAGTGATTCTGGAAATTCCAATCCTCTGAAAAACAAGCTCCCAGATGAAAGTGCCCCATTGGAGGACTTAACTAAACTTAGAACTTGTAAATCAGGATTGAAGATGCAGTTATCTCAAAAGTCTTACTGTCTGATGGCTTGGACCCCTGCTTCTTGCATGCTAAAGCAACAAGGTTTTTGAGAGAACTGTATGAACAAAACCACTGTCAGTTTGGACTAAAAGGGACATAGAAATGAGAGAATGAAGGAGAAACACCTTTAAGAGGAAAACTATGGAAGCTGAGATCTGGAATTAAGACATCACCTTGGGCCAAGAGAGGAATCCCACCCGTGTATACAGAGAGGATGAGTTTGCCCCAGCATTGAAGAGGGTGGATGTTTCTGCCTGATATTGTGGGAGAGTTTTGCTGCCCCAGGGTACAGAGAGGGTGGAGCACATTCCCCAAGAATTAGGATGGTTAAGGTCGGCACCCCATAGATCTATGAGGGGTGTACCTGTCCCCCAAAGGTTAGGGAAGATGAGGTGGTCAACTCATTGCTCTCAGAGGGTTGAGCCTGTATGTCAAATGTTAGGGGGAATGTTGTCTTCACATCACTGTACTAAGGGGGTTAAGACTCTAACCCAAAGATTGGATAAGGTGTGGCAATCACCCCAGCACTCTGGGAGGGAGAGATCTGGAGCTTGGTTGACACCCAGATGCTTGATGAGGGTGGAATCAAGAAAATGGCCTTTGGGCAAGCCTGTGGAAAGGGTGGGTTCCCATAAGGCACCAAGGAGTAGAGACCATCATCTTAAGAATGACTTTCAGGCTGAAATGGAATGGAGGATGCCCTGCAGGTTTACTGGACTGTAGAGGACCCGTGAGGCATGTTTCACCCCCAATTTCTCCTTCTTATAAGGAAAATGTTTATCCATTGTCTGTCCATTTGTATATTGGAAATGGATAAATTTTTTGTAAGTTTCAGGGGTCTATAGCAGACTGGACTTTGCCCCAAGACAAAATGTATTTCTTAAAATTGATTGTGATATGATTTAGTACTTGTATTGTTGTTGATTTAAGGTTTATTTGAATATTGTAATGTGTTTTTGGAATTCAGAGTGTGGAGTGTAGCTGTTTAATATGGTTATGAATTCCGAAAATAATACAGATGCCTTTAATTTTTTTCTTGTCTCTTTGCTTTACCTAGAACTTCTAATACAATGTTCAATAACAATGGCAACAGTGGGCATCCTTGTCTCGTTCCTGATCTTAGAGGGAAAGCTTTCCAACTTTTCCCATTGAGTACAATGATGGCTGTGGGTTGTCATATATGTCTTTTAGCATATTGAGGCATTTTCCTCCTATTCCTTTCTTTTGAAGTCTTTTTATCAAGAAAGGATACTGGATTTTGTCAAATGCCCTATCTGCAGTGATTGAGATGTTCTTGTGGGGTTTTCCTTCCATTCGTTAACATGGTGTATTATGTTGATTGATTTTCTTATGTTGAACCAGTCTCTCATTCCAGGAATAAATCCCACTTGGTCGTGCTGTATGTCTTTTGATATACTGTTGGATTTGATTTACAGCTATTTTCTTGATAATTTTTGCAACTATGATCATTAGAGTGATTGTTCTGTAATTTTCATTTCTTATAGTGTGTTTATGTGGCTTTGCTATTAGGGTGATGGTGTCATAAGATGTGTTGGGTAATTTTCCCTCCTCTTCAGTGTTTTGGAAAACCTTAAACAGGATTGGTGTTGATTCTTTTTGAACTACTTGGTAGAATTCACCTATGAAGCCATCTGGCCCTAGAGTTTTCCTTGTTGGGATATTATTGATGACTGATTCAATCTCTTTAAATGTGATTGGTGGGAAGCAGATGTGGCTGAACCAGTTGAGCATCCCTCTACCACATGGGAGGTCCTGGGTTTGGGTCCTGGTACCTCCTAAAAAATACAAGCAGATGCCCGCACCCACTGAACAAGAGCTAGATGCCCACACCTGCTGCAATGAGAGCTGGACCCCACACCTGCAGCTACAAGAACTAGATGTTGCACCATGCTGCAATGAGCAGACTTCTAAACCAGCAGATGACACAGGTCAGCAGATACCACAGTCCATGGGAAGTGGGTGGGCATTCATCTCCCGTGTGGGAAATCCCTGGTTTGGTTCCCGGTGCCTCCTGGAGAAGGTGAGCAAACAATGAGCAGACAAAGAGAAACATCAGGGAAGGGGGATAAATTTAAATACATACATACAAATATACATAAATGTGATTGGTTTAATTTCTTGTATTTCTTGTAGTGTCAGTGTAGGTTGTGCATTTCCTGGAATGTGTCCATTTCATCTAAGTTGCCTAGTTTGTTGGCATACAGTTCCTCATAATAGCCTCTTATGATCCTTTATATTTCTGTGGGGTCAGTCATAACCTTCCCCTTTCATTTCACATTGTATTTATTTGAATCTCCTGTCTTTTTTTCTAAATGGGGTTTTGTCAATTATATTGATTTTCTCTAAGAACCGCCTTTTGGTGTTTTTTTTTTATGTTGTTGTTGTTTTGTGTTTTTTTTTTTTTTTTTTTTTTTTAGGTACTGGGACCGAGGATTGAACACAGTACCTCATATGTGGGAAGCTGGAGCTAAACCATTGAGCCACATCAGCTCCCCTGAGTTGGTTTTTTTGTTTGTTTGTTTGTTGTGTTTTGTTTGTTTTTAGGAGGTACTGGGAACCGAAACTTGGACCCCCCATGTGCAAAGCAGGCAGTCAACTTCTTGAGCCACATCTGCTCCCCCAACGTTTTGATTTTGATTTTATTCATTTTTTTTTTTGTCCTCAATTTCATTTATTTCTCCTCTAATCTTTATTATTTCTTTCCCTCTGCTTGGTTTGGGATGGGTTTGCTGTTCTTTTCCTTGCTTCCCAGTTTTTCAGTTAAATCTTTTTTTCATTTTGAAGTACAGAGGGCCAGGGAGTGAATCCATGACCTTGTATGTGGGAAGCTGATGCACAATCACTGAGCCATATCAGTTTCCTATGGTGGGTTTTTTATTGGTTTTGCTTGTTGTTTTGTTTTGTTTCGTTTTGTTATTTCAGGAGGCACTGAGAACTGAATCCAAGACTTCCCATATGGGAGCCTGGACCTCAACCGTTTGAGCCACATCTGGTCATTCAGTTAAATCTTTGAGTTTAGTTCTTTCTTCTTTTTTACTATAGATGCCAGTGCTATAAATTTCCCTCTCAAGATTCCCTTTGCTGCATTCCATAAGTTTTGTATCTGTGTTCTTGTTTTCAGTTGTCTCAAAATATTTGCTGATTTCACTTGTCATTTCTTCTTTGACCCACTGATTATTTGGTGGTGTGGTGTTTAACCTCCACACATTTCTGAATTTATCAATTTCCTGCCTATCATTGATTTCTAGTTTCATTCCATTATGATAGGAGAAGTTGCTTTGTATAAATTCAATCTTTTTACACTTACTGAGAGATGCATTGGCCCTAACATGTGGTCTATCCTGGAAAATGATCCATGAACCCTTGAGAAGAATGCAAAACCCACAGAGTTTGGATGCAACATTCTGTATATGTCTGTTAGTCTAACGTGTTTATCTTATTGTTCAAGGTCTCTGTTTCCTTACTCATCTTCTGTCTAGTTTTTCTATCTAATGATGTGAGTGGTGGGTTGAAGTCTCCAAAGATTACTATAAAGATTTCTATTTCTCTTTTGCAGATTCTCATGTATTTTTGGTCACGCTGGTTTGGTGCATAGATATTTGTGACTGCTCTATCTTCCTGATCGATTGTCCCTTTTAGTAATATATACTGGACTTCTGTATCTGATAACATTTTTGCATTTAAAGTCTGTTTTATCTGACATTAGTGTACCTGCACCTGCTCTTTTTTGGTTACAGTTTGCATGGCCTATCTTCTTCCAACCTTTTACTTTCAGCCAGTTTGTATCCCTGGGTCTAAGGTGAGTCTCTTATAAGCAGAATATGGATGGCTCATGTATTTTTATTTATTCAGTCAGCCTGTATATTTTGATTGGGGAATTTAATCCATTCACATTCAATGATATTACTGTAAATGCATTATTTCCACCATTTTATTCTTTGGTTTTCATATGTCACATTATATTTTCATCTAACTTTTTAATCTTTTGGATATCCTTTCTACTATTCTTTCTTCTATAGTCTCCTCCATGCCCCTCCTGTCTTTTTCTTTCAGTCTCTAGGGCTTCCTTTAATATTTGCTGCAAAGTGGATTCTTTTTTACCAACTTTCTTAGTTTCTGTTTGTTTGTGAATATTTTATACTCACTTCAATATTTGAAGGACAATGTATTAATCAGCAAAAGAGGTGCTGATGCAAAATACCAGAAGTCTTTTGGCTCTCCTAAGGGGTATATATTTGGGGTAGGAACTTACAGATGTCAGGTCATAAAGCGTAAGTTAATTCCCTCACCAGAGTCTATTTTCACGTGTTGGTGCAAGATGACTGGTGATGTCTGTGAGGGTTCAGGCTTTCTGGGTTCCTCTCTTCCTGGGTCTTGCTTCTCTCCAGGCATAGGGTTCTTCTCTTCCCATGGCTTGCTTCTCTCCGGGCTCAGGGTTCCTCTCTTCCCAAGGCTTGCTTCCCTTTCCTCTGTGTGCTTACTTCCCTGGGCTCCAGCTTAAGACTTCAGCAGCAAACTCCAACATCAGAACTTCAACGTCAAAAACTTCCAGCATCAAAAAGCTCCAACTCTGTCCTTTGCCATGCCTTTTATCTGTAGGTCTACACCTACCAAGGGCAGGGACTCAAAACCCTACTGCTATGGCCCAATCAAAGCCCTAATCATAATGTAATCATGCCCAGGTGCAGACCAGTTTACAAACATAATCCAATATCTGTTTTTCGAATTCAAAACTGTATCAAACTGCTAGAGACAATTTTGCTGGATAAAGCATTGTCAGCTGGCAGGTATTCTCTTTCAATATCCTAATTGTATCATACCACTGTCTTCTCACCTCCATGGTTTCTGCTGAGATATCCACAGTTAAGTTTTATTGGCCATCCCTTGTCTGTGAAGGTTTGCTTCTTCCTTGCTGCTCTCAGAATTTTCTTTTTATGTTTAATGTTTTACATTCTGAGTAGTATGTTTCTTGGAGCAGGTCTATGCAGGTTTATTTTGATTGAGGCACAGTGTGCTTCTTGGACATACAAGTTCATTCTTTCATGAGAGTTCCGTTTTCTTAGTATTGCTCATAATTTATTGCTGATGTCTAGACATTTGTGATGGTTAGACTGTGTTAACTGGGCCAGGTAATTGTGCCCAGTTGTTTGGTCAAGCAAGCCTGGGCTAAGTGTAATACAAGGGCACTTATGGACTTTAGTTACCACTGACTTTACTACAGTGGTAAATCATAGATAGCTGATTACAATTACATCAATCAGGGAGACTGCCATCAGCAATGAGTGACGCTTTATCCAATCAGTTGAATGCCTCAAAAGGTAAAGTGATTCCAACATTGAGAGAGAATTTCCCAGCTCATCTTTGGGCAGACAGCATCTCCCAGAACTCATCAAGGACCTTCATTGGACTTTCGTTGGGGCCCCTGGTTGCAGCCTGCCTGTGGAACCTGGCCTTGTGGATCCCCACAGTTGCGTGAGAGACTGATAAAATCTCTTACTATTGACAGATACCTCTTATTTATTCTATTTTCATAGAGAATCCTGACTAATACAACTTCTGGTTTTGATGGTAGTTTACACAGATGCTTAATTTCTTTGTCTTTCATAGAGATTTAGTGGCGAGAGGTTGTGTGTTACTGCTGCTCTCTGATTCTCAGTTCAACCTGGATCATTAGGATTGTCCCTAATGTTAACTGCTCAAAACTGGTCGCTGGACCAAGTAATGGGTTGCAGACTCCCTTCCTAGGGACTTGGGGAGAAAGGATATAAAAGTCAGAAAAAGCCTTTCTTATTTATTTACTTTTTAAAAATTGTACTTTTTTACTTTTTTAAAAGAAACTTAGATTACATAAGTTTTACATAAAAAATACAGGGGATTCTCATATGCCCCACTCCCTAGCCCTCCCATATTTTCCCACATTCAACATTTTCCATTAGTATGGTACATTTGCCACAATTGATGAACACATCTTGGAGCATTGCCGTTAAGCATGGATTATAGTTTACATTGTACTTCACCCTCTCTCCCACACAGTTTTGGAAGTTGTTCCAAATGGCCATACCATGGCCTGTAACTGTCATTGCAATGTCATTCAGGACAATTCCCCAGGCCTGATAATGCCCCCATATTACACCTATTTTTCCCTTTCCCTCCCCTCAGAACCTCCAGTGATCACTGCCTCCATGTCAATGACAAGAATTCTTCCATTATTAGGATGAAAATAAGACTACAGTAGAATAAAAGTAAGTCTACTCTAGTTCATCTTTCATTTCCAAATCCCGACGATTCTGGGAAGGTAATGCCCACTCTGCCTCTAGTTGAGAGAGGGCTTAGATCCCATGGGGCTATCTTGCTTGCAGTTGCAGACTTTCTCTGTTCCTTGAGATGGTTGTTGTCAGTCGTCATCTTGTTAGTTGTCCTGGTTGAGACCAATGAACTGGAGTGTAGGCGTTGTAATGCTGTTGAGTTTCAGGGCACAACTGGAAAATGGAGAGCCCAAAGTTTTAAGTCTCTTGTGAAGCAGGCTAGTAAGATAGGCAATTAATAGACAGATTTGGAATCTTGCAGAGGGTCCACATGGACATAATAACCCCCACCGTGGCTGCTGGAAGGCCCCCACCCCCAGGATTCTGCTCTCCAGAACAAAGACTTCTTCTGGATGCAATGAAAAGCCCTCGATGTTCCCTAGGGACTTTATCATTGGGTCCTCACTAAGGGGTTGATGGGTGGGGTGATCAATCAAACAGTAAACAGCTGAAACCCCTCCCCTGCCATTAGCAAAGGGGTGGGTTAGTTAATAGTTGGTAAAGCAGACCAGGAGGCCTGAGAGCTAGAGCCCTGCTCTCTTGCCTCTGGACACGTTCCTGCCCTCTGCAAGGTGATCTCGCCATTTTTCCTCTGCCATGTGGCCATGCAAGTAAACCTGGGGATTATAATATGTAATGGGTAATTGTAGCTTGTAAATCAACCCCCTTTATCCCTTTTCACGCCTTTCTGCTCTACCTGGGACCACAGCTCTGTTATTTTCTCCATTTTTCTTCCCTCCCTACCTGAATAAATTACTGACCTAACTCATCTGGCATGCTCTTGAAATTTATTTCTGCAGCATAGCCAAGAACCTAGATAAAATCCAGTAACACCTGGACACACACCTATCAATTCTAGTACTAATTATAGGTTCAAATAGAAGGGGCAGAAGAGCCATGTGTAGGAAACCACAATGGATTCCAACTGTCACACTGGGGAGCATAAATTCCAAAGTAGTGCCCAGTGGCAGGACACCAAACTCCTGAGCTGTCTGCCCTGCCTACAGTGTCTGGATGTCTCCAGAGCCCTCAGGAGCCCTGCTCTTTATTTGAGGGAATATTGACTTTGGCAATGATTTTCACATGCACTTACTTTATCTACCAGGAGATGGCAATCTTTGCAGTCCTGGCAGTTCAAAGCCAGGTCAAAGAGTGTTTGCTGTTCACTTGGACCACTGTGTTTAGAGGTTCCTGCCTGATGGCTAAGAGCCTTGTAATTGAAACTTTCTCAGAGACAGCTCTCCAGCCTTTGCTGGAAGCCCCCTTACTTTTCCAGGGTAGGAAATAGTTCCACTCCCCTCTGTGTCCTCAACAACCATTCCCAGTTAGTAGAGGAGATTGGGAGGGTGGGCTCCTTTAGTCCAGGATCTCTTTTGTCCTGAGCTTGCTCTCCAGGCAAACAATGGCACAGCCACACCTGGCCTGCAAGGGCTTGTGGGACAGAGCAGACCAGATCTGTGGGTCAAAGGTTGTTCATCTTAGGCTATGTCCTCTCTCTGCCCTTTAAGGGGTGGTGCGTCCTCCACACTCAGACCCGTTTAGTAGAGAGGGAGATTGAAAGGGTCACATCTCTTTAGTCCCAGATCTCTTTAGTCCCTAGTTGGCTCCCAAGGCAAAGGATGGTGCAGCCCCACCCAGTCTGGAAGGTTTTTTGGGCCCAACAGTCCAAATTTGCGGGTCAAAAGCTGAGTCAGCCTTAGGCTGTGTCCCTCTCTCTCCCCTTTCCTGGGGAGGTGGACCCCTGGAGCCTCCTTTGTCTGGAGCAGCCCTGAGGCGTGAGAATTCTCAAGTGTCTTTAGTGAGGGCAGGGTGCCCCCAGGAGCAGCTGCTGGTTTTAACTCTCAGTTTTGCCCTCCCGATTCTTTTCCTTGTCCCTCTCTTCTCTGGGTGGTGTCTAGCCTTTGCCTGGTGTCCTAAACTCTAGAAGATTTTTTTCCAGGCCATTTAAGCCAGTCCTCTAGCTATCCTTCTGGGAGAGAAGAGAGTCCCATGTCTTTCTGGTCCACCATATTCCCAGACGTCCTACCGCTATATTTCTTTGTGTCTGCTTTTCTCTCTTGTCTCCACTTTACTCTGTGTACTACTGCAAATGCATTTTCTGCATGTGTATTCTTTTACTCTGTATCTTTCCACTCTGACTTTGAGATATGAGGCTGAGGAAGGAGGTGGGGATTTGAGAGGTGTGGAGAATGTATTCTGATCCCTGGGAGCCTGCAGGCCCCAGAAAGAAGCCAGAGAGATAGTGGAAAACCATGGTGTCTGCAGGTCCCTAGTTCAGAGGAAAGGGAGAGCAGGATACCAGCCAGGATTCTAGACCTACAAATGTCAGGAGTGCTTAGAATGGGACAATGATGAAGGGGGGCAGGTTAATCCAAAAATACTTGTGTTTTCCACAACAGGAGCAGCTGCCTACACCATAATGTACAGGATACAGTGAATGTACATGAATGAACATTAAAATGCCCCTGCTCCTCTCAGAGCTGAGCCACTTGTGAGGTTGACCCAGTGACCAACTCTGTGGTCCTCCTCAAAGTATGAAGGCTCAGGACTGTTCTTGAAAATTACACTTTAAAGCCCATTTTACAGTGGAACTGGCACTGAAAAACTATGTAGGGAAATTACATATATATTTATATTATGGGTGTATGTATATAGGTGTTTGTATTGTATATAAATAAATATTCACATATTTTTGTGTGCCTTGTATGTCCAAAGAGAGGGATGAAAATCCACAACAAAACTACTAGATTTATTGGATGAGTTCAGCAAAGTGATGGGATACAATATTAATATGCAAGAGTCAAGAGCATTTCTATACACTACCAATGTGCAATCTGAGGAGAAAATCAGGAAAAAATTTTCATTTATAAAAGCAACTAAAACATCCAAATATTTAGGAAAAAATTTAACCAAGTACATAAAGGACACGTACTCAGAAAACTACAAAACATTACTAAAAGAAACCGAAGAGGACGTAAATAAATGACAGGGCATTCCATGTTCATGGATTGGAAGACTATCATTAAATTATCAATTCTACCCA
The DNA here is from genome assembly GCF_030445035.2 of Dasypus novemcinctus. Lineage (NCBI taxonomy): Eukaryota > Metazoa > Chordata > Mammalia > Cingulata > Dasypodidae > Dasypus > Dasypus novemcinctus. The sequence continues at coordinate 7,834,301 of NC_080693.1, read as the reverse complement.
AACTGATTTACAGATTCAACACAATCTCAATAAAAATCCCAACAGCATTTTTTGCAGAAATAAAAAAATCCATAATCAAATTTATTTGGAAGTGTAGGGGAGGGGGCCCAGAATAGCCACAAATGTCTTACAATGTACCAATTTTTGTGAAAAGATGTTTCTCTCTTGGTTGTTCCTCCCGAGAGTATCTTTTTCCCATGTTATGGTAAAATAAAACACAGAGACTTAAAAAGGGAGTGCAGGGGAAGTTTATTGAGCTAAAGTTGCATTAATGCAGGGGCAGCACCAAAAAAGAGGTTTCTGCTCAAAGGTTTGAGCAGGGGGAGCAGTTTATATGGCTGCCTGAGACAAAGGAGAGTTGTAGGGGAATGGTAAGAGATAAAGGGGACACTATTTGTGGTTAGTACCTGTGTTCTGTTAGATACGTGGACATGGGGGCTGTTTGGGCAGGGTGTCCTTGAGGCCAGTTTGTTCATCAGCAAGCAGGATGTAGGATTGTAGCCATCTGGTGAAGTCGGCCTTGCAGGTGTCAGCTTGAATCCTTTGTCATGGTTTCTCCTCTCAGGCTGTGCCAAGGGGCTTTATCACCCCTGCAAAGGATTGTTGGTATGTCAGTTTACCTCAGTTAGCCTCCATTTCTTCTTTATATGTCCTGGGATAAAATGAAAGCTCCAGCAAATCAAGATAGTTAGTAAAATCATTTACCATTCCATTTTCACACCCGTTATTGCAATGTTCCATCTCATTCAGCAGTAACTTCATGAAAAAAGACCATGGCTTTTAGGCAGTTTGTGGGATTATCCCTTAAGAAATTTATTTGATGCCCAATATAAGACATGATATATAAGCTTGCTTGATTATGTTGTGCTAAAAATGAAAGATTTATACAGTGAGTGCAGAGCTAGTTACTGAGCTAAAGTTGTATTAATGCAGAAAAGAATTAAACTCTCTACTCAAAAGTTTGAGTTGTGGGAACAGCTTACGTGGCTGCTCAAGAAAAAGAGGTGTGGGGGAATGGGGAGAGATAAGGAGACACGATTTACTCTTACTATGTGCCGTCCATGCCTTCCATGCTTTCCGTCCATTACAAGGCTGTGGGGCTCTATGAACAGGGTGTCCTTGGGGCCCAGTTTGATAATCAGCCAGCAGGATACTGAAGTAAGTTCTAGGCTCTCTGGTGAAGATCAGCAGGCCTTGCTGGTGTCAGCTCAACTGTTACATTTCTTCTCCTCATGCTGGGGCTGGGGGTTTCGTCAGCGCTGAAAGGATTGTTGGTAGGTCTGCTCACTTGAGTTAATCTCTGTTTCTTCTTTATAACTCCCTGGATAAAATGGAAGCTCAAGCAAATCTAGATGGTTAGTAAAATCATTTATCTTTCCAATTTCACAATTATAAGTTTTTGTCATCCCTTTAACACTAAACCATCCAAACTGAATTTTATAGGTACAGAGAGAATACGGGCAGCTGAGAGAGCCAGGCTGGCTTATAAGGGGATGAAAAGGCTTCCCCCATGAATGTCTTACCCAACCCCTACTCTGGACAATATTTCCTATACTTGGGTTTGGTGAAAATTACAATAGGTATTTACTCAGATGCAGAACCCTCAAGCACTTGCCCCCACAATCCACACTGGCCACAGCTCTCCAGTGCCACAAATGAGCTGTCAGAATAGTCCCTCTGATACTAAGACCCTAGCATCACTGATTTTGGGACAGAATGAGTAATAGATGTACAAAATATTACATTGAAATTAAAAGAAAAACAGATGGTCATGTCTAAGAATTATCCCAATAGATTAAACAGAATACCCAGGGACTGGATGTCTTGCCTGAATCCCATTGCCGTGTGGAGGTCAGGGTATTAGATGATGCATAGCCCTAGATTACTTATTGGACTCCAAAAGAAGGGCCTATGGCATCACTAAGACATCTTGCTTCATGTGGGAAGAGAACAATGATCAAGTTATCTTGATCTTGTTCCACAGGGACCATGGTGCCACTGTATTGACTAAAGATTTGAGCAAGTCAAAATTTTCATCTTTTTAAATTATGTTCTCCTGGCTTTCGCCCTTCTAAAGGGACACTTCAAGAAAGTACAGGGCCAATATACAGGAAACTACAAAACAATGCTAAAAGAAATCAGTGAAGACCTAAACAAATGGAGAGACATTCTGTGATCATGGATAGGAAGAAAATATCATGAAGATTTCAATCCTACCCAAAACGATTTATAGATTCAGTGAAACACCTATCAAAATTCCACCAGCCTATGTTACAGAAAGAAAAGGCAATTACTCAAATTCATTTCATAGGGAAAGTGCACCCGGATAGCCGAAAGCATCCTGAAAAAGAAGAGCAACATGGGAGGCATTTCACTGCTGAGCCTGAAACATATTAGAAAGGTAGAGTGGTCAAAACACCATGGTACTGGCATAAAGATAGAAATATCTATCAGTGGAATAGAATTGAGAGTAAAGAAATAAACCTCATCTCTATGGTCAACTGGTTCTTTTTTTTTTCCTTTTCTCCTCCCTCTCCCCCCGTGCTGTTTTTGCTGTCTGTGTCCATTTGCTGTGTGATCTTCTGTATCTGTGTCTCCTTTTGTCTTCTCTTCTCATCTTTCTCCTCTAAGATTCACTAGAATTCAATTCTGGGGACCCCTGATGTGGAGAGAGGTTCCCTGTCCATTGCGCCATCTCACTTCCTGGTCTTTGGTGCACTTCACGTTGACTCTCCCCTTCCTCTCTTTCGTTGTGTTGTCACCTTGCCACGTGATTCACTTGTGTGGGCACTGATTCACCACATGGGTGCTCAGCTCAGCACACGGGGACTGGCTCAGTACACAGGCACTCATGCAGGCCCTCGGCTCACCATGCAGGCACTCGCACAGGCACTCGGCTCACCGTGTGGGCAGTGGTCACTGCATGGGCACTGGCTCACCACATGGGCATTCACATGGGCACTTGGCTCACCATGGGGGCACTCAGCTCACCACGTGGGCACTTGGCTCACCATGAGGGCACTCAGCTCACCACGTGGGCACTTGGATCACCATGGGGGCACTCAGCTCACCACGTGGGCACTTGGCTCACCATGCAGGCACTTGTGTGGGCACTCAGCTCACAATGTGGGCACTCGGCTCACTGTTCAGGTACCCACATGGACACTCACTGTGAGGCACTCAGCTCACTAGGAGGGCACTTGGCTCACCGTGTGGGCACTCAGCTCACCACGTGGCCACTGGCTTGCCATGAACACCTGCATTCTTTTCTTTTTCACTAGAAGGCCCAGGCATCAAACCCAGGTCCTCCCATATGGTAGACAGAGGCCTTATCACTTGAGCCACATGTTCTTCCCATGGTCAAATGATTCTTGACAAACCTACCAAGTCCATGTTCATGGGATAAAACTGTTTTTCCAACAAATGGTGCTGAGAGAACTGGATATATATAACCAAAAAAGTGAAAAAGGGCCCCTATCTCACTCAGTATACAAGAATCAACTCAAAATTGGTCAAAGACCCAAGTAGATAAGCCAGGACCATAAAACTACTAGAAGAAAATGCAGGGAAACATCTTAAAGATCTTGTGGTAGGTTGTGGTTTCTTGGACCTTACACCCAAAACACAAGCCACAGAAGAAAAACAGACAAATGAGGCCTCCTCAAAATTAAACACTTTTGCACCTTACGAGACTTTGTCAAAAGGGTGAAAAGGCAGCTGACTCAGTGGGAGGAAATATTTGGAAATTACATGTCTAATACAGGTTCAATAGCCATGATATTTAAAGTGATGTCACAACTCAACAATAAAAAGACAAATGATTAAAAGATGGGCAAAAGATCTCAATAGACATTTGCCCAAAGAAATACAAATGGCAAAACAAAGAAAAAGAAAAAAAGTTCAACATGATTAGGAAACTGCCAATCAAAGCTATAATGAGATATCAGTTCACACCTATTGGATTGGCCAGTACTAAAAAGACAGAGAACTACATGAGTTGGAGAGGATGTGAGATGTAGGGACACTTATTCACTGTTGGTGGGAATGCAGAGTGGCCCAGCCCCTGTGGTAGACGGTTTGGCAATTCCTAAAGAAGTAGAATATAGATTTGCCATGTGAGCCTGCAATACAACTACTGAGTATATGCCGAAAAGCCCTGGGAGCAGTGACACAGAGAGACACACCAATGTTCATAGCAGCATTATTCATTATGCCCCTCATCCTTCAATGCTTCTGCCAGTTTCCCTCACTACTCAGATACCCGCTTCTCAGAGCTTGCCTGTCATCCACTTCATGAGCCCCCTTTTCTCCCAAAACTTCACCCCCCAGCTTCCCTACTTATGCTTCTCCATCACCCTTAAGATTTCCTGACATGCCGTGTATTCTCTTCAGTTTCCTGTTGAATCTTCCATTCTTTCCTAAATTATCAGCTCCACAGTGAGAAGGATTTTCCTATCATCACTGATCCAGCCCCACAACAACCCCAGGTTTCTCTATTTTGGGGAGAAATAGAGAAAACTATTGGTTCGTTTATGTCATGTGGAAGCCTCAAATGCTGAGTGTCACTGCTTTCCTCAGTAGTCATTATAAGCCTCCAGTTTTTGCTCACTGTCTCCCACAGCATGAGTATACATGACTAGAATTATCACCTTAGGGATGCCAGCTGTTTCTCTGGGAAAGGAGATCCATGCTGCTCCCTCAGCGTTCCTTTGAGGTGTGTCATTTAAATTGGAAATCAGGACTGAGAGATAGTTTGGGATGGGGAGTGGAGATTTTTTTATATTGTCCAAGAGGGATTTCTTCCTGCTCAGAGACTCATACTGCAGCACTCTCACATGGGAATAAAAACCTCTCCAAGTGAAGATATCACTTTTACATTTTTATTATTTATTCTTTTCAAATATACTATTATATAACACTGTTTGTAAGTATATTGTATATCTTCTTCCCAAGGGAGAAAATGCTTTTATTTTTATTTTACATCTATTAAAAATTTAAGTAAAATTTACATTTACTTATAACTTAGTTTTTTTGTTAAATACTCTTGTAAGTTTATATTGTTAAAAGAGTCATTACTGAACTACATATATGTTCAACTTATGTATATAGTAGATATATAGATGAGAAAAATAAAGTTTATACTCATAAGATCAACACAAAAATTATAATGTAAATATATGAACAGATTAATAAAGAAATAAATGAACATACATAAACATATACAGAAGTCTCTTAAGCAGTCTCTTTTATATTAACAATCTCATCAGTAGAGTAGCTTCTCTCATGTTAAGTTTCTGTCAAGAGAAAGTCCCATATTTCCTGTACCCCTCAAGTTCAAACTCTGTGTGACTGAAGGAGGAATTGACTATGGAAGAAATCACTTGTGTGTCTAGGAGGTAAATAGAGAAACTCCAGTCCATGGAGGAAGTTCCGTTGCTCCACTGTCCTCAAAAACTCTCTGATGGAAGAATTGGAGAGGGTCATTCCTGCCTGGTGGCTCTGCAGGCATGAGGGGAGCAGAAGCTCAGTGCTGCTTGAAGACCGACCCAGGCCCACTGCTGGAGGAGGGACCATCAGGGAGGGGAAGGGATCCTAAACACACTGAGTGTGGAAAAGCACCTGGTGCTCTGGTGGTCCTCAGGACCTCTTCTTGTGCCTTCAGTGTTTTCAGCAACTTCTTCATCTCTTCTTCTTGTTTGGAACATCTGGATCTCTCTTCCTGTAGTTCTTGGACCACTGAAGTTAATTCCTCCATCAACACTGCTCTTGTTCCCTTAGCCTTTCTGTAGGTGTCAATGAGGCTGGGCATTTTTAAAGTCACTTTCTGTAGTCTAGCTTCCTCTAAAGATGACTTAGTCTCTTCATACCTCCTGTTAGCAGCACTCATCTTATCAAGAAGTTGACATTTCTTGACCATCAGTGTAGCTAGTGTGTCCGCAAGCTGTTTTTCATGTTTTATATAAAGTCGGCTTCTAACAGACTGCTCAAGTCTGAACAGGAGGAGACACACCAGAAGGCTGAAGAAGGATTGAAATGCCCCCGAGTCCTCCAGGAGGCTGTGGAATGTGAGGTATGGAGTAGTGCCATTGCGCTCCATCACCACCTCTCAAAGCTTCCCTAGGATCGTCCAAAAGACCAGCTCCACAGAGCCTACAGGCCCTCTGTGGCACTGAAGCCACCACAGGACTCTGGCCAGTAACCCTGTATCCACAACAAACCTCAGAGAACTCCCCAACATTCTTCCTGGAACCCACAAGCAACTGACAGCCTAGCTGCTCATCAGCGAGTGGTCAGTGGGGAAAGATACTGAAAATAAAATGTGCTTATCTCTATCATATTATTTTTTAAGTATATTTTCTATTATCTTTCTTTTTTAAAAAGATACATAGATCACACACAATGTTACACTGAAAAAAATAAGAGGATGACACTTATCCTCTTAGAGAACTGACATTACATACATGTTAAATCAGATTTATCTTCACTTATTTTTAAAAATCAAATACAGCTTCTCACAATTTCTAAGTTATAATGAAAATATTGAAAACAATATGGGAAACAAAGTTTAAAAACAAAGACATGCTGTTTCCCTATAGTGGAAATGTTGAGTAAAACATTGCCCCTCTGTGACTCATCTCAAAGAAAGACTTTTACTCAGAGGCAAGCACTTCTGATCAAGGAGTAAATTTCCCACTGCCTCTGCAGGCCCAGATCTTCAAGTGTTTCTGGTCTCAATTGCAAAGTGAAGGAAAATGTCTGCAAAACATCTACAATCTAAAATTCAGAACATGGCTAATTAAAATCAAATTTCTGTACCAGTTTAAATATATTATCTTCAGCTTCTGCTTTTTCCTTTTCTTAAGAGGATTCAATTTAAAAAATTATCTTTTTTTAAAGATACATAAATCACACAATATGTTGCCAGAAAAATATGAGGTTTCCATATATCCCAATCCCCACATTCCCCACTCCTCCCACACCAGCAACTTCTTTCATTAGTGTGGTACATTGATTGCATTTGATGAATACATTTTAGAGCAGTGTTACACAGCATAGATTATAGTTTACATTATAGTGTACCGTCTCGCCCAGTCCATTCAGGCGATAAGTAATGTCCTGCATCTGTTCCTGCATTATCATTCAGAACAACTCCAAGTCCCAAAACTGCCCCCATACCACACTCTATTTCCATCTCCCTGCCTTCAGCAACTTCCATGGTCACTGTCTCCACATCAGTGATTTAATTTCTTGCATTGCTAGAGTCACAATAATTCTATAGTTGAATACCAGTAAATCCACTCTAATCCAAATTTAATTCTTTTTTTTTTTTAATTTTTTTTTTTTAAAGATTTATTTATTTATTTAATTCCCCCCCTCCCCTGGTTGTCTGTTCTTGGTGTATTTTTGCTGCGTCTTGTTTCTTTGTCCGCTTCTGTTGTCGTCAGCGGCACGGGAAGTGTGGGCGGCGCCATTCCTGGGCAGGCTGCTCTTTCTTTTCACGCTGGGCGGCTTTCCTCACGGGCGCACTCCTTGCGCGTGGGGCTCCCCCACGCGGGGGACACCCTTGCGTGGCACAGCACTCCTTGCGCGCATCAGCACTGCGCATGGCCAGCTCCACACGGGTCAAGGAGGTCCGGGGTTTGAACCGCGGACCTCCCATATGGTAGACGGACGCCCTAACCACTGGGCCAAAGTCCGTAAAAATATGGAACGCTTCACGAATTTGCGTGTCATCCTTGCGCAGGGGCCATGCTAATCTTCTCTGTATCGTTCCAACTCTAGTATATGTGCTGCCGAAGCGAGCACCAAATTTAATTCTTCCATCCTGAGAACCTAGGGATGGCAATGCCCACTCCATCTCTAAATTGAGAGGGGACTTAATCCCACATGGCCGGTGGCCTCACCTCCTTGTTAGCTGACCTGGGTATATCCAACAACCTGTTTTGCAACTCTGCTGAGGCTTAGGGCCCAGGTGGCAAAGGGAAATTCCAGAGATTCAAGTCTCCTGGGCATATACCAACTCCAGTGCCAACCACAGGTTCAGTAAAAGTAACAGAAGAGGCATATATAGAGAAGTCACGTCTGAGTCCAATTCCATCACACGCAGGAGCACAAATTCCAAAGTAGGGCACACTGGCAAGGCACTGAACTCCAGAGCCATCAACCATGACTGTAGGATGTGGGTGTCTCTAAAGCCTTTAGGAGCACCACTATTTGGAGTTGTATCTACTTTGGCTTTCTCTGAGATCCTGTGAGATGTGCATAAGGGTGAGCCCTCTGATGACCTCCTGACTCTTAGCCATATAAATTCATCTGTCTTTACCATTCCCCCTTTTATTCAAGGTCTTTTTTCTAGTTGTATCATCAGCTGGTGCTTGGTAGTAATCCCTAGGGAGGCTCATCTCCTGGAGTCATGTCCCATGCTGGGGGGAAGGTAATGCATTTGTATGCTGAGTTTGGCTTAGAGAGTGGCCACATTTGAGCAACATGGAGGCTCTCAGGAGGTAACTCTTAGGCACCCTGCAGCTCTAGGCCAAGTTGAAATTTCAAGTGCACAGACACATAAGCACACTTATTAGTATCGAAAGCCCATCTTTGGATCATCCTTCTTCACTGTTCTTTGCCCTTCCTCTTGGAGGATTGTTCCTGTGCCATTGGGGAATGCAACAGAGCTCCCCAGGATGGAAACTCAGCACTCCCTCAGTTGTTGTGTGAAACTACCCATTACGTCAATACCCAACAAACATCCGAACATGTCTATATACCCTATATGCATGTCCTGGAGAACTTGAATCTCTGGACTGGCCATGTTCCAGCTGGGCTCTGAGCCTCAGCAGTGTTGAAACTCCTACTCTTTGGTTTGTTGGACTTACCCAGGTCAGCTAACAGGGAGGTGAAGATGCTCAACCACCTCACCAGGGAACCAAGAGTGCCTACAACTCCAAACAGGAGAATCACATTCATCAAGCATGCAGTATGTTTTAACATCAGGTAGTGTGATTCCTATGATTTCATTTTCCCTTTCAATATGTCTTTGGCTATTTGGGGAATCTTTCCCTTCCAAAGAAATTTCATACTTACTCTTTCCAGTTCATTTAAAAAATGCTGTGATTTTATTGGGATAGCATTAAAATATGTAGGTCAGTTTGTGTAGGATAGACATCTTAATGATATTTAGTCTTCCTATCCATGAATAGGGAGTATCCTTCCATTTATTTAAGCCTTCTTTAATTTCCTTTAACAGTTTGGTGTAGTTTTCTGTGTATAAGTCTTTTACATCTTTAGTTAAATTTATTCCTAGGTGTTTGGTTTTTTATTTACTATTGTAAATGTTTTTTCCCCTTGAATTCCTCCTCAGCTTGTGGACATTACTGGTGTACAGAAATGCTCCCAATTTTTGTGTATTGATCTTATAACCTGCGACTTTACTGAACACATTTATAAGTTCTAAAAGCTTTGTTGTAAATTTCTCAGGGCTTTCTATGTATAGGACCATGTCATCTGCAAATAATGAAATTTTGACTTCTTCCTTTCCAAATTGGATGCCTTTATATCTGTTTCTTGCCTCAGTGCTCGAGCAAGTACTTCAAACACAATGTTAAACAGAAGGGGTGAGAGTGGGCATCCTTGTCTTGTTCCTGATCTTAGAGGGAAAGTTTTAGGATTTCACCATTGTATGTGATGCTAGCAGTGGGTTTTTCATATATGCCCTTTATCACGTTCAGAAAGTTTCCTTGTATTCCTATCTTTTGAAGAGTTTTTATCAGGAAAGGGTGCTGTATTTTCTCAAATGCTTTTTCTGCATTTATAGATATGATCATGTGATTTTTTTTTCTTTCGATCTGTTGATATGGTGTGTTACATTGATTGATTTTCTTATGTTGAACCATCCTTGCATACCTGGGATGAAACCCACTTGGCCATGGTGTATCTATATGTCATTTGATGTGTTGTTGAATACAATTAGCAAGTATTTTGTTGAGGATTTAGCATCTAGGGTCATTAGAGAGATTAGTCTGTAACGTTCTTTTCTTGTGATGTCTTTGTTTGGCTTTGGTATCAGGGTAATGTTGGCATCATAGAATCAGTTAGGCAATGTTCCTTCTACTTCAATTTTTTGGAAGAGTTTAAGCAAGTTTGGGTTAATTCTTTCCAGACTGTTTGGTAGAATTCACCTGTGAATTCATCTGGCCCTGGGGTCTTCTTAGTTGGGAGGTTTTTAATGACTGATTCTATCTCTTTATTTGTGATTGGTTATTTGAGATCATCAATTTCTTCTTTGGTCAATGTAGGCTGCTTATATGTTTCTAGGAATTTGTCCACTTCCTCCAAATTGTCCTTCCTGTTGGCATATAGTTTTTCTAAGTATTCTCTTAGGATACTCTTTATTTCTGTGAGGTCAGTGGTGATATCCCCTTTCTCATTTCTTATTTTCTGTGTTTACAGCTTCTCTTTTTTCCTTTGTTAGTCTAGCTAAAGGTTTGTCAAATTTATTGATCTTCTCAAAGAACCAGCTCTTTGTTTTATTTTTTCTACAGCTTTCTTATTATCTAGTTCATTTAGTTCTGCTCTGATCTTTGTTATTTCTTTCTTTCTTCTTCCTTTGGGGTTGGTTTGTTGTGGTTTTTTTTTTTTTTTTTTCACTAATTCCTCTAACTGTGAATTTAGATCTTTCATTTAACTCTTTCTCCTTTTTTGATATATGAATTTATGGCTAGAATTTCCCACTAGGTACATCTTTTACTGCCTCCCATAAATTTTGGTATGTTATATTATTTTCATTATTTGTAAGGTAGTTACTGATTTCTTTAGAGATTTCCTCCTTGGCTCACTGTATATCTAAGAGTGTGTTGCTTAACTTCCATATCTTTGTGCATGATCTGGTTCTCTGGTCCTTGCAGATTTCCAGGTTCCTTCCATTGTGGTCAGAGAAGTTGTTTTGTATGATTTCAGGTTTTCTGAATTCATTGAGACATTTTCTGTGGCCAACAAGTTGTCTGAGTTGGAGAATGATCCATGTGTTCTTGAGAAGAATGTACTTGGGTATAGTGTTCTGTATATATCTATTAGGTCCAGATCCTCTAATATATTATTCAAAGTCTTTCTTTCTTGATTGATTCACTGTTAATATGTTCTGTCTAATGGTGATAATGGTGTATAAAATTCCACCATTATAATTGTACAGGCATATATTCCTCCCCTTAGTTTTTCCAGTGTTTGTCTTATGTATTTTGAGGCACCCTGGTTAGGTGCCTAAATGTTTATGATTGTTCTTTCTTCTTGAAAGATTATCCCTTTTACTAATATACAGTGTCCATCTTTGTCTCTCATGATCATTTTGCCTTTGAAGTCTATTTTGTCCAATATTAGTATAGCTACTCCTGCCCTTTTTTGTTATTGTTTGCTTGTGAGATTGTTTTCCAGCCATTCACTTTCAACCTCCTTGAATCCTTGGGTCTAAGGAGGGATTCTTTTGGACAGCATATGGATGGGTATATTTCCTTATCCATTTTGCAAATCTGTGTCTATTGACTGGTGAGTTTAATCCAGTAACATTTAATGTTATTACTCTCAAGGAATTACTTACATTAGCCATATTTTCTTTGATTTATGTCATATGTTGTTTTTATTTCTCTTTTTGTCTTTTTAGTTGTTCTTACATTCTCTTCCAACCCTGTCTCTAATATTTTTTTTTCTTTTAACCTGTAGATATCCTTTTAATATTTCTTGAAGGGCAGGGTTCTTATTGGCGTGCTCTCTTAGCTTCTGCTTATCTGTGAACACTTTGAACTCTCCATCATTTTTGAATGCTGGCTTTGCTGGATAGAGTATTCTTGGCTGGAAATTTTTTTCTGTTTGTACCTTGACTATGTCATACCACTGCCTTCTTGCCTCCATGCTGTCAGATGAGAAATCAGCACTTAATCTTATTGAGCTAACCTTGTATGTGATGGTACTCTTTTCTCTTGTGGATGTCAGTATTTTCTCTTTGTCTTGAATATTGGATAATTTGACAAGTATATGTCTTGAAGTAGGCCTGTTGGGATTTATAATGTTTGGGGTGTGCTGCACTTCCTGGACAGGTACATCCATCTCCCTCAATAGCTTTGGGAGGTTTTCACCGATTGTCTCCTCCAACACCCCTTATGTACCCTTTTCCTTTTCTTCTTCTGGGATGCCTATAATGCATAAGTTTGAGTGTTATGTGTTGTCATTCAAATCCCTAAATCCCTGCTGGATTTTTTCTATCTTTTTATCTATCAATTCTGGTATCTGTTTGATTTCAGATTTACTGTCTTCCACATCACTAATTCTTTCTCCTGCCTCTTCAAATCTATTATCTGCTGAGAGTGTATTTTTGATTCCTTGGATTGTGCCATTCATCGCCGTCATATCTGTTCTCTTTTGTGTTTGTTTAGAGTTTCTTCAGTATGCTCTCCAAGTGATTTCTTAATATCCTTAATCTCTTCCTTCACTTCATTAATTTGGTCCATAATATTTGTTTGGTCAGCTTTGATTAGTTGTTCAATGTTCTGCTCCTCTTCCTGGTTTTTAGTTTGCTCATTGGACTGGGCTATGTCTTCCTAATTATTGGTTATGTTTTGTAATTTTTTGCTGCTGTCTGGTCATCATTTTATCTTGATGGGGTTGTTCAGTTGATTAGCTTTTCACCCTAGTCTTGGGTTTTAATTAGTTGGTATTTTTGTGTCTTTGTTAAGTTTTTCTCTTTGACATTTTGTTGTTCTTTTTCTATTTCCTTGTTGTTGTCTAAGTTCTCTCAAAGGACACAGATTAGGGCCAGAAAAAGTAAAAGAGGTAAGAAAGGAAAATGTATAATGGTAATATTGATAGTAAAATTTAGCAGAATAACCATGTAAAACCTAGGAGACTTAGTAGTAAACTCATGTAAGCATGTAGAGTTATAGGAATTAAAAGTGGAGTACCTATAATGTAATGGGAATATGAATATGGAGAAGAATATAGTATGAATTATAAAGTCACCATGATGAGGAGAGAGTGGAAAAGAAAAGAAAGGGTAAAAACAGAAAGTCCTTTTTCTGAACTCTGGGAGCCTGCAAGCCCCCTAAAAGAAGCCAGAGAGATGGTGGAGAACCATGGTGTCTGCAGGTCCCCAGGCCAGAGGAAAGGGAGAGCAGGATGCCAGCTAGGATTCTAGACCCACAAATGTCTGGGGTTTTTAAAGAATGGGACAGAAATAAAGAAGGGCAGGTTATTCCAAATATACTTCTGTATTCCACAACAGGAGCAGCTGCCTACCCCATAATATACAGGGTACAGGGAATGTACATGAATGAGTATTAAAATGCCACTGCTTCTCTCAGAGCTGAGCCACTTGTGAGTTTGACCCAGTGACCACCTCTGTGGTCCTCCTCAAAGTATGAAGGCTCAGGACTTTCTTGATAATTACACTTTAAAACCCATTCTACAAAGTATTAGGTAGAAATGACACTAAACAACTATGTGGAGAAAGTACATATATATCTATATTATGTGTGTGTATATATGAGTGTATATAGGTGTTTGTATTGTATATAAATAAATAAAAGTATATACATATATATGTGTGCCTTGTATGCACAAAGAAAGGGATAAAAATCCACAAAAAAGCTACTACAATTGGGAAGTAGATTTGACTCAGCTGATGGTGCATCTGCTGACCACATGGGAGGTCCAGGGTTCAAACCCAGGGCCTCCTGACCTGAGGAACTGGCCCACGTGCAGTGCTGATGCATGTAAGGAGTGCCGTACCACGCAGGGCTGTCCCCCATGTAGGGTAGCCCTATGCAGAAGGAGTGCACTGTGTGAGGAGAGCCGCCCCACGTGAAAAAAGTGCAGCCTGCCCAGGAATGGCACCACACACACGGAGAGCTGACGCAGCAAGATAATGCGACAAAAAGAGACACAGATTCCCAGTGCCACTGGCAAGAATGCAAGCAGACACAGAACACACAAGTAATTGACAGAGAGAGCAGGCAATGGGGGGGGGGGGAAGGGGAGAGAAAAAAAAGCTACTATAATTAATAGACAAGTTATCAAAGTGGTGGTACACAAGATTAATATGTGAAGATCAAAAGCATTTCTACACACGACTTATGTGCTATCAGAGGAGAAAACCAGAAAAAAAAATTTCATTTATTATAGCAACTAAAACAATCAAATATTTAGGAATAAACTTAGCCAAGTACTCAGAAAACTACAAAACATTACTAAAAGAACCCGAAGAAGAATTAAATAAATGGCAGGACATTTGGTATTCATGGCTTGGAAGACTAAATATCATTAGGGTGTCAATTTTACCCAAACTGATTTACGGATTCAACACAATCCCAATAAGAATCCCAACACCCTTTTTGAGGAAATAAAAAAGCCAATAACCGAATTTATTTGGAAGGGTAAGGGGTCCAGAATAGCCAAAAATGTCTTACAATGGACCAGTTTTTATTGATCTTTTTCTCCTGGTTGTTCCTCCCAAGAATATCCTTTTCCCATTATTGCAATGTTCCACCTCACTCAGTAATTCCTGGAAAAAGACCATGGCTTTAGGCATTTTGTGGAATTACCCCATAAGAAATTTATTTGACCAAGGTGCCAGATATAAGACATGATATGTAAACTTGCTTGATTATGTTGTGCTGAAAAAAAAACAAGTTCATAAAGGGAATGCAGAGCTAGTTATTGTATTAATGCAGGAGCAGCACCACGAGGTTTCTGCTCAAAAGTTTGAGTTGTGAGTGCAGCTTATATGTCTGCTTGAGAAAAAGGGAAGGTATGGGGGGAATGGGGAGAGATAATGGGACACGATTTATCCTTGCTATGTGCTGTCCATGCTTTCCTTGCTTCCTGTACATTACAAGGCTGTGGGGCTCTTTGAACAGGGTGTCCTTGGGGCCGTGTGGTAATCAGCAAGCAGGATACTGAAGTAAGATTGTGGCCCTCTGGTGAGGATCAGCAGGCCTTGCTGGTGTCAGCTTGACTTCTCCTCAGGCTAGGGCTGGGGATTTTATCAGTACTGCAAAGGATTGTGGGTATGCCAGCTCACTTCAGTTAACCTCCATTTCTTCTTTATAACTCCCTGGATAAAATGGAAGCTCAATAAATCAAGATGGTTAGTAAAATCATTAATCGTGCCAATTTCACAATTATAAATTTATAGCATTGCTTTAACACTACCTGGAATTTCATTAAACCATTCAAACTGAATTTCATAGGTACATGGACATTATTGGCAGCAAGAGGGAGCCAGGCTGGTTTGTAAGGGAATAAAACGGGTTGCCCCAGAAAACTCTTACTCAGGTTCTACCCTAGAGAGTATTTCCTATACTTGGGTTTGGTGAAAATTGCAATACAGTATATATATACTAAGATGCTTTACCCTCAAGCACTTGCCCCCCAAATCCACACTAGTCAAAACTCTCCAGTGCCACAAATGAGCTGTCCTAATAGTCCCTCTGACACTAAGACCCTAACATCACTGATCTGGGGATGAGTAGTAGATGTATGGAATATTACATAGAAATTAAAAGAAAAACAGGTGGCCATGTCTAAGAATTATCCCAATAAATTAAACAGAATACCCAGGGACTGGATGTCGTGCCTGAATCCCCTTGCTGTTTAGAGGCCAGGGTGTTAGAGGATGCATAGCCCTAGATTATTATGGACTCTGAAGAAGGGTCTGTGGCTTCACTAACCCATCCTGCTTCATGTGGGGAGACAGCACTGATCAAGTTCATCTTGGTCTGGATCAGCAGGGACCATGGTGCCATTCTACTGACTAAACAGAGAGCGCAAATCAAAGTTTTCAGCTGTTTAAATTTGATTTTCCTGGCTTTTCCCATCCTAAAGGGGCAGACTGGCTGTGACTAGGATTGGGAATCCCAGTTTCATTTTTTCCATCCCTGCCTCCCAAAATCCTAGTTTTATACTGGATTCTTGGTTGGTAGAATGCTTTACACTTCACTGGCTCCAAACTCAGGAATTACAAAATAAGTACAACCTTGATCATAATACAACAGGGAACCAAGGGATGCACAGTTGTATAAATGGACAGAGAGGTCCCCGTGGATCCTGTGGTTTTACTTTTTCACAGCAGAGAAGGACCATTGGCACAACGATCCAGAACAGTATGAGAAACCTTCCCTGCCAGAGACAATAGAGTTGTCATTTCAGAAGAAAGTGCCTTTCCCTACTGACCTGTGGCTGCATTGTCAAGAACTCAGGTGCCAGCTCTCTTACTTGGGTTCCACTGAGTTTGTTAATCCACTAGGCAGCAAAATATGAAGAAGGAAAACTAAGCCATCAAACCTCCTCTGATCCTCTCTTCATTCTACTTCCTGCCCTGCTGTTCCTCCTTCACAAACTGAAGTCCAGTTCCCATTCCTCATTTCCTCCTGTCTTTCCTGTACAAAATTCACCACTTTTACCCATAAATAAATCTTTTAACATTAATGAGCTCCCATAAATATATTCAATGAGTGTGTTTGCTTTTATATGGAACTAAGAAGAATTGGACCTTGACTTCCTTTGAGGAACTTTTTCCAGTAATTCTCTGACAGCTTAGTATTCAAGTAATTCTGATCACTTTTTCCCAAATTCTCCTAAAGGTACTTCTTAAATATATTTTTGAAACATCTCAGTAATCTGTTCTAAGCTTGTGACAGTTTGAAGCTTTTTTGTGAATCCCATAAAAGATTATGTTCTTGGAACTAATCCATTCCTGTGGGTGCAGGACCCTGTGATTGGACTGGATTCACCGGGGGGGGGGGGTGTCTTTGTTGTTGTTGTGTTAAGATTTATTTATTTATTTCCCCTTCCCTCCTCCCATAGTTGTCTGCTTTCTGTGTCCATTTGCCGTGTGTTCTTCTGTGTTTGCTTGTATTCTCATCAGCGCACTGGGAATCTGTGTCTCTTTTTTTGTTCCGTAATCTTGCTGCATTGACTTTCTGTGTGTGTGGCGCCACTTCTGGGCAGGTTGCACTTTTTTCACATGGGGCAGCTCTCCATGCAGGGTACACTCCTTGTGGGAGTAGGGCTCCCACTATGCAGGGGACACTCCTGTGTGGCACGCCACTCCTTGTGCGCATCAGTACTGTGCATGGGCCAGCTCGCCACATGGGTCAGGAGGCCCTGGGTTTGAACCCTGGACCTCCCATGTGGTAGGTGGATGCTCTATCTGTTGAGCCAAATCCACTTTCCACTGGGGGGTCTTTGACTGGAGTCCTTCAGTGAGGCTTAAACAGGGTGCATCTAGGCCCTCTTGGTGGAGTATTTTATAAATGGGAGAAACATGCAGAGGCACACAGAGAAAAACATCTTCCATTTACTGTCATGTGACAGAGGACTCCAGGATCTCCTAAGCCGAGAAAGCGAAATCACAAGAGTCTGAGAGAGAGGCTGAGGCTGGACTCGACTCAGTAGAGCAGCCCAGAGTGAAGA
Organism: Dasypus novemcinctus; assembly: GCF_030445035.2. Lineage (NCBI taxonomy): Eukaryota > Metazoa > Chordata > Mammalia > Cingulata > Dasypodidae > Dasypus > Dasypus novemcinctus. Next base: position 7,816,847 of record NC_080693.1, on the reverse strand, counting down.
GCTGTATTCCAGCAGAGATGACCCATATGCCTGGTTGCCCCAGCTGAGCTGGGGAGAACCTGAGCCTGGAGGAGAAAGCAGAGTCCAGTGGCCTTTAGCCCTGACACGTGGCAGGAGTCCTGGATCTGCTAGCAGCTAACTTTTTGAGAGATGGCATCTCTGATGATTACTTGATCTGGACATTTTCACAGCACTGGAAATGTAAGATTTTACCTTAATAAATTCCCATTACAAATGCCAAACCATTTCTGGTATTTTTGCATTGGCACCCATTAGCAGACTAAAACAACACTTCCTATCTCCTCTTTTGATACACTTCACTGCTCTCTGGCCCATTTTTTTCTATTGATGACATTTCCATCACTTCCATCTCTACAACTATCATCTGGAGTTTATTTCTGAAATTTTATCTCTGTGTGACTGTATGTTATAAAAATACAAACTTAAAAATAAGAAACTCTCCTCCTTTGAACATAAGGGAAGAAACTACCTTCAGACTCCCATCTTAGTATTTACTTTAGAAAACCAACACTTGTAAGCAATGCCTCCTTCTTTGTCCTTTAGAAATGTATATAAAGCAAATTTCCCCACAACACAGGGTCTCCTCAAGGAAGGAAGCCATTTGAATAAAATGCAATCAAAATATCTCCCATTTTATGGTAAAGGAAGAGTATAAGTCCTGGAGGTAGTGGTGGGGACTGTTCCTGTCTCCAAATTGTGAACCTACCTCTCATCTGAAGATAAAGAGATACCTTGAGAATGTGTATGTAATGGGTTGTGTCTGCTTAGCTACACACAAACCATGAGGTTTCTTTCTGTTTCTGCAAACTCTTGTGGATTGCCTGCGATGCATCCTGTTCTGGTTTAATGCTTTATTCAATAAATGCTTTATTCAATTTATGTAATGCTTTATTCAATAATAAAAGTGTTTTTCTTTCTCTTCTACTTTTGTGGACAGTTTTCTGGGTTGAGAGATTATTTTATTTTTATTTCTTTTTCCCCAACAGTTACAGGCACCTAAATTAAAATATAACAATGAAAATGGAGGAGGGAGGGGGCAAGATGGCGGCTGAGTGAACTTCCCGGTTACTAGCTCCTGGGGGGAATTGGCCGGGCGGCGTCGGAGACTCTTTGGGACCGGGCTGTTTTGGGATTTTTCCTGGTCTGGAGGTGTCTGGACATCGATTTGGAGGGAAGGTAACAGAGAGGATCCGTCTGTGAAATATACACGGAGATCCCAGCTAGTGTGGAGGATTCCCTCCTTGGGTAGGCGGAGACGAGGCAGCTAGCACTGCGCCGAGCCCCAGCGGGTGGGCGGCGGGCGGGCAGCGGGCGGGGGAGCCAAGCCCGGCCGAGCCCACCCGAGCTGCGGCGGGCGGGGAAGCCGTGCCCGGCCGAGCCCAGCCAAGCCGCGGCGGGCGGGGTAGCTGAGCCCAGCCAAGCCCGGCTGCGGGGTTTCTGTTCTTTGTGTTTTTTTTTGTTTTGTTGTTTTTTTTAAATCCTCTCTTTCTTCTCCCCAGTATTCTTCTTTTTCTATTTTATCTTAACAATACAATAGGTCCTGCAGGAAACACCTCACATTTGCTGGGTTTCCTCATCCTCCACTGCCTCATTTCTCTGTGAATAGATTTAGCCTATATACACTATCCCCTTTCCCCTACAACTTGATATCCTCCACCATCTGCTATCTCTCCTATATTCCACCTCCCTTTCTTTGATCCACAAAGTGTCTAACTCTTAATTTCTAATACCTTTGTTTAGTTTTCCATCTGGTATTCATCCCTGAAACTATTACCTTTCTTTTCTCTTTCCCTCTCTCATGAAAACATTAGCTTCTTAGTACGTACCATATTCCTCCCATGTTCAGTCGTCTACCTCATTATAGGTACTTTCCTACTACTATAACTGTACACAATTTACATGATCTAACCTCCATCCTCCCAGAACTCATATTGTTGCTTTGTTAACATATATCACCAATACTACTTCACACTTTTTCCTTCCTTACTCAATTGCCTTATCCCAGCACCAATACTTTCCTTTAAAGTGAGCTTAACCAGCAATAAGAAATTGGAATAAGAAGAACAAAGTGACAAAGAGAAGATATAACAGTTACGCAAAAACAACAGCTAATTAATCTCCAAGACTAGACAAAGAAGCTAAGGAACTGATTAAACCCGTCAAGAAAAAATGTTGACAAGACAGCAACAAAAATCTACAAACCAAACAAGTAATCAGGAAAACATGGCTGAATCCAATCAAGAAACTAAAAATCAGGAAGGGGAGCAGGACTTCACACAAGCAATGAAAGATCTCAGAACATTTATCACTGACAAATTTGATGAAGTAATGAAAGAGGTTAACAACATGAAGACATCACTTGGAGGGGAAATTGCAGACATACGCAAAAAGATAACAGATATGATGGGAATGAACACCACTGTTCAAGAAATCAAAAATACACTTGCAGCAAATATCAGCAGACTAGAAGAAGCAGAGCAGAGAATTAGTGATGTGGAAGATAGTACATCAGAAATCAAACAGATAGTAGAAGGGGTCGATGAAAAGATAGAAAAAATCCAGCTAGGACTTAGGGACCTGAATGACAATGCAAAATGCTCAAACATACGTATTATAGGCATTCCAGAAGGAGAAGAGAAGGGAAAGGGGTCAGAAGGAGTGTTGCAGGAAATAATGAGTGAAAACTTCCCAAATCTACTGAAAGAGACAGATGTACATATCCAAGAAGCACAGCGCACTCCACTGGTCATAAACCCCAACAGGCCCACCCCAAGACATATACTTGTCAAATTATCCAATGCTCAAGACAAAGAAAAAATTCTAAAAGCAGCAAGAGAAAAGAAAACCATCACATACAAGGGAAACTCCATAAGATTAAGTGCTGATTTCTCTTCTGAAACGATGGAGGCAAGAAGGCAATGGTATGATATAGTCAAGGTACTAAAGGAAAAAAATTTCCAACCAAGAATACTCTATCCAGCTAAACTAGCATTCAAAAATGATGGAGAGTTCAAAATATTCACAGATAAACAGAAACTGAAAGAGTATATCAACAAGAAACCTCCACTTCAAGAAATTCTTAAGGGAGTTCGGCAGGAAGAAAGGAAAAAACAGGACAGTCAGAGATGGAGGAGAGTGTAAGAGTAACAAGAAAGACAAAAATAGAAGGGGAAAATAAAATAATACAAATAAAATATAACAAACACAAATCCAACCAAAATATGGCTACCATAAATAATTCTCTGAACGTAATAACACTGAATGTCAATGGATTAAACTCACCTATCAAAAGATTCAGACTGGGACACTGGATAAGGAAATATGACCCATCTATATCCTGCCTACAAGAGACACATCTTAGACCCAGAGACTCATGGAGATTGAAAGTGAATGGCTGGAAAACAATCATACAAGCAAACAACAACCAAAAAAAGGCAGGAGTAGCTATATTAATATCAGACAAAATAGACTTTAAATGCGAAACAATTGTGAGAGACAAAGAAGGATACTATATTTTAGTGAAAGGGACAATCTGTCAAGAAGATTGAACAATCATAAATATTTATGCTCCTAACAAGGGCGCCTCTAAATATGTGAGACAAACGCTGGATAAACAAAGTGAAAAAATAGATGCATTTACAATTATAGTGGGGGATTTTAATACACCACTATCAACTCTGGACAGAACATCTCAAAAGAGAATCACTAAAGAAACAAAACATTTGAACAGTATATTAGAAAAGCTGGATCTAATAGACATATATAGATCATTACACCCAAACACAGCAGGATATACATTTTACTCAAGCGCACATGGAACATTCTCCAAGATAGACCATATGCTAGGCCACAAAGAAAGGCTTAATGAATTCAGAAAGATCGAAATCATACAAAACAATATCTCTGACCACAGTGGAGTGAAGCTGGAAATTTGCAAGGGATGGAAGCCCTTGCTTCACACCACAATTTGGAAATTAAACAGCACACTCTTAGAAAAACAGTGGGTCAAAGAGGAAATCTCAAAAGAAATCAATGACTACCTTGAAACAAATGATAATGATAACACAACATACCAAAATTTATGGGATGCAGCAAAAGCAGTACTGAGAGGGAAATTTATAGCCATAAATTCACATATCAAAAAAGAAGAAAGAGCAAAAATTGGAGAACTGCACTTTTGACGGAATTAGAAAAACAACAACAAAGTAACCCAACAGGAAGAAGAAGGAAGGAAATAACAAAGATAAGAGCAGAACTAAATGAAATAGAAAATAAGAAAGCACTTGAAAAAATAAACAAGACCAAGAGCTGGTTCTTTGAGAAGATCAACAAAATTGACAAACCTTTAGCGAGAGTAACAAAGAAAAAAGGAGAAAAGATGCAAATACACAAAATAAGAAATGAGAAAGGTGATATCACCACTGACCCCACAGAAATAAAGACTATCATAAGAGGATACTTTGAAAAACTATATTCCAACAAAAATGACAATTTAGAGGAAATGGACAAATTCCTAGAAACACATAAGCAGCCCATACTGACGAAAGAAGAAATTGATGATCTTAACAAACCAATCACAAGCACAGAGATAGAATCAGTCATTAAAAATCTCCCAACTAAGAAGAGCCCAGGGCCAGACGGCTTCACAGGTGAATTCTACAAAACATTCCGGAAAGAACTAACACCAATTCTATTGAAACTATTCAAAAAAATCGAAACAGAAGGAACATTGCCGAACTCCTTTTATGATGCCAACATTATCCTAGTACCAAAGCCAAACAAAGACACCACAAGAAAGGAAAATTACAGACGAATTTCTCTAATGAACCTAGACGCAAAAATACTTAACAAAATACTTGCTAATCATATTCAACAACACATTAAATGAATTATACACCATGACCAAGTGGGATTTATTCCAGGTATGCAAGGATGGTTCAACATAAGAAAATCAATCAATGTGATACACCATATAAACAGATTGAAGGAAAAAAATTACATCATTATATCTATAGATGCAGAAAAGGCATTTGACAAAATACAGCACCCCTTCTTGATAAAAACACTCCAAAAGATCGGAATACAAGGAAACTTTTTGAACATGATAAAGAATATATATGAAAAACCTACAGCCAACATTGTTTACAATGGCGAAATCCTGAAATCCTTCCCTCTAAACTCGGGAACAAGACAAGGATGCCCATTGTCTCCGCTCCTATTTAACATTGTCTTGGAAGTACTTGCTCGAGCACTGAGGCAAGAACCAGATATAAAGGCATTCAAATTGGAAGGGAAGAAGTCAAAATTTCATTATTTGCAGATGACATGATCCTATACATAGAAAACCCTGAGAGATCTACAACAAAGCTTCTAGAACTCATAAATGAGTTCAGCAAAGTCGCAGGTTATAAGATCAATGCACAAAAATCAGTAGCATTTCTGTACACCAATAATGAGCAAGATCAGGAGGAAATCAAGAAACAAATACCATTCACAATAGTAAATAAAAAAATCAAATACTTAGGAATAAATTTAACTAAAGAGGTAAAAAACTTATACACCGAGAACTATACAAGACTGTTCAAGGAAATCAAAGAAGACCTAAATAAATGGAAGAATATTCCTTGTTCATGGATAGGAAGACTGAATATTATTAAGATGTCTATCCTACCAAAACTGATCTACACATTCAATGCAATTCCAATAAAAATCAACACAGCCTTCTTTAAGGAACTAGTAAAACTAACTATGAAATTTATTTGGAAAGGAAAGAGGCCCCGAATAGCCAAAGACATATTGAAAAAGAAAAACAAAATAGGAGGAATCACACTTCCTGACTTCAAAATATACTACAAAACTACAGTAGTGAAAACAGCATTGTATTGGCATAAGGAGAGACACACCGACCAATGGAATCGAATTGAAAGTTCAGATATGGAACCTTAAGAATATAGCCATATAATATTTGATAAAGCCACCAAACCCTCTCAACTGGGAGAGAATGGCCTATTCAACAAATGGTACCTGGAGAACTGGATAGCCATATGTAGAAGAATGAAAGAGGATTACCATCTCACACCTTATACAAAGATCAACTCAAGATGGATCAAAGACCTAAATATAAGAGCCAAGACCATAAAGATCTTGGAAAGCAGTGTAGGGAAACATCTACAGGACCTTGTAATAGGAAATGGCTTCATGAATATCACACCAAAAGCACGAGCAGCAAAAGAACAAATAGATAAATGGGACTTCCTCAAAATTAAAGCCTTCTGCACCTCAAAGGAGTTTGTCAAGAAAGTAAAAAGGGAACCCACACAATGGGAGAAAATATTTGGCAACCATATATCTGAAAGAGACTTATAACTTGCATATATAAAGAACTCATATATCTTGAAAACAAAAAGATAAACAACCCATTTAAAAAATGGGAAAAAGATTTAAACAGACACTTCTCCAAAGAAGAAATACAAATGGCTAAAAAGCACATAAAAAAATGCTCCAAATCCCTAGCTATCAGGGAAATGCAAATAAAAACTACAATGAGATACCATCTTACTCCCATAAGATTGGCAGCTATGAAAAAAACAGAAGAATACAAATGCTGGAGAGGATGTGAAGAAAGGGGAACACTCATCCACTGCTGGTGGGAATGCAGAAGGATCCAACCATTCTGGAGGACAGTTTGGCAGTTTCTCAAAAAACTAACCATAGATTTGCCATATGACCCAGCAATACCACTCCTGGGTATATACCCATCAGAACTGAAAATAAGGACACAAACCGATATATGTACACCAGTGTTCATAGCAGCATTGTTCACTATCGCCAAAAATTGGAATCAATCCAAATGTCCATCAACAGATGAATGGATCAATAAAATGTGGTATATACACACAATGGAATACTACTCAGCTGTAAGAACAAATACACTACAATCACACGTGATAACATGGATGAACCTTGAGAATCTTATGTTGAGTGAAGCAACCCAGGCATTGAAGGATAAATACTACATGACCTCAATGATATGAAATAGGCAAACTGCCTCAGAGAGCTAGAGTGTGGAAAAGAGGCTTACAGGAAATCGGGGGGTGGAGGAAGGATGTGAGTTAACGTCTGCAGGGGGGGAATCTGTGATGAGCTGGCGGTAAGTATGAGCACAAAGAAGGGACAAAATGGGGGCAAGGGGTTGCCTTTGGATGGGGCTTTGTGGGTTGGAGGGGGGCTGGGGATGGGCAGAGGGGTAATATTATCCAAAAAATGGGGGGAGGGAGGGGCAACATAGGAACATGGGAGAGTGTCAGGTGTTTGTTGAGAACAAAATGTTGAGAAACTCGTATCAAAGTATAAGTAGGAGGTTTACCTGTTTAAGGTGCTCAGGGGGTAAGGTCTGATGCGGGACGGACTCCAGGGGAATAGCTGAAAGCTCATTATGCCAAGGTGGGTAGTACCATTGGGAAGAGATCCAAGAAGTGAGAGTTGGGGGGAACCCACATCCTGGAGAAGACTAATGCCATCAAATAGAGAGAACTGTATCTCTCATGAGAAAGGATGGCTCCCAGGGCAACAGGGCAGTTGAGAAAGTCAGGCCCTGAATACTGCTGCAAGTATCTCTGGACATGGCTTCTTGGGAAATGGAGATTGGCTGGTGTTGTGGACCCCAAGGGGAGGGGAAAATGGATGTGGAATGGATGGAACCAAGGTAAATATGGGGGCAAGAGAGGAGTTTTGTGAGAGTACATGAGGATGAATAAAAAACATGTAATATTACACCAAAAACATATAGGGGATGACAGACTAATAATGTAAACCATTAGGCAAAACATAGGATAACTAAAAAACTTAGAAAACTGTACAACCTAATGTATGGACCACATAGTAAGTACAGCTGTCACCTTGTTTGAAAGCTATTGTCTCGAAATCTCTACATCAGTTTCAGGAAATATGATATGAATAAGTTAAAAGATTATCGCTGCGGAAGGGAAAAGGTTTTATGGTGGATCTGGGGAAGTACTGTATATTGTATATATGAATTTCGGTGATCTAAGACTCTTGTGAAGCTGACAATTTGTTGGGATTCACTTTACAGGAAGTTTTGGATCACAGAGTGACTCAACAATGGCAGTGGAGGAATACTGATATAGGATGTTATTGAGAGGATATATAGGGTTGACAGGGAGTTATACAGGGCATATACCCAGGGTATATAGTAATGCCTAGATATACTCATAGTGGAAACAATTAAAAACAACAGCTGAGGGGGTACTGGGCCCCTGGCCGGGGGGTCACTGTCGTGGACCCTGGAGGAGCAGTGGCAGTCCCCCAGGTGCAATGGCAAGAACCAGGAAGGAAGGAGGGCCCAACAGTGGGCTCCTGATACTAATGGCTATGCTTTTGAGCCTGTACACCTGCAATAAGAACAAGGCCTAGAGTAGCACTGTGCCTTGGAGTTTCCTCCTGACAGCCTTCATGTTACTCAAATGTGGCCACTCTCACAGCCAAATTCATCATGTAGATGCAGTGCATTCCCCCCAGCGAGGGACATGACACCCGGGGATGAGCCTCCCTGGCACCGAGGGACCACTACCACATACCAGCTGAAGATGCAACTAGAAAATGACCTTGAATTAAAGGTTCAATACGGATCAGCAGAATATCCCTGTCTACATATAATAACATGACTTCAAAATGCTGCTTGACCTAATGTAAGGGGGAAATGGAAAGGAGAAATGAGATTATAAGGCTATGAGTCTCTAAAAAAGAGTCTGGAGGTTGTCAGAAGGAATGCCCTTATGCACAACTGAGCAGAGTCTGAGAGACAGATAAAGTAGATACAACCCCAGGTATTGGTTCTTTTGAGGGATAAAGAGACCCACGGGTTCTATGGTCATGGCAGATGGGGTTCACTGCCATGGCAGAAGGCCCTTCTTTGGAGCCTGTGTTTCTGCGTGATGGAATTGGACTCAGAGGGGATCTCTTTTCACAAGACTTCCATGCTACTTTATTGGAATTGTAATAGGTGCTGGGGTTTAAGATATATGTAGGGGATTTGAATCTCTGGACTGATAATATGACACCCAGGCCCAGAGCCTCAACAGACTTCAGCTCCTACACTTTGATTTATTGGACTTTCCCCACTCAGCTAACATGGAGTTGAAGAAGGTCAACCACCACACCATGGAGCCTAGAGTGTCTACAACTGAAAGCAGGAGGAGTGCATCCAGTATCCATATGGAATCTAAGCCCCCACTTGACATAGATGTGCAATGGACACAACTAATCCAATGTCCACAGAGAAAATGTGGAATGAGTGTGGGAAGGGTAGCCATGGTGGCTGCTGGGTTTGGGGAATGGGAGGAAGAGATGAGATGTGGAGCCGGTTTTGGGACGTCGAGTTTTCCTGGGTGGTGTTTCACGGACAATTATGGGACATTGCAGATCCCCCCAGGGCCCACTGGATGGAACATGGGAGAGTGTGGGCTATGATGTGGATCATTGACTATGGGGTGCAGTGATGCTCAGAGATGTTCTTACCAGGTGCAATGGATGTGTCACGATGATGGGAGCAAGTGTTGCCGTGGGGGGAGTGGGGGGTGGGGACGGTGGGGTTAAATGGGACCTCATATTTTTTTAATGTAATTTTTAAAAATAAATAATTAAAAAAAAAAACAAAAACAATGAAAATGACCGATTTTCTTGGCATCCAGGAATTAATGTTTGAAATTCCCTGTCTACACTGAAACTGCTTGACAGAGTCCTTTTGACCCGTGTGCATGATTCCAATTCAGTGACACGAGGATGTCGAGAAAATAGTTTATTAGCAAAGGCCAGCCCATTGCAGACCTGAGGACATTAATTTCCTCAAATCAGTCTCCCCAAGCTGAAAGCTGGGCTGAGCATTATGTGATTTTGTGGGGCTGGTTTAGTATATTGAGGTTGATTAAGTGAGATTGGGTGAGGTAGGAGGAGGTCTTAGCTGAGCATATGCTATTTAAAACATACTGAATTGGAAAATCTGTTAAAGTCGTTCATTGTATTAAATTAAGAAGAGAGTGTGAAAGCCTTTCATTCTGATAATGTTTTTTCCCCTATTTCTAAGTTTAATTTTCTCAGTGTTTTGTGTTTGCATTGGGAATACATTTATATTCTCAAAATATATGTTATGATGTGATTTGAAATTAAATAAAAGAAGAACATACTTGGTCATACATTGCATGTAAGAAAATGGAGGTGCAATGGTAGCTGTATGTGTTTTTTACTATTTTAATGAAGGAAAGTTAACTTTTAGGTCAGGCTTCTCTTAAGTGCACATGTTCCTGCTGACAGAACCAGTTTATTCCAGTTATAAAGTACAAGACCAAATCAAGCTATATTCTGGATCTTGGATTAGATCATCTAATCATCTCCTTACTATATATAAGATGAGAAAAGTTTCCTACCAATATGCATAAAGGGGATGGTGTTTTTTTTAAAGATTTATTTATTTATTTATTTATTTATTCCCCACCCCCATTTGTCTGTTCTCTGTGTCTATTTGCTGCGTTGTCTTCTTTGTCCGTTTCTGTTGTTAGCAGCTCAGGAATCTGTGTTTCTTTTTTTGCATCATCTTGTTGTGTCAGTTCTCCATGTGTGCGGCACCATTCCTGGGCAGGCTGCACTTTCTGTCGCATTGGGCGGCTCTCCTTATGCGGCGCACTCCTCGCGCGTGGGGCTCCCCTACGCAGGGGACACCCGTGTGGCACAGCACTCCTTGCATGCATCAGCACTGTGCATGGGCCAGCTCCACACTGGTCAAGGAGGCCCGGGGTTTGAACCGCGGACCTCCCATGTGGTAGGTGGACGCCCTAACCACTGGGCCAAGTCCGCCACCGGGGGATGGTGTTTTTAAACCAAGAAAAAAGAAACTTCTGTAGGAAATCAGTAGGAAAGGTTGCTTCTGTCAGGATTTAGTCAAGCAATAGCTTCAGCACCACACAAACACAATTGAGCATTGTTATTCTCTCTGCACTGAGCACTATTATCCTCACTCACCACCTTCCAACCCCATCCACCACTCTCTCATTTCCTTCAGTGTCAGTTTAAATGTTAAACCTTCAGAATTCCTCTCTTCCCCCTGGCACTATGTTAGTCTTCCCATGTCCATACATCTGGTGATGACATTTCTCATCTATATTTATTTGTGTTTTTCCCAATGTTTTCTCTCTCCCTCTTGGGACTCACTGCAGCAAAATGGACCTCAGAATCCTAATATAAGGCAGATTCCCATCCAACCATTACATATGACTTAAATTCCAGAGTAATTTCTTTTCTACAATAACCTCACTGGCTCCCTGATAGCCTGACTCCAAATATCTACATTCAGATCATTATTTACACAGTAAAGGAGGTCCATCACTCCTGAGGAAACTTCTTTCAGGTACTCACCAGAGCCAAAATATAAAGAGAAGCGAGGGACACTGGGTCCTTATTGAAGATGCTGTCAGTACATTCCAGGGCTCAAAGCTGCTTTCTTGCTCTAGAAAAATCAGATGGGATGGTTACTATTTATGCTGCTAATAACCTCATTAAGCATGTGAGGCAGGCCATATCCTGTGTCAGTGTCACAGAAGAAAAACGTAATCAAATTACACCAAAAAACACATATTTCCCTCTAATTATATAAAAGAGGTAGATACAGTTAATGAAAATAGGTTATGTCCTTTCATTCTGTAATTCATATATGACCAAAGCAATATTCACGTCTCTATCCAGAGGTCTCAGTCTTGTGGATTCAGGGTTTGGGGCAGTGATATGCAGTGCTTTCAGAAAGAAAAGCAGTGCTGCTTTTTATTTCCAGGGAGACGAGTAAAACAACCAAGTCTCTCATGCTGGAGTGTCAGTATTGCTCTTTATAAGTATAATAGTTATGTGGCCAATACCAATATATTGGTCAATGCAAATATATTTTTCATGCTTTTATATGACAGTTTACTAAACAAGGAAAATACCACACAATATATGTCTCTTCATTTCAGACTTACCTGATGTCCTAAAGGATGTACAATCCTATAAGCTGGCTGAGTAAAATAAAATGGCTGCCTTCATTGGGCATTGCTGGGAATGGACCGCCTTTCCCAGAAGGGTTTTCCAGAAGTCAAAAACAATTGTTCTCCAGGGACTTTCTGAGAAAATGGAACACATCCTAAAGAGCTGCAGATAATCAATACTTGGTGATAAAAATTCCTTTGGTCCTGTAGAGCTAGCTTAGCAGAACAGACAAGCAAACCATAGTATTCAAGGTATAACTGCTCCCCACATTGTAAGACACCCCCTATGTAAAACTGAAGCAACATCAGCCAAAAACAACATTGCTTCATTTGCTTCCACCTTCTCCTTATATGATTTTCCCTTTTCCACTTCCTCTCCAGAGCACCCTTCTGTTTTCTGAATCAAATGATCCTGATTCATGAACCATGTAATATAGTATATGTGATGGTTAGACTATTGTGTCAACTTATCGAAGTAATTGTGACCAGTTGTTTGGTCAAGCAAGCAGTGGGTTAACTGTAATGTAAGGGCATTTATGGACTTTAGTCACCATTGACTTTACTACTCTAGTAAATCATAGATAGCTGTTTACAATTACATCAATCAGGCAGATTGCCATCAGCAATGAGTGACCCTTTATCCAATCACTTGAATACCTTAAAAGGGGAAGTGATGCCAGCATTGAGTGAGAATTTCCCAACTCATCTATGGACAGCTAACGACTCCCAGAACTCATCAAGAACCTTCAGTGTAAGAGAGGTTCAACTATGGCAGGAGAGGAACACTGGTGTGGGGTGTTATTAATGGGGGGCACATGGTTGAGAAGGAGTTCTCCAGGGCATGTATACAGGGAACATAAAAATGTCTGGATAGCAGTTATAAATGACAACTGAGGGAGTGCTGAGTTCCTAGCCAGGGGAGGTCTATCACATTCCCCAATGGAACAGCAACAATCCCCCAAGAGCAATGGCAAAGACCAACAAAGAAGGATTTTCCAACAATGAGCCCTTGATACTGATGACTATGCTTATGAGTCTGTGTGCCTGAAATATGAACTAGGCCTAGAGCTGCAGGGTGCCTAGGAGTTACCTCCTGAGAGCCTCCATGTTACTCAAATGTGGCCACACTCTAAGCCAAACTCAGCGTGTAAATGCATTAAATTGTGCCCAGTGTGTGACATCACTCCTGGGGATGAACCTCCCTGGTGCTGAGGTATTACTACCAAGCACCAGCTGGTGCTATACATAGAAAGAGACCTTGAATGAAAGGGTCAACTCAGACCAGCAGAATATCTCAGCCCATATGTAGGATCATGTGTTAAAAACTTTTTGACCTTGAATAAAATGGGGAAATGGCAAAGACAAATGAGTTTATATGGCTAAGAGTCTTCAAAAAAGAGTCAGGGGGTCATCAGAGGGGTTATGATTATGTACTCCTCAGGGACCCCAGAAACAGCCAAAGTGGATACAACTCCAGGTACAGGTTCTCCTGAGGGCTGCAGAGGCCCACAGGGATATGATCATGGCAGATAGCTCTGGAGCTCAGTACCATGTCAGTGGGCCCTACTTTGGAGTTTGTGTTCCTCAGTGTGATGGAGTTGGACTCAGATGTGACCTTTCTACACATGCCTCTTCTGTCTTTTACTCTTTTACTGAACCTTTGGTTGGTGCTAGGGTTGGTGTATGCTCAGGAGACTTGAATCTCTGGACTGTCCAAGTGCCAGCAGGGCCCTGGGCCTCAGCAGAGTTGCAATTCCTACTTTCTGGTTCATTGGACTTATGCAGGTCAGCTAACAGGGAGGTGAAGATGGTCAGTCACCACACCAGGGAACTGAGAGCGCCTACACCTGCAAGCAGGAGAATTGCATCCATCATCCATGTGGAATCTAAGCCCCGTCTCAGTATAGAGGTGGAGGGGGCATCACTATCCCAGGGTCCACAGAATGGAGGAGTAAAATATGGATTACAGTGGACTTACTGATATTCTACTATAAAACTTTTGTGACTACTATTAGAAGAAATTGTATCACTGATGGGGTCAAAGTGACCACAGTAGTTGCTGAGGGCAACTTCCCACTCCCTAGAGGGAAGAAGAGATGTGATGAGGGGACATATTTTTGGGACTTTGGAGTTGTCCTAAATGATATTGCAGGGTCAGATGCTGGGCATTATATATCCTGCCATAACCCACTAAATGTACTGCGGGAGAGTGTGAACTACAGGGTAAACTATTATCCACGTGGTGCAGCAGTGCCCCAAAATGTGTTTGCTGAGTATGATGAGTGTGCCAAAATGATGGGGGAGGTTGTTAGTGTGGGAGGAGTGGTGGGGGGGATGGGGAGTATAGGGGAACCTCTTATGCTTTTTATCATGTAACCTTTTTTGTGATGTATATATCTTCAAAAAAATACAATTTACAGAAATAATGGGGGTGGGGGGCTGGGGGCATTGGGAAATGGGGGTAGGTTATATGAGAATCTCATTTTTTTAAATGTAACATTCTATGTGCTCTATTAACTTTAATAAATTTTTTAAAAAAAATTTAGAATAAAAAAATGAAAAGAACCTTCAGTGGACTTTCATTGGAGCCCCTGGTTGTAGCCTGCCTTCAGAACCTGGACTTGTGCAACCCCACAGTCACGTGAGGGACTCTGATAAAATCTCTTACTATTGACAGATATCTCTTGTTGATTCTGTTCCCTAGAGAGCCCTGACAAATACAGTGTGAGACCCTAACTTTCAAGAAAAGATTTTTTTAATCAAGCCTAAAATATTAAAGGGGCCAGGAATTGTTTATCTCCTTTATTGATTTGACTATACATAGGGTATGTTTCAACTATTTTTATATAAAATCAAACATTTGAATTTCTTTGGATATCTCCTGAGAGAAAGAAAAAAAATTATTTGTGAAGAAAACTCAGGCAAAATATTTTGATTTTCTGTAAAGTAATTATTTCCAAAAGGAATATTTTGACTTGCTTAATACTTCTGAAATTAAGAGTATATACTCTAGCGGTGGACTTGGCCCAGTGGTTAGGGCATCCGTCTACCACATGGGAGGTCCGCGGTTCAAACCCCGGGCCTCCTTGACCCGTGTGGAGCTGGCCCATGTGCAGTGCTGGTGAGTGCAAGGAGTGCCCTGCCATGCGGGGTATCCCCACATAGGGGAGCCCCATGCACAAGGAGTGCACCCCATAAGGAGAGCTGCCCAGCATGAAAGAAAGTGCAGCCTGCCCAGGAATGATGCCAATACACGGAGAGCTGACACAACAAGATGACACAACAAGAAAAGAAACACAGATTCCTGGTGCTTCCTGACAACAACAGAAGCGGACAAAGAAGATGCTGCCAATGGACACAGAGAACAGACAACTGGGGTGGGGTGGGGTGGGGGGAGAGAAATAAATAAATAAATAGATCTTTAAAAAAAAGAATGTATACTCTTTGTTATTTTTGAAGCAAACATTTTTCATAATCAAATATTCAATTTTAGGCTTCTTTATATGTTTCTATACTTTTACACCTAGTTACACTGCAACAATCTAAAGGCAAGTGTGGTACTCTTCGTCATAAGTGAATGTTGGTTGCATGAGTACTAGGATTCAGACTTGGGCCAGGGAGGGGAATTACACTGGCAAAACAGATCATCTGCCCATGTGACACATGCTGTTTAGTTTGGAAGAGATAATTTAAAGAAAAATGAGTGATATACTTTAGATACCTAGCCATATATACTTAATTTGTGGTGATAAAGTCTTCTTGGAAATTTAAGAAATTTTGACCATAAAGCTTTCACAGGGGAAAGTTCTAAAATTTTTGGTGGAAGTAATAATAGTTTTGGAGGTTGTTGTTTTTTTTCATTCTGAGGGAACACGTGTGAAATCCTGAAACACCTGAGAACCTGCTGTGCGTGAGGAACTGAGAGCACGTGGCTGGCAGCTGAGTGTGATAGCCTGGCCTGGAGAGGAGGGCAGGCTGGTTGGCTACAAGCCTGAAGACCATGGTGAGCCCAATGGTCCCAGTCTGATTATTGGAAAATACTGAAGTATGAAAGTGATGGAGTGACCTGATTAGATATGTGTGTGCATGTGTGCAGAGAGCCTTTTGCTGCAGAAGGTAAAAAAGAAATTAAAAAGACTATTAGTGAATTTCAAAATTAGAACTTTATCTGGTATAGACTGTCAGTAGTTACACTGTTGAAAAAAATTGCAAATTAAATGATTTCATGACTCAATGCATCTCTGTCAAATGTTAAATTATCTTCTGCTGGACTCAGAGCTTTGTTTTCTGTTTTTCCTTCAGCATAATTTTTTAGTTGTTAATCAGGGGCCGTACAATTGTCTCCCTGGTGTGTTTGTTGTTTCTGTGAGATTAGAGGATATATCCTTTGAGAACTTTGCTTTGATACTTTGGTTTTGCTCAAGGTAAGCTGGAGATGGTGATACTGATGAGCCAAATGCTCATGTGATCTTGACCCCTATTCCCAACTCCAGGTCATGGCCACTGTCTGCAGTCCTCACTCTGAAAGGATCCTTGTCTACTTATGCTTCCTTCCAGAAGTATTGCCTGCTTAAAAAGAAAAGATGCACGTGAAAGGCTCAGTGTAGAGCTGGAAGGGGACAGGGAAAATAAGAAGATGAGTGAGAGAGTGAGAGACACAATAAATGAAAAGAGAGGTCCCAGATCTCTGAGGGAGGATTCCAGGTCCAAGACCATTGTGCAACTAGAACTCTCCTTCCTCCTCCTCCTCCTCCAGCCCATTCCCCACTTTCCAGTCCGGCACAGCCTGGCTGCCCCTGTTCCTTCTCCAGGTGCTGAGCCAGGGTCCACAACCCCATATGATAACCAGAGCACAGAGCTCCTTCCCCCAGTCCCTGCTGTTTCTTCTATTTATTTAAAATTTTAATTGTCTTTTGTTTTAAAGATACATAGATCACAAAAAAATGTTACATTCAAAAATATAAGCAGTTCCCATATACCCCACTCCTCCCACATCAACAACCTCTTTCATCATCAGCAACCTCTTTCATCAGGGTGACACATTCACTGTATTTGGTGAATACATTCTGGAGCGCTGCTGCACTGCATGGATTATGGTTGACATTGTTCTTTGCTGCTTCACACTGCATTAGCCAACTTTCAAGCTCTTGCTTTCTGCCCAAGCCCAACACACATCCCTTTGGTAAAGCAATGGATTTGGGGAGGTTACCCCAATGCTTAATTCACTGGTGTGGCCCAGTGTCCACGCAATGCCAGTATGAAGGCTTGTACAGGTGAAGAGGAGAAAAAGTGCTTTGTGGGTACTGCACATCCAGGCATCTGGATCTGCTCCTGGAGGAATCCCCCTCCTTCTCAGTCTATTCCCAGGGTCAGAGCATCCCACCTCCCAGCCACCCACCAATCTTGCTAGAATCCTAGATGGTTTAAATCTGGACCTGCATCCTGGTATGTTCTGATACCAGCCATTAATCACCACAATTTGATGGGAATCTGGGATGGATTAAAGTTCTGACAGTGTCCACTCTCTCCTTACCACATTCTCTAATATTTTCTGAGATAAAACATGTTTCCCTCCAGTCAGGTGCTGGTCACAGGAGCAGTTCCTGGCTCTTCATTAGCCACGCTGTAGGGGTGGTTGGGAGAAGGCATTCATGCCCATCAGTATATCCAGTGCTCCTGTACACACAGTCTGAGTGGGCGCAGTGCTTTTCATGCCTGCTCTGTAAACACAGCTTCATGTCAGACAAACGTGCTGTACCCTGCCAGCCATCCCACCCAATGTCGCTCTTTCCCCATGAGCCATGTCTGGGGGATAGGTGCCTACCGAAGGTCAGAGGAAAGCCATTTCCCCTCAGAAGAGTATCAGGTCCAGCCCCTTTCTCTCCTACCCTCATACTCAACTTGTGTGCCCCTGCAACCGTAAGATGACCTCAGTCTCAGGGCAGGAGTCAAGACAAAGCTCACCCTCTAAGAACACAAATGGTGGATGACTTCCAGCTCAAAGCTTATATCCCAGGGTTTGCTGCTGAGTGTGAGGAGCTGGAAGCACGTTGCTACACAAGGTGGCCCTGTATGTCTCCTCGGACCTGGCTTCTGCACCAGGGATGGCCTAGGAAGAATCAGGATGCCTTGCCCACCCCTTTGGCTTTGCTCCCCTCTTACGTCTATCTGGAAGGTCTACTTATCTGGTGATAGAGGATGAAGGTGGAGCCCCAATACCTATGACATGAGCATTGGCATAAATGGGGTACTGGCTTCTTCTCATAGAATGGGCAACACATAGTTGGGAATTCTGTATCTCATTGATTACACTGACACTGGATTACACTCATCTGAGGATTCTTTCATTTGTTTGAAGGTTAGAGTTGAGGCTGGAGAACCTTGCATATTTGTAACATTTTTAGTGTGAATTTTATCTTGTCATCTAAGGGCAATTTATTGATGGAATGCTTTCACTCATACATGACATTCGTATGGTTTCTCTCTATTGTCAACTAAGGTTAGAACAATTACGGAGTGTTTTCTCATATCTGGCATTCATATTGTTTCTTTCCAATGTGAGTTTTCATGTTATCTAACATAGACAGATGAGAGAAAGTTCCCCATATAAATGATATTCATAGGGTTTCTCTCAAGTGTGAATTCTCTCAGGTTCCTGAGGAGATTGGAAGGTTGGCTGAATGCTTTCCCACACAGATGTCATATAATTTCTCTCCAGTGTGAATTCTCTAATTTTATCTAAGCACACAAGTTCTTCTGAAGGCTTCCTCACAAAGACAATAGTCATAAAATTGAACTGTCATGTGACTTTGCTTTTATGTTCATTACAGGATCACTGGTCACTGAGGGTTTTTTAACTTGGAGTTGTCCCAAATAATATTGCAGGGACAGGTGCTGGAGATTATATATCCTACCATAACCCACTGAATGGACTGGGGGAGAGTGTAAACTACATTGTAAACTATAATCCATGCTGTGTGGCAGTGCTCCAAAATGTATACACAAAATGCAGTGAAGGTGCCACAATGATGAAAGAGGTTGATGGAGGAGTGGGGTGAAGTGGGGGTGAGGTATATGGTAACCTCTTTTATTTTTTAATGTAACATTCTTTGTGATCCATGTCATCCAAAAAATACAATTAAATTTTTTTAAAAAAATTAAGTTCACTGTCTGGGACTTTGAAAAAAAGAACAACTGGGCTGACATAGGGCTTCTTTACCATGTGTGTTGGCACATATTGAGTAAATTTGAAGTTGTGATGGAAACCTTCACCAAATCATTGATTAAAATGGATTCTCTCCAATGAGAAAAATCTGTTGTTGGGAAGGAGAAGAGACATGATAAAATATTTGCTTGAATATATTCATTAATTCAATTCTCTGTATAGAATTCTAGACTAATCATTCACTGGGACTCCAGAGAGATTCTTTTATGTACATGCACACAATGGTACTCTCTGCATGCAAAGATTTTGTCTTTTGTAACATCTTATATTTAACTACTGAAATGATTTTGAAAACTTCATTATGTTTCAAAGATTATGACTATGATCCATCTTTATGAAATTATCCTTTTTTTTCAGGTACTGGGGTGGAGGATTCCCCTTACATGGGAATCCAGCACTTAACCACTAAGCCACATCAGCTCCCCTGAGTTGGTCTTTTTATTTGATTTTTTGTTTTGTTTTGTTTTATTTTAGGAGGCAGCAGGGTCTGAACCTGGGACCTCACATGTGGGAAGCAGGCACCGAACCTCTGGGGCCACATCTACTCCCTGAAGTTATCCTTTTATAAGACCTCAGGGTATGGTTTTGAGGTCAGATTAATTTTTCACTAAATTGAAAATTTTCCAAAGCCTTTGCTGGGGGAGTGCTTAACCTCAACTTTAATTATACCCAGGTGATTGTGTTGACCTCCTAACTTAACCTATCCTAGATTTGATATTGAATGACCAGGTTCATACAGCTGAGGCTTACCTTTGACAGGATGGTAGATGAATCCTTCCTGCAGGTATCTTGCATGGCTATAATTTCTTCCTTTTTTTTCCTTCAAATTGGTTTTATTCACACACCATCCAATCCATCCAAAGTGTATAATCAATGGTTCTGAGTATAATCACAGAGCTGTGATTTCATCCCCACAATCAATTTTAGAACATTTTTATAGCTCCAAAATGAATAAAAACTCCTAGAATCCTAGAAATTGGGGAAGTCAAGCTTTTGATGCTCTTTGAAATTCTCCTGTCTTCTCTCTCTATGTCCTGACATAGCCTAAATCCCCTTCTGTAAGAATATTTCCTAAATCTTGTTGAAGACCCAGTGGGCCTTGCAAATATTTAAATCTTATTTAGATTTATAAGCCTGATTACTCAGATTTTTGCCAATTGATTTACAGAACTGCTGGTGAATGTCAGTATATCTAGATAGACAAAATTATTTTAAAAGAAAAAGAATGGAGAAAAAAATCCTCTCAAGCTAAAACAGCAGCTAAATAAACCCCAACATACCCTAGGGCACTAGATTTCAGGGCACTAATACTTGTGTTACTGTAAACAATCTGGACAATCCCAAAAATAACAGCACCCACCCACACTCTTCACCTCTAAGAAAGCAAGTGTCTTCATTACACTGCATTTTAAGTAAATAGAAGTAATTCATTTAAGAGAAAATTTCTCTCCAAGCTTCCCGTGAATTAAATTGTATTTATAACTAATTCCAAGCATTTAACAAAACTGTAGAGGCAAAATATCCTCATAGATTTCAAAATTCATATAAAATTAAATCATATATGATACATTTTGGGGGAAACAGTGTAATACCTATTCATCTTTGCTAAATGATTGTATGTTACTGTTTCAAAGTGCTTTAACTAAGGTGTTTTAAGCATTTAACATTATTCTGTCAAGTTCTATTTTGATGGTAATTTTTCATTGTAATTTGTTTAGTTGAAGACAGTTTCCAAAATCAATTTGGTAACTTAAATATGTATTTTTATTAAGGAAAAATAAAGTAGTTTTTCCTGAAGTAAAATGCCTGATTGTTATGGAACGAGAAAGAAGAAAATGTAGGACAAAACCTCAATAGATACAGAAAGTGACAGAAGGTTCATGGCATAGGAAATTATGGTCAAAGATGGGAAAGATTTAATGGGTCTATGTATAAAAATTTTAAAAACCTTACTTTCAAATAATATACTGATGAAAAACTGAAACTTGGTTTTCTCTCTATTAAGGTGACATTATTTCTTGGTTTATTGGTCTGTTTTTGTTTGTTTGAGTACTCAGGTTCAGAACTGACACCCAGATGTCCTATGTGGGAAGCTGGTGCTCAACCACTGATCCACACCAGCTCCCTTGAGTTGGTTTTTTTTCATTTGTTTGCTTGTTTGTTATGGTTGTGTTTTTGGAAGCTACCGGGGATCGAACCTGGGAACCCATGCATGGGAAGCAGGTGCTCAACCACTTGAGCTACATCAGTTCCACTGTTGGTCTGTTTTAGGAAGACACTGTAAAGAGTTTTTTTCTGAATAATCAGTGTAAAAGGCAGAAAGTCTGTGTCTTATCAAAATAACTACTTTATGTTAACTTTTTCATGCTCATGGTTAAGAAAAATATTCTCACATTTTAAAGAACTAAGTCTTTTCTTAACTTTAGCTGAGCAAAAAAAAACCACATTTCTTCACAGTAACCCATTTTCCTCTTTAACATAATGTTTAAATCTCACAACTTTTGACATTTTGCTTTTTCAATGTCAAACCCTATGGAATATCTTTTTATTTCAAACCGTTGCAACTAATATTTTCTTTCACCTTTCAAAAAGTGAGGTGCTAAAAATAAAGTTCATTTAATAGGTCATGAATTACATGGGAGGTCTTTAGGAAGTATGACAAATTTTAAAATAGATTTTTAACCCTTGGTTGGTTAAATTTGTTAGGGTAAAATATTAATATAAATAAAGTTTGTATAAAATTCCTTGAGACTTAACAATGTTCTCACTGTTCATGCTATGTCATGATAATGATCTTGATATAAGACAAGAGTATGGTATTGTTAGTCATGGTTTTAGTTATTTTTAAGATATTATATGTCACAGAAAAAGAAAACAAATTTCCTTGTCAGTTACATTGTTTTACTCTGATGTTTCTCTGACAGCACAAGCAGTCAGGTACATGTGAAAGGTTCATCATCAACACGAAGTGTAAAGGTGAAACAGAACGAAACTTCTATTATGGTCTGTAGTTGATGTCCTCAATACAAATTAATTGTCAAATGATTTTATTTCTAAAATTAGCTTCATTTAGAAAATTCTCATAAGAGATTTAGAGCCAGAAGAAAAAGAAATAAATAGAATCCAAATTGAAAAGGAAGCAGTAAAACTTTCACTATTTGCAGATGATACAATCTTATATGTAGAAAGTGCCCCAAAATACACAACAAAGCTTATAGAATTGATAGATGAGTTCAGCAAAGTGGAAGGATATAAGATCAACATGCAAAAACCAGAATTTCTCTACACTAACACTGAGCAGTCTGTGAATGAAAATATTTCACTTACAATAATAACTAAAATAATCAAATATGTAGCAATAAATTTAAGGATGTAAATGACTTGTACACGTTATTTAAAAAAGGAAATCAAAGAAGACCTAAATAAATGGAAGACTATTCTATGTTCAAGGATTGTAAGAATAAATATCATTACAATGTCTATCCCACCCAAACTGATTTACAGATTTAACACAATCCCAATAAAAATTACAACAGTATTTTTTATTGAACTGGAAAAGCCAATGATGAAATTTGTTTGGAAAGTCAAGTGGCCCCCAAAAGCCAAAAACATATAGAAAAAGAATGAAGCAAAATTGGAGTGATCACACTACATGACTTTAAAGCATACTATAAATCTACAGTGGTCAGAACTGCATGGCATTGGCACAAGGACAGACATCCTGACCACGGGAACTGAACCAAGAGTTCTGATACAGACCCACAAACGTATGCCCAACTGATATTCAGCAAGGCCACCCAGCTCACCCTACTGGTACAGAGTGATGCTGGGAGAAATGGATATTCATATCCAAGAGAATGAGAGAGGATCACTATGTCATGCCCTATACAAAAATTAATTCAAGATGGATGAAAGACCTAAATATAAGAGCCAAGAGCACAAAGCTCCTAGAAGATAATGTAGAGAAGCATCTACAAGATCTTTACTAGGAAATGGTTTCACAAACTTCACACCCAAAACCAAGCAATGAAAGAAAAATAGGAACTCCTCAAAATTAAAAACTTCTGTCCTTCAGAGGAGTTTGTGAAGAAAGTGAAAAGGCAGCCTACTCAATGGAAAAAATATTTGGGAACCACTTAACTGTTAATGATCTAATATCCAGCATATAGAAAGAAATCCTACATCTTGAAAATAAAAAGACAACCCATTTAAAAAATGGGCAAGAGACTTGAATAGACAGTTTACCAGAGAGGAAATTCAAGTGGCTAAAAAGCACATGAAAAGATGCTCAGCATCACTAGCTATGAGCGAATTGCAAATCAAAACTACAACGAGATATGATCTTAAACCTATTAGACTGGCTGCTATAAAAAAACAAACAAACCTAAAATACAGAAAACTACAATGATGGAGAGGATATGGAGGAATGGGAACACCCATCCACTGCTGTAGGAATGTAGAGTAGTGCAGGCATTGTGGAGGACAGTTTGGCAGTTTCTTAAGAAGCTAACTATAGATTTGGTATATGATCCAGCAATCAAACTACTAGGTATATACCCAGAAGAACTGAAAGCAGGGACATGAACAGATATATGTACAGTAATGTTTATAGCAGCATTATTCACTATTGCCAAAATTTGGAAGCAACCCAAGTGTAAATAACAGATGGATGGATGAGAAAAATGTGGTATATACATACAATGGAATATTAATCAGCTGTAAGAAGGAAAGAAGTATTGACACACACAAGAAGAATGAATGTTGAAGACATTATGTTAAGTTAACTAGTCACTAAAGGACAAATATTCCATGACCTCACTGATATAACCAAACATATTGAACAGACTCACAGAGAGTCTGAAAAACAGATTACCAGGAGACATAAAGGGAGTAGAGAGTGGTGAGCCAATCCTCAATCTGGGAAGAACCTATGATAAGGTGAAAGGTGGGGGTTTGGCAGTGGATGGGGGTGATGGTGGCACAGGAATTTGAGAGAGTGAGCATGACTGGAGGGGAGGGTTGGAGGTCTCTGGTTAAAAATACAATTGTAGGAATGTTCTGTTCCTGTTTCTTTGTAATTATTGCTTAAGAGTTACCTCTTGAAAACCTCTTTCTTACTTAAATGTGCCTTCTCTCTAAACCAAACTGAGCAAATAAACACACTACCTTCTCCACCCTAGAATGGGACATGACTTCCATGGATGAGCATCCATGGCACCAAGGGATTAATACCAAGCACAACCAGTGATGCATTTGGAAAAAGACCTTGACAAAAAGGGAGAAACATCGAATACACAAGGGTTTTTTTTTTGCCTAAGAGCTTTTATATTGAGTTGGGGGGTGTCATTTAGTAGTTACACTCATGCATGTCTCAGGCAGACTGCACTAACTGCCACTGTAAACAAAGCCTCAAATAGGGGTGCTGCTGAGGGCTCTGGAGCCCTCTGGACAGCATAGGCAAGGACAGAATCTCTTGAAATCACTATCATGTTGTTGGGCCTTATCTTGGAATATGAGAACCTATTTCCCCAATGTAACAGAGTTAGACTCATTTATAAATGTCCTACACAAGGTTCTTCTATCCCTTTTACTTGAACCTGTAATTAGCACTATACCCAATAAATATATGTCTCAGAGACTTAAATGTTTGGTCTGTTCATATTCCAGTTGAGACCTGAAACTCAGCAGAATTGCAGCCAACACCTGCTCTCCAGTCCATCAGATTCACTCAGGACAACCCACAAAATGATAATGATGAACAACCCCCATCCCAGAAAAACAGTGACTATCTAGAACTGAAAGCAAAACAGTTCCTTCCATCTGCCTCATAAGATCTAAGCCTCCTCTCAATCTGCAGCAGAGCCGGTATCATAACAAAGTCCTCAATGTTAAGGAATGAACAAACATTAGGAAGGAATGCAACCATAAAAAAGTAAACTATTAATATTGTAGCAATGGAGGAACATGTAACATTGATATAAAGATAATGGTTACCAGAGGTTCTGAAGGGAGGGAGAGGGAGTAATAGGTGGAACATAGAGCATTTTGGGGACATTGGAATTAACTTAAAACCACAATGTAAACTAAAGACTTTGGTAAGTAGCCGTCTGTGATAGGCTAATGTATGAAGTCAGCCAGGTAATGGTGCCGAGCTGTTTGGTCAAACAAGCACTGGGCTAATTGTAAGAGAAGAACATTTCATGGACTTTAATCATCAGTGAGTTGATTGCACAGATGGCTGGTTATATCTACCATCAATGAGTAAACTGCCATCAGCAGTGAGTGATGTGTTGTCCAATCAGTTGAAGACCTTGAAAGGGGAAGTGATTTCAGGATTTAGAGACAGAAATACCATCTCTACTTCAGACAGTCAGTGTCTCCTGGGAGTTCATCAAGGACTTCCACTGGAGGCCCTGGTTTGCAGCCTGCCTTATGGAATTAGGACTTGTGCATTTCCACAGTCATGTGAGACAATATTATAAAATTTCGTATTATTTTACAGATATCTCCTGTCAGTTTTGTTTCCCTAGAGAACCCTGACTAGTATACAATGCTTCAATATTTACTCATTAATTTTAACGAAACTATCACCAAATTGTAAGATATTTTATATAGGGAAAGATGGGGAAGGGAAGAGGGCAGGATATATAGGAATCCCTTATACTTCTGATGTAACTTTTCTGTAATCTAAAGCCTCTTTTCAAATAAAGTTTATTATATTTTAAAAATAAATAAATTTAAGCCTAGATTGTATTCTCTTACAGCAATCATATTTGTTTCTGGATTTTGTTATTTTCATATTCTGAGATGCTTTTGTTCTTTATGCATAATTCAAAGTTCCCTAAAACTTTAGGTGTCTGTGTGACACCTAAGACTCAGTGTTAAAATTATCTAGCTCTGAAGGTGCTGAAAAATCAGCATTAATTCTCAAAAGTCAACTCCATACAACTCTTCAAGAAGCTACAGAAAGGATCTAAGTCCAATCAATAGGTGAATGGGGCTGATATGGTTAAAGATTAAAGTGAGTAAAAATTCATTGTAAAAGGAGCTATTATCTATATATTGGAACTCTGATTTCTATATGAGACCAAGGAGGGAAGAGCTATTTTATCAAAAATCTAAACTTTCTATTGCACAATATCTGATTTAACCCATCAAGTCAGTTTATTTAGACAACCTAACTCAACTTTATTTGACATAGAATCTAAAATAACAGATGAGATCTTAGTATTCTGTACAGGTTTCTGTAATACCATGATGCATTTCAAAGTGTTTTAGGCATAAAATGAAAAAGTATTTGTGAAATCCCTTATGGGACTAGAAAGGGATAGCATAGAACTGTAAACGTCCCCATCTGAGGAATTCCTGCTATTCTCTCAATCTTACTGAAACTGTAAGTTTAAAAAAAAAAACACCTTTACAAGAACCAAATCTAACATCCACTCCTGTGAGCAAGAAGATTATCCTCATTTAAACTTATAACAGGGAATCCTATGGGAAGAATATCTAATAGGGATGAACATTGCCTCATAAAAGAGAATATGCTAATGAGCCAAGACCTCAGTCTTAAAGCTTGCAATTATAAACCTTATTTTTGGAAAGACAAAACTAAGTCTAGGGAGCAGGTGTAATTCAGTGGTTGAGCCCCTGCTATCCAGGTACAAATCCTGGGTTCAATCTCTAGTACTGCCTTGAAAAAAAAACAGAAAAACTAGGCTTAATTTTAATTGATGCCTAACAGACACAACCATGAAATCTCCTTGTTACTCAATATGGCTTAGCCCTAAGTCAAACTCTGCAAATTAATTCACTACCTTCTCTCCTATGTGGGACATGACTCCCAGGAATAAGCTTCCCTGGCACCTAGGGATCAGAAATGCTTTCAGAGAATGATCTTGATCAAAAGGGAGAAAAGAAATAAAAGAAAAAGTTTCTATAGCTAAGAGATTTCAATTAGTGTCAAGAGGTCATTCTGGAGGTCTCTGTCAGATATAAATATCACAAACTGCCACAGTATGCAAAGCCTCAACAGAAGTGCTCCTAAGGGCCCTTGGGACACCCAAACACCATAATCAAGCTACAAAATCATATGAAATCAACACCCCCTCAGACCTGGTTATATTCACATATAAATCCCCTGATCATAATCCTACTTTTTAATTTAAACCTCTATTTTTCAATTTACTTATTACTTCTCAGAGACTTAAAGCCTTGGATTATTCTTGTTCCAGCTGAGTCCTGAAACCCAGGGGTTCTAGTCCCTTCAAGAATGAGAACCTGCAACTCAGGAAGACACCCATCTGTATGCAAAGCAGTTTCATTCCTCTAGCCCATAGTGTTGATGCCCCTTTTCAGCATAAAGAAGTTCAAGCATTCATTGCCCAGATATCCCTCAAGATTGAGAAATGGACAAAGAAAATGAGGGAATTGTAATCACAAGCTAACAAATATTATAGTTGCTGAGTCATTATTTAAATGCTTTTTAACTTTCTGATATATTGTAATGTAGCCAGAAGAAATTATTTGGAACTGTTGTAACTCACTGAACTTTACCCCTTATGACTTGCTTCTTTGATGATGATTCTATGTTTTATAACTGCACAATCTTTTCCCTTTAATTAGCAAGTAACAGGATAACTTGTCACTGGCCCAGCATGTATGCCCTTATTTTTGTCTGTAACCCTGGAGTCTGATACTCCTGACTCAGACTTCAGCATTTATTAATGAAGAAATACAATTCAGCCCAGAACTGACCAAGCGAGTTCTGATCAAAGTTGGCCTGTGCCTAATATATGCAATAGCCTGAACCTTAAACTTCAAATAAGCTAAGTATGCAATCATCCTGCACCTACTAGAGATTAAACTATCTCTAACCTCATTATCTAAATCTACCTGTCTTTGTTTTAATGTTATAAAACACTGAAGTTTTCTCCAGTTCAGAGAGATAGATTTGTGTTGGAGATTTGGACCCAAAGGGTATCAGGAATGAAAGAAAGAGAAAAGGGAGAAGGAAACAGAGAAAGAGAGCGAGAGAAAAAGAACAAGAGAGCTGGGATCAGAGGGTCTGCAAGTAATAACTTCTCAGACAACTTTATTGTTTACAAGGGGCTCTCTATATACCCCAGTGTACGTGACAAGAAGCAGGAATATGTAGCCTATGTGCCAATAAGCAGTAACACATAGCATATGTGACATCAAGCAGCATTACCCATAGTCTAAGGAGTTTTAAAAAATCTTATCTCAAGGTACAAAGTCTAAGTGTTCTATTCACTACAAAAGGTATGTGCTCATCTTTTCTTTCAGCCTTGAACAGCTTCATCCCATTTGCTGGGAACTCTTAATTACCACATTCCTTAGGTTGCAAGCATAGCCAGGGAGGCAGCACTAGCATGGAGACAGCATGTCTCTCCTTGTGTGGCCACTATGCCTCAGTTTCCAACAGATTTGGGGACTGTCCTCCTGTCTTTGTTAAAGAACCTTTTTCTGTTCTCAGAAATCCCAGTGCCACTTAACTGACTCTCGTTCACAGCACACAAGGACTCAGTTTTGTGCAGCAACAGATAGAAACTGTAAATGCTGTTCTATGCAGAAGGTTGGCAGAAATGCATGAGAGATAAAGTAATGTATAACAGAGGTAGACAGTAATAAATTTAAAGATTTTGAAATATTGTTTTGATTTTTAAAAAGTCTGGAAATTGACAGGACTTACAAAATGGGAATGGAGTTGAGCTGGCTCATAATAATTAGATGGAAAAATAACCAGAACTGAAACCATAGGAGTGAAGCCAACTAGATTCCAAGGTAGGTTCCACAGGAAAGCACCACTTGACTTTTCTACTAAAGTCCTCTTTATCTTGTTCTTTTCTGGTTAAAAATCTCCTCTATTTGTCTTCCCTTTATACAAGGAGGAACAGTTCATAAACCTAATCAGAATTACATTTCAAGGGACACCCTGATTACAGAGCCGCTAAAGCTGGCCAGGCTTCATTCTGTGGGACATGCCCTGTTCACTTTGATTGAATTTATCGTACATTTAAAATTTTAAAATCTCATAAAATTTTGCAAACATTTTGTATCCTTTATTAATTCAATAAATACTTTTTGACTGAATTCTTTGTACCAGGAAATTTCTGGATCCTGGAGATTAAGTAGGGACCCAGATGCACTGGATCTCTATGGACAAAAAGCTAGAATGCTCTAGAAGAAATATATAATTTTTTAAAAAGGGAGGGGGGAGTGGATGTGGCTCAAGTGATTGAGCACCTGCTTCCCACAAGGGAGATCCCAGGTTTGGTTCCTGGTGCCTCCAAAAAGCAAAGACAAAGAGCAAGCCTTGTGACTATAGAAGATTCTTCGTTTCATACATTAATTCCCACTTGTTAATACACTTTAATGAAGAGCCTTTTCAAGTGTTTTCTCCACCTTTCTACTGGGCTTTTTGCCTTTTTTATTAATTTGTAAAGGTTATTTCTATATTAAGGCTGAGTCCTTTCTTGGATATATGGACTGCAAAAGTATTTTCCCACTAGTTGGCTTGAATTGCACTTTCTCCATATTGTCTTTTGAAGACTAAAATTCCTTCTTTTTTCTTTTATTTTAGCACTGTTTTAAACAAATAAATTTTATTGACACATATTAATAAAGCATAAATTGTTCCAAACGGATTGATGGTATTCCATTTAATCACATATTGGTGCATTCATTACTTCAGTCATTTTAGAGCACTTTCATTATTCCAATAATAATAATAATAATAATAAACAAAACACCCTAAAAAACTCATCCCCTCTAAATCTCTCTATACTTCTCATTCTGTACAAAGCTGGTATTCTTTTTCTTTCTTTCTAGTATATTTGTATTATTATTTTGCAAAAACAGCCTTATATATGCAATATCACCCACATTCATGCTTTACATGAGGTTTCACTGTCTTATGAAGTCCCATGTTACAGTTTTTAGCTTTCCTTCTAGTAATACACATGACCTTAGACTGGCCCTTTCAAACACTGTCATACCCATATAGAGCTCAGTTAGTTACCAACACCATGATGAACTTCTATTCATTTCCAAAGATTTACAAATAACCTTTTTACCACTGATGCACACATTAACCCTCAGCTTTCCATTCTCTACCCTCATTTTCTTTTCTGGTGACTTATATTCTAATTATTAACTTCATGAGTTTACATTTTATATTTACTTCATAATAGCACAATCATACAATATTTGTCTTTTTGTATGTGGCTTACTTCATTCAACATAATGTCCTCTAGGTTCATCCATGTTGTCATATGCTTCACAGCTTCATTTCTTCTTACAGCTGCATAATCCATTATGTGTATACACCACAGTTTGTTTATCCATTCATCAGTTGATGGACACCTAGTTTGCTTGTAACTTTTGACAATCATGAATAACGCCACTATGAATTTCAATGTCCAGATGTCTGTTGGTGTCTCTGCTCTCAGTTATTCCAAGCACACACATAGTAATGATATTGCCAGGTAACATGCTAGGTCGATATTCAACTTCCTTAGGAGGTGCCAGTCATTCCTCCACAATGGCTGTACCATTCTGTACTCCCACTAACAGTGAATAAGTGTTTCCATCTCTCCATATCCTCCCCAACATTTTGTTTTCCAACTTTAAGAGTGGACAGTGTAATAGGTGTGAAATGATATCTCATGTAGTTCTGATTTGCATTTCCCTAATTGCTAACGAAAAATACTTTTTTTCATGTGTTTCTTCACCATTTGTATTTCTTCTTTGGACAATTTTCTTTTCAAATTTTTTGCCCATTTTTCAATCGGGAAGTTTGTCTTTTTACTCTTGAGTTGTATAATTTCTTTGTATATCTTGGATATTAAAGTCTTACTGGATATGCGACTGACAAATATTTTCTTCCATTGAATTGGCTGCCTTTTCACCCTTTTGACAAGATCCTTTGAGGTGCAAAAGTGTTTAATTTTGAGCCAGTCCCATTTATCTATTTTATCTTTTGTTGCTCCTGCTTTGGGTGTAAAGTTTAAGAAACTACCACTGGTCACAAGATGTCAAAGATGTTTTCCTGTATTTTCTATTAGCACTTTTATCATTGTCTCTTTTATATTTAGGTCTTGACCCATTCTGAATTAATTTTTGTGTAAGGTTTGAAATAGGTGTCCTCTTTCTTTTCGCTATGGATATCAAGTTCTCCTTGCACCAAGGGAGTAGACTGTTCTGGCTCAGCTGGGAAGGCTTAACAGGCTTGTCAAAAATACTTGATGATAGATGTGAGGATCTATTTCTGAATTCTTACTTTGTTTCCTTTGGTTAATCTGTCTTTATGCCAGTATCATGCTGTTTTCACCACTAGCTTGGTAATATCTTTTTCTATTTTTAAAAAGATCTATTTATTAATTTATTTCTCTCCCCTTCCTGCTCTCTGTGTCATTTGCTGTGTGTTCTTCTGTGTCCACTTGCATTCTTGTGAGCGGCACAGGGAATCTGTGTCTCTTTTTGTTGCATCATCTTGCTGCATCAGCTCTCTGTGCAGTGTCACTCCTGGGCAGGCTATGCTTTTTTTTCATGGGGGGCGGCTTTCCTTAGGGGGTGCACTCCTTGCACGTGGGACTTCCCTACATGAGGCAGGACTTTTATTGGGATTGCATTGAATATGTAAATCTGTTTGGGTAGAATTGACATCTTCATGATATTTAGCCTTCCAATCCAGGAACAAAGTCTGTCCATTTATTTAAGTCTTCTTTGGTTTCTTTTTGCAATGTGTTGGAGTTTTCTGAATATGGGCCCTTTATATCTTTGCTTAATTTTATTCCTAAATATTTTATTTTACTTACTATTATAATGGATTTTTTTCTGATTTCCTTCTCAGATTGCACACCAGTAATGTATAGAAGCACTATTCATTTTTGCATATTAATCTTGTATCCTGCCACTTTCCTGAACTTGTCTATTAGGTCTAGTAGCTTTGTTATGTATTTTTCAGGAGCTTCTAGGTATACAATCATATCCTCAGTGAAGAGTGGAAGTTTTACTTCTTCCTTTCTTACTTGGGTGCCTTTTATTTCTTTATCTAGCCTTAATTGTTCTAGCCTGAATTTCTAGTACAGTATTGAATAACAGTAGTGACAGTGGGCTTCCTTGTCTTGTTCCTGATCTCAGCAAGAAAGCTTTCTACTGCTGCGATCAGCTCACAATAGGTCTACACGAAGGAAAGTCAGTATATAACTTAAAGAAATAAAGGACAGAGAGAGAGACTCAGAAGAGGAGATAAAGATAGGGCCAGGGGACTTATAGCTTCTGAAACTGAGAGCCTCAACCCTAGTTTACACATCGTATTTATTTGGAAACTAATGAGCAGCTATTTGCTATCAGAAGTGCAACATCATCTACAGTAACAGGAAGGAAATGCAACATCATCTACAATAACAGGAAGCAACAAATACGTAAGCCAGTTTCCCACAACATTCTTTCTTTCACCATTGAGTACCGTGCTAGCTGTAGGGTTTTCTTATATGCATTTTACCATATTGGAAAAGTTTCCTTCTATTCTTATCTTTTGGGTGTTTTTATCAAGAAAAGGTGCTGTATTTTGACAAATGCCTTTTCTGCATCAATCATGAAGATCGTGTGATTTTTCCTCTTCAATTTATCAATGTGGTTTATTACACTAATTGATTTTCTTGTGTTGAACCACCCTTGCATACCTGGGATAAAACCAACTTGCTTGTGACGATAATTCTCTTAATGTGATTTTTTAATTTGGTTTGCAAGTATTTTGTTGAAGATTTTTTTGCCTTTATATTCATTAGAGAGATTGGACTGTAATTTTCTTCTTTGTCATATCTTTATCTGGTTTTGATATTCAGGTGAAGTTGGCTTCATAGAATAAGTTTGGTAGCATTCTTTCCTGTTTAATTTTTTTTGGAAAAGTTTGAGCAAGTTTGGTATGAGGTCATCTTTGAATGAATGGAAGAATTCACCTGTGAAGCCATCTGATCCTGAACTTTTCATCTTTGGGAGGTTTTGGGGTTTTTTAAAAGATTTTTTATTTATTTCCCACCCCTCCCCCATCGTTGTCTGCTCTCAGTGTCCATTTGCTGTGTATTCTTCTGTGTCCGCTTGTATACTTGTCAGTGGCACCGGGAATCTGAGTCTCTTTTTGTTGTGACACCTTGTTGCGTCAGCTCTGTGTGTGTGTGACAGCACTTCTGGGCAGGCTGTACTTTTCTGTACAGGTGGCTCTCTTTGTGCATGGAGCTCCCCTATGTGGGGGCACCCCTGTGTGGCATGGCACTCCTTGTGCACATCAACATTGCATGTGGGTCAGCTCACCACACGGGTCAGGAGGCCCTGGGTTTGAACCCTGGGTCTCCCATGTGGTAGGTGGACGCTCTATCAGTTGAGCCAAATCTGCTTCCCTTTAGGAGGTTTATGATGACTGTTTCAATCTTTTTACTTGTGATTGGTTTGTCGAGATCTATTTCCTCTAGAGTCAGTGGAGGTCAGGGGTTCTTATCCTTTTTTGTTCCACGGATGCCTTTGCCAGTCAGGTGAAAACCATGAATGCTTTCTCAGAATACAGCAGCAGAGTTTTTGACACTTAACATTGGCATGTCTTTAAATTAAAATTTAGGATTATTCAAAATTCCTTCAAGCTTATCGACCCCCTGTAATCTTCCCATGGACCCTTGGGGGGGTGTCAAACCCTTGTTCAGAACCCCTACTATAAGTTCGTGTGTCTTCTAGGAATTTGTTCCATCTCATCTACATTGTCTCGTTTTTTGCACACAGTAGTTCACAGCATCCTTTTTTGATTTCTCATTTCTGCAGGGTCAGTGGTAATGTGTCCCTCTCATTTCTGATTTCATATATTTGCATCTTTTTTGATTAGTACTCTTCCTAAGGATTTGTCAAATTTGTTGAACTTCTCAAAGAACCAACTTTTCATTTTCATTTTGTTGATTCTCCCTATTGCATTTTTTATTTATTTATTTATATTTGTTTATTTTCATTCATTCATTCCCCCTTTCCCCCATTGCAGGTTGCTTGCTCTCTGTTCTCTGTGTCCATTCACTGTGTCTGTATTTATTTTTCATTTATTTCCTCTCCCCCTCCTCTTTGTGCCTTGCTTGTATTCTGGTATCTCTGTCCATTCACTGCATGCTGTTTTGTGTTTTTTTTTGTTTGTTTGTTTTTTTTGGCTTATCTCCCTTTTTTGTTGTGTCAAATTGCTGAGTCAGGTCTCTGTAGCACTTGGGGGCAGTGGCACTCTGTGGTGCTTGCAGGCTGGGCAGCACTCTGCAGTGCCCGAGCCGGCAGCTCACCACAGTGTACGGAGGAGGCTGCCTTCAAAGGAGGTCCCAGGATACGAACCCAGAGGATCCCATATGGTAGATGGGAGCCCAGCTGATTGAGCCACAGCTGCTTCCCATTCCCTATGTTTATTTTGTTCTTGATTTCATTTATTTCTGCTCTGATCTTTACTATTATCTTCAGCTTGGTTTGGGGGGTGACAGGAAAGGGAGAGAAATAAATGAAAAAAATAATTCTATATATAAGAAAACAAAACCCATCTAAGGGGGAGCAGATGGAATGCAAGTTGTTGAGCACCTGCTTCCCATGTTCAATCCCAGGTTCTGAAAAAAATCAAAGATAAACAGCATGTTTGGCAGTAAAATATGGATTTTATATAATCACAGATAAACACAAATACAAGTAAATATTGTATCAGTATGGCAAAAGCAAATACACAATCATTAAGGAAAAAGTACCAGAATTGTAGGGTATTATCATATCATTACAAGGTATAAATTCCAAGAAAAAAATAGCAAATTAAAATTGAAGTGCACCTATTTGCAAGCTTTTGTAAACTGACAGAATTACAACATGTGAGAACCAAACCAACATCCCAATAGGAGATTCTGGGATGACTCTCTCAGCAAGGGATGGAATGAAGAAAAATTATCAACAAGGAGGAGAGACTACTTCATTATCATGAATAATATATTTTACTTAATGCACACTTGTCCTTAAGCCATCTATATAAAACATGGCAAAGAGAAAAATACACTTCTTTTTCATGAACGTAAGGAACTGAAGGGGTGAGGCAGGAGAAGGATATGTAGGAGGCAACCATGGTCATCCTGTCAGCAATGAAGCAGGCTCTAAGAAGAGAGAAAGAGGAGGCAAAGTAGAAGGGGCTGGATGAATACGGGAAGTGAAGGATGGAAGTAACAAGGAAAGGGAGAAGTTAAAAAAGGCCACAAAGCTTTGGCCTGAACACATATCAGGAGGGAAATGCTGACTATGGAAAAGGGAGAGACCAAGAAGGAGGAGTTTGGGGGAGGAGTCTAAAGTTTGGCATTGGCACATTACACACAGAAGTGGGATGTCCTGGATACAACTCTGTGTAAATCTGGATTGTGTGGAAAATTGGGTTAGATAAAAAGGGTTAGTACTCATGCCAGGACAGATGGAACTTAAAGCCAATATCACATGACCAACAAGTGAATTGATTTCTGGAGAAGGAAAGAGGTCCAAGTATGGAGCCCTGGGGAAAACAAAACTAAAGCTGAGGAGTTTTTGGAAGAAAACACAAACCAGCAGAGGAGACAGACATGGAAAGACTAGAGAGTCCAGATGATAAAAAGAAAAATGAGAATGTGCTGAAACAGAAATAAGTGAGGGGAGCACTAGAAGAAGTTCAGAGGAACCATCTGTGCCAAATGCAGCTGATGCCACAATTAGTGGGATGTGAAGGATCTTTTGGGAGTGAGCTTTCCTTTTCTATCACTCAGAAGAAATGAAAATGTGTCCTTATATGAAAGATACCTGTAATACCTTTAGCTCATAATATGCTAAACTTGAAGGGTCCAAATATCCACACCAAGAGGAACAAGAATTTTGTAACATTCAATTTCAATGGATTCAATGATAAAAAAAACAAACAAATAGGGAACTATTGATCCACCAAACAAGAAAGAATCTCAAAACAGTTATTTGAGCAGATGATGCAGGCCCCAAAATGTAAATTCCAATTTATTTCATTTTTATGAATTTTAAGATGTAGCTAAACGAATGTATGTAGATAGAAAATAAGAATGAGAGTGAAAATGTTGGGAGGTGGTTATTGATTGATGTGTATAGGGATTATTTTCCAGATTCTTGGAAATGATTCCTATCTTGATAGGGCAAGTGGATACTGTAGGTGAAGGAGATGAAGGGTTTGAAAATTTTGACGTCATTTGGTTAAGAACAAAACATTTAACTGTATTTAAATTTTACACCACTTTTAAACAAGCAATAAGAAAGAGAGAGAGAGAAGACTGCTCATAAGAGTACAATGGAGATAGGCACATTTTATTTTCAGTATCTTTCCCCCACTGACCACTCACTGATGAGCAGCTGGGCTGTCAGTTGCTTGTGGGTTCCAGGCAGAATGCTGGGGAGTTCTCTGGGGTTTGCTGTGGATACATGGTTACCGGGCACAGTCCTGTGGTGCCATCAGTGCCACGGAGGGCCTGCAGTGCTCTGTGGGGCTTGTCTTTTGGACGATCCTAGGGAAGCTTTGAGAGGTGGTGATGGAGTGCAATGGCACTACTCCACACCTCACATTCCACAGCCTCCTGGAGGACTCGGTGGCATTTCAATCCTTCTTCAGCCTTCTGGTGTGTCTCCTCCTGTACAGACTTGAGCAGTCTGTTAGGAGCTGGCTCTATATAAAACATGAAAAGCAGCTTGCAGACACACTAGCTACACTGATGGTCAAGAAATGTCAACTTCTTGATAAGATGAGTGTTGCTAACAGGAGGTATGCAGAGACTAAGTCATCCTTAGAGGAAGCTAGGCTAGAGAAAGTGACTTTAAAAATGCCCAGCCTTATTGATACCTACAGAAAGGCTAACGGAACGACAGCAGTGTTGATGGAGGAATTAACTTCAGTTGTCCTAGAACTACAGGAAGAGAGATCCAGATGTTCCAGACAAGAAGAAATGAAGAAGATGCTGAAAACACTGAAGGCACAAGAAGAGGTCCTGAGGACCACCAGATCACCAGGTGCTTTTCCACACTCAGTGTGTTTGGGATCCCTTCCCCTCCCTGATGGTCCCTCCTCCAGCAGTGGGCCTGGGTCCATCCGAAAGCAGCACTGAGCTTCTGCTCCCCTCAGGCCTGCAGAGCCACCAGGCAGGAATGACCCTTTCCAATTCTTCCATCGGAGGGTTTTTGAGGGCAGTGGATCAACGGATCTTGCTCCATAGGCTGGGGATCTTCTACCTTCACCTCCTGGACACACAAGTGATTTCCCCCATAGTCAATTCCTCCTTCAATCACACAGTTTCAACTTGAGGAACACACCAGAAATATGGAACTTTCTCTGTACAGAAACTCAACATGAAAGAAAATACTACTACTGACAAAATTGTTCATATACTTAAGAGACTTGTGTATATGGTTATTATTTATTAATCTGTTCTTATATTTATGTTACAATTTTTGTGTTGATCTTATGAGTATAAACTTTCTTTTATTCTAATCTATGTTTTACATATGTAATTGTAAGTTGAACATATATGCAGTTGTCATGAGTTTTTTTAAGACAAAAGCATTATAACATGCAAGAATATATTGCCAAGAAACCTGAGTTATAAGTAAAACTTAATAGATGTAAATTTTAAAATTTTAATAGATGTAAAATAAAAATGAGATTTTCAGCTTTCTTGGGAAGAAGGTAAAGAGTATACTTACAAATAATTTTACAAAATTCAATGGTCTATTTGAAAAGAATAAAGAATAAAAATTTAAAAGTTATATCTTTACATGGAGCAGTTTTTATTCCCATGCAAGAGTGCTGCAGTATGTGTTGTATAAGCAGGAAGAAATCCCTCTTGGACAAGATCAGCAAATCTACACTCCCCATCCCATACCCATCTCTCACTCTTGCTTTCCATCAATGACACACCCCCATGGAAAGCTGAGGGAGCAGCAAGGAGCTCCTCTCCCACAGAGACAGCTGACATCACTAAGATAATAATTCTAGTCATATATAATGATGCTAGTCACGAAGCCCTGAAGAGAGCTCAGGAACAGGCCTGACCCATCGCACATATTCATGGTATAGGAAGGAAGGGCTGTGCTTGCCCTTCGGTTAATAAAATTTCATGCCAACCACGGTATTACCTGGGATACTCTCTCTGCCTGGGATTGGGCTTTTATTTCTGGAGATCTGACTTCAGGACCATGTGCTACTCACTATTGAGGTAACCTACCAAATCCTCAAGCTTCTGAAAGTCATTCCGAGAATTTTTACCCTATTTCACATTGAATACCTTCTTTTTTTTTAAATTTTATTATGATTTTTTTACTTATTTCTCTCCCCTTCCCACCTTCCCCCAGTTGCCTGCTCTCTGTTTCCATTCACTGAGTGTTCTTCTGTGACCATTCTAATCTTATCAGTGGCCCCGGGAATCTGCATTTCTTTTTGTCGCATCATCATCTTGTTGTGTCGGCCCTCCATGTGTGTAGCACCATTCCTGGGCAGGCTGCACTTTCTTTCATGCTGGGCGGCTCTCCTTACGGGGCGCACTCCTTGCGCGTGGGGCTCCCCTCCGCGGGGGACACCCCTGTATGGCAGGGCACTCCTTGTGCACACCAGCACTGCGCATGGGCCAGCTCCACACGGGTCAAAGAGGCCCGGGGTTTGAACCGCGGATCTCCCATGTGGTAGTGGACACCCTATCCATTGGGACAAGTCCGCTTCCCTGAATACCTTCTTATTCCACCCCAGTCTCCAAGCCAGGGGCTCAAAATACGTAAGCTAGAATTTCTCAGCCCATCCAATCAGAATGGATTTGTAGGGCCTACCTAGAACTTAGCCTGAGAGGATTAAGGGAATCCTGAGAAGAAATTCAAAGCTAGACTTTTATTAGTATTAAGTCATTCATCCCTCATGAAGAGGTTTCAAGGTTGTAAATGTTATTCCAGGTTCTCCACTTTGGAATGAAACGTTCAATCCTCAGTGTCTCCTCAGAAGTAATAGCGCAGTGGGATAAGGAAGCCCATGTTCACCATGGAGCCAGAGTGCCAGGAGGAAAAGTGCTGAGAGTCGTACCCTTAGTTTGCACACTTATCTTTTCTCCATATTCCGCCCTATTGTCAGTACTTGTAATAATGTGCATTTCTTGTATTTCTACTATTAACAATAGTCACCATCCACTAGATGGATCATTGTGCTATACACGTTTTATCCTGTAGCTTTCCTTCTATTACCATACATGACCCCAAACTTCCCCTTTAAACACATTTACTCACATAATTGACTGCTGTCAATTAAATTATACTCACAATAATATGCTACATCACCTCTACCCATTTCCAAACATTTGTAATCAACATAATGAACAATTCTTCACTAAATAAAAGTCAGCTCCCCATTTTTACACTGCTTCCATCTCTGGGTAAGCTATATTAGAGATTATAACCCTATGAGGTAGCTTTATAATTAGTGGATATTAGTGAAATCATAATATATTTGTCATTCTGTGCATGGATTATTTCAAAAAGTCCATAACGTGACATGAATAAGGTCTTCTTTCTTACATCCAAGTTGATCTCCTTTGTATGTATATATCACATTTCACTCATCCATTCATTGGTGGATGGACACTTACGAGAATCGGTGAGCAATGGTCTATTCACGTACCATCTTTCAGTTCCCCTGGGTATGAACCTAGTAGCGTGGTTGCCGGATCATATACCAATTCCATGCTTAGCTTCCTAGGAAATGCTAAACTGTCTTCCACAGTGGCTACCCCATTTTCCATTGCCACCAGCAGTGAATGACTGTTCCTTCTTCTCCACATCCTTTCCTGCAATTGCAGTTTTCTGCACATTCTAGTAGGTGTGTTATGATATCACATTCTGGTTTTGATTTGCATTTCCCTAATAGCTGGTTGTGGAAAGCATCTTTTCATGTGCTTTTAAGCCATTTGTGCTTGCTCTTTGGATGAATGTCTAAAGTCCTTTGCCCATTTTGCCATTTTGTTTGTCTTTTCATTCTTAAATTGTGGTTTTGCTTTACATATTTTGGAGAGTAAGCCCTTATTAGGTATATGGTTTACAAGTATTTTCTTCCATTGTGTAGGCTGCTTTCTTGACCAATCTTTACAAGCACAAATGATTTGAATGTGAGTAGTTTCCATTTATTTATTTTCCTTCCATTGCAAGTGCTTCCATTGTAAATAAGAAACCTTTGCTCTGCCCAAGGTCTAAAGATACTTCCTGACCTTGTCTTCTGTGAGCTTAATGGTCCTGGCACTTTACTTTAGGTCTTTGATCATTTTCAGTTAATTTTTGTTTAAGGTATGAGGTAAGGGTAAGGTCTGAAATGGTGAAAAGGAGCTGGCTTAAAGGGAGAAAGTATTTGGATGTCACAAATCTGATAGGGTTTACTATCCATGATTTATAAATAGATTCTATAACTCAACACTAAAGCAACAAATGACCCAATTAAAAATGGGCAAAAGACTTTATTGAACAAATCATCAAAGTTCCCACACACAACACAGTGCTGATAGTAGGGAAGCAGTGTGTATATGGGTGATTAAATTGGAAAAATCATGCATGGTTTTTCAGTAAATCTTACAAGTTCCCTAAGTAAAATGATGTATCATCCTGGAAATGCAAAGTAGATTATGTTAGATTTGATAAGGCAATGAAAAATGTTGTCTTTTCATATATAACTACTAAAAGAATATGAAAATAATGTATATCTTCTAAGTAACAAACATGCAAAGCCAAGAGAGTCCAGATGATTTAAAAAAAAAAAAAAGGAGTATGTGATGAATCAGGAATAAGGGATGGGAATGCTTCAAAAAGTATGGAGGAACCAATTGTGCCAAAAGCAGCTGATGAAGCAATTAGTGGGATGTGAAGGATCTTTTGGGATTGAGCTGTCCTTTCTGTCACTCAGAGGAAAGGAAAACATGTTCTTATATAATGGATACTCATAATATCTTTAGCTCATAGCCCAAACTTGAAGGACCCAATCATCCACCAAGAGGAACGTGAATAAAAATTTTGTAATACGGTCATTCAATTTCAAGGGAGTAATTGATAAAAAATGAGGGAACTGCCGATACACCAAACAACAAGAATGAATCTCAAAACAATATTGTGAGCAAAGGATGCAGGCACCAAAATGTTAATTCCAATTTATTCCATTTTTATGAATTTCAAGATGTGGCAAATGAAATGTATGAGGAAAGAAATGAGAATGAGGGTGAATATGTTGGTAGGTGGTTATTGATTTAAGCGAATAGGGATTATTTTTCCAGATTATTGGAAATGATTCGTATCTTGATAGGGTAATTAGATGCTGTAGAGGAAGGTGATAAAAGGTTTGAGATATTTGATGTCACTCAGTTAAGATCAATATATTTAACTGTATTTACATTTTACACTAATTTTAATCAAAGAGAGGAAGAGAGAAGACTGCTCATAAGAACCAAGAGTCTGGATGGAACATGGGAGAGTGTGGGCTATGGTGTGGCCCACAGGCCATGGGATGCAGCGATGCCCAGACATGTACTCACCAGATGCAATGGATGTGTCATGATGATGGGGGAGAGTGTTACTCTGGGGAGAGTGGTGGGGTGGGGGCAGTGGGGGTGAATGGGGACCTCATATTTTTTGAATGTATAATATTTTTTTTAAAAAAGAATAAATAGAATTTGGAAAAAAAAAAAAAAGGAAGAACCAAGAGTGCCTACAACTGGAAGCAGGAGAATTGCATCTATCATCCATGTGCAAACTAAGCCCCTCTTGATCTAGAGGTGGAGTGGACATCACCATACCATGGTCCACAGAATGGAGGAATAAAATATGGATTAGAGTGGACTTGCTGATATTCTAGTATAAAACTACTGTGACTAGTAACATAAGAAATTGTATCATTGACATGGAGAAAGTGGCCACAGTAGTTGCTGAGGACAGGGAGAGGGAAGAAGAGAAGTGATGAAGGGGCATTTTTGGGACTTGGAGTTGTCCTAAATGATATTGCAGGGTCAGATGCTGGGACATTTTATACCCTTCCATAACCCACTAAATGTACTGGGGGAGAGTGTGAATGACAGGATAAACTATTTATTATCCATGTGGTGCAGCAGTGCTCCAAAATGTGTTCGCTGAGTGCGATGAGTGTGCCACAAGGATGGGGGATTGTTGGTGTGGGAGGAATGGGGTGGGGGTGGGGGGTATGTGGGAACCTCTTATGTTTTTTATAATATAACCTTTTCTCTGATGTATGTATCTTCAAAAAATAGAATTTACAAAAATGGGGAGTGGGTTACATGGGAACATCTCATGTTTTTTTTTAATGTAATGTTCTATGTGGTCTCTTAACTTTAATTTAAAAAGTGTTTAAAAAAAGAGTAAAATGGAGGAGGAAGGCAAGATGGCGTCAGACTAAGTGCACCCACATCT
Source organism: Dasypus novemcinctus (assembly GCF_030445035.2). Taxonomy (NCBI): domain Eukaryota; kingdom Metazoa; phylum Chordata; class Mammalia; order Cingulata; family Dasypodidae; genus Dasypus; species Dasypus novemcinctus. The sequence goes on along the minus strand of NC_080693.1, from coordinate 7,774,091 downwards.
CTCCTACAAAATAAATGGCTGAGTGGGGACAAAATCCTGCCTAAGTGAGCTATTTGAGAACCCACAGTGCAGAGGCTTCAGGGCAACAATCTGGAGAGAGTCCGACAAAAAGAGTGATTGTTCAAGGTAAAACCATAAGTTGCTTATGCTGGAGGCTGGAGCTATGGGACCACTAAGCCCCTCCCTCAGGGCAGGAAGCCAAGGCGTTCCCTCACCCTTGCCAGTCACCCAGCTGGAGGACACAAACTCTGAAAGAGGGAGGGTTCTGGTGAAGGGTGGAGAGGGGTCCCCCAAGTGCAGGTTCAATTGTCTGGACCCTCTTCTTTGAGCTTTGAGGGGCATACCAGCTGGCTTGAGGAGAAACCAGGAAGAGGGGTGAGGCGAATCTAATGAGGGAGCCTGATTTCCCTAACCTCCCTGGGATAGGGAAAATTGGTCTGGGTGAAGGTGGACTCAGGCAATTAACTAGTCTTGTGCAACTCACCTAAGGCAGGGGAACAGGAGGAAGTGCTTAATAGGCTTCCAAGACATATTTAGGGTTCCTGGCCAGGTGTGGGTGCTCTCTCTCAAAAAGAGTGTCATTTTTTTCTGTGGTGAGTTAATTCCCCAGGGTCAGGGTCGCATTTGAATTTCAAAAGGGAACTCTCACAGGCTATAGCTTCCTGCTGCCCGGGGAGAAAAAGCAGTTAGAAAAAAAACTGGGGGGGGGGGGGAGGGAGAGGGGAAGGACAGATTCCTAGTCAGCAGTTTATCCAATTGCAACAAGTCAATCCTGCCCCAGGGAAAGGGACTCTTTCTGAAGAGCTAATGAACCCAACAAGAAAGTTTAGCTCAGTGCAGTAGTTTCAGCCTTGGGTATTCAAGGTCTGTAGTTTGATTCTTGGCTCCTCTTAGAGAGGCGACCCACTGGGATTTTAAACATCTACCTGATACTTTAGGACAGGGAAAACATAGGCGTTATCTTTGTATAGGCTTCCCTTGGGTCTCTTAATTTTCTTTGAAAAAGAGATTATTTTTGTTATATAATTTAACTTAGGTTACTCACTAAAACCCACTGCAAAATCTGCCATGAGAAGGCTACAAGGTAATTTATTAACATTGGCAGCCTGACAAGCTCCACATGGGCTTAAGAGAGAAGTCTGTTTTTTCTTAGTGTTTGGTTGACTCCTTGCTTGTGGGTTTGTCTATTGTTTTTCTTTTCTTGTCCTTCCTTCCTCTTCATTCCACCCCCCTCTTTTTAATTGGGTGCTGCTAGCTTGTTTCTTGTTTGCTGTGTTTCCTCTTCCTCGATTTCCTCTTTTCTGTGTGTACTGATTTTGACTACCAACACTATCTCTTTTCTTTCCTACATCTATCTTCCACCTTCTGTTGTTGCTCTTACATTCCACCTCACCTTGTTTAGCCCCCAATTTTTCTGGCTTTTTATTTCTAACACTTCTGCTTTTTTTATCTTTTATGAACACTTCCTGTTTTTTCCATTCTTTTCTCTTTCCCAGTCTCCTCATCACACTGGCCTTTTAATTCATAGTGTATTCTTCTCCATATTAAGATTCCCATTTCATTATAGGTGCTCCAGTTTTTTATTCCTATACCTCTACATTGCTTACACAAGTTTAATAATCATTCTCCTAGGTCCTATATGGTTCTTCTGCTAATGTTTACTATTAATATTACTATTATACTTTTTCTTTTCTTATATCTTTTACTTTCCCTGGCCCAGAGCTGTTTCATTCAAGGGAACTTAGACAATATCAAGGAACTAGAAGAAGAAGAACAAAGTGTTAAAGAGGAAACTTAACACACACACACACACACAAAACAGCAACTAAATAATACCAGAGGCTACAGACAGAAGCTAAGCAACTGAACAAAGCCATCAAGATAAACTAATGACCAGACAACAACAAAAAATTACAGACTATACCAATAATTATGAAGACATTGTCCAGTCCAATAAACAAATTAAAGCCAGGAAGAGAAGCAGAACATCAAACAACTACTCAAAACTGCCCACAGTAATATTATGAACCAGTTCATTGAAGTGAAGGAAGAGATTAAAGATATTAAGAAAACACTTGGAGTGCATACTGAAGAAATTGTAAACACACACAAAAGATAACAGATATAATGGTGATGAATGGCCCAATCCAAGAAATAAAAAATACACTCTCAGCAAATAACAGAAGATTGGAATAGGTAGAGGAAAGAATTACTGATGTGGGAGATGGTAAATTTAAAGTCAAATGGCTAGTAAAATTGAGAGATAGAAAGAAAAATTGCAGCAGAGTTTTGTGTTTAGAGTGACAATGCAAAATGTACAAACATATGCATTATAGGCATCCCAGAAGAAGAGAAGGGAAGGGGACAGAAGGGGTGTTGTAGTAAAAATGGCTGAAAACTTCCCAAAACTACTGAGGGAGTTGTATGTATATGTCCAGGAAGTACTGTGCACCCCAAACATTATAAACCCCAACAGGCCTATTTCAAGACATATACTTGTCAAATTATCCAATGCTCAAGACAAAGAGAAAATACTGAAGGCAGCAAGAGAAAAGAGAACTATCACATACAAGGGAAACTCAATAAGATAAAGTGCCGATTTCTCATCTGAAACCATGGAGGCAAAAAGGCAGTGCTATGACATAGTCAAGGGACAAACAGAAAGAAATTTCCACCCAAGAATACTCTATCCAAAAAAGCTGGCATTCAAATATGATGGAGATTACAAAATATTCATAGATAAACAGAAACTAAGAGAGTATGCAAATAAGTAACCTGACCTTCAAGAAATACTAAAGGGGAAGCAGACATGGCTCAAGCAATTGGGCTTCCATCTACTATATAGGAGGTCTGGAGTTGCATGCCCAGGGCCTCCTGGTGAAGGCAAGTTGGCCCGTGTGTCAAGGTGGCCCATGCAGAGTACAGGCCCATGTTGTGTGCAGGCCCACATGGAGTCCTGGACTGCACGGAGTGCTGGCCTGCACAGAGTACTATCCTGCACAGGAGTGCTGCCCCACACAGGAATGTGGCACAGTACAGGAGTGCTAGTCCACACACAGAGCTGGTGCAGCAAGATGATACAACAAAACAGAGGAGACATAATAAGAGATGAAGCAATCAGGGACCTGAGGTGATACAACAAAGATTGCCACTATTCCACTCTGGAAGGTCCCAGGATCAATTCCCAAAGCACCTAATGAGAATACAAACAGACATAGAAGAACACACAGTGAATGGACACTGAGAGAAAGAGGGGTGGGGAAGGAGGGAGAAATAAATAAATAAATCTAAAAAAAAGAAATACAAAAGGGAGTTCTTCAGGTTGAAAGAAAAATACAGAATAGACAGAGTTGGAGGAGAGTATAAAAACAACTAAAAAGAAAAAAAGAAATAAAAAAAAAACGTATAACACATATAAATCCAAAGAAAATATGGCTAATGTAAGTAATTCCTTGAGAGTAATAACACTGAATATTAATGGATTAAACTCACCAGTCAAGAAACACAGATTGGCAGAATGGAGAAGGAAATATGGCCCATATATATGCTGTCTACAAGAAACCCTCCTTACACCCAGAGATTCAAGGAAGTTGAAAGAGAATGGCTGGAAAATAATCTTACAAACAAAAAATAACCAAAAAAGGGCAGGAGTAGCTATACTAATATTGGACAAAATAGATTTCAAGTGAAAAATGATTGTGAGAGACAAAGATGGACACTACATATTAGTAAATGGGTGATGTTTCAAGAATAAAAAACAATCATAAACATTTATGTCCCTAACCAGGGCACCTCAAGATACAAGAGGCAAACACTGCAAAAACTAAGGGGAGGAATAGATGCCTGTACAATTATAGTGGGGGACTTTCATACACCATTATCACCCTTAGACAGAACATCTCAACAGAGAACCAATGAAGAAACAAAGACTTTGAATAATATATTAGAGCATCTGGACCTAATAGACATAGACAGAACACTACACCCAAATACAGCAGGATATACATTCTTCTCAACTTCATATGGAACATTCTTCAAGATAGACCACTTTCTAGGCCACAAAGAAGTCTCAATGATTTCAGAAAGATTGAAATCAAACAAAATAATTTCTCTGACCACAATGGAGTGAAGCTGGAAATATGCAAGGGCCAGAGAACAAGCTTAGGCACAAAGACATGGAAGTTAAGCAACACACTATTAGACAAACAGTGGGTCAAGGAGGATATCTCAAAAGAAATCAGTAACTACCTGAAAACTAATAAAAATGACAACACAACGTATCAAAACTTATGGGATGCAGCAAGAGCTGAACTGAGGCATAAATTCATAGCCATAAATTCATATATCAAAAAAGAAGAACTAAAATTAAATACCTGACTGCAAACTTTGAGGAATTAGTAAAAAAACGAACTCACCCCAAAGGAAGAAGAAAGAAAGAAATAACAAATATCAGAGCAGACCTAAATGAAATAATAAGACAATACTAGGAAAAAAGAAAACGAAGAGGTAGTTGAGACAATCAATAAAATTGATAAACCCTTAGCTAGACTAACAAAGAAAAAAAAAGAAGATACAAATACACAAAATAAGAAATGAGAAAGGGGATATCACTATTAACCACAGAGAATTAAAGACTATCATAAAGGATACTTTGAAAAACTATATGCCAATAAGAAGGACAATTCAGAGGAAATGAACAAATTTCTAGAAACACAATAAGCAGCCTACACTGATGAAAGAAGAAATTGATGCTCTCAACTCACCAATCACAAGTAAAGAGATAGAATCAGTCATTAAAAACCTCCCAACCAAGAAGTGCCCTGGGCCAGAAAATAAACACAGCATTTTAAAATGAACTGGTAAAAGTAACTATGAAATTTCTTTGGATGGGAGAGAGGTGAGAGAATGGCCTCTTCAACAAATGGTGCTTGGAGAACTGGATATGCCTATGCAAAAGAATGAAAGAGGATTCCCATTTCACACGTTATATAAAAATAACTCAAGATGGATCAAAGATTTTAATATAAGAGCCAAGACCATAAAGACCTGGGAAGACAATGTAGGGAAGCATCTACAGGACCTTGTAGTAGGAAATTACTTCAGGAATTTCATACCCAAAGCATGAGCAATGAAAGAAAAAATAGATAAATGAGACCCCCTGATTATTAAAATCTTTATACCTCAAAGGAGTTTATCAAGAAAGTGAAAAGACAGGCTACCCAATGGGAGAAAATACTTGGTAACCATATATCTGATAGGAGCCTAATTTCCAGCATATATAAAGAAATCCTATATCTCAAAAATAAAAAGAAACAAACCATTGAAAAAATGGGCAAGAGATTTGAACAGATGCTTCTCCAAAGAAGAAATACAAATGGCTAAAAAGCACATGAAAAGATGCTCAACATTATTATCTGTTAGGAAAATGCAAATGAAAACTATAATGAGATACCATCTTACACCCATTGGACTGGTGGCTGTTAAAAAACAGAAGACTACCAGTGTTGGAAAGGGTGTGGAGGAATGGGAACCCTCATCCACTGGTGGTGGGAATGTAGAAGGATCCAACCATTGTGGAGGATGGTTTGATGGTTCCTCCAAAAACAAGCTATATTATGACCCAGGAATCCACTGCTGGGTATATACCCAGAAGAACTGAAAATAAGGATACCTACCAATATAGGCACAACGATGTTCATTGCAGCATTATTCACTACTGCCAAAACTTGGAATCAACCCAAATGCCCATCAACAGAAGAGTGAATAAACAAAATATGGTATATACAGACAATGGAATACTACTCAGCTATAAGAAGGAATACAATACTCACACATGAGATAATATAGTTGAATCTTGAGGACCTTATGTTGAGTGAAACAAGTTAGGATTCAAGGACAAATACTACATGACCTCTCTGATATGCACTGAGCAAATCAAGCTGTCTCAGAGAGCTAGAGACTGGATGATAGGCTTACAGGAAATAGGGGGGAGAGGAAGGTGTGAGCCAATGCCCAATTGGGCAAAATCTATGATAAAGTGTAGGTACTTGTGCAGTGAAGGAATAAGATGGGGTATAGGGATAGTACTGATTTGTAATTCACAAGCTTAAGGGAGGCAAGGGTTGGGAGGATGGGTCAGCTGGTCCATGGAATTGGGAAGAAGTTTGGGAGGAGCAGGTGAACATGAAAGATTGTCAGGTACATGGCTGAAACTATAATGTTGAGAAAACTCTTCAGAAAATTTAATTAGGAAGTGTAACTGGTTTAAGATATTTGATGGGGGGCATCTGGTACAGGGTGCTCCTGGGGCAGGCTTCTGGGGAGTCTTTGAGAGCTCATTTGTCATAGTGTGTTATATCAGTGGATGGAGACACATACAATGAGTGGGAAGGCATTGTACCCCCATCTTGCAGAGGCCTGGTGTTCTCAAACAGAGGGAAGGGAGTCTCTCGTGAGTATGGGTGATTCCCAATGTGGTAGAAGAGACTAGTGTGTCAGGCCCTCAGCATTGTTGCAAGTATCTATGAATCTTGTTCTTTAAGCAGTGCAACTTGGGTGTCACTGTGGACTCTGAAGGGAGGGAGAGATTGGAAATAAATAAAATAAATAAATCTATAAAAATACTTTTCTGAAAATATTATATAAAACTAAGAAAAAAATAAAAAAAGATGTAAGACACTGAGGAAGAAATGGATGAGATTGCCTTGCCTCTATACATATAGGACAACATCTATTACAGTAATGAAAGGCACAATCTCAAAAAAATTTTATGATATTTTTCATATTTTAATACCTCAATTTATTTTTTATTTATTTTAATTTTTCTCAATTATTATGTATTTTACTTCTAATCTTTAAACCTATCATTACTATTTCATTTTCCTATTAACACAATTTCGTAATATATTAGGCTTCATTTCTGAAGAAGTTTTGGATCACAGAGGAGGTCAACTATGGCAAGGGAGGAGCATGTACACTAGAGATGAGGGAGAATGTTTCCACTACCTCACTGTACTAAGGGGGTGGAGACTATACCCTAGAGACTGGGAAAGTGTGGCCATCACCTCAACATTCTTGGAGGGTGCGGTCTGGAGCTCAGTCACCATCCATATGCTTGATGAACATGGAGGAAGAAAAATGACTGTTGGGCATGCCTGTGGGAAAGCGTGGCCCCATGAGACACCAAGGATAGAAGAAACCGTAATTTTGCTTTGAAATCTAATGGAGTATGCCCCGCAGGGTTTCTGATATGTTGGGGACCTGTGATGCATGTTTCCCTCCCAAATTCTTCTAGTGGTAATTCAAATGTTTATCCTATGTCTGTCCCTTTGTATACTGGAAGCTGACAAATTGTTTTGTGTCACAGTTATACAGCCAGAGGGGACTTTGCTCCCAAGACAAACTATTTCTATAATTGATTGTGATATGATTTTGTACTTAGCACTGTTACTGCTTGAAGCTGTACTTTTCAATATTGTAATGTGTCTTCTGAAATTCAGAGGATAGAGTGTAGCAGTTTCATATTATTTATGAATTCCAAAAGAGGATTATGATTTAAAACTGTACTTCTCCTCTGGGTGTGATCACCTTTGTTTACATTAGATTCAACTGGCATGTTTTGATTAAATTAAACTACCTGTGAAGATTAGGGCTTTGATTCAACCTGAGTCCCCAGCCCCCTTGCTGGGTTCCTATAAGTGGACACTCACTCAAGACGACACACAGGGAGAGAGTGTGCCTCATATAGTAGATACCAGGAGAGAACTTTCTCAGCTTTGATCTGTGGCCCCAGGAGGAGAGATGAGTCATTTGCCTGATAGTTTACAGCTAACATTTTGAAGAAACCAGAGGAGCGGAGAAGCCTGGAGAGAAACAAGCCGTATGCTAGCCTGTAACTGAGATAGAGGAAGGCTGAACCCTCCCAAAGATTGGCGATCATCTTTGGTGGGAAAGTACCTCTTATGGTACCTTCAGGTGGGCTCTTTAGGGCCTTTTATCTGTATGCTTTTACCCCAAAATGTTTTAAAAAGCCAACTGATTTCTAGTACTTTGCATCAGCACCACTTTTGCTAATACAGATGCTTGAATAAATAATCTAGCACTATTTCATTTTTAGAGATGGAAAACTTAGAAATACAGCCATACAAAGATTTGCTCTATGAAAACATCCTGAGAAATATAAGTGTAGGCTAATCTATATGACAATCATTTTCTTTTATGAAAACTACATGTACTTTTTGTGCTGGGGATTATTTATAGATATTAATACAAGAGTTTTCCATATACTAACCATATCATGTCATATATGCTATGGAAGTGGATCTCATGTCTCTGTATACAGAATTCAAATGGGAGCTTCATAATGATTATGCTTGTGAGCTGATATGCCTGAAATAAGAACAAGACCTAGAGCAGCATTGTGCCTGGGAATTTCCTCCTGACAGCCTTCATGTTACTCAAATGTGGCCAGTCTCGAAGCCAAACTCAGCATGTAAATGCAATGCCTTCCCCCCAGCATGGGACATGACACCCGGGGATGAACCTCCCTGGCACCGAGGGATCACTATCAACTACCAACTGATGTTGCAACTGGAGAATGACCTTGAATGAAAGGTTCAATGCGGATCAGCAGAATATCCCTGTCTACATATAATAACATGACTTTAAAATGCTGTTTGACCTAATCTAAGGGGGAAATGGAAAGGAGAAATGAGTTTATATGGCTACGAGTCTCTAAAAAAGAGTCTGGAGGCTGTCAGAAGGATTGCCCTTATGCACAACTGAGCAGAGTCTAAGAGACAGATAAAGTAGATACAACCCCCAGGTATTGGTTCCTTTGAGGGCTAAAGAGGCCCATGGGTGCTATGGTCATGGCAGATGGGGTTAACTGCCATGTCAGATGGCCCTTCTTTGGAGCTGGTGTTTATGTGTGATGAATCTGGACTCAGATGGGATCTCTCTTCTTAAGACTTTCATGCTACTGTGCTGGAGTTGTAGTTGGTGTCGGGGTTTAAGATATATTTAGGGGATCTGAATCTCTGGACTGACAATGTGATAGCCAGGCCCTGAGCCTCAACAGACTCCAGCACCTACAATCTGATTTATTGGACTCACCTCACTCAGCTAAGATGGAGTTGAAGAAGGACAACCACCACACCATGGAGCCTAGAGTGCCTACAACTGAAAGCGAGAGGATTGCATCCAGTATCCATGAGGAATCTGAGCCTCCTCTTGACATAGAGATACAATGGACACAACCAATCCAATGTCCACAGAGAAAAGGTGGCATTGGAGTGGGAAAGTAGACATGATGGCTAATGGGTATGGGGAATGGCAGGAAGAGACAAGATGTGGAGGCGTCTTAGGGACTTGGAGCTGCCCTGGATGGTGCTTCAGGGGCAATCACTGGACATTGTAAATCCTCACAGGGCCCACTGGATGGAATGGGGGAGAGTATGGGCCATGATGTGGACCATTGACCATGAGGTGCAGAGGTGCCCAGAGACGTACTTACCAAATGCAATGGATGTGTCATGATGATGGGAATGAGTGTTACTGGGGGGGGGGGGGGGAGTTGTGGGGTGGGGGTGGTGGGGTTGAAGGGGTCCTCATATATATTTTTTTAATGTAATATTTTTACAAAATCAATTAAAAAAACAAAACAAAACAAAAACAAATGGGAGCTTCAAATAATTCTCATATCTGGGCTGAACATACAAATTTAATTGTTCCTTTCTTTGGCATGAGAAATCCTCAGGTGATTTCAACAGGCACCAAGGTTGAGAACCACTTCTCTAAGGAGCTGAGACTCTGGGCAGGGAGTCAGGGCTCACTGAGTACAGTTACTGAATCTGCAGCATGAGCATGTCTGAGAGAGTGGCAGAACAGCAGATTCAAAGTCCCCAGCCCAAACTACCAATTCAGGATTTGCATTTTAACAAGATCCCAGAGGACTCATATCCCAGGGGATACACTGAAATAGGAGCAGCACTGGTTCAGAATTCAATCCGATGTCCCATTTCACCATGCTTAAAACTTGGGAGGAATACTGCCTCATTCAATTCTCATCCAAACAAAGATCTGTCAAGAAAGTTTATCTCAGGAACTTGTTCACCTATACTGTAATAATTCAGTCACCCTGATCTTAGTGCTAAGTCCCCTGGTTTCCCACAGTTTTTCCTTGCTTTTGGTATAGGCTGAAAATAAAGTACTCTTCATTTAAAATAATGAATACAGCTTTCCTTGGAATGACAAACAGGAGTCTATTCTGTTTCTCAGTCACACTTTCCAGATATAAGTGTCAAAATATTTTAACTCTTCTTGTATACATGTCCAAGTTTATATTAAATGCATTCATTTTTATATTTCCCAATTAATAGAATGAGAAATAGATTTACTTCTTTCTGGCACCCTCAGAACATATCTGTCAACCCCAATACTTCTAAAATAATTATAACAATTTTAATTAAAATAATTCATTTTTGCACCATCATGCAATATTATTTATTGCTAAGTTAAGCAGTGTACAAATTTCTTGTTTATATAATTTTCTTCTTTGTATTGTTTTATCATTAGCTTCATTTTCTTTGACTCAAATATTTAACAAAAAATTTCCAAAATAATCTTGAAGTGACTGCTGACTCTATAACATACAAATTCATCTCACTATCAACTGTGTCCAGATGTTTCTCCCCTTGAGGTGTCTGCTATAAAATAAGGTACATTCAAACTCTGTCCTCCAGATGCCCTGGTTAGCAGCAAGGAAGAGAAAGGTTATTTTTCTTCTCTTTTGCCCTTTACCTTTCCTACTGAATTAGGTAAAGATGTCACTTCCTGTTTTCCTCAAATCCATTAAAAAAAGCAATATTTTTAGAAATTTTTATAGTTCTAATAGTATAAATAGTATTGCTGCATTCAGCTCACAATAGGTTGGCTGAAAGGGAAGACAATGCAGAAACACAAGAGGGGAGACAAACCTGGGACCAGGGGACTCTCAGCTTCTGGAACTGAGAGCCTCAACCCTAGTTTTTCCATCGCATTTATTGGGAAACCACCAAGCAGCTGTTTACTATCTGAACTGCAACATCATTTACAACAACAGGGAACAACTGCAACATCTAACAACTGCTACAGGTAACAGGTGTAACATTTACAACAAACAGGTAAGCCAGTTTCCCACATTTCCCCCTTTTTGTATTTTCGAAGTCTACACAAATGATGTTTCACTGATCAGCAAAGCTTCCTGCATGATATTTTCACTTTCAGGTTTGAACAATACTTTTTTTTCCTTTTTCCCCAGGATATTCAGTCCCAGGATTGTTCAAACTTAAGAGATTTACATCAAGACACATTTATACAGTTCATCAAATCACTTAAGTATACTATGTTTCATTATTTAGGTTCTGATTAGTATTCAAGCATTTTATACATAATCCCTAACTACCATAGATTATACAAGAACAAACAATAAGACTTCCAACTAGCAGACATTTAATGGCTAAACTTTCATTTCTCATAGGCTTAAGATTTCCTACCAGCAAGGCTATATAGGCCAGTACTTGATCAAAAATGACCTCAGTTTCCCCAGTTTGCAGAGTTTGAGGCATAGGCAATGACAAATTCTTACTTCCCCATTTTGGGCTGTGGGGCAGCTGGAAGTTTATCACATAATTTCAATGTCTTCCTTGGTCCTGCTCTTAGCATCTTCACTGGACCTGGGGCCACAACTCAGTGCTGAATATAAATAGTCCACTGTGAGCACTCATTTTTCAGGCAGAAAACAATAGCTGGCTTGTCCTAAGAGTCCCGATGCAGGGTCTGTAGCAGTGAAAGCATATTTTGCCCCTTCCAGGAGCAGGAGGGTGCTGATGTCAGTCATTGACATGAGCATTAAGGCCACAAGCTGTTGGTGAATAGCAGGTAGCAGGAGCTGCCGCACTAGACACCCCAAGGTCTAGTACTCACGACATTCACTTTTTCAGTGGAGCCACTCTGCTTCCTCTCAGGTCCCAGTTCCATGGCTCTGGATCTTCATGAGGCATCTGCCTCAACAGTCCTGAGAGGGATGTTAGAGGAGTGGGCAGGGACATGACAGTTGCCTGTCACTGCTGGCAGGTGTCCCAGATATTCTTCCACAGATCTCTCCCCCATGGAGAGTGATTCACAACAGTCCATTGTTTTTAGTATTTTAGTATTTGCCATCCACCCCTGGACAGGGATGGCAGTCTTCAGAGTAACCAGACACTATTGGGTTAAGCCTTTCACTTTCAGCCGGGCTTCCTATGCTGCACACAATTCCTTTTTTATATTGTACTTATAAGCCCCTTCCCACATTTGTGACTGAAACCCAAGGTCAATTAGAATCTTGCCTTTGCCTCATACCCCACCCAAAATTAATACTGGTACTAGCCACATCCAATTCACAAGCTACCTTCTTTTTTTTTTTTTTCTTTTTTAAAAAGCAGCCTGCTGGAGGTCCTCCTACTCCCGTGAAGGACCTTTCCCAATTAACACATCTCAGTGAGGGATAAAAGATTTCTAGTATTCCAACAATATTACAAATTCTTTTAACATGAGATAACATCGTACTTTATCAATTACAGCACAGTATAGTTTTGTCTTACCCAACCAAACAACATTTAAGAATTTGATAGAGTAGCGACCTTAGAGCTTGTCTCAGTTGTTTGCCTCTTCCAGGCTTTTAAAATACCACTGTCTCTGATGTTTCCCAGTAGGGTCACTGCCACAGGTTTCTTCTACCCAGCAGGATTCATTGCCATTAGGCCAGGGAAGAAAGCCTTAAAGAATGCAAAAGTCCATTGTTGACCTTTCACATAGTTTTTGCACTTTTTATATTCATTCAAGCTTGTTTTACTTTTACAAAACACATTATTTCACTGAGTGCTACCACAATACTTTTACAACTTCCTATATGCATACTAGTCCTGTTCTGCATATCTCCATTTTCTGATTTTATAAAACTAACCATTTTATTTTAGGGCAAAATACACCTTATTAAATTTCAGTTAGCATTCCCACGAACTTTTTACCTTTTTCAATATTTGCTTAATTTTTACATCTTTCATTTTATCCTATGAAGAAAAATAAATTATTCATCTCAATTTAAGCAAGAACTATTTTTTTTATGAAGAGACACAGTAATTCTATTAATCAACTATATACATATTCTATTCTAATAGTTGTATACAACTATAGAGATCTCATTAACATTCCAAACTTGGGTAATATTATAAGCACTTATTTAATTTTTCGGCCATTTGAAAAGAGCTCTTTCAGAAGCATTTATTTATACCATCCGGAGGTATTAAAATATACATTGACATTGAACAAACAGACACACAATTACAACACACCAACAGAAACAAAGTTTACAATTTGACTCATAATTCTTACTTTTCTGGTATAGCTTTTTTTTTAAAGCTCTCCATCATTTCACATCTTAGATTTTACTGCTTTTAGGATTTCTTCTGGAATCATGTTGCCTGTAACATGCAAGCTTGTTCTTGGAAACACTTATTAGTAATCAGCAACCAGTTAGGATAACCTGAGCAGCATAAATGCACTTACGCTCTTATTTAACAGTTAACATATTTTTTGGATTACTACTCTTTAAGACTACCCTAAGACTCGAAGTTCAGGAGGAAACTATTGATTCAAAACTGAAAATTCCTTTTAACACCTTGATAAAAATTTTGTACTAATTTTATTAATTTGGCTAAACAGGCCCCATCAGAATTAGCATGAAAACAAAACAATCTCTCCTTGATAGTCACAGTTAATTACTCCTGTATGCACTCTAACTCTCTGTGATATAAGACTGCTGCTCTCGAGAAGTCCAACAATGCCAAATGGAAAAGGTCCCTTTATTCCCATTTTTACATGGATGGGGGTGTCTCTTGGAAGCAGAATAACAGGTTCTGCCATAGGAGTATGTATGGCTGCACTTCCTGTTGTGGTGGGGTATAAATCCAGGACACTGAGGAGAATCGGGGAATGCCGGGATTGCTCTGCTGAACCAGGACAGCCCCCTTTGTGGGCGGGGCTGGGAGTGGGCCGGTGGGAAGTTTCCCTACAAGAGGGTGCATAGGCCAGACCAAGGATTTCCTTTACCACAGCGTAGACACAGCTCAGGTTGTTTCAGAGCAGAAATATTCTGTCCAAGCAGTATTGTTTTTCCCTCAGATCTTTTCCAACAATCTTTTATCATGTGACCAATTTTTCCACAATTAAAACATTTTCCAGAGAACCTCTTATTGATTTTCATCCCTGCCATAGCCTGAGCCATCATTGTAGTGCGGTCGCCCTCCATGCCTACATTCTGGCACAATTTAATATATCCAGCCAAACTCACTTTACCTTTCATAATCCCAATAGCTTTTTGACAATCCCGATTGGCATTTTTGTAAGCCATTAGCTGCAAAATAGTATCAGCAGCTTCTAAATTATTGACCTGTTTCTTGATAGCCTCTTGTAACTGAGCAATAAAGTCAGGGTAAGGTTCTTTAGGTCCTTGAAATGACACCAGAGGCCCATAATATCCCCATTTCCTTGGATCAGTTAGCGGGGGTGGGGAATTGGGGAGGAGTAGAACAGCAGTTAACAATGGATGAACAGGCCATCGCACAGGTTCATTGCTGTTGCTTAAGGGCATGGGAAAAATTGAGGCTAAAGGCCAGCCTCTGGAGGCGAGGGAAATCTAGAATGGACAAAGTAGGAGATAATGAGAATCAGTTGTGGCTCCAAGTCCCCCTGCAGTAGAGGTGGCTTTAGAGTGTCAATAAGCTTCCTCTCGCAAGATTCCTACAGAAAGCAAAGCCAACTGGAATCCTGAGGAAGTGCTCCCTGAACACACAGAGATCCAAGTGGCACAGGGATAGGCTGGATAGACACGGGGATGCTTCACCTAGATAGCCCTTAAGAGAAGAACTTCTTGCCAGTTTCTGAGTGTTAAGAAATTAATCAAATTCTGCTGAGGAAAAATAAGGTGATGGCTGATTAAAGCTTCTGCAATTATTGGATTGATGAAAATGTTATTGTCACCAAGACTGATGTCCAGGAATTAAAAGGAATAAAAACCCTAATTGCAAAGGGTAACTATTCTTACCCTATTCGGTGGGATGAGGAGAAATGCTGATGAATGGACTCTGCTTTCTACTTGCATTGAAGAGATGAGAGGTCAGCAGCAGGAAGTACCCTCCTCTAACATCTCTCTTGGGACTGTTGAGGCAGATGCCCTCGAGAAGATCCAGAGCCATCCACCAAAAAAGCTCCACCAAAAAAGCAAAGACCGTGGATACCAGACCTGGTGGTGCCAAGGCCAGCAGTTCCAACTGCCTGTCACTCACCAGCAGCTCAGGAACATCACCCTCAAGTGTCCATCGTGCTCACCCAATGACTGACCATTACCTCACTGGATGAGACACACGGGCTGAGCAGAGACACCCGGGCTGAGCAGAGACACCAGGAGCACAATGGCAAGTGGATTACATCGGCCCCTCCCTCTCTCAGAAGGGGCAAGGTATGCTGTCAGTGCTGCAGACACTGCAAAGGGACTCTTGTAACTTTGTACCCGGATCCTTACAGCAAAGGACTAAGTCTAAATTACAAGTTAAAGTGCCAGCTGCCCCAAGCCCAAAAGGGCAAGTAATAATACATTGTTGTTGCCTATGCTTCAAACTCTCGAAACTGGGAAAATGTGGTCATTTTGATCACTGTCCTGGTGTATGCAGCTCTGCTGGCTGGGAATCTCAAATCCATGAATAAAAAAATCACTCAAAAACGTTTTTGAAACCACAGTTAGTAATCTAAAGTCTCCTATGACAGCACTAGGCCCCATCCCTAGCCACCATAACAGCTACGACTTGCAGAAGTTCCAAGTTTATTATTAACCTGCCCTACCGTGGAAGTGGAAAGTTTCCTCAGAAGGAGCCATGTCTCAAGAAATAGAACAGACCCCCATCTTGAGCTGATGTGTCCTGATACAGTTCATTTCCTCACAAGAATGCAAAGAAGCCACGTGACCCCACCAACCCCTCCCACACCCCTAGAATTCACTGCCCCTCGGCCACCACCCCTAGCCAACCTATAGGCCCTCAGGTCTTACCTAAGCCCAAACCCACTCCCGCTGTCTAAGCATTCTCCCGCCTATAGATGTACTGGATAAATTCATGACCGCCTCTGCCAGGGGCGGGCTGAAGTTTATTCTTCAGACCCCCTCCATTGGGAGAGTTTCCCAACAAATCCTTGCCTGCAATCGCTGGTCTCTGCATCCCAACTGTCTCACCCCAACATCTAACTTATGTTGCCGGAAACCCAGGATCCGGGAAGAGGAGACCCCTGCCACCACACCTTGCAACCTGGGAAGCAGTGGGCAGCGGCAGCTCACCTGGGGTTACTCCTTATTCTGATCATGCAACTCTGAGTGCTCTCCTCCTTTTCACCCTCTCCTAGAACTCCTCAGAGCAAACCTCAGAGACAGAGCAAGCCCCAGAGACACTTGGGATTGTGTTGAGACCAGCTGATTGGTGAGAACTACCCTTGCTGCTGCTGTAGCTCCATCCAACACTGGACTCCCATCACCAGCTGGGTGAGTTAAGGGAATTCTCCTCTGGAGGATCCTGCTCTTTCTCCTATTGTTTAGACAACTCCACAAATCCTGGCCTAGGTCAGTGATCCTCTTCGTTTCTGGGGACCATGGCAGATGCCCGACCTGCATCCCCAGAAACCCCTCAGGAGTCAGAGATATCTGGTCCTGGGTGTGGGCTTCCTGCTGCTAAGGTTCTCTGACTACCCTGGGGACACCTGAGGTGCTCAGTCAACCCTGGAGAGTCCCTGACCTCATCCCAGCTTCCAAAAATGGGAAAACTCCTTCAGCTCCTCTCTATTACTCCACTACAATCTGGCCTCAGGACAAATTAGAACATGAAAGTCAACGGCTGGAACACGGTACCTTTGACACACAGATCCTCAGAGATCTGGAAAACTTCATCCAGCGCAATGCCCAGTGCTTAGAGGTCCTTACGTTCAGGTCTCCCTATTTCTCTGAAACCGTCTTTCTCTCTGTCCATCGTGTTCCTCTTACCAAATCCTATTGCTCCATCAGAAACTTCCATCTCCCTTTCACCAACCTCCCAAATCTCCTGAAAATCTCAACATAGATCCGACAAGCCAAGGTCCTCCTGCACCCCTCCTTGTGCACCTCCAACTTTGCCTCCATCCTCGTCCTCGCCACCACCTTCCGTCCCTCAGCCCTCTGCTGCGCCCTCTTCTGCCCCTCCATTCTCCCCTCCTCATACTAGTTCATGAGGACTACATCCTCCCTGCTCCCTACTATCCACCTCCACCTCTGTAAGCACAAAGGTTAACCCCCTCCACCTCTTATTCCACACAAATACCAACACTCCTCTCAGAAAAACAAAGTTAAAATACACATTCCCTTCTCGCTCTACACATATTATGTCATAACAACTTCTTCTACCAGCCCCGTGGAAAACAGCAGCATTTGGGCTGCAGCCACTGCCTTTGCCGATTCCCTACACACACAGGGCCCCCCTTGATGCGCCTCTGGCGCTGATGCAGTTCCCACAGCCTCCCTCCGTGGGAATATCAGGCAGCCTCCAGAGATTTAGATAGTGTGGCTCACTTCCTAACCTGCATAATAGAAGGCATGAAAAAGGCAGCCCTCAAAGCAGTTAATTATAACAAAATCAAAGAAAATTCTCCCAAATCAGATGAAAACCCGCTGCCTCTATGAATAGATTAAATGAATCACTCCTCAAATATACTAATTCTGACCTGGATTCTTTTTCTTTTCTCTTTTTTTTTCATTAATTTAAATTTTTAAAAAAATATTACATTCAAAAAATATGAGGTCCCATTCAACCCCACCACCCCCACCCCCACTCCCCCCACAGCAACAGTCTCTCCCATCATTATGACACATCCATTGCACCTGGTAAGTACATCTCTGAGCATCACTGCACCCCATAGTCAATGGTCCACATCATAGCACACACTCTCCCACGTTCCATCCATTGGCCCTGGGGGAATCTACAATGTCCGGTAATTGTCCCTGAAGCACCACCCAGAGCAATTCCACGTCCCGAAAACGCCTCCCCATCTCATCTCCTCCTCCCATTCCCTGCACCCAGCAGCCACCATGGCCACCCTTCCCATACCAATGCCACATTTTCAATGTGGACATTGGATTGATTGTGTCCATTGCACATCTATGTCAAGTGGGGGCTTAGATTCCACATGGATACTGGATGCATTCCTCCTGCTTTTAGTTGTAGACACTCTAGGCTCCATGGTGTGGTGGCTGACCTTCTTCAACTCCATATTAGCTGAGTGGGGTAAGTCCAATAAATCAAAGTGTAGGAGCTGAAGTCTGTTGAGGCTCTGGACCTGGGTATCATATTGTCAGTCCAGAGATTCAAATCCCCTAAATATATCTTAAACCCCAGCACCAACTACAATTCCAGTAAAGTAGCATGCAAGTCTTGTGAAAAGAGATCGCCTGAGTCCAGTTCCATCATGCAGAGACACCAGCTCCAAAGGGCCATTTGACATGGCAGTGAACCCCATCTGCCATGACCATAGAGCCCGTGGGTCTCTTTATCCCTCAAAAGAACCAATACCTGGGGTTGTATCTACTTTATCTGTCTCTTAGACTCTGCTCAGTTGTGCATAAGGGCATTCCTTCTGACAACCTCCAGACTCTTTTTTAGAGACTCGAAGCCTTAAAAACTCATTTCTCCTTTCCATTTCCCCCTTACATTAGGTCAAACAGCATTTTGAAGTCATGTTATTATATGTAGACATGGATATTCTGCTGCTCCGCATTGAACCTTTAATTCAAGGTCATTTTCTAGTTGCATCTTCAGCTGGTATGTGGTAGTGATCCCTCGGTGCCAGGGAGGCTCATCCCCGGGTATCATGTTTCACGCTGGGGGGAATGCACTGCATCTACATGCTGAGTTTGGCTTTGAGAGTGGCCACATTTGAGTAACATGAAGGCTGTCAGGAGGAAACTCCCAGGTACAATGGTACTCTAGGCCTTGTTCTTATTGCAGGTGTATAGGCTCACAAGCATAGCCATTAGTATCAGGTGCCCACTGTTGGGCCCTCATTCCTTCCTGGTTCTTACCGTTGCACCTGGTGGACTGCCGCTGCTCCCCCAGGGACCATGACAGAGACCCCCTGGCCAGGAACCCAGTACCCCCCCAGCTGTTGTTTTTAATTGTTTCCACTATGAGTATATCTAAACATTACCATGTACTCTGGACATATGCCCTGTATAACTCCCTGTAACCATATATAGCCTGTCAATAACATCCCATATCAGTATTCCTCCGCCGCCATTGTCGAACCACTCTGTGATCCAAAACTTTCTGTAAAGTGAATCCCAACATAATGTCAGTTTCCCTTACTAGTAAAATGGAATATAGCGATGAGTTTAAAGGTTAGATCTACAGTACATATTGATTTGGATAAATTTCTATGTCCTATCTTTTTCTTTTCTTTTTTTTTCTAATTATTGAGCTTCTCTTCACAAGAGTCTTAGATCACAGTAATTCATATATACAATATACAGTACTCCCACAGATCCACCATAAAACCTTTTCCCTTCCACAGCGATAATCTTTTAACTTATTCATATCATATTTCCTGAAACTGATATACAATAGCTTTCCGAAATAGATTCCGAAACAATAGCTTTCAAACAAGGTGACATCCGTGCTTACAATGTGGTCCATACTTTAGGATGTACAGTTTTCTAAATTTTTTAGTTATCCTATGTTTTGCATTATGGTTTACATTATTAGTCTTTTGTCCCCTATATGTTTTTGGTGTAATATTACATGTTTTATATTCATCCTCGTGTACTCTCACGAAACTCCTCTCTTACCCCCACATTTATCTTGGTTCCATCCATTCCACATCCATTTTCCCCTCCCCTTGGGGCCCACAGCGCCAGCCAATCTGCATTTCCCGAGAAGCCACGTCCAGAGATATTTGCAGCAGTGTTCAGGGACTGACTTTCTCAACTGCCCTAATGCCCTGGAAGCCACCCTTTCTCACGAGAGATACAGTTCTCTCTATTTGATGGCATTAGTCCTCCCCAGGATGTGGGTACACCCCAACTCTCACTTCTTGGGTCTCTACCCAATGGTACAACCCACCATGGTAAAATGAGCCTTCAGCTATTCCCCCGGAGTCTGTCCCGCATCAGACCATCCCCCCCTGAGCATCCTAAACAGGTAACCATCCTAATTATATTTTGATACGATTTTCTCAACATTTTACTCTCAATGAACCCCTGACACTCTCCTATGTTCATATGTTGCCCCTCCCTCCCCCCAATTTTTGGGCAATATTACCCCTCCGCCCAACCCCAGCCCCCCTCAAACCCGCAAAGCCCCACCCGAAGGCAACTCCTTGCCCCCATTTCATCCCTTCTTTGTGCTCATAATACTTACCGCCAGCTCATCATAGATTCCACCCCTGCAGACGTCGGCTCACATCCTTCCTCCACCCCCCGATTTCCTGTAAGCCTCTTTTCCAGTCTCTAGCTCTCTGAGGCAGGTTGCTTATTTCATATCATTGAGGTCATGTAGTATTTGTCCTTCAATTCCTGGGTTGCTTCACTCAACATAAGGTTTTCAAGATTCATCCATGTTATCACGTGTGTGTGTAGTGTATTTGTTCTAACAGCCGAGTAGTATTCCATTGTGTGTATATATCACATTTTATTGATCCACTCGTCTGTTGCCATCAACAGATTTGGATTGATTCCAACTTTTGGCGATAGTGAACAATGCTGCTATGAACATTGGTGTACATATATCGGTTTGTGTCCTTGTTTTCAGTTCTGCTGGGTATATACCCAGCAGTGGTATTGCTGTTGACCTGGATTCTGAATCCAGATGACTACACTCACATAACCACTTTATCACTAAGACATACCCAGATATCAGAAAAAAAAAAAAAAACCGGCAGAAATTACAAGAGGCCCCTCAAACCCCTCAGAAAGACCTAATTAAAGCAGCCTTCAAGGTCTTGAACAATAGAGAGGAGGAAGCCAAATTAGAAAAACATAAACGAGATCCCTCCTTGCTGCTGCCCTCAGAGTCGATTTCCAAAAACCCCATCCCTCTTCTTCCCTGTGGCCACCACCTGGACCCTGCGTTAGGTATTGGAGGGAAGGACACTGGGCTCATGCACACCCCAATCTAGGACCTTGCCGGGGCTTGTCCAGTGTGCTGACTTAGAGACCACTGGAAGTCGGATTGTCCCAAAAACCCAGTTTCTGGGAAAGCCCCTTCAACATGCCTTACTGGCCTGGATCATCTTCCCTTCCTGACCTACTCAGAATAACAGCAGAAGACTGACAGGTCTGGGTTTGGAGAGGCCCCTCATCTCCATCAGTAAGTGGGAACCGAGGGTTATCATCAAGGTTGGAGGGAAGCTGAGTTCCTTTTTATCTGACACAGGGGCCACGTACTTGGTCGTTTCAGAACATTCAGGATATTTAACATCTTCCTCAACTTCTACTGTGGGAGTTGGGGGTATTCTTTCCTCTCACTTGATTACACACCCCCTCCCTTGCACTACAGAAAATCTCATATTCCCACACCAATTCCTAGTTATCATGCCCCGCCCCACTCTTAGGAGGAGACATTCTATCCAAACTGCACTCCTCTAGCTCCTTTTCACTACCTTCCCCCCAAGCTAGCTTCCTTCTCCTTTTGTCCCCAGCCCCAGCCTTGACTCCTACTTCCCCTCCTACTGACATCCCTTTTTATCTTACAACAAAAGTAAACCCCCCAGTCTGGAACACTGACTCTCCCTCAATAGCCTCACACCTCTCCCCTGTAACAATCACCCTAAAAGACAGCCCTCCTTTCATCAACATTCCCCAATATCCTCTCTCCTGCAGTGCCAAATGTGGACTTAAACCCACCATTGACAAACTGTGCCACAGTGCTGTTACGCCGACCAACTCTCCACTAATACACCTATCCTAGTTGTTTAAAAACCTACTGGCAGTTATTGTCTAGTCCAAGACATGACAGCTGTCAACCAAGCAACTCAGCCTATAGTCCCCTGAGTCCCCAACCCCTATAGCCTATCACATATCCCTCCCCAAATACACACATTACACAGTAAAAGACCTCAAAGATGCCTTTTTCACAATCTCCCTAGATGGAAACTCTCAAAACATTTTTGCTTTTACATGGCTCTCATATTTTTCTTCATCTTTAATGCTATACTAATACCACGAATAACCCCACTAATAATTATTTTCCTTCTCATGTGTGGCTCTTATCTTCTACAGCTTCTCGCCTGATTCATCCACCAAGTTGTTCAAACCACCCAAGAATATGTAAATGAAACCTTCCTATTACAAGAACAGTCAATATCCACCCCACAATGCAAAACCCACCAGCTACATGAGAGGAGAACCCCTTACGCCCCCTAACAGCAGAAAGGAGCCAGAATGAGTCGATACCCCCTTTCCTCCACTCATGACTGCCTCTGCCAGAGCTGGGCTGAAGTTTATTCTTCAGACCCCCTCTGTTGTGAAAGCTTCCCAATATATCTTTGCCTGCAATCGCCCTTTCTTTCTGCCCAGTATTCCCATTACTTAGGTCCTTCATCATATACATGTAATCTAAGAGGAATGTTAGAGCTACAAGGTTTGAACTGATTAACCGGTCATAAGGCTGTGACTCCACTCCTATGCATTGAGCAAAGCTGCTTACTGCAGAGGACAGCACAATGGAAATGCAGCCAATAAGGACCCATCCCTTCCAGGCCCTGCATTCCAAGAATACCCTGCCTCTTAGCACACTACCCCCAAACCCTGCACAAGAATAACTCACTTTTACAGCCCCTTATTAACCAGAGGCTATACTCAGAGTCTAACACTCTCTCCTCGAACTAATGCTTTCCTGCCTATTGATGTATGTATAATTCACATCTGCACCTTCCATCCTTCCACGAGTGAGCTTAAGCCTCATCTTCAGACCCCTCCACTGGGAGAGCTTCCCAATAAACTGCCTGCCTGCAACCCTCAGTCTCCATATCCCAGTGAGCGCCATTTTTTCTCTAACATAGACAACAGTATAGTGTTATTGGTCACAATTTCACAGAAGCAACCAAATCTTCTCAATTGCATTATTGTTGTAATGAACTTTCAGCAGAACTTTCACTTTCATAAATCAATAATAAGTTAACTGGGCAGTTTTCAGTGTTTTGTTATTAATGGACAATTTCAATTCTGAAGCTTCACAGAAAACACATGCAATCAGCTACAGGTCACAGTGCATCACATTAAACAAAAGGGACTGTCTCGGAAACCCACGGAAAGGAAAGCTGTGCCAGGTACTGTGGGGCACAGCTTTCTAAGGACATTGCTTAAATAACTTTGGAGAAAACACCACTGGGCTGAGTCAAGATTCCAGAATTCTAGTGAAGAAGCCAATGGGCTCATGAAATTGAGAGGAACAAGGTCTAATTTTGCTTAAAAGAATGAGTCACACACCAAAGATAACAAGAGAACACTGAAATTTGGAAGAGAGAAGTACCATGTCATGTACAAGGGAGCCCCAATAACATTAAGTGCCAGTTTCTGATAAGAAATGTTGGAGGCAAGAAGGCAGTGGGAAGAAATATTTATAGAGTACTGAAAGAAAAATCATTAGAACCAAAAAATTTTATATCCAGAGAAGCTCTATTTCAAAACTGAGGGGGAGATTAAGGCATTCTCAGATAAACAAAAGCTGAGTGTTCCTCACCCTATTACCAGATTTTATTTACGTTCTTGGCTATGCTGCAGACATACATTTCAAGAGGAGGCTGGGTGAATTAGGCCAGTAATTTATTCAGGCAGGGAGGGAAGAGAAATGGGAGAAAATAACAGCAGTGTCCCAGGTAGAGAGGAAGGGGCTGAAAAGTGATAAAGAGGGCTGACTTATGGGCTGCAATTTCCCATTACAGGTTATAAATGCCCAGCTTTTACTTGCACTGTGAT
The DNA here is from genome assembly GCF_030445035.2 of Dasypus novemcinctus. Taxonomy (NCBI): domain Eukaryota; kingdom Metazoa; phylum Chordata; class Mammalia; order Cingulata; family Dasypodidae; genus Dasypus; species Dasypus novemcinctus. The sequence goes on along the minus strand of NC_080693.1, from coordinate 7,750,033 downwards.
TCAAGCAGGGAGGTAGGCAGCTGCATTCCAGGTCCAGAGGCAAGAGAGCACACTAGAGCATGCTTAGGCCCCATGCCTGCCTGCCTTTTGACCTGTTAATTATCCCACCCCTTTGTTAATGGCAAGGAAGGAGTTCCAGCTGTTGACTGTTTTGATTGCCTTATTTCCTCCATCCATCTCCCAAGAGGGCCAAATGATAAAGTCCTTGGGGAATATCCGGGGCTTCTCCTGGCTTCTGGAGGAAGTCTTCTTCTGAGTGGCAGAATCTTGGGAAGAGTCTTCCAGCAGCATATTGGGGTTGCTGATGTCCACATGGACTTCTTACCAGGTTCCAGATCCAGCTACTGATTTTCTATCTTACTAGCCTGGTTCAACCCCTTGACCTGACCCACAAGAAAAACTAAAGGGTGTTTATCAGATGGGAAAAAAAGGTCAAAGCAGCATTAAAAAATGAAGATCTCCAGTAAAGGTAATTACCTGGGAAATTATAAATGCCAGTACTATTTTATTGTACTTTTTGGTATGTAACTTGACATACAGAATATACTATGCCAATGACTTAATAATGATAAATGTGTGGTTTGGAACTCAAAACAAATCTGGATGTAATCTGTGACAACAACTTCATGAAGAGGGGAGGATGGAGGAGTACCTGAACACAGTTGGTGGATGATATTCAAGTTAGGTAGGTATCAAATCTAAAGATACTGTTACAGATTCAGGTGTTAAATTAACCCCCATGGTAATCACAAAGAAAATATCAAAAAACTATGCAAAAGAGGAAATGAGAAGTGATTCAAACCGGTTTACAACCAAAGAGCAACTAAATACAAACGGAGGCAGTAAAGAATGAAATGACAAAATGTGAAGCGGCCTGTATCCATTATTGAAGATCATGCTGAGCAATTCCAATGCCCTAAAAATGCCCTACATTCCATCCATTCTATTCTTTCCTCCCACTCCCCTCAGCACCTATGGTAACCACTAAGTTTCAATTTTTGAAGAATAACATTCATAGTTCTTGCAATAATATTGAGGGCTTAACATACTGTCTGTTTTATTAGGCACTGCCTATGTTCTCAAGGAATTCTTGTCCCTCTAACTGGGAACACAGCCGGATGCCCCAGGATGGGAGTTTCCATTTTCTTAATTATTGTGTGGGTCTCCACACACGGCTATTACACACTGTGACAAAATGAATACTTACATATTCCATAGAAGCCTGCCCCAGGTGTCTCGTGTCCCATGCACCCCCATACCCAACACCTGACACCAGTAACCCTTCCCTGCCATATCTGCCAAAAGAACATTGCCAACAATGCAGTTTTAACCACAGACCTGCAAATCCCCAGAGTCCACATGCTCCTTCCCCTGTCCATCCCATTTCCACAGACAGTCCAACCAAACCCCCCCACTCACTACTCCTCAGACCAGCACCACTGAACCCAATCACATCACTGGACCACTGTCACCATCACCCACTGCACAGCCACACCCTTCCAACTTATCACAGATTTTGCCTGTGTGGGCATCGGTTTACAACCCTCTACTCCCTTTCATCAAAATCTATAAAAGTGTACAATCCAAAATGCAAGCCATAATGTAAACAATTGACAATAATTAATAGCAATGCTTCAGTGTTTGTACATCAATTGCAACAAATGTGCCATCTGCATATAAAAGGTTATTAACAGGGGAGAGGAGAAAAGGGGAAGGGTGATGGGTATATGGGAATCACCTGCATTCTCTACGTGACTTTTCAGATATCCTAAAGCTTCTTTGAAGAAAATTGAAAAAAATTAAACACTGCGGGAATATAAAGAAGAAAATACCACTTTACACACAAGACAACATATCTTACACTGACGAAAGAAAAATCTCAAATTTTTTTATTAAATTTTTTTGGTATTTTATTGGTTATTTTTAAACTTCTAATTATTATTTCATTTTCTTATTAATTTCACATGGTTGTTTTCTTGGCTTCATTTTTGGAGAGGTAGGTTTTGGTTCACAGAAGGGTCTCAACAGTGGTGGGGAGGCTCACTGGTGTGGGGTGTCAGTGATGGGTATGTGTGGGAAGGGGTTCAACTGTGGCATGCCTCTAAGGCATGTATGCTCAAGTGTTCATGTGGCATTGTCTCGGTGGGTGGAGATACACACAATAACTGAGAGAATATTGAATTCCCATCCTGTAGAGTTCTGCTACATTCTCTAATATATCAGCAAGAATCCTCCAAGTACAAGGGCAGCACCTGGTGAATGAAGACAGACCATCGTGCCAGGTCCTTGATATTGATGCCTCTACTTATGAACCTTTTCTTTTGAAATTGAAACTTAGCCTAATATTAGAGATTGCCTAAGAATTACCTCCTGTGCTGGCCATGCACAGTGCTGATGCGCGCAAGGAGTGCCTTGCCACGCAAGGGTGTCCCCCGCGTAGGGGAGCCCCACGCGCAAGGAGTGCGCCCGTGAGGAAAGCTGCCCAGTGTGAAAAGAAAGAGCAGCCTGCCCAGGAATGGCGCCGCCCACACTTCCGGTGCCGCTGACGACAACAGAAGCAGACAAAGAAACAAGACGCAGCAAAGAGACACCAAGAACAGACAACCAGGGGAGCGGGGGACATCAAATAAATAAATAAATCTTAAAAAAAAAAAAAAAAAGAATTACCTCCTGAAAGTCTCTTTGTTACTCTCATGTGGCCTCTCTCTAACCCCAAAATGCAATACTTGCCCCCAGTGTGGGACTTGACATCCAAGGATGGGTTCCCTCACACTGAGGGATTATTACTAAGCACCAACTAGCAACGCAGATGGAAAAAGAGCGTGACCAAAAAGGGGAAACAGTACATGCAAATGAGTTTTCTGGGTTAAGAGACTTCAAAGTGAGTTCGGAGTTCATTCCAGAGTCACAGCAGGATTTCACTGGCTGCCACAGTAAACAAATGCTTCAAATAGTGGGACTTCTGGGGCTCTAGAGACATCCTTAAACTATAAGACAGCTCAGGAATTCAGAACCCTGTCAGTGGCTATTACTTTGGAATTTAAGCTCCCAGTGTCATGGAATTGGACTCATTTGTGGTTTCCCTACACATGGCTCTTTTGCCCCTTCTTTTAGTTAGTATTATACTTCACAGGTGTATGTCAAGAGACTTGAATCTTTGGTTCATCCATGTGCCAGGTAAGCCCTGAATCTCAGAATTGCAATGCCTACTCTCCAGTTCATTGGACTCACCCAGGACAACTAACATGGAGATGATGATGGACAATGTCCATCCCAAGGAACAGAGAATGTCTACAGCTGCAAGCAAGGTAGTTTTATCCATCTGCCCCATAGGATCTAAGACCCCACTAACTTATAAGCAGAATGGGCATCACCATCTCAAAATCCTCAAGCCTGGGGAATCAACAATGGACTAAAGTAGAATAACTATCATCATAGTATAGACTTGTTCTTCTTCTAGCAATGGAAGAAATCCTATCAGTAATGTAAAGGCAGTGGCCACCAGAGGTTCTCAAGGATGGGAGAGGGAAGATTAGGTGTAATATGGGGACATTGTTGGGATATTGGATTTGTCTTGCCTAACACTGCAATGATGGATATAGACCATTGTGTATTTTGTCAAAACTTACAAAATTGTGTGGAACAAAGTGTAAACTGTAGTCCATGGTTAGTAGCAATGCTCCAATATATGTTCATCAATTGAAACAAATGTACCACGCTAATGAAGTATGTTGTTAATGTGGGGAAGTGGGAGGGGATGGGAGGAGGGCATATGGAAATCGCTTATTTTTTCATATAATATGTATGTATCTAAAGAATTTTTAAAAATAAAAAAAATAAATTAAAAGAAAAATAAATTGAAGTACAAAAAAAGTATGACCGAAAAACCAAATGGCAAAATGGCAGAAATCCTGCATTGCCAGCAGTTTTATTTAAAGTAAATGGCTTATAAACTCAGCATGTAAATGCATTAACTTCCCACCAGCATGGGACATGACTCCCAGGGATGAGCCTCCCTGGCACAGAGGGCTTACTACCAAGCACCAACTGATGATGTAACTAGAAAAAGACCTTGAATAAAAGGATCAAGTCAGACCAGCAGAATATCTCAGCCTACAAGTAATATCAGGTGTTAAAATCTGCTTTTTGAACTTGAATAAAAGGGTGAAATGGAAAGGACAAATGAGTTTATATGGCTATGAGTCTCCAAAAAATAGTCAGGAGGTCATCAGAAGGGTTGCACTAAGGCATGCCTCAGCAGGGTCCCAGAGACAGACAAAGTAGATACAACCCCAGGTACTGGTTCTCTTGAGGGCTACGGAGACCTACAGGTTCTATGGTCATGGTAGATGGCTCTAGAATTCAGTGTCATGTCAGTTGGCCCTACTTTGGAGTTTGTGTTTCTGAGTGTGATAGAGTTGGACTTAGATGTGATGTTTCTACACATGCCTCTTCTGCCACTGTTACTGAACCTGTGGTTGGTGCTGGGGTTGATGTATGCTAAGGAGACCTGAATCTCTGGACTGTCCATGTGACAGCCAGGCCCTGAGGCTCAGCAGACTTGGAACTCCTACACTCTGGTTTATTGGAGTTAACCAGACCAGCTAACAGGGAGGTGAAGAAGGTCAACCACCACACCACGGAGCCAAGAGTGCCTACAACTGCAAGCTGGAGAACTGCATCCATCTTCCATGTGGAATCTAAGCTCTCCTCTCGATATAGAGGTGGAGTGGACATAACCATCCCAGGGTCCACAGGATGGAGGAATAGAGTATGGATTAGAGTGGACTTACTGATATTCTACTATGGAACTATTGTGTTTAGTAATGGAAGAAATTGTAGCACTGATGTGGAGAAAGTGGCCACAGTAGCTGCTGAGGGCAGGGAGAGGGCAGAAGAGATATGATGTGGGGGCATTTTCAGGTCTTGGAGTTGTCCTGGGTGATACTGTAGGGACAGATGCTGGACATGGTATGTCCAGCCATGGCCCACTGGGTGGACTGGGGGAGAGTGTAAACTACAATGTAAACCATTACCATGTGGTGCAGCAGTGCTTCAAAATGTATTCATCAAATGCAATGAATGTCCCACGATGATGAAAGAGGTTGTTGATGTGGGAGGAGTAGGATGAGGGGGGTGGGGATATATGGGGATCTCTTATACTTTTTGAGTATAACATTTTAAAAAACAGAAAAAAATAAAAAATTAAAAAAATTTAGTAAATGGCTTAAATATCCCAGTCAAAAGGCAGAAATCAGAACAATATATAAAAAAGCATGAAAACTATATTCTGCTTACAAGAGACACATCTTAAATTCAGACATGAGGAGGTTAAATGTGAAAAAATGGAAACTATTCCATGAATATATTAAGCAAAACAGAGTGAGAATGGTTAAATTATCATCAAACAAAACGAACAAAGTCAAATACTTTTAGAAGGAACAATGGAAGACCCTATATACTGAAAAAAGAGTCAATTATAAAAATAGATGTACATAATCTTGAGGCACAAAATATATGAAGCAAACATTCACAGATTTGATGTGAGAAATAGGTAGGGCTGTATTAATAGTAGCAGATTTCAATATACCACTTTCAATATTGGCTAGCATTTTCAAACTGAAGGTGAAAAAGGAAATGGAGGACTGGAATGAATGTATGTACCAACTAGCCCTAGCAATCCTATATAGATGTTTATAACAGAAAGAGAGAGGATGTATGTGCAAGAAATATGTAACACATCTGTTTGAAAGCAATAGAGTACAAATTCTTCTCAAGTGCACAAGGATTATATCCCAGATTAGGTTATATGCTATATCACAAAACAAGTCTCAATAAATTTTGAAAGATCAAAATCATATAAAATATTGTATCTAACCACAGTGAAATGCCATTAAACCAGTAACTAGAGAACCAGAAAATTCACAAATATGGGGGAGTTAAGCAATACACTCTTCAAGACCCAATGGGTCAAAGAAGTCATGAGGAAATCTGGAAATATCTAGAGATGAATGAAAATGAAAACACAAAATGTCCAAACTTATGACAAATATTAGATAAGCTGACAAAAAAGGAGAGGATGCAAATAATAAAAATCATTTGTGGGAAACGGACTTTGGCCCAGTGGTTAGGGCGTCCGTCTACCATATGGGAGGTCTGCGGTTCAAATCCCGGGCCTCCTTGACCCGTGTGGAGCTGGCCATGCGCAGTGCTGATGCGCGCAAGGAGTGCCGTGCCACGCAAGGGTGTCCCCCGCGCGGGGGAGCCCCACGCGCAAGGAGTGTGCTCGTGAGGAAAGCCGCCCAGCGTGAAAAGAAAGTGCAGCCTGCCGAGGAATGGTGCCGCCCACACTTCCCTTGCTGCTGAGGACAACAGAAGCGGACAAAGAAACAAGATGCAGCAAATAGACACCAAGAACAGACAACCAGGGGAGGGGGAGAGTTAAATAAATAAATAACTCTTTAAAAAAAAAATCATTTGCATTGAAAAGGGGGAATATTACTGCTGAACTTACAGAAATAAAAAGGATTAGAAGAGCATATGAAAATCATTGGAGGGGAAGTGGACTTGGCCCAATGGTTAGGGCGTCCACCTACCACATTATTCAGCTGTAAGATATTCTCGATCCATGTGACATGATGATCATTGAAGACATTATGTTGAATGAAACAAAGACAGATGCAAAAGGACAAATATTATATAATCTCACTAATAGGAATTAAATATGATGGGCAAACTCATGAAGTTAATGGCTAGAATATAGGTCACCAGAAGATAAACTGACGTTTAAATGTGCAGGATTTATAATATGGCTGATTGTTAATGTTTGAAAATGGAGAGGTGATGATAGCACATTATAGTGATTATAAGTCACAGTCCTAACACATGGGTCGATGTGACGGTGATTGAAAGGGAAAGTTTAGGTTTGTGTATACCACTAGAAGGAAAGCTAGAAGATGAAGTATGAGACTGTATAAGCAAAGTGAATCCTGTGTGTAGTTAATGTGTGTGATCAATAGTATAAATATAAGAGTATTCTTCCCTGAATCAAAACAAATGTATGTTAATATCAAAAGATGTTAAAAAATAGGGTGGTAATTGGTTGGAAATACACCTAAAGCAAACTTGAACTGTAGAGAATAGTAATACATTAATATTTTCCCCATCAATGGCTAAAAATAAATTAAGCTAAGTAAAAGAAATCAGACACAAAGTACTTTATATCGTTAGACTCCACTCATATAAAATGTGAATACAGGGAAGCAGACTTGGCTCAAAGCACAGGGTGTCCGTCTACCACATGGGAAGTCCACGGTTCAAACCCCGGGCCTCCTTGACCTGTGTGGAGCTGGCCCATGCGCAGTGCTGATGCGTGCAAGGGGTGCCCTGCCACACAGGGGTGTCCCCCACATAGGGGAGTCCCATGCACAAGGAGTGCCCCCCGTAAGAAGAGCCGCCCAGTGCAAAAGAAAGTTCAGCCTGCCCAGGAGTGGCACTGCAAACACAGAGAGCTGACACAGCAAAATGATGCAACAAAAAGAGACACAGATTCTCATGCCCCTGACAACAACAGAAGCAGACAAAAGAAGAACACGCAGCAAATGTACACAGACAACAGACAACTGGGGTGGGGGTGGGAGAAGGGGAGATAAATAAATAAAAAATAAACCTTTTTTAAAAAGAATATAAATAGGTTTATAGAGATGGAATTAGATTAATAGTTACATATGGTGGGGAAGGCAGAGGAATTGAGTGGTGACTGCTAAGGGGTAGGGTTTGTTTTTTTTTTTGAGTAATGGAAATGCTCTAAAATTGACTAGAGAGATAAATGTACAATGCTGGGATTATACAAAAAGTCATTTATGTATACTTTAGTTGGACTGGATAGTATGTGAATTTATCTTAATAAACTTGCTTAGAGAAAAAAACAAAACACTTCCCAATGCAGTAAAGTCTAAGACAGTAAGGCTTCACTCATGATTTAAGTGGAATTTCTCAAGAAGATACACACATAGCCAACAGCACATGAAAAGATACACATCATCACTGGTTATCCGAGAAATGCACATCAAAACCACAATGAGATACCAATTAACATCCACTGATTTTGTTACCTAAAAAAAAAGTAAAGTTGGTGAAGATACACAGAAACAGGAATCCTAATATTACTAGAGACATTGTAAAAGGGTGCAGACACTGTGGAAACCAGCTTGGCAGTTCCACAAAAAGTTAAACAGAATTACAGATGACCCAGCAATCCCACTTCTTGGTGTATACTCAAAAGAACTGAATGCAGAGACTCAGATAGTTATTGGTGCACCAATATTTACAGCAGCATTGTTCAAAGTAGACAAATGGTAGAAGCAACACAAGTGTCCATTAGCAGGTGAATCAATAAACAAAAAGTGGTATGCACACATTGGAATAATATTCAGTCATAAAAGTGGAGGATGTCACAATGCATACTACAACATCCATGAACCTTGAAGACATAATGTTTTGGAAAATAACCCAGACACAAAATGACAAATATTGTCTAATCTTTGTTTATATGAAATAATGAGAAGAAGGACATTTCATAGAGGCAGGTAGATTTTATGTTATCCAAGGCTGGAGGGGAGGAGAGGTGGTACTGTTTAATGGGTACAGAGTTTCTGTTTGAGGTAATGAACAATTTGGGGTACTGGATACTGGTGGTTAGCACAACATCATGAACATAATTCAGCTCACTGAATTGTCCCCTTGAAAGTGCTGAAATGGGAAATTATGAGTAATATATATGGAACCACAAGTACAAGTTTAAAAAAAAGAGAAATATTAGTAGCTTACACTCATGAGAATGGATATTAAAAATAAATAACAGCAAAGATGGAGAAAATCAGAGAGCCCTGTACATTGCTAAAGGGAATGAAAAATGATGCTACATACACCGTGGAAAACAGTTTGGAGGAAACAGAATTGTCACATGACCTGGCATATACCCGAAAGAATGGAAGAGCAGGAACTTGAACAGATAGTTTTACACCACTGCTCACAGCAGCATTTTCATAATAGCCAAAAGATGGACGGAACCCAAGTATCCATTCACAGGTAAGTGGATAAAAAAATGTGATACATACATACAATGGAATATTATTCAGTTGTAAAAAGAATGTAGTCCTGAAACATGGTACAACATGAATGAACTAGAAGACATCACACTGAGTGAAAATGTCAGACACAGAGACATACTGCATAAGCTCACTCATTTGAAACAAATGAAATGGGCAAAGTTCAGAGACAAAGTTGATTACAGCTTACCTGATGCAGTACAGAGGGGCAAGAAGAGTTAACACAGAATGGATACAGGGTTTCTGTTTAGCGTGATAGGAAAGTTCTGGTAATGGATGGTGGTGACCTTAGCACAGGGTCAGTGTAATTAATCCCACTGAATGGTATGCGTGGGATTGGTTGAGATAGTTAAGTATACATTGTATATGTTTCCACAATTTAAGAAAAGAGCAACTAAAGTCATGGACAATTCAGTGCAATATATGATCCTAGACGAGATCTAATAATGGAGGAAAAAAGACTTAGAGACATTACTGGGACATATTAAAAAATTGGAATAGAGACTTACAGCAATATTGCCTTAAAGCAATATTAAACATTTTAAATTTAGCAGTACATAAGGCAGGTACATTAGTGAAGATTCTAGTTCTGAGGAAATGTACATGGAATATTGTGTTCAAGGAGCAAGGTGTATCTACCTACCCTTAAATGCGTAGGAGGGAGGGAGGGAGAAGGAAGGAAGAAGAAAGGAACTGCAAATATGGCAAAATATTAAAAACGGTGGATCTAGGTATGAGAAGCAGGAATGTATGTCGGTATTCTTTATTTCTGCAATTGTCCTATAAGTTAGAAATTATTTTGATAATGTTTAAAATAGAGAAAAACAGAAATGAGAAGGGAATTAAAATGGTCCACTACAAAGTTTCAATTAAAAACATGGACCAAAAATATATGTAAAATACGAGTGTCAATTTTAATTCTTTTGCTGTAAGTAATTTGATATATTGTGGCAGTCTCTGCTGTATTTAGTTAATACTTTCTCTGTAATTACTTCAATGAAGCAAAGTTTGGCATATATAAACAATGATACAACCATGTATTGCCTGTAAGAGACCCACTTGACTTTTTTTTTAGGAGGTACTGGGGATTGAACCTGGGACTCCATACACGGGAAGTAGGTGCTCAAACACTAAGCCACGCCCACTCCCCAAGACTCATTTTATTTCTTTTTAACAGACTTTTATTTTTAAAAGATACGTAGGTCACACAAAATGTTACATTAAAAAATACAGGAGCTTCCTACATGCCCCACTCCCCACAACCCCCACTCCTTCCACATCAACAACTTCTTTCATTAGTGTGGCATATTCATTTCATTTGATGAATACATTTTGGAGCACTGTTACGCAGCATGGATTATAGTTTACATTGTAGTTTACACTCTCTCCCAGTCCATTCAGTGGGTTATGTCAGGATAATGTCCTGCTTTGTCCCAGTAATATCATTCAAGACGACTCCAAATCCCGAAAATGCCCCCATATCACAACTCCTTTAACCTCGCTCTGCGTCAGCAACTCCAGTGGCCATTGTCTCCACATCAATGATACAATTTAGTTCATTTTCAGAGTCTCAATAATTTTATAGTAAAATACAGTAAGTCTACTCTAATCATATTTTACTCCTCCATCCTGAGGACCTTGGGAAGGTGATGCCCATTCCGCCTCTCAATTGAGAAGGGGCTTCGATCCCATATGGCTGCTGGATAGGACTCTTGTACCCACAGCTGTAGATTCTCTTGGTTTCCTGGTGTGGTGGTTGTCCATCCTCACTTCCCTGTCAGCTGACCTGGGTAAATCCAATGAATTGGAGAGGAGGTGTTGCAACACCTCTGAGGCTCAGGACCCAGCTTGCACATGGACAGCCCAAAGATTCAAGTCTCCTGGGCATACACCAACCCCAGCACCAACCAGAGGTTCAATATAAGGGACAGAAGAGGCACGTGTAGAGAAGTCGCATCGGAATCCAACTTCATAACACTCAGGAGCACAAATTCCAAAGATGGGCCCATAGGCAAGGAACTGAACTCCGGAGCCACCTGCCAGGACCATAGGACCTGGGTGTTCCGTAGTCCTCAAAGCACCACCACCTGGGTTTGTATCTACTTTGGCTATCTCTGAGACCCTGCTGAGACATGCGTAAGCTTGACCCCTCTGATGACCTCCCAACACATTTAAGTCTCTTAAGATTATGAACTCATTTGTCTTTATCATTTCCCCCTTTTATTCAAGGTCTTTTTCTAGTAGATTCACAAGCCATGCTTGGTAGTAATCCCTCAGTGCCAGGGAGGCTCATCGCCGTGAGTCATGTCCCACGCTGGGACGTGAGTTTGGCTGAGTTTGGCTTAGAGAGTGGCCACACTTGAGCAACATGGAGGCTCTCAGGAGGTAGCTCTTAGGCACCCTGCAAAACCAGGCCAAGTTGAAATTACAAGCACAATAGGCTCATTAAGCATAGTCATCAGTATTGAGGGCTCATCATTGGGCCATCCTTCTTCACTGATCATTGCCCTCACACTTGGTTGCTTTCCCATTGGGGAATGTCACAGAGCTCCCCAGGAAGGGAACCCTACACTCCCTCAGTTGTGTGAATCTCTACCCACTGTGTCAATACCCACTGAATATCCAAACATATCTATATACCTTATACGCATGCCCAGGTGAACTCCCTTCCATGCATCCCCCATCAATGACACCCCACAACAATGCTCCTCCCCTGCCATAGTTGAATCCTGTTGTGATCCAAAACTTTTTAAAACATTAAGCCTAATATATTGCCAAATTCAATAACAGAAAAATGAGGTAGTAATGACAGGTTTAAATATTAGAAATAAATACATAATTTATAAAAACTAAAGTAAAAAACCACTGAAGTACACCTGGTCCCCAGAGTCACTTTAGAACCAAAGGCCCAGAGAGGTTGAAAGTGAGAAAGTTGGCAACAGTACTGAAATACGGCATGCAGATAATAACAAAAAGAAAGTTAGGCTCACTTGAATAATAGCAAACAAAATTAAAGCAACCATGTCTACAAAAGACAAAGTATTTATATATTCATAAAAGGGTCAATATCAAGAACATACAATAACTAAAAACATACATACATGGAACAACAGAGCACTTAAATACAGAGAGGAAAAAATGACGTATTTTAAGTGAGAAATAGATCTATCATAATAGTTGGAGAATTTAATTTTCCACTTTCACAAAGGGATAGAAAAACTAGACAGACAATCATTAAGGATAGAGAGGACTCGAACAACTCTATAAGCCAACTAGATCCCATAGAATATATTCTTCTCAAGTTCACATGGAATATTTCTAGAATAGACCATACGTTACCCCACAACATATATAAAAACACTGAAACATGATGTATCTTCTTTTACCAAAGTAGAATGAAACTAGAAATCAAAAATAGAAGGTAAATTAGAAAGTTTCGCAAGTATATGGAAACTCAATAGCACACATGAATCTATGGTTCACAAATGAAATCATGAGCGGAATTAGACAACACCCTGAGAGAAACAGAAATGAATACACAACATATCAATCTTAAAAGATGCACTGAAAACATTAACAGAGAAATTTATAGCAAAAAGCAACTTTATTTAGAAAGAATAACCATCTCAAATCAAGAACATAATTTTATATCTTAAGGAAATACACAAAGAAGAGCAAACTAAATCCAAAGCTGGAAATAAAGATTAGAGCGGAGATGAATGAAACAATAGAAAAACAATAGAATCAACACAACTAAAAGTTAGTTCTGCGAAAAGATCAACAAATAAGAAAATCCTTTAGGTAGATGGGTTGAGAATAAAAGAAAAGAACAATCTATTCACTAAAGTGAGTAATCAGAGTAGTGACATTTCTAAAATGGGTTTTAAGAGCCCACCACAACGGGAAACGGACTTTGGCCCAGTGGTTAGGGCGTCAGTCTACCACATGGGAGGTCCGCGGTTCAAGCCCTGGGCATCCTTGACCCGTGTGGAACTGGCCCATGCCCAGTGCTGATGCGCGCAGGGAGTGCCGTGCCGCACAGGGGTGTCCCCCACGTAGGGGAACCCCACGCGCAAGCAAGGAGTGCACCCACAAGGAGAGCTGCCCAGCGTGAAGGAGGGAGCAGCCTGCCGAGGAATGGCGCCGCCCACACTTCCCATGCCGCTGACGACAACAGAAGCGGACAAAGAAACAAGGCGCAGCAAAAAAGACACAGAAAACAGACAACTGGGGGAGGGGAGGGGAATTAAATAAATAAAAATAAATCTTTAAAAAAAAAAAAAGTACACCACAAGCAATTGTGCCTGAACAGATATCTTTGACAACATGGACCAATTCCTAGAAACGCATCTTACCTTCTTTGTAATATTTGCTCTTAAAAATTCACTGCTCTGAAAAAAATACTTTTGGGGCATATGTTTTAAAACATACTTTAGGTAATCATGTATTGTAGTTTTAAAATAACCCCTATTTTTATGTTATCCTTTTTCTTTCCATCTGGCCATTTCGCAACATTCTTAAGGGAGGATGTTGGGTATATGGACCATGACCTAAACCTTCTTTGAAGACATAATGGAAAAAAAGACACTGAGGAAGAAATGTAAGAAATTACCACTGTACATACAGGACAACGGTTATTACAGTGATGAAAGGGAAAACATTATAAATAAATTATTTTTAATATTTTTCATTTTAATACCCCAAATTTTTTTACATTTAGTTTTAGTTTTGCTAAATGATTACACATTTTATTTATGTTTAAACCTATCATTACTACCTCATTTTCCTCTTAATCTAATTGGCAATATACTTGGTTTCATTTTTTAAGAAGTTTTGGATCACAGAAGGGTTACAACTATGGCAAGGGAGGAGCACTGGTGTGGGTTGTTCAGTGATGCGAGATAAATGACAGGAAGTTCACCTGGGCTTACATATAAGGTGTATTAATATGTTCAAATGTTCATGGGGGATTACCACAGTGGGTAGAGATGCACACGAAAGAATACTGAACTCCCATCCTGGGGATTTCCGCCACATTCTCTAATGGAACAGCAACAATCCCCCAAATACAGGGCCAACGACCACTGAAAAAGGATGGTCCCTTTCAAACTGAAAGTAAAGAGAAAATTAAGGAATTTTAATTAAGGAATTTGAAAAACACTCATCATGATTGCAAATATTATTACACCCCACCCACTTGGTAGGTGCCACGGCAGCCACCAGTAAGGAACTGGGAGAGGATGGTGGCTTGCGAGGCTGGTCGGCTTGGGTTTAGGTCTCCTTGCAGTTCTCAGAAATCAAGCTGGGAAACGGACTTTGGCCCAGTGGTTAGGGTGTCCGTCTACCATATGGGAGGTCCGCGGTTCAAACCCCGGACCTCCTTGACCCGTGTGGAGCTGGCCATGCGCAGTGCTGATGCGCACAAGGAGTGCCGTGCCATGCAAGGGTGTCCCCCGCATGGGGGAGCCCCACGCGCAAGGAGTGCGCCCGTGAGGAAAGCCGCCCAGCATGAAAAGAAGGAGCAGCCTGCCCAGGAATGGCGCCGCCCACACTTCCCATGCCGCTGACGACAACAGAAGCGAACAAAGAAACAAGACGCAGCCAATAGACACCAAGAACAAACAACCAGGGGAGGGGGGGAAATTAAATAAAAGAAAATAAATCTTTAAAAAAAAAAAAAAAAAGAAATCAAGCTGGTTGCCAAGTGTGGGAGAAGCGGCAGAGGCAGAGGCTCTGCTGCGTCACTCTCCTCTCCCTTACCTTGGACTGGGGAAGGCCAGATGACCCAGGTGGCTGGAGGGGAGTATGCTGCCCCAGAATGGGAATTCTCTACACCAGGATATGGAGGCTGTTCAATGACCAGGAGCACAAAATTATCATTGCTGGACTGGATAATGCAGAGAAAACTACCATCCTTTATCAATTTTCTATGAATAAAACTTGAAACTGGGCATACTTCCCCTACAAGAGGAAGTGTAGGAAGCAATATAGAAGACATAGTGCATTAGGACCTAAAAAAAGCTTGTTTGCTGATTTTTACTAATAAACAAGATGTTAAAGAATGTATGACTAAAGCAGAAATCTCCCAGTTTTTGAAACTAACTTCTATTAAGGGTCACTAATGACATAGCTAAGCATGCTGTACTGTTACTGGCTAGGGATTGTGCCACGGACCTGAATGTATGATGTCAAAATTTAAGATTAGATGATCTCTACCAACCTCTTCTCATAGACTTTACTTGAAGGCTGCAAAAATTAATGGCTTAGATACATTTATAATAAACTCATTGAAACTTTTTCAATACAAAAACAAAGATGAAATCTTACCTTCCAATTTGCTTTCTCCTTAATTCCTTTCAAAGTAAGGTCTTAAAACTGTGACTGACACTTTTCTCACAATGAATCCTCTCAGGACACTGGGTAGCCTGTGGTAAGTATAAAGAGAAAGGAAGGCCATTAACTTGAAGAAGTTTACTATCAGTAAAAACCTCCCTAATTGCATGTTCTCTTGTTCTAAGAGAAGATACAAATCGGCACACTCAGTTTCCAATATTTTAAAAGTGTGATGTTTCTTACGAAAAGTATTTTTCATAAGGTTGTATATGTATTGCGTATATATCTCAAGTTCAAGTTAATGGCTTTGATTTATGTTCTAAACAAAAGTGATTAAGGAGCACAAGAATTAGTAATAGCCTTAGTTGTAACCATATACTGGCATTGGTGTTAAGGGCCATTTTGTACTTTTCTCCTTAGGCTCTTGGTAGTATACTAACCAACGCCCAAATCACTGAGTTGCTCTTAAAAAAAAAAAAAAAAGGAAGAAAGAAAAAGGAAAACATCTTGACATTGTGTTAATATCTTAGTGTTGGTCAAATCATGTGGAAATGTACCACAACTGAACAAGTCATATATCAGATTCCTGGCTTCAGTTTTACCACGGGGTAGAATTACACAGCAATAATTATAAAATCATTCCTTGCATAGGTCTGTATGTCACCTATATTACTGAATGGCTGAATAAACAAAATAAAGTCACTCATTCATTGTGATTTAAATTATCAAGTATTTTTTTCAACATTAATTGCAAACTGTGGTGTGAAACCTGTCTATTCAAGAAGTAATTATCTGTGTGCATTTCAAGTAAATTTGAGAAGAAAAGTGAAGTACCTTTTCAAAGCAACAACAGTAATTTCTTAAATGGAGTACATTGAGATTTTCAAATTCCTATTAGTTGTCTGTATCTTGTTCTACCACATGAATACACTGTTTGGCAATTTAAAAAACACATATTGTTACAGTTACATGCCTACAAAAGATACGCATGTACAAAATGAGATTGTAGGCATACTGATTTCACCTTATCATGGAAATATACAAAATTAAAGTTAGATTTTGTATTTTCTACAGGAGAAATTTACCTTCGCTGAATACATATGACTTACAAAACAACAGTTTCTGACGCAGCTCTTAAATAAAGTGATAATTTAAGTCCTGGACATATTTCAATTTAGGTACTTTTCGGCAGTATGCAATAGTAGGTATTGAAAATTACAACTGGGTCCTGAACTTCAAAAACTGATTTCTGTTGATGCATAAATTTTACTTAGTGCAACTTACTACAACTGGAAGGCGAAGTATCTTGTAAAATCTTCATAACAAACAACTAACCAATTTAAAGGGTATAATCCCGGGACATTTACTACATTCTCATGGTGTGCAGGTATCACCTCTAGGTATTTTTTAAACAGTAACAGTCACACTGCAAAAAACGACATGTCAGCAAGCTAAACTTGAAGTAATAGAAAATTCTGACTTTTTCATGAGAAATTGTGCAACATGGCAGTTTTGTCCTTGAAAACAAGATAAATTAAAAGTAACATTAATGAACTTAGGGAGCTCATATGGGCCCAGGGGTTGAGCGCCCGCTTCCTACATGTGAGGTCCCAGTTCGGTTCCGGTGCCTCCTTAAAACAAAACAAACAAAAAACCACCATTGGGGAACCAGAGTGGCTCAGTGGTGTACTGCCAGCTTCCCACACACAAGGTCCCGGATTCACTCCCCGGCCTTGGTACCTTAAATAAAAAATTTACTCAAAAGTTTCCTTTAATTAAAGTCAGAAATATAAAATTATTATAAATGTTGGAATGTGGGTTACTGACGCTGCCCTGGATGGTGCTTCAGAGGTAATCACCGGACATTGTAAATCCTCACAGGGCCTACATGATGGAATAGAGGAGAGTATGGGCCATGATGTGAACCAATGTATATGAGGTGCAGAGGTGCCCAAAGATGTACTTACCAAATCCAATGGATGTGTCATGATGATGGGAACGAGTGTTGTTGGGGGGGGGAGAGGGGGGGTGGGGGGGTGGGGTTGAATGGGACCTCACATATATATTTTTAATGTAATATTATTACAAAGTCAATAAAAAATAAAAAAATTAAAAAAAAAAAAAAAAAAAAAAAAGTAACGCTGGGAGCCGCATTGCCCGTACTTGTAAGTCTGTCAACATTTCTTTCGCCTCTGTCAGCGGTGCAGGAACAGCCGCCCCTCTGTGACCGCCGAGGGCGCCGCGCCGAGGAGCGCCCCTTCCCTCAGCCCAGGGCTGGGCCACGCCCGCCCCCGACCTCTCCACTGGAAGCCGCAGTACTCTCCTACCCTTTCAGGCTGCAGACGTCCTTCCTCTCTGAAGCTCCGTCAGGACTGTCTCCAGCAAGCGTCCTGGACCCGCACACGCCCGACAGCACGCCCGGCTCGAGCTGGCGGCCTCAGTGAGCGGGGGCTCTGGGCGAACACGCCTCCTGCGCGTCCCCTGAGGAGACGATGAACTAACGGGGGCGGCGCAGGAACCCGAGTCCTCCCCGCACGTTAGGGAAGAAAGCGCTCCAAGCACCGCCACGCAGCCCCGCGCCCCCGCGGGAAGAGGGGCTCTCCTCACGCCCACCGCCGAGCACCCCGTCCTGGCAGCTCCCCGCGGCCGCGCGGGAACGAGGCCTTCCACCTCCCGCCGCGGCTGCTCCTCCCGCAGGAACGCGGGGGCGTTTCCGGGGTTTCCTCAGGAGAGGCGGCAGCGCGCCCCCTGCAGGCGGGCGGCCACAGCGCGGGAAGCGCCGGCCCAGCTGGGTGGTGGAAACGTGCCCCTCACCTGCCCGCCCCGCGCCTTCATCTCCAAGACGGTGTTGGGAGCGTTCAGGGCCAGTCTGCGGAGCCTGGTGACGTGGACTCCTCAGCGCAGTGACCCTGAAGCTTCAGGGGGAAGGGCCCAGAAGGAGCAGGATCCGGGAGCCTCCAGCCCAAGCCTAGACTCCGGGGCCACAGCAGTCCTGGACCCAGGCTGTTATCCCCGCCCCGTGGGGGATCCAAGGAGAAAGCTCCCGGTGCAGCACAAAGCCTGCATGTGACTCCCCACATCACTCCGCTTAGCAGAGTCCTCCTGCCTCCATGGCACCAGCCCCTGCCCTCTCCAGTCAGGAGATGGCCACAGTTTGCTGGTCCAGGAGCTCACTGCCACCTGGAGGCTTGGCAGGCCCAGAACAGTGCACCAGCCCCGGGTGCAGGGAGATGTGGGAGCACAGAAGCCCAGCGGGGGCTGCCCGGGGTTTACTACCTTCCTTCCGAACTCAGAAGTTTCCTGGGGAATATCCAACATAAAACCTGTCTCAGCAGGTAAGTCACCCATATGTTGAAGTAAAAATCCTTCTGTATTATTTTTTTCTTCTGCATTCATCACTCCAATCATTATTAGAGCTTTTTCATTATTTCAGTAATAATAAAAAAGCAAACAAGAAAATTCTTCACTTCTCAGTCTCTTTTTCTCTTCCTGTACCTAGCTGCAATTTCTGGCTGTTCTTCAACAATTACTTTATTAAGCAGTTTTATTGAGATATATTCACGTACCATATGATCTATCTAAAGTGTATAATCAATGACTTTTAGTAGAATCACAATATTGTGAAATCATCAGAAAAATTTTTAGATTTATTTCTCCAAGGAGAAAAACACACACCTTAGTATGCCTTCCCTAGCCCCAATTAACCACTAATCTAATTGCATCTTTGAGTTTCTATTAGTCTACTTAAGAGGATTCTTAAAATATGTTCCACAATATATGTAGTTCATAGTAATGAAATTGTACAGTATTTGTCCTTTTGTGTCTGGCCTGCTTCACTCAGCATAATGTCCTTGATATTCACACTTCTTCTTCTTACAGCTGCGTGATATTCCATCATGTGCATCCACCACAGTTTGTTGATCCATTCATTGGTTGATGTACACCGGGGTCTTTTCCATCTTTTTGCAATCCTGAATAACGCTGCTTTGAACATGGTGTGCAGATGTTTGTTTGCATCACTACTTTCAGTTCTTCTAGGTATATACTCAGTGGTGATATTGCAGAGTCACGTGGCAAATATTTATGCAAATTATTTTAGGAATTTCCAAACAGTCCTCCACAGTGGCTGTATATTCTGCGTTCCCACCAACAGTGAATAACTGTTTCCATCTGTTCACATCCTCTCCAACACTTATATTTGTCTGTCTTTTTAATAGTGGCAATTCTCATAAGTGTGAAATGATATGTCATTGTAATTTTATTTTTAATTTCTCTTCCCTTCCCCAACCACTCCCCCACCCCCCAATTGTCTGCTCTCTGTGTCCATTCACTGTGAGTTCTTCTGTGTCTGTGCAGATTCTTGTCAGTGGCACCCAGAAACTGTGTCTCTTTTTGTTGCATCATCTTGCTGCATCAGCTCTCCATGTGTGCGGTGCCGTTCCTGGGCAGGCTGCACTTTTTATGCACTGGGCGGCTCTCCTTATGGGTGCACTCCTTGGGCATGGGGCTTCCCTACATGGGGAACCCCCCTGCGTGGCACGGCACTCCTTGTGTGCATCAGTGCTGCTAGTGTGCCAGCTCATCACATGGGTGAGGAGGCCCTAGGTTTGAACTTTAGACCTCCCATGTAGTATGTTGAAGCCCTATCCGTTGGGCCAAAACCACTTCCCTCATTGTAGTTTTAATTTGCAATTCCCTAATCATTTGTTATGTTGAATATTTTTTACATGTTTTTTTGCCATTTTTATTTCTTCTTTGCACAAATGTCTATTCAAATCTTTTGCCTGTTTTTAAATTAGGTCGTTTGGCTTTTTTTTGTTGATTTGTAGCTTCTCTTCATATATCATGGATATTAAACACTTCTCAGATAGTGATTTCAAAATAATTTCTCCCATTGAGTTGGCTGCTATTTCAACCTTTTGACAAAGTCCTATTTGATGCAAAAGTGTTTAGTTATGGGGAGGTCTCATTTATTTATTTTTGTTCTTGTTGTTGTATATGTTTTCAGTGTAAGGTCCAAGAAACCACCACATACCACAATGTCTTTAAGATGTTTTTGTATATTTTCTCCTAGAAATTTTATGGTCTTGCCTTTCCTATTTATTTATTTATTTATTTAAGTTTTTTTTAAAAATGTATACCTCTCTCCTTCCCCATCCCGTTGTCTGCTCTTCGTATCCATGTGCTGTGTGTGCTTCTGTGTCTGCTTGTATTCTTGTCAGCAGCACTGGGAGTCTGTGTCTCTTTTTGTTGCACCATCTTGCTGTGTCAGCTCTTTGTGTGTGTGATGCCACTCCTGGATAGGCTACACTTTTTTTGCATGGAGCAGCTGTCCATGTGGGGTGCATTCCTTGGGTGTGGGGCTCCCCTTGCAAAAAAGGTGCAGCCTGCCCAGGAGTGCTGCCGCACACACGGAGAGCTGACGCAGCAAGATGAGGCAACAGAAAAAGACACAGATTGGCGGTGATGCTGAGAATGTAAGTGGACACAGAAGAACACACAGTGAATGGACACAAGAGAGCAGACAATGGGGGCGGGGAGGGGAATGGGAGAGAAATAAAATAAATCTTAAAAAAAATCAGTTGACTGTAGAGGTGAAGGTTTATTTCGGGACTCAATTCTATTTTACTGATCAACTGCTCTATCTTTATGTCTGTAGTCAGTACTGTGCTGTTTTGACCACTGTAGCTTTGTAATATGTTTCAAGGTTGGGCAGTGAAATTCCTCCCATTTTGCTCTTCTTTTTTAGCATGGTTTTGTTATCCAGGTGCACTTGCCTTTCCAAATGAGTTTGGCAATTGCCTTTTCTATTTTAGAAAGTTAGACTGTTGGAATTTTGATTGGCATTGCACTGAATCTATAAATCTGTTTGGGTAGGGTTGACATCATCAGATATTTAGTCCTCCAATCCATGAACACAGAATGTCTTTCCATTTGTTGAGATCTTCATTGATTTCTTTTAGCATTGTTTTGTAGTTTTTTCCAAATAGGTTCTGTACTTCTTCGGGCAAATTGATTCCTAGATATTTGAGTCATTTTGTTACTTTCATAAATGGAATTTTTTCCCTAATTTCCTTCTCAGATTTTTCAATGCTAGAGTACAAAAACCTTACAGAATTTTTACAGTGATCTTGTATCCTGCCACTTTGCTGAACTCGTTTATTTGTTCAAGTAGCTTTTCCTAGACCTTTCAGAATTTTCTAAATATAGGATCGTGAAATCTGCAGAGAGTGAGAGTTTTACTTGCTCTTTTCCTATTTGGGTGCTGTAGCAGTTTGATATGATTATGAATCCCAAAAATTGATATTCGATTATGTTTGTAATTTGATCTATACCTGGGCATGATTAAGTTATGATAAGGGCTTTGATTGGGCCACATCGTTAGAGCATTAGTCCCCACCCCTTGGTGGGTGGGGACTGAGAGATAGAAAGCATGGCAAAGGACAGAGTTGGGGGTTTTTGATGTTGGGGTTTAATGCTGAAGTCAAATACACAGAAGTAAGCACAGAGGAAAGAGAAGTAAGCCCCAGGAAGAGAGGAACCTTGAGCCAGGAGAGGAACACAAAGGACTAGGGATGGCTCCTTAGACATGGCAGAAACCCCAGGGAGAGAGACAGAGCCATTCACCTGATAGATACAGCTGACCTTGTGGAGAAAACAGGGGAAGTGAGCCCAGAGGAACCCAGGGAGCCTGAACCCTTGGAGACGTCAGCAGCCATCTTGCTCCAACGCATGGAAATAGACTTTGGTGAGGGAAGTAACTTATGCCTTTTGGCCTGGTACCTGTAAGCTCCTACCCCAAATAAATGTCCTTTATGAAAGCCAACCAATTTCTGGTATTTTGCTTCAGCACCCCTTTGGCTGACTAAATATAATTTGTACCAAGGAGTAAGGAAGTGCTTTTGTAATTACTGAAATGCTGGAACAGTTTTATAAATAAGTAAGGGGCATTTCTTGGAGGAATTGTGAGATGGCTTGGAAGAAAAGGCCTACAGTGCTTTGAAGAGAGTGTTGATAGGAATGTGGCTGCTAAAGAAACTTTTTATGATGCCTTCAAAGTAAATGATGAAACTATTACGGGAAACTGGAGGAAAGGCAATCCATGTTTTAAAGTTGCAGAGAACTTAGCAAGATTAACTCCTTGTGTTTCATGGAAGGAAGAATTTGAAAATGATGAGCCTGGGCATTTAGCTGAAGAAATTTTCTAAGCAAACCCAGAGAATGCATCTTGGCTTCTGCTTGCAGCTTATAGCAAAATGCTAGATGACAGAGATACGCTGAGGACCGAACTTTTGGGCACAAAGAAAACAGAAAGTGATTCTGGAAATTCCAATCCTCTGAAAAACAAGCTCCCAGATGAAAGTGCCACATAGGAGGACTTAACTAAACTTAGAACTTGTAAATCAGGATTGAAGATGCAGTTATCTCAAAAGTCTTACTGTCTGACGACTTGGACCCCTGCTTCTTGCATGCTAAAGCAACAAGGTTTTTGAGAGAACTGTATGAACAAAACCACTGTCAGTTTGGACTAAAAGGGACATAGAAATGAGAGAATGAAGGAGAAACACCTTTAAGAGGAAAACCATGGAAGCTGAGATCTGGAATTAAAACATCACCTTGGGCCAAGAGAGGAACCCCACCCGTGTATACAGAGAGGGTGAGTTTGCCCCAGCATTGAAGAGGGTGGATGTTTCTGCCTGATATTGTGGGAGAGTTTTGCAGCCCCAGGGTACAGAGAGGGTGGAGCACATTCCCCAAGAATTAGGATGGTTAAGGTCGGCACCCCATAGATCTATGAGGGGTGTACCTGTCCCCCAAAGGTGAGGGAAGAAGAGGTGGTCAACTCATTGCTCTCAGAGGGTTGAGCCTGTATGTCAAATGTTAGGGGGAATGTTGTCTTCACAATCTAACCCAAAGATTGGATAAGGGGTGGCAATCACCCCAACCCTCTGGGAGGGAGAGCTCTGGAGCTTGGTTGACACCCAGATGCTTGACGAGGGTGGAATCAAGAAAATGGCCTTTGGGCAAGCCTGTGGAAAGGGTGCGTTCCCATAAGGCACCAAGGAGTAGAGACCATCATCTTAAGAATGACTCTCAGGCTGAAATGGAATGGAGGATGCCCGGCAGGTTTACTGAACTATAGAGGACCCGTGAGGCATGTTTCACCCCCAATTTCTCCTTCTTATAAGGAAAATGTTTATCCATTGTCTGTCCATTTGTGTATTGGAAATAGATAAATTTTTTTGTAAGTTTCAGGGGTCTATAGCAGACAGGACTTTGCCCCAAGACAAACTGTATTTCTTAAAATTAATTGTGATATGATTTAGTACTTGCATTGTTATTGATTTAAGGTTTATTTGAATATTGTAATGTGTTTTTGGAATTCAGAGTGTGGAGTGTAGCGGTTTGATATGGTTATGAATTCCAAAAATAATACAGATGCCTTTAATTTTTTCTTGTCTCTTTGCTTTACCTAGAACTTCTAATACAATGTTCAATAACAATGGCAACAGTGGGCATCCTTGTCTTGTTCCTGATCTTAGAGGGAAAGCTTTCCAACTTTTCCCATTGAGTACAATGATGGCTGTGGGTTGTCATATATGTCTTTTACCATATTGAGGCATTTTCCTCCTATTCCTATCTTTTGAAGTCTTTTTATCAAGAAAGGATACTGGGTTTTGTCAAATGCCCTATCTGCATTGATTGAGATGTTCTTGTGGGGTTTTCCTTCCATTCGTTAACATGGTATATTATGTTGATTGATTTTCTTATGTTGAACCAGTCTCTCATTCCAGGAATAAATCCCACTTGGTCGTGCTGTATGTCTTTTGATATACTGTTGGATTTGATTTACAGCTATTTTCTTGATAATTTTTGCAACTATGATCATTAGAGTGATTGTTCTGTAATTTTCCTTTCGTATAGTGTGTTGATGTGGCTTTGCTATTAGGGTGATGGTGTCATAACATGTGTTGGGTAATTTTCCCTCCTCTTCAGTGTTTTGGAAAACTTTAAACAGGATTGGTGTTGATTCTTTTTGAAATACTTGGTAGAATTCACCTATGAAGCCATCTGGCCCTGGAGTTTTCCTTGTTGGGATATTATTGATGACTGATTCAATCTCTTTAAATGTGATTGGTGGGAAGCAGATGTGGCTGAACCAGTTGAGCATCCCTCTACCACATGGGAGGTCCTGGGTTTGGATTCTGGTGCCTCTTAAAAAAGACAATCAGATGCCCACACCCACTGAACAAGAGCTAGATGCCCACACCTGCTGCAATGAGAGCTGGACCCCACACTTGCAGCTACAAGAACTAGATGTTGCACCTTGCTGCAATGAGCAGACTTCTAATCCAGCAGATGACACAGGTCAGCAGATACCACAGCCCATGGGAAGCGGGTGGGCATTCATCTCCCGTGTGGGAAATCCCTGGTTTGGTTCCCGGTGCCTCCTGGAGAAGGTGAGCAAACAATGAGCAGACAAAGAGAAACATCAGGGAAGGGGGATAAATTTAAATACATACATACATACATACATAAATGTGATTGGTTTAATTTCTTGTATTGTCAGTGTAGGTTGTGCATTTCCTGGAATGTGTCCATTTCATCTAAGTTGCCTAGTTTGTTGGCATACAGTTCCTCATAATAGCCTCTTATGATCCTTTATATTTCTGTGGGGTCAGTCATAACCTTCCCCTTTCATTTCACATTGTATTTATTTGCGTCTCCTGTCTTTTTTTCTAAATGGGGTTTTGCCAATTATATTGATTTTCTCTAAGAACCGCCTTTTGGTGTTTTTTTTTTTTATGTTGTTGTTGTTTTGTGTTTTGTTTTATTTTTTTTAGGTACTGGGACCGAGGATTGAACACAGTACCTCATATGTGGGAAGCTGGAGCTAAACCATTGAGCCAATCAGCTCCCCTGAGTTGTTTTTTTTGTTTGTTTGCTTGTATTTTGTTTGTTTTTAGGAGGTACTGAGAACCGAAACTTGGACCCCCCATGTGCAAAGCAGGCAGTCAACTTCTTGAGCCACATCTGCTCCCCCAGCGTTTTGATTTTGATTTTATTCATTTTTTTTGTCCTCAATTTCATTTATTTCTCCTCTAATCTTTATTATTTCTTTCCCTCTGCTTGCTTTGGGATAGGTTTGCTGTTCTTTTCCTTTCTTCCCAGTTTTTCAGTTAAATCTTTTTTTCTTTTTGAGGTACAGACGGCCAGGGAGTGAATCCATGACCTTGTATGTGGGAAGCTGATGCACAATCACTGAGCCATATCAGTTTCCTATAGTTGGTTTTTTATTGGTTTTGCTTGTTGTTTTGTTTTGTTTCGTTTTGTTTTTTCAGGAGGCACTGAGAACTGAATCCAAGACTTCCCATATGGGAGCCTGGAGCTTAACCGCTTGAGCCACATCTGGTCATTCAGTTAAATCTTTGAGTTTAGTTCTTTCTTCTTTTTTACTATAGATGTCAGTGCTATAAATTTCCATCTCAAGATTCCCTTTGCTGCATTCCATGAGTTTTGTATCTGTGTTCTTGTTTTCATTTGTCTCAAAATATTTGCTGATTTCACTTGCCATTTCTTCTTTGACCCACTGATTATTTGGTGGTGTGGTGTTTAACTTCCACACATTTCTGAATTTATCTATTTCCTGCCTATCATTGATTTCTAGTTTCCTTCCATTATGATAGGAGAAGTTGCTTTGTATAAATTCAATCTTTTTACACTTATTGAGAGCTGCATTGGCCCTAACATGTGGTCTATCCTGGAAAATGATCCATGGGCCCTTGAGAAGAATGCAAAACCCACAGAGTTTGGATGCAACATTCTGTATATGTCTGTTAGGTCTCACGTGTTTATCTTATTGTTCAAGGTCTCTGTTTCCTTACTCATCTTCTGTCTAGTTTTTCTATCTAATGATGTGAGTGGTGTGTTGAAGTCTCCAAAGATTACTATAAAGATTTCTATTTCTCTTTTCCAGATTCTCATGTATTTTTGGTCACCCTGGTTTGGTGCATCGATATTTGTGACTGCTCTATCTTCCTGATGGATTGTCCCTTTTAGTAATATATACTGGACTTCTGTATCTCATAACATTTTTGCATTTAAAGTCTGTTTTATCTGACATTAGTGTACCTGCACCTGCTCTTTTTTGGTTACAGTTTGCATGTCCTATCTTCTTCCAACCTTTTACTTTCAGCCAGTTTGTATCCCTGGGTCTAAGGTGAGTCTCTTGTAAGCAGAATATGGATGGCTCATGTATTTTTATTTATTCAGTTAGCCTGTATATTTTGATTGGGGAATTTAATCCATTCACATTCAGTGATATTACTGTAAATGCATTATTTATTTCAATCATTTTATTCTTTGGTTTTCATATGTCACATTATATTTTCATCTAACTTTTTAATCTTTTGGATATCCTTTCTACTATTCTTTCTTCTGTAGTCTCCTCCATGCCCCTCTCTCCTGTCTTTTTCTTTCAGTCTCTAGGGCTTCCTTTAATATTTGCTGCAAAGTGGATTCTTTTTTACCAACTTTCTTAGTTTCTGTTTGTTTGTGAATATTTTATACTCACGTCAATATTTGAAGGACAATGTATTAGTCAGCAAAAGGGGTGCTGATGTAAAATACCAGAAGTCTTTTGGCTCTCCTAAGGGGTATATATTTGGGGTAGGAACTTACAGATGTCAGGTCATAAAGCGTAAGTTAATTCTCTCACCAAAGTCTATTTTCACGTGTTGGTGCAAGATGACTGGTGATGTCTGTGAGGGTTCAGGCTTTCTGGGTTACTGTCTTCCTGGGTCTTGCTTCTTTCCAGGCATAGGGTTCTTCTCTTCTCATAGCTTGCTTCTCTCCGGGCTCAGGGTTCCTCTCTTCCCAAGGCTTGCTTCCCTTTCTTCTGTGTGCTTACTTCCCTGGGCTCCAGCTTAAGACTTCAGCAGCAAACTCCAACATCAGAACTTCAACGTCAAAAACTTCCAGCATCATAAAGCACCAACTCTGTCCTTTGCCATGCCTTTTATCTGTAGGTCTACACCTACCAAGGGCAGGGACTCAAAACCCTACTGATATGGCCCAATCAAAGCCCTAATCATGATGTAATCATGCCCAGGTACAGACCAGTTTACAAACATAATCCAATATCTGTTTTTCGAATTCAAAACTGTATCAAACTGCTAGAGACAATTTTGCTGGATAAAGCATTGTCAGCTAGCAGGTATTCTCTTTCAGTATCCTAAGTGTATCATACCACTGTCTTCTCACCTCCATGGTTCTGCTGAGATATCCACAGTTAAGTTTTATTGGGCATCCCTTGTCTGTGAAGGTTTGCTTCTCCCTTGCTGCTCTCAGAATTTTCTTTTTATGTTTAATGTTTTACATTCTGAGTAGTATGTTTCTTGGAGCAGGTCTATGCAGGTTTATTTTGATTGAGGCACAGTGTGCTTCTTGGACATACAAGTTCATTCTTTCATGAGAGTTCCGTTTTCTTAGTATTGCTCATAATTTATTGCTGATGTCTAGACATTTGTGATGGTTAGACTAATGTGTTAACTGGGCCAGGTAATTGTGCCCAGTTGTTTGGTCAAGCAAGCACTGGGCTAACTGTAATACAAGGGCACTTATGGACTTTAGTTACCACTGACTTTACTACAGTGGTAAATCATAGATAGCTGATTACAATTACATCAATCAGGGAGACTGCCATCAGCAATGAGTGACGCTTTATCCAATCAGTTGAATGCCTCAAAAGGTGAAGTGATTCCAACATTGAGAGAGAATTTCCCAGCTCATCTTTGGGCAGACAGCATCTCCCAGAACTCATCAAGGACCTTCATTGGACTTTCGTTGGAGACCCTGGTTGCAGCCTGCCTGTGGAACCTGGACTTGTGCATCCCCACAGTTGTGTGAGAGACTGATAAAATCTCTTACTATTGACAGATACCTCTTATTTGTTCTATTTTCATAGAGAATCCTGACTAATAAAACTTCTGGTTTTGATGGTAGTTCACACAGATGCTTAATTTCTTTGTCTTTCATAGAGATTTAGTGGCTAGAGGTTGTGTGTTACTGCTGCTCTCTGATTCTCAGTTCAACCTGGATCATTAGGATTGTCCCTAATGTTAACTGCTCAAAACTGGTCGCTGGACCCAGTAATGGATTGCAGACTCACTTCCTAGGGACTTGGGGAGAAAGGATATAAAAGTCAGAAAAAGCCTTTCTTATTTATTTACTTTTTAAAAATTGTACTTTTTTACTTTTTTAAAAGAAACTTAGATTACATAAATTTTACATAAAAAACAGGGGATTCTCATATGCCCCACTCCCTAGCCCTCCCATATTTTCCCACATCAACATTTTTCATTAGTGTGGTACATTTGCCACAATTAATGAACACATCTTGGAGCATTGCCATTAAGCATGGATTATAGGTTACATTGTAGTTAACCTTCTCTCCCACACAGTTTTGCAAGTTGTTCCAAATGGCCATACCATGGCCTGTAACTGTCATTGCAATGTCATTCAGGACAATTCCCCAGGCCTGATAATGCCCCCGTATTACACCTGTTTTTCCCTTTCCCTCCCCTCAGAACCTCCAGTGATCACTGCCTCCACGTCAATGACAAGAATTCTTCCATTATTAGGATGAAAATAAGACTACAGTAGAATAAAAGTAAGTCTACTCTAGTCCATCTTTCATTTCCAAATCCCGATGATTCTGGGAAGGTAATGCCCTCTCTGCCTCTAGTTGAGAGGGAGCTTAGATCCCATGGGGCTATCTTGCTTGCAGTTGCAGACTTTCTCTGTTCCTTGAGATGGTTGTTGTCAGTCGTCATCTTGTTAGTTGTCCTGGTTGAGTCCAATGAACTGGAGTGTACGCGTTGTAATGCTGTTGAGTTTCAGGGCACAACTGGAAAATGGAGAGCCCAGAGTTTTAAGTCTCTTGTGAAGCAGGCTAGTAAGATAGGCAATTAATAGACAGATCTGGAATCTTGCAGAGAGTCCACATGGACATAATAACCCCCACCGTGGCTGCTGGAAGGCCCCCACCCCCAGGATTCAGCTCTCCAGAACAAAGACTTCTTCTGGATGCAAGGAAAAGCCCTCGATGTTCCCTAGGGACTTTATCATTAGGTCCTCACTAAGGGCTTGATGGGTGGGGTGATCAATCAAACAGCAAACAGCTGAAAGCCCTCCCCTGCGAGTAGCAAGGGGGTGGGTTAGTTAATAGTTGGTAAAGCAGACCAGGAGGCCTGAGAGCTCGAGCCCTGCTCTCTTGCCTCTGGGCATGTTCCTGCCCTCTGCAAGCTGATCTCGCCATTTTTCCTCTGCCATGTGGCCATGCAAGTAAACCTGGGGATTATAATCTGTAATGGGTAATTGTAGCTTGTAAATCGGCCCCCTTTATCCCTTTTCACGCCTTTCTGCTCTACCTGGGACCACAGCTCTGTTATTTTCTCCATTTTTCTTCCCTCCCTACCTTAATAAATTACTGACCTAACTCATCTGGCATGCTCTTGAAATTTATTTCTGCAGCATAGCCAAGAACCTAGATAAAATCCAGTAACACCTGGACACACACCTATCAATACTAGTACTAATTATGGGTTCAAATAGAAGGGGCAGAAGAGCCATGTGTAGGAAACCACAATGGATTCCAGCTGTCACACTGGGGAGCATAAATTCCAAAGTAGTGCCCAGTGGCAGGACACCAAACTCCTGAGCTGTCTGCCCTGCCTGCAGTGTCTGGATGTCTCCAGAGCCCTCAGGAGCCCTGCTCTTCATTTGAGGGAATATTGACTTTGGGAATGATTTTCACATGCACTGACTTTATCTACCAGGAGATGGCAATCTTTGCAGTCCTGGCAGTTCAAAGCCAGGTCAAAGAGTGTTTGCTGTTCACTTGGACCACTGTGTTTAGAGGTTCCTGCCTGAAGGCTAAGAGCCTTGTAACTCAAACTTTCTCAGAGACAGCTCTCCAGCCTTTGCTGGAAGCCTCCTTACTTTTCCAGGGTAGGAAATAGTTCCACTCCCCTCTGTGTCCTCAACAACCATTCCCAGTTAGCAGAGGAGATTGGGAGGGTGGGCTCCTTTAGTCCAGGATCTCTTTTGTCCTGAGCTTGCTCTCAAGGCAAACAATGGCACAGCCACACCTGGCCTGCAAGGGCTTGTGGGACAGAGCAGACCAGATTTGTGGGTCAAAGGTTGTTCATCTTAGGCTGTGTCCCTCTCTCTGCCCTTTAAGGGGTGGTGAGTCCTCCACAGTCAGACCCATTTAGTAGAGAGGGAGATTGAGAGAGTCACATCTCTTTAGTCCCAGATCTCTTTAGTCCCTAGTTGGCTCCCAAGGCAAAGGATGGTGCAGCCCCACTCAGTCTGGAAGGTTTTTTGGGCCCAACAGTCCAAATTTGCGGGTCAAAAGCTGAGTCAGCCTTAGGCTGTGTCCCTCTCTCTCCCCTTTCCTGGGGAGGTGGACCCCTGGAGCCTCCTTTGTCTGGAGCAGCCCTGAGGCGTGAGAATTCTGAAGTGTCTTTAGTGAGGGCAGGGTGCCCGCAGGAGCAGCTGCTGGTTTTAACTCTCAGTTTTGCCCTCCCGATTCTTTTCCTTGTCCCTGTCTCCTCTGGGTGGTGTCTAGCCTTTGCCTGGTGTCCTAAACTCTAGAAGACTTTTTCCAGGCCATTTCCACCAGTCCTCTAGCTATCCTTCTGGGAGAGAAGAGAGTCCCATGTCTTTCTGGTCCACCATATTCCCAGAAGTCCTACCGCTATATTTCTTTGTGTCTGCTTTTCTCTCTTGCGTCCGCTTTACTCTGTGTACTACTGCAAATGCATTTTCTGCATGTGTATTCTTTTACTCTATATCTTTCCACTCTGACTTTGAGATATGAGGCTGAGGAAGGAGGTGGGGATTTGAGAGGTGTGGAGAATGTATTCTGATCCCTGGGAGCCTGCAGGCCCCAGAAAGAAGCCAGAGAGATAGTGGAAAACCATGGTGTCTGCAGGTCCCTAGGCCAGAGGAAAGGGAGAGCAGGATGCCAGCCAGGATTCTAGACCCACAAATGTCAGGAGTGCTTGGAATGGGACAATGATGAAGGGGGGCAGGTTATTCCAAAAATACTTGTGTTTTCCACAACAGGAGTAGCTGCCTACACCATAATGTACAGGGTACAGTGAATGTACATGAATTAACATGAAAATGCCCCTGCTCCTCTCAGAGCTGAGCCACTTGTGAGGTTGACCCAGTGATCAACTCTGTGGTCCTCCTCAAAGTA
Source organism: Dasypus novemcinctus (assembly GCF_030445035.2). NCBI lineage: Eukaryota > Metazoa > Chordata > Mammalia > Cingulata > Dasypodidae > Dasypus > Dasypus novemcinctus. Next base: position 7,718,320 of record NC_080693.1, on the reverse strand, counting down.
TGAAGGCTCAGGACTGTTCTTGAAATTTACACTTTAAAACCCATTTTACAGTGGAACTGGCACTGAACAACTATGGAGGGAAATTACATATATATTTATATTATGGGTGTATGTATATAGGTGTTTGTATTGTATATAAATAAATATTCACATATTTTGTGTGCCTTGTATGCACAAAGAGAGGGATGAAAATCCACAACAAAACTACTAGAATTATTGGATGAGTTCAGCAAAGTGGTGGGATACAATATTAATAAGCAAGAGTCAAGAGCATTTCTATACACTACCAATGTGCAATCTGAGGAGAAAATCAGGAAAAAAATTTCATATATAAAAGCAACTAAAACATCCAAATATTTAGGAAAAAATTTAACCAAGTACATAAAGGACATGTACTCAGAAAACTACAAAACATTACTAAAAGAAACCGAAGAGGACGTAAATAAATGACAGGGCATTCCATGTTCATGGATTGGAAGACTATCATTAAGATATCAATTCTACCCAAACTGATTTACAGATTCAACACAATCCCAATAAAAATCCCAACAGCATTTTTTGCAGAAATAAAAAAATCCATAATCAAATTTATTTGGAAGTGTAGGGGAGGGGGCCCAGAATAGCCACAAATGTCTTACAATGTACCAATTTTTGTGAAAAGATGTTTCTCTCTTGGTTGTTCCTCCCAAGAGTATCTTTTTCCCATGTTATGGTAAAATAAAACACAGAGACTTAAAAAGGGAGTGCAGGGGAAGTTTATTGAGCTAAAGTTGCATTAATGCAGGGGCAGCACCAAAAAAGAGGTTTCTGCTCAAAGGGTTGAGCAGGGGAGCAGTTTATATGGCTGCCTGAGACAAAGGAGAGTTGTAGGGGAATGGTAAGAGATAAAGGGGACACTATTTGTGGTTAGTACCTGTGTTCTGTGAGATACGTGGACACGGGGGTGTTTGGGCAGGGTGTCCTCGAGGCCAGTTTGTTCATCAGCAAGCAGGATGTGGATGTAGGATTGTAGCCATCTGGTGAAGTCGGCCTTGCAGGTGTCAGCTTGAATCCTTTGTCATGGTTTCTCCTCTCAGGCTGTGCCAAGGGGCTTTATCACCCCTGCAAAGGATTGTTGGTATGTCAGTTTACCTCAGTTAGCCTCCATTTCTTCTTTATATGTCCTGGGATAAAATGAAAGCTCCAGCAAATCAAGATAGTTAGGAAAATCATTTACCATTCCATTTTCACACCCGTTATTGCAATGTTCCATCTCATTCAGCAGTAACTTCATGAAAAAAGACCATGGCTTTTAGGCAGTTTGTGGGATTACCCCTTAAGAAATTTATTTGATGCCCAATATAAGACATGATATATAAGCTTGCTTGATTATGTTGTGCTAAAAATAAAAGATTTATACAGTGAGTGCAGAGCTAGTTATTGAGCTAAAGTTGTATTAATGCAGAAAAGAATTAAACTCTCTACTCAAAAGTTTGAGTTGTGGGAACAGCTTACGTGGCTGCTCAAGAAAAAGAGGTGTGGGGGAATGGGGAGAGATAAGGAGACACGATTTACTCTTACTATGTGCCGTCCATGCCTTCCATGCTTTCCGTCCATTACAAGGCTATGGGGCTCTATGAACAGGGTGTCCTTGGGGCCCAGTTTGATAATCAGCCAGCAGGATACTGAAGTAAGGTCGAGGCTCTCTGGTGAAGATCAGCAGGCCTTGCTGGTGTCAGCTCGACTGTTACATTTCTTCTCCTCATGCTGGGGCTGGGGGTTTCATCAGCGCTGAAAGGATTATTGGTAGGTCTGCTCACTTGAGTTAATCTCTGTTTCTTCTTTATAACTCCCTGGATAAAATGGAAGCTCAAGCAAATCTAGATGGTTAGTAAAATCATTTATCTTTCCAATTTCACAATTATAAGTTTACGTCATCCCTTAACACTAAACCATCCAAACTGAATTTTATAGGTACAGAGAGAATACGGGCAGCTGAGAGAGCCAGGCTGGCTTATAAGGGGATGAAAAGGCTTCCCCCATGAATGTGTTACCCAACCCCTACTCTGGACAATATTTCCTATACTTGGGTTTAGTGAAAATTACAATAGGTGTTTACTCAGATGCAGAACCCTCAAGCACTTGCCCCCACAATCCACACTGGCCACAGCTCTCCAGTGCCACAAATGAGCTGTCAGAATAGTTCCTCTGATACTAAGACCCTAGCATCACTGATTTTGGGACAGAATGAGTAATAGATGTACAAAATATTACATTGAAATTAAAAGAAAAAGAGGTGGTCATGTCTAAGAATTATCCCAATAGATTAAACAGAATACCCAGGGACTGGATGTCTTGCCTGAATCCCATTGCTGTTTGGAGGTCAGGGTGTTAGATGATGCGTAGCCCTAGATTACTTATTGGACTCCAAAAGAAGGGCCTATGGCATCACTAACACATCTTGCTTCATGTGGGAAGAGAACAATGATCAAGTTATCTTGATCTTGTTCCGCAGGGACTATGGTGCCACTGTATTGACTAAAGATTTGAGCAAGTCAAAATTTTCATCTTTTTAAATTATGTTCTCTGGCTTTCCCCCTACTAAAGGGACACTTCAAGAAAGTACAGGGCCTATATACAGGAAACTACAAAACAATGCTAAAAGCAATCAGTGAAGACCTAAACAAATGGAGAGACATTCTGTGATCATGGATAGGAAGAAAATATCATGAAGATGTCAATCCTACCCAAAACGATTTATAGATTCAGTGAAACACCAATCAAAATTCCAACTGCCTATGTTACAGAAAGAAAAGGCAATTACTCAAATTCATTTCATAGGGAACGTGCACCTGGATAGCCGAAAGCATCCTGAAAAAGAAGAGCAACATGGGAGGCATTTCACTGCTGAGCCTGAAACATATTAGAAAGGTAGAGTGGTCAAAACACCATGGTACTGGCATAAAGACAGAAATATCTATCAGTGGAATAGAATTGAGAGTACAGAAATAAACCTCATCTCTATGGTCAACTGGTTCTTTTTTTTTTTCCTTCTCTCCTTCCCCTCCCCCCTGCTGTTTTTGCTGTCTGTGTCCATTTGCTGTGTGATCTTCTGTATCTGTGTCTCCTTTTGTCTTCTCTTCTCATCTTTCTCCTCTAAGATTCACTAGGATTCGATTCTGGGGACCCCTGATGTGGAGAGAGGTTCCCTGTCAATTGCGCCATCTCACTTCCTGGTCTTTGGTGCACTTCACGTTGACGCTCCCCTTCCTCTCTTTCGTTGTGTTGTCACCTTACCGCGTGACTCACTTGTGTGGGCACTGGTTCACCACATGGGCACTCAGCTCGCCACACGGGGACTGGCTCAGTACACGGGCACTCATGAAGGCCCTCGGCTCACCATGCAGGCACTCGCTCAGGCACTGGGCTCACCGTGTGGGCAGTGGTCACTGTGTGGGCACTGGCTCACCACATGGGCACTCACATGGGCACTTGGCTCACCATGGGGGCACTCAGCTCACCACGTGGGCACTTGGCTCACCATGAGGGCACTCAGCTCACCACGTGGGCACTTGGCTCACCATGCAGGCACTTGTGTGGGCACTCGGCTCACAATGGGGGCACTCGGCTCACTGTGCAGGTACCCACATAGACACTCACTGTGAGGCACTCAGCTCACCAGGAGGGCACTTGGCTCACCGTGTGGGCACTCAGCTCACCACGTGGCCACTGGCTTGCCATGAACACATGCGTTCTTTTCTTTTTCACCAGAAGGCCCAGGCATCAAACCCAGGTCCTCCCATATAGTAGGCAGAGGCCTTATCACTTGAGCCACATGTTCTTCCCATGGTCAAATGATTCTTGACAAACCTACCAAGTCCATGTTCATGGGATAAAACAGTTTTTCCAACAAATGGTGCTGAGAGAACTGGATATATATAACCAAAAAAATGAAAAAGGGCCCCTATCTCACTCACTATACAAGAATCAACTCAAAATTGGTCAAAGATCCAAGTAGATAAGCCAGGACCATAAAACTACTAGAAGAAAATGCAGGAAAACATCTTAAAGATCTTGTGGTAGGTCGTGCTTTCTTGGACCTTACACCCAAAACACAAGCAACAGAAGAAAAACAGATAAATGAGGCCTCCTCAAAATTAAACACTTTTGCACCTTACAGAGGCTTTGTCAAAAGGGTGAAAAGGCAGCTGACTCAGTGGGAGGAAATATTTGGAAATGACATGTCTAATACAGGTTCAATAGCCATGATATTTAAAGTGATGTCACAACTCAACAATAAAAAGACAAATGATTAAAAGATGGGCAAAAGATCTGAATAGACATTTGCCCAAAGAAGAAATACAAATGGCAAAACAAAGAAAAAGAAAAAAGTTCAACATTATTAATGATTAGGAAACTGCCAATCAATGCTATAATGAGATATCAGTTCACACCTATTGGATTGGCCAGTACTAAAAAGACAGAGAACTACATGAGTTGGAGAGGATGTGAGAGGTAGGGACACTTATTCACTGTTGGTGGGAATGCAGAAGGGCCCAGCCCCTGTGGTGCACTGTTTGGCAATTCCTAAAGAAGTAGAATATAGATTTGCCATGTGAGCCTGCAATACAACTACTGAGTATATGCCGAAAAGCCCTGAGAGCAGCGACACAGAGAGACACACCAATGTTCATAGCAGCATTATTCATTATGCCCCTCATCCTTCAATGCTTCTGCCAGTTTCCCTCACTACTCAGATACCCGCTCCTCAGAGCTTGCCTATCGTCCACTTCATAAGCCCCCTTTTCTCCCAAAACTTCACTCCCCAGCTTCCCTACTTATGCTTCTCTATCACCCTTAACATTTCCTGACATGCCGTGTGTTCTCTTCAGTTTCCTGTTGAATCTTCCATTCTTTCCTAAATTATCAGCTCCACAGTGAGAAGGATTTTCCTATCATCACTGATCCAGCCCCACAACAACCCCAGGTTTCTCTATTTTGGGGAGAAATAGAGAAAACTATTGGTTCGTTTATGTCATGTGGATGCCTCAAATGCTGAGTGTCACTTGCTGCTTTCCTCAGTAGTCATTATAAGCCTCCAGTTTTTACTCACTGTCTCCCACAGCATGACTATATATGACTAGAATTATCACCTTAGGGATGCCAGCTGTTTCTCTGGGAAAGGAGATACATGCTGCTCCCTCAGCGTTCCTTTGAGGTGTGTCATTTAAATGGAAAGCAGGAGTGAGAGATAGTTTGGGATGGGTAGTGGAATTTTTTGATATTGTCCAAGAGGGATTTCTTCCTGCTCAGAGACTCATACTGCAGCACTCTCACATGGGAATAAAAACCTCTCCAAGTGAAGATATCACTTTTAAATTTTTATTCTTTATTCTTTTCAAATATACTATTATATAACACTCTTTGTAAGTATATTGTATATCTTCTTCCCAAGGAAGAAAATGCTTTTATTTCTATTTTACATCTATTAAAAATTTGAGTAAAATTTACATTTACTTATAACTTAGGTTTCTTGTTAAATACTCTTGTAAGTTTATATTGTTAAAAGAGTCATTACTGAACTACATATATGTTCAACTTATGTATATAGTAGATATTATGTAGATGAGAAAAATAAAAGTTTTTTTACTCATAAGATCAACACAAAAATTATAATGTAAATATATGAACAGATTAATAAAGAAATAAATGAACATACATAAACATATACAGAAGTCTCTTAAGCAGTCTCTTTTATATTAACAATCTCATCAGTAGAGTAGCTTCTCTCATGTTGAGTTTCTGTCAAGAGAAAGTCCCATATTTCCTGTACCACTCAAGTCCAAACTCTGCATGACTGAAGGAGGAATTGACTATGGAAGAAATCACTTGTGTGTCTAGGAGGTAAATAGAGAAACTCCAGTCCATGGAGGAAGTTCCGTTGCTCCACTGCCCTCAAAAACTCTCAGACGGAAGAATTGGAGAGGGTCATTCCTGCCTGGTGGCTCTGCAGGTCTGACAGGAGCAGAAGCTCAGTGCTGCTTTAAGACTGACCCAGGCCCACTGCTGGAGGAGAGACCATCAGGGAGGGGAAGGGATCCCAAACACACTGAGTGTGGAAAAGCACCTGGTACTCTGGTGGTCCTCAGGACCTCTTCTTGTGCCTTCAGTGTTTTCAGCAACTTCTTCATCTCTTCTTCTTGTTTGGAACATCTGAATCTCTCTTCCTGTAGTTCTTGGACCACTGAAGTTAATTCCTCCATCAACATTGCTGTTGTTCCCTTAGCCTTTCTGTAGGTGTCAATGAGGCTGGGCATTTTTAAAATCACTTTCTGTAGCTTAGCTTCCTCTAAAGATGACTTAGTCTCTGCATACCTCCTGTTAGCAGCACTCATCTTATCAAGAAGTTGACATTTCTTGACCATCAGTGTAGCTAGTGTGTCCGCAAGCTGTTTTTCATGTTTTATATAAAGTCGGCTTCTAACAGACTGCTCAAGTCTGAACAGGAGGAGACACACCAGAAGGCTGAAGAAGGATTGAAATGCCCCCGAGTCCTCCAGGAGGCTGTGGAATGTGAGGTATGGAGTAGTGCCATTGTGCTCCATCACCACCTCTCAAAGCTTCCCTAGGATCGTCCAAAAGACAAGCTCCAAAGAGCCTACAGGCCCTCCGTGGCACTGATGCCACCACAGGACTCTGCCCAGTAACCCTGTATCCACAACTAACCCCAGAGAACTCTCCAACATTCTGCCTGGAACCCACAAGCAACTGACAGCCCAACTGCTCATCAGTGAGTGGTCAGTGGGGGAAAGATACTGAAAATAAAATGTGCTTATCTCTATCATATTATTTTTTAAGTATATTTTCTATTATCTTTCTTTTTTAAAAAGATACATAGATCACACACAATGTTACACTGAAAAAAATAAGAGGATGACACTATAACCTCTTAGAGAGCTGACATTACATACATGTTAAATCAGATTTATCTTCACTTATTTTTAAAAATGAAATACAGCTTCTCACAATTTCTAAGTTATAAAGAAAATATTGAAAACAATATGGGAAACAAAGTTTAAAAACAAAGACATGCTGTTTCCCTATAGTGGAAATGTTGAGTAAAACATTGCCCCTCTGTGACTCATCTCAAAGAAAGACTTTTACTCAGAGGCAAGCACTTCTGATCAAGGAGTAAATTTCCCACTGCCTCTGCAGGCCCAGATCTTCAAGTGTTTCTGGTCTCAATTGCAAAGTGAAGGAAAATGTCTGCAAAACTTCTACAATCTAAAATTCAGAACATGGCTAATTAAAATCAAATTTCTGTACCAGTTTAAATATATTATCTTCAGCTTCTGCTTTTTCCTTTTCTTAAGAGGATCAATTTTAAAAATTATCTTTTTTTAAAGATACATAAATCACACAATATGTTGCCAGAAAAATATGAGGTTTCCATATATCCCAATCCCCACATTCCCCACTCCTCCCACATCAGCAACTTCTTTCATTAGTGTGGTACATTGATTACATTTGATGAATACATTTTAGAGCACTGCTACACAGCATAGATTATAGTTTACATTGTAGTGTACTGTCTCGCCCAGTCCATTCAGGCGATAAGTAATGTCCTGCATCTGTTCCTGCATTATCATTCAGAACAACTCCAAGTCCCAAAACTGCCCCCATACCACACTCTTTTCCATCTCCCTGCCTTCAGCAACTCCCATGGTCACTGTCTCCACATCAGTGATTTAATTTCTTGCATTGCTAGAGTCACAATAATTCTATAGTTGAATACCAGTAAGTCCACTCTAATCCAAATTTAATTCTTCCATCCTGAGAACCTAGGGATGGCAATGCCCACTCCATCTCTAAATTGAGAGGGGACTTAATCCCACATGGCCGGTGGATGGGATTTTCCTGCTTGCACTTGGTATGGTGGTTGACCATCCTCACCTCCTTGTTAGCTGACCTGGGTATATCCAACAAACTGTTTTGCAACTCTGCTGAGGCTTAGGGCCCAGGTGGCAAAGGGAAATTCCAGAGATTCAAGTCTCCTGGGCATATTCCAACTCCAGTGCCAACCACAGGTTCAGTAAAAGTAACAGAAGAAGCATGTATACAGAAGTCACACCTGAGTCCAACTCCATCACACGCAGGAGCACAAATTCCAAAGTAGGGCACACTGGCAAGGCACTGAACTCCAGAGCCATCAGCCATGACTGTAGGATGTGGGTGTCTCCAAAGCCTTTAGGAGCACCACTATTTGGAGTTGTATCTACTTTGGCTTTCTCTGAGATCCTGTGAGATGTGCATAAGGGTAAGCCCTCTGATGACCTCCTGACTCTTAGCCATATAAATTCATCTGTCTTTACCATTCCCCCTTTTATTCAAGGTCTTTTTTCTAGTTGTATCATCAGCTGGTGCTTGGTAGTAATCCCTAGGGAGGCTCATCTCCTGGAGTCATGTCCCATGCTGGGGGGAAGGTAATGCATTTGTATGCTGAGTTTGGCTTAGAGAGTGGCCACATTTGAGCAACATGGAGGCTCTCAGGAGGTAACTCTTAGGCACCCTGCAGCTCTAGGCCAAGTTGAAATTTCAAGTGCACAGACACATAAGCACACTTATTAGTATCGAAAGCCCATCTTTGGATCATCCTTCTTCACTGTTCTTTGCCCTTCCTCTTGGAGGATTGTTCCTGTGCCATTGGGGAATGCAACAGAGCTCCCCAGGATGGAAACTCAGCACTCCCTCAGTTGTTGTGTGAAACTACCCATTACATCAATACCCAACAAACATCCGAACATGTCTATATACCCTATATGCATGTCCTGCAGAACTTGAATCTCTGGACTGGCCATGTTCCAGCTGGGCTCTGAGCCTCAGCAGTGTTGAAACTCCTATTCTTTGGTTTGTTGGACTTACCCAGGTCAGCTAACAGGGAGGTGAAGATGCTCAACACCACACCAGGGAACTGAGAGTGCCTACAACTCCAAACAGGAGAATCACATTCATCAAGCATGCAGTATGTTTTAACATCAGGTAGTGTGATTCCTATGATTTCATTTTCCCTTTCAATATGTCTTTGACTATTTGGGGAACCTTTCCCTTCCAAAGAAATTTCATACTTACTCTTTCCAGTTCATTTAAAAAACGCTGTGATTTTATTGGGATAGCATTAAAATATGTAGGTCAGTTTGTGTAGGATAGACATCTTAATGATATTTAGTCTTCCTATCCATGAATAGGGAGTATTCTTCCATTTATTTAAGCCTTCTTTAATTTCCTTTAACAGTTTGGTGTAGTTTTCTGTGTATAAGTCTTTTACATCTTTAGTTAAATTTATTCCTAGGCGTTTGGTTTTTTATTTACTATTGTAAATGTTTTTTTCTCCTTGAATTCCTCCTCAGCTTTTGGACAGTATTGGTGTACAGAAGTGCTCCCAATTTTTGTGCATTGATCTTATAACCTGCGACTTTACTGAACACATTTATAAGTTCTAAAAGCTTTGTTGTAAATTTCTCAGGGCTTTCTATGTATAGGATCATGTCATCTGCAAATAATGAAATTTTGACTTCTTTCTTTCCAAATTGGATGCCTTTTATATCTGTTTCTTGCCTCAGTGCTCGAGCAAGTACTTCTAACACAATGTTAAATAGAAGGGGTGATAGGGGGCCTCCTTGTCTTGTTCCTGATCTTAGAGGGAAAGTTTTAGGATTTCACCTTTGTATGTGATGCTAGCAGTGGGTTTTTCATATGTGCCCTTTATCACGTTCAGAAAGTTTCCTTGTATTCCTACCTTTTGAAGAGTTTTTATCAGGAAAGGGTGCTGTATTTTCTCAAATACTTTTTCTGCATCTATAGATATGATCATGTGATTTTTTTTTCTTTCGATCTGTGTATGTGGTGTATTACATTGATTGGTTTTCTTATGTTGAACCATCCTTGCATACCAGGGATGAAACCCACTTGGTCATGGTGTATCTATATGTCATTTGATGTGTTGTTGAATACAATTAGCAAATATTTTTTTGAGGATTTAGCATCTAGGGTCATTAGAGAGATTAGACTGTAAGGTTCTTTTCTTGTGGTGTCTTTGTTTGGCTTTGGTATCAGGGTAATGTTGGCATCATAGAATCAGTTAGGCAATGTTCCTTCTACTTCAATTTTTTGGAAGAGTTTAAGCAAGTTTGGGTTAATTCTTCACAGACTGTTTGGTAGAATTCACCTGTGAAGTCATCTCGCCCTGGGGTCTTCTTAGGTGGGAGGTTTTTAATGACTGATTCTATCTCTTTATTTGTGATTGGTTAGTTGAGATCATCAATTTCTTCTTTGGTCAATGTAGGCTGCTTATATGTTTCTAGGAATTTGTCTACTTCCTCCAAATTGTCCTTCTTGGCATATAGTTTTTCAAAGTATCCTCTTAGGATACTCTTTATTTCTATGAGGTCAGTGGTGATATCCCCTTTCTCATTTCTTATTTTCTGTGTTTACATCTTCTCTCTTTTTTCCTTTGTTAGTCTAGCTAAAGGTTTGTCAAATTTATTGATCTTCTCAAAGAACCACCTCTTTATTTTTTCTAGAGCTTTCTTATTTAGTTCATTTAGTTCTGCTCTGATCTTTGTTATTTCTTTCTTTCTTCTTCCTTTGGGGTTAGTTTGTTGGGGTTTTTTTTTTTTTTTTTTTCACTAATTCCTCCAACTGTGAATTTAAGTCTTTCATTTAACTCTTTCTCCTTTTTTGATATATGAATTTATGGCTAGAATTTCCCACTAGGTACATCTTTTACTGCATCCCATAAATTTTGATATGTTATGTTGTTATTTTCATTATTTGTAAGGTAGTTACTGATTTCTTTAGAGATTTCCTCCTTGGCTCACTGTATATCTAAGAGTGTGTTGCTTAACTTCCATATCTTTGTGCGTGATCTGGTTCTCTGGTCCTTGCAGATTTCCAGGTTCATTCCATTGTGGTCAGAGAAGTTGTTTTGTATGATTTCAGGTTGTCTGAATTCATTGAGACATTCTCTGTGGCCAACAAGTTGCCTGAGTTGGAGAATGATCCATGTGTTCTTGAGAAGAATGTACTTGGGTATAGTGTTCTGTATATATCTATTAGGTCCAGATCCTCTAATATATTATTCAAAGTCTTTGTTTCTTGATTGATTCTCTGTTAATATGTTCTGTCTAATGGTGATAATGGTGTATAAAAGTCCCCCATTATAATTGTACAGGCATGTATTCCTCCCCTTAGTTTTTCCAGTGTTTGTCTCATGTATTTTGAGGCACGCTGGTTAGGTGCATAAATGTTTATGATTGTTCTTTCTTCTTGAAAGATTATCCCTTTTACTAATATACAGTGTCCATCTTTGTCTCTCATAATCATTTTGCCTTTGAAGTCTATTTTGTCCAATATTAGTATAGCTACTCCTGCCCTTTTTTGTTATTGTTTGCTTGTGAGATTGTTTTCCAGCCATTCACTTTCAACTTCCTTGAATCCTTGGTTCTAAGGAGGGATTCTTGTAGATAGCAATATGGATGTTTATATTTCCTTATCCATTTTGCAAATCTGTGTCTATTGACTGGTGAGTTTAATCCAGTAATATTTAATGTTATCACTCTCAAGGAATTACTTACATTAGCCATATTTTCTTTGGATTTATGTCATATGTTCTTTTTATTTTTCTTTTTGTCTTTTTAGTTGTTCTTAAACTCTCTTCCAACCCTGTCTCTACTATTTTTTTTTCTTTTAACCTGTATTATCCTTTCAATATTTCTTGAAGGGCAGCTTCTTATTGGCGTGCTCTCTTAGATTCTGCTTATCTGTGAACACTTTGAACTCTCCATCATTTTTGAATGCTGGCTTTGCTGGATAGAGTATTCTTGGCTGGAAATTTTTTTCTGTTTGTACCTTGACTATGTCATACCACTGCCTTCTTGCCTCCATGGTGTCAGATGAGAAATCAGCACTTAATCTTATTGAGCTAACCTTGTATGTGATGGTTCTCTTTTCTCTTGCGGATGTCAGTATTTTCTCTTTGTCTTGATTATTGGATAATTTGACAAGTATATGTCTTGAAGTAGGCCTGTTGGGATTTATAGTGTTTGGGGTGTGCTGCACTTCCTGGACAGGTACATCCATCTCCCTCAATAGCTTTGGGAGGTTTTCACCGATTGTCTCCTCCAACACCCCTTATGTACCCTTTTCCTTTTCTTCTTCTGGGATGCCTATAATGCGTATGTTTGAGTGTTATGTGTTGTCATTCAAATCCCTAAATTCCTGCTGGATTTTTTCTATCTTTTTATCTATCAATTCTGGTATCTGTTTGATTTCAGATTTACTGTCTTCCACATCACTAATTCTTTCCTCTGCCTCTTCAAATCTATTGTCTGCTGAGAGTATATTTTTGATTCCTTGGATTGTGCCATTCATCGCCATCATATCTGTTCTCTTTTGTGTATGTTCAGTTTCTTTAGTATGCTCTCCAAGTGATTTCTTAATATCCTTTATCTCTTCCTTCACTTCATTAATTTGGTCCATGATATTTGTTTGGTCAGCTTTGATTAGTTGTTCAATGTTCTGCTCCTCTTCCTGGTTTTTAGTTTGCTCATTGGACTGGGCCATGCCTTCCTAATTATTGGTTATGTTTTGTAATTTTTTGCTGCTGTCTGGTCATCATTTTATCTTGATGGGGTTGTTCAGTTGATTAGCTTTTCACCCTATTCTTGGGTTTTAATTAGTTGCTATTTTTGTGTCTTTGTTAAGTTTCTCTTTGACACTTTGTTGTTCTTTTTCTATTTCCTTGTTGTTGTCTAAGTTCTCTCAAAGGACACAGATTAGGGCCAGGGAAAGTAAAAGAGGTAAGAAAGGAAAATGTTTAATGGTAATACTGATAGTAAAATTTAGCAGAATAACCATATAAAACCTAGGAGACTTAGTAGTAAACTCATGTAAGCATGTAGAGTAATAGGAATTAAAAGTGGAGTACCTATAATGTAATGGGAATATGAATATGGAGAAGAATAGAGTATAAATTATAAAGCCACCATGATGAGGAGAGAGGGGAAAAGAAAAGAAAGGGCAAAAACAGAAAGTCCTTTTTCTGAACCCTGGGAGCCTGCAAGCCCCCTAAAAGAAGCCAGAGAGATGGTGGAGAACCATGGTGTCTGCAGGTCCCCAGGCCAGAGGAAAGGGAGAGCAGGATGCCAGCTAGGATTCCAGACCCACAAATGTCTGGGGTTTTTAAAGAATGGGACAGAAATAAAGAAGGGCAGGTTATTCCAAATATACTTCTGTATTCCACAACAGGAGCAGCTGCCTACACCATAATATACAGGGTACAGGGAATGTGCATGAATGAGCATTAAAATGCCACTGCTCCTCTCAGAGCTGAGCCACTTGTGAGTTTGACCCAGTGACCAACTCTGTGGTCCTCCTCAAAGTATGAAGGCCCAGGACTGTTCTTGATAATTACACTTTAAAACCCATTCTACAGAGTATTATGTAGAAATGACACTAAACAACTATGTGGGGAAAGTACATATATATCTATATTATGTGCATGTATATATGAGTGTATATAGGTGTTTGTATTGTATATAAATAAATAAAAGTATATACATATATATGTGTGCCTTGTATGCACAAAGAGAGGGATAAAAATCCACAAAAAAGCTACTACACAGGGCCTCCTGACCTGCGGAACTGGCCCACGTGCAGTGCAGATGCATGTAAGGAGTGCCGTGCCACGCAGGGCTGTCCCCCATGTAGGGTAGCCCCATGCAGAAGGAGTGCACCCTGTAAGGAGAGCCGCCCCACATGAAAAAAGTGCAGCATGCCCAGGAATGGCACCACACACACGGAGAGCTGACGCAGCAAGGTAATGCGACAAAAAGAGACACAGATTCCCAGTGCCACTGGCAAGAATGCAAGCAGACACAGAAGAACACACAGGTAATTGACAGAGAGAGCAGGCAACGGGGGGAGGGGGGAAGGGGAGAGAAAAAAAGCTACTATAATTAATAGACAGGTTATCAAAGTGGTGGTATACAAGATTAATATGTGAAGATCAATAGCATTTCTACACACTACTTACGTGCTGAGGAGAAAACCAGAAAAAAAATTTCATTTATTATAGCAACGAAAACAATCAAATATTTAGGAATAAACTTAACTAAGTACTCAGAAAACTACAAAACATTACTAAAAGAACCCAAAGAAGAATTGAATAAATGGCAGGGCATTCGGTATTCATGGCTTGGAAGACTAAATATCCTTAGGGTGTCAATTTTACCCAAACTGATTTACGGATTCAACACAATCCCAATAAGAATCCCAACACCCCTTTTGAGGAAATAAAAAAGCCAATAAATGAATTTATTTGGAAGGGCAAGGGGTCCAGAAAAGCCAAAAATGTCTTACAATGGACCAGTTTTTATTGATCTTTTTCTCCTAGTTGTTCCTCCCAAGAATATCCTTTAACCATTATTGCAATGTTCCACCTCACTCATTAGTAACTTCCTGGAAAAAGACCATGGCTTTAGGCATTTTATGGAATTACCCCATAAGAAATTTATTTGACCAAGGTGCCAGATATAAGACATATATGTAAACTTGCTTGATTATGTTGTGCTGAAAAAAAAACAAGTTCATAAAGGGAATGCAGAGCTAGTTATTGTATTAATGCAGGAGCAGCACCATGAGGTTTCTGCTCAAAAGTTTGAGTTGTGGGAGCAGCTTATATGTCTGCTTGAGAAAAAGGGAAGGGATGGGGGGATGGGGAGAGATAAGGGGGCATGTTTACCTTGTATGTGCTGTCCATTCTTTCCATGCTCCCTGTACATTACAAGGCTATGGGGCTCTTTGAACAGGGTGTCCTTGAGGCCGTGTGATAATCAGCAAGCAGGATACTGAAGTAAGATTGTGGCCCTCTGATGAAGATCAGCAGGCCTTGCTTGTGTCAGCTTGACTTCTCCTCAGGCTAGGGCTGGGGATTTTATCAGTACTGCAAAGGATTGTTGGTATGCCAGCTCACTTCAGTTAACCTCCATTTCTTTATAACTCCCTGGATAAAATGGAAGCTCAATAAATCAAGATGGTTAGTAAAATCATTAATTGTGCCAATTTCACAATTATAAATTTATAGCATTGCTTTAACACTACCTGGAATTTCATTAAACCATTCAAACTGAATTTCATAGGTACATGGACATTATTGGCAGCAGAGGGAGTCACGCTGGTTTGTAAGTGAATAAAAAGGCTTTCCCCACAAAACTCTTACTCAGGTTCTACCCTAGAGAGTATTTCCTATACTTGGGTTTGGTGAAAATTGCAATACAACAGACATATACTAAGATGTGTTACCCTCAAGCACTTGGCCCCCAAATCCACACGAGTCAAAACTCTCCAGTGCCACAAATGAGCTGTCATAATTGTCCCTCTGATACTAAGACCCTAGCATCACTGATCTAGGGACAAGATGAGTAATAGATGTATGGAATATTACATAGAAATTAAAAGAAAAACTGGTGGCCATGTCTAAGAATTATCCCAATAAATTAAACAGAATTATCCCAATAAATTAAACAGATGTCTTCCCTGATTCCCCTTGCTGTTTAGAGGCCAGCGTGTTAGAGGATGCATAGCCCTAGATTATTATGGACTCTGAAGAAGGGTCTGTGGCTTCACTAACACATCCTACTTCGTGTGGGGAGATAGCACTGATCAAGTTCATCTTGGTCTGGATCAGCAGGGACCATGGTGCCATTCTACTGACTAAACAGAGAGAGCAAATCAAAGTTTTCAGCTGTTTAAATTTTATTTTCCTGGCTTTTCCCATCCTAAAGGGGAAGACTGGCTGTGAATAGGATTGGGAATCCTACTTTTATTTTTTCCATCCCTGCCCCCCAAAATCCTAGTTTTATACTGGATTCTTGGTTGGTAGAATGCTTTACACTTCACTGGCTCCAAACTCAGGAAATTACAAAATAAGTACAACCTTGATCATAATACAACAGGGAACCAAGGGATGCACAGTTGTAGAAATGGACAGAGAGGCCCCCTGTGGATCCTGTGGTTTTACTTTTTCACAGCAGAGAAGGACCATTGGTACAACGAGCCAGAACAGTATGAGAAACCTTCCCTCCCAGAGACAATAGAGTTGTCATTTCAGAAGAAAGTGCCTTTCCCTACTGGTCTGTGGCTGCATTGTCAAGAACTCAGGTGCCAGCTCTCTTACTTGGGTACACTGAGTTTGTTAATCCACTAGGCAGCAAAATATGAAGAAGAAAAACTAAGCCATGAAGCCTCCTCTGATCCTCTCTTCATTCTACTTCCTGCCCTGCTGTTCCTCCCTTCACAAACTGAAGTCCAGTTCCCATTCCTCATTTCCTCCTGTCTTTCCTGTACAAAATTCACCACTTTTACCCATAAATAGATCTTTTAACATCATTAATGAGCTCCCCATAAATATATTCAATGAGTGTGTTTGCTTTTATATGGAACTAAGAAGAATTGGACCTTGACTTCCTCTGACGAACTTCTTCCAAGAATTCTCTGACATCTCAGTATTGAAGTTATTCTGATCACTTTTTCCCAAATTCTCCTAAAGGTACTTCTTAAATATATTTTTGAAACATCTCAATAATCTGTTTAAGCTTGTGACAGTTTCAAGGTTTTATGTGAGTCGCGTAAAAGATTATGTTCTTGGAACTAATCCATTCCTGTGGGTGCAGAACCCTGTGATTGGACTGGATTCACTGGGGGATCTTTGTGTTTTTTTTTAAGATTTATTTATTTATTTCCCCTTCCCTCCCGCCACAGTTGTCTGCTTTCTGTGTCCATTTGCTGTGTGTTCTTCTGTGTTTGCTGGTATTCTCGTCAGCACACCGGGAATCTGTGTCTCTTTTTTTGTTCCGTAATCTTGCAGCATTGGCTTTCTGTGTGTGTGGCGCCACTCCTGGGCAGGTTGCACTTTTTTTCGCATGGGGCAGCTCTCCATGCAAGGCACACTCCTTGTGGAAGTGGGGCTCCTACTACGCGGGGGACACTCCTGTGTTGCATGGCACTCCTTGCATACATCAGCACTGCGCATGGGCCAGCTCGCCACATGGGTGAGGAGGCCCTGGGTTTCAACCGTGGACCTCCCATGTGGTAGGTGGATGCTCTATCTGTTGAGCTAAATCCACTTCTTAGTGGGGGGTCTTTGACTGGAGTTCTTCAGTGAGGCTTAAACAGGGTACATCTAGGCCCTCTTGCTGGACTCTTATAAATGGGAGAAACATGTAGAGGCACACAGAGAAAACATCTTCCATTTACTCTGTCATGTGAGAGAGGACTCCAGGATTGCCTACAGCCCAGAAAGACAGAGAAACCACAAGAGTCTGAGAGAGAGGCTGAGGCTGGACTCAGTAGAGCAGCCCAGAGTGAAGAGTTGTAGCCCAGCAGAGATGACTCGTATGCCCGATTGTCCCCAGCTGAGCTGGGGAGAACCTGAGCCTGGAGGAGAAAGCAGAGTCCAGTGGCCTTTAGCCCTGACACGTGGCAGGAGTCCTGGATCTGCTAGCAGCCAACTTTTTGAGAGATGGCATCTCTGATGATGACTTGATCTGGACATTTTCACAGCATTGGAACTGTACGATTTTACCATAATAAATTCCCATTATAAATGCCAAATCATTTCTGGTATTTTTGCATTGGCACCCATTAGCACACTAAAACAACACTTCCTATCCCTTCTTTTGATACACTTTACTACTCTCTGACTCTTTTTCTATTGATGACATTTCCATCACTTCCATCTCTACACCTATCATCTGGGGTTTATTTCTGAAATTTTATCTCTGTGTGCCTGTGTGTTATAAAAGTACAAAATTTAAACATAAGAAACTCTCCTCCATTGAACTAAGGGAAGAAACTACCTTCAGACTCCCATCTTAGTATTTACTTTAGAAAACCAACACTTGTAAGCAATGCCTCCTTCTTTGTCCTTTAGAAATGTATATAAAGCATATTTCCCCACAACACAGGGTCTCCTCAAGGAAGGAAGCCATTTGAATAAAATGCAATCAAAATATCTCCCATTTTAGGTTTAAGATATAGTTAGGGGATTTGAATCTCTGGACTGATAATGTGATAGCCAGGTCCTGAGCCTCAACAGACTCCAGCACCTACAATCTGATTTATTGGACTTACCACACTCAGCTAAGATGGAGTTGAAGAAGGACAATCACCACACCATGGAGCCTAGAGTGATTACAACTGAAAATGGGAGGATGGCAGCCAGCATCCATGTGGAATCTGAGCCTCCTCTTGACATAGAGGTGCAATGGACACAACCAATCCAATGTCCACATAGAAGAGGTGGCATTGGATTGGGAAAAGTGGACATGGTGGACGATGGGTATGGGGAAGGGCAGGAAGAGATGAGAGGTGGGGGCGTATTTGGGATGTGGAGCTGCCCTGGATGGTGCCTCGGGGGTGATCACCGGACATCGTGGATCCTCACAGGGCCCACTGGATGGAATGGAGGAGAGTATGGGCCATGATGTGGACCATTGTCTATGAGGTGCAGAGGTGCCCAAAGATGTACTTATCAAATCCAATGGATGTGTCATGATGATGGGAACGAGTGTTGTTGGGGGGGGAGAGGGGGGGTTGGGGGGTGGGGTTGAATGGGACCTCACAGATATATTTTTAATGTAATATTATTACAAAGTCAATAAAAAAAAATAATAAAATAAAAAAAAAATATCTCCCATTTTATGGTAAAGGAGGAGTATAAATCCTGGAGGTAGTGGTGGGGACTGTTCCTGTCTCCAAATTGTGAACCTACCTCTCACCTGAAGATAAAGAGATACCTTGAGAATGTGTATGTAAATATGTATCTGCTTAGCTACACACAAACCATGAGGTTTCTTTCTGTCTTTGCAAATTCTTGTGGATTGCCTGTGATGCATCCTGTTCTGGTTTAATGCTTTATTCAATAAATGCTTTATTCAATTTATTTAATACTTTATTCAATAATAAAATTGTTTTTCTTTCTCTTCTACTTTTGTGGACAGGTTTTCTGGGTTGAGAGATTATTTTATTTTTATTTCTTTTCCCCAACAGTTACAGGCACCTAAATTAAAATATAACAAGTTAAAATGACCTGTTTTCTCATTGCAGTCTTAATTAATGGCTCCTTCAGGCATCCAGGAATTAATGCTTGAAATTCCCTGTCAGCACTGAAATTGCTTGACAAAGTCCTTTTGACCCATGTGCATAATTCCAATTCAGTGACATGAGGATGTCAAGAAAATAGTTTATTAGCAAAGGCCAGCCCATTGCAGACCTGAGGACATTAATTTCCTCAAATCAGTCTCCCCAAGCTGAAAGCTGGACTGAGCATTATGTGATTTTGTGGGGCTGGTTTAGTATATTGAGGCTGACTAAGTAAAATTAGGTGAGGTAGGAGGAGGTCTTAGCTGAACATATGCTGTTTAAAACATACTAAATTGGAAAATCTGTTAAAGTTATTCATTGTATTAAATTAAGAAGAGAGTGTGAATGCCTTTCATTCTCATAATGGTTTTTTTCCCCTATTTCTAACTTTAGTTTTCTCAATGTTCTGTGTTTGCATTGGAAATATATTTATATTCTCAAAATATATGTTATGGAATGATTTGAAATTTTATAAAAAAAGAACATACTTGGTCATATGTTGCATGTAAGAAAATGGAGGTGCAATGGTGGCTATATGTGTTTTTACTATTTTAATGAAGGAAAGTTAACTTTTAGGTCAAGCTTCTCTTAAGTGCACATGTTCCTGCTGACAGAACCAGTTTATTCCAGTTATAAAGCACAAGACAAAATCAAGCTATATTCTGGATCTTGGATTAGATCATCTGATCATCTCCTTACTATATATAAGATGAGAAAAGTTTCCTACCAATATATATAAAGGGGATGGTTTTTTTAAACCGAGAAAATAGAAACTTTCACAGGAAATCAATAGGAAAGGTTACTTCTGTCAGGACTTAGTCAAGCAATAGCTTCGGCACCACACAAACACAGCTGAGCATCGTTATTCTCTCTGCACTGAGCACTATTATCGTCACTCACCACCTCCCAATCCCATGCACCACTTACTCATTTCCTGCAGTATCAGTTTAAACGTCAAATCTTCAGAATTCCTCTCTTCTCTGGCTCTCCCCTGACACTGTTAGTCTTCCCATGTCCATTCATCTGGTGGTGACATTTCTCATCTATATTTATTTATATTTTTCCCAATGTTTTCTCTCTCCCTCTTGGGACTCATTATAGCAAAACGGACCTCAGAATCCTAATATAAGGCAGATTCCCATCCAACCATTACATATGGATTAAATTCCAGAGTAATTCCTTTTCTACAATAACCTCACTGGCTCCCTGATAGCCTGACCCCAAATATCTGCATTCAGGTCATTATTTACACCGTAAAGGAGGTCCATCACTCCTGAGGAAACTCCTTTCAGGTACTCACCAGAGCCAAAATATAAGGAGAATTGAGGGACCCTGGGTTCTTATTGAAGATGCTGTCGGAACATTCCAGGGCTCAAAGCTGCTTTCTTGCTCTAGAAAAATCAGTTGTGATGGTTACTATTTATGTTGTTAATAACCTCATTAAGCATGTGAGACAGGATATATCCTGTGTCAGTGCCAATGAAAAAAAATGTAATCAAATTATGCCAAAAAAAACAAATATTTCCCTCTAATTATATAAAAGAGGTAGATACAGTTAATGAAAATAGGTTATATCCTTTCATTCTGTAATTCATGTATGACCACAGCAATATTCACGTCTCTATCCAGAGGTCTCAGTCTTGTGGATTCAGGGTTTGGGGCAGTGATGTGCAGTGCTTTCAGAAAGAAAATCAGTGCTGCTTTTTATTTCCAGGGAGATGTGTAAAACAATCAAGTCTCTCATGCTGGAGTGTCAGTGTTGCTCTTTATAAGTATAATAGTTATGCGGCCAATACCTAGTCAATGCAAATACATTTTTTTCATGCTTTTGTATGTCATAGTTTGCTAAACAAGGAAAATACCACACAATACATGTCTCTTCAATTCAGACTTACCTGATGTCCTAAAGGATGTAAAATCCTGTAAGCCGTTTGAGTAAAATAAAATGGCTGCCTTCATTGGGCATTGCTGGGAATGAACTGCTTTTCCCAGAAGCATTTTCCAGAAGTTGAAAACAATTGTCCTCCAAGGACTTTCTGAGAAAATGGAACACATCCTACAGAGCTGCAGATAAGCAATACCTGGTGATAAAAATTCCTTTGGTCCTGTAAAGCTAGCTTAGCAGAAGAGACAAGCAAACCATACTATTCAATGTGTATCTGCTCCCCAAGTTGTAAGACACCCCCTATGTAAAACTGAAGCAACATCAGCCAAAAACAACATTTCTTCATTTGCTTCCACCTTCTCCTTATATGATTTTCCCTTTTCCACTTCCTCTCCAGAGCACCCTTCTGTTTTCTGAATTGAATGCTTTCTGATTCATGAACCCCGTAATAAAGTATGTGTGATGGTTAGGCTATTATGTCAACTCAGCCAGGTAATTGTGCCCAGTTGTTTGGTCAAGCAAGCACTGGGTTAACTGTAATGCAAGGGCATTTATGAACTTTAGTCACCATTGACTTTACTGCACTGGTAAATCATAGATAGCTGATTACAATTACATCAATCAGGGAGATTGCCATCAGCAATGAGTGATGCTTTATCCAGTCAGTTGAATATCTTAAAAGGGGAAGTGATTCCAGCATTGAGTGAGAATTTCCCAACTCATCTATGGACAGCTAACGACTCCCAGAACTCATCAAGAACCTTCAGGGGAAGAGAGGTTCAACTATGGCAGGGGAGGAACACTGGTGTGGGGTGTTATTAATGGGGGGCACATGATTGGGAGGGGGTTCTCCAGGGCATGTACATAGGGGACATAAAAATGTTTGGATAGCAGTTACAAATGACAACTGAGGGAGTACTGAGTTCCTAGCCAGGGGAGCTCTCTCACATTCCCCAATGGAACAGCTGCAATCCCCCAAGCGCAACAGCAAAGGCCAACAAAGATGGATTTTCCAATAATGAGCCCTTGATACTGATGACTATGCTTATGAGTCTGTGTGCCTGAAATAGGAACTAGGACTAGAGCTACCTAGGATGCCTAAGAGCTACTTCCTGAGAGCCTCCATGTTACTCAAATGTGGCCACTCTCTAAGCCAAACTCATCATGTAAATGCATTACATTCCCCCCTCCCCGCCGCAGCATGGGACATGACTCCCGGAGATGAACCTCCCCGGTGCTGATGGATTACTACCAAGCACCAGCTAGTGATGTACATAGAAAAAGACCTTGAATGAAAGGGTCAACTCAGACCAGCAGAATATCTCAGCCCACGTGTAGGATCATGTGTTAAAAACTGCTTTTTGACCTTGAATAAAAGGGGGAAATGGCAAAGGCAAATGAGTTTATATGGCTAAGATCTTCAAAAAAGAGTCAGGAGGTCATCAGAGGGGTTATGATTACACACTTCTCTGGAGGACCCCAGAAAAAGCCAAAGTGGATACAACCCCAGGTACTGGTTCTCCTGAGGGCTACAGAGGGCCACAGGGATATGATCATGGCAGATAGCTCTGGAGCTCAGTACCATGTCAATGTCATGTCAGTACCATGTCAATGAGCCCTACTTTTGAATTTGTGTTCCTCAGTGTGATGGAGTTGGACTCAGATGTGGCCTTTCTACACATGCCTCTTCTGTCACTTTTACTGAACCTTTGGTTGGTGCTAGCATTGGTGTATACTCAGGAGACTTGAATCTCTGGACTGTCCATGTGCAAGCAGGGCCCTGAGCCTCAGCAGAGTTGTAATTCCTACTCTCTGGTTCATTGGACTAATGCAGGTCAGCTAACAGGGAGGTGAAGATGGTCAGTCACCACACCAGGGAACTGAGAATGCCTACACCTGCAAGCAGGAGAATTGCATCCATCATCCATGTAGAATCTAAGCCCCCTCTTGGTATAGAGGTGAAGTGGACATCACTATCCCAGGGCCCACAGAATGGAGGAGTAAAATATGGATTAGAGTGGACTTACTGATATTCTACTATAAAACATTTGTGACTACTAATAGAAGAAATTGTATCATTGATGGGGACAAAGTGACCACAGTAGTTGCTGAGGGCAACTTCCCACTCGCTAGTTGGAAGAAGACGTGATGAGGGGACATTTCCTAAATGATATTGCAGGGTCAGATGCTGCGCATTATATATCCTGCCATAACCCACTGAATGTACTGCGGAAGAGTGTGAACTACAGAATAAACTATTATCCACGTAGTGCAGCAGTGCCCCAAAATGTGTTTGCTGAGTGGGATGAGTGTGCCACAATGATGGGGGAGGTCGTTAGTTGCGGCGGCTTGCTCGGTCGGTAGAGGTGGGGTCTGGCTGCGGACGAGGGGTTGGTCCAGCTCTGGATGAGGGGTTGGTCCCACTTGGGACGAGGGGTCGGTCCCACTTGGGACGAGGGGTCGGTCCCACTTGGGATGAGCGGTCGGTCCGGCAGCAGACGAGGGGTCGGTCTCACAGGGGTTGCGCGGTTAAGCTGACGGGGTCGCCCGGTGAAGCCGGCGACGAGGGGGTCGCCCGGAGAAGCAGGCGACCAACTGGGGACAAGGGAGGCCAGGCCCTTGTTGGGGGCTCTCAGGACTGGAGGGCACACGGCAGAAGAACTACCGCGGAGACGAGGTAAACACGCAGGTCCAACTTTATTGAGGGAGAGGCAACAGTTTTATAGGGGCTGGGGAAGGCTGATTGGTCGAAGCCACGCCCTGCTCTGATTGGTTGCTGGAGAAAGGTCAGTGGGCGGTACTGGACGGGGGAGGGGTGGTGATTAGGGGTTGGCTGTTGCTGTTGCTGGGGGAAGTGGCAGGGTTTAGTGATTGGTGGCTGCTGTTGCTGGGGTAGAGGGCAGACTTGAGTTTCCCGCCCACGCCTGGCTGTTGCTGCTGTCGGGGGGAGGGAAAAGGGCAGACTGGATTTTTCCGCCCACGCCTGGCTGTTGCTGCTGTCGGGGGGGAGGAAAAGGGCAGACTGGATTTTTCCACCCTGCGCCTGCGCAGGGAGAAAGAAGGCATCGTGTGGCGCTATCTGGGAGGAGGGGCGGCCACGGAAGCATGGCTGCCGAGAAGGGGAGACCCGAGGGCACTCTGCGCCCATGCTGAGCTTCCTTCAGGGGTGGCGGTGGGCCCGACCAACCACCCTATTACAGGGGCAGCAGTTTGGAATAGGCCTACCGCGGCCGCCACCCCCCGCCAGGTCAGCAAACCACACTTCAGCCCGAGGGGTGACCGCAGTTAGTGTGGGAGGAGTGGTGTGGGGAGATGGGGGTATAGGGAAACCTCTTATGCTTGTTATAATGTAACCTTTTTTGCGATGTATGTATCTTCAAAAAATACAATTTACAAAAATGATGGGGGTAGGGGGGTGGGGGGGTTATATGGGAACCTCTTTTTTTTTTTAATGTAACATTCTATGTGATCTATTAACATTAATAAACTTTTTTTAATTTAGAAAAAAATAAAATAGAAAGAACCTTCAGTGGACTTTCATTGGAGCCCCTGGTTGCAGCCTGCCTGCAGAACCTGGACTTGGCATCCCCACAGTTGCATGAGAGACTCTGATAAAACCTCTTACTTGTTGTCAGATATCTCTTGTTGATCCTGTTTCCTAGAGAGCCCTGACAAATACAGTGTGAGACCCTAACTTTCAAGAAAAGATTTTTTTTAGCAAGACTAAAATATTAGAGGTACCAAGATTGTTCATCTCCATTATTGATTTGACTATACATAGGGTATGTTTCAAGTATTTTTATATAAAATCAAACATTTGAATTTTTTTGGATATCTCCTGAGAGAAAGAAAAATTGTTTGTGAAGAGAACTCAAGCAAAATATTTTGATTTTCTGTAAAGTAATTATTTCCAAATGGAATATTTTGACTTGCTTAATACCTACTTCTGAAATTAAAAATATGTACTCTTTGTTATTTTTGAATCAAACATTTTTCATAACCAAATATTCAATTTTATGTTTCTTTATATGTTTCTATACTTTTACAGCCTAGTTACACTGCAACAATCTAAAGGCAAGTGTGGTACTCTTTTTGTCAGAAGTGAATGTTGGTTGCATGCATACTAGGTTTCAGACCTGGGCCAGGGAGGGGAATTACACTGGCAAAACAGATCAGCTGCCCATGTGACACATGCTGTTTAGTTTGGAAGAGAAATTTAAAGAAAAATGAGTGATATACTTTAGATACCTAGCCATATATACTTAATTTGTGGTGATCAAGTTTTCTTGGAAATTAAAGAAACTTTGTCCATGAAACTTTCACAGGGGGAAGTTCTAAAATTTTTGGTGGAAGTAATAATAGTTTTAGAGGTTGTTGTTTTTTTCATTCTGAGGGAACACGTGTGAAATCCTGAAACACCTGAGAACCTGCTGTGCCCGAGGAACTGAGAGCACCTGGCTGGCAGCTGAGCATGATAGCCTGGGCTGGAGAGGAGGGCAGGCTGGTTGGCTACAAGCCTAAAGACCATGGTGAGCCCAATGGTCCCAGTCTGATTACTGGAAAATATTGAAGTATGAAAGTGATGGAGTGATCTGATTAGATATGTGTGTGCATGTGTGCAGAGAGCCTTTTGCTGCAGAAGGTAATAAAGAAATTAAAAAGATTATTAGTGAATTTAAAAATTAGAACTTGGGAAGCGAACTGGGCCCAGTGGTTAGGGCGTCCGTCTACCGCATGGGAGGTCCGCGGTTCAAACCCCGGGCCTCCTGACCCGTGTGGAGCTGGCCCATGCACAGTGCTGATGCGTGCAAGTAGTGCCCTGCCACGCAGGGGTGTCCCCCGCGTAGGGGAGCCCCACACATTAGGAGTGCGCCCTGTAAGGAGAGCCGCCCAGCGTGAAAGAAAGTGCAGCCTGACTAAGAATGGTGCCACCCACACGGAGAGCTGACACAACAAGATGATACAACAAAAAGAAACACAGATTCCCGTGCTGCTCACAACAACAGAAGCAGACAAAGACGGCGCAGCAAATAGACACAGAGAACAGACAACCGGGGTGGGGGCAACGAAAGAGATATAAATAAATAAATCTTAAAAAAAATAAAAATAAAAATAAAAATTACAACTTTATCTGGTATAGACTGTCAGTAGTTACACTGTTGAAAAAAATTGCAAATTAAATGATTTCATGACTCAATGCATCTCTTTGTGAAATGTTAAATTATCTTCTGCTAGACTCAGAGCTTTGTTTTCTGTTTTTCCTTCAGTATAATTTTTTAGTTGTTAATCAGGGGCCATACAACTGTCACCCTGGTGTGTTTGTTGTTTCTGTGAGATTAGAGGCTATATCCTCTGAGAACTTTGCTTTGATGCTTTGGTTTTGCTCAAGGTAAGCTGGAAAGGGTGATACTGATGAGCCAAATGCCCATGTGATCTTTTTTTTTTTTTTTTTTTTTTAATTTTTTTATTTTTTATTGACTTTGTAATAATATTACATTAAAAATATATATGTGAGGTCCCATTCAACCCCACCCCCCCCACCCCCCCTCTCCCCCCCCCAACAACACTCGTTCCCATCATCATGACACATCCATTGGATTTGGTAAGTACATCTTTGGGCACCTCTGCACCTCATATACATTGGTTCACATCATGGCCCATACTCTCCTCTATTCCATCATGTAGGCCCTGTGAGGATTTACAATGTCCGGTGATTACCTCTGAAGCACCATCCAGGGCAGCTCCATGTCCCGAAGACGCCTCCACCTCTCATCTCTTCCTGCCTTTCCCCATACCCTTTGTCCATTATGTCCACTTTTCCCAATCCAATGCCACCTCTTCTATGTGGACACTGGATTGGTTGTGTCCATTGCACCTTTATGTCAAGAGGAGGCTCAGATTCCACCTGGATGCTGGATGCAATCCTCCCATTTTCAGTTGTAATCACTCTAGGCTCCATGGTGTGGTGGTTGTCCTTCTTCACCTCCATCTTAGCTGAGTGTGGTAAGTCCAATAAATCAGATTGTAGGTGCTGTAGTCTGTTGAGGCTCAGGATCTGGCTATCATGTTGTCAGTCCAGAGATTCAAATCCCCTAAATATATCTTAAACCCCAACATTAACTGCACCTCCAGCACATTAACATGAAAGTCTTATGAAGGGAGATCCCATCTGAGTCCAGATTCATCACACATAAACACCATTTCCAAAGAGGGGCCATCTGCCCTGGTAGTTAACCCCATCGGCCATGACCATAACTCCCATGGGTCTCTTTAGCCCTCAAAGGAACCAATATCTGGGGGTTGTATCTGCTTTATCTGTCTCTCTGACTCTGCTCAGTTGTGCATGAGGGCAAACCTTCTGCCAGCCTCCAGACTCTTTTTTAGAAACTCGTAGCCATATAAACTCATTTCTCCTTTCCATTTCCCCCTTACTTTAGGTCAAACAGCATTTTAAAGTCATGGTATTTTATGTAGACATGGATATTCTGCTGATCCGCATTGAACCTTCCGTATAAGGTCATTTTCCAGTTGCATCATCAGTTGGTAGTTGATAGTGGTCCCTCGTTGCCAGGGAGGCTCATCCCCGGGTGTCATGTCCCACGCTGGGGGGAAGGCATTGCATTTACATGCTGAGTTTGGCTTCGAGACTGGCCACATTTGAGTAACATGAAGGCTGACAGAAGGAAATTCCCAGGCACAAAGTTGCTCTAGGCCTTGTTATTATTTTGGGTTTATCAGCTCACAAGCATAGTCATTAGTATCAGGGGCTCACTGTTGAACCCTCACTCCCTCCCGGTCCCCACCACTGTACCTGGGAGACTGTCGCTGCTCCCCTAGGGACCACGACAGAGCACCACTGGCCAGGAACCCAGTACCCCCCCTACTGTGGTTTTTAATTGTTGCCACTATGAGTATATCCAAACATTACCATGCACCCTGGACATATGTTCTGTACAGCTCCCTGTCAGTCATATATCATCTGTCATTGGTATCCCATACCAGTATCCCTCCATTGCCATTGTTGAAACACTCTGTGATCCAGAACTCCCCGAAATTTGAAGCCCAATATAATGTCATGGTCCCTTACTAGGGAATGGCATATAGCGATGAGTTTAAAGGATAGATAAAGAACTTGGATAAAGTTAGATAAAGAACTTAGATAAAGAATGTTGACTTGAAAAAATTCCACATCCTATTTTTTTCTTTTTTTTTTTTTTTCCCCCCCCCCCTAATTATTCAGCTTTTCTTCACAGGAGTCCTAGACCACAGCAATGTATATATATAATATACAGCACTCCCACACATCCACCAGAAAACCTTTTCCCTTCCACAGTGATACTCTTACGCCCTAATCATATCATATTTACTTAAAGTGATGTACAGAGTCTGAGACATTAGCTTTCTAACAAGGTGACATCTGTGTTTACATTATGGTGCATACTTTAGGATACACAGTTCTTTACATTTTTAGTTATCCTATGTTTTACATTATGGTTTACATTATCAGTCTGTCATCTCCTATATGTTATGGTGTAATATTACATGTTTTATATCCATCCTTGTGTACTCTCAAGAAACTCCTCTCTTACCCCCCATTTACTTTGGTTCCACACATTTAACGTCCATTTTCCCTTCCACCTTGGTGCCCTCAGTGATAGCCAACCTCCGTTTCCTGAGGAGCCACTTCCAGAGATAGATGGAATAGTGTTCAGGGCCTAACTTGCTCAACTGCCCCAATGCCCTGGGAGCCACCCTTTCTCTCGAGGGATACAGTTCCCTCTATTGGATGGCATTAGTCCTCCCCAGGATGTGGGTCCACCCCCACTCTCACTACTTGGGTTTCTACCCCATGGTGTCACCCACTCTGGCAGAATGAGCATTTAGACATTCCCCAGGAGCCCGTCCTGCATCAGACCCTCCCCTCCAAGCATTCTAAACAGGTAACCCTCTTTATTATATTTTGATATGATTTTCTCGGCATTTTACTCTCCACCAACACCTGACCCTCTCCTGGTTCGTATGCTACCCCTCCCTCCCCCCACTTTTGGGCAACGTTACCCACCCGTCCCTCCCCAGCCACCCTCAAACCCGCAAAGCCCCAAGCAAAGGCAACCCCTTGCCCCCCTTTTATCTCTTCTTTGTGTTCATACTTACCACCATCTCGTCTTAAATTCCACCCCTGCAGACATCGGCTCATATCCTTCCTCCACCCTCCGATTTCCTGCAAGCCTATCGTTCAGTCTCTTGCTATCTAGGGCAGCTTGTTTATTTCATATCATTGAGGTCATGTAGTATTTGTCCTTCAATGTCTGGGTTGCTTCACTCAACATAAGGTTCTCAAGATTCATCCATGTTATCACATGTGTTTGTAGTGTGTTTGTTCTTACAGCCGAGTAGTATTCCATTGTGTGTATATACCACATTTTATTGATCCACTCGTCTGTTGATGGGCATTTGGGTTGATTCCAACTTTTGGCAATAGTGAACAATGCTGCTATGAACATTGGTGTACATATATTGGTTTGTGTTCTTGTTTTCAGTTCTGCTGGGTATATTCCCAGCAGTGGTATTGCTGGGTCATATGGCAAATCTATGGCTAGTTTTTTGAGAAACCGCCATACTGTTCTCCAGAATGGTTGGATCCTTCTGCATTCCCACCAGCAGTGGATGAGTGTTCCCCTTCCTTCACATCCTCTCCAGCACTTGTATTCTTCTGTTTTTTTCATAGCTGCCAATCTTATGGGTGTAAGATGGTATCTCATTGTGGTTTTGATTTGCATTTCCCTGATAGCTAGAGATTTGGAACATTTTTTCATGTGCTTTCTTGCCATTTGTATTTCTTCTTCGGAGAAGTGTCTGTTTAAGTCTTTTTCCCATTTTTTAAATGGATTGTTTATCTTTTTATTTTCAAGATGTAGGAGTTCTTTATATATGCAAGTTATAAGTTTCTTATCAGATATATGATTGCCAAATATTTTCTCCCACTGTGTGGGCTCCCTTTTTACTTTCTTGACAAACTCCTTTGAGGTGCAGAAGGCTTTAATTTTGAGGAAGTCCCATTTATCTATTAGTTCTTTTGCTGCTCGTGCTTTTGGTGAGATATTCATAAATCCATTTCCTATTACAAGGTCCTGTAGATGTTTCCCTACACTGCTTTCTAAGGTTTTTATGGTCTTGGCTTTTATATTTAGGTCTTTGATCCATCTTGAGTTGATCTTTGTATAAGGTGTGAGATGGTAATCCTCTTTCATTCTTCTACATATGGCTATCCAGTTCTCCAGACACCATTTGTTGAATAGGCCACTCTCTCCCAGTTGAGAGGGTTTGGTGGCTTTATCGAATATTATGTGGTTGTATATGTGAGGTTCTATATCAGAGCTTTCAATTCGATTCCATTGGTCTATATGTCTCTCCTTATGCCAATACCATGCTGTTTTCACCACCGTAGCTTTATAGTATGTTTTGAAGTCAGGTAGTGTGATTCCTCCAATTTCGTTTTTCTTTTTCAGTATGTCTTTGGCTATTCGGGGTCTCTTTCCTTTCCAAATAAATTTCATAGTTAGTTTTTCTAGTTCCTTAAAGAAGGCTGCATTGATTTTTATTGGGATTGCATTGAATGTGTAGATCAATTTTGGTAGGATAGACATCTTAATAATGTTCAGTCTTCCTATCCATGAACAAGGAATAGTCTTCCATTTATTTAGGTCTTCTTTGATTTCCTTGAACAATCTTGTATAGTTCTCAGAGTATAAGTTCTTTACCTCTTTAGTTAAATTTATTCCTAAGTATTTGATTTTTTTATTTACTATTGTGAATGGTATTTGTTTCTTGATTTCCTCCTCATCTTGCTCATTATTGGTGTACAGAAATGCTACTGATTTTTGCGCATTGATCTTATAACCTGCGACTTTACTAAACTCATTTATGAGTTCTAGAATCTTCGTTGTAGATCTCTCAGGGTTTTCTATGTATAGGATCATGTCATCTGCAAATAATGAAATTTTGACTTCTTCCTTTCCAATTTGAATGCCTTTTATTTCTGGTTCTTGCCTCAGTGCTCGAGCAAGTACTTCTAAGACAATGTTAAATAGGAGCGGCGACAGTGGGCATCCTTGTCTTGTTCCTGAGTTTAGAGGGAAGGAGTCTAGGATTTCTCCATTGTAAACAATATTGGCTTTAGGTTTTTCATATATACTCTTTATCATGTTCAAAAAATTTCCTTGTATTCCAATCATTTGGAGTGTTTTTATCAAGAAAGGGTGCTGTATTTTGTCAAATGCTTTTTCTGCATCAATAGATATAATCATGTGATTTTTTTCCTTCAATCTGTTTATATGGTGTATTACGTTGATTGATTTTCTTATGTTGAATCATCCTTGCATACCTGGGATGAATCCCACTTGGTCGTGGTGTATAATTCGTTTAATGTGTTGTTGAATACGATTAGCAAGTATTTTGTTAAGTATTTTTGCGTCTAGGTTCATTAGAGAAATTGGTCTGTAATTTTCCTTTCTTGTGATGTCTTTGTTTGGCTTTGGTACTAGGGTAATGTTGGCATCATAGAAGGAGTTGGGTAATGTTCTTTCTGTTTCGATGGTTTGGAATAGTTTCAGCAGGATTGGTGTCAGTTCTTTCCGGAATGTTTTATAGAATTCACCTGTGAAGCCATCTGGCCCTGGGCTCTTCTTAGTTGGGAGATTTTTAATAACTGATTCTATCTCTCTGCTTGTGATTGGTTTGTTAAGATCATCAATTTCTTCTTTTGTCAATATGGGCTATTTATGTGTTTCTAGGAATTTGTCCATTTCCTCTAGATTGTCATTTTTGTTGGAATATAGTTTTTCAAAATATCCTCTTATGATAGTCTTTATTTCTGTGGGGTCAGTGGTGATATCGCCTTTCTCATTTCTTATTTTGTGTATTTGCATCTTCTCTCTTTTTTTCTTTGTTAGTGTTGCTAAAGGTTTGTCAATTTTGTTAATCTTCTCAAAAAACCAGCTCTTGGTCTTGTTTATCTGTTCAAGTGCTTTCTTATTTTCTATTTCATTTAGTTCTGCTCTTATCTTTGTTATTTCCTTCCTTCTTCTTCCTGTTGGGTTACTTTGTTGTTGTTTTTCTAATTCCTTCAAATGTGCAGTTAGTTCTTCAATTTTTGCTCTTTCTTCTTTTTTGATATATGAATTTATGGCTATAAACTTCCCTCTCAGTACTGCTTTTGCTGCATCCCATAAATTTTGGTATGTTGTGTTATCATTATCATTTGTTTCAAGGTAGTCATTGATTTCTTTTGAGATTTCCTCTTTGACCCACTGTTTTTCTAAGAGTGTGTTGTTTAATTTCCAAATCGTGGTGTGAAATCTGGGCTTCTTTCCCTTGCAAATCTCCAGCTTGACTCCACTGTGGTCAGAGATAATGTTTTGTATGATTTCAATCTTTCTGAATTCGTTCAGCCTTTCTTTGTGGCCTAGCATATGATCTATCTTGGAGAATGATCCATGTGCGCTTGAGAAAAATGTATATCCTGCTGTGTTTGGGTGTAGCGATCTATATATGTCTATTAGATCGAGCTCCTCTAATATACTATTCAGATGTTTTGTTTCTTTGGTGATTCTCTTTTGAGATGTTCTGTCCAGAATTGATAGTGGTGTATTAAAATCCCCCACTATAATTGTAGATGTATCTATTCTTTCACTTAGTTTTTCCAGCGTTTGCCTGATGTATTTAGAGGCACCCTTGTTAGGGGCATAGATATTTATGATTGTTCGATCTTCTTGACAGATTTTCCCTTTGACTAAAATGTAGTATCCTTCTTTGTCTCTCACAATTGTTTCACATTTAAAGTCTATTTTGTCTGATATTAATATAGCTACTCCTGCCTTTTTTTGGTTATTGTTAGCTTGTATGATTGTTTTCCAGCCTTTCACTTTCAATCTCCATGCGTCTCTGGGTCTAAGATGTGTCTCTTGTAGACAGCATATGGATGGGTCATATTTCCTTATCCAGTGTCCCAGTCTGAATCTTTTGATAGGTGAGTTTAATCCATTGACATTCAGTGTTATTACTATCAAGGAATTATTTGTGTTAGCCATATTTTGATTGGATTTGTGTTTGTCATATTTTGTTTGTATTTTTTTTTTTTGTCTTTTTTGTTGTTGTTGTTGGTCTTATACTCTCCTCCAACTTTGCCTTTCCTGTTTTTTCCTTTCTTCCTGCAGAACTCCCTTTAGAATTTCTTGAAGGGGAGGTTTCTTGTTGGTATACTCTTTCAGTTTCTGTTTGTCTGCGAATATTTTGAACTCTCCATCATGTTTGAATGCTAGTTTAGCTGGATAGAGTATTCTTGGTTGGAAATTTTTTGCCTTTAGTACCTTGACTATATCATACCACTGTCTTCTTGCCTCCATGGTTTCAGAAGAGAAATCAGCACTTAATCTAATTGAGCTTCCCTTGTATGTGATGGTTTTCTTTTCTCTTGCTACTTTTAGGATTTTCTCTTTGTCTTGAGCATTGGATAATTTGACAAGTATATGTCTTGGGGTGGGCCTGTTGGGGTTTATGATTTGTGGAGTGCGCTGTGCTTCTTGGATATGTACATCTGTCTCTTTCAGTAGATTTGGGAAGTTTTCAGCCATTATTTCCTGCAACACTCTTTCTGACCCCTTTCCCTTCTCTTCACCTTCTGGAATGCCTATAATACGTATGTTTGAGCGTTTTGCATTGTCATTCAGGTCCCTAAATCCTAATTGGATTTTTTCTATCTTCTTATTGACCCCTTCTACTATCTGTTTGATTTCTGATGTACTGTCTTCCACATCACTAATTCTCTGCTCTGTCTCTTCTAGTCTGCTGATATTTGCTGCAAGTGTATTTTTGATTTCTTGAACTGTGGTGTTCATTCCCATCATATCTGTTATGTTTTTGCGTATGTCTGCAATTTCCCCTCCAAGTGATGTCTTCATGTTGTTAACCTCTTTCATTACTGCATCAAATTTGTCGGTGATAAATGTTCTGAGATCTTTCATTGCTTGTGCCAAGTTTTGCTCCCCTTCGTGATTATTGGTTTGTTGATTGGATTCAGCCATGTTTTCCTGATTATTGGTTTGGTTCGTAGATTTTTGTTGCTTTCTGGTCATCTCTTTATTTTGACGAATTTAATCAGTTCCTTAGCTTCTTTGTCTGCTCTTGGAGGTTAATTAGTTGTTATTTTTGCACAGGTGTTATATCTTCTCTTTGTCACTTTTTTCTTCTTATTCTAGTTACTTGTTGTTGGTTAAGTTCACTTTAGAGGAAAGTATTAGTGTTGGGGAAAGGCAATTGTGTAAGCAAGGGAAAAGTGTAAAGTTGTATTGGTGATGTATGTTAATAAAGCAGGAATATGAGATCTGGAAGGATGGAGGTTAGATTCATGTAGATTGTATAGAGTTATAGCTGTAGGTAGAGTACCTTTTATGAAGTTGATGACTGAATTTGGGAGGAATATGGTATGAACTACACAGCTATTGTTTTCATGAGAGAGGGAAAAAGAAAAGAAAGGTAATAGTTTCAAGAGTGGATAATAGACAGAAAACAGAACAAAGGTATTAGAAAGTAAGAGTTAGACACTTTGTGGATCAAAGAACGGGAGGTGGGGGGTGGAATATAGGAGAGACAGTAGATGATAGTGGATATCAAGATGCAGGGGAAGGGGGATAGTGTAGGTAGCCTAAATCAGTTCACACAGAAATGAGGCAGTGGAGGATGGGAAAACCCAGCAAATGTGAGGTGTTCCCTGTAGCACCTATTGTATACTTGAATTAAAGTAAAAATAAGTGGAAGATGAGGGACAAGAGGGAAAGAGAAAACCGAAAAAAAAAAAAAAAAAAAAACAAACTTCCCTCCAAATCGATGTCCAGACACCTCCGGACCAGCAAAAATCCCGAAACAATCCGGTCCCAAAGAGTCTCCAACGCCGCCCAGCCGATTCCCTGCAGAAGACTCTAACAGGGATGTTCACTCAGCCGCCATCTTGCCCCCTCTCCTCCCCCCCCCATGTGATCTTGATGCCTATTCCCAACTCCAGGTTATGGCCACTGTCTGCAGTCCTCACTCTGAGAGGATCCTTGTCTACTTATGCTTCCTTCCAGAAGTGTTGCCTGGTTAAAAAGAAAAGATGCGCATGATAGGCTGAGTGTAGTGCTGGAAGGGGACAGGGAAAATAAGAAGATGAGTGACAGAGTGTGAGACACAGAGATAAATGAAGAGAGGTCCCAGATCTCTGAGGAAGAATTCCAGGTCCAAGACCATTGTGCAACTAGAACTCTCCTTCCTCATCCTCCTCCTCCAGCCCATTCCGCACTTTCCAGTCCGGCACAGCCTGGTTGCCCCTGTTCCTTCTCCAGGTGCTGAGGCTGGGTCCACAACCCCATATGGTAACCAGAGCATAGAGCTCCTTCCTCCAGTCACTGCTGTTTCTTCTATTTATTTATTTAAAATTTTAATTGTCTTTTTTTAAAGATACATAGATTACAAAAAAAAAGTTACATTAAAAAATATAAGCAGGGAATCGGACTTGGCCCAATGAATAGGGTATCCACCTACCACATGGGAGGTCCGGGGTTCAAACCCCAGGCCTCCTTGACCCGTGTGGAACTGGCCCATGTGCAGTGCTGATGTGCGCAAGGAGTGCCCTGCCACGCAGGGGTGTCCCCCACGTAGGGGAGCCCCACGTGCAGAGTGCGCCCCATAAGGAGAGCCACCCAGCATGAAAGAAAGTGCAGCCTGCCCAAGAATGGCACCGCACACAGGGAGAGCTGACACAACAAGATGACGCAACAAAAAGAAACACAAATTCCCAGTACTGCTAAGGATAGAAGCGGTCACAGAGGAACACCAAGCAAATGGACACAGAGAGCAGAAAACTGGGGGGGGGGGGAATAAAAAAAAATCTTGAAAAATATATATATAAGCAGTTCCAATATTCCCCACCCCCCACCCCCACACTCCTCCCATATCAACAACCTCTTTCATCATCAGCAACCTCTTTCATCAGTGTGGCACATTCATTGAATTTGGTGAATACATTCTGGAGCGCTGCTGCACTGCATGGATTATAATTGACATTGTTCTTTGCCACTTCACAATGCTTTGGCCAACTTTCAAGCTTGCTTTCTGCCCAACCCCAACACACATCCCTTTGGTAGAGCAATGGATTTGGGGAGGTTACCCCAATGCTTATTCACAGGTGTGGCCCAGTGTCCACGCAATGGCAGTATGAAAGTTTGTATAGGGGAAGGGGAGAAAAAGTGTTTTGTGGGTACTTCACATCCAGGCATCTCAATCTGCTCCTGGAGGAATCCCCCTCCTTCTCAGTCTATTCCCAGGATCAAAGCATCCCACCTCCCAGTCACCCACTAATCTTGCTAGAATCCTAGATGGTTTAAATCCAGACCTGCATTCTGGTAGGTTCTGATACCAGCCATTAATCACCACAAGATTTGATGGGAATCTGGGATGGATTAAAGTTCAGACAGTGCCCACTCTCTCATCACATTCTCTAATATTTTCTGAGATAAAACATGTTTCCCTTCAGTCAGATGCTGGTCACAGGAGCACTTCCTGGCTCTTCATTAGCCATGCCGTAGGGGTGGCTGGAGAAGACATTCATGCCCATCAGTATAGCCAGTGCTCCTGTACACAGTCTGAGTGGGCGCAGTGCTTTTCATGCCTGCTCTGTAAACACAGCTTCATGTCAGACAAACGTGCTGTACCCTGCCAGCCATCCCACCCAATGTAGCTCTTTCCCCATGAGCCATGTCTGGGGGATAGGTGCCTACCGAAGGTCAGAGGAAAGCCATTTCCCCTCAGAAGAGCATCATGTCCAGCCCCTTTCTCTCCTGCCCTCATACTCAACTTGTGTGCCCCTGCAACCGTAAGATGACCTCAGTCTCAGGGCAGGAGTCAAGACAAAGCTCACCCTCTAAGAACACAAATGGTGGATGACTCCCAGCTCAAAGCTTGTATCCCAGGGTTTGCTGCTGAGTGTGAGGAGCTGGAAGCATGTTGATATACAAGGTGGCCTGTATGTCTCCTCAGACCTGACTTCTGCACCAGGGATGGCCTGGGAAGAATCAGGATTCCTTGCCCACCCCTTTGGCTTTGCTCCCCTCTTACATCTATCTGGAAGGCCTACTTATCTGGTGATAGAGGATGAAGGTGGAGCCCCAATACCTATGACATGAGCATTGGCATAAATGGGGTACTGGCTTCTACTCAGAGAATGGGCAACACACTGTTAGGAATTCTGTTTCACATTGATTACACTGACATTGGATTACACTCATCTGAGGATTCATTTGTTTGAAGGTTAGGGTTGAGGCTGGAGAATCTTCCATATATGTAACATTTTTAGTGTGAATTTTATCTTGTAATCTAAGGGCTATTGACAGAATACTTTCACACATACATGACATTCATATGGTTTCTCTCTATTGTTATCTAAGGTTAGAACAATTACTGGAGTGTTTTCTCATATCTGGCATTCAAATTGTTTCCTTCCAATGTGAGTTCTCTCATGTTATCTAATATGGAAGGATGATTGAAAGTTCCCCACATAGGTGATATTCATGGGGTTTCTCTCAAGTGTGAGTTCTCTCAGGTTTCTTAGTAGATTGGAAGGTTGGCTGAATGCTTTCCCACATAGATGGCAGGCATATAATTTTTCTCCAATGTGAGCTCTCTAATTTTATCTAAGGGCACAAGTTCTTCTGAAGGCTTCTTCACAAAGACAATAGTCATAAAACTGAACTATCATGTGACTTTGCTTATGTTCATTACAGGATCACTGGTCACTGAGGGTTTTTTAATTATGAGCTGTCCTAAAAGATATGGCAGGGAAAGAAGCTGGACATTATATCTCCTGCCATAACCCACTGAATGGACTCAGGGAGAGTGTAAACTACATTGTAAACTATAATCCATGCTGTGCGGCAGTGCTCCAAAATGTATTCACCAAATGCAATGAATGTGCCACACTGATGAAAGAGGTTGATTGAGGAGTGGGGGGGGGGTGGGTTGTGAGTTATGGTAACCTTTCATATTCTTTATTTTAACATTATTTGTGATCCATGTATCATCCAAAAAATACAGTTAAAATTTTTTAAAAATTAAGTTCATTGTCTGGGACTTTGAAAAAAACAACTGTGCTGACACAGGTCTTCTTTACCATGTGCATTGGTACATATTGAGTCAATTTGAAGTTGTGGTGGAAACCTTCCCCCAAATCATTGATTAAAATGGATTCCCTCCAATATGAAAAATCTGTTGTTGGGGAGGAGAAGAGACATAGTTATCCTTTTATAAGTCCTCAGGGTATGGTTTTGAGGTCTGGTTAATTTTTCCCTAAATTGAAAATTTTGCATAACCTTTCACTGGGGGAGTGCTTAACCTCAACTTTAATTATACCCAGGTGATTGTGTTGACCTCCTAACTTAACCTATCCTAGATTTGATATTGAATGACCAGGTTCATACAGCTGAGGCCTACCTTTGACAGGATGGTAGACGAATCATTCCTGCAGATATCTTGCATGGATATAATTTCTTCCTTTTTTTTTCTTCAAATCGGTTTTATTCACACACCATCCAATCCATCCAAAGTGTATAATCAATGGTTCTCAGTACAATCACAGAGCTGTGATTTCATCACCACAATCAATTTTAGAACATTTTTATAGCTCAAAAACAAAAACAAAAACAAAAACAAAAATAAACTCCTGGAATCCTAGAAATTGGGGAAGTCAAGGTTTTGATACTCTTTGAAATCCTCCTGTCTTACCTCTGTATGTACTGATATAGCCTAAATCCCCTTTTGTAATAATAATATTTCCTAAATCTTATTGAAGACCCAATGGGTCTTGCAAATATTTCAATCTTATTTAAATTTATAAGCCTGATTACTAAGATTTTTGCCAATTGATTTACAGAACTGCTGGTGAAAGTAGATCTAGATAGACAAAATTATTTTAAAATAAAAAGAATGGAGGAAAAAAATCCTCTCAAGCTAAAACAGCAGCAAGATAAACCCCAACATACCCTAGGGCACAAGATTTCAGGGCACTAATACTTGTGTTACTGTAAACAACCTGGACAACCCCAAAAATCACAGCACCCACCCACACTCTTCACCTCTAAGAAAGCAGTGTCTTCATTACACTGCATTTTAAGTAAATAGAAGTAATTCACTTAAGAGAAAATTTCTGTATAAGCTTCCAATGAATTATATTATATTTATAACTAATTCCAAGCATTTAACAAAACTGTAGAGGCAAAATATCCTCATAGATTTCAAAATTCATATAAAATTAAATCATATATGATATATTTTGGGTGAAACAGTGTAATACCTATTAATCTTTGCTAAATGATTGTATATTACTGTTTCAAAGTGCTTTAACTAAGGCATTTTAAGTATTTAATATTATTCTGTCAAGTTCAATTTTGATGGTAATTTTTCATTGTAATATGTTTACTTGTAGACAATTTCAAAAATCACTTTGGTAACTTAAATATGTATTTTTATTAAGGAAAAAGAAAGCAGTTTTTCCTAAAGTAAAATGACTGGTTGTTATGGAATGAGAAAGAAGAAAATGTAGGACAAAACCTCAATAGATACAGAAAGTGACAGAAGGTTCATGGCATGGGAAATTATGGTCAAAGTTGGGAAAGATTTAATGGGTCTGTAAAAATTTTAAAAACCTTACTATCAAATAATATACTGATGAAAAACTGAAACTTGGTTTTCTCTCTATTAAGGTGACATTATTTCTTGGTTTATTGGTCTGTTTTTGTTCATTAGTTTGAGTACTCAGGTTCAGAACTGACACCCAAATCCCCTATGTGGAAAGCTGGCGCTCAACGACTGAGCCACACCAGCTCCCCTGAGTTGCTTTTTTTCATTTGTTTGCTTGTTTGTTATGGTTTTGTTTTTGAAAGTTACCAGGGATCGAACCTGGGAACCCATATATGGGAAGCAGGTGCTCAACCACTTGAGCTACATCAGTTCCACTGTTGGCCTGTTTTAGGAAGACACTATAAAGAGTTTTTTCCCTCAATAATCAGTGTAAAAGGTGGAAAGTCTGTGTCTTATCAAAATACTTTATGGTAACTTTTTCATGCCTGGTTGCATTTAAGAAAAATAGTCTCACATTTTAAAGAACTAAGTCTTTTCTTAACTTTAGCTAAGCAAAAAAC
This sequence comes from Dasypus novemcinctus, assembly GCF_030445035.2. Lineage (NCBI taxonomy): Eukaryota > Metazoa > Chordata > Mammalia > Cingulata > Dasypodidae > Dasypus > Dasypus novemcinctus. Next base: position 7,678,030 of record NC_080693.1, on the reverse strand, counting down.
CCAAACATTTCTTCACAATAACCCATTTTCCTCTTTAACATAATGTTGAAACCTGACAACTTTTGACATTTTGCTTTTTCAGTGTCAAACCCTATGGAATATCTTTTTATTTCAAACTGTTGTAACTAATTTTTTTCTTTCACCTTCCAAAAAGTGAGGTGCTAAAAATAAAGTTCATTTAATAGGTTATGAATTACATGGCAGGTGTTTAGGAAGTATTAAACATTTTAAAAGAGATTTTTAACCATTGGTTGGTTAAATTAGTTAGGGTAAAATGTTCATATAAATAAAGTTTGTATAAAATTCCTAGAGAGCTAACAACGTTCTCACTGTTCATGCTATGTTATGATAATGATCTTCATGATATAAGACAAGAGAATGGTATTGTTAGTCATGGTTTTAGTTATTTTAAAGATATTATATGTCACAGAAAAAGAAAACAAATTTCCTTGTTAGTTACATTGTTTTACTCTGATGTTTCCCTGACAGCACAAGCAGTCAGGTACATGTCAAAGGTTCATCATCAACAAAAAGTGTAAAGGTGAAACAGAACAAAACTTCTGTTATGGTCTGTAGTTGATGTCCTCAATACAAATTAACTGTCAAATGTTTTTATTTCTAAAAATAGCTTCATTTAGAAAATTCTCATAAGAGATTTAGAGCCAGAGGAAAAAGAAAGAAATAAAATCCAAATTGAAAAGGAAGCAGTAAAATTTTCACTATTTGCAGATGATACCATCTTATATGTAGAAAGTGCCCCAAAATACACAACAAAGCTAATAGAGTTGATAGATGAGTTCAGCAAAGTGGAAGGATATAAGATCAACATGCAAAAATCAGAATTTCTCTACACTAAAAATGAGCAGTCTGTGAATGAAAATATTCCACTTATAATAACTAAAAGAAACAAATATCTAGCAATAAATTTAAGGATGTGAATGACTTGTACACATTTTTTAAAAAAAGGAAATCAAAGAAGACCTAAATAAATGGAAGAATATTCCATGTTCATGGATTAGAAGACTAAATATCATTATGGTATCTATTCCACCCAAACTAATTTACAGATTTAACACAATACCAATAAAAATTACAACAGCATTTTTTATTGAACTGGAAAAGCCAATAATGAAATTTGTTTGGATAGTCAAGTGGCCCCCAAAAGCCAAAAATGTATAGAAAAAGAATGAAGCAAAATTGGAGGGATCACACTACATGACTTTAAAGCACACTATAAATCCACAGTGGTCAAAATTGTATGGTATTGGCACAAGGATAGACATCCTGACCACTGGAACTGAATTGAGAGTTCTGATACAGACCCACAAATGTATGCCCAACTGGTATTCAGCAAGGTCACCCAGCCCACCCTACTGGTACAGAGTGATGCTGGGAGAAATGGATATCCATATCCAAAAGAATGAGAGAGGACCACTATGTCATGCCCTACACAAAAATTAATTCAGGATGGATGAAAGACCTAAATATAAGAGCCAAGAGCACAAAGTTCCTAGAAAATAATGTAGGGAAGCATCTACAAGATCTTGTAGTAGGAAATGGTTTCACAAACTTCACACCGAAAACCAAGCAATGAAAGAAAAATAGGAACTCCTCAAAATTAAAAAAAGTTCTGTCCAATAGAGGAGTTTGTGAAGAAAGTGAAAAGGCAGCTTACTCAATGGAAAAATATTTGGGAACCACTTAGCTGATAATTATATAATATCCAGCATATATAAAGAAATCCTACATCTTGAAAATAAAAAGACAACCCATTTAAAAACTGGGCAAGAGACTTGAATAGACACTTTACCAAAGAGGAAATACAAATAGTTAAAAGGCACATGAAAATATGCTCAGCATCACTAGCTATGAGGGAAATGCAAATCAAAACTACAATGAGATATGATCTTAAACCTATTAGACTGGCTGCTATTAAAAAAAAAAACCAAAATACATAAAACTACAATGATGGAGAGGGTGTGGAGGAATGGGAACACCCATCCACTGCTGTGGGAATGTAGAGTAGTGCAGGCATTGTGGAGGACAACTTGGCAGTTTCTCAGGAAGCTAACTATAGATTTGGTATATGATCCAGCAACCGAACTACGAGGTATATACCCAGAAGAATTGAAAGCAGGGAAATGAACAGATATATGTACAGTAATGTTTATAGCATTATTCCCTATTGCCAAAATTTGGAAGCAACCCAAGTGTTCCTAAACGGATGGATGGATGAGAAAAATGTGGTATATACATACAATGGAATATTCACCAGCTGTAAGAGGGAAAGAAGTATTGACACACACAACAACAAGAATGTTGAAGACGTTATGTTGAGTGAAGTAAACTAGTCAGTAAAGGACAAATATTCCATCACCTCATTGATATGACCAAACATATTGAACAGACTCACAGAGATAGTCTGGAAGATAGGTTCCCAGGAGACATAAAGGGAGTAGAGAGTGGTGAGCCAATCCTCAATCTGGGAAGAACCTATGATAAGGTGAAAGGGTGGTGGTTTGGCAGTGGATGGGGGTGATGGTGGCACAGGAATTTGAGAGAGTGAGCATGACTGGAGGGGTGGGTTGGGCTATAATGGAACTTGGGGTAGGGCTTAGGAAGGAACAGTTGAATGCTGGGGAGGTGGAGGTCTCTGGTTGAAAATACAATTGTAGGAATATTCTGTTCCTCTTTCTATTTAATTATTGCTTAAGACCCAGTGGTTAGGGCGTCCGTCTACCACATGGGAGGTCTGCGGTTCAGGCCCCAGGCCTCCTTGACCCGTGTGGAGCTGGCTATGCGCAGTGCTGATGCGCGCAAGGAGTGCCGTGCCACGCAAGGGTGTCCCACGCGTGGGGGAGCCCCACGCGCAAGGAGTGCGCCGTGAGGAGAGCCCCCAGCGTGAAAAGAAAGAGCAGCCTGCCCAGGAATGGCGCCGCCCACACTTCCCGTGCCGCTGACGACAACAGAAGTGGACAAAGAAACAAGATGCAGCAAATAGACACCAAGAACAGACAACCAGGAGAGGGGGGGAAATAAAATAAATAAATAAATCTTTAAAAAAAAAAAAAAAAAGAGTTACCTCTTGAAAACCTCTTTCTTACTTAAATGTGGCTTTTCTATAAACCAAACTGAGCAAATAAACACACTACCTTCTCCACCCTAGAATGGGACATGACTTCCATGGATGAGCATCTGTGGCACCAAGGGATTAATACCAAGCACCAACCAGTGATACATTTGGAAAAAGACCTTGACAAAAAGGGAGAAACAACAAATACACAAGAGTTTTTTTGGCTAAGAGCTTTTATATTGAGTTGGGGGGTGTAATGCCAGTGGTTACACTCATGCATGTCTCAGGCAGACTGCACTAACTGCCACTGTAAACAAAGCCTCAAATAGGGGTGCTGCTGAGGGCTCTGGAGCCCTCTGGATAGTATAGGCAAGGACAGAATGTCTTGAAATCATTATCATGTTGTTGGGCCTTATCTTGGAATATGAGAACCTATTTCCCCAATGTAACAGAGTTAGACTCATTTATAACTGTCCTACACAAGGTTCTTCTATCCCTTTTATTTGAACCTGTCATTAGCACTATACCCAATAAATATATATCTCAGAGACTTAAATGTTTGGTCTGTTCATATTCTGGTTGAGACCTGAAACTCAGCAGAATTGCAGCCAACACCTGCTCTCCAGTCCATCAGATTCACCCAGGACAACCCACAAAATGATAATGATGAACAACCCCCATCCCAGAAAAACAGTGCCTATCTAGAACTGAAAACAAAACAGTTCCTTCCATCTGTCTCATAAGATCTAAGCCTCCTCTCAATCTGCAGCAGAGCCGGCATCATAACAAAGTCCTCAATATTAAGGAATGAACAAACATTAGGAAGGAATGCAACCGTAAAAAAGTAAACTATTAATATTGTAGCAATGGAGGAACATGTAACATTGATATAAAGATAATGGTTACCAGAGGTTCTGAAGGGAGGGAGAGGGAATAATAGGTGGTACATAGAGCATTTTGGGGACATTGGAATTAACTGAAAACCACAATGTAAACTATAAACTTTGGTAAGTAGCCATGTGTGATAGGCTAATGTATCAAGTTAGCCAGCTAATGTATCAATGGTGCCAAGCTGTTTGGTCAAGCAAGCACCGGGCAAATTGTAAGAGAAGAATATTTCACGGACTTTAATCATAGTGAGTTGATTGCACAGATGGCTGGTTATATCTACCATCAATGAGTAGACTGCCATCAGCAGTGAGTGATGTGTCATCCAATCAGTTGAAGACCTTGAAAGGGGAAGTGATTTCAGGATTTAGAGACAGAAATACCATCTCTACTTCAGACAGTCATTGTCTCCTGGGAGTTCATCAAGGACTTCCACTGGAGGCCCTGGTTTGCAGCCTGCCCTATGGAATTTGGATTTGTGCATTTCCACAGTCATGTGAGACAATATTATAAAATTTCATACTATTTACAGATATCTCTTGTCAGTTTTGTTTCCCTAGAGAACCCTGACTAATATACAATACTTCAATATTTACTCATTAATTTTAACAAAACTACCACCAAATTGTAAGATATTTTAAATAGGGGAAGATGGGGAAGGGGACAGGGTAGGATATGTAGGAATCCCTTATACTTCTGATGTAACTTTTCTGTAATCTAAAGCCTCTTTTAAAATAAAGTTTATTATATTTTAAAAATAAGTAAATTAAAGCCTAGATTGTATTCTCTTGCAGTAATCATATTTGTTTCTGGATTTTGTTATTTTCCTATTCTGAGATGCTTTGCTCTTTGTGCATAATTTGTAGTTCCCTAAAACCTTAGGTGTCTGTGTGACACCTAAGACTCAGTGTTAAAATTACCTAGCTCTGAAGGTGCTGAGGTGCTGAAAAGCAGCATTAATTCTCAAAAGTCAACTCCATTCAACTCTTTAAGAAGCTACAGAAAGGATACAAGTTCAAGCAAAGAGGTGAATGGGGCTGATATGGTTAAAGATTAAAGTGAGTAAAAATTCAGTGTGAAAGGTGATACTATCTATATATTGGAACTCTAATTTCTATATGAGACCAAGGACAGAAGGACTATTTTATCAAAAATCTAAACTTTCTATTGCACAATATCTGATTTAATCCATGAGATCTGTTTATTTAGACAACCTAACTACTTGACATAGAATCTAAAATAACAGATGAGATCTTAATATTCTGTACAGTTTTCAGTAATACCGTGATGCATTTCAAAGTGTTTAAGGCATAAAATGAAAAAGTATTTGTGAAATCCCTTATGGGACTAGAAAGGGAAAGCATTGAACTATAAACATCCCCATCTGAGGAATTCCTGCTCTTCTCTCAATCTTACTTGAAACTCTAATTTTTTTTAAAAAAAACACCTTTACAAGATCCAAATCTAACATCCACTCCTGTTAGTAAGAAGATTGTCCTCATTTAAACTTATAACAGGGAAACCTATGGAAGAATGTCTAACAGTGATGAACATTGCCTCATAAAAGTAAATATGCTAATGAGCCATGACTTCAGTCTAGAAGCTTGCAATTATAAACCTTATTTTTGTAAAGACAAAACTAAGTCTAGGGAGCAGGTGTAATTCTGTGGTTAAGTACCTGCTACCCAGGTACAAATCCTGGTTTCAATCTCTATTACTGCCTTAAAAAAAAAAAACAAAAAAAAAACTAGGCTTAATTTTAATTGATGCCTAACAGACACAGCCAGGAAACCTCCTTGTTACTCAATATGGCTTAACCCTAAGCCAAACACTGCAGATAAATTCACTACCTTCTTTCCTATGTGGGACAAGACTCCCAGGAATAAGCCTCCCTGGCACCTTGGGATCAGAAATGCTTTCAAAGAATGATCTTGATCATAATGGAGAAAAGAAATAAAAAGTTTCTATAGCTAAGAGATTTCAAGTAGTGTAAAGAGGTCATTCTGGAAGTCTCAGTCAGATATAAATATCACAAACTGTCACAGTATACAAAGCCTCAAACAGAAGTGCTCCTAAGGGCCCTTGGGACATCCAAACACCATCATCAAGCTACAAAATCATATGAAATCAACACCCCCTCAGACCTGATTATATTCATTTATAAATTCCTTGATCATAATCCTACTTTTTAATTTAAACCTGTATTTTTCAATTTACTTATTACTTCTCAGAGACTTAAAGCCTTGGATTGTTCTTGTTCCAGCTGAGTCCTGAAACCCAGGGGTTCCAGTCCCTCCAAGAAGACAACCTGCAACTCAGGAAGACACCCATCTGTAAGCAAAGCAGTTTCATCTCTCTAGCCCATAATGTCAACGTCCCTTTTCAGCATGAAGAAGTTCAAGCATTCATTGCCCAGATATCCCTCAAGATTGAGGAATGGACAAAGAAAAGGGGGGAATTGTAATCATGAGCTAACAAATATTATTATAGTTGCTGAATCATTCTTTAAATGCTTTTTAACCATCTGACATATTGTAATGTAGGCAGAAGAAATGATTTGGAACTGTTGTAACTCACTGAACTTTACCCCTTATGACTTGTTTCTTTGATGATGATTCTATGTTTTATAACTGCATAATCTTTTCCCTTTAATTAGCAAGTAACATGATAACTTGTGACTGGCCCAGCATGTATGCCCTTATCTTTTTCTGCAACCCTGGAGTCTGATACTCCTGACTCAGACTTCCATATTTATTAATGAAGAAATACAATTCAGCCCAGAGCTGACCAAGTGAGTTCTTTTTTTTTTTTTTTAATATTTATTTACCACCACCCCAGTTGTCCACTCTCTGTGTCCATTCACTGTGTGTTCTTCTGTGTCCACTTGTATTCTTGTCAGCAGCACGGGAATCTGTGTTTCTTTTTGTTGCGTCATCTTGCTGTGTCAGCTCTCCGTGTGTGCGGCACCATTCCTGGGCAGGCTGCACTTTCTTTCGCGCTGGGCGGCTCTCCTTATGGGGCGCACTCCTTGCGCATGGGGCTCCCCTACATGGGGGACACCCCTGCATGTCAGGGCACTCCTTGCACGCATCAGCACTGCGCATGGGCCAGCTCCACACAAGTCAAGGAGGCCCAGGGTTTGAACCATGGACCTCCCATGTGGTAGATGGACGCCCTAACCACTGGGCCACGTCCGCTTCCCCCAAGTGAGTTCTGATCAAAGTTGGCCTGTGCCTAATATATGCAATAGCCTGAACCTTAAACTTCAAATGAGCTAAGTATGTAATCAATCTGCACCTACTAGAGATGAAACTATCTCTAACCTCATTATCTAAATCTGCCTGTCTTTGTTTTAATGTTATAAAACACTGAAGTTTTCTCCAATTCAGAGAGATAGATTTGGGGGCTGTCCCCTGTCTTTGTTAAGGAATCTTTTTCTCTTCCCAGTATCATTTAACTGACTCTCATTCACACCAGACAAGGACTCACTTTTGTGCAGCAAGAGATAGAAAGTGTAAATGCTGTTCTTTGCAGAAGGTTGGCAGGAATGCATAAGAGAGATAATGTATAATAAAAGTAGACAATAATAAATTTAAAAATTTTGAAATACTGTTTTGATTTTTTTTGGAAAGTCTGGAAATTGACAGGACTTATAAAATGGGAATGGAGTTGAGCTGGCTCATAATAATTAGGTGGAAAAATAACCAGAACTGAAACCATAGGAGTGAAGCCAACTAGATTCCAAGGTAGGTTCCACAGGAAAGCAGCACTTGGCTTTTCCACTAAAGTCCTGTACTCTTCATCTTCTTTTTTGGTTAAGTATCTCCTCTATTTGTCTTCCCTTTATACAGGGAGAAAGAGTTCATAAACCTAATCAGAATTATATTTCAAGGAACACCCTGATTACACAGCTGCTAAAGCTGACCAGGCTTCATTCTGTGGGATGCGCCCTGTTCACTTTGATTGAATTTATCATAAAATTAAAATTTAAAAATCTCATAAAATTTTGCAAACATTTTGTATCCTTTATTAATTCAATAAATACTTTTTGACTGAATTCTTTGTTCCAGGAAATTTCTGGATCCTCGAGATTAAGTAGGAACCCAGATGCACTGGATCTGTCTGGACTAAAAGCAAGAATGCCCTGGAGGAAATATATGATTTTTAAAAAGGGAGGGGGGAGTGTATGTGGCTCAAGTGATTGAGCACCTGCTTCCCACAAGGGAGATCCCGGGTTCGGTTCCAAGTGCCTCTGAAAAACAAAGACGAAGAACAAACCTTGTGACTGAAGAAGATTCTTTATTTCATACATTAATTGGTCACTTGTTAATACACTTTTATGAAGGGCCTTTTCAAGTGTTTTCTCCATCTTTCTACTGGGCTCTTTGCCTTTCTTATTAATTTGTAAAGGTTATTTCTATATTAAGACTATGAGTCCTTTCTCGGATATATGGATTGCAAAAGTATTTTCCCACTAGTTGGCTTGACCTGCACTTTCTCAATGTTGTCTTTTGAAGACTAAAATTCCTTATTTTTTCTTTTATTTTAGCACTGTTTTAAACAAATCCATTTTATTGACACATATTAATAAAGTGTAAATTGTTCCAAACTGATCGATGATATTCCATTTAATCACATATTTGTGCATTCATTACTTCAGTTGTTTTAGAGCACTTTCATTATTCCAATAATAATAATAATAATAAACAAAACCAAAAAAACACTCATCCCCTCTAAATATCTCTATGCTTTCCCTGCTGTACAAAGGTACTATTCTTTTCCTTTCTCTCTAGTATATTTTTATTTTGCAAAAACGGTCTTATACATGCAATATCACCCACATTCATGCTTTATGTGAGGTTTTACTGTCTTATGAAGTCCTATGTTACAGTTTTTAGCTTTCCTTCTAGTAATATACATGACCTTAGACTTGCCCTTTCAACCACCGTCATACCCATATATAGCTCAGTTAATTACAAACACCATGATGTGCTTCTGTTTATTTTCAAAGATTTACAAATAACCTTTTTACCAGTTATGCACACATTAACCCTCAGCTTTCCATTTTCTACCCTCATTTTCTTTTCTGGTAACCTATATTCTAATTATTAACTTCATGAGTTTACATTTTATATTTACTTCATAATAGCATAATCATACAGTATTTGTCTTTTTGTGTCTGGCTTCATTCAACATAATGTCCTCTAGGTTCATCCATGTTGTCATATGCTTCACAACTTCATTTCTTCTTACAGCTGCATAATATTACAGTATGTGTATACACCACAGTTTGTTTATCCATTCATCAGTTGATAGACACCCAGGTTGTTTCCAACTTTTGTCAATCATGAATAATGCCACGGTGAACTTCAATGTCCAGATGTCTGTTGGTGTCTCTGCTCTCAGTTATTCCAAGCACACACATAGTAATGATATTGCCAGCTAACATGCTAGGTCAATATTCAACTTCCTTAGGAGGTGCCAGTCATTCCTCCCCAATGGCTGTACCGTTCTGTATTCCCACTAACAGTGAATAAATGTTTCCATCTCTCCATAGCCTCTCCAACATTTAGTTTTCCAATTTTAAGAGTGGCCAGTGTAATAGGTGTGAAATGATATCTCATGTAGTTCTGATTTGCATTTCCCTAACTGCTAATGAAAAACATTTTTTCATATATTTCTTCACCATTTATATTTCTTCTTTGGACAATTTTCTTTTCAAGTTTTTGGCCCATTTTTTAATTGGGAAGTTTGTCTTTTTACTCTTGAGTTGTATAATTTCTTTGTATATCTTGGATATTAAACCCTTACTGGATATGTGATTTTTTTTTAAAGTGACAGATTAGGATCTTTAATTCTTAAATCCATTCCTCCTTATGACAATAAAGGAAAAGAGAAACATTCTTGCCTCACATGTTGTAGGATCTGTTTTTCTAAATTACACCTAAAGTTTAATAGAGGAGGATAACCAACATCATTTAAATACAAAACTGGGCAACAACAGCCCAGCAGGTTATTTTTAGCTTCTACATTAGTGGACTGGGGTTTTAAATTCATGTGATCCAACAGCCTCTAAGGAATGTTTAAGCAGGCATTTTAATTCTGAGTACTGGGTTTTCAATTGCCCACACTAATTTTGTTAAGCAAATATTTTGTTAAGGAGATATTAAGCAAATATCAATGATTATAAGACAAAAATTTAATGAAAATTTGTTACTGGGTATATAATAATCCATTGGGCTAAATAGTTTACATGGGACTATATAGAAATTTAAAACAGAAGCAGATGTAAATGTTACATATTATCATCATCAGATTCATCTTCTTCCTTCAAAGATTCCTTGGCATATTTCTCTGCTTCTTCCCTTATATCTTTTGGAACAATTTCATATCTTCCTTTACTTAATTCACCAACCCAGCTGAGCTCTAGTTCAAATGCTTTATCTTTAACTTCATCACGTACTATGTAAATTATTTTTGCAACTTCTTTAACAACGTCACAGCAGGTCATTTCGTTCATCTGAAGCTTTTCAATTTCTGTCTTTGCAGCTTGCCTGGCTTTACCAATGGCACAGCCCCATTACCTTATGAAACACCCGATGGCTCAATCATGTGGAGCTGTGCACCATCCTTCACAACGTAAGACCCTAACGTGAAACTGCATCCAAAAGGTCTAACAGCACTGTACAGGCATGAACATCCATGGCCACTCTGTCTGCAAGATGTTTGAGTGGAATGTTACATGTAAAGCTAGATCTAAAGTTGGAAGCTTCTTCCCTTGCTATGTCTGCTAAAGAACGAGCATCTGCCAACACACCTGCTACCGCCATTCCCACATGCCGATCAACATTAAAAAGCCGTTTGTTGGAACCTTCTTCATAAAGTTTAGAAAGGACTAATTTTTCTACTCCAAAGACAACACCATCTTTACATCTGATTCCAACAGCTGTGCTACTATTTTCCACAGCCTTCATAGCATATTCAACTTGAAAACTCTCCCATCAGGAGGGAATGTAGAGGCTGACAGGTCATACCCAGTATGGATAGAGCTCGTTGTGTTAAAGCTACCAGGTTGTGTTGGGATTCCAGGCTCAAAATGCTTCCACTAGCCTGGGTATGTGATTGACAAAGATTTTCTCCCATTGAATTGGCTGCCTTTTAACCCTTTTGACAAGATCCTTTGTAGTGCAAAAGTGTTTAACTTTGAGGCAGTCCCATTTATCTATTTTATCTTTTGTTGCTCCTGCTTTGGGTGTAAAGTTTAAGAAACTACCACTGGTCACAAGATGTCAAAGATGTTTTCCTACATTTTCTATTAGCACTTTTATGATTGTCTCTTTTATATTTAGGTCTTGACCCATTTTGATTTAATTTTTGTGTAAGGTGTGAGATAGGCGTACTCTTTCTTTTGGCTATGGATATCCAGTTCTCCCTGTACCAAGGGAGGAGACTGTTCTGGCCCAGCTGGGAAGGCTTGACAGGCTTGTCAAAAATACTTCACTATAGATGTGAGGGTCTGTTTCTGAATTCTTAATTTGTTTCCTCTGGTTAATCTGTCTTTATGCCAATACCATGCTGTTTTTACCACTAGCTCGGTAATATCCTTTATTTTTCTATTTTTTAAAAAAGATCTATTTATTTATTTCTCTCCCCTTCCTGCTCTCTGTGTCATTTGCTGTGTGTTCTTCTGTGTCCACTTGCATTCTTCTGAGCGGCACTGGGAATCTGTGTCTCTTTTCATTGTGTCATCTTGCTGCATCAGCTCTCCGCGTGTGCAGTTTCAGTCCTGGGTGGGCTGCGTTTTTTCATGTGGGGCAGCTTTCCTTAGGGGGAGCACACCTTGCACGTGGCACATCCCTACATGGGGCATACCCCTGCGTGGCATGACACTCCTTGCACACAGCAGCACTGTGCATAGGCCAGCTCACCACATGGGTCAGGAGGCCCTGGGTTTGAACACTGGACCTCCCATATGGTAGGTGAACACTCCATCAGTTGAGCCAAATCCGCTTCCCTTGGTAATATCCTTTAAAGTCCAGAAGTGAGAGTTCTCCAACCTTGTTCTTTTTTCAAGCCATTTTTTAATCTATTCAGGGACACTTTCCCTTCCAACAAATGTGATAATTGGTTTTTCCATCTCTGCAAAAAAAGGGTGACAGGACTTTTATTGGGATTGCATTGAATATGTAAATCTGTTTGGGTAGAACTGACATCTTAATGATATTTAGCCTTCCAGTCCAGGAACAAAGGCTGTCCATTTATTTAAACCTTCTTTGGTTTCTTTTTGCAATGTGTTGGAGTTTTCTGAATATGGCCCCTTTATATCTTTGCTTAATTTTATTCCTAAATATTTTATTTTAGTTACTATTATAAATGAATTTTTTTCTGATTTCCTTCTCAGATTGCACACCAGTAATGTATAGAAGTGCTATTCATTTTTGCATATTAATCTTGTATCCTGCCACTTTGCCAAACTTGTCTATTAGGTCTAGTAGCTTTGTTATGGATTTTTCAGGAGATTCTAGGTATACAGTCATATCCTCAGTGAATAGTGGAAGTTTTACTTCTTCCTTTCTCATTTGGATGCCTTTTACTTCTTTATCTAGCCTAATTGTTCTAGCTTGAATTTCTAGTACAATAAATATTGAATAACAATAGTGACAGTGGGCATCCTTGTCTTGTTCCTGATCTCAGCAGGAAAGCTTTCTATTGCTGCAATCAGCTCACAATAGGAAGCATCTGCAACATCTACAATAAGGTAACATTTACAGTAACAGGAAGAAATTGCAACATCATCTATAATAACAGGAAGCAACAAATAGATAAGCCAGTTGCCCACAACATTTTACCTTTCACCATGAGTACCATACTAGCTGTAGGGTTTTCCTATATACATTTTACCATATTGGGAAAGCTTCCTTCTATTCTTATCTTTTGGGTGTTTTTATCAAGAAAAGGTGCTGTATTTTGACAAATGCCTTTTCTGCATCAGTCAAGAACATCATGTGATTTTTTCCTCTTCAATTTATCAATGTGATTTATTACACTAATTGATTTTCTTGTGTTGAACCACCCTTGCATACCTGGAATAAAACTGACTTGATTGTGGCAATAAATCTCTTAATGTGATTTTTTATTTGGTTTGCAAGTATTTTGTTGAAGACTTTTTTGCATTTATATTCATTAGAGATATTGGACTGTAATTTTCTTTTTTGTGGTATCTTTATCTGGTTTTGATATTCGGGTGATGTTGGCTTCATAGAATCAGTTGGGTAGCATTCTTTCCTGTTCAATTTTTTTGGAAAAGCTTGAGCAAGTTTGGTATTAGATCATCTTTGAATGACTGGAAGAATTCAACTGTGAAGCCATCTGATGCTGAACTTTTCACCTTTGGGAGATTTGGGTTTTTTTTTTCAAGACTTATTATTTATTTCCCACCATTACCCCCTCCCCCAGTTGTCTGCTCTCTGTGTCCATTTGCTGTGTATTCTTCTGTGTCTGCTTGTATTCTTGTCAGTGGCACCAGGAATCTGAGTCTCTTTTTGTTGCATCATCTTGTTGCGTCAGCTCTCCATGTATGCGACACCACTTCTGGGCAGACTGTACTTTTCTGTACAGGCAGCTTTCCTTATGGGGTGCACTCCTTGTGTGTGGAACTCCCCTATGCTGGGCACACCCCTGTGTGGCATGGCATTCCTTGCACACATCAGCACTGTACGTGCACCAGCTCACCACATGGGTCAGGAGGCCCTGGGTTTGAACCCTGGGCATCCCATGTGGTAGGCAGATGCTGTAGCAGTTGAGCCAAATCCGCTTCCCTTTGGGAGGTTTTTGATGACTGTTTCAATCTTTTTACTTGTGATTGGTTTGTTGAGATCTCCTATTTCCTCTACAGTCAGTGGAGATCAGGGGTTCTTATCCCTTTTTGTTCCACGGACCCCTTTGCCAGTCAGGTAAAAACCACGAATGCTTTCTCGGAATGTAGCAGCAGAGTTTTTGACACTTAACATTGGCATGTCTTTAAATTAAAATTTAGGATTATTCCAAATTCCTTCAAGCTTATAGACCCCCTGTAATCTTCCCACGGACCCTTGGGGAGGGGTGTCGAATCCTTGTTCAGAACCCCTAGTATAAGTTTGTGTGTTTTCTAGGAATTTTGTCCATCTCATCTACATTGTCTTGTTTTTTGCACACAGTAGTTCATAGTATCCTTTTTTGATCTCTCATTTCTGCAGGGTCAGTGGTAATGTGTCCCTCTCATTTCTGATTTTATATATTTGTATTTTTTTTTAAAGATTTATTTATTTATCCCTCCCCCCCCATTGTCTGTTCTCGTTGTCTATTTGCTGCGTCTTGTTTCTTTGTCTGCTTCTGTTGTCGTCAGCGGCACGAGAAGTGTGGGCGGCACCATTCCTGGGCAGGCTGCACTTTCTTTTCACGCTGGGCGGCTCTCCTCTCGGGCGCACTCCTTGCGTGTGGGGCTGCCCTATGCGGGGGACACCCCTGTGTGGCACGGCACTCCTTGCGCGCATCAGCACTGCGCATGGGCCAGCTCCACACGGGTCAAGGAGGCCCGGAGTTTGAACTGCGGACCTCCCATGTGGTAGACAGACACCCTAACCACTGGGCCTAGTCCCTTTCTCTATTTGTATCTTTTTTGATTACTACTCTCCCTAAGGATTTGTCAAATTTGTTGAACTTCTCAAAGAACCAACTTTTCATTTTTCATTTTGTTGATTCTCCCTATTGCATTCATTCATTTATTTATTTTCATTCATTCATTTCATAACCCCCCCCCCCCCCGCAGGTTGCTTGCTGTCTGCTCTCTGTGTCCATTCACTGTGTGGTCTTCTGTGTGTATTTATTTTTTATTTATTTCCTCACCCCCCCCCCCCTTTGTGGCTTGCTTGTTTTCTGGTATCTGTGTCCATTCATTGCGTGCTCTTCTCTGTTGTTGTTGTTTTTTTTCCTTTTCTTCCTTTTATGTTGTGTCACCTTGCTGTGTCAGGTCTCCGTGGCACTTGAGGGCAGCAGCACTCCACGGTGCTTGCAGGCTGGGCAGCACTCTGCAGTGCCAGAGCCAGCGGCTCACCACAGCGTACGGGAGAGCCTGCCTTCATAAGGAGGCCCCAGGATGTGAACCCAGAGGCCCCCATATGGTAGATGGGAGCCCAAATGATTGAACCACAGCTGCTTCCCATTCCGTATGTTTTTTTTTTGTTCTTGAGTTCATTTATTTCTGCTCTGATTTTTACTATTTCTTTTCTTCAGCTTGGTTTAGGATTAGTTTGCTGTTCTTTTTCTAGTTCCTCCAGATGTGCAGTTAGTTCAATTTTAGCTCTGATTTTTTGTTTGTTTGTTTGTTTTTAGGTACCGGAGCTGGAGACTGACCCCTGTACCCTGTATGTGGGAAGCAGGTGCACAACCACTTGAGCTACAACTGCTTCCTTATTTCTTCTTTTGTAATATAAGCATTGCAGGCTATAAATTTCTCTTTTAGCAGTGTCTTTGTGTTGTCCCACAGGTTTTGATATGTTTTGTTCTCATTTTCATTCAACTTCCAAATATTTTCTTCCAGTATGCAGGCTGCTTTATTGACCACGTCCTCTTAAGCACAAATGACTTGATTATGAGGAGGTTTCCTTTATCTATTTTTTCTTTCATTGCCGTGCTTTGAATGTAAGTCTAAGAAACAGTTGCCCAGCAGAATATCTGAAGATCCTTCCCCATGTTTTCTTCTTGAGTTTTATGGTCCTGGATCATATCTTCAGGTCTTTTTTCATTTTCAATTAATTTTTGTTTAAGGTGTTAGTTAGAGGTAAGGTGTGAGAAGGTGAAAAAGAAACCAACTTAATGGAAAAAGGTTTTGGAAATCACATATCCAATAAAGGTTTAATATCCATGATATATAAAGAGCTCCACACTAAAATGACAAATCACCCAAGTTAAAAATGGGTAAAAGACTTAATTTAACCAACTTAATAAAGATCCTACACACATACAAAGTGTTGATAATAGGGAAGCAATTAGTTAAGATGTGAAGGATCTTTTGGAATTAAGCTTTCCTTTCTATCACCCAGGAGAAAGAAAAACATGTCCTGATATAAAGGACATATACATGGATGGTCATAATATCCCAAACTCGAAGGACCAAAATATCCACCAAGAGGAACATGAATAAACATTTTGTAAAATAGTCATTCAAAGTCAAAGGACACAGTCATAAAAAATGAGAGAACTGCTGATCTACCAAAATGAATGATTCTGAAACAATGTTTGGGCAAAAGATGCATGCACCAAAATGTAAATTCCAATTTATTTCATGTGGCAAAACTGATTTATGATAATAGAAAATCAGAACATGGGTGAATGTGTTGGGGGTATGTAATGAGTGAAGGGTATAGGGATTATTTTCCAGATTAATGGAAATGATTCATATCTTGATAGGGTCATTAGTACTGTAGGGATAGAGGATGAAACTTTTAAAAATATGACAAAGCATGCAGTTAAGATCAGTGCATTTCACTATTTAAAATTTTTACATCGATTTTTAAAAAACAGAGAGATAGAGAGAAAAATATTCATAAGAATATACAGAGTTACACTCATTTATAGGATCTCTACACATGGCTCTTCTGCCCCTTTATTTGATCCTAATTTTAGCACTATACTTGAAAAATATATGTCCCAGAAACTTAAACCTTTGGTCCATCCATGTGTTGGCTGAGCCCTGAATTACAGAAGTGTTGCTACACCTACTCTCCAATTCATTGGACTCACCCAGGACAACCAACCAGGAGATGATGATGGATAATGTCCATCCCAATGAACAGAAAGTGTCCTTTGAATGGTCCTTGGGAATCTGTGAGAGGTAGGGAAGGAGCCCAATGACACTAGTCCAGACCTCACATTCCACAGCCTCCAGGGGGAACTGAGGCATGTGTCAATATTCACCAGCATTCTGTTGTGTTTCATATTTTTGTTCAGACTTGTGCAGTCTGTTATAAGCCAACTTTTTATAAGACATGAAGAGCAGCTTGCAGACAGACACACTAGCTACACTGACTGACAAGCAATGTCAACTTCTTGATAAGATGAGTGCTGCTCACAAGAGGTAAGCAGAGAGTAAGTGATCTTTAGGGGATGCTAGGCTAGACTAAGCGACTTTATTTATTTTTTTAAAGACTTATTTTATTTATTTCTCTCCCCTTCCCCCCCCCCCCATTGTCTGCTTTCTGTGTCCACTTGCATTCTTGACAGGCAGCACCTGGAAACTGTGTCTTTTTTTTTTTTCATCATCTTGCTGTGTCAGCTCTGCATGTGTGTGGTGCCACTCCTGGGCAGTCTGTGCTTTTTTCACATGGGGCAGCTGTCCTTGCAGAGCACACTCCGTGCATGTGGGGCACCACTAAGTGAGGGAACCCCTGTGTGGCAGGGCATTTCTTGTGCATGGCAGCACTGCTCATGGGCCAGCACATCACACGCACCAGGAGGTGCTGGGTATCGAACCCTGGACCTTCCATATGGTAGGTGGATGCTCTATCAATTTAACCATGTCTCCTTCCTGAGAAATTGACTTTAGAAATGCCCAGCCTTATTGACACCTACAGAAAGGCTAAGGGAACAACAGCAGTGTTGATGGAGGAATTAACTTCAGTGGTCCTAGAACTACAGGAAAAGAGATCAAGATGTTCCAAACAAGAAGAGATGAAGATGCTGAAAACACTGGAGTCTGAAGAAGAGGTCATGAGAACCACCAGAGCACCAGGCACTTTTCCAAATTAAATTTGTTTGGAATCCCTTCCACTTCCTGATGTTTCCTCCTGCAGCAGTGGGTCTGGGTTGTTCTTAAGGCAGCACTGAGCTTCTGCTCCACTCAGGCCTGCAGAGCCAAAAGCCAGGAACGACCCTCTCCAATTCCATCTGAGAGTCTCTGAGGCCAGTGGATCAACAGAACTTCTCCCATGGGCTGGAGATCCTCTACCTTCACCTCCTGGACACACACGTGATTTCCTCCTTGGTCAATTCCTCCTTCAAGCACACACAGTTTGAACTTGAGGAACACACCAGAAATATGTGACTTTCTCATTATAGAGTCTCAACATGAAAGGACCTAGTACGACTGATGAGATGGTTAATATAATTAAGAAACTATTCAAGAGACTTAGCTCTTTGTTTATATATGATCACTTGCATATTTATTAACCTTATATTTATAATTTAAAGTTTTGTTGCTTTTAAGTGTAAATTTTCTTTTATTTATTCTCATTTACATTATATTAGGAATTGCCTCCGTGGACATGACCTGGTCTGAGATCCACAGATAGCTTCGAACTGTCACAGTTGAGTTCATGCTGCCCTCTCTAGGGATCAGAAAATATGCTGTTCCTGTAGCAAGTCCTGCAGAGGTGGGTATAGGCCTCCCTCTTCTGCTGGTTTTCAGGAGAGCTATGTCATGAATGGCAAAGGCTGTGAGGTTGTCTGTGTAGTGGTGCATGCAGTACCCACTACATGCATATGGACACGGACATATATATGTACACACAAATACACACATATGAAGTCATATATGAATATCCTTTCATTATAACCCATATCCCCTTATCTCACTGATGGCAATAAGATTTTTTCCCAAAGTCCTTTATAATTTTTTCTCTTTTCATCACTCCCTTTTTTAGTATGCATGTTTGATCTCTATGTTTCCTACTACAAATCTCCTCAAATATCTAGTGTTCCTGGTTGCTTACTCACACTTAGCTACTAGGGGTATACACCTGTCTAAGAAACTCTGTGTGTTTAGGCGGGGCCTGTGTCTTTTAGTGTATTACTGTGGGTTTTTTATAACAATTTTATTGAGATATTATCACACATAGAGTCCATCCAAAGTGTGCAATCAATGATTCTCAATATAATTAGGGTTGTGGAACCATCACCACAAGCAATTTTAGGACATTTTCATCATTCCAAATGGAAAACCGCATCACCAACAGCAGCTGCCTCTCAATTCCTCTGTCCTTCCCCCGCCCTACATAACCACTAATAACCATTCTGTGTCTACAGGTTTATTTATAATTACATTTTAAACACAAAAGACCTCTACCATTTGTATTACTTTGTGTCTGGTTTTCTTCATACAGGAAAACGGTTTTTACTGTGGTGATTTTCTAATTAGAGATGTTATAGGTTTATATAAATTCATGAAAAATACAATATTCCCATATTGCCCCCTCTTGTTGACACTTTGCATTGGTGTGCTACCTCTAGTGCGATGGAGGAACAGTATTAAAATATTACTGCTAAGTAAAGCCTGTGTTTTCATTAGTTATATTTCCCCCTATTCCACCCTATTGTTAGTACCTGTAATAGGGATGTGCATTCCCTATATCTCCTGAAAGAACACTCTTATATTTGTACTTTTAACCATGGTCATCCTCCACACATGGTTCACTGTGTTATACCCATGTTCTACCCTCTAGCTTTCCTTCCGGTGATACACATGACCAAAAACTTCCCCTTTAAACACATGTTCATGTGTAATTCAGTGCTGTCAATAACACTCATGATACTGTGCTCCCATCACCTCTTTCCATTTCTAAAGATTTGCAATCAACCTGATGAAAAACTTCGCACAATTAAGTGTTAGTTCCCCATTTTTATACTCCTTCCATCACTGAGTAACCTATATATACGTGTAGATTATAACCCTATGAGCTAGTGTTTGTAATCAGTTGATATGAGTGCAATCATATCTTTTCGTGCCTGCCTTACACAAAGAAACTCCATAATGTGACATGAATATGGTCTTCATTCTTTCTTACATCCAAATTGCATTCATATATATACATGTATATCACCTTTTGTTTATCCATTCATCGGTTGATGGACACTTGTCTCCATCCTTTGGTAACTGTGAATAAAGCCACTATGAACATCAGTGAGCAAATGTCTTCTCACATCCCATCTTACAGTTCCTCTGATTATGAACCCGGTAGCATGATTGCTCAATCATATAACAAGTCTATCCTTAGCTTCCTGAGGAACTGCTTAAGTGTCTTCCATAGTGGCTTCCCCATTTTACATTGCACAAGCAGTGTATAACTGTTTGTCTTCCTCCACATCCTTTCCAACAACTGCAAGGTTTCTGGTTGTTTTTACACTGCCCATTCCAGTAGGTGTGATATGAAATCTCATTATGGTTTTGATTTGCATTTCTCTAATAGGCGGGTGGTGGAAAGCACTTTTGATCCATTGTGTAGGCTGCTTTCTTGACCAGGTCCTTTTGGTAGAGATGATTTTATTATGAGGAGGTTCCATTTATCTCTTTTTCCTTCATTGTAAGTGTCTGAGTGTAAAGTCTAAAAAACGTTGCCCAGTGCAATGTCTGAAGATTCTTCCCCACATTTTTTTCTATGAGTTTTATGGTCCTGGTTCTTATATTTATATTCTTGATCATTTTTGGTTAATTTTTGTTTAAGGTATGAGGTAGGGGTAAGGTCTGAAATGGTGGAAAGGCAGCTGGTTATTGGAAGGAAATACTTGGAAATCACAGATCTGAACATTGCTTAATATCCATGATCTATAAAGAGATTCTACAATTAACACTTAAACAACAAATGACACAATTAAAAAATGAGCGACAGAGTTGTTTGAACAAAGATCGAAGTTCCCACACACATGCAGAGTGTTGATAATAGGGAGGCAGTGGACGTGGATGGTTACATTAGAGTGTTCTATTTCCTGAATGACTTTTCAGTAAACCTTAAAACTTTTCTAGTTAAAATGCTGAGTTGTCTGGAAATAGATGACAAATTATGTCAACTTTAAATCTGAGAAGGCAAAGAAAAACGTCTTTCATACGTAACTACTAAAAGAATGTAAAAATAGTGTATATCTTCTAAAGAAATAGAAAAGATAAGATTGAATAAAGACTATGATTCCAAAGAAGATATTCAGGAGAAAAATAATAATATTGAGCAGTGAGAATAAAGAAAAATTATAATGAAGGAAGGAAGATTAAATTTAAACTTGAATAGTAATTATAGTCATATAGGTGTTCCACCTAATCAAAATTTTCAAAAGGATATTTTAAGAACTCTCTGTGTTTCATTTTAAAACCCAGGCCCTCCTGACCCATATGGAGAGCTGGCCCATGCCCACCTGACTGATGCCCCAAGGAGTGCCCTGCCATGCAGGGGTGTCCCCCGCATAGGGGAGCCCCACACTCAAGGAGTGCACCCCATAAGGAGCCGCCCCATGAGAGAAGAGAAAAACATAGCCTGCCCAGGAATGGCACCACACACACGGAGTGCTGATACAGTATGATGACACAACAAAAAGAGATACAGATTCCCCATGCCGCTGACAAGAATAGAAGCAGACACAGAAGAACACACAGTGAATGGACAAACTAGGGGATGAAGAGACAGGAAGAGGAGAGAAATAGATGAAAAAATAATTCTATATATAAAAAAACAAAACCCATCTAAGGGGGAGCAGATGTAATGCAAGTTGTTGAGTACCTGCTTCCCATGTACAGTCCCAAGTACCTTCTGAAAAACATCAAAGGTAAACAGCATGTTTGGCAGTAAAATATGGATTTTACATAATCACAGATAAACACAAATATAAGTAAATCTTGTGTCAGTATGGCAATACCAAGTACACAATCATTAAGGAAAAAGTATCAGAATTGTAGGGTCTTATCATATCATTACAAGGTTCAAATTCCAGAAAAAAATAGCAAATTAAAATTGAAGTGCACCTATTTGCAAGCTTTTGCAAATTGACAGAATTACATGTAAGAGCCAAACCCAAATCCCAATAGCAGATTCTGGGACGACTCTCTCAGCAAGGGATGGAATAGAAGAAAAATTATCAACAAGGATAAGAGACTACTTCATTATCATGAATAATATATTTTACTTAATGCACACTTTTCCTTCAGCCATCTATGTAAAACATGGCAAAGAGAAAAACACACTTCTGTTTAATGAACTTAAGGAACTGAAGGGCTGAGGCAGGAGAAAGAGGGTATGTAGGAGGCAACCATGGTCATCCTGTCCGCAATGAAGGAGGCTCTAGCAAGAGAAAGAGGAGGCAAAGTAGAAGGGGCCAGAAGAACATAGGAAGTGAAGGATGGATGTGGCATGGAAAGACAGAAGTCGAGAAAGGCCACAAAGCTTTGGCCTGAACACATATCAGGAGGGAACTGCGGACTATGGAAAAGGAAGAGACCAAGAAGAAGGAGTTTGGGGGAGGAGTCTAGAGTTTGGCATTGGCACATTACACACAGAAGTGGGATGTCCTGGATACAACTCTGTGTAAATCTGGACTGTGTGGAGAATTGGGTTAGATAAATAGGGTTAATACTCATGCCAGGATAGATGGAACTTAAGCCAACATCACACGACCAGCAAGTGAACCGATTTCTGGAGAAGGAAAGAGGTCCAAGTATGGAGCCCTGGGGGAAAACAAAACTAAAGCTGAGGAATTTTTGGATAAAACACAAACCAGCAGAGGAGACAGACATGGAAAGACTAGAGAGTCCAGATGATAAAAAGAGAAAGGAGAATGTGGTGAAACAGAAATAAGTGATGGGAGCACTTGAAGAAGGTCAGAGGAACCAACTGTGCCAAACGCAGCTAATGCAGCAATTAGTGGGATGTGAAGGATCTTTAGGGAGTAAGCTTTCCTTTTCTAAAACCCAGCAGAAAGGAAAACATGTCCTTATATGAAGGATACCTATAATACCTTTAGGTCATAATACTCTAAACTTGAAAGGTCCAAATATCCACACCAAAAGGAATAAGAATTTTGTAATACTCCTTTACTTTCAAAGGATTCAATGATAAAAAACAGACAGGGAACTATTGATACACCAAACAACCAGAATGAATCACAAAACAGTTATTTTGAGCAAATGATGCAGGCACCAAAATGTAAATTCCAATTTATTTCATTTTTATGAATTTCAAGATATAGCAAAATGAATGTATATGGATAGAAAATAAGAATGAGAGTGAAGATGTTGGCAGGTGGTTATAGACTGATGTGTATACGGATTATTTTCCAGATTCTTGGAAATGATTCCTGTCTTGATAGGGCAAGTGGATACTGTAGGCGAAGGAGATGAAATGTTTGAAAAATTCAGTTAAGAACAAAACATTTAACTATACTTAAATTTTACATCACTTTTAAACAAGCAATAAGAGAGAGAGAGAAGACTGTTCATAAGAGTACAATGGAGATAAGCACATTTTATTTTCAGTATCTTTCCCCCACTGACCACCTCACTGATGAGCAGCCTGGCTGTCAGTTGCTTGTGGGTTCCAGGCAGAATGTTGGGGAGTTCTCTGGTGTTTGTTGTGGATACAGGGTTACTGGGCAGAGTCCTGTGGTGGCATCAGTGCCCCGGAGGGCCTGTAGTGCTCTGTGGAGCTTGTCTTTTGGACGATCCTAGGGAAGATTTGAGAGGTGGTGATGGAGCGCAGTGGCACTACTCCATACCTCACATTCCACAGCCTCCAGGGGGACTCGGGGGCATTTCAATCCTTCTTCAGCATTCTGGGGTGTCTCTTCTTGTTCAGACTTGAGCAGTCTGTTAGAAGCCAACTTTATATAAAACACGAAAAACAGCTTGCGGACACACTAGCTACACTGATGGTCAAGAAGTGTCAACTTCTTGATAAGATGAGTGCTGCTAACAGGAGGTATGCAGAGACTAAGTCATCTTTAGAGGAAGCTAGGCTACAGAAAGTGACTTTAAAAATGCCCAGCCTCATTGACACCTACAGAAAGGCTAAGGGAACAACAGCAGTGTTGATGGAGGAATTAACTTCAGTGGTCCTAGAACTACAGGAAGAGAGATCCAGATGTTCCAGACAAAAAGAAGAGATGAAGAAGATGCTGAGAATACTGAAGGCACAAGAAGACATCATGAGGACCACCAGAGTACCAGGTGCTTTTCCACACTCAGTGTGTTTGGGATCCCTTCCCCTCCCTGATGGTCGCTCCTCCAGCAGTGGGCCTGGGTTGGTCTTAAAGCAGCACTGAGCTTCTGCTCCTCTCAGACCTGCAGAGCCACCAGGCAGGAATGACCCTCTCCAATTCTTCATTGGAGAGTTTTTGAGGGCAGTGGATCAATGGAACTTGCTCCATGTGCTGGAGATCCTGTACCTTCACCTGCTGGACACACAAGTGATTTCTTCCATAGTCAATTCCTCCTTCAATCACACAGTTTCAACTTGAGGAACACACCAGACATATGGAACTTTCTCTTTACAGAAACTGAACAGGAAAGAAAATACTACTACTGACAAGATTGTTCATATACTTAAGAGACTTACGTATATGTTCATATATGTTCTTTATTTCTTAATCTGTTCATATATTTGTTACAATTTTTGTGTTGATCTTATAAGTATAAACTTTCTTTTATTGTTCTTATCTGTATAATATGATTTACATATGTAATTGTAAGTTGAACATATATGCAGTTCAGTCATGGGTTTTTTTTAAGACAAAAGCATTATAACTTGCAAGAGTATATTGCCAAGAAACCTAAGTTATAAGTAAAAGTAAATTTTACTTAAAATTTTAATAGATGTAAAATAAAAATAGAATGAGATTTTCATCTTTCTTGGGAAGAAGGTAAACAGTATACTTAATAAAGAATTTTACAAATTCAATGGTGTGTTTGAAAATAATAAAGAATAAAAATTTAAAAGTTATATCTTTACATGGAACAGTTTTTATTCCCATGCAAGAGTGCTGCAGTATGAGTTCTGTATCAGGAAGAAATCCCTCTTGGACAAGATCAGAAAATCTACACTCCCCATCCCATACCCATCTCTCACTGCTGCTTTCTATTTAAATGACACACCCCCAAGGAAAGCTGAGGGAGCAGCAAGGAGCTCCTCTCCCACGGAGACAGCTGACATCACTAAGATAATAATTCTAGTCATTTATAATGATGCTAGTCATGAAGCCCTGAAGAGAGCTCAGGAATTGGCCTGATCCACCATGGTATAGGAAGCAAGGGCTGTTCTTGCCCTTTGGCTAATAAAAGTTCATGCCAACCACGGTATTACCTGGGATACTCTCTCTGCCTGGGATTGGGCTTTTATTACTGGAGATCTGACCTCAGGACCATGTGATCCTCACTATTGGGGTAACCTGCCAAATCCTCATGCTTCTGAAAGTCATTCCAAGAATTTTTACCCTATTTCACATTGAATACCTTCTTATTCCACCCCAGTCTCCAAGCCAGGGGTCAAAAATGCCTAAGCTAGAATTTCTCAGCCCATCCAATCAGAATGGATTTGTAGGGCCTGCCTGGAGCTTAGCCTGAGAGGATTAAGGGAATCCTGAGAAGAAATTCAAAGCTAGACTTATTATTAGTATTAAGTCATTCATCCCTCATCAAGAGGTTTCAAGGTTGTAAATGTTATTCCAGGTTCACCACTTTTGAATGAAAGGGTCAGTCCTCAGTGTCTCCTGAGAAGTAATAGCTCAGTGGGAAAAGGAAGCCCGTGTTCACCATGGAGCCAGAGTGCCAGGAAAAACAGTGCTGACAGTTGTACCCTTAGTTGGCATACTTATCTTTTCTCCATATTCCGCCCTATTGTCAGTACTTGTAATAATGTGCATTTCTTGTATTTCTACTATTAACAATAGTCACCATCCACTAGATGGTTCATTGTGCTATACACACGTTTTATCCTGTAGCTTTCCTTCTATTACCATACATGACTCAAAACTTCCCCTTTAAGCACATTTACTCACATAATTGACTGCTGTCAATTAAATTATACTCACAATAATATGCTACATCACCTCTACCCATTTCCAAACATTTGTAATCAACATAATGAAAAACTCTTCACAAAGTAAGTGTCAGCTCCCCATTTTTACACTGCTTCCATCTCTGGGTAAGCTATATTAGAGATTATAACCCTATGAGGTAGCTTTATAATTAGTGGATATTAGTGAAATCATAATACATTTGTCTTTCTGTGTATGGATTATTTTGAAAAGTCCATAATGTGACATGAATAAGGTCTTCCTTCTTTCTTACATCCAAGTTGATTTCCTTTGTATGTATATATCACATTTCACTCATCCATTCACTGGTGGATGGACACTTAGGAGTATCGGTGAGCAAAGGTCTATTCACGTTCCATCTTTCAGTTCCCCTGATATGAACCTAGTAGTGTGGTTGCTGGATCATATACCAATTCCATGCTTAGCTTCCTAGGAAATGCTAAACTGTCTTCCACAGTGGCTGCCCCACTTTCCATTGCCACCGGCAGTGAATGACTGTTCCTCCTTCTCCACATCCTTTCCTGCAATTGCAGTTTTCTGGTTGTTGTTTTTTTTTATAGTGGCCATTCTAGTAGGTGTGTTATAAAATCTCATTGTGGTTTGACTTGCATTTCCCTAATAGGTATTTGTGGAAAGCATATTTTCATGTGCTTTTAAGCCATCTGTGCTTGCTCTTTGGAAAAATGTCTTAAGTCTTTTGCCCATTTTGCCATTTTGTCTTTTCATTCTTGAGTTGTGGTTTTGCTTTATATATTTTGGAGAGTAAACCCTTATGAGGTATATGGTTTTCAAGTATTTTCTTCCATTGTGTAGGCTGCTTTCTTGACCAATCTTTTCAAGCACAAATGATATGATTGTGAGGAGTTTCCATTTATTTAAATTTTACTTCCATTGCAAGTGCTTCCATTGTAAATAAGAAACGTTTGCTCTGCCCAAGGTCTAAAGATACTTCCTGACATTGTCTTCTGTGAGTTTAATGGTCCTGGCACTTTTCTTTAGGTCTTTGATCATTTTCAGTTAATTTTTGTTTAAGGTATGAGGTAGGGGTAAGGTCTGAAAGGGTGAAAAGGCAGCTGGCTTAAAGGGAGAAAGTATTTGGATGTCACAAATCTGATAGGGTTTACTATCCATGATTTATAAATAGATTCTACAACTCAACACTAAAGCAACAAATGACCCAATTAAAAATGGGCAAAAGACTATTGAACAAATCATCAAAGTTCACACACACATGCACAGTGCTGACAGTAGGGAAGCAGTGTGTATATGGGTGATTATATTGGAAAAATCATGCATGATTTTTCAGTAAACTTTACAAGTTCTCTAAGTAAAATGATGTTTCATCCTGAAATGCAAAGTAGATTATGTTAGATTTGATAAGGCAATGAAAAATGTTGTCTTTTCATATATAACTACTAAAAGAATACGAAAATAATGTATATCTTCTAAGTAACAGACATGCAAAGCTAAGAGAGTCCAGATGATAAAAAGAAAAAGGAGAATGTGATGAACCAGGAATAAGTGATGGGAACGCTTCAAGAAGTACAGAGGAACCAACTGTGCCAAAAGCAGCTGATGAAGCAGTTAGTGGGATGTGAAGGATCTTTTGGGATTGAGCTGTCCTTTCTATCACTCAGAGGAAAGGAAAACATGTCCTTATATAATGGATACTCATAATATCTTTAGCTCATAACCCAAACTTGAAGGACCCAATCATCCACCAAGAGGAACGTGAATAAATATTTTGTAATACGGTCATTCAGTTTCAAAGGAGTAAATGATAAAAAGTGAGGGAACTGCTGATACACCAAACAACAAGAATGAATCTTAAAACAATATTGTGAGCAAAGGATGCAGGCACCAAAATGTTAATTCCAATTTATTTCATTTTTATGAATTTCAAGATGTGGCAAAATGAATGTATGAGGAAAGAAAATGAGAATGAGGGTGAATATGTTGGGAGGTGGTTATTGACTGAAGCGAACAGGGATTATTTTTACAGATATTTGAAAAGATTCATATCTTCATAGGCTAATTAGATACTGTAGAGGAAGGTGATAAAAGGTTTGAAAAATTTGATGTCACTCAGTTAAGATCAATATATTTAACTGTACTTAAATTTTACATCAATTTTAAACAAACAATTAGAGGAAGAGAGAAGACTGCTCATAAGAACCAAGAGTGCCTACAACTGGAAGCAGGAGAATTACAGCCATCATCTATGTGGAATCTAAGCCCCTCTTGATCTAAAGGTAGAGTGGACATCGCCATCCCAGGGTCCACAGAATGGAGGAATAAAATATGGATTAGAGTGGACTTACTGATATTCTACTAAAACTATTGTGACTAGTAACATAGAAATTGTATCATTGATGTGGAGAAAGTGGCCACAGTAGTTGCTGAGGACAGGGAGAGGGAAGAAGAGATGTGATGAGGGGATATTTTTGGGACTTGGAGTTGTCCCAAATGATATTGCAGGGCCAGATGTTGGACATTATATATCTTTCCATAACCCACTAAATGTACTGGGGGAGAGTGTGAATGACAGGATAAACTATTTATTATCCATGTAGTGCAGCAGTGCTCCAAAATGTGTTCGCTGAGTGTGATGAGTGTGCCACAATGATGGGGGAAGTTGTTGGTGGGGGAGGAATGGGGTGGGGGAGTGGGGGGTATACGGGAACCTCTTATGTTTTTTATAATATAACCTTTTCTGTGATGTATGTATCTTCAAAAAATACAATTAAAAAAATGGTGGGTGGGTTATATGGGAACCTCTTATGTTTTTTTTAATTTACCGTTCTATGTGATCTCTTAACTTTAATTTTTAAAAGTGTTAAAAAAGAAGAGTAAAATGGAGGAGGAAGGCAAGATGGCATCAGACTAAATATACCCACATCATCTCTCATACAAAATAAATGGCTGAGTGGGGACAAAATCCTGCTGAGTGAGCTATTTGGGAACCCACAATGCAGAGGCTTCAGGGCATCAATCTGGAGAGAGTCAGACAAAAAGAGTGTTTGTTCAAGGTAAAACCATGGGTTTCCTATGCTCAAGGCTGGAGCTGTGGGACCACTAAGCCCCTCCCTCAGGGCAGGAAGCCAAGGTGTTCCCTCACCCTTGCCAGTTACCCAGCTGGAGGACACAAACTCTGAAAGTGGGAGGGTTCTGGTGAAGGGTGGAGAGGGGCCCCCCAAGTGCAGGTTCAATTATCTGGACCCTCTTCTTTGAGCTTTGAGGAGCATACCAGCTGGCTTGAGGAGAAACCAGGAAGAGGGGAGAGGCGAATCTGATGAGGCAGCCTGATTTACCTAACCTCCCTGGGATAGGGAAAATTGAACCTTCACCTGGGTGAAGGTGGAATCAGGCAATTAACTAGTCCCGTGCAACTCACCTAAGGCAGAGGGACAGGAGGAAGTGCTTAATAGGTTTCCAAGACATATTTAGGGTTCCTGGCCAGGTGTGGGTGCTCTCTCTCAAAGAGACTGACAGTCATTTTTTTCTCTGGTGAGTTAATTCACTAGGGTCACATTTGAATTTCAAAAGGGAATTCTCACAGGCTATTGCTTCCTGCTGCTCTGGGAGACAAAGCAGTTAGAAAAAAAAATGGCAGGCGGGGAGGGGAAGGACAGATTCCTAGTCAGTGGTTTATCCAATTGCAAAGAGTCAATCCTGCCCCAGGGAAAGGGACTCTTTCTTAAGAGCTAATGAACCCAACAAGAAAGTTTAGCTCAGTGCAGGAGTTTCAGCCTTGGGTATACAAGGTCTCTAGTCTGATTATTGGCTCCTCTTGGAGTAGTGACCCACTGGGATATTAAACATCTAGCTCATACTTTAGGACAGGGAAAACATAGCCATTATCCTTGTATAACCTTTCCTTGGGTCTCTTATTTTTCATTGAAAAAAAGATTATTTTTTGTTATATAATTTAACTTAGTTTACTCACTAAAACCCACTGCAAAATCTGCTGTGAGAAGGCTACAAGGTAATTTATTAACACCAGCAGCCTGACAAGCTCCACATGGGCTTCAGAGAGAAGTCTGTTTTTTCTTAGTGTTTGTTGACTCCTTGCTTGTAGGTTTGTCTGTTGCTTTTCTTTTCTTGTCCTTCCTTCCTCTTCATCCCTCCTCCCCCCATGCCCTTTTTAATTAGGTGCTGCCGGCTTGTTTCTTGTTTGCTGTGTTTCCTCTTCCTCCATTTCCTCTTTTCTGTATGTACTGATTTTGGCTACCAACACTATCTCTTTTCCTTCCTACATCTTTCTATCTTCCGCCTTCTGTTGTTGCTCTTACATTCCACCTCACTTTGTTTAGCCCCCAGTTTTTCTGGCTTTTTATTTCTAACACTTCTGTTTTTTATCTTTTATTAACACTTTCTGTTTTTTCCATTCTTTTCTCTTTCCCTCTCTGCTCGTCATGCTGGCCTTTTAATTCATACTATGTTCTTCTCCATATTAAGTTTCCCATTTCATTACAGGTGCTACAGTTTTTTATTCCTATACATCTACACTGCTTACACAAGTTTAATATTCATTCTCCTAGGTCCTATATGGTTCTTCTGCCAACCTTTACTATCAATATTACTATTATTCTTTTTCTTTTCTAACATCTTTTACTTTCCCTGGCCCTAATCTATTTCCTTCAAGGGAACTTAGACAACATCAAGGAAATAGAATAAGAAAAACAAAGTGTTAAAGAGAAAACTTAACACACACACAAAACAGCAACTAAATAATACCAGAGGCTACACAGAGAAGCTAATCAACTGAATAAACTCATCAAGATAAAATAATGATCAGACAACAACAAAAAATTACAGACGATACCAATAATTACGAAGGCATGGCCCAGTCCAATAAACAAACTAAAAACAGGGAAGAGGAGCAGAACATCAAACAA
The DNA here is from genome assembly GCF_030445035.2 of Dasypus novemcinctus. NCBI lineage: Eukaryota > Metazoa > Chordata > Mammalia > Cingulata > Dasypodidae > Dasypus > Dasypus novemcinctus. Next base: position 7,647,349 of record NC_080693.1, on the reverse strand, counting down.
CTAATCAAAGCTGTCCACACTAATATCATGGACCAACTCAATGAAGTGAAGGAAGAGATTAAAGATATTAAGGAAACACTTGGAGAACATACTGAAGAAATTGTAAACACGCTAAATATAACAGATATGATGGTGATAAATGGCCCAATCCAAGAAATAAAAAATATACTCTCAGCAAATAACAAGAGATTTGAATAGGCAGAGGAAAGAATTAGTGATGTGGAAGATGGTAAATTTAAAATCAAACAGCGAGTAAAATTGAGAAATAAGAAGATAGAAAAAGTGCAGCAGAGTTTTAGGGTTTATAATGACAATGCACAATGTGCAAACATACGCATTATAGGCATCCCAGAAGGAGAAGAGAAGGGAAAGGGGACAGAACGGGTGTTTTAGGAAATAATGGCTGAGAACTTCCCAAACCTATTGAGGGAGTTGTATGTATATGTCCAGGTAGTACAGTGCACCCCAAACATTATAAACCCCAACAGGCCTAATTCAAGACATACACTTGTCAAATTATCCAATGCTCAAGACAAAGAGAAAGTACGGAATGCAGCAAGAGAAAAGAGAACCATCACATACAAGGGAAACTCAATAAGATTAAGTGCTGATTTCTCATCTGAAACCATGGAGGCAAAAAGGCAGTGCTATGACATAGTCAAGGGACAAACAGAAAAAAAATTCCACCCAAGAATACTCTATCCAGAAAAGCTGGCATTCAAATATGATGGAGATTTCAAAATATTCACAGATAAACAGAAACTCAGAGAGGACGCTAATAAGCAACCTGCCCGTCAAGAAATACTAAAGGGGGAAGCAGACATGGCTCAAGCAATTGGGCTTCCATCTACTATATAGGAGGTCTGGAGTTTGATGCCCAGGTCTTCCTGGTGAATGCAGAACAGCCCTTGTGACAAGGTGGCCCATGCAGAATGCGGGCCCATGTTGAGTGCAGGCCCACATGGAGTCCTGGACTGCATGGACTGCTGGCCTGCACAGAATACTACCCTGTGCAGGAGTGCTGCCCCACACAGGAATGTGGCACAGTGCAGGAGTGCTAGTCTATGCGAAGAGCTGGTGCAGCAAGATGACGCAACAAAACAAGACACAGAGGAGACATAATAAGAGATGAAGCAATCAGGGACCTGAGGTGGTGCAAGACAAAGATTGCCACTATCCCACTCTGGAAGGTCTCAGGATCAATTCCCAAAGCCACCTAATGAGAATACGAGCAGACATAGAAGAGCACACAGTGAATGGACACTGAGAGCAAGAGGGGTAGGGAAAGAAGGAGAAATAAATAAAGACATCTTTAAAAAAAAAAGAAATACAAAAGGGAGTTCTTCAGGTTGAAAGAAAAACACAGAAGAGGCAGAGGTGGAGGAGAGTATGAGAACAACTAAAAAGACAAAAAGAAATAAAAACAACATATAACATACAGAAATCCAAAGAAAATATGGCTGATGTAAGTAATTCCTTGAGAGTAATAACACTGACTGTTAATAGATTAAACTCACCAGTCAAGAGACACAGATTGGCAGAATAAATAAGGAAATATGGCCCATTTATATACTGTCTACAAGAAACCCAACTTATACCCAGGGATTCAAGGAGGTTGAAAGTGAATGGCTGAAAAATAATCTTACAAGCAAAAATATCCAAAAAAGGGCAGGAGTAGCTATACTAATATTGGACAAAATAGATTTCAAGTGAAAAATGATTGTAAGAGACAAAGATGGACACTAGATATTAGTAAAAGGGATGATGTTTCAAGAATAAAAAACAATCATAAATATTTATGTCCCCAACCAGGGCGCCTCAAGATACATGAGGCAAACACTGCAAAAACTAAGGGGAGGAATAGATACCTGTACAATTATAGTGGGGGACTTTCATACACTATTATCACCCTTAGACAGAACATCTCAACAGAGAATCAATGAAGAAACAAAGACTTTGAATAATATATTAGGGGATCTAGACTTAATATACATAAACAGAACACTACACCCAAATACAGCAGGATATACATTCTTCTCAAGTACATATGGATCATTCTCCAAGGTAGGCCACATGCTAGGCCACAGACAAAGTCTCAATGAATTCAGAAAGATTGAAATCATACAAAATAATTTCTCTGACCACAATGGAATGAAGCTGGAAATATGCAAGGGCCAGAGAACAAGCTAGGGCACAAAGACATGGAAGTTAAGCAACATACTATTAGACAAACAGTGCGTCAAGGAGGAAATCTCAAAAGAAATCAGTAACTACCTCAAAACTAATGAAAATGACAACGCAACATATCAAAACTTATGGGATGCAGCAAGAGCTGAACTGAGAGGTAAATTCATAGCCATAAATTCATATATCAGAAAAGAAGCAAGAGCTAAAATTGAAGACCTAACTGCATACTTGGAGGAATTAGTAAAAAAAACAACAAACTAACCCCAAAGGAAGAAAGAAAGAAAGAAATAACAAAGATCAGAGCAGACCTAAATGAAATAGATAAGAAAGCACTAGAAAAAATAAAGAAAACAAAGAGATAGTTGAGACGATCAATAAAATTGATAAACCCTTAGCTAGACTAACAAAGTAAAAAAGAAGATACAAATACGCAAAATAGGAAATGAAAAAGGGGATACCACCATTGAGCATAGAGAATTAAAGACTATCATAAAAGGATACTTTGAAAACTATATGCCAATAAGAAGGACAATTTAGAGGAAATGAATATATTCCTAGAAACATATAAGCAGCCTACACTCATGAATGAAGAAATTGATTATCTCAACTCACCAATCACAAGTAAAGAGATAGAATCAGTCATTAAAACCTCCCAACCAAGAAGAGCCCTGGGCCAGAAAATTAACACAGCACTTTTTAAATGAAATGGAAAAAGTAACTATGAAATTTCTTTGGAAGGGAGAGAGGCAAGAGAATGGCCTCTTCAACAAATGGTGCTTGGATAACTGATTATTCCTATGCAAAAGAATGAAAGAGGATTCCCATCTCACACCTTATCTAAAAATCAACTCAAGATGGATGAAAGATCTTAATATAAGAGCCAAGACCATAAAGACCTGGGAAGACAATGTAGGGAAGCATCTACAGGACCTTGTAATAGGAAATGACTTCAGGAATTTCATACCCAAAGCATGAGCAATGAAAGAAAAAATAGATAAATGGGACCCCCTGAAAATTAAAATCTTTTGTACCTCAAAGGAGTTTATCAAGAAAGTGAAAAGACAGGCTACCCAATGGCAGAAAATATTTGGTAACCATATATCTGACAGGAGCCTAATTTCCAGCAATAATAAAGAAATCTTAGATCTCAAAAATAAAAAGACAAACAAACCATTGAAAAAATGGGCAAGAGATTTGAACAGATGCTTCTCCAAAGAAGAAATACAAATGGCTAAAAAGCACATGAAAAGATGCTCAACATTATTATCTGTTAGGGAAATGCAGATGAAAACTACAATGAGATACCATCTTACAACCACTGGACAGGTGGCTATTAAAAAAAACAGAGGACTACAAGTGTTGGAGAGGGTGTGCAGGAATGGGAACCTTCATCCACTACTGGTGGGAATGTAGAAGGATCCAACCATTGTGGAGGATGGTTTGATGGTTCCTCTGAAAACTACCTATATTATGACCCAGCAATTCCACTGCTGGGTATATACCCAGAAGAACTGAAAACAAGGACACCAACCGATATAGGCACAACAATGTTCATAGCAGCATTATTCACTACTGCCAAAACTTGGAATCAACCCAAATGCCCATCGACAGAAGAGTGAATAAACAAAATGTAGTATACACACACTATGGAATACTACTCAGCTGTAAGAAGGAATACAATACTAACACATGGGATAACATGGTTGAATCTTGAGGACCTTCTGTTGAGTGAAACAAGTCAGGATTCAAGGACAAATACTACATGACCTCTCTGATATGCACTGAGCAAATCAAGCTGTCTCAGAGAGCTAGAGACTGGATGATAGGCTTATAGGAAATAGGGGGAGACGAAGGTTGTGCGCCAACACCCACTTGGGCAAAATCTATGATAAGGTAGAGGTAAGTACTTGTGCAGTGAAGGAATAAGATGGGGTATAGGGATAGTATTGGGTTGGGATTCACAAGCTTGAAGGAGGCTAGGGTTGGGATGATGGGCCAGATGGTCCATTGAACTGGGGGAAAGGTTGGGAGGAGCAGGTAAACATGAAAGATTGTCAGGCACATGGTTGAAACTATAATATTGAGAAAACTCTTTAGAAAATTTAATAAGGAAGTGTTAACTGGTTTAAGATATTTGATGGGGGGCATCTGGCACAGGGTGCTCCTGGGGCAGGCTTCAAGGGAGTGTGTGAGTGCTCATTTGTCATAGTGTGTTATATCAGTGGGTGGAGACACATACAATGAGTGGGAAGGCATTGTGCCCCCATCCTGGGGAGGCTTGATGTTCTCAAACAGAGGGAAGAGTGTCTCTTGTGAGTATGGGTGACTTCCAATGTGGTAGGAGAGACTAGTGTGTCAAGCCCTCAGCATTGTTGCAAGTATCTATGAATCTTGTTCTTTAAGCAGTGCAACTTGGGTGTCACTGTGGGCTTTGAAGGGAGGGAGAGATTGGAATAGAATAGATGGAAGAGGGTGTAACTGGGAGCAATGGAAGTGTTCTGTATGAATGTGCAATGATGGATACAGGCCATGTTAAATCTCAACAAAAATTTATAAAAATGTGTAGTCTAAAATGTAAACCATAATGTAAACCATAACATAACCATGGTTAGTAGCTATGTTTCCTTATTTGTACATCAGTTGTAGCAAATGTAACATCCACATGTAAAAAGATTATTGCTGGGGAATGGGGAAAATGGGGAGGATGTTGGGTATAGGGGAGGCCCCTATAATCTATTTGTGTTTTACTGTGATTTAAAAAAATTTTTTTGAGAGAAGTGGACGTGGCTCAACTGATAGAGTGTCCGTCTACCATACGGCAGGTCCAGGGTTTGATCCCCAGGGCCTCCTGACCTGTGTGGTAAGCTGGCCCATGTGCAGTGCTGCTGTACACAAAGAGTGCCATGCCACACAGGGGCGCGCCTGAGAAGGGGTGCCCCATGCACAAGGAGTGTGCCCTGCAAGGAGAGCTGCCTTGCATGAAAAAAGCGTAGCCATCCCTGGAGTGGTGCCACATACATGAAGAGCTAACGAAGCAAGACGATGCAACAAAAAAGAGATGCAGTTTCCCAGTGCCGCCAGATAATACAAGCAGATGCAGAACACAGCAAATGGACGGCGGACACAGAGAGCAGAAAACGGGGTGGGGGAGAAGGGGACAGAAAGAAATAAAATAAATAAATCTTTAAAAAAACTTTTCTGAAGATATTATATAAAACTAAGATAAAAAATAAAAAGATGTAAGACACTGAGGAAGAAATGGATGAGATTGCCTTGCCTCTGTATATATAGGACAACACCTATTATACAACCTCAAAAAAAATTTTATGACATTTTCCATTTTTTAATACCCCAATTTTTTTCACTTCTTTTAATTTTTCTCAATTATTATGTATTTTACTTCTAATCTTTAAACCTATCATTACTATTTCATTTTCCTATTAACACAATTTGATAATATATTAGGCTTAATTTCTGAAGAAGTTTTGGATCACAGAGGAGGTCAACTATGGCAAGGGAGGAGCATCGGTGTGGGGTGTCATTGAAGGGGGATGCATGGGTAGGAGGGAGTTCGCCTGGGAATGCATATAGGGTAAATAGATATGTTCAGATATTTTTTGGGTGTTAAAATAGTGGGATAGAGTTTCACACAACAAGTGAGGGAGTGCTGAGTTTCCATCCTGGGGAGCTCTGTCACATTCCCAATGGAACAGCAACAATTTGCCAAGTGCAAGGGCAAAGACCAGTGAAGAAGGATGGTGCAGTGATGGGTCCTTGATACTGACAACCATGCTTATGAGCCTGTGCACTTGAAATTTCAATTTGGCCTAGAGCTGCATGGTGCCTAAGAGTTACCTCCTGAGAGTCTTCATGCTGCTCAAATGTGGCCACTTTCTAAGCCAAACTCAGCATTTAAATGCATTACCTTCTCCCCAGTGTGGTACATGACTCCTGGGGAGGAGCCTCCCTGGCATGGAGGGATTACTACCAAGCACCAGATGGTGATGCAACTAGAAAAAGAACTTGAATAAAAGGGGAAAATTGTAAAGACAAATGACTTTATATGGCTAAGAGACTTCAAAATTAGTCAGGAGGTCATAAGAGGCATCACGCTTATGCACATCTCAGCAGGATCTCAGAGAAAGCCAAAGTAGATAAAGCCCCAGGTAGTGATGCTCTTGAGGGGTATGGAGACACCAGGTCTTACAGTCATGGCTGATGGCTCTGGAGTAGTTCAGTGCCTTGCCAGTGGACCCTACTTCAGAATTTGTGCTCCTGAGTGTAATGGAGTTGGACTCAGATGTGACTTCCCTACACATGCCTCTTCTATTACTTTTACTGAACCTGTGGTTGGCAATGGGGCTGGTGTATGCCCAGGAGACTTGAATCCCTGGACTTTCTATGTACCAGCTGGGCCCTGAGCCTCAGCAAAGTTGTAAAACATACTCTCCAGTTTGTTGGACTTACCTAGGTCAGCTAACAAGGAGGTGAGGATGGTCAACCACCACATCAAGAACTGAGAGCGTATACAAGTGCAATCAGGAGAATCCCATCGATCAGCCATGTGGGATATAAGTCCCCTCTCAATTTGCATGTGGAGTGGGCATCGCCATCCCAGGGTCCTGAGGATGGAAGAATAAAATAGGGATTAGAGTGGAATTACTGGTATTCTACTATAGAATTATTGTTAACTCTAGCAATGGGAGAAACTGTATCATTGACGTGGAAACAGTGGCCATGGGAGTTGCTGAGGGGAAGGAGAGGGAAGAAGAGGTGTGTTATGGGGGCATTTTTTGGGACTTGGAGTTGTCCTGAATATACTGCAGGCACAGATGAAGGACATTTTATATCATGCCATAAACCACTGAATGGACTAGGAGAGAGGGTAATCTACAATGCAAACTATAATCCATGCTTTGTAGCAGTGCTCCCAAATGTATTCTTCAAATGCAATGAATGTGCCACACTAATGAAAGAACTTGTTGATGTGTGAGGAGTAGGGGGAATGAGGTATATAGCAACCTCTCATAATTTTTAATGTAACATTTTGTGTGATCTATATATCTTTAAAAGTAAATAAATAAAATGGTAAGAAAAAAAGAATCCATTTTGCAGCAAATATTAAAGGAAGTCTAAAAGCCTGAAAGACAAAGACCAGAAAGTGGCATGGAGCAGAGTATAGAAGAAAGAGTAGCAGAAAGGATAACCAAAAGAGTTAAAAAAAATAGATGAAAATATGATATGACATATGAAAACCAAAGAGCAAAATGGTGGAAATAAATAATGCATTTACATTTATATCATTGAATGTGAGTGGCTTAAACTCCCCAATTAGAAGGTATTGGTTGACAGAATGGATAAAAATGTATGAGCCATCCATGTTCTGCTTACAAGAGACTCACCTTAGACCCTGAGACACAAATTGGCTGAAATCAAAAGGTTGGAGGACGATACTCCATGCAAATTGTAACCACAAAAGAGCAGGGTTGGCTATACTAAGATCAGAAAAAACAGACTTTAAATGCAAAAGAGTTATAAGAGATACAGAAGTCCATTAAATATTACTAAAAGATATGCCTTCATAAATATCTATGCACCTAACCAGGGTGTCCCAAAATACATGAGAGAAACTCTGGCAACCTGAAGGTAGAAATAGATATCTTTACAATAATCATTGGAGTCTTCAACACACCACTCACATCATTAGAACAACTAGACAGAAGATCAACAAGGCAACAGAAAACTTCAACAATAAGATTATTGAGTTAGGCCTAACAGACATATACAGAATGTTGCATCCAAGCTCAGTGGGTTATATATTCTTCTCAAGAGACCATGGATTACTTTCCAGTGTAGACCACATGTTAGGGCCCAATGCACCTCTAAATAAGTATAAAAATATTGAAATTATACAAAACAATTCCCATATCATAATGGAATGAAACTAGAAATCAAAGATAGACAGGAATGAGGTAAATTCTCAAACATATGGAGACTAAATTCCATGCTCCTAAATAATCAGTGTGTTAAAGAAGCAATTGCAAGGAAAATCAATAAATATATTGAGACAAATGAAAATGAGAATACAACTTAAAAAACTTATGAGATGCAGCAAAGGTAGTCTTGAGAGGGAAATTTATAGTCCTAAATAACTATATGAAAGAAGAAAGAGTTAAACTCAAAGACTTAACTGAGGGAGTGGATGTGGCTCAAGCCGTTCAGCTCCCACATCCCACATGGGAGGCCCTGGGTTCAGTTCCCAGTGACTCCTGAAAAAACAAAACAAAACAAGCAAACAAATGAAAAAACAACTCTGGGAAGCCGATGTGGTTCAGTGACTGAGCCCTGGCTTCCTACATCCAAGGTCTTGACCCTCTGTACCTCAAAAAGGAAACAAAAAAAGACTAAACTGAAGAACTGGGGAAACTAGGAAATGAACAACAAACCAATCCCAAAGCAAGGAAAAGGAACGAAATAATAAAGATTAGGTGGAAATTTAATAAAATTGAGAACAAAAAAAAAAAAAAAAGAAAAAACCAAGAAAATGAAAAGCTTGTGGGAACAGATGTCACTAAAGCATTTGAATGCCTGCTTCCCACATTGGAGGTCCCAGTTTCATTTCCCAGTGCCTCCTAAAAACAAAGAAACAATCAAAAAACAACAAGCAAACACATGGAAAAACCAGCTCAAGGGAGTTAATGTGGCTCAGTGGTTGAGCTTCGGCTTCCCACATACGAGGTCAATGGTTCAATTCCTGGTACCAGTACCCCAAAAAATAAAAAAATAAAAACCCACCAAATCTGGTTCTTTGATCAATATAATTGACAAAAGCCTATCTAGACTAATAAAAAAATAGACGATACAAATAAATACAATGAGAAATGAAAGGGAGGAAGTTATGACTCACTCCACAGAAATAAAAAGGATCATAAGAGGATATGAGAAACTGTATGCCAACAAACTAGACAACCTAGATAAAATGGGAAAATTCCTAGAAATTCACAAGCAACTTACACTGACAGTACATGAAATACAAGAGCTTAACAAACCAATCACATGTAAAGAGACTGAATTAGTCATCAATAATCTCCCAACAAAGAAAAGTCCAAGACCAGATGGTTTCATAGATGAATTTGACCAAGTATTTCAAAAAGAATTAACAGCATTCCTGTTTAAACTCTTCCAAAAAATTGAAGAGGAAGGGAAATGACATATTTCATGAAGTCATCACCCTAATAGCAAAGCCATCTAAAAACACTACAAGAAGAGAAAATACAGAACAATCTCTTTAATGAACATAGATGAAAAAATTCTCAAGAAAATACTTGCAAATAGATTCCAGTAGCATGTCAAAAGACTTATACATCATGGCCAAGTGGGATTTATTCTTGGTATGCAAGGCTGGTTCAACATAAGAAAATCAATCAATGTTATATACCACATTAACAAACTGAAGGGGAAAAAAAGCACACAATCTTCTCAGTTGATGCAGAAAAGGCACTCAACAACATCCAGCATTCTTTCTTGATAAAAACACTTCAAAAGATAGGCATAGAAAGGAAATTCCTCTATATGATAAAAGATATATTTGAAAAACCCACAGCCATCATTGTACTCAATGAGGAAAGCTTGAAAGCTTTCCCTCTAAGATCAGGGAATAGATAAGGATGCCCACTGTCACCACTGTTATTCAACATTATATTAGAGTTTCTAGGTAGAGCAATTAGACAAGAAAAAAATTAAAGGCATCCAAACAGGAAAAGAAGAAGTAAAACTCTCTCTATTTGCAGATGACATGATCCTATATTTAGAAAATTCTGAAATATCTATAAAAAGGTACTTGAGCTAATAAACGAGTTCAACGAAGTGACAGGGTACAATGTCAGCACCCAAAAATCTGTAATGCTTTTGTACTCTATTATTGAAAAATCTGAGAAGGAAAATAGGGAAAAATTCCATTTACAATAGAAACAAAAACACTCAAATACCTAGGTTATTAATTTATCCAAAGAACAGGATGTATATGCAGAAAACTACAAAATAATGCTAAAAGAAATCGATGAAGACCTAAACAAATGGAAAAACATTCCATGTTCATGGATTGGAAGACTAAATATCGGGAAGTTGTCAATCCTACACAAACTGATTAATAGATTCAATGCAATACCAATCAAAATTCCAATGGCCTTCTTTTCAGAAATAGAAAAGAAAATTACCAAATACATTTAGAAGGAAAAGAGCGCATGGATAGCAAAAGCATGCTAAAAAAGAGGAGCAACATGGGAGGAATTTCACTGCCTGACCTTAAAACATACAGAATAGAATGGAGAATCCAGAAATAAGCCCTCACTTCTGTGGACAACTGTTTTTTCACAAACTTACCAAGTCCTTGTGAATGGGACAAAACAGTCTCTTCAACAAATGGTGCTGGGAGAACTGGATCTCCATAACCAAAAGAATGAAAGAGGACCCCTGTCTCACTCCCTACACAAGAATCAACTCAAAATGGATCAAAGACCTAAAGAGAAAAGCCAGGATGATAACAGCACTAGAAGAAAATGTATGGAAACATCTTCAAGATCTTCTGGTAGGTGGTGGTTTCTTGGATCTTACACCCAAAGCATAAGCAACAACAACAAAAAATAGACAAATGGGACCTCCCCATAATTAAACACTTTTGCACCTCACAGGACTTTGTCAAAAGCGTGAAAAGGCAGCTAACTGAATGGGAGAAAAGATTTGGAAATCACTATCTGATAATGTTTAATAGTCATTATATAAAAAGAGATGTTAAAACTCAACTATAAAAAGACAAATGGCCCAATTTAAAAAATGGGCAAAAGACTTGAATAGATATTTTTCCAAAGATGAAATACAAATGGCAAAAAAAAAAAAAAAAACACATGAAAAAATATTGAACATCACCAATGATTAGGGAATTGCCAATCAAACTACAATGAGATCTCATTTCACACTTATCAGAATGGCCAGTATTGAAAAGACAGAACTACAAATGTTGGAGAGGATGTGGAGAGATAGGAACACTTATTCACTGTTGGTGGGAATGTAGACTGGTACAGCCACTGTGGAGGACTGTTTGGCAGTTCCTAAAGAAGCTTTTGATAGATTTGCCATGTGACCCTTCAATACCAGAACTGAATATATACTCATATCTGCGAACAGTGATACAAACAGACCTCTGCACACCTATGTTCACAGCAGTGGTATTCACGATTGCCCAAAGTTGGAAACAATCTAGGTGTCCATCAACCAATGAATGGATAAACAAACTGTGATGTAGTCACATGATGGACTATTATGCGGCTGTAAGAAAATAATTAAGTTTTATAGCATATGACAACATGGATGAATCTGGAGAACATTATGTTGAGTGAAGCAAGCCAGACACAAAAGGACAAATACTCTATAATTTCATTACTATGAACTAGATATATTGTGTAACATATTTTAAGATTCCTCTTAAATAGACTGTAATAGAAAGACACTCATAAAGATGCAATTTGATTAGTGGTTAATTGGGGCTAGGGAAGGCATACTAAGGTGGGTTGAGTTTTTCTCTTTGGAATAATGAAATAATTCTAAAATTTTTTATGATGATGATTGCACAATATTGTGATTGTACTAAAAGCCATTGAATATACACTTTAGATAGATCATATGGTATGTGAATATATCTCAATGAAACTGCTTAATAAATTAATAAATAATTGTTGAAGAATAGCGAGAAATTGCACCTAGGAAAGGAGGGGAAACAGAGAGATTGAAAGGTGAAAATTTTTCTGGTTTGATTTTTATTATTATGATTGAAATAATGAAAAAGCTCTAATAATGATTGGAGTGATGAATGCAGAAGAAAAAAATAATACAGAAGGATTTTTACTTCAACATATGGCAACTTACCTGCTGAGACAGGTTTTATGTTGGATATTCCCCAGGAAACTTCTCAGTTCAGAAGGAAGGTAGTAAACCCCGGGCAGGCCCCGCTGGGCTTCTGTGCACCCACATCTCCCTCTACCCTGGGCTGGTGCACTGTTCTGGGCCTGCCAAGCCTCCAGGTGGCAGTGAGCTCCTGGACCAGCAAACTGTGGCCATCTCCTGACTGGAGAGGGCAGGGGCTGGTGCCATGGAGGCAGGAGGACTCCAGCTAAGCGGAGTGATGTGGGGAGTCACATGCAGGCTTTGTGCTGCACCGGGAGCTTTCTCCTGTGATCCCCCACGGGGCGGGGATAAAGCCTGGGTCCAGGACTGCTGTGGCCCCGGAGTCTGGGCTTGGGCTGGAGGCTCCTGGATCCTGCTCCTTCTGGGCCCTTCCCCCTGAAGCTTCAGGGTCACTGCGCTGAGGAGTCCACGTCACCAGGCTCCGCAGACTGGCCCTGAACGCTCCCAACGCCGTCTTAGAGATGAAGGCGCGGGGCGGGCAGGTGAGGGGCACGTTTCCACCACCCAGCTGGGCCGGCGCTTCCCGCGCTGTGGCCACCCGCCTGCAGGGGGCGCGCTGCCGCCTTTCCTGAGGAAACCCCGGAAACGCCCCCGCGTTCCTGCGGGAGGAACAGCCGCGGCGGGAGGTGGAAGGCCTGGTCCCGCGCGGCCGCGGGGAGCTGCCAGGACGGGGTGCTCGGCGGTGGGCGTGAGGAGAGCGCCTCTTCCCGCGGGGGCGCGGGGCTGCGTGGCGGTGCTTCCAGCGCTTTCTTCCCTAACGTGAGCGGAGGACTCGGGTTCCTGCGCCGCCCCGTTAGTTCATCGTCTCCTCAGGGGACGCGCAGGAGGCGTGTTCGCCCAGAGCCCCCGCTCACTGAGGCCGCCAGCTCGAGCCGGGCGTGCTGTCGGGCGTGTGCGGGTTCAGGACGCTTGCTGGAGACAGTCCTGACGGAGCTTCAGAGAGGAAGGACGTCTGCAGCCTGAAAGGGTAGGAGAGTACTGCGGCTTCCAGTGGAGAGGTCGGGGGCGGGCGTGGCCCAGCCCTGGGCTGAGGGAAGGGGCGCTCCTCGGCGCGGCGCCCTCGGCGGTCACAGAGGGGCGGCTGTTCCTGCACCGCTGACAGAGGCGAAAGAAATGTTGACAGACTTACAAGTACGGGCAATGCAGCTCCCAGCGTTACTTTTAGGTGTTAGAAACCCCAAATTCCAACATTCATGATAATTTTATTTTCCTGGCTTTAATTAAAGCAAACGTAAAGTTTTTTGAGATATTCTTTTTAATTTACTTGTTTTCAAATGACAAAACTGCCACGTTGTACAATTTCTCATGACCAAGTGAGGATCTTCCATTTCTTTTAAGTTTAGCTTGCTGCTTTGTCTTTTGTTTGTGTAACTGTTACTGTTTAAAAAAGATATAGAAAGATGTGATACTTGCACAATGTGAGAATGTACTAAGTGTCTTTGGATTGTACAATTTAAATTGATTAGTTGTTTGTTATATGATTTTTACAAGATATTTCCCCTTCAGGTTAGGATAAGTTTGTACGAAGTAAAATTTATGCATCAACAGATATCAGATTTTGAAGTTCAAAACATGAATGTAATTTTCAGTACCTACTTTGCATGCTGTTGAAAAGTACTTAAGCACTTAAGAGGTGTGTCAGCAGCCTTTTGTAAATCATATGTATTCATTGAAAGTAAATTTTTCCTGTGAAAATTTCAAAATTGACTTAGTTTAATTTTATATATTTCCTTGGAAAGATGAAATCAGTATGTCTACAGTCTCATTTGTATATGCCTATTTTCTGCAATAATATTTGAAATGGTAATGAACCTTTTTCAAATTCCTTTTCTCTTTACTTTCAGTATGAAAATGTATTCATATGTCTAGTTAAATTTTATATTAATTAAATAAACTGACATTGATAGGCCTAATTACCATCCACCCTTGTATATTGTGAGGATTTTTTGTTGAGATTTATTAACTAATTTTCCTTGGTTCTGTATGTTATGTCACATAATAAGTGGCATAAATATTTGTAATCTATTCACAATTAGAAACTTTTGATGTCTCTATAGTGTATTTCTTCAGTTGATACAATGTATACATTAAGCATTTTGATACTACATCAACAGTCAATTAATGTTAACTTGTGCCTGCAGTGCCTTGATTACATTTACTCCCCTTCCTGCTTGGCCCATAAAGAAAATTCCAGCATTTCATAACTCCCAGCAATTCTCCCACCTTGCAAATCTCTGCTGTGATCAAGTCATTACCTCATGCCTCCATAGTCCCTAATATCTCCCAAGATAACTCCTCAAGGGGCAAGAGCCCCTGAAACACATATGTGCAGACTAGCAAAAGCCAAGTATAGAAAATCTGAACTAAGGTCTGAGCCACCTCTGGAAGCCATAGAGAATGAGCCTAAGTAATTCTGGAGTAGCATGCCCTTGGCTTCAGAAAGGGAATTTATATAATGTCCTACTCCATGGCTTTCAACCTGGGACAAAGGGCAGTCAGTGTCCACAACAAGCAGCCATGGAGGAGTTCCTGTAAGAAACTGGAATACAGATATCTTGCTATTTTCCACAAACACTCAAATCACTTAGGACATCAAAGATATAGTGCTATTAAAATAATTGTCTGTTTCCTCTTTTATAACATCCAGAGTCTTAAAAGGTCAATTGCTTTTTCAACTTTGGTTGAATAGCATTCACGTAGATTTGGCCTCAATACTTTGGTAGCATGGTAGCAACATGGGTATTTTTAAAAGTTATTTATTTTGAAATAATTTTAAAGATATGAAAAACTGCAGTAGGAGTGGGTGTAACTCAGTGCTTGAGCTCCTGCTTCCTAAGTATAAGGTTCAATCTACAGTACCTCTTAAAAAAATGGCAAGAGTAGGTACAAAGAACTCCCAATCCCTTCCTTAGATTTACCAGTTGTTTCCCCAGTTATTTTAATTTTATCCCATTTGCCCACTAATGAACATTTCACAAAAATACTCCAGTGTATGTATCTACAAAACAAGGACATTTGACTAGAACACCCCAAATGAGGAAATAACCTTTGCTTCAATGTTGTAATCCCACTCACAAACCCCTTCAACTTTTATCTACTGTCTCATCCTTCTCAAACTCTCTCAAAAATACCTGTTTTTCCAGCCAGCTTTATCCAGTCAACTTCAATATGGAGCTCCTCTTGAGAAGTTCTTTCATTTTCACGTCTTTGAGAAATTTAAGGAACACAAATGACCCCAAACTTTCCCCAGTGTTTCCTCTTGAGATTTTGGCCCTACATTCAGACCATCAGGAGAATTAGGAGATCCCCTTTTGCCTCAACCACTGGTGATGTGAACTTGATAACGCCATGAAGTTTCTCTCAGGTTTTTCCTCATGCAAAAACATGTTTTCACTTTACAATGAGTGGCATGTTATGAGGACATATTCTGATATCAATATTGTAGTCCCCAACCATCCTCCACCCACCATCCTCTCATCTAAATCAACCACTCTGATGGTTGTAAAATGGTAATATTTTTCCATTTCCAGCACGGCTTTATGTGTCTTATATGGCTTTCTACCTTGCAAAGGCTTGCTTGCTTCCTGTTTATTTGTTATAGCACTACAATTGATGTATTCAGTTTTATTCAGTATGTTCTCATCTGTTCTCATTGTTTATTTTAATGCACAAATTTTCGCAGATCGCACTAGTGGGATACCTTTCAAGTTGATTCAGTGAGGCCCCAGTAAATCACCTGTATTTAGTCTAGGAGGGATTCACAGAAAAGAGGTTAAATTGTTCCTGACTTCATTGTCCAAACTGCATGCCATGTCACAGGTCCTGTTTCTTTCATCAAGTCTTATGGACATCCATTACTGAATATTTAAAATTCACCCTTACCCTCCCAAATTTTCTGTTGGTGTACTCTCTTATCCATGTGTCAATGCATCTGAAACCTAAAAGGCTCTCTGAGACATAAACATCTCATACTGTCATTCTTTAAGTTTGTTGATGGCTTCCCACTGTCCTTAGGACAAGGACCATAGAACTTACAATGGCCTTCAGGTCCTGAATACTTCAATTTCCTTCAGTTCCTTCTGCTCTTAGTTTCTGCAAAGAACAGTCTGCTGTTGATTGAGTTTTGTACATTTTTCCAGTAAACCAATTCCTATCCCAAGCAAATTTTCTAAGACTTTGCCCAGTTAAATCTTTAAGGTTTCAGCTAGTACACAATTTTTTCCAAGAGGTTTGTCCCACCTGAACTAATGAAGTCGTTTGATACTAGGTGCACAAGTTAACATGGTCATTTTCAATTTAAATTCTCTTCTAAACCAAAGTGAAATAGCACAGGGGCAGATGGTTGATTGATTTGCCTGTATAATTCCATTTACTTACTCTAAGAAATCTTTTCTTCCCTTGGAAAATGGCCAGACTGGAAAGACAATAGGTAACCTAAAAGTATGAGTTCCCTAAGAAATAGAATATATGACTACCTAAAATATTTTTATAAAAATATGCACAGTTTTGGTTTTTTTTCCCAGAGCAGTGAATTTTTAAGAGTGAATGTTACAAAGAAGGCAAGGTATGTTTTTAGGAATTGGGCCATGTCATCAAAGATATCTAATCTGCTGGGGCCCGATTGCTTAAAGTTTACTTTTAAATCCCATTTTAGCAGTGTCACCACTTTCATTACTAACTTTAGTGAATTGATTCTCTCCTTTATTCTTTTTTTTAAAGATTTATTTTATTTCTCTCCCTTTCTCCCCTGTTGTCTGCTCTCTGTCCTTTTGCCGTATGTTCTTCTGCATCTGCTTATATTATCCAGAGGCACTGGGAAACCGCGACTCTTTTTTATTGCGTTATCTTGCTGCATCACCTCTCCGTGTGTGTCGCACCACTCCTGGGCAGGCTGTGCTTTTTTCACATGGGGCAGCTCTCCTTGTGGGGTGCACTCCTTGCACGTGGAGCACCACTGTGTGGGGGTGCCCCTGCGTGGCACAGCACTCCTAGTGTATGGCAGCATTGCATGTGGGCCAGCTCACTACACGTACACGTATCAGGAAGTCCTGGGTATAGAACCCTAGACCCTCCATATGGTAGACAGGCACTCTATTAGTTGAGCCACATCTGCTTCCCTCCTTTATTCTTAATCAGTCTACCTATAGGATTTTCAGTTCTATTGATCTTTTCAAATAACCAGGTTTTATTAATAATAGCTTTGTTAATTCTATTGATTTTCTATTGTCTCATTCAACTCTGCTCTAATCTTTATTTCCTTCCTTCTACCAGCTTTGGGTTTAGTTTGCTCTTCTTTTTTATTTCCTTAAGATATAAAATTATGTTATTGATTTGAGATGCTTATTTTTTAAATTAAGGTGTTTTTGGCTACACATTTCTCTCTTAGTAATGTTTTCTGTGCATCCTATAAGTTTTAATATGTTCTGTATTCATTTCTGTTTATCACAAAGTATCTTCTAATTCCCCTCAAGATTTCATCTGTGACCCATAGATTGATTTGAGTGTTTTATTCAATTTTCACATATTTGTGGAACTTTCTAATTTCCCTTCTGCTATTAATTTCCAGTTTCATGCCACTTTGGTTAAAGAAGTTCCTCATAATTTCTGGGTTTCTGTGTATGTTGTTGAGTAATATATGGTCTATTCTAGGAATGTTCAATGTGCACTTGAGAAGAATATATTTTACTGGGTCTTGTTGGCGTATAGTGTTGTTCAAGTTCTCAGTATTTTTATTAATCATCTGTATAGTTTTTCTATCCATTTGTGAAAGTGGGAAATTAAATTCTCCAACTATTATGATAGAACTATATCTCCATTTAAATCTGTCATTTTTTCCCCTCTATATATTTAAGTGCTCTGTTGTTTCTTGCATATTTGTTTATAATTATTATATGTTCTTGCTATATGGACCCTTTTATGAATATATAAATACTTTTTTGTCTTTGTAACCATGTTTGCTTCAACTTTTTCTGATAACAACTTGAGTGAGTCTAACTCCCTTTTCATTATTATTTGGATGTAGTGTCTCAGTATTGTCCATTTTTTTTACTTTCAACCTCTCTGGGCCTTTGGAACTAAAGTGGGTCTGGGGCCAGGGTACTTCAGTGGTTGAGCACCTGCATCCTATGTAGAAAGTCCTGGGTTCATTCCTTGGTACCTCCTAAAGAGAAAAAAATAATAAAGTATATCTGTTACAGGCTATAATTTGTTGCATTATCATTTATTTATGCTTAAGTCTGCTTTAATGAAGTGATTACTTTAAATGAAAAAGTATTAAACTAAATAATTAGAGCAAATACTGGCATAATATATAAAATTACAACTAAAGAATTAAAATTTTCACTTTACTTGTCTTTCATATGTATTTTTGGTTAATATTTTTAATTGATACTTTGTAGTATACCATTTAAATTTTCTTCACAATTCCTTTTTCTCTATTTTTAAAACATTATCAAAATAATTTTTAATTTACAGGACAATTGCAAGTATAAAGAATACTTGCATACATCCTGCATCTCATACCCAGATCCACCATTTTTAACATTTTGCCACATTTGCAGTTCTTTTCTTCATTCTTCCTTCTCCCTTCCTTTCTCCTAAACATTGAAGAGTAGGTGGATACACCATGCTCCTTGAACACAATACTTCCCATGTACATTTCCTAAAAACTAAGATCTTCACTAATGTAACTGCCTTATGTACACTTAAAAACATTTATTATTGCTTTAAAGTATAGTCTATATTCCAGTTTTTTAATGTTCCCATAAAGTCTCTTTGAGTCTTTTCTCCTTCATTATTAGATCCCACCTAGTATTTTGTATTGCCTTTAATCATCACTGACTTCACTTGCTCCTTTTTTAAATCGTAGAAACATACATACACTACATGCTTTACCATCTCAACCACTCCCAACCATACCATTCAGTAGGATTAATTACATTACTGTGCTAAGATCACCACCACTCATTACACAAACTTTCCTATCACCCTAAATGGAACACTGATTCCATTATGCATTAACTTCCCCTTGACCCTCTAACCTGCACCAGGTAAGCTGTAATCTACTTTCTGTCTCTGAACTTGCCTATTCCAGTTATCTCAAATGAGTGAGGTCATGCAGTATGTGTCTGTGTCTGACATTTCACCCAATGTCATTTTTCTAGGTCATGCATATATTGTAGCATGTATCAAGATTTCATTCCTTGTGTATCTGAATAATATTCTCTTGTATATGTATGTACCACATTTTTTATTCACTTAATTGTGAATGAATACTTGGGTTGCTTCCATCTTTTGGCGATTATGAAAATGCTGCTGTGAGCAATGGTTTACAAAACTATTGTTCGAGTTCCTGCTCTTCCATTCTTTGGGTATATACCTAGAAAGAGAATGCCAGATCATATGAGAGTTGTGTGTCCTCCAAAATATTTTCCATGTGGTTGCATCATTTTTTATTTCCCACCACAAAGGTAGAAGCGTATCTGATTTTCTGCCTCTTTGCCACTATTTTTTTCTGTGTTTTATTGGTAGACTTTTAGCATTGTGGAACCATGTATAAAAACATTGCTCTTTTTACATTATGACTGTTTTTCTAACTACATCTGATTTCTCTCACAGTAATAGTTAAGTCTCATTGTAGTTAATGGTATATCCATTTTCTGCTGTAATCATTTTATCAGTAACTCCTTGTGTTATAATCTCATTACTTGACAAAATTATACCTATTTGTTAAGAATAGTAACTGTTACCATGATTTCATGTTCTTCAGTGCTTTTTTACAACAAATCAATATTATTGCTACATATTAATGAAAGCATACACTTCATCCACAGGGTGAATTCAGTGGTATATGGTATAACCACATAGTTGTGCACTTATCACTTCAATCAATATTAGAGCATTTTCATTTAAATAATAATACACACAAAAACCTAGAAAATTTTTCACCTCTTAATCTCTTTCAATCAATATTAGAGCATTCTCATTTAAATAATACACACACACAAAACCCTAGAAAATTCTTCACCTCTTAATCTCTTTCTGTTTCCCCTGCTGTATATAGCTGCTGTTTCTGGCTATTCTTGTACAATTATTTATTTATCAAGCAGTTTTATTGAGATATCATCACCCCATATGATCTAGCTAAAGTCTAGAATCAGTGCTTAGTACAATCACAATGCTGTGCATTCATTGTCATCAAAAAAAGTAGAACTATTTCATTACTCCAGAAAGAGAAACTTCACACCCCTTAACATGTGTTCCCTAGCCCTACATAACCACTGATCAAATTTCAAAAATTAACTCAAAATGGATCAAGGACCTAAAGTGACTACCATAAAGCCCCTCGAAGAAAACGTAGGAAAACATCTTCAAGATCTTGTCGTAGGTGGTGGTTTCTTAAACCTTACACCCAAAGCATGAGCAACAAAAGAAAAAATACATAAATGGGACCTCCTCAAAATTAAACTCTTTTGCACCTCAAAGGACTTAGTCAAAAACATCATTCTCCTTTATGGCTGAATAATATTCCATTGTGTACATACCACTTTTTGTTTATTCATTCATTTGTTAATGGATACTTAGGTTGCTTCCACCTTTTGTCTACTTTGAACAATGCTTCTGTAAGGATTGTTGTACCAATATCTATCCGAGTTCCCTGCCTTCAGTTCTTTTGAGTATATACCAAGAATTGGGATTGCTGGTTTTATGGTAATTCTATTTTTAATTTTCTGTGGCACTTTCAAGCTGGTTTCTGAAGAGTCTGCATCATTTTACAATGCTGCTAGAAATATATTGGATTTCTAGTTCTTTGTATCTTCAACAACATTTACTATTTTTTGTTTTGTTAGTGATAGCCATCTAGTGGATATGAATTGGTATCTCATTGTGGTTTGGATCTGCATTTCTCTGAGTATCTTTTCATGTGGTCTTAGCTATTTGTGTATCTTCTTTGGAGAAATTCTACTTAAATCACTAGTGAAGCTGTATTGTCCTCAACTTCACTACATTGGGAGGTTTTTTTTCTTTAAGCAATTTTATTAAGATATACTCACATACTATACAATCCAACTAAAGTATGCATTAAATGGCTTTTGTAAAAATGACCGCAGTGTGCATTCATCTCTGCACTCAATTTTAAAGCATTTTCATTACTCCAAAAAGAAAAACCTCTTACCCAGTAGCACTCAGCACTCAATCCCTCTATCCTTCCCCTGCCATTCATAACCACTAATCTAATTCCATCACTATAAATTTATTTATATTTACATTTCATATAAATGGAGTCTAATAATATGAGGAGCTTTGTGTCCGGTTTATTTCATTCAATTTTTTTTTTTACCATTGATGGAAAAATATTAATATTTTACTATTCTCTATAGTCTTTTGATTGCTTTAGGTGAATTTTCACCCAAATACCACCCTATTATTTAATATCCAGTGATATTACCGTGCATTTGCTCTGATTCAGGGAAGAATATGCTTAAATTTGTACTTTTTAAAAAAATATACTTAACATTTTTTTTAAAGAAACTTAGATTACATAAATGTTACATAAAAAATTTAGGGGATTCCCATATGTCCTAATCCTTAGCCCACATGTTCCCACGTCAACAATATCCTAAATTAGTATAGGACATTTGCCACAATTGATGAACACATCTTGGAGCACTGCCACTAAGTATTTATAGTTTACATTGTAGTTTACACTCCCACGCCATTTTTGTAAGTTATTACAAAATGTATGATGGCCTATACCTGTCATTGCAATGTCATTCATGACAGTGCCCAAGTCCCCAAAATACCCCCAAATTATACCTATTTTTCCCTCTCCCTCCCCTCAGAACCTCCAGTGGTCACTACCTCCACATCAGTGATAACAGTTCTTCCATTGCAAGGATGACAATAAATCTGTAGTAGAATAACACTAAGCCTACTCTAGTCCATCGTTCATTCCCCAATCCTGAGGATTCTGGGATGGTGATGCCCACTCTGCCTCTGGTTGAGAGGAGGCTTAGATCCCATGAGGCCAATGGATGGGACTATCTTGGGTGCAATTGTAGACTCTACTCTCTCTGTTCCTTGAGATGGTTGTTGTCAATTATCATCTGGTTAGTGCTCCTGGGTGAGTCCAATGAACTGAAGAGTAGCTGTTGCAAGTCTTTTGAGATTTGGGGCCCACCTGGTACATGGACCACCCAGAGATTTGAGTCGCTAGTATTAACTGCAGATTTAAATGGAAGGGGCAAAAGAGGCATGTTAGGAAAACCACCACTGAGCTCAACTCTGTCACATGGAGTATAAATTCTGAGTAGGGCCTGATGGCAGGGTGCCAAACTCCTGAGCTGTCTGCCCTGCCTATAGTGTCCATTTGTCAAGAAAGAGAAAAGACAACCTACTCAATGGGAGGAAATATTTGATAACCATATATCTGATAGGGGCCTAATATCTAGCACTTATAAAGAAATCCTACACCTCAAAATAAAAAAAAAAAAACATACTACCCATTTTTTAAAAATGGGCAAGAGATTTGAATAGATACTTCTCTAAAGAAGAAATACAAGTGTCTGAAAAGCACATGAAAAGATACTGAATATCACTAGTTATCAGGGAAATGCAAATCAAAACTATAGGAGGTATCATCTTACACCCATTAGACTGGCAGTTATTTAAAAAACAGATTTGGAGAGGATGTGGAGGAATGGGAACCCTTATCCACTGCTGGTGGAAATATAGAATTGTGCAGCCATTGTGAACAGTTTGATCATTCCTCAGGAAGCTAACTATTGAACTGCCATATGATCCAGTAATCCTACTGCTGGGAAAATATACAGAAGAATTGAAAGCAGGGCCACAAGCAGATATACGCACACCAATGTTCATATTGGCATTATTAAATATTGCCAAAAGTTGGAAACATCCCAAATGTCCATCAAGAGATGAATGGATAAATTGTGGTATATACATACAATTGGAATATTACTCAGCTGTAAGAAAGTGCAGTATTAACACACAGGATAACATGGATGAATCTTGAATACCTTACATTGAGTAAAGCAAGCCAGGCACTGAAGGACAAATATTAAATTATCACTGATGTAAATTAAGTAAATTGAGCAGAGTTAGGGGGCTAAAGTCTGAAAGATAGGTTTACAGGAGAAAGGAAGAAGGTTCTGACAAAATCTGTGATGTGGGCAAAATCTGTAATAAGGTGGAAGGTTGTAGTTGTGCAATGGATGGTATAATCGAGTGCAGTGATGCTATTGGGCTGAGTGGTGCTGCTCTCTGATGGGGGTAGTGTGGGTAGGGTGGGTTATACTCTTGGGGGAGCAAGCAGGTGAACTATGGGGATTTTCAGGTATGTGGTTGAAAGTACAATGTTGGGAATGGTCTTTCAGCAAATATGGCATGGGTGGGTTACTGGTTTAAGGTGTTGGATGTGGGAGGCATGTGGGACAGGGCACACCTGGGGCAGGGTTCTAGGGAATATGTAGTGTTCATCTTCTCATAGTGTGTTGTATCAGTGGCTTGAGACTCATATAATGAGTGCAAATGTTTTGGACTCCCATCCTAGGGAATCTTGGTATGATCTCAGATAGAAGGGTAGGAGTCTTTTCAGAGCATAGGCAGTGCCTGATAGGGGAGAATAAGTCAGGATGTCAAACCCACAAAGTTGTTTACAAGTAACTATGACTCATATCCTTCAATGAATTAATCTTGGTAGTTACCATGGGTGTGGAGAGGAGAGGGAGGGAGGAATAGAATAGATGAAACATGGGACATTTGTGGAGAGATGGAATGGTTCTACATGATCCTTCAATGATGGATACAGACCATGTTAAGCTTAATCAAAATCTATAAAACTATACAGTCCAAAATGTAAACCATAATGTCAATCATTGACCATGGTTACTAACAGTGTTTCAATATTTGTACAACAATTATAACAAATGTACTTTCACATGTAAGATGTTATTAATAAGGGAAAGGGAAAATGGGGGAGGATGTTGGGTATATGGGAATCACCTATATTCTGTACCTGGCTTCTCTTTTTTTCCCCCTCCCCTTTTCCCACCCTGCTGCTGTTTCTTGCTGTCTGTGTCCATTCACTGTGTGATCTTCTATATCTGCTTCTCTTTTTGTCTTCTCTTCTTGTCTTTCTCCTCTAGGATTCACCAGGATTCAATCCTGGGGTGATCTGATGTGGAGAGGTTCCCTGTCAATTGTACCACTTCAGTTCCTGATCTCTGCTGTGCTTCACCTTGACTCTCCCCTTCATCACTCTTTTGCTGTATCATCACCTTGCTGTATGACTCACTTGCATGGGCACTGGCATACTGCATGGGCTCTTGGCTTGCTGCATGGGCACTGGCTTGCCACATGAGCTCTTGTACAGGCACTCAGCTCACCACATGGGCACTCAGCTTGCCATATGGGCACTCAAATGGACACTCAGCTCACTGTGCAGGCACCCGTGTGGACACTGGCTCACTACACAAGCACAATTCCTCTTCTTTTTCACCAGGAGGCCCCAGGGATTGAATCCACGTCCTCCCATATGGGAGACAGAGGCCCTATCACTTGACCCACATCCACTTTTCTGTAACCTAAAGTTTCTTTGAAGACAAAATAAAAAAAAATAACACCGTGAAAAAATGGAAGACAATGTCACTGTACATACAAGACAACAGATCTTACAATATTTGTACTATTGACCACACTTATTGTCACTATGCTGTATAGTCTCATGTTTCATCCTCTAGGTTTCCTTCTAGTGGCATATATGAACCAAAACATTCTCTTTCAGCCACAACCCCACCCACATATTAGTACTGTGAATTACAAGCACTGCAATTTGTTGTCATCACCTCTACCTATTTCCAAATCTTAACAATCATATTACAAATCCTGCACAAGTTAAGCCTCAGCTTCCCATTCTTTAGCCTCAATCTATCTTCTGGTGACCTGTATTCTAACCATTAATTCTATGAGTATGCTGATTATATTTAATTCGTATTAGGGAGATCATACATCATCTGCCTTTTTGTTTCTGGCTTGTTTCACTCAACATAATGTCCTCAAGGTTCATCCATGTTTACACATGCATCAAGAATTTATTTCTTCTTACAGCTGAATAATATTCCTTCACATGCATATACTACATTTTGTTTATCCATTCATCTGCTAATGGATAACTGGCTTGTTTTCATCTTTTGGCAATTGTGAATAATGGTCATATGAACATTGATGTGCAAATGCCTTGTTTGAATCCCTGCTTTCAATTCTTCTGAGAATATATCCAGTGGTGGGATTGACAGGTCATACGGCAGATCTATATTTAACTTCCTTAGGAACCATCAGTCTTCCCCAGCAGTTGCACCCTTCTACAATCGCACTGTAGTCAGTAAGTGTTCCTCTTTCTTCACATCCTCTACAACACTTGTAGTTTTCTGTTTTTTAATAGTGTTCATACAAAAATACATGAAATAGTATCTCATTGTAGTTTTGATTTGCATATTCCTTGTAGCTAGTGATGTTGAACATTTTTTCATGTTTTTTCCATTTTTATGTCCTCTTTCAAAAAATGTCTATTCAAGTCTTTTGCCAATTTTTAATTGGATCATTTGTCTTTTTACAGTTGAGTTGTAGGATCTCTTTCTAAGCCATGGATATTAAACACTTTGCATTGGGAGGTTTTAATAACATATAATACCTGTTCTTGGTCTTTTGAGACTGTTTCTTTCTTCTTAAGTCAGTTTAGGCAATTTGTGTGTTTCTGGGAATTTGTCCATTTCATGTAAGTTATTTAATTTGTTAGCATACAGTGAATCTTAATATCCTCTTATAATCCTTTTGATTTCTGTAAGTTCAGCAGTAATATTCCCCCTTTCAATGCCAATGATTTTTATTATTTACATCCTCTCCTTTTTTGATCAATCTATTTGTCATAACTTTGGGTATTTTTTGTTTTCATTTTCATTCCTCTCTTGATATTTCCAAATTTCCTGTGATTTCTTTGACCCATTGGTTCCTTAAGAGTGTATTGCTTAACTTCCACATATTTGTGAATTTTCTTATTCTGTTACTGATTTTTAGTGGCATTTCACTTTGGTCAGATAAGATACTTTACATGATTTTAGTCTTTTAAAATTTATTGAGACTTGTTTTGTGATATAACATATAGTCTACCATAGGAAATGATCTTCTGCACTTAAGAATATGTACTCTGTTGTTTTCAAACAGATTTTTGTTACATATTTCTCACACTCTCTGTACATTATGTACATCTATATAGGTCTGCTAGGTCTAGTTGATACATAGTATTATTTAGGTCCTATATTTCCTTTTTGGCCTTCAGTTAGAAAGTGCTAAGGTATATTGAAAGTGGTTTATTGAAATCTTCTATTTATATAGACCTAGCTATTTCTCCCATCAAATCTGCGAATGTTTGCTTCATATACTTTGGGCCTCAGAATTATGTACATACATTTTTTTAAATTGACCCTTTTATCGATATGTTGTGTCTTTCCTTGATCCTTCTAAGAGTACTTGACTTTGTGTATTTTGTCTGATGATAATTTAGCCATCCTAACTCTGTTCTGGATACTATATTTGTGGTATATTTTTCATACCTTCACTTTTGACCACTTTGTGTCTTTGAATTTAAGATGTGGCTCTTGTAAGCAGAATGTAGTTGAATCATGCATTTTTATATATTCGTCTAATTTCTGCCTTTTGTATGGGATATTTATTTCATTTACTTTAAAAATAACTACTGGTAATGCAGAATTTCTGCCATTTTGCTATTTGGTTTTTGTAAGTCTTAGACCTTTACTGTACCTCAAGTCATTCTTTACTGCTTCCTTTTGTATTTAGTTGATGTTTTGTAGTTATTCAATTAGAATCCCTTCTCATTCAATAAAGTAGTACTGGCATTTATAATAACCCAGGTAAGTACCTGTACTGGAGATCTTTATTTTTTTCATACTGCTTTGATCATCTGCCTAGTGCCCTTTCCTCTCAGTTTGAAGAACTCCCATTAGTTTGGCTTGTAGGGCAGGTCAAGTGGTAATGAATACTCAGCTTTTGTTTATCTGAGAATGTCTTAATCTCCTCAGTTTTGAAAGAGAATGTCTCTGGATATAAAATTTTTTATTCTAATTATTTCCTTTCAGCACTTTATAAATATTTCTTCTCTCTGCCTTCTTGCCTCCAACATTTTTTATGAGAAATTGGCACTTAATGCTATTGGGGCTGCCTTGTATGTGTCACATTGCTTCCCTCCTTCAAATTTAAGTGAAAGTTCTGGGGAAAGTTCATTAAAAATGTAATGCAATTGAGAAGGAAATTTGGTTGCTTCTGTGAAATTATGACTAACAACACTACAGTACTTTTGTCTAAATCAGGCAGCTCAGTAGTAGGACATGTTATGGTTAGTGAAGACATTGACTAATCTCTAGTAACTTTATATAATTTCTGAAATGTGTACATTAATAACATTTTACCCATAAAAATATAAACAGAACAAAGTTTGAAAATCTTTAATTTGGCAACACTTCCCCCGGAACTCACAACATATCAAATAAACTTCTATCTAGTACCTCTCCTTTTCAAGATGAAAGAGCAATTCCTTTGAGATCAGTAAAATGTCATTTAGGTTTACATTTTGTGAAGGCGAAATGTCAATAAGTTGTCAGGATTGAACATTTTAAAAATAGAATCATGGGTCACTGTGAAACAATATTTATTTCCCTCTTAACCAAGTACATTAAAAGATTCTGAAAGTAAATAGAGGAGTAAAAGTGAAAAGCAGCCGGAATCTTATATTACTCTTAATCACAGAAGAGGGAAGAAAATACCTGGAAAAAAAAAGTGATAATGGATCCTTTTAGGCCCCAAGAAAATTGAGAAAGACAGATACCATTCCATAGCAAGCTATCACTATCTTTCAATATAACAGTCTGGAAAGCCCCTGGCATGTACTTCTGTACTCTTTGCTTTTATACCATAAAACGAACATCTTAGATATGTAGAGGTGTGAGAGGCAGCACCTCTTGGCCCCAAGTAAGTGTTTGGAAGCTGTATATACTCCAGAAAAACATTCTTAAATTTAATCCATTCTGGTGGTTATGGGCCCACTGTAAGTAGAACCTTTTGTTGAGACTAAGGTGGGTCCCACCTTACCTATAGTAAGAGGATAAGAATGGGTCTTATTCTCTTATGAGAGTTGTTTATAGGAGAATGAAATTCAGACACAGAAAGCCAGGAAAGCAAGAAGTTGAAATCAAGAAAACCTGGAATAGTAAGGGAAAATGGCAAATGTCACCATGTGCCTTTCCACATGGCATAGGAACTAAGGACTGATGGTGGCCAGACTTTGGGAAGAAAACATTGCATCACTGGATGATACCTGATTTGGTTGATTTACCTTGATTTGGTAGACATTTTCATGGCCTCAAAACTGTAAGCCCGTAAATTCCTATTATTTAAGTCAACTCAGTTTCATGGTATTTAATTGAGCAGCCTCTAAAATAAAACAGCAAGTTCTCTAGGAAAACTTCATTTTAAAGAATGCTCAATATTGGTTTAAATTTTTTTGCCAGTTTAAATAATAAGGCACTTCTGAATGTACAATCTGTGTATATGATATCTGTCTGCACATCGCATTTGATTTCACCATTGCAGTAAGGAGAAGATCTGTGTATGGAAGGTAGAGGCTTTCTCCAAGGCAAGAGTCCAGTTGAGCTTGAGAAACCTATGCTTTAATATGAGGAGGAGCATGGAAAGTGGGAGTATAGGAACTTGGTGTGTCAACCTCAGATTTTTTTGAGTGAAAGATATTTTCTGAAATGGCACCAAGAACAATGGGAGAACATTCTAAAAATGTCATTATATTTTGCATTTATCAATCTCTGTTTTTATGTCTTATGTTCTTATTCTTATGTTCTTATTCTGTTCTTATGTCTTATGTTCTTATTCTTATGTTATTATTCTGTAAATACCTTGGCCTCAGAAAAGGAATGTACATTCACATATTGGTGTTACAATTAAAAAAATTATTTTTCTTTATTTTTTTAATGTTACATTAAAAAATATGAGGTCCACATATACCCCCATCCTCCTCCTCCCACTCCTCCCCACATAACAACAACCTCCTCCATCATCATGAGGCATTCATTGCACTTGGTGAATACATCTCTGAGCACCGCTGCACCTCTTGGTCAATGGTATACATCATAGCCCACACTCTACCACAGTCCACCCAGTGGGCCATGAGAGGACATACAGTGTCTGGTAACTGTCCCTGCAGCACCACCCAGGACAACTCCAAGTCCCACAAATGCCCACACATCACATCTCCTACCACTCCCTACCCACAGCAGCCACCATGGCCACTTTCTCGACAACAGTGTCACATTTTCTTCGATTACTAATCACAATAGTTCGTGAATAGAATATCGGGAATTCCACTCTAGTCCATACTCGATTCCTTCATCCTGTGGACCTTAGAATGGTTGTGTCCACTCCACATCTATATCAAGAGGGGGCTTAGATTTGACAGGGATGCTGGATGCAATTCTCATGCTTTCAGTTGTAGGCACTCTTGGCTCCCTGGTGTGATGGTTGACCTTCTTCACCTCCATGTTAGCTGAGTGGGATAAGTCAAATAAACCAAAGTATGGGAGTTGCAAGTCTGTTGAGGCTCAGAGCCTGGCTGTCACATGGTCAGTCCAGAGATTCAGGTCCCCTGGGTATACATTAAACCCCAGGACCAACTACAGTTCCAGTAAAAGTAACAGGAGAGACTTGTGGACAAAGATCACATCTGAGTCCAGCTCCATCACACAGAAACACAAACTCTAAAGTGGGGCCAACTGACATGGCACTGAACTCCATCTGCCATGACCCTAGAACCTGTGGGTCTCTAGCCCTCAGAAGAACCAATACCTGGGGTTGTATCCACTTTATCTGTCTCTGGGACTCTGCTCAGGTATGCATTAAGGGCAACCCCTCTGATAACCTCCCAGCTCTTTTTGGAGACTCATA
Organism: Dasypus novemcinctus; assembly: GCF_030445035.2. Classification (NCBI taxonomy): domain Eukaryota; kingdom Metazoa; phylum Chordata; class Mammalia; order Cingulata; family Dasypodidae; genus Dasypus; species Dasypus novemcinctus. The sequence continues at coordinate 7,617,157 of NC_080693.1, read as the reverse complement.
GCCATATAAACTCATTTGTCCTTTCCATTTCCCCCTTTTATTTGGGTCAAAAAGCAGTTTTAACTCCTGGTATTATATGTAGACTGAGATATTCTGCTGGTCTGAGTTCACCCTTTTATTCAAGGTTGTTTTCTAGTTATATCATCAACTGATACTTGGTAGTAATCCCTTGGTGCCAGGGAGGCTTTTCCATGGGAGTCATGTCCCATGCTGGGGGGAAGGCAACACATTCACATGCTGAGTTTGGCTTTGAGGCTGGCCACATTTGAGCAACAAGGAGGCTCTCAGGAGGGAACTCTTAGGCCCCCTGCAGCTCTAGGCCTTGTTCTTATTTCAGGTGCACAGGCTCACAAGCATAGTCATTAGTATCAAGGGCTCATTGTTGGACCTTCCTTCTTTTTTGATCTTTGCCGTTGCACTAGGTGGACTGTTGCTGTTCCTTTAGGGACTGTGATAGAGCTCCCCTGGCTAGGAACTCAGCACTCCCTCAGTTGTTGTTTTTAATTGTAACCACTATGAAAATATCCAAACATTTTTATGTACCCTGGATATATGCCCTGGAGAACTCCCTGCCAACCATGTGTCCTCTGTCAATAACATCCCACACCAGTATTCCTCCCCTGCCATTGTTGAACCTCTCTGTAGTCCAAAACTTCTTCAAAAGTGAAGCCCAACATATTGCCAGGTTCCATTAATAGTAAAATTGAATATAGTGATGAGTTTAAAGGATAGATATAGAATACATTTTAATTTAGAAAAATTAAGGTAAAAATTAATTGGGGTATCAAAAACTTAAAAAATGCAAAAGCTTTGTTTTTGATGTTTTGCCTTTCATCACTGCAAAAAGTGTTGCCCTGTATGCAAATTGGCAAGGCAACTTCTTCCGTCTTTTCCTCAGTGTCTATGTCCTATCTCTTTCTTTTTTCTTTTTTCCTAATTATTAAACTTATCTCCACAAAAGTTTTAGATCACAGCAATTCATATATACAATATACAGTACTCCCATATATCCAACCTAAAACCCTTTTCCCTTCCCCAGCAATAATCTTTTTACATACTCATACTATATTTACTGAAACTGATGTACATATAGTGAGACAATAGCTTTCAAACTAGGTAACATTTGGGTTTACATTGTGGTTTAAATTTTAGACTCTACAATTTTCTACATTTTTAGTTATCTTATGTTTTACGTTATGATTAACATTTTAGCCTGTCAGCCCCTATATATATTTGGTGTAATTTAACATGTCTTATATCCATCCTTGTGTAATCTTGTGGAACACTTCTATTACCCACACAGTTACATAGGTTCCATCTATTCAATACCTCTTTCCCCCTCCCCTTAGGGCCCACAGTGACAGTCAATCTTCATTGCTTGAAGGGCCATGTTCAGAGATACTTGCAACAGTGTTGAGGGCTTGACATGCTCAATGCCCTAATGACCTGGGAGCCACCATTTTTCTCGAGAGATACAATTCCCTCCATTTGAGAATATCAGTCCTCCCCAGGATGTGGGTATACCTTCACTCTCATTATATGGGTTTCTATGCAATGATATAACCCACTATGGCGAAATGAGCATTCACATACTCCTTAGGAGCCTGTACTGCATCGGATTATCCTCTTTAAGTATCTTAAACGGGTAAGCTTCCTTATTATATTTTTGAAAAAGTTTTCTCAGCATTATACTCTCAACCAAATACCTGATAATCTCCTATGTTCGTATGTTACCCCACCCTCTCCCCAATTTCTTGGGCAATATTACCCATCCTCCCATCCCTAGCCCCCCTCAAGCCCGCAAAGCCCCACCCAAAGGTATCCCTATGTCCCCATTTTATTCCTTCCTTGTACAAATACTTACCTCCAGCTTATCATAGATTTCACCCAGATAGGTGTCAGCTTACATCCTTCCTCTACCCGCCAATTTCCTTTAAGCCTATCATCCAGTCTCTAGCTCTCTGAGGCAGCTTGGTTTACTTATTTCATATCATTGAGGTCATGTAGTATTTGTCCTTCAATGCCTGGGTTGCATCACTCAACATAAGGTTCTCAAGATTCATCCAATGTTATCACATGCGTTTGTAGTGTATTCATTCTTAAAGCTGAGTAGTATTCCATTGTATGTATATACCACATTTTATTTATCCATTCATCTGTTGATGGCCATTTGGGTTGATTCCAACTTTTGGCAATAGTGAACAATGCTGCTATGAACATTGGTGTGCATATAACGGTTTGTGTCCTTGTTTTCAGTTCTACTGGGTACATACCCAGCAGTGGAATTGCTGGGTCATATGGCAAATCTATAGCCAGGTTTTTGAGAAAGCACCAAAATGTCCTCCAGAATGGCTGGATCCTTCTGCATTCCCACCATCAGTGGATGAGTGTTCCCCTTCCTCCACATCCTCTCCAGCACTTGTAGTCTTCTGTTTTTCTCATAGCTGCCATCTTATTGGAGTAAGATGGTATCTCACTGTAGTTTTGATTTGCATTTCCCTGATAGGTAGAGATTTGGAGCATTTTTTCATGTGCTTTTTAGCCATTTGTATTTCTTTGGAGAAGTGTCTGTTTAAATCTTTTTCCCATTTTTAAAATGGGTTGTTTGACCTTTTATTTTCAAGATATAGGAGTTATTTATATATGCAGGTTATAAGTCTCCTATCAGATATATGGTTACCAAATATTTTCTCTCAGCTCTTTTCACTTTCTTGACAAACTCCTTTGAGGTGCAGAAGGCTTTAATTTTGAGGAAGTCACATTTATCTATTTGTTTTTTTGCTGCTCGTGCTTTTGGTGTGAAGTCCATGAAGCCATTTCCTATTAAAAGGTCTTGTATATGCTTCCCTATACTGCTTTCCAAAGTCTTTATGGTCTTGGCTCTTATATTTAGGTCTTTGATCCATCTTGAGTTGATTTTTGTATAACGTGTGAGATGGTAATCCTCTTTCATTCTTTTACATATGGATATCCAGTTCTCCAGGCACCATTTGTTGAACAGGCCATTCTCTTCCAGTTGAGAGGGTTTGGTGGCTTTATTGAATATTATATGGCTATATATATGAGGATCTAAATCTGAACTTTCATTTCGGTTCCATTGGTCTGTGTGCCTCTCCTTGTGCCAATACCATGCTGTTTTCACTACAGTAGCTTTGTAGTATGTTTTGAAGTCAGGTAGTGTGATTCCTCCAATTTCATTTTCCTTTTTTCAATATGTCTTTGGCTATTCGGGGCCTCTTTCCTTTCCAAATAAATTTCATAGCTAGTTTTTCTAGTTCCTTAAAGAATGCTGTGTTACTGATGATGCAACTGGAAAAGGACCTTATACGGAAGGTTCAATGCGGATCAGCAGAATATCCATGTCTACATAAAATACCATGACTTTAAAATGCTGTTTGACCTAAAGTAAGGGGGAAATGGAAAGGAGAAATGAGTTTATATGGCTACGAGTTTCTAAAAAAGAGTCTGGAGGCTGGCAGAAGGATTGCCCTTATGCACAACTGAGCAGAGTCAGAGAGACAGATAAAACAGATACAACCCCCAGATAATGGTTCCTTTGAAGGCTAAAGAGACCCATGAGAGTTATGGTCATGGCCGATGGGGTTAACTATCAGGGCAGATGGCCCCTCTTTGGAAATGGTGTGTATGTGTGATGAATCTGGACTCAGATGGGATCTCCCTTCATAAGTCTTTCATGCTAATGTGCCGGAGGTGCAGTTAACGTTGGGGTTTAAGATATATTTAGGGGATTTGAATCTCTGGACCGACAATGTGATAGCCAGGTCCTGAGCCTCAACAGACTCCAGCACCTACAATCTGATTTATTGGACTTACCACACTCAGCTAAGATGGAGTTGAAGAAGGACAATCACCACACCGTGGAGCCTAGAGTGATTACAACTGAAAATGGGAGGACTGCATTCAGCATCCATGTGGAATCTGAGCCTCCTCTTGACATAGAGGTGCAATGGACACAACCAATCCAATGTCCACATAGAAGAGGTGGCATGGAATTGGGAAAAGTGGACATGGTGGACGATGGGTATGGGGAAGGGCAGGAGGAGATGAGAGATGGAGGCGTCTTTGGGACATGGAGCTGCCCTGGATGGTGCCTCAGAGGTAATCACCGGACATTGTAAATCCTCATAGGGCCCACTGGATGGAATGGAGGAGAGTGGGGGCCATGATGTGGACCATTGTCTATAAGGTGCAGAGGTGCCCAAAGATGTACTTACCAAATCCAATGGATGTGTCATGATGATGGAAACGAGTGTTGTTGGGGGGGGAGAGGGGGGGTGGGGGGGGCGGGGATGAATGGGACCTCACATATATATTTTCAATGTAACATTATTACAAAGTCAATAAAAAAAATTAATTTAAAAAAAAATAAATAAAAATTGTGTTAACATTGAAAAAAAAAAAAAAAGAATGCTGTGTTGATTTTTATTGGGATTGCATTGAATGTGTAGATCAGTTTTGGTAGGCTAGACATCTTAATAATATTTAGTCTTCCTATCCATGAACAGGGAATATTCTTCCATTTATTTAAGTCTTCTTTGATTTCCTTGAACAGTGTTGTGTAGTTCTCTTTGTATAGGTTCTTTACCTCTTTAGTTAAATTTATTCCCAGGTATTTGAATTTTTATTGACTATTGTAAATGGTATTTGTTTCTTGATTTCCTCCTGAGCTTGCTCGTTATTGGTGTACAGAAATGGTACTGATTTTTGTGCATTGTTCTTATAACCTGTGACTTTACTAAACTCATTTATGAGTTCTAGAAGCTTTGCTGTAGACCTCTCAGGGTTTTCTATGTATAGGGTCATGTCATCTGCAAATAATGAAATTTTGACTTCTTCCTTTCCAATTTGAATGCCTTTTATATCTGGTTTTTGCCTCAGTGCTCGAGCAAGTACTTCTAAGACATGTTAAATAGAAGCGGTGATAGTGGGCATCCTTGTCTTGTTCCTGATCTCAGAGGGAAAGATTTTAGGATTTCACCATTGTAAACGATGTTGGCTATGGGTTTTTCATATATACTCTTTATCATGTTCAGAAAATTTCCTTGTATTCCAATCTTTTGCAGTGTTTTTATCAAGAAAGGGTGCTGCATTTTGTCAAATGCTTTTTCTGCATCTATAGATATAATCATGTGATTTTTTTTCCTTCAATCTGTTTATATGGTGTATTACATTGATTTTCTTATGTTGAACCATCCTTGCATACCTGGAATGAATCGCACTTGGACATGGTGTTAATTTGTTTAATGTGTTGTTGAATATAATTAGCAAGTATTTTGTTGAGGCTTTTTGTATCTAGGTTCATTAGAGAAATGGGTCTGTAAATTCCTTTCTTGTGTTGCCTTTGTTTGGCTTTGGTACTAGGGTGATGTTGGCGTCATAGAATGAGTTAGGTAATGTTCCTTCTGTTTCAATTTTTTGGAAGAGTTTCATCAAGATTGGCCTTAGTTCTTTCCAGAATGTTTTGTAGAATTCAACCATGAAGCCATCTGGCCCTGGGCTCTTCTTAGTTGGGAGGTTTTTAATGACTGATTCTATCTCTTTACTTGTGATTGGTTTGTTGAGATCATCAATTTCTTCTTTCATCAATATAGGCTGCTTATGTGTTTCTAGGAATTTGTTCATTTCCTCTGAATTGTCATTTTTGTTGGAATATAGTTTTTCAAAGTATCCTCTTATGATAGTCTTTATTTCTGTGGGGTCAGTGGTAATATCTCCTTTCTCATTTCTTATTTTGTGTACTTACATCTTCTCTCTTGTTTCCTTTGTTAGTCTTGCTAAGGGTTTGTCAATTTTATTGCTCTTCTCAAAGAACTAGCTCTTGGTCTTGTTTATCTTTTCAAGTGCTTTCTTATTTTCTATTTCATTTAGTTCTGCTCTTATCTTTGTTCTTTCTTTCTTTCTTCTTCCTGTGGAGTTACTTTGTTGTTTTTTTACTAATTCCTCCAAATGTGCAGTTAGTTCTTCAATTTTTGCTTTCTTCTTTTTTGATGTATGAATTTATGGCTATAAATTTCCCTCTCAGTACTGCTTTTCTGCATCCCATAAATTTTGGCATGTTGTGTATTTTCATTAGTTTCAAGGTAGTCATTGATTTCTTTTGAGATTTCCTCTTTGACCCACTGTTTTTCTAAGAGTGTGCTGTTTAATTTCCATATCTTGGTGTGAAATCTGGGCTTCTGCCCCTTGCAGATTTCCAGTTTCACTCCACTGTGGTCAGAGATATTATTTTGTATGATTTTGATATTTCTGAAGTCATTGAGCCTTTCTTTGTGGCCTAGCATATGATCTGTCTTGGAGAATGATCCATGTGCACTTGAGAAAAATGCGTATCCTGCTGTATTCAGGTGTAATGATCTGTATATGTCTATTAGATCCAGCTCCTCTAATATACTGTTCAAAGTTTTTGTTTCTTTATTGATTCTCTTTTGAGATGTTCTGTCCAAAGTTGATAGTGGTGTATTAAAGCCCCCTACTATAATTGTAGAGGCATCTATTCTTTCACTTAGTTTTTCCAATGTTTGCCTGACATATTTGGAGGCATCCTTTTAGGAGCATGAACATTTATGATTGTTCGTTCTTCTTGAGAGATTGTCCCTTTCACTAGTATGTAGTATCCATCTTTGTCTCTCACAATTGTTTCACATTTAAAGTCAATTTTGTCTGTTATTAATATAGGTACTCCTGCCTTTTTTTGGTTATTGTTTGCTTGTAAGATTGTTTTACAGCCATTCGCTTTCAGCCTCCATGAATCCCTGGGTCTAAGATGTGTTTCTTGTAGACAGCATATAGATGGGTCATATTTCCTTATCCAGTCTTCCAGTCTGAATGTTTTGACAGGTGAGTTTAACCCATTGACATTCAGTGTTATTACTTTCAAGGAATTATTTATGTTAACCATATTTTGTTTGTTTTTTCCCTTCTCTTTTTGTCTTTTTTTGTTGCTTTTACACTCTCCTCCAACTCTCCTGTTTTTTCCTTTCTTCCTGCACAACTCCCTTTGGTATTTCTTGAAATGCAGGGTTCTTGTTGGCATACTCTTTTAATTTCTGTTTTTCTGTGAATATTTTGAACTCTCCATCATTTTTGAATGCTAGTTTAGCTGTGTAGAGTATTCTTGGTAGGAAATTCTTTTCTTTTAGTATCTTGACTATATCATACCACTGCCTTCTTGCCTCCATGGTTTCAGATGAGAAATCAGCACTTATTGTTATGGAGCCTCCCTTGTATATGATGGTTCTCTTTTCTCTTGCTACTTTTAGAATTTTCTCTTTGTCTTGAGCATTGGCTAATTTGACAAATATATGTCTTGGAGTGGGCCTGTTAGGATTTTTGGTGTTTGGGGTACATTGTGCTTCCTGGTTATGTACATCCTTCTTTCTCAAAAGATTTGGGAAGTTTTTAGCCATTATTTCCTCCAACACCCCTTCTGTCCCTTTTCCCTTCTCTTCTCTTTCTGGGATGCCTATAATACATATGTTTGTACATTTCACATTGTCGTTCAGTTCCCTAAATCCTAGCTGGATTTTTTCTATCTTTTTATCGATCAGTTCTACTATCTGTTTGATTTCAGATGTACTATCTTCCACATCACTAATTCTTTCCTCTGCCTCTTCTAATCTGCTGCTATTTTCTGAGAGTGTATTTTTGATTTCCTGAATTGTGGTGTTCAACACCATCATATCTGTTATCTTTTTGCGTATGTCTGCAATTTCCTCTCCAAGTGTTTTCTTCATATTGTTAATCTCTTCCTTTACTTCATTAAGTTGGTCTCTAATATATGTTTTGAGATCTTTAATTACTTGTCCGATGTTCTGCTCCCCTTCCTGGTTTTTAGTTTGTTCATTGGATTCAGCCATGCTTTCCTGATTATTGGTTTGGTTTGTAGTTTTTTGTTGCTGTCTGATCATCATTTTATCTTGACAGGTTTAATCAGTTCCTTAGCTTCTTTGTCTAGTCTTGGGGATTAATTAGTTGTTGTTTGTGCATAAGTGTTATGTCTTCTCTTTGTCACTTTGTTCTTCTTACTCTATTTACCTGTTGCTGGCTAAGTTCACTTTGGAGGAAAATATTACGGCCAGGGAAAGCAAAATGAGTAAGAAAAGAAAATGTATAAAGTAGTATTGGTAATAAATGTTAACAGAGCAACAATGTGAGATCTAAGAGAATGAATATTAGACTCATGTAAGTTGTGTAGAGTTATAGCAGTAAGTAGAGTACCTATAATGAGACAGTCAACTGAATATGGGGAGGAATATAGTATGAATTAAAAAACCAGTGTTTTCATGAGAGAGGGAAAGAGAAAAGAAAGACAATAATATCAAGAGTGGATAAAATACAGAAAACAGAACAAAGGTATTAGAAATAGAAAGTCAGACAATTTGGGAGCCAAAGAAAGGGAGGTGGAATGTAAGAGAAACAGTAGAGGATGGAGGATAGAAAGATGTGGGGAAAAGGGGATAGTGTAGGTGGCCAAAATCAATACACACAGAAAAGAGGAAATGGAGGCTGATGAAACACAGCAAGTGTGAAGTGCTACCTGCAGCACCTATTATATAAAGAAAATAAAAGAAAATAAGAAGAAAAAGAGAGAGAAAAAAAGAGAAGAGTAAAAGGGGAGCAAAGAAAAGGGGGGGTAAGCAAGAAAAAGAAAAAAAAAACTAAATAAATGAAAAAGGACCTTGGGGGATAAAATGGAGAAAAGACCAGGAGATAATGCAATATTAGCAACCATGAAAAAAAAAAAAAAAAAAGAACCAAGGTTTCAAGCTAGGAATCCTCTTTGCAGTTAAATAATACACTTAAGGATCTGACTTTCTCCCTTTCTCTTTTCATCACTTCTCTCTTTCCCAGGGCAGCAGGAGAGTGCCTGAGAGGTCAGGTAGGAGATTCAAGTAGGTCCTTGTTGAACCAACTCAACACAGAAGATTATGACTCTTTATTTCCAGCATGAGAGCACCTATACCTCACCAGAAACCCCAAATATGCTATTGGAAGCTTGGATAGCGCCTCCTACAGTCCCTCCCCCTTAAGTGTGCTAGGAGACATCTAATTGATTTTCTGACTCCACTTTCTCCCAGACTAAGTTTCCTATCCCAGGACATTTAGGTAAATTGGGCTTTCTTAGGAGATTTGCCTTTCCTTTCTTCCAAGGCTCTCCCGAAGTCCACTGGTACACTCCTCCAAGTTCAAGGACCTCAGACGGACCTCAGGGCATGGTAGATTTGGGGATAGAAAGTCTGTGATATTGCAGACTCAAGGTGTGTGAGTCTCTGGAGCGTGGGCCACCAGGGTTTAGGGGACACAGACCTGGGAACCACACATCTGATTTACAGGGGGCCTGGGAACACCCAACACACACAACAAAGCCTTCAGGGATCACAGCAGCTGGGCTGCCAGCCCTAGGAGGAAGGGTCTCACCCACAACTTCTGACCACCATGTCAGAAACCCAAAATTCCACCTCTCACAAGAATCTCTTCTGTCACTGTCTCACCAAATCATCATCCAGACACCTCCTGCCCTGCAAGCCCCTGAAACAGCCCACTCGGGGTTTGGTATCACCACAGCCCAACAAAGATTTCAGGGATCACAGCAGCTGGGCTGCCAGCCCTAGGAGGAGGAGTCCCACCCACAACTTCTGACCACCATGTCAGAAACCCAAAAGTCCACCTCTTGCAAGAATCTCTTCTGTCACCAAATCAATATCCAGAAACTTCCTGCCCTGCAAGCCCCCGAAACAGCCCTCAGGGTTTGGGGACACTTCAGCACAACCCGGAATTACAATTTAATAAGACATTTATCCTGGTGAATGGTGGGAAGACTTTCATTTTTCCTGTAAACTTAGATATGATGAGAAAATTCATACTGGAGAGAAATTCTATGAATAATGAATATGGGAAAGAATAGGAGAGCATTGATTTTTATAGATGCCAATATTCACATTAGCAGTAGATGGTATAAATCTTGTGAGCATGGGAAGCACTTAGCCAGATTGCTAACTTGTATTTCTATAAAAGAACTCACATGGGACAGAGACCTTATATTGTTAATCAGTGTGGAAGGGCCTATGTCCTAATGTGACATTTTAGAGAATTCATATATATTAACATATCAAGTGTAGAAGAATTTACTGCCAGAGTACTGACTTTTAAACCAGCCAGAGAAGGGGAGATTTTCTGTATCACTGTAATCCATATGGAAATACTTTTGTTTATAATATATCCTTAAAAGAAGAGACTTCCGGCAAGATGGTGGCTGAGTGAGCTTGCCTTGCCGTCTCTCCTGGGAAGAGGCAGCTGGGCACCGCTGGAGGTTCTCCGGGACCAGGCTTTTTCAGGATTTTTTCAGGGCAGGAAGTGTCTGGACATCGATTTGGTGGGAAGGTAATGGAAAGGACTGGTCTATAAGATATAATTTGGGACTTTTCAGGAGGGGGAGGCAAGATGGCGGCTGAGTGAACTTCCCGGTTACTAGCTCCTGGGGGGAATCGGCTGGGAGGCGTCGGAGACTCTTTGGGACCGGCTGTTTCGGGATTTTGCCTGGTCCGGAGGTGTCTGGACATCGATTTGGAGGGAAGGTAACAGAGAGGATCCATCTGTGAAATATACACGGAGATCCCAGCTACGTGTGGAGGACTCCCTCCTTGGGTAGGCGGAGCCGAGGCAGCTAGCACCGCGGCGGGCAGCAAGCGGGAGAGCCGAGCCGCGCTGCGCCGCGGCGGCGGGCAGTGGGCGGGGAAGCCAAGTCCGGCCGAGCCCGGCCGCGCCGCGCCGGGCGGCGAGCGGGAAAACCGAGCCGCGCTGCGCCGCGCCAGGCGGCGGGCGGGAAAGCCGAGCCCAGCCGAGCCACGGTGGTAGGGGAAGCCGAGCCCAGCCGAGCCGCGGCAGGTGGCAGGCGGGGGACCTGAGCCCAGCCGAGCCCAGCCGAGCTGCAACAGGCGGTGGGAGGGGGACCGGAGCCCAGCTGAGCCCAGCCGAGCCTGGCGGCGGGGTTTCTGTTCTTTGGGTTTTTTTTTGTTTTTTTTTTGTTGTTGTTGTTCTTCTTTTTTTTTTTTTTCAATCCTCTCTTTCTTGTCCCCAATATTCTTCTTATACTATTTTACCTTAACAATACAATAGGTCCTACAGGAAATACCTCACATTTGCTGGGTTTCCTCACCCTCCACTGCCTCATTTCTCTGTGAATAGATTTAGCCTATCTACACTATCCCCTTTCCCCTACAACTTGATATCCTCCCCCATCTGCTATCTCTCCTATATTCCATCTCCCTTTCTTTGATCCACAAAGTGTCTAACTCTTAATTTCTAATACCTTTGTTTAGTTTTCCATCTGGTATTCGTCCCTGAAACTATTACCTTTCTTTTCTCTTTCCCTCTCTCACGAAAACAATAGCCTCTTAGTACGTACCACATTCCTCCCATATTCAGTCGTCTACCTCATTGTAGGTACTTTACTACTACTATAACTCTACACAATTTACATGATCTAACCTCCATCCTCCCAGAACTCATATTGTTGCTTTGTAAACATATATCACCAATACTACTTCACACTTTTTCCTTCCTTACACAATTGACTTTCCCCAGCACTAATACTTTCCTTTAAAATGAGCTTAACTAGCAACAAGAAATTGGAATAAGAAGAACAAAGTGACAAAGAGAATATATAACACTTACGCAAAAACAACAGCTAATTAATCTCCAAGACTAGACAAAGAAGCTAAGGAACTGATTAAACCCGTCAAGAAAAAATGTTGACAAGACAGCAACAAAAATCTACAAACCAAACCAGTAATCAGGAAAACATGGCTGAATCCAATCAACAAACTGAAAATCAGGAAGGGGGGCAGGACTTCCCACAAGCAATGAAAGATCTCAGAACATTTATCACCGACAAATTTGATGAAGTAATGAAAGAGGTTAACAGCGTGAAGACAACACTTGGAGGGGAAATTGCAGACATGCGCAAAAAAATAACAGATATGATGGAAATGAACACCACAATTCAAGAAATCAAAAATACACTTGCAGCAAATATCAGCAGACTAGAAGAGGCAGAGCAGAGAATTAGTGATGTGGAAGACAGTGCATTGGAAATCAAACAGATAGTAGAAGTGGTCAATAAAAAGGTAGAAAAAATCCAGATAGGACTTAGGGACCTGAATGACAACGCAAAACGCTCAAACATACGTATTATAGGCATTCCAGAAGGAGAAGAGAAGGGAAAGGGGTCAGAAGGAGTGTTGCAGGAAATAATGAACGAAAACTTCCCAAATCTACTGAAAGAGACAGATGTACATATCCAAGAAGCACAGCGCACTCCACTGGTCATAAACCCCAACAGGCCCACCCCAAGACATATACTTGTCAAATTATCCAATGTTCAAGACAAAGAAAAAATTCTAAAAGCAGCAAGAGAAAAGAAAACCATCACATACAAGGGAAACTCCATAAGATTAAGTGCTGATTTCTCATCTGAAACGATGGAGGCAAGAAGGCAGTGGTATGATATAGTCAAGGTACTAAAGGAAAAAAATCTCCAACAAAGAATACTCTATCCAGCTAAACTAGCATTCAAAAATGATGGAGAGTTCAAAATATTCACAGATAAACAGAAACTGAAAGAGTATATCAACAAGAAACCTCCCCTTCAAGAAATTCTTAAGGGAATTCTGCAGGAAGAAAGGAAAAAACAGGACAGTCAGAGATGGAGGAGAGTGTAAAAGCTACAAGAAAGACAAAAATAGAAGGGGAAAATAAAATAATACAAACAAAATATAACAAACACAAATCCAACCAAAATATGGCTACCATAAATAACTCTCTAAACGTAATAACACTGAATGTCAACGGATTAAACTCACCTATCAAAAGATTCAGACTGGGACACTGGATAAGGAAATACGACCCATCTATATGCTGCCTACAAGAGACACATCTTAGAACCAGAGACTCATGGAGGTTGAAAGTGAATGGCTGGAAAACAATCATACAAGCAAACAACAACCAAAAAAAGGCAGGAGTAGCTATATTAATATCAGACAAAATAGACTTTAAATGCGAAACAATTGTGAGAGACAAAGAAGGATACTATATTTTAGTGAAAGGGACAATTTGTCAAGAAGATCGAACAATCATAAATATTTATGCTCCTAACAAGGGCGCCTCTAAATATGTGAGGCAAACGCTGGAAAAACTAAGTGAAAGAATAGATGCATCTACAATTATAGTGGGGGATTTTAATACACCACTATCAACTCTGGACAGAACATCTCAAAAGAGAATCACTAAAGAAACAAAACATTTGAACAGTATATTAGAAGAGCTGGATCTAATAGACATATATAGATCATTACACCCAAACACAGCAGGATATACATTTTTCTCAAGCGCACATGGAACATTCTCCAAGATTGACCATATGCTAGGCCACAAAGAAAGGCTTAATGAATTCAGAAAGATCGAAATCATACAAAACAATATATCTGACCACAGTGGAGTCAAGCTGGAAATTTGCAAGGGACAGAGACCCAGACTTCACACGACAATTTGGAAATTAAACAGCACACTCTTAGAAAAACAATGGGTCAAAGAGGAAATCTCAAAAGAAATCAATGACTACCTTGAAACAAATGATAATGATAACACAACATACCAAAATTTATGGGATGCAGCAAAAGCGGTACTGAGAGGGAAATTTATAGCCATAAATTCATATATCAAAAAAGAAGAAAGAGCAGAAATTGAAGAATTAACTGCACATTTGAAGGAATTAGAAAAACAACAACAAAGTAACCCAACAGGAAGAAGAAGGAAGGAAATAACAAAGATAAGAGCAGAACTAAATGAAATAGAAAATAAGAAAGAACTTGAAAAAATAAACAAGACCAAGAGCTGGTTCTTTGACAAGATCAACAAAATTGACAAACCTTTAGCGAGACTAACAAAGAAAAAAAGAGAAAAGATGCAAATACACAAAATAAGAAATGAGAAAGGTGATATCACCACTGACCCCACAGAAATAAAGCCTATCATAAGAGGATACTTTGAAAAACTATATTCCAACAAAAATGACAATCTAGAGGAAATGGACAAATTCCTAGAAACACATAAGCAGCCCATACTGACGAAAGAAGAAATTGATGATCTTAACAAACCAATCACAAGCAAAGAGATAGAATCAGTCATTAAAAATCTCCCAACTAAGAAGAGCCCAGGGCCAGATGGCTTCACAGGTGAATTCTACAAAACATTCCGGAAAGAACTAACACCAATCCTGTTGAAACTATTCCAAAAAATCGAAACAGAAGGAACACTGCCTTATTCCTTCTATGATGCCAACATTACCCTAGTACCAAAGCCAAACAAAGACACCACAAGAAAGGAAAATTACAGACCAATTTCTCTAATGAACCTAGACGCAAAAATACTTAACAAAATACTTGCTAATCGTATTCAACAACACATTAAACGAATTATACACCATGACCAAGTGGGATTTATCCCAGGTATGCAAGGATGGTTCAACATAAGAAAATCAATCAATGTAATACACCATATAAACAGATTGAGAGAAAAAAACCACATGATTATATCTGTAGATGCAGAAAAGGCATTTGACAAAATACAGCACCCCTTCCTGATAAAAACACTCCAAAAGATCGGAATACAAGGAAACTTTTTGAACATGATAAAGAGTATATATGAAAAACCTAAAGCCAACATTGTTTACAATGGCGAAATCCTGAAATCCTTCCCTCTAAAATCAGGAACAAGACAATGATGCCCATTGTCTCCGCTCCTATTTAACATTGTCTTGGAAGTACTGGCTCGAGCACTGAGACAAGAACCAGATATAAAAAGCATTCAAATTGGAAGGGAAGAAGTCAAAATTTCATTATTTGCAGATGACATGATCCTATATATAGAAAACCCTGAGAGATCTTCAACAAAGCTCCTAGAACTCATAAATGAGTTTAGCAAAGTCGCAGGTTATAAGATCAATGCGCAAAAATCAGTAGCATTTCTGTACACCAATAATGAGCAAGATCAGGAGGAAATCAAGAAACAAATACCATTCACAATAGTAAATAAAAAAATCAAATACTTAGGAATAAATTTAACTAAAGAGGTAAAGAACTTATACAACGAGAATTATACAAGATTGTTCAAGGAAATCAAAGAAGACCTGAATAAATGGAAGACTATTCCTTGTTCATGGATAGGAAGACTGAACATTATTAAGATGTCTATCCTACCAAAATTGATCTACACATTCAATGCAATCCCAATAAAAATCAACACAGCCTTCTTTAAGGAACTAGAAAAACTAACTATGAAATTTATTTGGAAAGGAAAGAGACCCCGAATAGCCAAAGACATACTGAAAAAGAAAAATGAAATTGGAGGAATCACACTACCTGACTTCAAAACATACTATAAAGCTACGGTGGTGAAAACAGCATGGTATTGGCATTAGGAAAGACACCTAGACCAATGGAATCGAATTGAAAGCTCTGATATAGAACCTCACATATATAGCCACATAATATTTGATAAAGCCACCAAACCCTCTCAATTGGGAGACAGTGGCCTATTCAACAAATGGTGTCTGGAGAACTGGATAGCCATATGTAGAAGAATGAAAGAGGATTACCATCTCACACCTTATACAAAGATCAACTCAAGATGGATCAAAGACCTAAATATAAGAGCCAAGACCATAAAAACCTTAGAAAGCAGTGTAGGGAAACATCTACAGGACCTTGTAATAGGAAATGGATTTATGAATATCTCACCAAAAGCACGAGCAGCAAAAGAACTAATAGATAAATGGGACTTCCTCAAAATTAAAGCCTTCTGCACCTCAAAGGAGTTTGTCAAGAAAGTAAAAAGGGAGCCCACACAGTGGGAGAAAATATTTGGCAATCATATATCTCATAAGAAACTTATAACTTGCATATATAAAGAACTCCTATATCTTGAAAATAAAAAGATAAACAACCCATTTAAAAAATGGGAAAAAGACTTAAACAGACACTTCTCCGAAGAAGAAATACAAATGGCAAGAAAGCACATGAAAAAATGTTCCAAATCTCTAGCTATCAGGGAAATGCGAATCAAAACTACAATGAGATACCATCTTACACCCATAAGATTGGCAGCTATGAAAAAAACAGAAGAATACAAGTGCTGGAGAGGATGTGAAGGAAGGGGAACACTCATCCACTGCTGGTGGGAATGCAGAAGGATCCAACCATTCTGGAGGACAGTATGGCGGTTTCTCAAAAAACTAGCCATAGATTTGCCATATGACCCAGCAATACCACTGCTGGGTATATACCCAGCAGAACTGAAAACAAGGACACAAACCGATATATGTACACCAATGTTCATAGCAGCATTGTTCACTATTGCCAAAAGTTGGAATCAACCCAAATGCCCATCAACAGATGAGTGGATCAATAAAATGTGGTATATACACACAATGGAATACTACTCGGCTGTAAGAACAAACACACTACAAACACATGTGATAACATGGATGAATCTTGAGAACCTTATGTTGAGTGAAGCAACCCAGACATTGAAGGACAAATACTACATGACCTCAATGATATGAAATAAACAAGCTGCCCTAGATAGCAAGAGACTGAACGATAGGCTTACAGGAAATCGGAGGGTGGAGGAAGGATATGAGCCGATGTCTGCAGGGGTGGAACTTAAGACGAGATGGTGGTAAGTATGAACACAAAGAAGAGATAAAATGGGGGCAAGGGGTTGCCTTTGGTTGGGGCTTTACGGGTTTGAGGGTGGCTGGGGAGGGACGGTTGGGTAATGTTGCCCAAAAGTGGGGGGAGGGAGGGGTAGCATACGAACACAGGAGAGGGTTAGGAGGTGGTGGAGAGTAAAATGCCGAGAAAATAATATCAAAATATAATAAAGAGGGTTACCTGTTTAGAATGCTCGGAGGGGAGGGTCTGATGGAGGACGAGCTCCTGGGGAATGTCTAAATGCTCATTCTGCCAGAGTGGGTGACACCATGGGGTAGAATCCCAAGTAGTGAGAGTGGGGGTGGACCCACATCCTGGGGAGGACTAATGCCACCAAATAGAGGGAACTCTATCCCTCGAGAGAAAGGGTGGCTCCCAGGGCATTGGGGCAGATGAGCAAGTTAGGCCCTAAACACTATTCCATCTATCTCTGGAAGTGGCTCCTCAGGAAACGGAGGTTGACTGTCACTGTGGGCACCAAGGTGGAAGGGAAAATGGACGTTAAATGTGTGGAACCAAAGTAAATGGGGGGCAAGGGAGGAGTTTCTTGAGAGTACATAAGGATGGATATAAAACATGTAATATTACACCATAACATATAGGAGACGACAGACTGATAATGTAAACCATAATGTAAAACATAGGAGAACTAAAAATGTAAAGAACTGTGTATCCTAAAGTATGCACCATAATGTAAGCACAGATATTACCATGTTAGAAAGCTAATATCTCAGACTCTGTACATCACCTTAAGTAAATATGATGTGAATAGGGTGTAAGAGTATTGCTGTGGAAGGAAAAAGGTGTTGTGGTGGATGTATGGGAGTGCTGTATATTATATATATGCATTGCTGTGGTCTAGGACTCCTACGAAGAAACGCTGAATAATTAGGGGGGGGGGGAAAAGGATAGGATGTGGAATTTTTTCAAGTCAACATTCTTTATCTAAGTTCTTTATCTAACTTTATCCAAGTTCTTTATCTATCCTTTAAACCCATCGCTATATGCCATTCCCTAGTAAGGGACCATGACATTATATTGGGCTTCAAATTTCGGGGAGTTCTGGATCACAGAGTGTTTCAACAATGGCAATGGAGGGATACTGGTATGGGATACC
Organism: Dasypus novemcinctus; assembly: GCF_030445035.2. Lineage (NCBI taxonomy): Eukaryota > Metazoa > Chordata > Mammalia > Cingulata > Dasypodidae > Dasypus > Dasypus novemcinctus. The sequence goes on along the minus strand of NC_080693.1, from coordinate 7,599,250 downwards.
AATGACAGGTGATATATGGCTGACAGGGAGCTGTACAGAACATATGTCCAGGGTGCATGGTAATGATTGGATATACTCATAGTGGCAACAATTAAAAACCCAGCAGGGGGGGTACTGGGTTCCTGGCCAGTGGTGCTCTGTCGTGGTCCCTAGGGGAGCAGCGATAGTCTCCCAGGTACAGCGGCGGGGACCGGGAGGGAGTGAGGGTTCAACAGTGAGCCCCTGATGCTAATGAATATGCTTGTGAGCTGATAAACCTAAAATAAGAACAAGGCCTAGAGCAACATTGTGCCTGGGAATTTCCTCCTGTCAGCCTTCATGTTACTCAAATGTGGCCAGTCTCGAAGCCAAACTCAGCATGTAAATGCAATGCCTTCCCTCCAGCGTGGGACATGACACCCGGGGATGAGTCTCCCTGGCAACGAGGGACCACTATCAAATACCAACTGATGATGCAACTGGAAAAGGACCTTATATGGAAGGTTCAATGCAGATCAGCAGAATATCCATGTCTACATAAAATAACATGACTTTAAAATGCTGTTTGACCTAAAGTAAGGGGGAAATGGAAAGGAGAAATGAGTTTATATGGCTATGAGTTTCTAAAAAAGAGTCTGGAGGCTGGCAGAAGGATTGCCCTCATGCACAACTGAGCAGAGTCAGAGAGACAGATAAAGCAGATACAACCCCCAGATATTGGTTCCTATGAAGGCTAAAGAGACCCATGAGAGTTAAGGTCATGGCCGATGGGGTTTACTACCAGGGCAGATGGCCCCTCTCTGGAAATGGTGTTTATGTGTGATGAATCTGGACTCAGATGGGATCTCCCTTCATAAGACTTTCATACTAATCTGCTGGAGGTGCAGTTAACGTTGGGGTTTAAGATATAGTTAGGGGATTTGAATCTCTGGACTGATAATGTGATAGCCAGGTCCTGAGCCTCAACAGACTCCAGCACCTACAATCTGATTTATTGGACTTACCACACTCAGCTAAGATGGAGTTGAAGAAGGACAATCACCACACCATGGAGCCTAGAGTGATTACAACTGAAAATGGGAGGATGGCAGCCAGCATCCATGTGGAATCTGAGCCTCCTCTTGACATAGAGGTGCAATGGACACAACCAATCCAATGTCCACATAGAAGAGGTGGCATTGGATTGGGAAAAGTGGACATGGTGGACGATGGGTATGGGGAAGGGCAGGAAGAGATGAGAGGTGGGGGCGTATTTGGGACGTGGAGCTGCCCTGGATGGCGCCTCGGGGGTGATCACCGGACATCGTGGATCCTCACAGGGCCCACTGGATGGAATGGAGGAGAGTATGGGCCATGATGTGGACCATTGTCTATGAGGTGCAGAGGTGCCCAAAGATGTACTTACCAAATCCAATGGATGTGTCATGATGATGGGAACGAGTGTTGTTGGGGGAGGAGAGGGGGGGTGGGGGGGTGGGGTTGAATGGGACCTCACATATATATTTTTAATGTAATATTATTACAAAGTCAATTAAAAAAAAGTAAAAAAAAAAAATAAGATCAATGCGCAAAAATCAGTAGCATTTCTATACACCAATAATGAGCAAGATCAGGAGGAAATCAAGAAACAAATACCATTCACAATAGTAAATAAAAAAATCAAATACTTAGGAATAAATTTAACTAAAGAGGTAAAAAACTTATACATCGAGAACTATACAAGATTGTTCAAGGAAATCAAAGAAGACCTAAATAAATGGAAGAATATTCCCTGTTCATGGATAGGAAGACTGAATATTATTAAGATGTATATCCTACTAAAACTGATCTACACATTCAATGCAATCCCAATAAAAATCAACACAGCCTTCTTTAAGGAACTAGAAAAACTAACTATGAAATTTATTTGGAATAAAAAGAGGCCCCGAATAGCCAAAGAGATATTGAAAAAGAAAAACGAAATAGGAGGAATTACACTTCCTGACTTCAAAACATACTACAAAGCTACAGTAGTGAAAACAGCATGGTACTGGCATAAGGAGAGACACACAGACCAATGGAATCGAATTGAAAGTTCAGATATAGAACCTCATGTATATAGCCATATAATATTCGATAAAGCCACCAAACCCTCTCAACTGGGAGAGAATGGCCTATTCAACAAATGGTGCCTGGAGAACTGGATAGCCATATGTAGAAGAATGAAAGAGGATTACCATCTCACACCTTATACAAAGATCAACTCAAGATGGATCAAAGGCCTAAATATAAGAGCCAAGACCATAAAGACCTTAGAAAGCAGTGTAGGGAAACATCTACAGGACCTTGTAATAGGAAATGGCTTCATGAATATCACACCAAAAGCACGAGCAGCAAAAGAACAAATAGATAAATGGGACTACCTCAAAATTAAAGCCTTCTGCACCTCAAAGGAGTTTGCCAAGAAAGTAAAAAGGGAACCCACACAATGGGAGAAGATATTTGGCAACCATATATCTGATAAGAGACTTATAACTTGCATATATAAAGAACTCATAGATCTCGAAAACAAAAAGATAAACAACCCATTTAAAAAATGGGAAAAAGATTTAAACAGACACTTCTCCAAAGAAGAAATACAAATGGCTAAAAAGCACATGAAAAAATGCTCCAAATCCCTAGCTATCAGGGAAATGCAAATCAAAACTACAATGAGATACCATCTTACTCCCATAAGATTGGCAGCCATGAAAAAAACAGGAGAATACAAATGCTGGAGAGGATGTGAAGAAAGGGGAACACTCATCCATTGCTGGTGGGAATGCAGAAGGATCCAACCATTCTGGAGGACAGTTTGGCAGTTTCTCAAAAAATTATCCATAGATTTGCCATATGACCCAGCAATACCACTGCTGGGTATATACCCATCAGATCTGAAAACAAGGACACAAACCGATATATGTACACCAATGTTCATAGCAGCATTGTTCACCATCGCCAAAAGTTGGAATCAATCCAAAAGTCCATCAACAGATGAGTGGATCAATAAAATGTGGTATATACACACAATGGAATACTACTCAGCTGTAAGAACCAATACACTACAATCGCACGTGATAACATGGATGAACCTTGAGAATCTTATGTTGAGTGAAGCAACCCAGGCATTGAAGGACAAATACTATATGACCTCAATGATATGAAATAAGTTAACTGCCTCAGAGAGCTAGAGTCTGGAAAAGTGGCTTACTGGAAATTGGGGGGTAGAGGAAGGCTGTGAGTTAATGTCTGTAGGGGTGGAATCTGTGATGAGCTAGGGGTAAGTATGAGCACAAAGAAGGGACAAAAAGGGGGCAAGGGGTTACCTTCGGGTGGGGTTTTCTGGGTTTGAGGGGGACTGGGGATGGGAAGAGGGGTAATATGGTCCAAGAAATAGGTGGGAGGGAGGGGCAACATACAAACATGGGTGAGTGCCAGAAGTTCGTCGAGAACTAAATGTTGAGTAAAACGTATCAAAGTATAAGTAGGAGGGTCACCTGGTTAGGACGCTTAGGGGGTATGGTCTGATGCGGGATGGACTCCGGAGGGAATAGCTGAAGGCTCATTTTGCCAAGGTGGGTTCTACCATTGGGTGGGGTGGACCCATATCCTGGGGAAGACTAATGCCGTCGAATAGAGAGAACTGTATCTCTCGTGAGAAAGGACGGCTCCCAGGGCATTAGATTGGCAGGCGTTGTGGGCCCTAAGGGGAGGGGAAAATGGACGTGCAATGGATGGAACAAAGGTAAATAAGGGGGCAAAAGAGGAGTTATGTGAGAGTACACAAGGATGAATATAAAACAGCTAATATTACACCAAAAACATATAGGGGATGACAGACTAATAATGAAAACCATAAGACAAAACATAGGATAACTAAAAAATTTAGAAAACTGTACAACCTAAAGTATGGACCACATAGTAAGCACAAATGTTACCTTGTTTGAAAACTATAGTTTCGGAATCTGTACATCAGTTTCAGGAAATATGATATGAATAAGTTAAAAGATTATTGCTGTGGAAGGGAAAAGGTTTTATGGTGGATCTGGGGAAATACTGTATATTGTATATATGAATTTTGGTGATCTAAGACTCTTCTGAAGCTGACATTATGTTGGGATTCACTTTACGGGAAGCTTTGGATCACAGAGTGGTTCAACAATGGCAGCGGAGGAATACTGATATGGGATGTTATTGACAGGATATATATGGTTGACAGGGAGTTATACAGGGCATATGCCCAGGGTATATGGTAATGTCTATATATACTCATAGTGGAAACAATTAAAAACAACAGCTGGGGGGTACTGGGCTCCTGGCCGGGGGGGTCACTGTTGTGGGCCCTGGGAGAGCAGCGGCAATCCTCCAGGTGCAACAGCAAGAACCAGGAAGGAAGGAGGGCCCAAAAGTGGGCTCTTGATACTAATGGCTACACTTTTGAGCCTATGCACCTGCAATAAGAACAAGGCCTAGAGTAGCATTGTGCCTGGGGGTTTCCTCCTGACAGCCTTCATGTTACTCAAATGTGGCCACTCTCACAGCCAAACGCAGCGTGTAGATGTGATGCATTCCCCCCAGCGTGGGACACGACACCCGGGGATGAGCCTCCCTGGCACCGAGGGATCATTACCACATACCAGCTGAAGAAGCAACTAGAAAATGAGCTTGAATTAAAGATTCAATGCGGAACAGCAGAATATACCTGTCTACATATAATAACATGACTTCGGGAAGCGGTTTGACCTAATGTAAGGGGGAAATGGAAAGGAGAAATGAGATTATAAGGCTGTGAGTCTCTAAAAAAGAGTCTGGAGGTTGTCAGAAGGAATACCCCTATGTACAACTGAACAGAGTCTAAGAGACAGATAAGGTAGATACAACCCCAGGTATTGGTTCTTTTGAGGGATAAAGAGACCCACAGGTTCTATGGTCATGGCAGAAGGGGTTCACTGCCATGACAGATGGCCCTTCTTTGGAGCTGGTGTTTCTGCGTGATGGAAATGGACTCAGAGGGGATCTCTTTTCACAAGACTTGCATGCTACTTTATTGGAATTGTAGTTGGTGCTGAGTTTAAGATATATGTAGGGGATTTGAATCTCTGGACTGATAATATGACACCCAGGCCCAGAGCCTCAACAAACTTCAGCTCCTACACTTTGACTTATTGGACTTACTCCACTCAGCTAACATGGAGTTGAAGAAGGTCAACCACCACAACATGGAGCCTAGAGTGTCTACAACTAGAAGTGGGAAAAGTGCATCCAGTACCCATGTGGAATCTAAGCCCTCACTTGACATAGGTGTGCAATGGACACAACCAATCCAATGTCCACAGAGAAAATGTGGAATGGGTGTGGGAACGGTAGCCATGGGGGCTGCTGGGTGTGGGGAACGGGAGGAAGAGATGAGATGTGGAGGCGTTTTCGGGACGTGGAGTTGTCCTGGATAGTGCTTCACGGACAATTACGGGACACTGTAGATCCCCCAGGGCCCACTGGATGGAACGTGAGAGAGTCTGGGCTATGATGTGGACCATTGACTATGGGGTGCAGTGATGCTCAGAGATGAACTTACCAGGTGCAATGTATGTATCACGATGATGGGAGTGTTGCTGTGGGGGGAGTGGGGGGCGGGGGCAGTGGGGTTGAATGGGACCTCATATATATTTTTTAATGTAATTAAAAAAATAATAATAATAAATAAATACTTAAAAATATATATATATATCCTTAAATAACATGAGCAAACTCCACTGGGGAGAAACTCCAGGTCTGGAATCACTGTATGTAAGCAGTCAGGAGACGCCAGCTTTTGTGTACACAAGGAAGCTCTCAATAGGAATAATCCCCAAACAGGAAATAAGGCAAGATGTCTTTACCAGAAGTTTGAAGTCTCTTGAGGAATTCCAGATAATTCAAGTTGGACAAGCTACTCATTAAAATACATATGAGGAATTCCTTTGCTCAAAGAGCAACTCTTGTAGAATATATGAGGATTCACACTATAACTGAAGGAAAATTTTCAGTAGTCATTCATTCCTTAGTTAACATAAAAGTACTCAAATTGAGTGTTGGAAACTGAGGCATAGTGGTCTCGCAAAGATAGACATGCTGTTTCCATGGCTACACTTTTAACATAGGAATGCAGCAATTAAGCCTTTTGGGTCAACAGGACAAAGTTGTCAGGACAGGGAGAAATATGAGCAACACTTTGCTGTTTGAAAGGAATACTAAATCTTTGTACTCTGAGATAATTTCTTAAATTTATGAGTATTGTTAATGTGTAGCTACACTGCTTGTGCTCATGATAGCTTGAGTATATATGCCACTTGCAGAAAATAAAGTTGTCTGAGGAGTCTCTACTCACAGACCCCCTGATCCCAGCTCTCCCTCTCTTTCTTTTTCTCTTTGTTTCCTTCTCCTTTTTCTCTTTCTTTCATTCCTGATACCCTTCAAGTTCAAATCTCCAACAATTGAGAACCAATCCTAATAACAAAGTGGAAACAGGTGGATTTCTCATGAGACAAACCAGACTGGAAAATAACTTTCCAGTATCCTTTTACCCTCAATTTGTGTAATTATCCAGAATTTGGCCCAATATTTTTTTGAAAATTGTTAGAATATGTAGTGATCTGGGAATGCTTCATGCAGCATTTTGTTACAAGTAATAGTAAATGACATTCTGCTCTTTTTAATACACACATACGTACAAATATGTAAACACTAAAAGCTGTTATGGAGAAGTCTATTATACCCTAGGTCTTTTTTCTTTCTTTTCTTTTCCTTTTTTCTTTTGCTGTAAATATGACACAGACTTTGGTGAATCATAAAATCACTTTGACCACCACTCAAAAATGTAGAATGCAAAATGGTATCTCTTTTATTACACAGTATTAATGTATAAGCAAGGCAAAGATGAATAGACACATTGAAGAATAAATACAACTAAATCTAATGGTGCATTAATTATGCTTTTAAAATGTGATTTAATATTTAAAGGATTTTTTTATGATGATAGGTTGTAGGAAAAGAGATGAGCGATTACTACAGATGTGGGGAGGGTCCCATTTTCAGAATCCCCTGTATGCTTATGCTAATGTAACCTCAAATCTCTCACCCATGGAGATAAATTTTTTTCTTTTTTTTTTTGGGGATACTGCGAATTCCAGCCAGGACCTCATAGAGGGGAAGCAGGTGCTCAACCACTTGAGGTATATCTGCTCCCCAGAGATCACTTTGGAAAATCACATACTTCATTTGTAAATTGCTTCATTTAGATTACAACCACTAAATAAGTAATAGGTAGGAAGAAGAAAGAGCTATTCATACAGAATGTCCATTTTGTAAGGTAAACTGCATGAGAGCTGTCTGCAGACAGGGCAAGAGCTGCACAATTAACTGTGGTCCCTATTCCAAGGAACTCTTTCTACAAACCAGGCCATTGGGTTGTTGCCTGGGATCCAAGGTGTGTCTAAAGCAGCAGATGTCAGCTGCTGCATATTTTCCTTTGTGTAAATATCTGACCAGCTGGGGAAAGGGGCCATAAGGCCAATCTTATCCTTAGGGGAGATGAAACTAAAATATGTAGGCAAAAATCACATAAGTTTGTCTGGAAGGAGAATGATCATCACTCTAAATCACCCTGTTCACTCATGTTTCAAACACTTAATTTATTAACATTTATTTAGGGTTAGAAAGCTCCAGACCCACATTGTTCTGGGGATTGAGTGGTAAATGGTTCAATATCATGTTTTGGTGAGTTTGAGGATCTTGGGTGATATCTGAATCCAGCAGGATGGGATCTAGAACTCATTGTTGAGAGAGTGATATCATTAGATACCTGTGTGGAAGAACCAAGATGATTTAGGGCAAGTGTACACAAAATGGCAGGTATAAGGTAAAGCAAAAAGGGAATGAAAGTCCAGAAGACTGGGATGAGTGATTCATAGGCCAGGAATACTCACATCTGTGATATTCTTGAGTGGTTTCTCTGGTGATGGAGACCCAAGGTTTTGGACTCAAGGAGGGAATTGAAATATTTGAACACCAAGGACTAATGATATACAAAACTCAATGATTTTCATGGTTTTATCTGTAAAATGAAGGTATTCCTATCTTTATTATTGAGTCACCAAGACCTTCTTACTCTTGACTTGAGAAGAGGGTCCTCCCCCTATTTCTCTTGGAGCACACTCCATATTCCTGTTGATGGGGGTGGGTTACTTCCAGGTGAAGGCTTGAGTTTCATGACAGGTGTGTCTGGAAATTGGGGACAAGACCAGAGAGTTCCATACCTTCCTCCATTCTCAACTTTGTTCATCTATGCTTATCTGGTGGTGAGAGAAAAACCAGAGGAAGTCAGTTGTCAACTGAGCTATTGACAATGCAACCACAGGTGAGTAGGATATTCTTCTACTGAAATTACCCATGTATTGTCAGCAGATGGGTATGTTTCTTCTACTGGCATGGCTATTTTAAGCTCATTTAGGAGATATTCAAGGATCTTAGCTGCAGTGAAGTTTATCCAGGCCTCTGGGACAGTGATGATAGGTTAGAGATTCATCAATAAGTAATCTGCTTTCCAACATTACACAAATTTGCTCCAGACTCCATTATGACTCTGTTTTCACTGGAGAGATGAGAGAGGTTTTTTCTCATTCAGCACATCTCCTCATTGGAAAAATAGTGCATCCATTGATCATTTTAATGCCTGTAGTTGATTTCAGCATGCAGTTGAAAATAGGTGATAGAAATGAATAGGAACAGAAGTTTACAGTCAGTAGGGCAAATGATGTTTCAGCAGGTGAGTTCAATCAGTACGTTGCTACAGATGGTGGGGTAGAGGGTTATACCTTGTTGAGAGGAGTAACGTTGAAGGTTAAATAATAGAAGGAAAAGAGGAATCATTTATTTTACCCAATTTTTAATTTTGTAAACTATTAGTATTTACTTGCACATTTTGAAAACATTTAAAGAAATATAACTAAAATTCTCCTTACCCACTTGTCTCCAATTGTCCAATTTCCACTTTTGTTGATAACCTTTACTCAGAAATTATAAATGGAAGTAATTATAAGAAGTATTGTTTCTTTAATTTTGGCATGGGTTCAGGAGTGGTATAGTATGTAGAGTAAAATGTATGGCCCTTTGGAAATTATGAAGAACAGGTGAGATCAGAATGTATCAAGAGGCTTCTTATACTCTTCAACATACAGAGGAGGTAAATATGCAAGAGACACAATGAACATGGATATTTGGAGGTCCCAAGACATGTGGAGATTTGAAGGTGTCATTCCTTGGAATGGTCAGGTTAGGATCATCCTTCAGTACAGCGTCTCAGGGATCTGTATTGTGTGCTGCTAAACTCTCTGTACTTACATGTTATGGTATACACTTTAGTTATGTAGAGTTGAGAGTGAGGCAACTTCTACTGGTTCAAAGTTTTGTGTGATGCCTGTTTAGTTCAGCAGAAGGCTGGACTTATTGTAAGGTTCTCTGCCATTTTAATGAATAACAGACCTTTGAATAATGTTTATATTGGAAGCCCTTTACACATTAGCTCATTGTATCTTTTAAAACTTGTTAAACATTTCAAAATTATTTCATAGTAGAGAGGAAACTGAGGTCATCTGAGGGAATAATCTAATCATAGTTTTGATATAAAAGTGGCAAATCATGGATATTGCATGACTTATGATGAGTCAGTAGATTTATTTGAAATTGGTAGGAAAGGTTGTTTTAGTTATGAATGCTTAAGTGAAAATTGTATAGTGCCACCTGGAAGTTATAATGACCAGTCTATTAGAACACTTCCAGTTCATACCATACTACATGTCTTCTGATATTCTTTTATAATGGAATTTTAAATATTCAGTGTGGTTTTTTTTGTGCGTCTGGTTGTGAGGAGCAGATGACCATTCAGCACTGAGAATGATCTGACTAGAAGCTCAAACCCAGTTTGAGCTTTTGTAAAGCCACTCCTTTTTCTATCCCCTCAAACGTCCACTCTGGCCATTGGTATGGATGGCCCTCTCTGAACCCCAATGTCTGTGACGTTTTTAGGAGTTAGTAAACTTGGAAGATATATGTATAGACTTCACTCAGGAAGAATGGGCCTTGTTGGACACATCCCAGAGAAAGCTCTTCAGAGATGGATGCTTGAGAATATGACTTCTCTGGTCTCATTGGGTGAGTCTCTGAAATTTTCATATCTATATAAATTTCTCTTATTTTCTCATGAAGTGTTGAGAACAATTTGTCCATATTGTTTTATATTTTCATATTTTATTTTAAACTTTATATACATAATATATTTTGTTATTTTGTAACATGCTCAACTACCTAAAAAAGATTGTTTCTTTGATTTTTGCATATAGTTTTTCACCCCAGTAGATTGTAATCTTCTTGAACACAAATTTCATGTTTTTCTTCTACTTAGTGTGCAACAATCAGAACAGTGCTTGGAATTCAATGACTGTTTTCTTAAAGAAAATGTGAGTTTAAAATGTCCTTAATAATTATTCTTCTCTAGGTATTTCATGTGAATTCAGACTATAGTCCTAAAAACAACAGACATATCCTTTTACACATGAACTATTCCAGGGAGTTTATGCTATTGGATTCTTTTTGAAAATAATAATGAAACACTATAGAAACTTAGAATTTCTCCTCACTTGAAACTATAGGGGGTTCTGCAAGCTCTCTTTGCACTTGGGCATCAACAGCCAGAGGTCCTCACTGTATTTGGGTGCAATGTTAAGAGATAATCCTTTAATGGTGAAAAATTATCAATATTCTGTATTGCAGGTACTTTTCCCTTGGCTGACCTTCAATGTTTACCTTATTCCTCTTTGGTCATTAAAGTGGTTTGAGAGGGAGGTGGGGCAAGAAGGCGTCTGAGTGAGTGCACCTTATAATCTCTTCTGCAAAGAAGCGGCTGAGTAGGGTTGCAGTTTTGCTGGACCAGGCTGTTTTGGGTGTTTGCAGGGCAGGAGGAGTCTGGACATTGATTTAGTGGGATGGTGACAGAGAAGATTTGTGTAAAAGGTAGAATTTTGGGTCTGTTTCACGGAGATCGGGGCTGTGCGCAGGACACTTCCCCCTGGGGCAGGTGGCATGGCGGCGGTGATTCCTGGAGTCTCTGCTGTGCTGGGGAATTCCCAAGCCCTGAGCAGACTATTTGGGGGCTTTCAGAGTGGGAGGTGTCTGGAAGTCGATTTGGTGAGGCAGAGATGGAGGCATTCTTGTGAGATGTGGAAGTTTGGGTTTCTGACACAGAGATCAGAGCTTCCAGCTAGAACCCCTCCCCCTAGGGCAGACGTCCCATCTGCAGTGTTGCCAAACTGATTGTAGTACAGCGGTGCCCCCAGAAGGCTGTATCTGGGGCTTGCAGGGCAGGAGGTGTCTGGAAGTAGATTTGGTGAGACAGAGACGGAGGCCTTCTTGCAATTTGTGGAAGTTTGGGTTTCTGACATGGAGATCAGAGTTTCTGGCTAGAGCCCCTCCCCCTAGGGCAGATGGCCCATCTCTGGTGTCCCCGAACTGCTTGTAGTTCAGTGGTGCCCCTAGCAGGCTGTTTCAGGAGCTTGTAGGACGGGAGGTGTCTGGAAGTTGATTTGGTGAGACAGAGATGGAGGCATTCTTGTGAGACATGGAATTTTGGGTTTCTGACATGGAGAGCAGAGCTTCTGGCTAGAGCCCCTCCCCCTAGGGCTGGTGGCCAAACTGCGGTGGTCCTTGTATTGTTTGTAGTACAGAGGCACCCCCAGCAGGCTGTTTTGGGGGCTTGCAGGGCGGGAGGTGTCTGGAAGCCGATTTGGTGAGACAGAGATGGAGGAGATTTTTGTGAGATGTGAAATTTTGGGTTTCTGACATGGAGATCAGAGCTTCTGGCTAGAGCCCCTCCCCATAGGGCTGGTGGTCCATCTGCAGCAGTCCCTGAATTGTCTGTAGTACAGTGGCACCCCCAGCAGGCTGTTTCGGGGGCTTGCAGGGCAGGAGGTGTCCTGAAGTCAACTTGGTGAGACAGTGACAGAAGAGACTCTTGTGAGAGGTGGAATTTTGGGTTTCAGACACAGAGGTCAGAGTTTGTGGGTATTACCCCTCCCCCTAGGGCTGGTGCCCAGCTGCAGGGATCCCTGAAGGCTATGTTGCACTGCAGTGCTCCCAGGCTCCTTGTTAACTGGATTCGTGGTTCCTAAATCTGTGTCCCGTAAACCCTGGTGACCCACACCCCAGAGACTCACACTTCTTGAGTCTGCAATATCACATACTTCCCATCCCTGAATCCACCATGCCCTGAGGGCCAACTGAGGTCCTTGATTGTCCTAGCCCTCGGCTTTTGTGGTTTTTTTTTTTCCTTTTTCTCTTTTTTTCTTTTTTTTACTTGTCTTGGTTGCTAATACTGCATTATCTCCTGGTCTTTTTTCCCATTGTATCCCCCTAGGTCCTTTTTCATTTATTTAGGGTTTTTTTTCCTTTCTTTCTTCTTTTTCTTGCTTGTTTCCCTCCACTTTCTTTGCCCGCCCCCCTTTTCTTTCTTCTCTTTTTCTTTTCTCTCTTTTTCTCCTTATTTTATTTTATCTTATTTATACAATAGGAATGCCTCACATTTGCTGTGTTTCCTCATCCTCCATTTCCTTGTTTCTGTGTGAATTGATTTTGGCCACCTACACTATCCCCTTTCCCCCACATCTTGCTATCTGCCATCATCTGCTATCTCTCTTACATTCCACCTCCCTTTCTTTGGTCCCCAAATTGTCTAACTTTTAATTTCTAACACCTTTGTTCTGTTTTCTTTTATCCACTCTTGATATTATTGTCTTTCTTTTCTCTTTCCCTCTCTCATGAAAACACTGGCTTTTTAATTCATACTATATGCCTCCCCATATTCAGTTGACTATCTCATTATAGGTACTCTACTTACTGCTATAACTCTACACAACTTACATGAATCTAATATCCATTCTCCCAGATCTCACATGTTGCTCTGTTAACATTTACTACCAATACTACTTTACACATTTTCTTTTCTTACACAATTTCCTTTCCCTGGCCCTAATATTTTCCTTCAAAGTGAACTCAGCCAGCAACAAGAAATTAGAATAAGAACAAAGTGACACAGAGAAGATATAACACTTACACAAGAACAACAACTAATTAATCCCCAAGACTAGAAAAAGAAGCTAACCTTTCTTTGTGGGCCGGATGGCTTCACAGGTGAATTCTACAAAACATTCTGGAAAGAACTAATGCCAATCTTGCTGAAACTCTTCCAAAAAATCTAACAGAAGGAACATTACCTAGCTCATTCTATGATGCCAACATTACCCTAGTACCAAAGCCAAAGACACCACAAGAAAGGAAAATTACAGACCAACTTCTCTAATGAACCTTGACCTGAAAATCCTCAACAAAATACTTGCTAACCATATTCAACAACACATGAAACAAATTATACACCATGATCAAGTGGGATTCATTCCTGGTATGCAAGGATGGTTCAACATAAGAAAATAAATCAATGTAATACACCATATAAACAGATTGAAGGACAAAAATTACATGATTATATCTAGATGCAGGAAAAGCATTTGACAAAATACAGCACCATTTCTTGATAAAAACACTCCAAAATATTGGAATACAAGGAAATTTTTTGAACACGATAAAGAGTATATATGAAAAACCCATAGCCAACATCATTTACAATGGTGAAATCCTAAAATCCTTCCCTCTAAGATCAGGAACAAGACAAGGATGCCTACTCTTTTCCCTTCTATTTAATATTGTCTTAGAAGTACTTGCTCGAGCACTGAGGCAAAAGGCATTCAAATTGGATACAAAAGGCATTCAAATTGTAAAGGAAGAAGTCAAAATTTCATTATTTGCAGATGACATGATCCTATACGTAGAAAACCCTGAGAGGTCTACAGCAAAGCTTCTAGAATTCATAAATGAGTTTAGTAAAGTCACAGGTTATAAGATCAATGCACAAAAATCAGTAGCATTTCTGTACACCAATAATGAGCAAGCTCAGGAGGAAATCAAGAAACAAATACCATTTACAATAGTCAATAAAAATTCAAATACCTGGGAATAAATTTAACTAAAGAGGTAAAGAACCTATACAAAGAGAACTACACAACACTGTTCAAGGAAATCAAAGAAGACCTAAATAAATGGAAGAATATTCCCTGTTCATGGATAGGAAGACTAAATATTATTAAGATGTCTAGCCTACCAAAACTGATCTACACATTCAATGCAATCCCAATAAAAATCAACACAGCATTCTTTAAGGAACTAGAAAAACTAGCTATGAAATTTATTTGGAAAGGAAAGAGGCCCCGAATAGCCAAAGACATATTGAAAAAAGGAAAATGAAATTGGAGGAATCACACTACCTGACTTCAAAACATACTACAAAGCTACTGTAGTGAAAACAGCATGGTATTGGCACAAGGAGAGGCACACAGACCAATGGAACCGAAATGAAAGTTCAGATTTAGATCCTCATATATATAGCCATATAATATTCAATAAAGCCACCAAACCCTCTCAACTGGAAGAGAATGGCCTGTTCAACAAATGGTGCCTGGAGAACTGGATATCCATATGTAAAAGAATGAAAGAGGATTACCATCTCACACGTTATACAAAAATCAACTCAAGATGGATCAAAGACCTAAATATAAGAGCCAAGACCATAAAGACTTTGGAAAGCAGTATAGGGAAGCATATACAAGACCTTGTAATAGGAAATGACTTCATGAACATCACACCAAAAGCACGAGCAGCAAAAGAACAAATAGATAAATGCGACTTCCTCAAAATTAAAGCCTTCTGCACCTCAAAGGAGTTTGTCAAGAAAGTAAAAAGGGGGCCTACACAATGGTAGAAAATATTTGGTGACCATATATCAGATAGGAGACTTATAACTTGCATATATATATATAGAACTCCTATATTTTGAAAATAAACAGATAAACAACCCATTTTAAAAATGGGAAAAAGATGTAAACAGACACTTCTCCAAAGAAGAAATACAAATGGCTAAAAAGCACATGAAAAAATGCTCCAAATCTCTACCTATCAGGGAAATGCAAATGAAAACTACAAGGAGATACCATCTTACTCCCATATGATTGGCAGCCATGAAAAAAACAGAAGACTACAAATGCTGGAGAGGATGCAGAGGAATGGAAACACTCATCCAGTGCTGGTGGGAATGCAGAAGGATTCAACCATTCTGGAGGACAGTTTGGTGGTTTCTCAAAAAACTAACCATAGATTTGCCATATGATCCAGCAATTCCACTGCTGGGTGTATACCCAGCAGAACTGAAAACAAGGACACAAACCATTATATGCACACCAATGTTCATAGCAGCATTGTTCACTATCGCCAAAAGTTGGAATCAACCCAAATGGCCATCAAACAGATGAATGGATAAATAAAATGTGTTATATGCATACAGTGGAATACTACTTGGCTTTAAGAACAAATACACTACAAACACACATGATAACATGGATGAATCTCGAGAACCTTATGTTGAGTGAAGCAACCCAGGCATTGAAGGACAAATATTACATGACCTCAATGATATGAAATAAGTAAACCAAGCTGCCTCAGAGAGCCAGAGACTGGATGATAGGCTTAAAGGAAATCGGGGGGTAGAGGAAAGATGTAAGCTGACATCTACATGGGTGAAATCTATGATAAGCTGGAGGTAAGTATGTGTACAAGGAAGGGATAAAATGGGGGCATAGGGTTACCTTTGGGTGGAGCTTTGTGGGCTTGAGGGGGTCTAGGGATGGGCAGATGGGTAATATTGCCCAAGAAATTGGGGGAGGGTGGGGCAACATACAAACATAAGAGATTGTCAGGTGTTCGTTGAAAGTATAATGCTGAGAAAACCTTTTCAAAAATATAATAAGGAAAGTTACCTGTTTAAGATACTTAAAGGGGATAATCTGATGCAGGACAGACTCCTAGGGAATATGTGAATGCTCATTTTGCCAGAGTGGGTTATGTCATTGGGTAGAGACCCATATAATGAGAGTGAAGGTATACCCACATCCTGGGGAGAACTGATGCCATCAAATAGAGGGAACCCTATCTCTCAAGAGAAATGGTGGCTCCCAGGGCATTAGGGCAGCTGAGCATGTCAAACCCTCAACACTGTTGCAAGTATGTCTGAACATAGCTCTTCAAGAAATGAAGATTGACTGTCACTGTGTACCCTAAGGGGAGGGGGAAATAGGTATTGAATAGATGGAACCAATGTAACTGTGAGGGCAATAGAAGTGTTTCACAAAAGTACGCAAGGATGGATATAAAACGTGTAAAATTACACCAAAAATATGTAGGGGCTGATAGTCTAAAATGTAAATCATAATGTAAAGCATAGGATAACTAAAAATTTAGAAAATTGTATGGCCTAAAGTATAAACCACAATGTAAACACAAATGTTACCTTGTTTGAAAGCTATTGTCTCAATATCTGTACATCAGTTTCAGTAAATGTAGTATGAATATGTTAAAAGATTATTGCTGTGGAAGTGAAAAGGTTTTATGTTGGATATGTGGGAGTACTGTATATTGTATATATGAATTACTGTGATCTAAAACTCTTGTGAAGATAAGCTTAATAATTAGAAAAAAGAAAAGAAAAAGATAGGATGTAGAATTTTTTCAAATTAATATGTATTCTATATCTAACCTTTAAACTCATCTCTATATTCCATTTTACTATTAAGGGAACCTGGCAATATATTGGGCTTCACTTTTCAGGAAGTTTTGGATCACAGAGAGGTTCAACAATGGCAGCAGAGGAATACTGGTGTGGGATGTTATTGAAAGGGACATATGGTTGACAGGGAGTTTTACAGGGCATATATCCAGGGTACATAAAAATGTTTGGATATTTTCATAGTGGAAACAATTAAAAATAACAACTGAGGGAGTGCTGAGTTCCTAGCCAGGGGAGCTCTATCACAGTCCCTAAAGGAACAGCAACAATCCCCTAAGTGCAACGGCAGAGACCAAAAAGGAATGAAGGTCTAACAATGAGCCCCTGATACTAATGACTATGCTTGTGAGCTTGTGCACCTGAAATAAGAACAAGGCCTAGTGCTGCAGGGAGCCTAAGAGTTCCCTCCTGAGAGCCTCCTTGTTGCTCAAATGTGGCCAGTCTCAAAGCCAAACTCAGCATGTAAATGCACTGCTTTCCCCCCAGCATGGGACATGACTCCCAGGGATGAGCCTCCCTAGTGCTGAGGGATCACTACCAAGTACCAGCTGATGATGTAACTAGAAAATGACCTTGAATAAAAGGTTCAACTCGGACCAGCAGAATATCCCTGTCTACATATAATAACAGGAGTTAAAAATGCTTTTTGACCTAAATCTAGGGGGAAATGGAAAGGACAAATGCGTTTATATGGCTATGAGTCTCTGAAAAAGAGCCTGGAGGTTATCAGAGGGGTTGCCCTTATGCACACCTGAATAGAGTCTCAGAGACTGATAAAGTAGATACAACCCCAGGTATTGGTTCTTTTGAGGGCTACAGAGACCCACAGGTTTTATGGTCATGGCAGATGGAGTTCACTGCCATGTCAGTTGGCCCTTCTTTGGACTTGGTGTTTCTGTGTGATGGAGCTGGACTCAGATGTGATCTCTTTTCACAAGCCTTTCCTGTTACTTTACCAGAATTGTAGTTGGTGCTGGGGTTTAAGGTATATCTAGGGGATCTGAATCTCTGGACTGACCGTCAATATGATAGCCAGGCCCTGAGCCTCAACAGACGTCAGCTCCTACACTTTGGTTTATTGGACTTACCCCACTCAGCTAACATGGAGTTGAAGAATGTCAACCACCACACCATGGAGCCAAGAGTGCCTACAACTGAAAGCAGGAGGATTGCATCCAGCATCTGTGTGGAATCTAAGCCCTCTCTTGACATAGATGTGGAATGGGCACAACCAATCCAAGGTCCACAGGATGGAGGAATAGAGTATGGATTAGAGTGAACTTACTGATATTCTATTCATGAACTATTGTGGTTAGTAATTGAAGAAAATGTGGCATTGGTGTGGAAAAAGTGGCCATGGTGGCTGCTGGGTGTGGGGAATGGGAGGAAGAGATGAGATGTGGAGGTGTTTTCGGGACTTGGAGTTGTCCTGGGTGGTGCTGCAGGGCAATTACCAGACATTATAGATCCTCCCATGGCCCACTGGATGGAACGTGGGAGAGTGTGGGCTATGATATGGACCATTGACCATGAGGTGCAGCGATGCTCAGAGATGTATTCATCAACTGCAATAAATGTGTCATGATGATGGAGGAGAATGTTGCTATGGGGGGAGTAGTGGGGTGAGGGGGGTGGGGGGTACATGGGGACCTCATTTTTTGAATGTAATATTTTTAAAAATGAATTAATAAATAAATTTTAAAAAATAAAGTGGTTTGAATCTGTTTGTACCACAGAAAACATGTTCTTACATTGAATGGATTCCTGGTATGTGAAACCATTGTACATATGACCTCTTGATATGGTTATTTCACTTAAGGTGTGCCCCACCCCCATCAAGATGTCTTAATCCTGAGTTCTTTAGAATAGAATGAAATTCAGGCAAAGAGTGAGAAAGTCATAGGAAGTAACAAGTTGGAATCAACAAAACCCAGAGGAGAAGAAAGAGACCAGGAGATACCACCATGTGCCTTGCCATGTGACAAGCTAAGAGCCAAGTGTTGCCAGCAGCCAGCCTGAGAACAGCCCAGTCTTTGGAGAAAAAGCTTTGCCTTGATGACACCTGGATTTGACCATTTTCCAAGACTCAAAAGCATAAATCAATGAATTTCCATTGTTCAGCCACCCAATTTCATGGTATTTGCTTAAGCAGCCAAGGAAACTAAAACAAATTTTGAAACCAGGACAGGGGTTTCTGCTTTTGCAAATAACAAAAATGTGGAAATGGTTTTAAATTAGGTAATGGGTAACTGCTGGAAGGATTGCAAGTGTCTTAATAGAAAAGGGTTTGAGGAGACTATTGGTAGAAATATGGATGCTAAAGGTACTTCCAGTGAGTCCTTAGATGGAAATGATGAAGGTATTATTGGGAGCTGTAGGAAATGGATCTTTGTTTTACAGTGGCAGATAACTTCATAAATTTGAGTTCTGATGTGAAATGGAAGGTAGACTTTTGGACATTTTGCTAAGGTGATTTCCAAACTAAGTGTGGAAAGAGCAACCTGATTTCTGCTTACAGCTTATAGTAAAATGCGAGAGGAATGGAATAAGCTGAGTGTTGAACTTCTGGGTATAACAAAACCAGAAATTGATGGTTTGGAAAACTCTGAGTTTCTGGGAAGTCAGCGGAAATATAAATGGACAGAAAAGGGACCAACTGAAGGAAAAATCACTTCAAGGTGAGAACTGTGGTAGCTGAGATTTGGACTGAAGACATGTTATCAAGCAAAGAGAGGAGGCCTACCTATTTATGTGAAAAGGGTGAATCTCCCCCAGTGCTCAAAGTAGAGTGGCCTTCTGCACTATTGTTCAGTAAGAGTGCTACTATCCCACTGTTCTGAATGGCTGGAAGATGTACCCCTAGGATTGTGGAGTTGGGCTACCACCCTACTCTTTTAGAGTGTTGAGCCTATTCCCTCATGACTTGGTGAGTCTGGCCACCACCCCAGTATTGTGAGAGGTTGGCGCCTTCACCCCAGGGTTTAGAAAAGCCTGCTGCACAAGCTATTGGAAGGCATGAGGCTGCTGCTTCAACAATCCCAGAGATTAAAACATTGTTCCACACCTGAATCCCAGGCCTTGAAATCTAATGGAGCATGACTTGCATGGTTTCTGAATTGTTTGGAGCCCATGACGCCTGTTTTCCTTTCAGTTTCTCCCTGTTGGAATTAAAATGTTTATCCTGTGCCTGTCCCTGCATTGTAAACTAGAAGCACATAACGTGTTCTGTAGATTGCACAGGTCCACAGACAGGAATTGTGCCCCAGGACAGATGACACCCATAATTAATTTTGATTAGACTTTCTACCTCACGTAGTTTCTGATGTGACTTTAAGCCTTTGGGATATTGTGATAGAAAGTATTTTGCATATAGAAATAACATGTCTTTTTTAGGTTTAGAGAGTGATATATGGTGGTTTGAAGCTTTATGTACCCCAGAAAAACATACTTAAATATAACCCGTTCCTGTCGGTATATACCAGTTGTTAGTAGGACCTTTTGATGAGGTAACTCCAGGTAAGGTGTGTCTTGCCTAATTCAGGAGTGGACTGATTCCTAATACTAGAGTCCTTCATCAGATAATAAATATAAGACAAAAAGCCAACACAGGGGAGTGGATGAGGTTCTGGGTTCAATCCCCAGTGCCTCCTAAAGAAACAAAACAAAAAACAAAAAGCCAATAAAAGTATGAAGTTGAAATCAGTGAAACCAGAAGAGAATAAAGTGGCCAGGAGATGCTGCTATGTGCATTGCCATATGACAAGCTATGGACTGAAAATCACCAGCAGCCATTCCAGAATTTCAGCCATGGGGAGAAAGCATTGTTTTGATGGTGCCTTGATTTGGACATTTAACAGACCTCAAAACTGTAGGTTGCCTTTGTTTAAGCCAACCCATTCATGATATGTGTCTAGGAAGACAGGGAAACTAAAATAATCACCTTCCCTAGATTTGATGGCAATCCACTAACTGAAGAGAACTCAAAATTTCTTGTTGTTGTTTTTTTTTTTAATACCACCACCAGGACATTAAGTCAGTAAATCAAATGTACTTTCCAAGTTGAAGCAAGGAGAGGAACTGTGGAGAGAAGGAATTGGAAGTTTCCAAAGGCAGAATTCAGGGAAGCTCTAGGAAACTGCTTCATGAAAGGAGGGTCCTGGTCATTGGATAAGTAGAGTCCTAAAAGTATCTACTGCAAATTTCCTTAAGTGAGTTATATTTTCTAATGTAGTTGTCAATACTGGGAAGATTTAATTGGGTGTGGTCATTATTCCATTTACTACATTATTATCTATTCAAGTGTCAGAGACTTTGGGGAAATGTGTATTTGTATACTATTGGATTTAACATTGACTTAATGGATCACTTCCTTGTCTTCCTCTTGGATGGTTTTCCTCTCTTTACCTCCCCAACATACTAGCTTTTTATAATTTTTCTTATATTTTAATTATGAAAGTATTTTCTAATTGTCAGTATTGTATAATATTTTCTACATCCTAGGGTGTTCCTTAATTTGATACTCTTTCTCAGATAAGTATCATATGTGAAACAAATATAGGGCCACATGATGCTTTTCAACATTTTAATTTCCATAATGCTAGTCTACTAATTGTTTCTTTTTCTTCAGTTATTTCAGACAGGGAAAGTGACTTTAGAAACCAAATGCTCTCCATGCAACCTACCTGCAGGAAAGACACATCTACATTCTTGTCATTATTAAGCATCATAGGTGTGAACCCTGGTCTTCCAAATAGATACTTGGGAGTGCAATGAATTAGGAATTCGGTATAGACACTTAAGTGTATGGAAATTGGTTTTTAAGTACTAATTCAGAAAAAATCAGTGATAGTTTGAATTTAGGGAAAAATTAACTTGAACACACACAAAAAACCTGAGTTTTTATAAAAATATAATTGCATAAACATGGCTCATATGCCCAACCTTCGAAAGTGTATGAAGTCTTACAGAATTGATTAGATACCTTTGCAGTTGAAATAGTACAAAAGAAAAGATCTCTGTACATGAAGAAGAGTAACATGGTATGGTCAAGATTTTACTTGGAAACTCTCACTGAATGATTAGTCTAGAGTTCATTTGTATATGAGTGGATTTTTATGAAATGAATGATTTCTCATCTGCTTCTCAGAAGCAGAACTCTCATACTGAAAAGAATGGCATTAAATACAGTGAACTGCCAGAAGATTTTACCTACATATCCAGAATAATTGAACATATGTCAACTTACAAGGGAAAGAAACCCTACTTCGGCAATCTATTTGGAAAAGCTCTCAGTGACCAGTCATCTTTTAATCAACAAAAACAAATTCACCATGGAATTCAGTCATATGAATGTCATCTGATTGGTAAATTGGTTATTCAAAGCTCTGTCTGGCCTTACAGATTACAATATAAGTCATACAGAAGAGAAAGCATATGAATGCCATCTATGTTGGAAAGCCTTCACTCAATATTCTGCCCTGAGACAACATATAGGAACTCACACTGGAGAGAAGCCATATGCTTGTCATGTATGTGGGAAAGCCTGCAGTAGAATCTATAGCCTTACTCTACATGAGAGAACTCACACTGGAGAGAAACCCTATAATGCGATATAAGTAGGAAAGCCTTCACTCATTCTTTTGCCCTAAAAGAGCATGTGAGAACTCACACTGAAGAGAAATCTTATGTACATCATGTGTGTGGGAAAGCCTTCACTCAATACTCTGCACTTAGACAACATGATAGGACTCACACTGGAAAGAAGTCCTATGAAAGTTATCTATGTGGAAAAGCCTTCACTTGGCATTCTTCCCTGAGAAGACATTAGAGGACTCGCTGGCAAGAAATGCTATGAATGTCCTGTATGTGGGGAAGCTTATTTTTGGAACCTTAGACAACATGAGAAAACTGATACTGGAGGGAAATACTATAAATACCATATATGCCAGGGGTTAATATTTTTTTCCATGGACCTCTTTACCAGTCAGGTGGGATGAATGTTACATTTATTGCCTACATTCAGAAGTGAGGGAAATTCTAGATTTCAATTAGAGGTCAGAGAAAATAATGTGTTTTTTTTTTCAATTCAGTCTCACAGACCCCATTGAAATCAAAGGGTCCATGGATTCCTGGTTAAGAACCCTGATATATGTGAAAGGCTTTGGTTAATGTTCTGATCTTACATTATATGAAAAAACATAAACAGCAACATTTGTAGGACAACTGAGAATTCACACTGTATATATTGCTTATTGGTGTCATGAATGAAAAGCATGTATTCAGTGGTCTCTCATTCCTTAGCATTGATATTCTTATGCTGTGGAAACAATCATCAAGTCAATTTAGGAAAATCTTGAGCTGGATTTCATGTTATAAAATTCAATGGAAAATAAAGCTCTTTTTATGGATCCTTTGGCACACAGTTCAGCAACCAGTCAAGAGCTGTGAACAAGTCTTATTTTTGAAACTATGTGGGATAACAATATAGAATTGTAAAGTGACACTGGTACACTGAATATTGGATTTAGTAAGAGCTAATATGAAGTGAAGTGAATTCAAGAGATCAGGAAACAGACATGGCTCAACTGATAGAGCATTCATTTACTATATGGAGGGTCCAGGGTTTGATCCAAAGAGCCTCCTGACACATGTGGTAAGCTGGCCTATGTGAAGTGCTGTGCCATGCAAGGAGTGCTGTGCCATGCAAGGGCATCCCTGCATAGGAATACCCCACACCCAAGGAGTGCACCCCACAAGAACAGCCCCATGTGAAAAAAGTGCAGCCCACCCAGGAGTGGAGCCACACACATGGAGAGCTGACACAGCAAGATGATGCAACAAAAAAGAAATACAGTTTCCCAGTGCCACTGGATAACAAAAGCAGGCACAGAAGAACACACAGTGAATGGACACAGAGAGCAGACAATGTGGGGGAAAGGAAGGGAAATAAACAAAAATAAACCTTAAAAGAGATCAGTACTTGAATATATATATAATCAATAGGCCTTGTTGCTGAAAATCTAATATGTTGGTTACATTTTAATTTTGCTTTATTTTGCTGTTCTAAACACAAAGATTTGAATCAATCAGAAAAATACTTTGAATGTTAAATCATATAGAATACAAAATTATGACTGTTAGTTTATTATTTTTGTATTACAAGGTGTTCATGGCAAGAATAGGAACAATCATGTGTAAATAAACTTTTAGAAGCAGAGTCTGTGGTACCTACATGCTACCCTTTTAGAATATTGCCATCAAAATTTAGAAAGGAGTTAAAAGTGAAACTATTTAAATGAAATAAAACATCAGTCATTGACAATTGTGGGTTCATTGGATAGAGTATTCCCCAGAATCCAGAATCTGTCAGTGTGTCATGCCCTCTCAGTCCATTCAGTGGATTATGGCAGGATATGTAATATCCTGCATCTGTCCCAGCAATATCATTCAAGACAACTCCAAGTCCTGAAAATGCCCCCATGTCACACCTCCATATTCCCTCTCCCTGCCTCCAGCAACTCCCATTGCCAAGGTCTCAACACCAATGATATAATTTAGTCCATTGCTAGAGTCACAATAATTCTATAGTAGAATACAGTTAAGTCCACTCTAGTCCACATTCTATTTCTCCATCCTGAGGACTCTGGGATGGTGATGTCCTCTCCACCTCTAAATCAAGAGGGGTTTTAGATCCCACATGGTTGATGGATGGAATTTTCCTGTTTGCTCTTATAGACTCTCTTGATTCCTGGGTGTGGTTGTTGAACATCCTCACTTCCCTGTTAGCAGACCTGGGTAAGCCTAAGTAACCAGAGAGTAGATGTTGCAACTCTGCTCAGCCTCAGGCCACAGCTGGCACATAGAGAGTCCAGAGATTCAAGTCTCTTGAGCATACACCAACCCCAGCACCAATCACAGGTTCAGTAAAAGTGACAAAAGAGGCATGTATAAAGGTTACATCTGAGTCCAACTCCATCACACTCATGAACACAAATTCCAAAGTATGTCCCACTGACAAGGCACTGAACTCCAGAGCCATCTGTTATGACTGTAGTACCTGGGTGTCTCCATAGCCCTCAGGAGCACCCATACCTGAGGTTCTATCTACTTTGGCTGTGTCTGAGATGTGCTGAAATGTGCATAAGCACGGCCCCTCTAATGACCTCCTGACTCATTTTGAAGTCTCTTAGCCATATAAACTCATTTGTCTTTGCCATTTCCCCCTTTTATTCAAGGTCATTTTCTAGTTTCATCACCACCTGGTACTTGGTAGTAATCCCTTGGCACCAGAGAGGCTCATCCTTGGGAGTCATGTCCCAAGGTGGGGGGAAGGTAATGCATTTACATGCTGAGTTTGGCTTAGAGGGTGGCCACATTTGAACAACATGGAGGCCCTCAGGAGGTAACACTTAGGCACCCTGCAACTCTTGGCCAAGTTGAAATTTCAAGTGCTCATAAGCATAGTCATCAGTATCAAGGGTTCATCATTGGACCACCCTTCTTCCCTGGTCTTTGCCTTTGCACTTTGGGGATTGTTGCTTTTTCACTGGGGAATGTGACAGAGCTCCTCTCACTAGGAACTCAGCACTCCCTCAGTTGTCATTGTAATGTAACTACTATGACAATACCCAATGAATACATGAATATTTTTATATACCTGATACACATGCCCTGGAGAACTCCCTCCCAACCATGTGTCCCCCATCAATAACACCCCACACCAGCATTCCTCCTTGCCATAGTTGAACCCATCTGTGGTACAAAACTTCAAAAATGAAGTCTATCATATTGCCATATTCAATTAATAGGAAAATGAAATAGTAATGATAGGTTTAAAGATTAAAGATAGAATACATACTAATGTAAAAAAACAAAGTAAACATAAATTGGGGTATTATAAAATGAAAAATATCATAAACTTTGTTTTTGACATTTTGCCTTTCACCTCTGTAATAGGTGTTGCCCTGTGTGCACAGTGGCAAGCCAGTTTCTTTCATTTCTTCCTCAGTGTCTGTATCTTTTTTTTCTAATTTTTAATTTTGTCTTCAAAAAAGTTTTAGATCACAATGAAATCACATATACAATATAGGTGACTCCAATATAGCCATCATCAAACCCTTTCCCCCTTCCCCAGCAATGACCTTTCTACATGAACTGATGAAATATATCTATCAAACATGTTTCCATTTTGGTTTATATTATAGTTTGTATTTTAGACTACACAATTTTCTAAATTTTTAGTTACATTATGGTTTATATTTTACTCTATAGATTTACACATTTTTTGGTGAAATTTAACATGTCCTATATCCATCATTGCATGATCTTGTGGAACACTTCCATTGCCCCCAGTTACCCTGCTTCCATCTATACTATTCCTCTTTCTTCCTCCCCTCAGGGCCCACAGTGACAACCAAGGTTTACTGCTTGAAGAACCAGATTCACAGATACTTCCAACAATGCTGAGTTTCCCTCATTTTTGAATGCCAGCTTTGCTAGATAGAGAATTCTTGACTGGAAGATTTTTGCCTTTTAGCACCTTAACTATGTCATACCACTGCCTTCTTGCCTCCATGGTTTCAGATGAGAAATCAGCCCTTAATCCTATTGAGCTTCCTTTGCATGTGATAGTTCTCTTTTCTTTTGCTTTCAGTATTATTTATTTGTCTTGAGCATCGGACAATTTAACAAGTATATGTCTTTGAGTTGGTAGGTTGGGGTTTATTCTTTTTGGTGTGTGCTGTACTTCCTGGGCAGATACACCCATTTCCCTCAGTAGGGTAAGGAAGTTTTCAGTCATTATTTCCTCCAATGCTCCTTCTGCCCCCTTTCCCTTGTCTTTTACCTATTATGTGTAAGTTTGTGCGCTCCTTCTTGTCATTCAAATTTCTAAATCCCTCCTGGATTTTTTTTTTTTTGTCTATCTGTCTTACTATCTGGTTGATTTCAGATGTACTGACTTCAAGATCACTGATTCTTTCCTCTGTCTGTTCAACTCTGCTGTTGTATGCTTCCTGTGTATTTTTCATTTCTTGGATTGTGCCATTCATCACCATCATATCTGTTAATTTTTTATGTATGTTTACAATTCCTTCAGTATGTCCTCCCAGTGTCTTAATATCCTTAATCACGTCCTCCTCTTTATTAATTTGATTCCTGTTATTTGTTTGGACTTCAATGATTAGTTGTTCCATGTTCTGCATGTTTTTAGTTTGTTCATTGAACTGAGTCATATCTTCATGTTTCTTAGTATGGCTTATAATTTTTTGTTGGTGTCTGGGCATCTGTTTATCTTGATCAGCTTATTCACTTGATTGGCATCTCTATTCTATGGTCTTATTTTATTGTTTTTTTGTCTTCATGTAAGATTTCACTTTGATACTCCATTCCTCTTATTCTATTATCTTGCTGTTGTCTATATACCCTTGAAAAAAAAATAGGACCAGAGAAAAGGATAGAGATAGGAAGAGAAAAAGAATACTAGTTATAATAATAGTAAAATGTAGGAGAGGAACTGTACCAGACCTAGGAAATTGAAAAATTAGCTTAAGTAAGAAGTACAGAGGAATAATATTAGATAGTGGAATAAAAGCAACAAAACAAGAAACAGAACAGAGAAAAATATATAGAATGAATTAAAAGGTTAGAATGGGGAGAAGAGGGGGAAAGAAAAAAGAAAGAAAAAAGTAAAGAAAGAAAGAAAATAGAGAAAAGGAAAGAGATAGAAATGAAACCAAGAAAAATTGGAGACCAATCAAAAAGGTGGAATGAAAGAACAACATAGAACAGAAGGTATAAAGATGGAGAGAAAAGAAATAGGGTAGGTAGAGAAAATTGGTAAATGAAGGAAAAAACAGAGATGAAGGAAAGGGAAACACAACAAACAAGAAACAAGAGCAGTGGCTCATTTTAAAAGGAGAAAGAAGGAAAAAATAGAAAAACAAAAATAAACATGGAAAAGCAGCCTCCTCTCTTAGACCCTTAAGGATCTTCTCACACCGCTGATGTTCAATCAATCAATCAGCCTGCAGCCTGCCCTCTGCAGGTTTTGAACAGGATTTTAGTGAGTAAAATAAGGAAAGAATTTTAAAAGGAAACATTTAAAAAGAGAGAGATTCAAGAACAGCTAATACCAAGAGAATATCTATATGTTCCCTGTCAAAAAGTTGGAACTGGATGCTTGATAACCCAGTGAATCACTTCTTAAAGACTGGAACACAAACCAGGGACCTCGTATATGCTAGGCAGGAATTCTTCCACCGAGGTAATCTGTATCCTTAGGTTAGTTAGCCTTTCAGAAGGCTGTCCACCCCTTTTCCCTTGGGCAGGTTAGATTCCCTGCTATCCCCCTGCTGATCAGCTGCCTGTCTCTGCCTCCTCTCTGAAGTAATTCCTCTCTTTACCTGGGCAGCTGGGCATGAGAACCTGCCTGAGGAGATCCTCCCCTCTCCCTGGTGAGTCATGGTCCCTTCCGATGTTCAAGAGGGGCCCATCTAGCTAAATTCACCACAAAAAATCATTCTCCACCCTCCCAGATTCCTCTTCCTCTTCCAGGGAATCTGCCACTACACTCCCTTTGGAGTAGGGAGCCTAGAGCCCCACCTAGGCTATCCTCCCTGAGGGCAGGATACATGTGCTGCTTCCAACCACTGGGGCAAGTAACCCACCATCTCCCCCTGGCTTCCCTTCCTGTCCAGTTCCCTCCTAGATGACTCAGAGCACCTTTCCATTCTTTATACAGCCAAAGGAACTGGCAGGGTGGAAGACATCTGCTCTCTGCTCAGTTATATAAAGCCCTCCAGGAGTTTTATCCTCACTTAATATCTCTGGGGTTGGGGTGAAGAGCCTTTCCAGGAAGCCAGGAGGTCTAACAACTCACAACTCATTGTTTCAGCTGCTTTGTCTCTGTCCCTCACTATCCTGCAGTTGTGAAGCAGTTTCTTATCTGTTGTACCCCAAAGCAAGTCCCCAAGGCAGCCTCTGGCTCTTTCTCCTTTGTTTTAGTGAGAGGTGAGCTTTATCTGCCTAACCCATTGGTCATGTTCCCACAATCCTCTTCCCATTTAATCAACTTTGAGTAGAACATTTTTTCATCTCTCTTCTTCTGGCTGCTATCTGGTTCTCATTCTTTAAGACTAATCATAAATATTAAAATTTCAAAATGGCACTTCCTCACAATGATTTTCCTTAATATCACATCTCTATCACATACATGTGATACTTAATATCACATATAAACACATATATGTTTGTGTTTAGCTGTTTGATATAATTCTCTTGCACTAAATTTTAAGCTTTATAATAGCAGGAATAAAGTCTGTTTTGTCCACCTCTATATAAATAAAGAATAGAGAATCTAAGAATAAGAATTTAAGAATAATGCTAATATTGCCTCATCTCTCCAGGTGC
The DNA here is from genome assembly GCF_030445035.2 of Dasypus novemcinctus. Taxonomy (NCBI): domain Eukaryota; kingdom Metazoa; phylum Chordata; class Mammalia; order Cingulata; family Dasypodidae; genus Dasypus; species Dasypus novemcinctus. Next base: position 7,570,089 of record NC_080693.1, on the reverse strand, counting down.
TGAAAGAGATAAATTGCTTAGTAAGAGTTTAAAGTAAGTATATGTCCCTATGAAGCCTATAAAATTTAAGATTTCCAACACTTAATTCTACTTAAGCATTTCTTACCACTTTTACATGTATCCCAGAAGCAAATAATAATACAGGTCTCCTACTGTTTTTCCCTCCTCTTTATTGTCTTTCAGTCACCATGTCTTATGTGAAGTTGACAGAAAATTGTAGTAAGGAACAAAACACTGCAATTTTGAGAAAGAAATGTTCAATAGTATGGGAAAGTCAAACTCTGAGGTTCTAATTTAGGGGATAAATTGTATCTTTCTGGGCATTTCCCAGTGCTCATTTCCCTTAAATAAAATGTAGGTACCCTATGAGGTGAACGTGGTGAAGTTTTCTGTTGTTTTTTAAAATACTTCCAATCAAGATTGTGCTACTTAACTATGCATGTCAAATTATACTACCTTTTCCTTTAATCTTTTTAAAGAATGTGGATTTTATCACATAATATGAAATGTTTTATTAGCTGATGTGCTACGCTATTCCTCAGAGAAAAGTGACCATTCAGGTCAGAAAGAGACATTGTCATTTATTAACTTTGGAAGGAAAATGATCCTACTGTAAGCAGGTAGGTGGGGCACACATTCTCTAGATGTGATATCAGCATAACAGTGATAGATGCAGTTCCCAAATTATCTTACAATCTTGACATTCTTTGTGTCTATTTTGTCAAGAATCCCCAAGTCCAGTATATAAAACAGAAAATCTACTGTCTGTGAATTTCCTTATCAGATTTTTAAAAATCTTAGATTGAAGAAAATTTTAAGGGTAGATTGTACCCTGAAATTGTTCCTTTTTCTTTCTGTCCATATTCTTGTCAAGGTTACACTTGCCCTACAAGACTCCCAGTTTGAACACTGTCTGTTGTTGAGTTGAACTAAATTGAAATCAGGAAAAAAAATCCTAATCTAGAAACCAGAGATAAGAATGACTTCCACCACATAGGATTTGAACACACAACTAAGTGTTTCACCTGGAGGTGGTGGGAGCCATGGCTTCTTTGTGCTTTGGGAACATCAGGCTCAGCAGTTCTCAGGCACAGTGCCCAAGATTTGTTTCTTCCCTGTCCACTGGATTGGGATTGCCTGTGAGCTCTTTGTCCTACTGCTGTTGCCAAAATGGGCTCACTGCCCAATGCACACAAAAAATCTATCCTGTGACACCAGATTTCAAAGAAAGAAAGAGCTTTATTACAGAGCATCTGGGCCAGGAAGCAGGAGGCAAAGTGTCTCCCTGAACTGGAGAGATATAGAGGGTCTTACAGTGTTCTGGTAAAGGCATGACTGTGATAATGAGGACAGTGGTCTGATGTTGATGGATATAGGATGACCAAATACCTGAAAGTAACTTGTTTCTCTTCCTGTTGCTAGGATACAAAGGAAAGAATTATATGTAAATTAGAAGGTAATGAGATCCAACCCTCTCTTGGTCCCAAATTCCATTTCTAGTGGTCAAGAATATCCTGTTGAAGCACAGTAGTATGGAAACCAGATTCAACCAGTTGACTAGACCTGCACAGAAGAAACCCCTGGCTGTCTTCACTTCAACTTGCTTAAGATAGTAAAATTCCCACCCAGGGGTGGAGTTTTCTCTCCTAATTTTGATCATGCAAGCATGATTTCCTGAAAATACTAATCATACAATTATATAACTAGCTATGTATGTTCATCCATATACATAGAAACTAATGCATGATCAAAGCAAATGCTAAGTAGTAACTTAGATATTTAAAGAAGAGTAAAACTACAGCATGGGGAATCAGGTCTGAGTTATGTTACACTGACCTTGGCTCCTGTCTGTAGTCATAATAAATGTAAGTTCTCCCTAACTCTCTTGGTAAAGTTTTTTTTTTTTTCCTTTTCATCTCTGGTTATCCCCAAAGGCCCAGCTTTGGGACCTAACATGTGGACCTCTGCAAGGAACTTGTTTGGAGCATCCTTCATGACCAGCTTAGAATAGGGTGTGTGGAGGTCACAGGGTGATCTTGTGCCCTCTCTAGACCCACCTTAGAAGCAGAATGTGGAGAAGGGGCAGGGAGCCCTGAGATTCAGTATCTCCATAATGGGGTCTAGGGCCCTTGAGGAAAGTGAAGGCAGGCAGGTAGAAGAGGATGGATGAGATAAGGACAACTAGGCCAAGCAGATCCACTAGGGCAGCTAGCAGAGGGAAACTGATCCAAGATGATGGAGGAGAAAGGAGAGGGAAGCAGCAGTGAACAGAAAGCAGGGGCTTGAGTGCCTTGGAACTCAAAGGAGCCAGGGAAGAAGGCAGGGGAGACAGTGAGAAGAGGGTCTGGGAGTGGCTTCCCTGGGGACTGGGGACAAGTAGTGACTAAGGCACATAGGTAGTGAAGGGAGCACTGGGGCAAGGATGGAAAACTGAAGGGTGGAAAAGGGCAGTGGCATGTCCTAAGAGATGAGGCATCAGGCTATGTGATGAGACCTACATAGTGTAAATAAACACAGCTGAGGAGGAAAATACAGAGTTTAGGGTAAAATGAGGGGAACAGCAGTGTATGGAACATGGAGGCATGGAGCTGGGAGCCAGGTCACAGTATTTCAGGAAGGTGGGAGGTCTAAAGTTCTTCATAAGTGGTATGATCCTGAGAGGGGAAAGCAGTGGTGGCCTGAGGCAGGGGACATGTGGCCAATTTGGGGAGAGGGGTGAGACAGAAGAAGAGAACCCTGGTGAAGATATGGAGCCTCTCTGCATGTTCGTGGTGGGCAGGCTTCAAAGACTGATGGTAGAGCTGGGAGAGGTCAGTGGCTGAGGGGCAGATGAACTGGGTGAGGCAGAAGCAGAAAGATGAGGGCCTAGGAGGATGGGGCAATTAAAAAGGCCATGGGGAGCTGAATGAAGAGTAGTGAGTGGGGCTCTAGAGGTGGGGTCAATCCACAGGGGGGAACCTGCAGAGGGTAAACTGAGGCAGGGGAGGAGCAGGGTCCTGGGGCAGGAGCAGGGAAGTGAGGTGAGCCTTGAGTAAAGGGCAGAAACTAAGGGATCCTTGTGGGATGGGTCTGAGGTGAGAGGCAGGGATGAGGGATTTTATCAGGAGAGGGCCTGAGGTAAACTTCCCTGGGAAGGAGGGGAAAATGAGAGAAACTGGTGGCTGATGGGACAAAGCAAGCTGCCCTGGGTGAACTGAGGCAAGTGTTCAGGAAGGTGCAAGGAGACAGTTGACAGGCCAGCATGGTGGGAGACTTGGGAGGCCATGATTGACTGGGGCACACTCAGCACACAAGAACTGAGGCCAGGTTCAAGATGTGAAGAAGACAAGATGGGGCAGCTAAGCCCAGGACAGAGAAGAGAAACAATATAAATGGAACATTCGGAAATTATAGGAGATGGTTCTCTTTGAATTTATGAAGAGCTATTAGGGCATATTGCATACAATCCAGTGATGTTTCCACTTATATTCTTTAATATGCATCTTCCCACTGGATAAGAGTTGACATTCATTTTTAGTAAATCTGCACATAAGTATTGTCATAGCCTTTATTGAGCCTTATTTTGTTATAAAAATGTTTCATAAAATGTCATTATGCTTCCCAACGATATATTAAAATTTGGGAAGCGGATGTGGCTCAAGTGATAGTGCTTCTGCCTACCATATGGGACAATCCCTGAGGCTTCCTAGTGAAAAAGAGAAAGCATGTCCATGTGGTGAGCCAGTGCCTGCATGAGTGTCCATGTGGTGAGTCAGTGCCCACACAAGTGAGTCACACAGCAAGATAATGATGCATCAAAAAGAGACAAAGGGGAGAGTCAAGGTGAAGCACAGCAGAGACCAGGAACTGAGGTGATGCAATTGACAGGGATACTCTTTCCCCATCAGAGGTCTCAAGGATCAAATCCTGGTGAATCCTAGAGGAGGAAAAATGAGGAGAGAGAACTACACAGCAAAAACAGCAGGGCAGGAGGAGGGGAAGAAGGGAAAATAAATCTTTGAAAAAAAATCCAATATTAAGACTGCATATGACATGATACATGACCTACTTTTTTAAAAGGTTAAAAAATTTAGCCAAAAATTTAGAAAATAGACAAATTATTATAAAAACTATATGTCACTTAAGCTCATTTAAGGTATTGTTTACCTTTTGGAATGATTCATATCAATATATCTATTTTCACTTCCATATGTCTAGAGTCCAAATAATATGGAGCTTTAAAAATAATAGTAAATGAGCATGAGCTTTTAGTTTGGTGGGTAGCAGACAGAATTAACAGCCCCTGAATATGGCTGTGCACTAATCTCCATGTAGGGATATGAAATAACCACCTCTATTCCTCCCACTAGTTATTTGTGTAGATTGCTGGAAAGCATGGGGTGGAATTGACCAGCAATCCATCCTGGAAATTTCTGCTACAGCACATATAGGATTCTAGGTGTAGTAAACATAGCCTTCATATGTGCTGACCTTCACTGTTCTGGGAACCCACATGATTTCCCCCATATGTATGCACTCACTGTTAATCACTTACTAGGCTACCTACACCCTTGAGCTGCTCTATGCATTAGCTAGAGCCCCTCTTGGTGCTGTCTAGCTCTATATAATCTTTGTTTTCCTACTGTACAGCATGGTTGCTGCCTGATCACTGACGTTGGGACATGTGAGTAAATAAATGGTGTGAGTGCTGCTGAACTCCCCATGTGGTTTCTTTGGAATATCAAAGCATTCTGTCGGCCTCCTTGGGCTCAACATTTCTGCATTACAATTGGCATAGTTGGCAGGATATTCCAGAGAATTCCATCAGGGATAAGGCAGGTGAAAGCATGTCAGCCATTCCAGATACTGTAGAGTAGACCCTGCAGTACATAGGGAATTTGTGGGGGAAGTCATACGCTTCTATGTGGCATGAGCTCTCCCAGCTGATAAACACTTGAGGACCCAGGAGGGAGTTGGGGGATGCCCCATACACTCCTGCAGGATTAGTGCGGTTAGAGAAGAGAGTAGAGGGAACTTTTATTAAGAAAAATAAGCAATGTGCAGTGGCTGCAGCCACTGCATGGCCCTTCCTCCTTGCCTGGTGTGATACTACTAACAAGCAGCAGCTGAAGCAAAGGCAAGGTGACTGGAGGAGGACTTAAAAGTTGGAACGGAATCTCCAACTGATTCAAGTAAATCAAAAGGAGAATTTAAGAACCCAGAGGAATCACAAGAACAGGTGCAAACAATGGTCTGTCTATGGTCAGGTTAGAGGAAAGAAGAATTACAACTAGAAAAGAATTTGCAGACTTCCACCTCTGCTTTAGTGACAGATTTCTCTGAGCAACTAGATAAAAAGGACATAGTGATTCAGATGTAGAAACTATAGAAGAACCTTTATTTATTTTATTAAGATTTTAAAAATTTCTCTCCCCTTCCCCTCGAATCCCCCAATTGTCTGCTCTTTTTGTCCTTTGCTGCTTGTTCTTCGTTGTCTGCTTCTGTTGTCAGCAGCATGGGAATCTTTTCTTTTTGTTGTGTCATCTTGTGTGTCAGCTCTGTGTGTGTGTGGTGCCACTCCTGGGCAGTTTGAACTTTCTTTCACACTGGGCGGCTCTCCTTTCAGGGCACACTCCTTGCTCGTGGGGCTCCCCTATGCAGGGACACCCCTGCATGGCACAGCATTCCTTGCGTGTGTCAGCACTGCACATGGGCCAGCTCCACATTGGTCAAGGAGACCTGGGGTTTGAACTGCGGACCTCTTATGTGGTAGACAGATGCCCTATCCACTGGGCCAAGTCTGCTTCCTTATAGAAGAACCTTTAAATCATGCTAAACCACTTGGGCAAAGGAAGGCTAAAGCACAGATACAAAATCCTGCACAAGCAGAAGTGCAAAAGACAGCACTTTTCACTGAAACCATGCTTGTAAGAAAACATTCTGCTAAAGAATTAACTAACATAAAGAAAACACTCCTGCAGCAACTCTGCAAACCCCCTGCCACCTGAATGTTGTGTCTATGGGCTAGTGAGGGCTGACAATTAAATTGCTGAAAAAGTAGAAAAACTGAGCAACATTAATGTTCTCTGTTTTGTTTCCATGATAATTTTAATTGGGCCAGGAGAGCCACATTGATAAAATTAGCGCTGTTAACGTTTGGTAACTTTTGAACTGGAAAACCCTAAGGAAATAGATAAATAAAAAATGTTAGCAGCTTTTGTAAGCCTGCAATTAAAATATATTACAAACTGAAAGAAAATTAAAACTTTAACAATATTTCAAATTTTAGTCACATTTTATTTTGATCAGAATTTTTATCAGTGTGTTAAAAAAGAACTTTCAGTTTTAAATCAATAGCTTACTCCTGAATTTCAAATCTGTCAAAACTGTACTACTGAAGAGTAACCCAGAATACATGAGAGTTAAATGTCTGTATGTTTAAACTTCTAAATTAGCGCTTAACTACAGTTACATTGCATAAGTATTCCTCACTGGCTGCTGATTACCAATAAAAGTGTTTCCAGGAATGAGCTTGCATATTACAGGCAATGTGGATTCCAGAAGAGATCTTAAAAGTGGTATAATCAGCTATGTAAAATGATGGAGAGCTTGGATACAGCCATAGCAAAGGAGTAAGAATAATGAGTCAAATTAGTGAGCTTTATGTTTCTCTTGGTGTGGTTTAACTCTTTCTGCATTTCTGTTTGTTCAGTGTATATTTTGATACCTCCAGATGGTAATATTAAATTAACAAATGAAAATTCTTAAAAGAGCTCTAGTCAAATGGCCGAAGAATTAGATAAGTGCTTATATTGGTAAATAAGTATGGATACTAATAAGATAAATTAATATTATATGTGTTAAATCTTTGCAATGATGAAGATTGTAAGTTTTGACTAATAAAATTATTACAAACCATCTTTTTAAAAAATTGTTTTTGCCTAAATTGAAATGAATAGTTTATTTTTGCTTCACAGAACAGAATGAGGGATATGACTTAAATGGGTATAGAAAGAAGTAAAAGATTTGTGGAAGTGCTAACTAAAATTTGATAAGTTTACTTAAGAGAGTGTGTTTTGTCCTAACATAAAATGGCTGGTTTTCATAATATCAGGATGAAAGGATGTAAGACAAACCTTTTTTTTAAGATGTTTTTTATTTATTTCTCTCCCCTTCACCCTCAACCTCCCCCCCCATTGTCAGCTCTCTGTGTCTATTTGCTGCTTGTTCTTCTTTGTCCGCTTCTGTTGTCAGTGGCATGGAATCTGTGTTTCTTTTTTTGTTACATCATCTTGTGTGTCAGCTCTCCATGTGTGCGGTGCCATTCCTGGGCAGGCTGAACTTTCTTTCATGCTGGGCACATTCCTTGTGCATGGGGCTCCCCTATGCAGGGGACACCCCTGTGTGGCCTGGCATTCCTTACATGCATCAGCACTGCATGTAGGCCAGCTCCACATGGGTCAAGGAGGCCCAGAGTTTGAACCATGGACTTCCCATGTGGTAGATGGATGCCCTATCCACTGGGCCAAGTCCACTTCCCATAAGACAAATCTTGAATGCACATGGCAAGTTGTAGAAGATACTATAGGAGGTAGAATTAAGGGAATATATTCTGTGATAGTGAAATTTGTCTTGAGATGAAGTAATCAGTCTATATGGTTATGGATTGTTATAAGACGTTTGTAAAAACCTTGTTTACACTGAAATATCCAGAAAGTCAGTATTAAATAGAAACTGAATTGGTGTTGATAACAAAAAGTAACTTCATAACAGGAAAACATGTCAGAGGCCATTTCAATCTGCATAAGAAAGTGATAGTAGGAAGAAGATAATCTTGATTCCACTGGGAATTTTATGTTTTCATAAAATAATGGAGAAAGTAGTTTTTCCTGTACTGCTAAAATAAAATACCAGTTAATTAATGTAATCATGGTAAAGGTGCAAAAGTGAAAAGTAAAGTAATAAAAGAGTTAAGACCATTTGACATGTTATAAGTTGAATGAAAAGTGTTTAGAAATTGTTACAAAATTAAAGGACTTTTATAACACTCTGTTTCTGTTTAACAAAGCTGTTTGGTGAAATGTTCATATGAATATTTAAAGATTGTATAAAATTCCTCAAAATTAAACAATGTTTTCTGCAAAAATATTAAATAAAAGTATAATGTTGTTAATCACGGTTTTAATTATTTTAAATAATGATTTGTGTCACAGAAACAACCTCTCCATCTAGTCGTCAAAGGCAGATGCTTGGCTTGTATTCATCTGGTTTGCCCCACCTCCACTGAAGAAGCAGCTCTTTGTCTGTAGAGAGTGGCCATTGGGGGCTGCCAGGAATGACATAACAGTAGATTATCATAAATTAAAGTAATACCACTGTTGTATACAAAAGTTCCAAATACTGTTGTTTTGCTGCAAAAAAAATTAGCACTCAGTATGTCACTATCACTTTGTTTTAGATCTCCTAAGGATTTCTTTACTATCTCCTTAGGCAAGTCAAGCTGCCTGCATTTGCCTTCATGTGGGGGACCAGCAGTGGATCTTGCAGGGCTTCCCCAAGGCCATGTGCAGAGCCCACACCATCTATCATGGCCTGGTGGCAAAGGATTTGGCTGTGCAGAAGAAAGTTGAGGCTGTAACCCTATTTCATTATACTGATATTATTTTAAACAGTAATTCTTTTTCAGAATTAGAAGAAGTGTCAGAAACAATGGTATCTTATCTTGAGAGCCTGGAATGGGCAAACAATTGGGACAAGCTGCAAGGTCCCTGCTGCTCAGGCAAACTCTTAAGTGTTATTAAAGTATGATGTTTTCCCACACCAGAAACCCAAAATGATTAATGACCTTTTTGTGATTGTTGAGGTACTGAAAACCCTTCATCCCTCTTTTAGCTCAGATATTCAAAACCACTGTATATGCTAATCAGGAAAGGTTGTACATGGAAATGACAAAATCTCCCAAGCGGGCTGCTTTTTAAAAAGCAGAGAGAGCTATAATACAGTCTCAAGCAGTAAAGGGGGTGGGCCTTGACTTACCCTGTGAATTGGATGTGGCTAGCACCAATACTGACTTTGGATAGGGTTTGTGGCAAAGACACCTTTCTAAACAAATATCCCTTGGGTTTTTTAAAATAATAGTTTTTAATTTTTAAAAGATACTTAGATTACATAAATGTTACATATAAAATATAAGGGATTCCCATATGCCCTTCTCCCAACCCCTCCCACGTTTGTCCACATTAACATCCTTCATTAGTGTGGTACATTTGATAAAATTGGTAAACACATTTTGGAGCATTGTCACTAAGAATGGATTATAGTTTACATTGTAGCTTACATTCCCTCCTGCACAATTTTGTAAGTTATGACAAGATATAAAATGGCTTGTATTTGTCATTGCAATGTCATTCAGGACAATTTCCAAGTCCTGAAAATGTCCCCATAATACACCTGTTTTTCCCTCTCCCTTGCCTCAGAACATTCAGTGGCCACTGCCTCCACATCAATGATAAAAGTTCTTCTATTGCTAAAATCACAATAAATCTATACTACAAGTGTACTCTAGTCCATCATTCATTCCCCAATCCTAAGGAAACTGGGATGGTGATGGCTACTCCACTTCTATTTGGGAGGTTTAGATCCTATGGTGCGGATGGATAGGACTATCTTGCTTGCAGTTGCAGGCTCTCTGTTCCTTTGGGTGGTTGTTATCCATCATCATTTCCTTGTTGTCCTGGGTGATTCTAATGAACTAGAGAGTAGGTGTTGCAATTCTTTTGAGATTCAGGGCCAAGCTGGCACATGGACAACCCAAAGATTTAAGTCTCTTGGGCATACACCCATCAGCTCTAGCACTAACTATAGGTTCAAATAGAAGGGGCAGAGGAGCCACATGTGGGGAAACCAAAACTGAGTCCAACTCTGTCACACTGGGGAGCACAAGTTCCCAAGTAGGGTCCACTGTCAGGTCACCAAACTCCTGAGCTGTCTGCCTAACCAGTGGTGTCTGAATGCCTCCACAATTTGAGGCAGTATCTAATTTGGCAGTCAGTGAGATCCTGCTGAGACATGCCTAAGCATAACCTCTGGAATGACCCCTGACTCACTTTGAAGTCTCTTAGCTATATAAACTCATTTGTCTTTACCCTTTCCCCCTTTTGGTCAATGTCTTTTTCCAGTTGCATTGCTACGTGGTGCCTGGTAGTAATCCCTCCATGCCCGGGAGGGCTCATCTCTGGGAGTCATTTCCCACACTGGGGGAAAAGTGTTTATATGCTGAGTTCAGCTTAGAGAGAGGCTACATTTGAGAAGCAAGTAGGCTCTCAGGAGATAATTTTTAGACACCCTATAATACTAGGCTAAGTTGCAATTTCAAAATTAAAGGTTCATAAATCCATCCATTAATAAGAAGTGCCTGTCAATATTCCATCCTCCTTCACTAGTCACTGCCCCTGTATTCGGTGTGTCGGGGGGGGGGGGGGGTTCTTGCTATCGCATTAGAGAATATGGCAGAACTACCCAGGATGGGAATTTGATATCCTTTCAGTTATTGTGTGAATCTCCACCCACCCTGACAATGCCCCATGAGCACTTGAACACATTTATATGCCTTTTATGAAGGTTTGCCCCAGGGGAAACTCCTCCCATACATCTCCTTCACTGACTCCCACACCAGTGATCCTCCCCTGCCACAGTTCTAACCCTTCTGTGATCCAAAACTACTTTAAAAATGAAGCTAAGAAAATAAGCAAATACAGTTACTAAGAAAATGAAATGATAGTTTTAAAAATAACAAAATATGAAAAGTTACAAAAAATGTGGAATAATAAAAAATAAAATATAAAATTAGAAAAAAAATTTGTGAACTTAGTGTGATTTGGGGGGGGTGTTTTATTCCCCACTGCTTTCTTTTTTTTAATATCTTTTATTTATTTTTAAAAGATACTTAGATTACATAAAATGTAACATAAAAATATAAGGAATTCCTCTATGCCCCACTCCCCACACCTCCCATGCTTCCCCACAATAACAACTTCTTTCGTTAATGTGGTACATTCATTGCAATTGATGAACACATTTTGGAACATTGCCACTAAGCATGGATTATAGTTTACATTGTAGTTTGCACTCCATCCCATTAAATTCTGTACGTTATGGCCATATATATATTGGCCCATATCTGTCATTGCAATATCACTCAGGACAATTCCAAGTCCAGAAAATGCCCCCATATTAAACTGTTTTGTTCCTCTCCCTGACTTCATCATCTCCAAGTGGCCATTGTCTCCACATCAATGATTTAGTTTCTTCCATTGTAAAATAATATTTTTGACATTGTGTCTTTCATCACTATAAGTTCTGTTATTTTGTATGTACAGTGACATTTTCTTCTGTTTATTACCTAGAGCCTCTTTTTAAAATTCTGTCTTCAAAGAAGGTTTAGGTTACAGAAAAGTCATGTACAGAATATAGGGGATTCCAATATATCCAACAGTTTTCACCTTTTCCCCTTTCCCCTATTAATAACATTTTAAAATGTATGGTACATTTGTTTCAATACATACATAAATATGGAAACATTGCTACTAACCATGGTCAATGATTTACATTGTGGTTTACATTTTGGACAATTTCCTTTGTAAATTTTTATGAAATTTAACATGACCTGTATCCATTATTGCAAGATCATGTAAAACACTTCCATCACCCCCAAAATGCCCAATGCTCCCTCCCCCTCCCCTTGGGAACTGGGCAGCAACCAAGCTTCACTCCTTGAAGAACAAGATTAATATTTACTTGTGACAACTTTGAAGGCTTGACATACAGGCCTGTCCTCCCCTATTAGGCACTACCTATGCTTTCAAGAGACTCTTGACCCTCAATTTGAGAACACAGCAGGACTCCCCAGGATGGGAGTCCAACCAACACCTGCCCATTTATTATGTGGACCTCCAACCAATGATAAAACATACTATGACAAGATGAACACACACATTTCTCAGAAGCCTGCCCCAGGTGTGCCCTGTCCTGAATGCCCTGAAACACAACAATCTAAACCAGTAATGTTCCCCTGTCATACTCCCCAAAAACATTCCCAACATTGTAGTTTCAACCATGTACTGCAAATTCTCAGTGTTCACCTGGTCCCTGGTCCCTTCCCCACATCCATGTACAGTCCAACCCACCCTCACCATCATCTCCCTCACAAACCAGCACTGCCCAACCCAATAGCATCACTGCACCACTGTCATGCCCATCTACTGCACAACTATACACTTCCACCTTATGATAGATTTTGCCCATATTGGTATTGGCCCACAATCTTCTTCTCCTTTATGTCTCCTGTAAACCTACCTTCCAGGCTCTAGCTCTGTGAGTCTTCTCAATTTGCTTAATTCTTATCAGTGAGGTAATGTAATATTTGTCCTATAGTGCCAGGCTTGCTTCACTCAACATAAGGTCTTCAAGATTCATCCATGCTATCCCATGTATTAATATTGCATTCTTTCTTACAACTGAGTAATATTCCATTGTGTGTATATACCACAATTCGTTTATCCATTCATCTGTTTTTGACTATTTGGGTTCTTTTCAACTTTTGGCAATAATAAATTATACTGCTATGAACATTGGTGTGCATATATCTGTTCTTGTTCCTGCTTTCAATTCTTCTTATATATACCCAGGAGTGGAATTGCTGGATCATATGGCAGTTCTATAGTTAGCTTCCTGAGGAACCAAAAAACTGTCCTCCAAAATGGCTGCATCATTCTGCCTTCCCACCAGCAGTGGATAAAAGTTCCCATTCCTCCATGTATCCTCTCCAACATGTTTAGTCCTCTGTTTTTTTAATAGCAGCCAGTCTAATGGGTGTAAGATGTTATCTCATTGTGGTTTTGATTTTCATTTCTCTAGTTGCTAGTGATGTTGAGCATCTTTTCATGTGCTTTTTAGACATTTGTGTTTCTTCTTTGGAGAAGTGTCTATCCAAATCTCTTGCCCATTATTTAAATGGGTTGTCTTTTTATTTTCAAGGGGTAGGATTTCTTTATATATGCTGGATATTATGCCCATCAGATATGTGGTTTCCAAATATTTTCTCTCATTGAGTAGGCTATCTTTTCACTTTCTTGACAACTCCTTTGGGGTGCAAAAATTTTTAATTTTGAGAAGGTCCCATTTATCCATTTTTTCTTTCATTGCTCAAGCTTTGGGTATAAAGTTCATTAAACCATTTCCTAATACAAGATCCTGTAGATGCTTCTGTACATTATCTTCTAAGATCTTTATGGCCTTGGCTCTTATATTTAGATCTTTCATCCTTCTTGAGTTAATTTTTGTATAAGTTGTGAGATGGTGTTCCTCTCTCATCCTTTTGGATATGGATATCCAGTTCTCCAGTCACCATTTTTTTGAAGAAGCCATTCTCACCCATTTGAATGGTCTTGGTGATATTGTTGAATGTCTGTTGACTGTATGTGTAAGGATCTATATCAGAACTCTCAATTCAGTTCCATTGGTCAGTATACCTATCCTTGGGCCAGTATCATGCAGTTTTGACCACTGTAGCTTTGTAGTATGTTTTAAAGACAGGTAGTGTGATTGCTCCAATTTAGTTTCTTTTTTCCAGTATGCCTTTGGCTATTCAGGGCCCCTTGCCCTTCCAAATAAATTTCACGGTTAGCTTTTCCAATTCAGTAAAAAAATGCTCTGGTAATTTTTACTGGGATTGCATTAAATCTGTTGCACTAAATTTCAACCCAAACATGTTAATAATGTTTAGTCTTCCTATCCATGAACAGGAAATATTCTTTAATTTATTTAGGTTTTCTTCAATTTCCTTTAACAATGTTGTATAGTTTTCTGTTCCTCTGTCATTTACATCTTTAGTTAAGTTTATTCCAGTTATTTTATTGTTTTAGTTGCTATTGTAAATGGGATTTTTTCTTGATTTCCTCCTCAGATTGTTCATTATTGGTGTATAGAAATGCTACTGATATTTGCACTTTTTTTTCACATTTATCTTATACTCTGCCACTTTATGGAACTCATTTATATACTCTAGAAGCTTAGATTCTTAGGGCTTTAGAGATATAACAACATGTTATCTGCAAATAGTGAAATTTTTACTGTAGGGGTTCCTGAAGTAATGTGCAGGGCTCAAGCCACATTGCTAGGGAGGATCGATGTGTGCAGAGAGGTGAGGGTGTGGCCAGCTGTTTCTGTACCTGCAGTTAAGCAGAAAGGAGCTGATGTCCTGATAAGAAGAAACTCTAAGAAAACCCTCTTCAAAGAACTTCATGCCTGATAGCCCTTGCTCTGAGAACAATGACCTAGTTAACTGCTTTAAATAAAGCTTGTGGTGCCAGCTCATGGCTTTGCCATCAGCTAGCCCTGGCCCACCTGGCCCCCTCTAAACTTGTCTTTGTCTCTATGTGTCTTTCTTCAGCTCCAACGCCTTCCCTCAGATTCTCAATTCACAGGCACAGGTTGTGGCAAGTGGCTCCTGATAGGGACCTGAGTATGGAGGAACATCATGAGAAGACAAGGAGTCTCCGTGTGAAGAGTGGTAAGTACAGGGAGGAAGCATTGGTTGTAAAAAATGGGGAATCACAATTCATCACAGCGTAGTTTGCATGTCCAAATGTTGAAACCTTTGTTAGCTGATAGAAGTTCAAAAGTAACTACCTCACAACTGGAAACATGTTTTAGATATTTTTTGCAACAGACCTGCCCTTGGTTTCCCAATGAAAGCACCATAAATGAAGAGACATGGCAGAAGGTTAGCCAATGCCTTCAGGACCGTTACACTGCTGAAGGGCCACAGTGTGCGCCTTTACTTTGCGGGGCTTAATAAGGGGTTCCCAGGATCCTGTGAGAGAGTTGGAATTCAAACCTATGGTTGAAGCTTTAGCATCCACAGTTAATAAAGGGTTAAAGGGGTCCTCTCCGGCTGCTGCCAAGGACTCCAAGGAAGAGGGGGAAGAGATTACCATGCCCTTGGGCTCTGGATTAGGGAGACTACAACACCAGATGTCTCAATTATCTGTGCATGATCAGAATTTGTTAGCTGCAGCTCTCCCTTCTGTCCCTGCAGGGCCCGTGCATAAAGCAGAGGTTCCTTTGGTATATCCACTGTAGCAAGAGGTGGCAAGTCTTGCTGGGAAAGATGTCACAGGGTTCCAATTGTTCCCTGTGATAGAGTGCCCAGACCCTAATAATCCCAGTCAGGTCTTCCTCTCTCATGATCCCATTCCTTTTAAATTGCTGAAAGAGTTAAAAATGGCTTGTAGTACTTATGGTCCTACTTCACCTTTCACCATGTCCCTTTTGGAATCCGTGGTACTGACCCCCTTTGCCCAAAGGACTGGACAGTTCTTGCTAAAGCCTGTCTTTCTGGGGGGCATTATTTAATATGGAAAAGTGATTTGTTCGAGGATTCTAGTGCACTGGCTGATCACAATTGAGCACGTGTGCCTGTCTCCATAGGCATAGGTCAATAAGACCCTCTCCAACAGCTGTTGCTGTTTGGGCTTCAGGCCTACAAACAAATCAGTCTCTGTACCTTACACACCTAGAGACAATTGCCCTCACAGGGAGAAAAATCCTTAGAATTATCCAAAATCTTGCAGGGACCAGAAGAGACTTATGCTGACTTTGTGGCCCATCTTTTTAAGGTGGTAGGGCGAGTGATTGCTGATCCTGAAGCTGGGGGCATCGTGGTGAAACAGTTCACATTTGAAAATGTTAATGCAGCTTCCAAAAATGCTATCAGACCTTATAAAAAAAACTGCCACCATCATAGACTATGTCCAGCTTTGTGCAGATATTGGTCCTTCTGCAATTTTAGCAGCTGCTCTTAAAACCACCATTCAAAATTCTCATCTGGTTTATTTTCAGTGCCAACAACCAGGACATTTTCATTGCAACTGCCCTTCTGTGTTTTCTCATCCTTCTCCCCTTTTGCTGTTGGGTCCATGAGCGCAAGCACCTAATACTTGCCCTCGCTGACAGTGAGGCAAGCTTTGGGCAAATGAATGCCAGTCTAAGACCACTGCATCGGGACAACCTGTACAGCCCTTGGGAAATGACTTGTGGGACTGACCCTGGCCCCACCAAATAGTAGGGGCTCTAACTACTCCTCCTATTCTGATCCTGAAGTGGCACAGCCTTGGCTTAGAAATAGCCCTGCCCAGTTTATGGCCTCCAGATCCTGACAACAATGTATCAACCACATGGAACTCATTCCCACTGCCTGATGGGTGTTAACCCCTGAAATGGGATCCCAGATTGTTCCCACCAGCATCTGGTGTCCTACACCCCCAACTACCTATGGGCTAATTCATGGTCTCCCTCATTTGTCTGTGAAGGGAATAATTGTTCTACATTAATCACCCCTACTTATACTGAAGAAATTTGCTTAGTAGTAACTGTTACTTCTATTGTTGTGTTGGAGCCTCATAATGCTTTTTCTCACCTCACTTTGCTTCCTGCTGCCTCAACTCATTATTCCTCTGATGGATCACCAGCTGCTTATTGGACTCAGTTAATTCAGGCAGAATGGCCATTGCTAACACTGCACAAATGGCAAGGCTTTTTGAGGAACTCATAGACACAGGAGCTGATGTACCTGTCATTGCCCAGCAACATTGGCCTGCAATGGAAACAGCATCAGGTACCTTACAAGGGGTGGGTGCCATGCAGCACCATTTCCATAGTGCCCAACTCATTCAATGGGAAGATGAAGAAGGACATAATGGTTTCAGCCTTTTGTCCTGCAAGCATTACCTATTAATTTATGGGGATGAAACAGTCTTTCTAATATTGGCCTTTTCTTGTTAGTCCATCATCTGCTGTTATACAAAAGATGTTAGAACAGGGCTATGACCCCAAAAAGGGCCTGGGAAAACAACAACAAGATTTTTTGGAACCTATGCAAACTCAGACTCATCCTCTTCAACAGAGGCTAGGGTACCCACATTTTCAGCTGGGGTTCCTGATACTTCTACCCAGGCAGCTGTAGCACCCATAGTTTGGCTATCCAATGAACCTGTCTGGGTGATCAGTGACCCCTTACACAGGAGAAGTTAGTTGCTTCAAAATGCTAGTGAATGAACAGAGAGCTGCTGGCTATCTCTGTGAAACTTTTAGTCCATGGAATAATCCCATTTTTATTATTAAAAAGAAATCAGGAAATTGGAAGTTGTTACAAGATCTGCATGCAGTAAATAAAACCATGCAAATTATGGGTCCATTACAACCTGGACTCTCATCTCCAACCACTATCCCTTTACAATATCACCTTTTGGTACTAGACCTAAAGGATGCCTTCTTCACTATTCCCTTGCACTCTGCAGACCACCCCCATTTTGCCTTTTCTTTGTCAAGTCCTAATTTTCAACAACCTTTATGCTGGTTCTGTTGGACTGCACTGCCTCAAGGCATGGTCAACAGTCCTGTTCTCTGCCAGACTTATGTATTAAGGTGCTAACCCCAGTGTGAGAAAAATACCCTTCTGCCTATATTGTTTACTATATGGATGGTATCTTACTGACTTGTGCAACAGAAGAACAGTTGCTTTCACTTTTCACAGACACCCAACAGCTGCTTACACAGTGGGGACTGCAAATTGCTCCAGAAAAAGTTCAAAGAGATTTTCCTTTTACTTACTTAGGCCATCTAGTGGAAAAGGGGTGAGTAGTGCCACAAAGGGTGACTATGCATGTGTCACATTTAGCTACTTTAAATGATTTCTAAAAATTGTTAGGGGATATTAATTAGTTGTGGCCCTCTTTGGGACTAACCACAAGTGATTTAACTCTTTTAATTGACATTCTCTGAGGAGACTCTGATCCCACACCCCTACAGACACTGTCACTTGAAGTTGAGTCTGCTCTACATCTTGTGCATCAAAAAATAGCAGACATCCATCTAACACGAGTTGATAATACCTTGCCTGTTGAATTATTGATTTGTGCCACTACTTTTTCCCCTATAGATATTTTGTGGCAATCAATAGGCATCCTGGAGTGGATTCACCTGTCTCATAGTCTACAAAAAAGTGTGCTTTCCTATACAAAAAGAGATTGCCACCCTTGCTGTTAGGGGCCATGCTCGTACGATTCAATTACTTGGCATGGAACCCCAATGGATTGTTCTTCCGTACTCAAAAAACCAGCTTGATCAATTGGTAATGTTCTCCACCCCTTGGCAGTGCACATTGGTGCACCATTGGCCCCCATTGCCACTCTGTATTAGAAGCACTAATTTAGAGTTTAAGGACTTTCATTCTTGAGTCTCATGTGCTTATATCCCAGCCTGTGCTCATAACATCTCAAGAGGCTTGGGTACTTAATATACCTGGACCCACTGTGTGGAACTCTGGCATCCTAATTTTCATTATATGTCTGCAGGGGGTTTTGTTGCTAATGTTATCACTTCTCCAAAGTTTGTTTTGCAGGATAAGCTGTGGCAGTTGGTTACTGCAACCCATCATACCAATTTCACAGGCACTGGGACTGCAGAACATGGTTGCCAGGTTTGATATGGATTGAAGGCCTGTGTACCCAGCCCATATGAAGTTTTAGCAGACCATGTAAATAGTTCCTTTCAGGGTTCTTACTATATGGTAGAATGCCCCCTCTCTAACCCACCAACTGCATTACCACTGCTAACTGGATTGAAGATCTATTCATCATCTGACAACCTAGCTTTGTCATGCTCCCAATGACCCTAGGTGAGCCCTGGTATGACGACCCTGGGGAATGAACGTTGCAGCTCATGCAGCACACACTAGAGTCATGACATCGTGGAGCCCTCAGCCTGATCATTGCCGACATTGTTGTGCTCATTACCATTATAGCCTCCTCTGTAGCTGCAGGTGTGGCCTTAGCAAATAGCATTCAGACAGCTCATTTTGTAAATGATTTGGCTAAAAACACTTCACTAGCATTAGAAAATTAGGAACATATTGACCAAAAATTGAAAGCAAAGTTAAATGCATTGGAAGAAACAGCCCTTTCTTTAGGAGATCAATTGAAGGCATTGTGGTACCATGTACGGCTACAATGCCATCTGCAGTACACGTTTGTTTGTGTGACCTCTGTACAATTCAATGAAACTTCCTGGAATTGGATGGCAGTGAAACTGCACCTACAAGGGGTATGGAATCATGAATAAATTAGTATGGGTCTAAAACGTTTGCACGATGAGATCTTAGCTCTCTAAACTGCTCATCTGGCAGTTAGGGACCCCAAACAATTGGCTGAGAACCTTCTACATACTTTATGCAGTTTCAATCCTTGGAACCTGTTGCAGCATAGCTTTTGGTTTTTAGCAGGTCTTTTTTTCCTGTGTTCTTGTGTTGTGATGCATGTTTTCTCTATTTTGCAGCCAAACTCACTGAGGGCTTCAATATTTGCTGACTGAAACCACACACCTTAAACTCACACAAAAAGCTCAGTGTGGTGCCCCATGCACAATAGTTTGTAGCTGGCTGGTAGTCAATGACCGATAAGAGTTTCAGAGGAAACCAACCTAAGACAGGCACAGCTGATGTCCAAACAAAAGAGAAAAGGGGATCCTGTAGGGGTCCCTGAAGTAATGTGTGGGGCTTGAGCAATGTTGCTAGGGAGGATCGGTGTGCACAAAGAGGTGAGGGTGTGGTCAGCTGTGTCTGTACCTACAAGTAAGCAGAAAGGAGCTGATGTCCTGATAAAAAGAAACTGTGAGAAAACCCTCCTCGAAGAACTTCATGCCTGATAGCCCCTGCTCTGAGAACAATGACCTACTTAACTGCTTTAAATAAAGCTTGTGGTGCCAGCTCAGGGCCTTGGTTTTGCCATCAGCTAGCCCTGGCCCACCTGGCCCCCTCTAATCTTGTCTTTGTCTCTATGGGTCTTTCTTCAGCTCCCATAGCCTCCCCGCAGGTTCTTTGTTTACCCACACAGGTCGTGGCAGAAGTTAGTATGTACTCTAACAGCAACCAATATTTTAGAATCATTTATTTTATGATGTTTTGATAGTTTATCATCTAGTGAGGTGATTGCCTATCCTAAATAGGAATTAGATATTTCTAACCCTAAAGCTACTTTTTCTAATAGAATCTTTTTTTAATTATCCTTTTGAAACTTAATAGATCACATAAAATGTGACATTAAAAAACATAGGATGTTCCTTATACCCCACTCTCCCCACCCCATCATTTTTTAATTGTATTTTTTGAAGATACATAGGCCACAAAAAATGTTAAATTAAAAAATATGAGGTTCCCATATACCCCACACATCCCCCACCCCACTCCTCCCACATCAACCACCTCTTTCATCATTGTGGTATATTCATTGCATTTGGTAAATACATTTTTGAGCACTGCTGCACCACATAGATAATAGTTTACATTGTAGTTTACACTCTCCCCAGTCCATCCGATGGGTTATGGTAGGATATGTAATGTCCAGCATCTGTCCCTGCAATATCATTTAGGACAACTTCAAGTCCTGAAAATTCCCTCACATCACATCTCTTCTTCCCTCTCCCTGCCCTCAACAACTACCATGGCCACTTTCTCCACATCAATGACACAATTTCTTCCATTACTAGTCCCAATAGTTCTGTAGTAGAATATCAGTAAATCTACTCTAATCCATCTAATAGAATCTTTAATATTATAAAGTACTTTTTTACTGCAGTACATAGCTTTCCCAGTGTGGGAATCCAGAATCTTTAATGTCATAATGCATTTTTTTAGTGCAGTACATAGCTTTCCCAGTGTGGCTACCCAGGACCCAGGCTCCCCAGACTATTTAATAAAAAATAATAAAGTAAAAAAAAAAGAAAACAATGGGAGAGCATACTGAAGAAATTTTAAACATACATAGAAGGCAAAAGATGTGATGGTGATGAATAGCACAATCAAAGAAATCAAAATTCTCTAGAAGTACATAACAGCAAAGGAAAGAATTAGTGATGTGGAAGACAGTATGTATATCTGAGATCAAACAGATAGTAGAACAGATAGGTAAAAAGATAGAAAAAGAACCAAGCAGGGACTTAGAGAAATGAATAGGAACACAAAATGCAGAAACATGCATTACAGGCACACCAGAAGAAGAAGAGAAGGGAAAGGCAACAGAAGGGGTTTTGTAGGAAATAGTGGCTGAAAACTTCCAAATTGTATTGAGGGAGATGGGTGTACATGTCCAGTAAGTGAAGTAAACCCCAAACAATATAAATCCCAGCAGGCCTACTCCAAGACATATATTTGTCAAATTATCCAATGCTTAAGACAAAGAGAAAATACTGAAGGCAGCAAGAGAAAAGAGAACCATCACATACAAGGAAAGGCTAATAAGATGAACAGTTGATTTCTCATCTGAAATCACTGAGACAAGAAGGCAGTGTTTTGACATAGTCATGATACTGTAAGAGAAAATTTCTCACCAAGAAATCTTTATCCAGCTAATCTGGAATTCAAAAATGATGGAGAGTTCAGATTATTCACAGATAAACAGACATTCTGAGAGTATGCCAATAAGAAACCTGCCCATCAAGAAATACTAAAGGGAGTTCTGCAGGTTGAGAGGAAAAATAAAGAGAGTTGGAGGAGAGTGTAAGAACAATTTTTTAAAAAGACAAAAAAAAAAAAAGAAAAGAAAAAATAGCACTTATGACATGTATCCAAAGGCAATATGGTTAATGCAAGTAATTCCTTGAGAGTAATGCTACTGAATGTTAAT
Organism: Dasypus novemcinctus; assembly: GCF_030445035.2. Taxonomy (NCBI): domain Eukaryota; kingdom Metazoa; phylum Chordata; class Mammalia; order Cingulata; family Dasypodidae; genus Dasypus; species Dasypus novemcinctus. Next base: position 7,548,373 of record NC_080693.1, on the reverse strand, counting down.
GGATTAAACTCCCAAGTCAAGAGACACATATTGGCCGAATGGATAAGGAAATATGACCCATCTATATACTGCCTACTAGAAACCACATCAAGTCCATGGATTCTAGAAAGACTGAAAAAGAATGGTTGGAAAAAAATCATACAAGCAAACAATAACTGGGAAAGGACATTAGTAGCTATACTAATATTGGACAAAATAGACATTCAATGCAAACTATTGTGAGAGACAAAGACAGACACTCTATATTAGTGATGAGATATGATGGGGTATAGGGATAATATTGGGTTGGGTTGTGCAGAACTTGACAGGGCTAGGGTTGGGAGGATGGTTCACATGGTCCCTGGAACTGGGTAGAGGGTTAGGGGGAGCAGGTGAACACAGGAGTTTGGCAGGTAGAAGGTTGAAACTATAATGTCAAGAAAACACTTTTGACAATATAAGGAAGAGTTACTAGGTTAGGGTGTTGGATGGGGGGAATTTGGCACAGGGCACCCCTGGGCAGTCTTCTTGGGAGAGTGTGAGTACTCATCTTGTCATAGTATGTTATATCAGTTGGTAGAGGCCCATACAATGAGTAGGAAAGGGTTGTAATCCCATTACGGGGATTACACAGCAGGGAATTGTGTCTCTTGATAGCATGGATGGCTCCTAAAAGGGGATGACAGACCAGTGTGTCAAGTCCTTGGCATTATTGCAAGTATCTATGAATCTTGTCCTTCAAGTAGTGAAGCTTGGTTGTCATTGTGGGCACCACAGGGAAAGGGAGACAGGGATAGAATAGATGGAGGAAGTGGTAAATCAATTTTGGATACAGGCCATGTTAAATTTCACCAAAAATTTATAAAAGTGTACAGTCTAAAATGTAAACCGTAATGTAAACTACTGATCATGGTTAGTAGCTATGTTTCAATATTTGTACATCAATTGTAACAAATGTAACATTCACAAGTAAAAAGATCATTGCTGGGGAATTGGAAAAGGGGGAGGATATTGGGTATATGGTAGTCCCTTATATTCTGTAGGTGACTTTACAGTGACCTAAAACTTCTTTGAAAACATAATGAAAAAAAAAAAGGTAAGACACTGAGGAAGACATGGAAGAGATTGCCACTGTAAATACAGGACAACACCTATTAGAGTGATGACAGACAAAATGAAAAAAATATTTATTATTCATAATATTTTACATTTCTAACACCACAAATTTTTTCCTTTGTTTATTTTTTCTAAATTATTATGTATTTTATTTTATTTCTAATGTTTAAACCTATCTTTAATATTTCATTATTCTATTAATTGAATTTTGCTATATATTAGGCTTCATTTTTAAAAATTAATTTATTGAAGTATATCACACATACATAAATATACATAAACAATAAGTGTGTAATAATAGTTGTGAACTTATAAAACAAACATATATAACATCATACAGGACTCTCATTAACTCACCCTACCACTAATAACTTGCATTGTTGCTAAACCTTTTTAACTAATGATTAAAGAGCATTGTCAAAATATTACTACTAAACAAAGTATTTTCCCCCAACCACCCCTATTATTATTATCTTTATATCATTTATACATGAACCTACATAAACAATTAAGTGTATAGTAAAAGTCGTGAACTTACAAAGCAAACATGCATAACATCATACAGGGATCCCATTCTTCAGCCCTCCACCAACACCTTGCATTGTTGTAAGACATTTGTTACAAATTATGAACGAATATTGTCAAAATCTTACTATGAATCATAGTACTTATCATACATTTGGTTTATTTTTCCATAACCCACCCTATTATCTTTTAAATATTTTTATGACAAAAGTTGAAAACTTATAAACAATCATGCACATGTGCAGAATTCCCAAACAACACCCCTCCATCAACACACCACACTGTGGTGGAACATTTACTACAGAAAAGATATCATCTGATTGTTACCATGTCCATAGTGTACACTTGGCTCACATTTTCTATACTGCCTCATTGTCAACCCAGTACATCTTTCACATAGAGGAAAGAATATTATATTATTACTACTAACCACCATCCATAGATCACTCCAGCTGTATTTTTCCCATGCTTCTCCACATTCCCAATACCCTGCAGTAGTGATGTACATTTGCTCTAGCTAACAAAGGACTCTTGCATCTGTAATATCAACCACAATTCTCATCCACCTCTTGGTTTACTCTGCTATTCAGTTCCTAGATTATTCCCCAACATTCTGTCAATTGGTGTTCACATACCTAGACTATCATTTTCAGTCACATCCCCATTTATAAAATAACTGTTACTATGTGTTACCATCCACTATACATTTCCATACTTTTACAGTAAAGCAAATTAAAACTTCTACATACATTAAACATCAGTAGTCCATCTCAGTTCTCCTCTTATCTCTTTTAAGAATCCACCACCTACCACCAGGTCTTGAAGATATTTTCCTAAAATTTCTCCTAGAAGTTTTATGACTTTTTCTTTGATTTTTAGTTTTTTGACCCATTTTGAGTGAATTTTTGGATAAGGTATGAGATAGAGTCCTCTTTCCTTCTTTTGGCTATGGATATCCGATTCTTTCAGCACCATTTGTTGAATAGACTGCTCTGCTCAAGCTGTGCGGGTTTGACAGTCTAGTAAAAAATCACTTGACCATACATGTGAGGGTCTGTTTCTGAAGCATATACTTGGTTCCATTGGTCTATGTGTCTGTCTTTATGCCAGTACCATTCTGTTTTTACCACTATAAGTATGTAATATGATTTAAAGTCTGGAGATAGATGAGTGTTTGCTTTTCCTTTTTATGATGTTTCTGGCTATTCAGGACCCCTAACTCTTTCAAATAAATTTGATTATTGTGTTTCATTTTTTATTTTTATGTTGGTGGAATTTTTCCTTTCTATACTCTCTTCCAACCATCTCTCTCCTCTCTTTTCCTTTCAACCTGCAGAACACCCTTTAATATTTTTTTAAAGGCAGGACTCTTCCTGACAAATTACATCAATTTTTGTTTATCTGTCAATATATTGCACTCTCCCTCATTTCTGAATGAAATTTTAATTTGGCAGATTTTTCTTTCTTTCAGAACCTCAACTATGTCATATCTCAGCATTCTTGCCTTCATGGTTTCAGATGAGAAATCAGCACTTAATATTATTGAGCTTCCATTGTACGTAATCTATCTCTTTTTTCTTTCTGCTCTATGTATTCTCTCTCTATCTTTGGTATTGGACAATTTGATAAGTATATGACTTGGAGTAGCCCTGTTAGGATTTATACTTAGTGGGGGATGGTACTCTCCCTTCAGTATGTTCCCCATGTGTCTTCTTTTCTTTTCAATCAATGTTTATTTTTATTTATTTTAAAGGATACTTAGATTACATAAAATGTTACATAAAAATATACAAGGGATTCCCATATGCCCCACTTCAAACACCTCCCACTTTTCCCCACACTAACAACTTCTTTCATTAGTGTGGTACAATCATTGCAATTGATGAATGCATTTTGGAGCATTGCCACTAAGCATGGGTTATAGTTTACATTGAAGTTTGCACTCTCTCCCACTCAATTCTGTAAGTTATGGCAGGATATATAATGACCTGTATCTGTCATTGCAATGTAATTCAGGTCAATTCCAAGTCCTGAAAATGCCCCCATATTACATCTCTTTTTCCCTCTCCCTGCCTTCAGCACCTCCTGTGGCAACTGTCATATCAATAATGTTATTTCATCCATTGCTAGAATCACAATAAATTCTATAGTAGAATACTGGTAAGTCCACTGTAGTCCATATTTTATTCCCCATTCCTGAGAATTCTGGGATGCTGATGCCCACTCCACCTCTTATTGGGAGGGTGCTTTGATCCCATATAGCTGATGGATGTGATTCTTTTGCTTGCAATTGTAGACTGATTCCTTGGTGTGGTGGTTTTCCATCCTTACACCCTTTTTAGTTGTTTGGGTGAGACCAATAAACTAGGGAGTAGGTGTTGCAAATCTGCTGAGGCTCTGAGCCCAGGACATGGACTGCCCAAGGATTCAAGTGTCTTGAATGTGCACCTACCAGCTCCAGCACCATCTACAGGTTCAAATAAAAGGCACAGAAGGGGCATGTGTAGAGATGTCACAGATGAGACAACTCTGTCACACTTATGATCACAAACTCCAAAGTAGGGCCCACTGGCAGACACCAAATTCTGTACCTATCTACCATGACCATAGGACCTGGGTGTCTCTGGAGCCCTTAGGATCCCCACTATTTAGGGTAGTATCTAATTTAGCTGTCTATGAGATACTGCTGAGATGGCCATAAGCATTATTCTTTGATGAACTCCCAACCCACTTTGAAGTCTCTTAGCCATATAAACTCATTTTTCTTTACATTTTCTCCCTTTTACTCAAGGTCTTTTCCAGTTACCTCATCATCCTGTACTTGGTAATAATCAATTGGTGCCAGGGAGGCTCATCCCAAGGAGTCATGTCCCACTCTGTAGGGAAGGCAATGCATTTATATGCTGAGTTTGGTTTAGATAGAGGCCCCATTTTAGCAACATGGAGGCTCTCAGAAAGTAACTGTTAGGCACCCTTCAACAGTAGGGTAAGTTGCAAATTCAGGAGCAAAACAATAATAAGCACAGTCGTCAATATCAAAGCCCATCATTGGACCAACTATCTTCACTGGTCATTGCCCCTGCACTTGGGGGATTGTTGCTGCTCCATTGGGAGTGTGGCAGAGTTCCCCAGGATGGGAGCTCAGCACTCCCTCAGTTGTCATGTGAACCTCTACATATTGTGTCAATACCCAACAAACATATGTATATATCTACATACTATATATGCATGCTCAGACAAACTCCCTCCCATGTTTCCCCTATCACTGATACCTCACACCAATGATCCTTCCCTGTCCAAGTTGTAACCATTCTGTGATACAAAACTTCTTCAAAAATGAAGCCAAGAATATTACCAAAGTTGATTAATAGGAAAATGAACTAATAATGGTATGTTTAAATAAGAAATAAGATAGGTAATAATTTAGAATAGTTAAAACTAAAATAAACTAAAAATGAAAAAGTTGGGGTATTAAAAAATTAAAAAAAATATTTTTAAAAAACATATTTGGTAGTTGCCTTCCATCACTGTAATATCTGTTGTCCTGTATGTACAGTGACATTTTCTTCCATTTCTTCCCCAGTGCTTTATCTTTTTCTATTTTGTCTTCAGAGTAGTTTTAGGTCACAGCTTATTCACAGACAGAATTAGGGAACTCCAGTATACCAACATCCTCCCCCTTTTTATCCTCCCTATTAATAGCCTTTTTACATCTGGGTGGTACACTTGTTACAGCCAATGTACAAATATTGAAATATATCTACTAACCATGGTCAATGGTTTACATTATGGTGTACATTTTAGGACATACATTTTTATAAATTTTTGATGAAATTTAAAATGGCCTGTATCCATTATTGCAAGATCATGGAGAACAGTTCCTTGGCCCCCTTAATACCCCCTCTTCTATCCTATTCCTCTGTCTCTCTCCCCTTAGGACCCATGGTGACCATCAGGCTTCACTCATTGAAGGACAAGATTCATAGATACTTGAAACAATGCTGAGGGCTTCATATAATAGTCTGTCCTCTCCTATTAGGAACCACCCATGCTCTTAAAAGCCTCCCCTCTGCTTGAGAATATCTTGTGCCTCCCAAGTATGGGAATCCAACTCCTTCCCACTCATTATGTGGGTCTCCCACCACTGATACAATACACTATGACAAAATTATCACTTGCACATTTCCTAGAAGACTGCCCCAGGTACACCTTGTCCCAAATGTCTCTCCTTCCAACACCATAAACTATTAACTCTTTCTTGTTATATTGCCAGAGTTTTCTGATAATTTTTGTTTCATCTATGTACCCACCAATCCCTAGGGTTCATGTGCTCCCTATGCCAAATCTTCCCCCAGTTCTGTGGCCTGTCCAACACATCCTTCCCACCCTATCCCCCTGTCAAGTTTGCCTCACTCAACCCAATAGTATCCCTACACCCCTGTCATATCCCTTCACTGCACAACTCACTTCCACCTTATCATAGATTTTGCCCATATGGGCACTTGCTGTGACCTAGTGTCTTTTTAATATCCTATATGCCTTCCTTTACTTCATTAACTTGATTCTAGATATTTGTTTGGACATCCTTGATTAGTTGTTCCATGTTCTACACATCCTGATATTTTTTAGTTTGTTTGTTAGACTGCACCATGTCTTCTATTTAGTATGCATTGTATTTTTTTGTTGGTGTCTAAGCATCTGTTTATCTTGTGGGCTTATTAGATTACTTAGCTTCTCTTTCTTCTCTATGGTTTTATTTTTTAGTTGTTTTTTCTTTGGGTGTGGTAACGTTACTTTATGATACTTCGTTCCTTTTATAGTATATCCTTGTAATAGTCTTTGTTCCCTTTAAGAAAAATATTTGGGTCAATGTAAAGGAATGAGATTGATAAGAGTAGAAATAGAATAATAGTAATAATAATAATAATACATAAAAGGAAGAATGAGAGCCATATAAGTGCTAGGAAACTAAGTAATTTGAGTAAGAATGCATAAAAATACAAAGGAATAAGAATAAAAAAGGTTAAATAAAAAATAAAACAAGAAGCAAAAGATAGAGAGAAATAGAATGAATTAAAAGGTAAAAGAAGTGAGTAGAACAAAATAAAACAAGAGAGAAAAGAGAGAAAAAAATAGAATGAATTAAAAGGTCAGGCAGATAAGAAGAGAATAAAAGGGGAAAAGAGAGAGAGATAAAGAAAAAAATGAATACCAAAAAGAAGTGATGGAACAAAAGAAAAGCAACAAAAGTCAGAAGATTTCAAAATGAAGGAAAGGAGAAATAATGTAGGTTGAAAGAATAATTAAAAGAAATCAAGAAACAAAGAAAGGGAAAAGAACAAAGAAGAAACAAAACAGGAATAATGGAACAACTCAGGAAAACCATACTTCCTATTTAGGACCCCAGGGACCTTCTCAGGTGGCTTGTGCTCCTCAGTCAATCACCATGCAGCCTGCCCTCTGCAGGTGATGTATCCAGTTCTAGTGAAGGAAATAAATGAAAAAGAAAAAAAGAAAAGAAAAAAATCCAAAAATCTGTAAAAGAAAGCAACGGAGTGTCAGTAAATAAATACCCTGCCATAAGGTACTAGATTTCTGGATTCCTTTTCTTAGGAGATACTGGTATATGAATGAGTGACCTTCTACATACAATGCAGGAATTTCCCCACTGTGCTAGAGCAGCTCTATGGACTAAATAGTCTTTTGAAAGCTTACCTGGCTCTTCTTGCTCCCTTTTTCTAAGGTGAATTGGACTTCTAATATTTTTCAAGGCCTGGGCAAGTTAGGTGCATGGAAACCACTCTTCACCCTTTGCCAGACCCTTCTTCCTCCCAGGGAATGATTCCTCTTACTCAGCTGGCTGGTGCAAACCAGTGTTTCCACACAAGTTATTTGCCTTGGGGGTCTTAACTGCCTGCTGTTTCCAGCCACAGGGGTGAGCAAGTCATGGTTTTCCCTTTGGTTCTTTGTCTCTTTGCCCTGCTCTTCTGGGAAAATTCTCTGCAGTCTCCTGCTCTGTGGATTCCAAAAACAGCTCATTGGGGTAGGATTTTGACCATTCTGTTCTGGTTTTTTTTCCTGCAAAAAAGCTGTGTACCTAAGCCAATGCCATTTTCCCAGAAACCTGTTATAAAATTGAAAGGGATTTTTTAACCTTCTTTTAATCAAATTTTATGAGGAAAATATTCACATAACTACTTAAAGATTTTTTTAAAAATTCCTAGAAACTTAATGTTTTCTCCATAACATTAGAGAAAGGTATATTGATAATCATGAGTTTAAATATTTTGAAGATGTTATATGTCTCAGAAACAACCTGTCTGCTTTGTAATTAAGAAATGGATGCTTTGGGTCCTATTGTTTGATTTACTCTGCCTCTCCTGAAGATGTATTCTCTGGTTAAATAAATAGAGTGGCCCTTGGATGCTACTAAGAGTGGTACATAACAGTAGATTATCATAAATTAAATTAACACTACTGCTGTATGAAACATTCCCAAATAATGTTGCTTTTGATCTAACTAAGGCTTTCCTTAGTATCTCCTTAAGAAAGACTAGCCTGCCTGCATTCACCTTTAGATGACAAGTCTAACAATGGGCTATATGCATAGCTCAACCATCAGTCCTGGCCTCATGGTGAAGGATCTGGCTGGTTGGAGAAAACTTGTGGCTTTAACCCTATATCATTATACTAATGATATTATTTTAAGCAGCAATTCTCTTTTAGAGTTAAAGGAAGCATCAGAGACAATGATATCGTAAGAGTCTGGGATGGGCAAATAATTGGGACAAGCTGCAAGGTCCCTGCTGTTCTGTCAATTTCTCAAGTATTATTAAAGTATAATATTTTCCCACACCACAAACTACAAAACAATTAATGGTTATTCTGGGGTTGTTCAGCTACTGGAGACCCTTCATCCCTCATTTAGCTCAGATATTTTTTTTTTTTAATTTTTTTTAATTTTTTTATTTTTTATTGACTTTGTAATAATATTACATTAAAAATATATATGTGAGGTCCCATTCAACCCCACCCCCCCACCCCCCCTCTCCCCCCCCCCCAACAACACTCGTTCCCATCATCATGACACATCCATTGGATTTGGTAAGTACATCTTTGGGCACCTCTGCACCTCATATACATTGGTTCACATCATGGCCCATACTCTCCTCTATTCCATCATGTAGGCCCTGTGAGGATTTACAATGTCCGGTGATTACCTCTGAAGCACCATCCAGGGCAGCTCCATGTCCCGAAGACGCCTCCACCTCTCATCTCTTCCTGCCTTTCCCCATACCCTTTGTCCATTATGTCCACTTTTCCCAATCCAATGCCACCTCTTCTATGTGGACACTGGATTGGTTGTGTCCATTGCACCTTTATGTCAAGAGGAGGCTCAGATTCCACCTGGATGCTGGATGCAATCCTCCCATTTTCAGTTGTAATCACTCTAGGCTCCATGGTGTGGTGGTTGTCCTTCTTCACCTCCATCTTAGCTGAGTGTGGTAAGTCCAATAAATCAGATTGTAGGTGCTGGAGTCTGTTGAGGCTCAGGATCTGGCTATCACATTGTCAGTCCAGAGATTCAAATCCCCTAAATATATCTTAAACCCCAACATTAACTGCACCTCCAGCACATTAGCATGAATGTCTTATGAAGGGAGATCCCATCTGAGTCCAGATTCATCACACATAAACACCATTTCCAAAGAGGGGCCATCTGCCCTGGTAGTTAACCCCATCGGCCATGACCATAACTCCCATGGGTCTCTTTAGCCCTCAAAGGAACCAATATCTGGGGGTTGTATCTGCTTTATCTGTCTCTCTGACTCTGCTCAGTTGTGCATGAGGGCAAACCTTCTGCCAGCCTCCAGACTCTTTTTTAGAAACTCGTAGCCATATAAACTCATTTCTCCTTTCCATTTCCCCCTTACTTTAGGTCAAACAGCATTTTAAAGTCATGGTATTTTATGTAGACATGGATATTCTGCTGATCCGCATTGAACCTTCCGTATAAGGTCATTTTCCAGTTGCATCATCAGTTGGTAGTTGATAGTGGTCCCTCGTTGCCAGGGAGGCTCATCCCCGGGTGTCATGTCCCACGCTGGGGGGAAGGCATTGCATTTACATGCTGAGTTTGGCTTCGAGACTGGCCACATTTGAGTAACATGAAGGCTGACAGAAGGAAATTCCCAGGCACAAAGTTGCTCTAGGCCTTGTTATTATTTTGGGTTTATCAGCTCACAAGCATAGTCATTAGTATCAGGGGCTCACTGTTGAACCCTCACTCCCTCCCGGTCCCCACCACTGTACCTGGGAGACTGTCGCTGCTCCCCTAGGGACCACGACAGAGCACCACTGGCCGGGAACCCAGTACCCCCCCTACTGTGGTTTTTAATTGTTGCCACTATGAGTATAACCAAACATTACCATGCACCCTGGACATATGTTCTGTACAGCTCCCTGTCAGTCATATATCATCTGTCATTGGTATCCCATACCAGTATCCCTCCATTGCCATTGTTGAAACACTCTGTGATCCAGAACTCCCCGAAATTTGAAGCCCAATATAATGTCATGGTCCCTTACTAGGGAATGGCATATAGCGATGAGTTTAAAGGATAGATAAAGAACTTGGATAAAGTTAGATAAAGAACTTAGATAAAGAATGTTGACTTGAAAAAATTCCACATCCTATTTTTTTCTTTTTTTTTTTTTCCCCCCCCCCCCCAATTATTCAGCTTTTCTTCACAGGAGTCCTAGACCACAGTAATGTATATATATAATATACAGCACTCCCACACATCCACCAGAAAACCTTTTCCCTTCCACAGTGATACTCTTACGCCCTATTCATATCATATTTACTTAAAGTGATGTACAGAGTCTGAGACATTAGCTTTCTAACAAGGTGACATCTGTATTTACATTATGGTGCATACTTTAGGATACACAGTTCTTTACATTTTTAGTTATCCTATGTTTTACATTATGGTTTACATTATCAGTCTGTCATCTCCTATATGTTATGGTGTAATATTACATGTTTTATATCCATCCTTGTGTACTCTCAAGAAACTCCTCTCTTACCCTCCATTTACTTTGGTTCCACACATTTAACGTCCATTTTCCCTTCCACCTTAGTGCCCTCAGTGATAGCCAACCTCCATTTCCTGAGGAGCCACTTCCAGAGATAGATGGAATAGTGTTCAGGGCCTAACTTGCTCAACTGCCCCAATGCCCTGGGAGCCACCCTTTCTCTCGAGGGATACAGTTCCCTCTATTGGATGGCATTAGTCCTCCCCAGGATGTGGGTCCACCCCCACTCTCACTACTTGGGTTTCTACCCCATGGTGTCACCCACTCTGGCAGAATGTTTAGCTCAGATATTAAAACCATTATATGTGTTAATCAGGAAGGGTCATGCATGGGATGGTAAGACCCCCCAGTAGAAGTAAAGAGGGCAATGTCACAGGCTCAGACAGTAAGATGGTTGGACCCTGACTTACCCTGTAGGTTGGATGTGGTCAGTAGCCCTGTCAATTACACCACCTCAGTTCCTGGTTTCTGCTGTGCTTCACCTTGACTCTCCCCTTGTCTCTCTTTTATTGCATCATCATCTTGCTTTGTGACTCACTTGTGCAGGGCACTGGCTCACCACCTGGGTATTCACATGGACACTCATGTGGGCACTGGGTCACCATGTGGTGAACCATGCAGGCATGCTTTCTCTTCTTATTTTTCACCAGGAGTCCCCAGGGATCAAACTCAGGTCCTCCCATATGGTAGGTGGAAGCTCTGTCACTTGAGCGACATCTCCTTCCCCATAAAACATTTCTTTTCTTCCTGCCTGACTTTTCTAAATTTTTGAAACGCTTATTAATTTTATTTTTACAGCACTATAATTATTTGCATAGGTTTAATCAGTGTCTGTACTCCTTATTAACAGGACATAATTGAAGACATTGGTTATATTACCAAGGCTTTCACTGGAATGTCATGTTTGAGAATGATGATCAATTACTCACATATGACCAGAGAATTTTAAAACACTAAAGTTGACTTTTTGGAGCCAATGCTTTCAAAACTCTTCTGGAAAATCTGGTCTGGTACCTTTCTCTTGAGTACCCAACCTTTTAGGTCAGTAAAGAAGGTAATTTCTGGCAAATTTTTTTTTATTTTCTCTGACTATAAGAAAGAAAAATTCACCCAAATGTATTGGCAAACTGTAGGTGAAATCTGGTGTTGAATTTTTGTCTGGCCTTCCTAGCCTCTGGAGGCTTTTCAAAGTCCAATAAAAGATTGCTTATGAAAACTTCCAGGAGACCAGACTTAAAAATGTCTATATGGTAAAACACCATTCTTGTTGCACAAATGTATACACTTAGGCCAAATCTAATGAAAACAGCCTTATTTTATGAACAAGAATATCTTTTTATGGTCATCTTTTATCATAAGGAGGGAGGCTATATACAAAAACTTTGGATTTCGATAGAAAACTATAGCACACTCATGCATTATTAGATTCTGCTCCTGTTTATTGTATGAGCTATTTTATGTCCTGTTTGTAAACTGCAGATAACTGCATGCTTTTGTTACCTACCTGTAAATTGGACTGGGTCCTGTGATCTTACATATCTTATTCTACCCGAGATTCCTGTCAAAAAGCTATATCTTCTGTATATCAAGTCTCCAATGGACAAAAGAGGCATAATAGTCCCAATCCTTTGACCTACCTTACTACAGAGTCCCACTCTTTCCACTCTTTCACGTGCACCATCATATCTTCCCTAAGAACATATGACCTGGAGTGAACAGCTATAAATATGCCTAAAGTTATGAAACAGCTTTAACAACATTGTCAATGTACTTTGGGCTCCTCAGGCTTAAGTCTACAGCCTAGTACCAGTGGCCTTGCTATGCAGACAGACTCCAGATATCTTGGCTGTGCATGAGCAATGTAGCATTTATGTCATTATTTCTGACAACACATGCAAATAACCTAAGTATTTTGAAGAACCAAGTTAAGGTATTTTATAATATAAGTCAGGCTCAAACATTTCAATGGCCAGACCTTCCTAAACTAGGTTCATGTTTTAATGGAATATGAAGACAACTAGTTTGATTTGAACTTATGCTTTTAGTTGTGGTTATTATTCTACATCTGTTTATTTCTTGTATAAACTGTTTCATAATTTTATTCAATTTCCTTGGCATACTCAAGACAGATGACTTATCTTAAGATAGCTAATAAAAATGAAAATAAGATGGAAGTGGGACTCTCTCTAGTGGACCAAGACTAAAAATAAAAAATAAAAATAATGGATACTCTGACTTGGAGGGAGGATCACACTCATAAACTACTCAGCTATGTAACCACTCTTAGGGTATTAAGTATAATGTAACTGTCAGACAATGAATCTCACTGCAGCCAAGAAAGGAAACAAATGGGAAACATGAAAAGAAAAAATGAAACAAAACAACTGACTAAACTTACTCAACCACCTGACAAATCATTGGTAGTGATCAGAATGTTTTGATCAAATTTCATTGATATTCTAAATTGCATGATCTTTTTTTCTTTTAACAATAATATCCACCATTTTCTTTTCCTCATTTTAACAATAAAATATCCAATGTCCTACAATAACAATCATCCTTACTCTTAGTATCATTTTGGAATTCTTTATGAAATTATTAAACCTACTTTCACCTCCTCAAGGCAATAGGTATGTCACAAGTTAAATGCTCAACAAAAGACATTAGCTTCAGGGATCACTCTCAGTAATCCTTCAGAATCTGATTCGCTATTTTGTGTATGATGGTCATATCCCAGTGCTTGCTCAGAGGTATCATGAAGAAAAATATGCCATGATGGCAGAGATAGAATTTGCCCTCTTTCCTATTTTGATTGCATCTACCAGCACTACCATCTGTGTTTTCACACATTCCTTTTTCATAAGCATTATATCCTAAACGACACTGTTTCTGAAATATCAACTCATTTTTTTTCTAGGGGATTTCTTTAATATCTTTCTTCATAATGTATTATTTTATTAACAATACAACATTAACAATAAGCAATAATATCAATAATATTTTACAATTATTACATATTGTTATTAACTGAGTATTACTAATAAATTTGTATAAGCTGGAAGTGAATTAAGGATTTTATATTTATTTATCTCCTTTAATTTTCTCACAACTCTTGTCTAAGACCACCAAGTGTGGAGTAAATGTGACACTTGAACACAGATATGCTGATATCAGAGTTGTCTTTTAATGACTGCAAAATAATGCCTTCTTATTAATTTGAAATATTTTTATGTCATGTAGATAAATTCTGGTGCTCATGTATTCCAAATTAGTTATGTGTTGAAGACATGTGAAGCAATCATTATGATATATTCCTGAAATTAGAATTGTTTGATAAAATCTTGTTGCTTTTCAAAATGTGTTGGTAATTATAACTACTGAAGGTCAAAGGAAAAATCAAATTAGGACTAAATTATTGATCATATCAACAGTGATTATAATCATTTTAATAGATTTTTTATCAAATTTAAATGTTAAATACTGCTATAAAATTCTGAATTAAAATATTTGATAACAAGAGAAATGTGATTATGTTATTTCATATCGTTAATTATCTTTCATGTATCTTATTCCTGGATTTTATATTTTGCCCTTTTTAAACATTTCTTTTGATGCCAGAACACAGTCTAAATGTAAGGAAACCTAGCTTTCATTAATTTAATTATATATTTTAATATGCTTATTAATATTAATTATAGTGTTTTATTAAATCAACACTAGGTATATCTGGACAATATCATTGTGGTCATCATGAAAACATAAACTCGATCCTCAAAATTAAAATTCCCCAGTCTTTTCTATTTTCCTGTGCATATAAATATTCCTAAGTTCTCAAATTTGTAAGTATGGAGCTCATTAGTTTATTTATCTATGATATTTGTCTGATGGCATTTAAATATATTTATGACACACATTCATGTTAAATTAAGTATATGTGTCATTATATTCTGTAAAGATGTACCTTTGCAGTTTTTTTAAAAGTGTTCTGCAGCTATTGTCATATAGATTTGTTGATTTTTTATTTATTTATCTTTTCAGGACTTTTGGCACTAATCAGCTCTTTCTTTATCTCCTATTCTGAAACCTCTTTGTCCTGCCCCAGGGCTGCCATCCCAGGGGCACAACCAGCCCACAGACCTGGCTACAGGAGTGAGGCCACCCTGGTTAAGTTCCTGTAGCCCCCACTCCAGGCCTGGCCTGAGGGTGATGCCACAAGTGCATGAACTGGGCAGCTGCAGGCCTCCAGCAGGTTAAGGGCCAGGGTGCATGGAGGCAGGGGTGCAGGCCACTTCTTTGAGTGCCAAAAACCTGTCCTCCCCAACTGCAGGTGATGCCACATGGGTACACTAGGCCCCATTACCTGCCATGGGGAGGCACCCAAGCCCCTCTTGGGCAGGATTTTGAAGCACATGGGTAAGAGGAATTAATTACCTCTATCCATGTCATCCCTGCAAAATAAAATCCCAGAAAATAAGAAAAATGGAGAGTCAATGGGATTAGTTCCAGCAGAGCCCAGAAAAGCTGAGAATCCCCTTTGTGGGGTTGGAGGGGAGGCCCAGCCCTGGGTGCTGAAGAGACATGGGCCAGGCCAAAGGTGGAGTAGGGGTGAAACCCCAAACCTAGAGTCATGATCCAGCCTCAGCTGCAGCCACAGTGGGATCAGGACAAATGGCAGTGTTCCAGACCTACTCCTCACTTCAGGAACTTCCCCAGTCTGTGGGGGGAGCCTAACCCTGACTCTCTCACCTGTGCCACAGCCTTCTCTCCCCACCTCCCACCCTGGAACCCATGTGGGGCACAAAGGGAAGAAAAATCACTTCAAGCGAAATTAAAGGTTTTGCCACAGTGTAGAGCCCCGAGTGGTTTAGAAGGCGTTCCAAGTCCTTGGTGAGTAAGGACACTTTTGGGTATTCTAGCAGGGTTATGATGGGAAATGGGGACAGTTCAACAAAATCTCTCCCATATATCTGTCTCTTCAAACAACTCCTCAAGGTGGGAGGAGCTGAAGCCAGCAAGTTTTGTATTTTAGAACATTTACAGATTATAGAAAAATATTGCTCATGGTTCCCAGCAGTAGGAATTTTATAACTAGAAGACTGGGAAAGAGTAGGAAAAGAGTTAGAAAAATTACATGTACAAGGTGTTCCACTCCCTGTTACTATTTGGTCCACTTGGACAATTATTAAATTTGTTTTGAAACCTTTGCAAACAGAAGATGAAGAAGAGAAAAATGAAAATAGAGAAAGTGAGGAAGTTCTTCCAACTGAATTTTTTGATGATACTAAATCTAAAGTTAGTTTGCCATCAGCTCCTTCACTAACTGACTTTAAAAAATCACCTTCCATACTGGTATGGGATACCAATGACAGATGATATATGACTGACAGGGAGCTGTACAGAACATATGTCCAGGGTGCATGGTAATGTTTGGATATACTCATAGTGGCAACAATTAAAAACCACAGTAGGGGGGGTACTGGGTTCCTGGCCAGTGGTGCTCTGTCGTGGTCCCTAGGGGAGCAGCGACAGTCTCCCAGGTACAGTGGTGGGGACCGGGAGGGAGTGAGGGTTCAACAGTGAGCCCCTGATACTAATGACTATGCTTGTGAGCTGATAAACCCAAAATAATAACAAGGCCTAGAGCAACTTTGTGCCTGGGAATTTCCTTCTGTCAGCCTTCATGTTACTCAAATGTGGCCAGTCTCGAAGCCAAACTCAGCATGTAAATGCAATGCCTTCCCCCCAGCGTGGGACATGACACCCGGGGATGAGCCTCCCTGGCAACGAGGGACCACTATCAACTACCAACTGATGATGCAACTGGAAAATGACCTTATACGGAAGGTTCAATGCGGATCAGCAGAATATCCATGTCTACATAAAATACCATGACTTTAAAATGCTGTTTGACCTAAAGTAAGGGGGAAATGGAAAGGAGAAATGAGTTTATATGGCTACGAGTTTCTAATAAAGAGTCTGGAGGCTGGCAGAAGGTTTGCCCTCATGCACAACTGAGCAGAGTCAGAGAGACAGATAAAGCAGATACAACCCCCAGATATTGGTTCCTTTGAGGGCTAAAGAGACCCATGGGAGTTATGGTCATGGCCGATGGGGTTAACTACCAGGGCAGATGGCCCCTCTTTGGAAATGGTGTTTATGTGTGATGAATCTGGACTCAGATGGGATCTCCCTTCATAAGACTTTCATGCTAATGTGCTGGAGGTGCAGTTAATGTTGGGGTTTAAGATATATTTAGGGGATTTGAATCTCTGGACTGACAATGTGATAGCCAGATCCTGAGCCTCAACAGACTCCAGCACCTACAATCTGATTTATTGGACTTACCACACTCAGCTAAGATGGAGGTGAAGAAGGACAACCACCACACCATGGAGCCTAGAGTGATTACAACTGAAAATGGGAGGATTGCATCCAGCATCCAGGTGGAATCTGAGCCTCCTCTTGACATAAAGGTGCAATGGACACAACCAATCCAGTGTCCACATAGAAGAGGTGGCATTGGATTGGGAAAAGTGGACATAATGGACAAAGGGTATGGGGAAAGGCAGGAAGAGATGAGAGGTGGAGGTGTCTTCGGGACATGGAGCTGCCCTGGATGGTGCTTCAGAGGTAATCACCGGACATTGTAAATCCTCACAGGGCCTACATGATGGAATAGAGGAGAGTATGGGCCATGATGTGAACCAATGTATATGAGGTGCAGAGGTGCCCAAAGATGTACTTACCAAATCCAATGGATGTGTCATGATGATGGGAACGAGTGTTGTTGGGGGGGGGGAGAGGGGGGGTGGGGGGGTGGGGTTGAATGGGACCTCACATATATATTTTTAATGTAATATTATTACAAAGTCAATAAAAAATAAAAAAATTTAAAAAAAAAAAAAAAAAAGAAAAGACTGAAAAAAAAAAAAAATCACCTTCCCCCCGACACCTCCTTCCCCTCCTATGCCCAGAGACACTCAGCCAAAGTTTTCAGCTTTACAACAAGGCATTTTACAGGCTAGAAGGGAGGATGACTTGGAGGAACTTCAAATGGCTTTTCTGGTCACCATACGAGAGAGAGTAGCTCCTGGAGTGGATCCTCAAAATCTGAATGGAGTTTATGAGTTCACTCATGAACCCTTCTCATTTAAAATTTTGAAAGAGGGTGGCGGACTTGGCCCAGTGGTTAGGGCATCCATCTACCACAGGGAGGTCCACGGTTCAAACCTTGGGCCTCCTTGACTCATGTGGAGCTGGCCCATGTGCAGTGCTGATGCACGCAAGGAGTGCCCTGCCATGCAGGGGTGTCCCCTGCATAGGGGAGTCCAAGTGCAAGGAGTGCACCCTGTAAGGAGAGCCACCCAGCATGAAAGAAAGAGCAGCCTGCCCAGGAATGGCACTGCACACATGGAGAACTGATGCAGCAAGATGATACAACTAGAAGAGACACAGATTCCCGTGTTGCTGACAATAACAGAAGCAGACAAAGAAGATGCAGCAAATAGACACAGAGAACAGACAACTGGGGTGGGGGGGGAAGGGGAGAGAAATAAATAAATCTTTAAAAAATTAAAATTAAAAAAATAAAATTTTGAAAGAGTTAAAAGCAGTGCAACAATATGGTTCAAATTCTCCTTTTACCTATGGTACCATGCAGGGGCTTGCTGAAGGCTCTAGGCTGATCCCAGCTGACTGGTCTGCATTAGCATGCATCAGCCTAGGGTCTGGAGAGGTTTCATAATTCAAAATCTGGTGGACAGACCATGCAGAGACTCAGGCTTCTCATAAAAGGGCCTGTATTACCCCATTTCCTCAGATCATTTATGGGGGGTGGGGAATTGGGTGGGAGTAGGTCAGCAGTTAACAATGAGTGATCAAGCCATCACACAGATCCATTACTGTTGCTTAAGGTCCTGGGAAAAAATTGAGGCTAAAGGCCAGCCTTTGGGGTTATTTTAAAAAATATTACAAGGACCTAAATTACCTTACTCTGACTTTATTTCTCAGTTACAAGAGGCTATCAAAAAACAGGTCAATAATTTAGAAGCTGCTGATACTATTGAATTTGACTGGATATATTAAATTGTGCCAGGATGTATGGATGGAGGGCCACTGTGCTACTATGATGGCTCAGGCTATGGCAGAAATGAAAATCAATAAGAGGTTCTCTGGAAAATGTTTCATTGTAGAAAAATTGGTCACATGAGAAAAGATTGTTGGAAAAAGTCTGAGGAAAATACAATGCCACCTGGACAGAATATTTCTGCTTGGAAACCATTTGAGCTGTGCCCCCGCTGTGGTAAAGGAAATCACTGGGCTAGCCAATGTTGGTCTAATTACCATAAGAATGGCACTCCCTTGTCAGGAAACTTCCAGCAGAGCCCACTTCAAGCCCTGTTCTGCAAGGGAGCCTTCCCAGTTCAGCAGAGCAATCCTGGCACTCCCCAATACTCTGCAGTGCAGTGAAACAGCAGGAAGCACAGCCATAGATATCCCTATGGCAGAACCTGTTATCTTGCTTCCAGGGGATTCCCCCATCTGTGTAAAAACAGGAATAAGGGGACTTTTACCAATTGGCATGGTCAGACTTTTCCTCAGGAGGAGCAGTCTCACCTCCCAGGGAGTTAAAGTCCATACAGGAGTAATTGATTGTGACTATCAAGGAGAGATTCAAGTTATCATGTCCACCTCAGTTCCATGGAAAGCTGATATTAGAGATCACATAGCACAATTGTTGTTGCTCCCTTATGTTCCTGTAGGAGCTAGTGAGAAAGTCTGAGGGAAAAATGGTTTTGGAAGTGCAGGAATAATAGGAGTATTCTTAACTGAAAAAAATTTTAGAATCTTATCTCGTTTGTGAAGTAACCATTCAGAACAAATGATTTAAAGGCCTTTTTGATACTGGAACTGATATTTCTATGATTAGTTCTAACCATTGGTCCTCTGCTTGGCCATTACAAGATGCATCTATTTCTCTTGTGGGACTTGGCACTCCCAGAGGCTTAAAACTGAGTGTGCAAATTTTCATTGTCTGAGACCTGATGGATAACATGACACCCATGAACTGTATGTTGCAGACATACCTATTAAACTCTGGGGACATGATCTATTAGAACAATGGCTGGCTGAAATTTATATTCCCCAGGTTAGCCAATATAGTAAACAAAGTCAACAATTAATGAGGAAACAAGGGCATGTTCCAGGGTTAGGATTGGGTAAGCACCACCAGGGAATTGTTAAACCAATAGATCCCACAGCTCATGGTAATCATGAAGGATTAGGATAGTCACCTTTTCCATAATGGCCACTGTTCAGTCTAGCCTCCTTGAACCACCCAAACCCATTCCTTGTAAATGGACTACAACTTTTCCAGTTTAGGTTGAACAGTGGCCATTAACCCAAGAAAAATTGGAGGCACTCCATAAATTAATTAATGAACAGTTAGATAAGGGGCATATTGAAGAATCTTTTAGTCTTTGAAACTCTCTGGTGTTTCCTATTAAGAAAAAATCAGGCAAATGGAGGCTTTTAACAGACCCCTGAGCAGTAAATGCAGACATTCAACCTATGGGTGCACTGCAGCCAGGTTTGCCCACATGAGTTATGATCTCTCATAGCTGGCCACTTGTTATTGATTTAAAGGATTGTTTCTTTACAATACCTTTGGCTCCCCAAGACTGTGAGAAATTTGCATTCTCAGTGCCTTCTTTCAATAATAAAGAACCTATGAAACAGTTTCAGTGGAAATATCTTCCTCAAGGAATGCTTAATAGACTGGCCAGATGTCAAAATTTGTTAAAGCCTTAAATCCAGTCAGACTGGCTTTTCCTTCTTGTTATATTATGCATTACATGGATGATATATGGTGTGCTGCTCTCGCTCCCCAGACTCTAGTTTTAGCATATCAGGCCCTAGAAAAGAGCTTAACTGCAGCAGGGTTAAAACTTGCCCCTGAGAAAATTCAAAATGTTACTCCCATTTCTAATCTTGGGACTATTGTTAATAAAATTACAATTAAGCCTCAGAAGGTTCAGATTTGTAGGGACTCTATTAAAACTTTCAGTGATCTACAGAAATTATTAGGAGATATAAACTGGCTGAGGCCCAAAGTGAGCATTTCCACATATGGACTGTCTAATCTTTTTTCTCTACTATGAGGAGTCTTCAATTAAACAGCCCCTGGGCTCTAATGAGAGAAGCAGAACAGGAATTAAAACTAAGAGAGGAGGCAGTGGACTTGGCCCAGTGGTTAGGGCATCTGTCTACCACATGGGAGGTCTGAAATTCAAACCCTGGGCCTCCTTGACCCATGTGACCCATGCACAGTGCTGATGCATGCAAGGAGTGCCCTGCCATGCAGGGGTGTCCCCCACACAGGGCAGCCCCATGCACAAGGAGTGTGTCCCATAAGGAAAGCCACCCAGTGTGAAAGAAAGTGCAGCCTGCCCAGGAATGGTGCCGCCCACACAGAGAGCTGACACAAGATGATGCAACAAAAAGAAACACAGATTCCCATGCCACTGACAACAACAGAAGTGGACAAAGAAGATGCAGAAAACAGACACAGAGAACAGACAACCAGGGTGGGGGGGGAGGAGAGAGAAATAAATAAATAAATCTTAAAAAAAAAAACTAATAGAGAAAAAATTCAAAGTGCCCAAGTTGATTGCATTAATCCAGAACAGCCACTGCAATTGATTATCTTGCCTCCCTTATACTCCCCCATGGGAATCCTTATGCAACAAGATCATATTGTGGAATGGATATTTTTACCTAACAGTATTGCTAAAACTTTATCTCCTTATGTGGATTTTAGGGCCAAGATTATACTTAAAGGCCATGAATGCATTCATGCCCTTCATGGACAGGACCCTTCTCATATCATTCTTCCACTTTTGTGCAAGGAAGTTGAGGCTTGCCTATAAAATCACTTACAATGGCAAATAGCCTTTAATGATTATATTTGACAGATAGATAACCATTACCCTAAAAATCATATATTACAATTCATTAAAAGCACTCAATGGATTTTACCTAGCATAACTAAGTTTCAACCAAATGCCCCTATAATCTTTACTGATGGATCTGGAAATGGCACAGCTGGGTATACTGGGTATAAAATGAAAAAAATTCCTACTCCTGGATTTTCACCTCAGCATGCCGAATTAATAGCAGTACTTACTGCTTTGCAAGACATACCAGAGTCCATAAACATCCTTTCAGACTTGGTGTATGTTGTCCAGGTTACTCAATTGATTGAAACAGCTCTTATCAAACCTAACGTAAATCAGTTTCTTTATAAGCTTTTTCACAAACTTCAACAGATAATTAGAAATAGAAAAAGTCCATTTTTTTATCACTCACATTTGATCCCATTCAAATTTACCTGGACCATTAGTAGAAGGCAATAATGCCACTGATAAATTAGTCACTCCCATTTTATAAGAAGCTATTCATTTTCATATTCATGTTAATTTTCATAATCTAACCCATATAAATGCAGCTGGCCTCAAAGCTCATTTTTCTTTAACATGGACACAAGTTAGGGACATTGCTCAGACTTGTCTATCCTGTCAAATTCTTAATAACCCAGAACAACTGGAACCTGGAGTAAATCCCTGTGGTTTAACTGCTAACTCACTGTGGCAAATGGATGTAACTCATATTGATGGATGTAGGATGACTGAATACCTGAAAGTAACTTGTTTCTCTCCCTGTTTGTAGGATACAAAGAAAAGAATTATATGTAAATCAGAAGGTAATGAAGTGCAACCCTCTCTTTGGGCCAAACTCTGCTTTTGTTGGTCAAGAATATACTGTTGAAGCAATGAAGTATGAAAAACAGCTTCAACCAGTTGGCTGGACCTGTGCAGAAGCAGCCCCTTGCTGTCCTCACTTCAACTTGCTTAATTAACATAGTAAAATACCCACCCAGGGTTGGAGTTATCCACCCCTTTCTTGATCATGCAATGTATGTGCAAGCGTGATCTCCTGAACATACTAATCATACAATTATATAACCAGCTATGTGTGTTCATCCACATGCATAAAAACAAATGCATAATCAGAGCAAATGATAAGTAGTAACTTGGGTATTTAAGCAAGAGTGAAACTGCAGCACAGGGCATCAGGTCTGAGTCACTTTGGACTGGCCTTGGCTCCTTACCTCTGCAGACGTAATAAAAGTGAGTTTGCCTAACTCTCATGTTAAAGTTTTCTTCATGCCATCTCTGGTTATCCATAAAGGCCTTGCTTTGAGGCCTAACAATATCTCCTCCTTTGGAAAATTATGTTATGTTCATGCTTCTATAGATACTTGTTCAGGATTCATTTGGGCTACAGCTCAGATGGAAGAAACTGCTCGACACTTAAGACAGCATTTGTTAGCTTGCTTTGCTGTAATTGGACTTCCCCATTCTCTAAAAAGATAATGCGTCTGCTTTACCAGTGTTTCCCTTAAAAGCTTTCTAGATACTTGGAGTACTTCACATATTGCAGGACTTCCATACAACCCCCAAGGGCAAGCTATTTTGGAATGAGCAAATCAAACCCTTAAACTCATGTTACAAAAACAAAAAAGGGGAAACAAGGACACACTTCAAGTGCAGTTACATAAAGCACAATTCACTCTTACTTTTCTTAACTGTGGAACCACCCTGGAAGGGACAGCAGCTGAAAGGCATTTCCAAAGTAATTAAAAAACTCAAACCCGAACTCTGTTTGAAAAACCTTTAATTTGGTGGAATGATCCACTGACAAATGAATGGTCAACAGGGAAGCTGTTAACCTGGGGATGAGGGTATGCTTGTGTTTTCCCAGGAGACAGAATGTCCTGTGTGGGTACCAGCTCACTGAATAAAACCATATCAGGAACGCCAAAAGATGGCGAAAGTTCCTGGGGAACCCAGAACCTCCAGTCATGCAGATGGAGAGACAGACGCTGGAAACTACATGGGTCCCACTCCGAAGACCAGAGCAGTTTCACCCCCACATGGAGGCAAACTAAACAGCTGAGTCAAGAAGCCAAACTACAGTTGGAAAAGGAGAAATTACCAGTTACTGCTCCTAATTGCTGGTACCTATGTTCGCCATAGTAACAGCAACCTCCTCAGATGCACACAATAAACCCTCTGGGGTATGAAGCAGCAAGAAATTGACAAATGTGTCATCACTGCTTTGCAAAAACAAAAAGCAGGAATTGTTGTGGGAAATGGTAAGGAACATGGTTTGAAGTTGTAACGCTTCCACAACACAGACAAAAAGAGTGGGCTTGGGAGCACTGGGCCTTGACTAGATGGAACACCATCTGGTCAGCAAGAAAAAATGTTTGTGCCAGGAGGCATTTGAACTTTGCATGACCTGTCCCTTATTATAGTAAATAACAAACAGCTGCTTGTTAGTTCCTAAATAAATAAGATGTGGAAACTAGGGTTGAGGCTCTCAGTTTCAGAAGCTGTGAGTCCCCTGGTCCCATCCTTATTTCCTCTCTTGTGTCTTTCTTTCTGTCTTTTTATTTCTCAGGTCTGTGTCACCTTCCCTTCGTGTAAACCTATTGCTGAGCTGGTCTCAGCACCACCCACAGCCCTGGCTGGGCACAAACAGTCTCCATGCCTGAGACGGGCATGGAGCTCCCCGGAGGGCAAGACTCGCGATCACGCACCTTTCCCAGTGCCCATAGTACAGGACAAGGGGTATGGGAGCCCTCCCCGTGCCACGGAACCCACTGTGTGGCCCTCCCCTCCTGCTTCTCTTGCTTCCAGGCCTGGGAATAAAGCTGGAGGCCGCGCTGCAGCCTGGGGTGGCTTGCAGGAGGGGGTGGTGTGGGGGCGAGGGCTCACCCCTCTGCTGCCCCTGGGAGCAAATGAGGATCTAGATTTGATTTAAAAAAATATATCTGTAGTCTATTCCATCTTATCAAAAACTCAACTTAAAAAGTTTGTATTGTCAAAATTGTAAACAAATTTTTCTTAATTTAATTTAATTTAATTTTATTTATTTATTTTTAATATTTATTTATTATTATTATTTTTAATTACATTAAAAATTATATATGAGGTCCCATTCAACCCCACCGCCCCCGCCCCCCACTCCCCCCACAGCAACACTCTCTCCCATCATCGTGATACATCCATTGCACCTGGTAAGTTCATCTCTGAGCATCACTGCACCCCATAGTCAATAGTCCACATCATATCCCAGACTCTCTCACGTTCCATCCAGTGGGCCCTGGGGGGATCTACAGTGTCCCGTAATTGTCCGTGAAGCACTATCCAGGACAACTCCACGTCCCGAAAACGCCTCCACATCTCATCTCTTCCTCCCGTTCCCCACACCCAGCAGCCCCCATGGCTACCGTTCCCACACCCATTCCACATTTTCTCTGTGGACATTGGATTGGTTGTGTCCATTGCACACCTATGTCAAGTGAGGGCTTAGATTGCACATGGGTACTGGATGCACTCTTCCCGCTTCTAGTTGTAGACACTCTAGGCTCCATGTTGTGGTGGTTGACCTTCTTCAACTCCATGTTAGCTGAGTGGAGTAAGTCCAATAAGTCAAAGTGTAGGAGCTGAAGTCTGTTGAGGCTCTGGGCCTGGGTGTCATATTATCAGTCCAGAGATTCAAATCCCCTACATATATCTTAAACCCAGCACCAACTACAATTCCAATAAAGTAGCATGCAAGTCTTGTGAAAAGAGATCCCCTCTGAGTCCATTTCCATCACGCAGAAACACCAGCTCCAAAGAAGGGCCATCTGTCATGGCAGTGAATCCCTTCTGCCATGACCATAGAACCCGTGGGTCTCTTTATCCCTCAAAAGAACCAATACCTGGGGTTGTATCTACCTTATCTGTCTCTTAGACTCTGTTCAGTTGTACATAGGGGTATTCCTTCTGACAACCTCCAGACTCTTTTTTAGAGACTCACAGCCTTATAATCTCATTTCTCCTTTCCATTTCCCCCTTACATTAGGTCAAACTGCTTCCCGAAGTCATGTTATTATATGTAGACAGGTATATTCTGCTGTTCCGCATTGAATCTTTAATTCAAGGTCATTTTCTAGTTGCTTCTTCAGCTGGTATGTGGTAGTGATCCCTCGGTGCCAGGGAGGCTCATCCCCGGGTGTCGTGTCCCACGCTGGGGGGAATGCATCACATCTACACGCTGAGTTTGGCTGTGAGAGTGGCCACATTTGAGTAACATGAAGGCTGTCAGGAGGAAACCCCCAGGCACAATGCTACTCTAGGTCTTGTTCTTATTGCAGGTGCATAGGCTCAAAAGTGTAGCCATTAGTATCAAGAGCCCACTGTTGGGCCCTCCTTCCTTCCTGGTTCTTGCCGTTGCACCTGGAGGATTGCCGCTGCTCTCCCAGGGCCCACAACAGTGACCCCCCGGCCAGGAGCCCAGTACCCCCCCAGCTGTTGTTTTTAATTGTTTCCACTATGAGTATATATAGACATTACCATATACCCTGGGCATATGCCCTGTATAACTCCCTGTCAACCATATATATCCTGTCAATAACATCCCATATCAGTATTCCTCCGCTGCCATTGTTGAACCACTCTGTGATCCAAAACTTCCCGTAAAGTGAATCCCAACATAATGCCAGCTTCAGAAGAGTCTTAGATCACCAAAATTCATATATACAATATACAGTATTTCCCCAGATCCACCATAAAACCTTTTCCCTTCCACAGCAATAATCTTTTAACTTATTCATATCATATTTCCTGAAACTGATGTACAGATTCCAAAACTATAGTTTTCAAACAAGGTAACATTTGTGCTTACTATGTGGTCCATACTTTAGGTTGTACAGTTTTCTAAATTTTTTAGTTATCCTATGTTTTGTCTTATGGTTTTCATTATTAGTCTGTCGTCCCCTATATGTTTTTGGTGTAATATTAGCTGTTTAATATTCATCCTCATGTACTCTCACATAACTCCTCTTTTGCCCCCTTATTTACCTTTGTTCCATCCATTGCACATCCATTTTCCCCTCCCCTTAGGGCCCACAACGCCTGCCAATCTAATGCCCTGGGAGCCGTCCTTTCTCATGAGAGATACAGTTCTCTCTATTCGACGGCATTAGTCTTCCCCAGGATATGGGTCCACCCCACCCAATGGTAGAACCCACCTTGGCAAAATGAGCCTTCAGCTATTCCCTCCGGAGTCCGTCCCGCATCAGACCATACCCCCTGAGCGTCCTAACCAGGTAACCCTCCTACTTATACTTTGATACGTTTTACTCAACATTTAGTTCTCAATGAACTTCTGGCACTCTCCCATGTTTGTATGTTGCCCCTCCCTCCCACCTATTTCTTGGACCATATTACCCCTCTTCCCATCCCCAGCCCCCCTCAAACCCAGAAAACCCCACCCAAAGGTAACCCCTTGCCCCCATTTTGTCCCTTCTTTGTGCTCATACTTACCCCCAGCTCATCACAGATTCCACCCCTACAGACATTAACTCACATCCTTCCTCCACCCCCCGATTTCCAGTAAGCCACTTTTCCAGACTCTAGCTCTCTGAGGCAGTTAACTTATTTCATATCATTGAGGTCATATAGTATTTGTCCTTCAATGCCTGGGTTGCTTCACTCAACATAAGATTCTCAAGGTTCATCCATGTTATCACGTGCGATTGTAGTGTATTGGTTCTTACAGCTGAGTAGTATTCCATTGTGTGTATATACCACATTTTATTGATCCACTCATCTGTTGATGGACTTTTGGATTGATTCCAACTTTTGGCGATGGTGAACAATGCTGCTATGAACATTGGTGTACATATATCGGTTTGTGTCCTTGTTTTCAGATCTGATGGGTATATACCCAGCAGTGGTATTGCTGGGTCATATGGCAAATCTATGGATAATTTTTTGAGAAACTGCCAAACTGTCCTCCAGAATGGTTGGATCCTTCTGCATTCCCACCAGCAATGGATGAGTGTTCCCCTTTCTTCACATCCTCTCCAGCATTTGTATTCTACTGTTTTTTTCATGGCTGCCAATCTTATGGGAGTAAGATGGTATCTCATTGTAGTTTTGATTTGCATTTCCCTGATAGCTAGGGATTTGGAGCATTTTTTCATGTGCTTTTTAGCCATTTGTATTTCTTCTTTGGAGAAGTGTCTGTTTAAATCTTTTTCCCATTTTTTAAATGGGTTGTTTATCTTTTTGTTTTTGAGATCTATGAGTTCTTTATATATGCAAGTTATAAGTCTCTTATCAGATATATGGTTGCCAAATATTTTCTCCCATTGTGTGGGTTCCCTTTTTACTTTCTTGACAAACTCCTTTGAGGTGCAGAAGGCTTTAATTCTGAGGTAGTCCCATTTATCTATTTGTTCTTTTGCTGCTCGTGCTTTTGGTGTGATATTCATGAAGCCATTTCCTATTACAAGGTCCTGTAGATGTTTCCCTACACTGCTTTCTAAGGTCTTTATGGTCTTGGCTCTTATATTTAGGTCTTTTATCCATCCTGAGTTGATCTTTGTATAAGGTGTGAGATGGTAATCCTCTTTCATTCTTCTACATATAGCTATCCAGTTCTCCAGGCACCATTTGTTGAATAGGCCATTCTCTCCCAGTTGAGAGGGTTTGGTGGCTTTATCGAATATTATATGGCTATATACATGAGGTTCTATATCTGAACTTTCAATTCGATTCCATTGGTCTGTGTGTCTCTCCTTATGCCAGTACCATGCTGTTTTCACTACTGTAGCTTTGTAGTATGTTTTGAAGTCAGGAAGTGTGATTCCTCCTATTTCGTTTTTCTTTTTCAATATGTCTTTGGCTATTCGGGGCCTCTTATTATTCCAAATAAATTTCATAGTTAGTTTTTCTAGTTCCTTAAAGAAGGCTGTGTTGATTTTTATTGGGATTGCATTGAATGTGTAGATCAGTTTTGGTAGGATAGACATCTTAATAATATTTAGTCTTCCTATCCATGAACAGGGAATATTCTTCCATTTATTTAGGTCTTCTTTGATTTCCTTGAACAATCTTGTATAGTTCTCGATGTATAAGTTTTTTACCTCTTTAGTTAAATTTATTCCTAAGTATTTGATTTTTTTATTTACTATTGTGAATGGTATTTGTTTCTTGATTTCCTCCTGATCTTGCTCATTATTGGTGTATAGAAATGCTACTGATTTTTGCGCATTGATCTTATAACCTGTGACTTTGCTAAACTCATTTATGAGTTCTAGGAGCTTTGTTGTAGATCTCTCAGGGTTTTCTATATATAGGATCATGTCATCTGCAAATAATGAGATTTTGACTTCTTCCCTTCCAATTTGAATGCCTTTTATATCTGGTTCTTGTCTCAGTGCTCGAGCCAGTACTTCCAAGACAATGTTAAATAGGAGCGGAGACAATGGGCATCCTTGTCTTGTTCCTGATTTTAGAGGGAAGGATTTCAGGATTTCGCCATTGTAAACAATGTTGGCTTTAGGTTTTTCATATATACTCTTTATCATGTTCAAAAAGTTTCCTTGTATTCCGATCTTTTGGAGTGTTTTTATCAGGAAGGGGTGCTGTATTTTGTCAAATGCCTTTTCTGCATCTATAGATATAATCATGTGGTTTTTTTCTCTCAATCTGTTTATATGGTGTATTACATTGATTGATTTTCTTATGTTGAACCATCCTTGCATACCTGGAATAAATCCCACTTGGTCATGGTGTATAATTCGTTTAATGTGTTGTTGAATACGATTAGCAAGTATTTTGTTAAGTATTTTTGTGTCTAGGTTCATTAGAGAAATTGGTCTGTAATTTTCCTTTCTTGTGGTGTCTTTGTTTGGCTTTGGTACTAGGGTAATGTTGGCATCATAGAAGGAATTAGGCAGTGTTCCTTCTGTTTCGATTTTTTGGAATAGTTTCAACAGGATTGGTGTTAGTTCTTTCCGGAATGTTTTGTAGAATTCACCTGTGAAGCCGTCTGGCCCTGGGCTCTTCTTAGTTGGGAGATTTTTAATGACTGATTCTATCTCTTTGCTTGTGATTGGTTTGTTAAGATCATCAATTTCTTCTTTCGTCAGTATGGGCTGCTTATGTATTTCTAGGAATTTGTCCATTTCCTCTAAATTGTCATTTTTGTTGGAATATAGTTTTTCAAAGTATCCTCTTATGATAGTCTTTATTTCTGTGGGGTCAGTGGTGATATCACCTTTCTCATTTCTTATTTTGTGTATTTGCATCTTTTCTCTTTTTTTCTTTGTTAGTCTCGCTAAAGGTTTGTCAATTTTGTTGATCTTCTCAAAAAACCAGCTCTTGGTCTTGTTTATTTTTTCAAGTGCTTTCTTATTTTCTATTTCATTTAGTTCTGCTCTTATCTTTGTTATTTCCTTCCTTCTTCTTCCTGTTGGGTTACTTTGTTGTTGTTTTTCTAATTCCTTCAAATGTGCAGTTAATTCTTCAATTTCTGCTCTTTCTTCTTTTTTGATATATGAATTTATGGCTATAAATTTCCCTCTCAGTACCGCTTTTGCTGCATCCCATAAATTTTGGTATGTTGTGTTATCATTATCATTTGTTTCAAGTTAGTCATTGATTTCTTTTGAGATATCCTCTTTGACCCACTGTTTTTCTAAGAGTGTGCTGTTTAATTTCCAAATTGTCGTGTGAAGTCTGGGTCTCTGTCCCTTGCAAATTTCCAGCTTGACTCCACTGTGGTCAGAGATATTGTTTTGTATGATTTCGATCTTTCTGAATTCATTAAGCCTTTCTTTGTGGCCTAGCATATGGTCAATCTTGGAGAATGTTCCAAGTGCGCTTGAGAAAAATGTATATCCTGCTGTGTTTGGGTGTAATGATCTATATATGTCTATTAGATCCAGCTCTTCTAATATACAGTTCAAATGTTTTTTTTCTTTAGTGATTCTCTTTTGAGATGTTCTGTCCAGAGTTGATAGTGGTGTATTAAAATCCCCCACTATAATTGTAGATGCATCTATTCTTTCACTTAGTTTTTCCAGCGTTTGCCTCACATATTTAGAGGCGCCCTTGTTAGGAGCATAAATATTTATGATTGTTCGATCTTCTTGACAAATTGTCCCTTTCACTAAAATATAGTATCCTTCTTTGTCTCTCACAATTGTTTCGCATTTAAAGTCTATTTTGTCTGATATTAATATAGCTACTCCTGCCTTTTTTTGGTTGTTGTTTGCTTGTATGATTGTTTTCCAGCCATTCACTTTCAACCTCCATGAGTCTCTGGGTCTAAGATGTGTCTCTTGTAGGCAGCATATAGATGGGTCGTATTTCCTTATCCAGTGTCCCAGTCTGAATCTTTTGATAGGTGAGTTTAATCCGTTGACATTCAGTGTTATTACATTTAGAGAGTTATTTATGGTAGCCATATTTTGGTTGGATTTGTGTTTGTTATATTTTGTTTGTATTATTTTATTTTCCCCTTCTATTTTTGTCTTTCTTGTTGCTTTTACACTCTCCTCCATCTCTGCCTGTCCTGTTTTTTCCTTTCTTCCTGCAGAATTCACTTAAGAATTTCTTGAAGGGGAGGTTTCTTATTGATATACTCTTTCAGTTTCTGTTTATCTGTGAATATTTTGAACTCTCCATCATTTTTGAATGCTAGTTTAGCTGGATAGAGTATTCTTGGTTGGAGATTTTTTTCCTTTAGTACCTTGACTATATCATACCACTGCCTTCTTGCCTCCATCGTTTCAGATGAGAAATCAGCACTTAATCTTATGGAGTTTCCCTTGTATGTGATGGTTTTCTTTTCTCTTGCTGCTTTTAGAATTTTTTCTTTGTCTTGAGCATTGGATAATTTGACAAGTATATGTCTTGGGGTGGGCCTGTTGGGGTTTATGACCAGTGGAGTGTGCTGTGCTTCTTGGATATGTACATCTGTCTCTTTCAATAGATTTGGGAAGTTTTCATTCATTATTTCCTGCAACACTCCTTCTGACCCCTTTCCCTTCTCTTCTCCTTCTGGAATGCCTATAATACGTATGTTTGAGCGTTTTGCGTTATCATTCAGGTCCCTAAGTCCTATCTGGATTTTTTCTACCTTTTTATTGACCACTTCTACTATCTGTTTGATTTCCAATGCACTGTCTTCCACATCACTAATTCTCTGCTCTGCCTCTTCTAGTCTGCTGATATTTGCTGCAAGTGTATTTTTGATTTCTTGAATTGTGGTGTTCATTTCCATCATATCTGTTATTTTTTTGCGCATGTCTGCAATTTCCCCTCCAAGTGTTGTCTTCACGCTGTTAACCTCTTTCATTACTTCATCAAATTTGTCGGTGATGAATGTTCTGAGATCTTTCATTGCTTGTGCGAAGTCCTGCCCCCCTTCCTGATTTTCAGTTTGTTGATTGGATTCAGCCATGTTTTCCTGATTACTGGTTTGGTTTGTAGATTTTTGTTGCTGTCTTGTCAACATTTTTTCTTTGACGGGTTTAATCAGTTCCTTAGCTTCTTTGTCTAGTCTTGGAGATTAATTAGCTGTTGTTTTTGCGTAAGTGTTATATCTTCTCTTTGTCACTTTGTTCTTCTTATTCCAATTTCTTATTGCTAGTTAAGCTCACTTTAAAGGAAAGTATTAGTGCTGGGGAAAGTCAATTGTGTAAGGAAGGAGAAAGTGTGAAGTAGTATTGGTGATATATGTTTACAAAGCAACAATATGAGTTCTGGGAGGATGGAGGTTAGATCATGTAAATTGTGTAGAGTTATAGTAGTAGTAAAGTACCTACAATGAGGTAGACGACTGAATATGGGAGGAATGTGGTACGTACTAAGAGGCTATTGTTTTCGTGAGAGAGGGAAAGAGAAAAGAAAGGTAATAGTTTCAGGGACGAATACCAGATGGAAAACTAAACAAAGCTATTAGAAATTAAGAGTTAGACACCTTGTGGATCAAAGAAAGGGAGATGGAATATAGGAGAGATAGCAGATGGTGGAGGATATCAAGTTGTAGGGGAAAGGGGATAGTGTAGATAGGCTAAATCTATTCACAGAGAAATGAGGCAGTGGAGGGTGAGGAAACCCAGCAAATGTGAGGTATTTCCTGTAGGACCTATTGTATTGTTAAGGTAAAATAGTATAAGAAGAATATTGGGGACAAGAAAGAGAGGATTGGAAAAAAAAGAAGAACAAGAACAACAACAACAAAAAAAAATTAAAAAATAAAAAAATAAAAAAACAAACAAAAAAAAAAACCAAAGAACAGAAACCCCGCCGCCAGGCTCGGCTGGGCTCAGCTGGGCTCCGGTCCCCCGCCCGCCGCCCGCCGCAGCTCGGCTGGGCTCAGCTGGGCTTGGCTGGGCTCGGCTTTCCCGCCCGCCGCCCGGCGCGGCGCAGCGCGACTCGGCTCTCCCGCTCGCTGCCCGGCGCAGCGCGGCCGGGCTCAGCCAAGCTCAGCCGGGCTCCACCCCTCTGCCCGCCACGGCTCAGCCGGGCTCGGCCGGACCCGGCTACCCTGGCCGCCGCCCGCCGGGCTCCGCGCAGTGCTAGCTGCCTCGGCTCCAACTACCCAAGGAGGGAATCCTCCACACGTAGCTGGGATCTCCGTGTATATTTCACAAATGGATCCTCTCTGTTACCTTCCCTCCAAATCGATGTCCAGACACCTCCGGACCAGGGAAAATCCCGGAACAGCCGGTCCCAAAGAGTCTCTGACACCTCCCAGCCAATTCCCCCCAGGAGCTAGTAACCGGGAAGTTCACTCAGCCGCCATCTTGCCTCCCCCTCCTGAAAAGTCCCAATTTATATCTTATAGACCAGTCCTTTCCGTTACCTTCCCACCAAATCGATGTCCAGACACTTCCTGCCCTGAAAAAATCCTGAAAAAGCCTGGTCCCGGAGAACCTCCAGCGGTGCCCAGCTGCCTCTTCCCAGGAGAGACGGCAAGGCAAGCTCACTCAGCCACCATCTTGCCGGAAGTCCCCTTAATTTTAATTACCTGTCTACCACTGTAGTTTCTCTATTGTATATAAAAATGAAATTACATCTTTTTGGAAATAGAATTTATAGACTTTTAAAAATCTACATTACTGAGTTTGAAAAGGTAAAGTTCATGGAATAAAGTATCAATGCTAGTTTATTTCAAAGTTTATCTTTTATTTTCCCTACTCAAGGCCTGAATCAGCTGATTCTCCAAAGAATCCCATGTTTTTCTGGGTAAAATTACTTAGAAGCCAAGATTTAGGCTTTAAGAGTATTGTTGCATTTAGAATGCTAATCCTTTTAGGCCCTTTCAGGATTTATTTTATATAGGCATATCCAATCATAACCAGCATCATAGCTTCAAAATATACAAAGCATAAATTAAGTCAAAACCAAAAGGAGACATAAGAAATACACAATACTAACAAGAAACCTTAAACTTACTTTTACTCATAGCTTGTGGAACACACAAATAAAAACTAAATGAGTATATGGAATATACATAATATATATATTATGTATATATATTATGAAAGGGATACATATATTTTATCTAATTGGCATAAATATAACACTACACCTAATGTTATAATTGTCACTTTTTCAAAATCACATGGAAGATTTATGAAAAGCATACATTTGCTGTACGTTAAAGAATCACTTACAAATTTCAAAATATTGAAAAATCCAAAGTATATATAAACTACAATGGAATGAAGCTAGATATCTATAGCATGTTTATAGTCATAGAGCTCTCATTTCCTGAGTATTCGCTATCAATGTTGGACAGAATTCTCTATAGAATAGTAAAATAGGAAGCTAACTCCCTGAATGGAAACTAAGAGAAGATTCTTTATCATGGACATGGAACAAAATCCACAACAAAATGTGAATGGAACCTAGAGAAATATTAAATGGATAATATTTCATAAAAAGGAGAAGCACTCCATGTATACGATGGCGTTTAACTTTTGTAAAAGCATTCAATGTAGTTCACTATATTAACAGAAATAAAACAGAAAAACCTGTTATCTCAATAGATGTGGAAAAGCACTTGACAAAATTCAGCCCAGTTAATGAAAACCATTTTAAAATCTAGAAATAGACCATCCCTTAATCTCATAAAGAATACCTAACTTGTTTCCAACCTTATAAGCAATGTTGGGATTTTGAAAACTTTCCATCTGATATTCCATTTGGAATGACTGCTACCATCATTGCTATTTAATTTGTACTGTTGTGACTCAATTTGTACAAGAAATTAAGACAAGTAATAAATGGCATATAAAAACGAAGACATATAATTGTCATTATTTCCAAATAACATAACTGTATATCTAGAAGTTTCAAAATAATCTATAATCTTTAGATTTAATAACTCATTACAAATTGTCTGGAAGGTCATTAACAAAGCATTTGTATCTCCATATTCTGGAAACAAATGAAAGATAACACCAGTGAAACAATGAAACTATGAAATAACAGACATAAAACGTGTGGAAAACCCTTACATTGACAACTACAAAGCATTATTGAAAGAAGTTAAAGAAACCTTAATAAATTGTGGGACATATCATATAGTTGTAACTATTAAAATTCCATTAACTCCAAAGTTTTCCATATATTAAATTAAATATAATTCCTCTTAAGATTGTACCATTTATTAATGTAATTCACAAATTCTAAGTTCATAAGCAATGGGCCAAGAAGATTGAAAGTCAACCTAAATTAGATGAACCAAGTGGGAGGACTTAGGTAACCAAGTATGAAGAATTTTTATGGGATCTGTTCATTAGAGAGTATGTTAGTCGCGCAAGGGTAAATGAAATAATCAGCATAACAGGTTAAGGAGTTTGAAAGCATACCCACAATTACACAACCATTGACTTATAAAAAAAAAGCAGACAGTGTGGTGCAGTGGGTCAAATGATGGCCTTTTCAATAAATGGTAATTTGTGAAGTGGTTGCCCATACTGAAAAAAATTTCAGGATTCTAATTGCACACAGTAAACCAATATCAATTCCAAATAGATCGAAGGTATTAAAGTCATAGGTAAAAATAGAGGAAATATTTAAAAATACAGATTTTAGAAAAAAAGATATAAAATGTAATTTGTGATTTAGAATGGTAAGATTTTGTAAACAAGCCAAATTAAACTGATTTTTAAAAATTAGTGAATGGGCTTTCCTCTTCCCCATCCCCCCGGGCCTCTCACCCTCCTTCCACAGCGGGCGGGCCTGCGCCTGCTGCAGGAAGGGCCCCTGTCCCAGCGCCCTGCCAGCTCCCGCTCCTCCTTTCGCTCTCCGCGGCTCTTTCTCGGGTTCCGACCCTGCGCCCCCGCCCGGCCCCCCCTGCCCCCTCCCGGTCGCCCTGGCGCTCCCCGCTCGCCCCCGCCGGCGCAGCTCGGCTGCCCACGCCCGCCACGTGCAGCGGAGCTTGGGGGAATCTCTGTGACGTCACGTCAGCCCCCACCCTGAGTGGGAGCTGAGGGGGCGGGGGGAGAGAAAGGGGGAGGGGGAGACCGCGCGGGAACGCGGGAGAGGCGCAGAGACGCCGCGGGCGGCGCTGGGTTTGGGTCCCCCGGGCCGCGCCCTGGGCCCTCGGCGTCCCGGGAGCCCCTCCCCTCGCCCGGCTGTCGGCACAGGCGGCGCAGCCCGCGCCTCGGCTCGCTGGGAGCCTGCCCGGGAAGCCGCGGCCCCTCTCGGCAGGGGTAGGCGAGGCCGTCTCTCCAGCAGGGATGTGAGATTACGCGGGGCTGGAAATTTGCTCCACTTGGAGACTCGTCCCCGTAGGTCATTTGGAGGTCGCAGGGCTGCGGTTTCCCCGAGGTAACGCGTTGGCAAACGGACCTTGCAAAGCCTTTTCCCCTGTCCACACAGACTCTAACAATCTTTGGTGTGAAGTCGAGCGGGAAGTAAGACCACGGATGGCCTTTACAACTAGGCTTCTTCCCTTAAATCTCGGTGCCAACCCAGCAGGCCGAGGATTAGCAGTCTCAAAGTAAAGGGCTGGTACTAAATTAGCCCCCTTCCCATTGGTGCCCACTGGAAAAACAAAACAGAAACTCCCATTTTAACTGGCAGTTTGTGATCTCAGGCCCAAGCAATTACCTGGAGCCAGGCCTCCACGCCAGGCATGCACAGTGATTTTGGATTATAAATCCTTTAAATTGATCCCCGGTCAACTCCGGTCTTGCACATCAGGAGATACATTTTAAATGGGTGCTGGGGAGAGAGCTATTTTCCAAACGGCTAAGAAAAAAATCACGATTCTAAAACTGAGAAATATGCCACTTTTTATTCCAATTTAATCACTTTAGTTTCTGAAAGGATTTTGAAATCAAACTCATGGGGTAGTGTAATTTTCACTCTCTTTTGTGTGAGCATTATAGTTTACTAAAAAGCTAACTAAATGGAAAAAATGTCTACAATTGTGGATCGAAATAACATAATTCATAAATTCTAAAATATTTTAATGAAAAAGTAACCTGCTTTAGGGAGATTTCTCTACACTATTCCTAGGTCATTAATAAGAATTAAAAGTGTTTTTTATCACAAAAACTTTCCGTTTGGAGGAAATCCATCTAAAATCCAAGACCAATAATATCAAGGAAAGAAAGCACTTACACAAAAATAGCCTGAGGAGTTTTGTTGATGTAACCTAAAGTAAGCACACAAAATTTCAATAATTAAACTTTCCCTAAAAATTAAATAATTACTTTGTTTTGGACTGATTTTGGACTGTCTTTGGACTTTGTTGTGTAGTTCACAAAACTAAGGCGATTGTCAGAAATTATTTTTAAGCAAGTTGTTTTATTTCCTAGTATTTGCCTACCCGCCTTGGCCAGTGTGCTTCAGTGTGCTCCATTTGCTGTGCAGTGCTTTTTAGCATGCTCACAGCATAAAACTCAGGTTGGTCAAAACAAGCGTGCCTGGCACCTCCATTCCAAACTCAGGACTTGAGCTTTTGAGGTAGAGAGCCACTTCCCATCAGGTAAAGTTGTGCATCTCAATTTAAGAGATCAGTTAGCCCTTGAAGCCAGCCCAGAAGTCTGACAACCAAATTTGCCATGCAAGATTTGTCTTGATAGGGCAAGTTTAAGCATCAGCAGGCAGGATTTGGAGGACTTCTTTTAAAAATTATCCCCCCCATTATTTCCGCTCAATTCATTTACTACGCCTGGTCATTATATGAGCATGATATGCAGGTCTCAGGGCTTATTTTGACAACAAAATTAATTCCCAAATCACAAGGACACGTAGGCGTGAGCTAAGGAAGACTCCTTGCCCTTCCTTTCAATCCTTCGAGCCCAGCCCTCTGAGTTCTTGAAGATTTGCTTTGTATTGCTCTGCTTGGTCTTCAGCACTGAAGCATTGGAGTGTGGGGAGAATGTGTAATAATTAACTTTTCACCCAGCGACCCCATCTTTTTCTTTTGAATATTATATTCAATTAATGTTTTTCCACATTCCACTTAATTTTAACATATTATATTAGCATAATATCTTTGTTATAATTCATGAAAGAACAGTCTTTCAAACTTGTACTATTTACTATAATCCATCTCTACAAAAGGGTTCACTGTTACAAAGTCTTATGGTTTATCTTCAAATTATGATTCTAATAATGTATATGACCTAAAGTTTTCCCTTTTAACTACATTCACCTATATAATTTGGTGCTACTAATTATACTCAAGATAATGGGCTACCATTACCACTGTCCATTTCCAAACCCTTTTAATAATCCTAAATACAATTTTTTTTACAGATTAAGCATCAACTCCCCATTCTCTAACCAAAATCTATCCCCTTATAGCCTATATTCTACATTTTAACTCAATGAGTTTGCTTATTATAATTCATTAATAACAAGAGAGATAATACAATAGTTGACCTTCTCTTTCTGGCATATTTTAGTCAGCGTAATGCCCTTAAGGTTCATCCAAGTTTAGCATGCATTAGGACTTCATTCCTTGATTTGGCTGAATAATAATCCATTGTGTAAACATATACCATATTTTACTTATTCATTCATCTGTTGATGGACACTGAGTTTGCTTCCAACTTCTGGAAATTCTACAGTTGTGAATAATGGCTCTATGAACATTAGCATGCAAATATCTGTTTGAGTTCTTAATTTCAATTCTTCTGATTATATTCCTAGAAGTGGTATTGCCAGGTCATATGGTAATTCTCTATTTACCATCCTGAGAAATTATCAAACCCTGCTCCACAGCAGCCACACCATTTTACATTACCGCCAACAAAGAATGAGCGTTCCTATTCCTCCTCAACTTCTCCAAAACTTATAGTTTCCCTTTTTATTTCAGTAACAGCCATTCTAATAGGTGTGAAATGATATCTCATTGGGGTTTTAAATTTCATTTCTTAATAGCTAGTGATGCTGAGCATTTTTCATGTGCTTTTTAGGAAAATATATATCCCCTTTGGAGAAATGTTTATTCAAGTTTTTGTGCATTTTAAAATTTTTGTCTTTTTATTAATGAATTATAGGATCTCTTTATATATTATGGATATTAAAATCTTAATGGATAAGTGGTTTCCAAATATTCTCTACCACTGAATTTGTTTTTTCAGTTTCATGACAAAGTCTTTTGATGCACAAAAGTTTATAATTTTCAGGAGGTCCCATTATTATTTTTCTTCTCTTGCATGAGCTTTTGCTTTAAAGTCCAAGAAACCATTGCTCAATGCAAGATCCCAAAGATGCTCTGCTATATTGTCTTCTAGGAGTTTTATAGTCCTGATTTTACATTTAGTTATTTATATATTACTTTTTTATGTGGTATAAGATAAGTTCTCTTTCATTCTTTTCACATGGGTAGCCAATTCTCCTAGTTGTATATGTTGAAGAATCCATTTTTTCCCCAATTGAATGGACTTGACAGTCTTTTACAAAATCAGTTGTCATACTGCTACCTTCTTGCCTGCATGGTTTCAGATGAGAAATCGACACTTAATCTATGGAGCTACCCTTATATGTGGTGGATCTCATGTGCTTTCAGGGTTCTGTTTGAGCTTTTGACAATCTGATAAATATGTGTCTGCTATGATTTATTGGGTTTGGAGTGTATTGTGCTTTCTGGACATGTATATCCATGTCCCTAATAAATTTAAGTGATTATTAGGATATAATTACTGATTAATTTCCAATGATTATTTCTTCAAACACTCCTACAATCCCACTTTCTCTTTTTCCTCTGGAAACCACAAATTTGTGGTTTCATTTTGTCATTTATCCCCCTGAGTCCCTGCTGATTTTTTTCCATTTTTTGTCTCTATTTTCTGTCTACACAATTCCAGATATCTTATCTTCAATGTCACTAATTCTTTCCTTTGCCTGTTCAAATCTGCTTTTATGGGCTTCTAGTGTATTTTTCATTTCTCGCATTGTGTCTTTCATCACTGTAAAACCTGCTATCTTTTTACTTATGTTTATAATTCCTTTTGTATATTCCCCAAGCCTCCTCTTATTATCCTTTATCTCTTCCTTCATTTTACTGAGTTGATTAAGAATATTTCTTTGGACTTCCTTGATTAGTTCTACATAGTGTATTCTCTCCTGGTTTTTTTGAGAGAATGTGTCAACAAGAGTCATGCCCTTCAAGAAATACTAAAGAGGGGGATCAGATGTGGCTCAAGTAGTGGAGCTCCTGTCTCCCACATGAGCGGTCCTGGGTTCAGTTCCCAGTGCCTCTGAAAGAAAAAACAGACAATGAGCAAGAACAACAAGCACAAACTGAGCAAACAGACAAGAGAGTCCTCTCAAGGAGAGCCGAGAAGAAATTAAAGAAACAAGAGATAAAGGGTTGGATTCAACTGTGGAAAGGAAAATTATTGGTTAGAGTAACTAAAAGGATAAAAACGAAATAAAAATAAAATATGACACATATAAGGCTAAAGAAAAAATGGCTAAAGTAAGTACTGCCCTTCCAGTAATAACATTGAATGTTAATGGATTAAACTCTCCAATCAAAAGACACAGATTTCCAGAATGGATAAGAAAATATGATCCATATATATTCTGTTGAGAAGAAACTCAACTGAGACCCAGGGACACAAACAGTTTGCAGGTATATGGTTGGGAAACTATTTTACCTGCAAACAGTAACCAAAACAAGCAGGCTTAACTATATAAAAATCAGACAAAATAGACTTTAAATGCAAAACTGTTGGAAAAGACAAAGACATAAATAAAAAGGGTAATATAACAATCATAACAAGAAGAATAAGAGTCATGAATATTTATGCACCTAATCAGAGTGCCCCAAAATACCTGAGGCAATACTGAGCAATCTGAGGAGGAAATCAAGAAAAAAATTCCATTTACAGTAGCAAATTAATGAATCAATTATTTAGGAATAAACCTAATAATGTAAAGGACTTGCACACAGAAAACTGCAGTCCATTGCAAAACAATATTCCATGTTCATGGATAATCTCTATGACTGTGGCAATCATCCCCATAATTTGTATCTTTTTATACTTTCATTTTCTTCCTTGTGCTCACACATTGCTTTCTTAATATCATTTTTCTCTTTTTTGTTGTTAGAGAATTTATGAGGTTATAGATCCATCATGCGTAAAATACTGGTTTACTCTACACCACCTCACCACCACCACTTTGCATTGGTATAGAACATTTTTATAATTGATGACTTTTTCAGAATTGTAATTTTTTAAACAGTAATTACATTTGTTGCCAATTATGAAAAATTATTAAAATTGTACTATTAGCCATCATCTATAATTTACATAAGCTGAATTTTTTCATATACCATTCTATTTTTCCATATACCACCCTATATGCTGGGAAGACTTAGTACATTTTTAAAAAATTTCTTTCCCCTTCCCCCGCCAGTTGTCTGTTCTCTGTGTCTATTTGCTGTGTGTTCTTCTTTGTCTGCTTCTGTTGTTGTCGGTGGCACAGTTTCTTTTTTTTGCATCATTTTGTTGTGTCAGCTCTCCGTGTGTGCAGCACCATGCCTTGGCAGGCTGCACTTTCTTTCCCACTGGGCGGCTCTCCTTACAGGGTGCACTCCTTACGTGTGGGGCTCCCTACGCAGGGACACCCCTGTGTGGCACAGCACTCCTTGTGTGCATCAGCACTGTGCATGGTCCAGCTGCACATGGGTCAAGGAGGTCTAGGGTTTGAACAGTGGACCTCCCATGTGGTAGATGGACGCCCTAACCACTGGGCCAAGTCCGCTTCCCTGTAGTACATTTATATGCTGAGTTTGGCTTAGAGTGGTCCCATTTGAGCAACAAGGAGGCTTTCAGGAGGTAACTCTTAGGCAATACATAATACTAGGCTAAGTGTCAAGAACAAGTTTGAAAGGAACAAATATCAATATCAAGGGTCTGGTGCACTGTTCTCTCCTCTTTCCCTGGGCATTGCCTATGTACTCCAGAATTCTTGTTCTTCATTACAGAATGTAGCACAACTGCCCAGGTTGGGAAACCAACATTATTTCTGTTATTGTACCATTGTATGTATTTTAATAATTACAAATTTATTAACTGAAATTTGGTTAAAAAAAAAAAAAAGCTGAATTAAGCTATGGCTTTCAAAGTTGTGTCATTATACTTCACACCATTACAAAATATCATTTTTATTCTGATAATATAAAGGCAAGTAGTTTCAAATGTGTGTGTATCAGACAAATATTGTATTTTATGTCTGATATGAAATATTTAGAATAAAGAAATTCATAGAGTCATAAAGTACAATATAAGTTACCAGGGTTTGGATAAGGGTAGGAAATGAGGAGTTAATCATTACACTGTAGAATTTATGCTTGGATTGATGGGAAAAGTTTTGGTAATGAGTGGTGGAAATGGAAACACAATATTGTGAATGTAATTAACAACACTGAATTACATATTTGAATGTGGTTAAAAGGAGAAATTTGGGGTTATATATCTTGCTAGAGTAAACAATTTTAAAAAATAGCCCTGTACAACAGCAATGGTGAACCTTAATATAAACTATGGACTACAGTTAATAATACAACTATAAAAAAGTAACTTCTTAAATCAGTTAAAAAAGATGTACCACAGTAAAGCAATGTGTTAATAATAGTAGGATGATATATGGGAAGTCTGTATTTTATGCATAATTTCTCTATAAATCTACTTCTCTATTTTCTTTAAAAATAATAGACATATATAGACAATCAGTGTAGGTGACTAATAAAAATGTGTGTATGTGTCTCTGTATGTGTATGAATTATGACTGTGATAGGGGATGGAATGAGCATGACCTGCTGGCTTTCCCTATGACCCCAAATAAAGCCTGAACTCAGTACTAGATTTGTTACCCTTGTTCCTGGTATACGTTGATAAACATGGGGTGCCTGTAGAAATCTCTCTTTGTTGGCTGCAAATCAAGACCTGCTGATCTTGGGTGACCTCTGTTCACTATTGAAGTTATCCTTGCTCTAGCGTTTCCTTTGAGAGTGTTGGTCCATCCAGTGTCTGTGTAAACTGTGTCTGTCTTGGCACCCCAGATGCTTGTATTGACGTCTCATTGCTA
Source organism: Dasypus novemcinctus (assembly GCF_030445035.2). Lineage (NCBI taxonomy): Eukaryota > Metazoa > Chordata > Mammalia > Cingulata > Dasypodidae > Dasypus > Dasypus novemcinctus. The sequence continues at coordinate 7,505,168 of NC_080693.1, read as the reverse complement.
TCTTCCATGTGGTAGGACTCCACTCCAGGAGATGGTAGCAGGTGTCTTTCTCTACTGAATTACTGTTTTCTGAAAGGAAATTCATTAAATGAAGAATATCAGTTTGTTGTGTTCACATATTTACATCTTGGGAGTGTTACTAGAGTATAGGTCTGCATTTTGAAATATGATATTTATGGATTTTTCAATCAAAAGTATAGACCATGCTCTTAGTTGTTTTGGAATTACTACAGTGGAAGTAGTGGGTGAGCTTTCTACGATTTATGTCATTATGCACTACTAAGTGTAGGTCATTCCTTTGTCATCAGATATATGTAATACTTGAAATGTTAGTTCTTTGTAAAGCAAAGCCCTCCAAACGTAAGGTTTTTGGATAGAAAACATTGTTTATTTCTGAAAATGTGCACACATGACAGGAAATAATATATCTGAGAGACTACAATAATGGCTTTTAGAGAACTTGGAGAATTTTTTAAGCAATAAGTTTGAGTCTGGGCCTCTACTAACAATTGTTTTAATTAATTTGAGTGGCCTCTTAGAAGAACTGATTTAGTCATTTAAAAGTTAAAGTAAATAAATACATGAGAGTGTGTTTTAATCCATTGCTTTTCAGCACAGGATTTTGAGAAACTTAAGTGCTATATTTTAGGTATAGGGACTATGGGTAAAGTAATTATAACAGTTAGAAAAGTACTCATGAATCGTACACTGTCAGTCAAAATAAATCTCATAAATGCATTATCATCATTAGAATACCATGAAATGATAAGTTTTACAAAATAAAATAAAGCAGAATAAAATAAAGAATAACCAAAAATACCAATATTGATAAAATAATCAAGGAAAGTTTCTCTGAGACAGAAATATTTGAGTGGAGACTTAGAGAAAATGAGAATGCAGGTAATTAGGGGAGAATCTTTTTCAAGCAGAAAAGCAGTACATGTAATAAGCCTAAGTGATAAATGAGTTTGTTAATCACAAACAAATGAAAGCAAGGTGGAAAGAAAGAAAGAAGAAAGAGACCAGGTTGCAGAGGCTGCAGAGCAGATGAAACACTCATGCTCCATTGATTTCAGATGTTTCATTTCATGAGAAATAATTTGAAGGACTTTAAGAAGAGAATGAATTACATTTCAAAATGATTCTGCCTTCTAATTAAGTGGATATTGTGAGAGGCTCCCTGCCGCACGGCGCTTGCGCTGAGCCCGCCGTAGGATGTGACTTCTCCATCAACGTGCAGGACTTCTAAGGGAAGGGGGCGAAGACCTCTTTTGTGTTCCACAAACTGGGAAGAGCCGTGTCTGTGGTGGTGGAACAAGGACCCAAATTCCAGGGGCCCATGGTTGACAGATGCTGCCCTCGATGTGGTTGTGGAGGAATGGCAAACCACATCAGACAGGTGGCTCTGAGGCTGAAGGTCACACTGTCTTCTACACCTGTACTGACTGCAGGTTCCAGGAGAAGGAAGACTCTTGATCTTACTGCCGAGCTACTCGGCACTACCTTCCTCTCCTCTCCCTTGGAAGGTGAAGGATACTGAGTCTTCAAATCCCCTGTCCATCCCCTCTGGTCACAATGTCTTGCTCCCAGTAGGAGTATCAGAACCTTGAGTGGAGACTGCCATTGTCCTCAGGTCTCTTCTAAAGTTATATTCGTAAAAAAAAAAAAAAAATGTGAGAAATGTTGGGAAACCAAGATAGGAATTAGAGGTACCAGTTGGAATCATATTAGATATAATCTTAAAATCAATGTGCTAAAGCATAACACATTGGCTTAGTGCATTGTTGAAGATAATGAGATGTCAGAAGGCACTGAAAAATAGAGCAGGAAATAAAAAAGATAAGAAGTGCTGGTTAAGAGACTTTGGAAATTTGCAGCCAATGTACTAGAATGAAAACGATGCTGGGGAAATGTTTCTACAATATTGGTTATTTAGATGATGGAGACAAATGTTCCATCTCAAACAGAGAAGGAAATTGGACAAAATACAAAATAAAAATGCTCTTGAAGACCTCAGAGTGAAGAAATGCCATTGGAAACAAATGGGATAAAGATTTGGGGTCAAAAGAATACTGAGGAAAGTATATCTATATCAGGAAATGGAAGCTTTTCCTCAAGCATCTGTCTATTCTGAAAGTGGGAATGGAGGTGCAGAGAATCTAGTTAAGCATTTGAGGAGACGCAGAGAGCTTGTGGGGGAGACATTACCTTAAGATTGAGCCCAAAATGACTTTACCCTAAGAATAAGCCAAAACCAAACAGATACCTGTGCTTCCAGGGAATAGTCATATGTTTGAAAGTTCTCTATCCAATTAAGCTACATGAAATAGATAATGTTCCTAAGTGACTTAAAGGAGTAAAAGTGCATCACCCAAAGAAGAAAACAGTATTTTAGTTATTAATTTGTCTCTTAAATATTTCAGGCTTAGCATTCAGTGCATATAAAAACAAAACCAAACATACAGGAAAATGATATCATTTTATAAAAGTCAAAGAGAAATGAGATCTATGGGGGACCAAAGATAGTGAAGTTTTCAGAGACAGATTTAATACAACATATTTCAAGGGTTCAAGGAGATAAAAGTAATGATTGAGAATGTGGACACAGAACAGAAAATTCCAGAAAATCAACAAATGAACATTCTACAATGGGAAAATAAAATAACAAATTAAGGACTCATTTGTTGCTTATTACAGCATTTAATAGATAGCTTAGAAGAGAGATAAATCAGAAGAATAACAGCAGAATTAACACAGTAAACTATGGAAAATATAGAAAATGTCATAAGTATAAAAGGGAAATAGTAAAATACTGCAGAGAGAGGGCAGTGAGAATGAGTTAAGGAAATAACAGCTGATGGTTTTTCAGTATTTTCAATTTCTTTTACAATTTTCATATCTAATTTCCAAAAACTAATAATATGCAGTACATGAAAAGACACAGTGGGACAAAAAATTGTGAGATATAGAAAATGGACTTATCCACTTAAGGAACGGTCTTTCATTTCCTACTGCTCCGTATTTTCACATTTATCATGAAATAGGTGTCCATATATGTTTTGGTCTCCATCTGCACTCTCAATTTCTTATATGTTTGCTAGAAGAAACTGAATTAATTACATAGAGAATTGCTGTGGAAGGAATGGCTTCTTTTCCTCTATTTCTTCATGAATTCCCTTTATAGTCTTTCCCCTTTGAATTTCCATATGTATTTTAGACTCAGTGTCATTGATTGAATATTGAGTATTCCAATTCAGGAACCATATATAATTGGATATTGATCTGGCTTGAGTAGGTTTTTGACCAATCAGGCTCAAATGGACATATCTGTTCATGTGTACCTGTTGTATTTCAAGATATAATTCAGTACTTCAGAGGTGTGTATAAATGCACACATTGTACCTTATCTTCCTGTGAATCAGAACTTCACCTGAATGTTTACACACCATTGAAGAGTAGTTCCTGTTTATGGGCAAAGGAAACCTCCTCCTCCACGTGCAGTTTGGGAAAACCCACTATGTTGGGCATCAGTCTTCACAATGAAATGAAGCAACATTGAATTACTGTTAGATGACTTCTCCCTGTTACCTGGTACCTTGTAGAGAGAGCTTTAGAGTATCATTTGTCAGCTTGTCATGTGGATAAATGTATGGATTTTGCCTTCAAAATTCTATCACTTTTTCTTCTCAGCATGCAATATGCATACGTTCTTAGCCCTATCCCTAGGCCCTATCCCAAAACCTAACCTCATTTTCTGTAAGTTGAATTTTTCTTCTTTCAATTTCCATAAAGAATAAAATGAAATACTAAAAATGTCTTTTCAAATTTTTGGATGTTTGTCCTAGGTTGCTGTAGTTTAATAGTATGTTGTCAAGGCTACCCAGATGCAATGAAAGCCTAAAATATAAACCTATAACTGTGAGGTGATAGCATACTAGACAGATGTACTCCTAGAGCCTTAAGAATACCTTAGCCACCATCAGCGTATTTCATATGATGAAACTAGAGTAAAAACCTAAATATATCTTTTACAGTCTGAATTCTAAATAAGATTGTGACCTTTTAGTAGATAATTCTCTTCTGCCCTCCTTATTTTCCTTTCCCTCTGGGATCACTTCAGTTTCTACTGTATTATGGTATAACCAATTTTCATTGTTATAGGTTCCAAATCATTGTTTTGTTTTTGTTGTTTTTTCATTCTTCATATCAGAGTTCTTCATTAATTTCAAAAAATACACTAAGTGGTTGGTGTTATACAATAAATCTCCTGGTTTAAGAATTAATCACCATTGCCTTCATTGTATGGCACTAACCCAATTTCCCTTTGGCAATCAGCATCAATCCCCCTGGCCAATAAACTTTCATGTTTCTATAAATGAATAAGAATAATATTGACTATGGCTGCCTGACACAAATGTCTTCTCCTTTTGGATACTGATTCTTCTCAATAGCACTCAGGTACTTGTCATGACATGAAAATACTGGCCCCATAAGATGGGTCATAGGAAATGTACATTGTTAAAAGAATAATCAAATTGTGTCCCTGGGGTATTTAAAACTTGGACTGACACAATCTCTCTGCATTGATAGATGTGAATATAAAATTTAGGAACTGACTTTGTATTATCAACATGTGATCAAGTCAGGTCTAGTGAGTATCTGAGAAACTTATGCAAAGAGAAAAGAGAGATACAAGATGACAAAAAATGCCAGGTACCTGTTATTTCACATTTGTATTCTTATCTAGTAATAAAACTGGGACCTTTTATAAGAAGTCAACACTTACCTTGATATTTAAATCTTATTTTAAGGGAATAATAAAAGCAAAAAAATAATTTTAAAGTACAATAAAATTTTATAATTGCAATGATATAAGGGTTGATGAGGGCTAATTGATGTGGTTTTTTTCTTATATCTCTAAAGTGGTGAAATTTATAGTACAATTGGCTGTAAATATGAGGGTTGATTTCTGAGCTCTCAGTTCTAGTACATTGGTTTATATGCCCATCCTTGTGCCAGTACCAGGGTGTTTTGATTACTGTGACTTTGCAATACATTTTAAGATCAGGAAATGGAAGTCCTCCAACTTCATTCTTTTTGAAGATGGCGTTACTTATTTACGACACTTATTCTTCCTTTTAAATTTGAGGACTGGCTTGTCCCTTTCTGCAAATAAAGTTATAGGAATTTCATGGAATCCATAAATTGCTATGGGTAGCCTTGGCAACTTAACTTATTCAGTCTTCAAATCCATGAACAGGAAATACACTTCCATTTATTTAGGTGTTCTTTATTTCTTTTAGCCTTTATGGTTTTCTGTGTATAAGTCCTTTATATCCTTGTTAAGATTAATTTCTAGACATTTAATTATATTAGTTGCTATTAGGAATGGATTTTTTCTTGATTTCTTCTGATTTTTCATTGCTAGTGTATAGAAACACCACTGATTCTGAGTGTTGATCTTGTATCCCACCATTTTATTGAATTCATTTATTAGCATTAGGAGCTTTCCTGAGGTTTTTTTTCCAGGAATTTCTGTATATAGGATCACAGCATCTGCATATAGGGAAAGATTTACTCCTTTCTTTCCAGTTTGGATGACTTTTGTTGCTTTTTCTTGTCTATTTGCTCTGGAAAGAACTTACTACACAATGTTAAATAGCAACAGTAACAGTGATCATCCTTGTTTTGTTCCTCATCTTAGAGGGAAGGCTATCAGTCTTTCACCATTAAGCAGGATGTTGGTTGTAGGCTTTTCATATATGCCCTGTATCAGGCTGGGAAATTTTCCTTCTATTCTTATCATTCTAAATGTTTTTATCAACAAAGCATGCTGGATTTTGGGCAAATGCCTTTTCTGATTGAATGAGATAATCATGTGTTTTTCCCTTCATTCTGCTAATGTGATGTATTACATTATGTGATTTTCTTATGTTGAACCAGCCTTGCATATCAGGCATAAATCCTACTTGATCATGGTGTATAATTCTTTTTAATATGCTGTTGGATTCAGTTTGCTAGTATATTCTTGAGGAATTTTACATCTATATTCATAAGACATATTCTTCTTTAGTTTTCTTTTCTTATGGTATCTTTATCTGGCTTCAATATGAAGGTGAGATTTGCCTCATACAATGAGTTAAGAAGTGTTCTCTCTTCAATTTTTTGAAAGAATTTATGCAAAATGGGAATTAAGTCTTCTTGGAATGTTTGGAGGAATTCCCCTATGAAGCCATCTGGTCCTGGGCTTCTCTTAGTTGGGAGGCTTACTGTTTCAATTGCTTTACTAATAACTGGTTTGTTGAGATCTTCTATTTTTTCTTAAGTCAATGTAGGTAGTTTGCATGTTTCTAAGAATTTTCCATTTCATCTATTTTATCTAATTTATTGGCATACAGATATTTATAGTATCCACTTATAGTCCTTTTTTTGTTCCAATGGGGTTGGTAGTACTGTTCCCATTTTCAATTCTGATTTTCATCATTTGTATCCTCTCCCTTTTTTTCTTTGCCAGTCTACCTAAATGTTTTTTGATTTTGTTGATATTTTCAAAGAACCAACTTTTTTTTTGTTACTAAAAAGAGTTTATTGGGAAATGGGTGAAAAGAACAGAGCTTGCTGGGAAATGCAAGAGAAGGATGGAAATACACATCAAAATTTGATGTGGAATCTTCTAGGCAGAGAAAATGGGTTTTGGCTTGTGTGGTTATTATTTAAGGTATCAGTTATTCCTCCTGTTGCTAATGCTAAGGGGAGGGGCCCCAGATGTTATTGAATATCCCACCAATGGTGGGCACCAGTAGTGTCACCTGTTTGGAATATCTGGGACCCTCCTCAATTCTGGGACCCTAAAGTCAAGGTCAAGGTCTTGGCAGCTTCTCACTGCCATCTTGTCTGTTGGCCATGTTGTCTGTCAACCAAGTTGTCTGCCAGGCCTGCTGCCTTCCCCCTTTCACTATAATAACCTGCCTCAACTCCCCCCTCAAACAGTTAATGCCCTTATTTTTAAGGGGACACTGAGAGGCATTGATCATTCTTCTGTAGCTACTTCCTGTTGAAGAATCACATTTTGATTTTGTTGATTCTTTTGTTGTTTTCTGTTTCATTTATCTCTACTTTCATGTTTAGTTCCTTTCTTCTTACTTTGGGTTCAGTTTACTTTTTTCCCTAGTTCTTCTAATTTTGAGGTTAAGTCACTGATTTGAAGTATTTTTTCTTTTTCAATGTAAGCACTTAGATGTAGAGTGTGAGGTTAATTTCACTGTTAAATTTCTTGAGCCTGATAACTGCACATAAGGTGATTAAATAAGTGAATATCCTTCCTCAGAAACATACAGGGAAGTGTTGTGTTTGAGGATTACATGTACAACCTGCTTTCAAATGTTCAGAAGATAGATAGTAGATAGGTAGATAGATAGATAGATAGATAGATAGATAGATAGATAGATAATATAATGATATAGCCAAAATGGAAAAAATAGATAATATAATGATATAGCCAAAATGGCAAAATGGATCTGGGTACCGTGGGTATGGGATTATGTTGGAGTTCTATGTATGGGGTTTGTATTATTTCTGCAACTGTCCTGTAGATTTGAAATTATTTCAATATAAAATATTAAAAAAATAATATGTTGCTAAAGAGTCAGATGCAAGCTAGCAATCCTTGTGGTCAATGCAGCCCTTGTATGAACAGTGAAAAGAGTAAGATGAGAGTGAAACCAAAGATCACACAGACAGAATGTACATGCTTGAAATCTAAAGACTTGAAAATACCAATATTTCTCCCTTAGTTTTAAAAATGAAATTAGTAAAGTTGAGTTGAGTCTCTATTAGGGGCCTGTCATAACCCCTCTTACACTCTAACACACTTTCAAGACCAGGCAGACATAATTCAAGGAGGGCACTGACAGTTGGAGTCTTATCTGATCACCATGACCTGGCTTAGGTGTCCCAGGCCACAGAATGAAAAGTTTATGTGGCCAGCTTTGGGGGTCTGCAAGTCCTCTACCATGATACCTCCAAACCAGTAATCCAGATGGTTACAGTATGGGAAGACATTTATCTCTTTCTTTCCTAAGGCAGTCAGGAAAAATCTAGGGTGGCCATCCCTGCTGGTCTACAGAGCTAAGTCCATATCCCCTGGGTCATGAGATGTGATCACTGATGCATGGGTCAAGGTGTGGGGAAAGACCCCTCCCCCACATCCACTGAGGTCTGCCCTGGTTGCCAGGCAGTGGGAGATTCCTGGCAGGATGCTCACCATAGGGTTCTATCTTGTGTTGTGGCAACAGGTTCCTGGCAACCTGAGGTGACTCAGCAGAGGCCTTGGGAGCCTTGTATGGTCTGCTGATAGTCTTGATGCTCTGCACAATCCTGATCTTGGTGGCCTTGTGCCAGGTGTTGGCAGCTCTGCCAGAGGACTTTATACAAAGCCCAGATCTCCAAGGAATGCTGTGGAAAATGGTGACTTGCATAGTTATAGTGGGGATTTTTATTGTTAAATCAAATTATGATGGAAGGAGAGACAAAAAACTGGCCACTGACATTTCTGCTCTTCTATAGGGAGCACAACAAATTGTTGATAAATTTCACCACACTGAAAAAGAATTTGGAGACTTTAAATCAACTATAACAGAAGCCAAACTCAAGAATGAAGTATCAGAAATTGTACATGTGAAGCCCATGAATAAAGAACTGGAAAGCCACAACTCTTTACTTGGACTTAAAGTAGTTGAGTCTAGAAAATCATGTAAAGGAGACATATCTATATGTTTACAAGAAGTTCACCTGATGGCTGACACGACAAGCAAAACTCTGACCTTAGAAGACTCAACAAGGCAAATCCAACATCAAGTAGTTCCAACCAAATCATCCTTCAGAATCTCTCAGGTGAGTATAGAGCAGTTTCCCACATCAGTGACAGGGACTTTGGAGGAAAATTCCAGGCTTGAAAGAAGCATAAAACTCTTTTCACAGGAATCTCAAAAATGGAAGGGAAAGTTGGGCATATTTACTAAAGAGAGAAAAATCTCAGAAAACTCTAAACTACCTATGGAGTCATTCTTAGTAATAAAGTGGCTCAGATCAAACCTCCAGGTGAGCATTTGCTTAAGATTTGTGATTCAGCTGCTGTTCTTGAAGATAATATAGATCTTGGGAACATGGAATTGGGTGTACTGAAGACATCAGAAAATGGAGACCTCATAGTGGAAGAATCTAAAGGAGTGTTGATTGATGGTGTATGGTAACAGAAGAAAAAATTATTTAAGAAATCTAAAGAACTACACTACACAGAGAGCCTTAAGTAAAACCATGGTCTTTAATTAAATAGTACAATTGTAAAAGTGTGCTATGATGAACTGTAACTGATGTTCCATTTCAAGGTGGTAGTGGGGTGGTATATGAGAATCCTGAATTTTATGCATGTTTATTCTGTGTACCCATAACTTCTCTAATAAAGAAAAAAATGGTTTCTATTATACAAATAAAATGATAGAAAAAAGAAGAACAAACAAAAGGTAGGAAAAATAGAACAAACACCAAAAGAATAGATTTAAACCCAACCATATCAATAATTGTATTAAAGATAAATTGTCTAAACAATTCAAGTAAAAGGAAGAGGTTGATTTTATTTTAAATAGCAGAACCAATTATATTATTTCCACAAGAAACCCACTTTAAATTTATAAATACAGTTTATCATGTAAAGATCAATATACAGAAATTTGAAATAGCTGTGTTAACATTAGAAAAATTACATTTTGGGGCAAAGAAAATTATGAGGGATAAGGAGCAACATTTCAATATAATAAAGAGTTCAATTCACCAAGACTAAATATTGTTTAATTCAAACTACATGAAATAATGTTGCTACTACTGAATGGAAAAACAGAAAAATCAACAATTTTATTTGGATATTTCAAAACCCTCCCTGAAAAAAAATAGAAAATAAGCAGAAATTCATTATAAATATAGAGAAGACTTAACCTATATAATCACTAGCATAACCAAAAGATATTTATAGAACACCTAGCCAAAGAACTACAGAATAAAATGTCTTTGCATGTGCATGCATTCCACAAGAAAGAGTATACTCCGAGTCATAAGACAAATTTCAAAAATTACAAGTGATTGAAATCATGCAAAATATATTATTTTAACCAACAGAATTAAACAAGAAAACTATACAGACCTACTTCAGAGTGGCAGGAAGCTCAGATCATAGACAGTGGTTTCATTTCATTCTTGTACTTCTTGATTTCTTATATACCAGTAGTACATAGCAGCAGGGCAACTTTAGAATAATCATTATAATGTACATCGGGCAAGGATGATCATAATAATTGCTTCATCATCATGATATTTTGTATCAAATACTTAATCAAAATTTCCCTTGGGACTGAAATACAGCCTATTAAAGTTTGGTTAATTTGTATATTGAAAAAATATTGGTATTACAAGAAACAGCTGCCTTGATATTCTATATCAGAGAGTGACACCTTCTCCCCACAATTGTCAAACTCAGCATGTTTACAAACTAGGAATTCTAAATAAAGTGATGGGTTCATCCCTTTGTGGACACTGGTACAGGTATGTGCTGTAAATCTTTCTCATAGCTTCTACCAGATTAGTGGTCATTACCAGTGTGCCTTTAAATTGGGAAAGTAATATACCAAGACTTTGAACTATTTTACTAATTAATGATTCAACAAAAATCACTTAATTAGAATCAGGGCTTAAAAATTATGGTGATCAGTTCATAAGTGAACTCTTGACAAGAAGCTGTGTATGGCCAGAAGTATGGATTGATAGCAGTGTATTTTAGAGGTGGGTAATGGTTTAGTCAAATTCCTGTGGATTTGAATGGAATGTAATTAGAATGTTGGTGATAATGATGTCCAGGAGAGTTATGTGGGTGAATTTCTTGGAATAGCTACAGAATGTGAGAATATTTATATCTCATGGAAATGATATCAAAGGAATCCACTTCTGAGAATGTTCTCAATCACCAGGTGGACAAAGTGAACCTTTCTGTGGATATTATACTCCTTCTTCTGCACAGTTCTTACCCAATAGGCCTACAATGTAGCAATGGAGTCATGGACCATGATGAATGGACTCAACAACGTAAACCTATTCTCATGAAGATTCACCTGGATAGCAAGTGGCCAGCTGAGAGCAGAGATCCTTGCTGAACCCTCCAGCCCATTCCTCATAGAACCAATCATTTGTGGTGGGCTGATTACATAGAGGCCCTATTGATTTGTTCTCATATAGATCCTTACTGTGGATATGGATTTTCATTCCTTAACTGCAATGTTTTTTTATCAGTATCCCTATCTATTGAGTTACTGAATGCCTTCTTTGCCATTATGGGATCTCACACAACATTCTTACTGATGAACTCATTTTACAGCAAAATATGGTGAGCAAAAGGCTGACACACATGGCAATCAGGTGACTTGGTGAAATTAACCTAATGATGACTCAGTCATGACCCTAGCTGGAAAACAACTCTCTGGAAAGGATATTTCTCTTTCCATTTAGATTCTGAGTTCATCCCCAGTGTTTAAGCAGCATTTTCATTATGGTACATGTCTACTAAATGTTAGATGAATTTATATCTGAGTTTATACCTGAATAATTTAAAGGAATATGTATTGAAGTATCTTTAAATTTTCTTATTAGAAAATTTGACCAAATAAAGATACATGTATTAATTTAATGAATTATTTTTCATAAACCCAACTAATTTAATATGTGTAGAAGACAAAGTATTAATAAGCAATTAGTGAACCTATACATCATGGAGTAGATAGCACAGAAAATGCATGGAATAAAAGAAATATAAGATAAAATTTCTGATCATGAGTAGTTCACATTCTAGTTAGAGAACTGACAAATAACTACAATATAGATGAATGATGTATGTCTTCTGAAAGTACAATATGAATAAGGATTCATTTTTTTTCATTCCTAGGAGACTCGAGAACAACTTCACAAAGCAGTTGATCTTTCAGCTGGATCTTGATAGATTCATAAGCAAGCAACATAAAGAGAATAAGAAGTGGCCTTGTGAACAAATTATATAAAGATCATTTATGTAACAAGAAAGAACTGTGCAAAAAACATGGTATAGCTAGAGACAAGTGAGTTTAGTTAAGTATGTTTGGATAGAGAGAAACACATGCTAAGACTGGAAAGGTTGGTTGTTGCCAGATAGTGGAAGCTTCTGTAAACCATGCTAAGTAATTTGGGATTTTCCCTGAAGGAAAAATTGGAGGATTTCCAACTGGAAAATCACTTTCCTGCCTGTGCAAAGCATATGCTACAGCAGGGAGAAACTGGATAAAGAGAGGTAGACAAGATGGAGAAAAGGAGACAAATCAGAGCAGCATATAGGGGATAAAATTGCACATCACCTCTCTAAGATATGCCCAGAAAGAATAAGGCAAAAAGAACTATAATATTTCTTGATTAAATCTTTGCATCATGTTCTAAATGAAAGTTTTAATTTCTGTAGTTATTCATCTCAGATTTATTCATCATAAGGGAGTTATGATCAGTTTGTGTTTGTATATATCATTCATCATCTGCTAATTTTGAAACATATTGCACAAGTCCTTGAAATCACTAATATGGAGGTTAATTCTTTTGTGCTAGTACAGATACTCTGAGGAAAGAAAAAAATTTAAATCCAATTTTAGGTAATAATAGAAAATGATAGCTGTTTCTTCAGAGTAGATTTCCTTGAAAACCCAGAGTGGATTTTCATGATCCCCACTCCTAGAGTTCAGAACCATGTAATACCTCCTCCTTGAGTGTAGGTGGGATCTGTGACTTGCTTGTAGCCAATAGAACATGCCAATGGTGATGGGATTACATTCTTGTGCTTACATTATATTATATGACTGTCTTGATAGATATCTTGCTCTAGAGACCCTTTTTGCTGGCTTTAGTGGCCATGTTTGAAAAGACCACACAGCCAGGAACTGTAGGTGGACTCTAGGAACAGAGAGGCAAGCAGCCACTTGCATTGCATTACATTACATTGCACTGCATTGCCCAGTGATAGCAAGGAGCTGGGGTCCCCAATCCTACAACTGCAAGGGAATGAATTTTGCCCAAGACTAATTGAACCTGGAAGCAGATTCTTCACCAGAAGATCCCTCAAGTGAAAGGGAACTTTGATCAACACCTTGATTGTGAGCTCATAAGCAGAGGACTCAACTAACTGGCTCCTGAACTACTGATTCACAAAAACTATGAGGTAATATTGTGTGCTGTGAAAAGCCACTAAATTTTTGGTGTGTTTTTTTTGTTGTTGTTGTTTGTTTGTTTCTTGTTATTTGGTCTCAACTTTTTTTTTTTAAGATTTATTTATTTATTTATTTACCTTTTCCCCTCCACCTGGGTTGTCTGTTCTCTGTGTCTATTTGCTGTGTCTTCTTTGTCCGCTTCTGTTGTCATCAGTGGCATGGGAATCTGTGTTTCTTTTCCTTGCGTCATCTTGTGTCAGCTCTCTGTGTGTGTGGTGCCATTCTTGGGCAGACTGCACTTTCACGCTGGGTGTCTCTCCTTATGGGGCACACTCCTTGTGCATGGGACTCCCCTATGCTGCAGGGACACCCCTGCATGGCAGGGCACTCTTTGCATGCATCAGCACTGCACATGGGCCAGCTCCATATGGGTCAAGGAGGCCCGGGGTTTGAACCGTGGACCTCCCATGTTGTAGATGGACACCCTAATCACTGGGCCAAGTCCGCCGCCATTTTTGGTGGTTTTTAAATGCAGCAATAGAAAACTAATACACCCCTAAATTTAATAACTCAAAATACTTTGCACATCACTGAAATCTGAGATGCTTCTTTCTTTATGCTATTTAACTGATTCAAATTGAATGTATTAAACAATTACTTGGATGAAGAAGAAATGAGAGAAGAGAAGGGAGAAGTGCTCAGCAGAGAAAAGATGACAAGATAGGAGGAAGGCAGGAGCACAGGGTTAGAAAGCACAGAGAAGGGTGATTTAAGTAGGTAAAATTTTGGCAACTAATCACATTTCAGAACTATAGAGTTATTAACTTGGCACCATTTAAACTTCTTTTAAAATCCCTTCCTCTTCTCAGTGTTGTGATCTTAAAGCTGTACCTGTCAAATGAGGACCTGACTAGCTTGGGGGCTTCTTTGTTTCCTGGATACACCAGACCTAGGTTGGTTCATGGGGACACACTAACAATCAAATTCCTCCCCATCCAGAAATCCTGGGAGAGGAAAGGGGAACAGGAGTGGGTGAGGTCAAAGAGAGAGGGCCTCCCCTGGGCTGAAAGCTGCACTTAGAGCTTATTCAAACTCTGTCAGGCACTTTATGACAACTAGAATATTTCACATGTATGATTTCCCCTTAATATGGACTAGAGTGGACTCATGGTATTCTACTATAGAACTATTGTGATTCTAGCAATGGAAGAAATTGTATCATTGATGTGAAGACAGTGGCCACTTGAGGTGTTGAAGGCCAGGAGTGGGACAAAGAGGTATAATTTGGGGCCATTTTCAGTACTTGGAATTGTCCTGAGTGACATTGCAATGACAGATATGGGTCATTATATATACGATCATAACCTACAGAATGAAATGGGAGTGTAAACTACAATGTAAACTATAATCCATGCTTAGTGGCAATGTTCCAAAATGTATTCATCAATTGCAATGAATGTATCACAGTAATGAAAGAAGTTGTTAATGTGGGGAAGGATGGGAGATGAGGGGAGTAGGGCATATGGGAATCCCTTATTTTTTTTATGTAACATATGTAATCTAAGTATCTTTAAAAATATATAAAAAGGGGAAGTGGACTTGGCCCAGTGGTTAAGGCATCTGCCTACCACATGGGAGGTCTGCAGTTCAAACCCTGGGCCTCCTTGACCCGTGTGGAGCTGGCCCATGTGCAGTGCGCAAGGAGTGCTGTGCCACGCAAGGGTGTCCCCTGCATAGGGGAGCCCCATGTGCAAGAAGTGTGGCCTGTAAGGAGAGCTGCCCAGCATGAAAGAAAGTGCAGCCTGCCCAGGAATGGCACCACACACATGGAGAGCTGACACAACAACACAACAGCAAAGATGATGCAACAAGAAGAAACACAGATTCCAATGCTGCTGACAACAACAGAAGCAGACAAAGAACATGCAGCAAATAGACACAGAGAACAGACAACTGGGGCAGGGGGTAGAAGGGGAGAGAAATAAATCTTTTAAAATATATATATATAAAGTATATTAAAAAAGATAAAAGAAAAATCTAAGAGTAAATATACAATGCCTATATTTTTCTCATGCCTTATACAATTCCTTAAGTAACACTGGCCAACCTAAATGATCTTTAGTTGGAGCAATTTTTTCCCTATTCTTTATACTCAAAAGTATTTCTGAGTTTTCAGGACAATATTTTCTTTTTTATTGTTGGACAAAAATGAGAAAAAACAGGAGAAACAAATTGTACATCAGAAGTCTTATTTTTCTCTACATGTGGGCAGTATTTGGAACACAAATATTGCATAAGTTTTATAGATTCATTTTTATTATGAAAAAGTTGTCAATCTTTTTGAATGCAGATTTTTAGAAGATAAATGATACACTGAAAATTGTAGAGTATGAATTGTAGAGTGTAAAGTGTAGTTATGAGCAAATACTTATAAATTTTCTAGTCCTGACATTTCTGTATTTTGTCTGAAGAGAAGGAATAAGAGAGTGAAACTCTAAAGTACAGGTACTTGGATATGAATCTTCATATTAGATGTCTTCTCCATTATGAAGTCATCTTTTTTAAAGTGCAGAGAACTGCACAGCTTAGAAGAAAACAAGGTATGTATGTTCTGAAATTATTTGGCCTCAGAGATAAAGTATATACTTTAGTGACCACTGGATGCACACATGTAGTTCCAGAAATTATCAACAGTCTGAGATAATAAGCAAATTTATTTTAAAATTTTTAAATGACTTGTTAAGCAGACATGGTTATAGAAGTTTTTCTGCCAGGACTTTAACTCCTTTCTGCCAAACATTAAATTAATTCCTTAAGGTTGAAGGGAAAACATATTGAGAAAGTAGTTTCTGATAATGCAAGAAAAGCATCTCTGTTATTTCCTTCTTTCTACTACCTTTGGCATAAGTTTCTTGTTCTTCTAATTCCTCCAGGTGTGCTATAATGTCTTTAATTTTAGCTCTTTCTTCTTTTTTAATGTAGGCATTTATGGCTGTGAATTTCCCTCTCACTACTTTTGCTGATTCCCATAGGTTTTGTTACATTGTGTTGTCATTTTCATTTTTTCAAGATTGTTACTGATTTCTTCTGCAATTTTCTCATTCACCCACTGATTGTCTAAGACTGTGTTTTTTAACAGCCATATCTTTGTGCCTAATCTGCTTTTATTCCCCATACTGATTTCCGGCTTCATTCCGTTGTGTTCAGAAACATCAGCAGAAAAACAATACAGCAAAAAACAAAAGAGAGGAAAAAAATAGAATGAATTAAAGGCCAGAGAGATGAGAAAAGAATCAAAGAAAAAAAAAAGATGAGAGAAAATGAAAAAAATGAAAATATGAAGATCAAAAAAGAATGGATGGAATGGAAGGAAAGCATCAGAAGCCAGAAGACAGAAAAATGAAGGAAAGAAGACAAAGTAGGTTCAAAAAATAAGTAAATGAAAAAAAGAAATAAAGAAAGGAAAAAGAACAAACAAGAAACAAAACAAGAATAAGGAAACAATCCAGGGAAAAGAGCCTTCCCTCTTAGGCCCCTAGGGACCTAACTCAGGCTGCTGGTGCTTATCAGTTAATCACCCTGCAGCCTGCCCTCCTCAGGAGATGTATCCAGTTTTAGTCAATACAATAAAAGAAAAGGGGGTAAAAAATCCAGAAAAGCACAATAAACAAAAACCAGCCGGTAAAGCACCATAGTAGAAACTCAGCCTAGAGGTTCCCTATCACAAAGGGACAGATATATGCCTTGTCTCTCCCCAGATCACTTCTCTTAGGAGGTACAGGAACTCACACCAGGGACATTCTGCACACAAATCAGGAATTCCCCCCACTAGGCCACAGCAGTTTTATAGACTTAACAGGCTTTTGAATGCTTATCTGGCTCTTCCCACCCTTGTTTCCCCTAGGCAAGTTGGACTTCTAGCAGTTTTTAGGGTGGTTTGGTGCCTGTCTCCCTAACCAAGTTCCTTTCTCCCAGGAAGGCTGGGTGTGACATCCTGCCTAAGCAGAGACCCCCTCCCCTTTCCCCAGGGCAAACTCAGAGCTGACTTTTATCATCTGCAGTTTCGAAGGGTGACCAGATGGGCAAACCCATGGAAAGGAAAACACTCTCCACCCTTCACCAGACTCCTCTTCCTCCCAGGAAATGCTCCCTCACACTAAGCTGACTAGTAAGAGCCAAGTGATCCACAGAGGGTGGGGTTTACCTCTCCTCAATTTCCAGCCACTTGAGGTGAGCAACTCATGGTTTTCCCTTGGGCTCTTTGACTCTTTATCCGGCTCCCTCCTGAGCCATGCCCTGCTGGCTCCAGCTCTGTGGATGCCCTAAGGACCTCACTCAGGTAGGATTTTACCCCATCTCTGCTGTTTTTTGCAAAAGAGCTAAGCAGCACCTACCTATATTGATGCCATTTTCCTGGAACCACAGTAAACCCCAAATAAATTTGATAATTGGTTTTTCCACTTCTGAAAAAAAGGTTGTTGGGATTTTTAATGGGATTGCATTGAATCTGAAAATCACTTTGGGTAGAGTTGGCATCTTAATGATATTTAGACTTTCAATGCATGAATGTCCTTCCATCTATTTAAGTCTTCTTCAGTTTTGTTTAGCAATGCTTTGTAGTTTTCTCAATACAGGTTCTTTATGCCATTGGTTAAGTTTATTCCTAAATACTTGATTATTTTGTTGGTATTATAAATGGATATTTTTTCTAATTTCTTTCTCAGATTGCACATCAGTAATGTAAAGAAACACTATTGATTTTTGTGTATTAATCTTGTAGCCCACCATTTTGCTGAACTTGCCTATTAGTTCTAGTAGCTTTGCTGTGGAATTTTCAGGAGGTTCTAGATATTGGGTCTTATCATCAGGGAATATTGAAAATTTTACTCTTCCTCTCCTATTTGGGTGCCTTTATTTCTTTATCTAGCCTAATTGTTCTAGCTAGACCCTCTAGCACAATATCCAATAACAATGGTGACAGCAGGCGTCCTTGTCTTGTTCCTGACCTCAGTGGGAAAGTTTCAGTCTTTCATCATTGAGTACAATGCTGGTTGTAAGTTTCCCATATATGCACTTTACCTTTTTGAGAAAGCTTCCTTCTTGTCCTACATTTTTTGGTATTTATCAAGAAAGGGTGCTGTATTTTGTTAAATGCCTATTCTTCATCAATTGAGAGGGTCATGTGATTTATCTTCAATTTATCAATGTCATTTATTACACAAATTCATATTCTTGTATACCTGGGATAAAACCCACTTAATCATGGTGTATAAAATTCTTTTAATGTGCTTTTTGCTTCAGTTTACAGAAATTTTATTGAGGATTTTTACATGTATATTCATTAGAGATATTGCTCATTATTATTATTATTATTTGATAGTTTCTTTATCTGGTTTTGGTTTTAGGGTGATATTGGCTTCATAGAATCAGTTTGGTAACGTTCTTTCCTGGTCATTTTTTTGGAAGAGCTTGAGCAAGACCAGTATTACATCATCTTTGAATGATTGGTAGGATTCACCTGTGAAGCCATTTGTTCCTAGGCCTTTCATCTTTTGGAGGTTTTTGATAACTGTTTCTGCCTCATCACTTGTGATTGGTTTCTTGAGATCTTCTATTTCTTCTAGGGTCAGTATAGGTGTTTTGTGTCTTTCTAGGAATTTTCCATATCCTCTACATTGTCTGGTTTTTTGGTATACAGGTGTTCATAGTATCCTTTTATGATCTGTCTCATTTGTGCAGGGTCAGTGGTAATGTCCACCCTCATTCCAATTTTTATTTATAGCCTCTCTTTTTTTGTCAGTCAGTCTAGCCAAGGGTTCATCAATTTTGGTGATCTCGAATAATCAGGTTTTGGTGTTGTTGATACCCTCAATTGTTTGTGTGTGTGCACACAATTTCACTTATTTCTGCACATCTTTATTTCTTTCCTTCAGCTTGGTTTGGGATTAGTTGGCTATTCTTTTTCTAGTTCCTCCAGATATGCAATTAGATCAATTTTAGTTCTTTCTTCTTGTTTCATGTAAGCATTGAAGTCTATAATTTTCCCTCCAGCACTGCTTTTACCATGTCCCATAGGTGTTGATATATTGTGTTCTCATTTTCAACATATCAAGATATTTGCTGAATTCTCTTGAAATTTCTTCTTTGACCTACTGATTGTTTAATAGTGTGTTGTTTAATCTCTAAATATTTATGAATTCTCCATTTTTCAATCCATTATTTTCTAGCTTAATTCTATTATCATCAGAGAAAGTGTTTTGTATAATTTCAATGTTTTTAAATTTATTGAGACTTGTCTTGTCATAGTCTGTCTTGGGAAGGCTCCACGAGCACTTAAAGAGAATGTATATCCTGCTGTTTGGAGGTGCAATATTCTGTGTATGTTTACTGGATTTAGTCTATTTATCATATTATTCAATTTCTCTGTTTCTTTATCCTCTCTTCAGATGTTCTTTGTAATACTGAGAGTGCTGTATTGAAGATTCCAACTATTATTGTCAAGATATCTGTTTCTCCCTTCAATTTTGCCACTGTGTGCTTTATGTATCTTGGAGCAATATTTGTATGGAATATCTTCTCTCAACCTTACACTTTAGAGAAGTGGACTTGTCCCAATGGATAGGGTATCCATCTACCACATGGGAAGTCTGTGGTTCAAACCCTGGGCCTCCTTGACCCATTTGAAGCTGGCCCATGCACAGTGCTGATGTGCACAAGGAGTGCCCTGCCATGCAGGGGTGTCCCCTGCATAGGGGGGCCCCATGTGCAAGGAGTGTGCCCAGTAAGGAGAGCTGCCCAGTGCGAAAGAAAGTACAGCCTGCCCAGGAATAGCATCACACACATGGAGAGCTGGCACAACAAGATGAAGCAACAAAAAAAAGACACAGATTCCCTGTGCCTCTGACAACAACAGAAGTGGACAAAGAAGAACATGCAGCAAATAGTCACAGAGAACAGACAACGGGGGGTGGGGGAGAGAAATAAATAAAAATAAATCTTTAAAAAAAACAAAACAAAAAACCTTACACTTTAAACCTGGTTGTGTCCTTATGTCTGAGGTGAGTGTCTTGCAGACAACATATAGATGGCTCATGATTTTTTATCCCTTCAATCAGTCTATATGTTTTAATTGGGAGTTCAATCTGGTAACATTCTATATTATCACTATAAAGGCATTACTTCATCCATTTTGTCCTTTGGCTCTCTGTTGTTATATTATTCTATTGTCTGTTTTATCCTTTAGTTTATTCTTCCTACTACTCTTCATTTCTGAACTCTTCTCCAAATTTCTCACCTTTGTTTTTTTCCTTTCAGGCTGCAGCACTCCCTGTAGCATCTCTTATAATTCTAGTCTTTTTACCTGTTCTTTTTACATGTTCAGATTGTGAAAACTTAGAACTCAACCTCATTTTGAAGGACAGTTTTGCCAGGCACAGTAAATTAAATACATCATATCAGTTTCTTCTCTATGCTTTCTGATAAGAAGACAGCACTTAATCCTGTGATTTTCCCTTTTATGTGATGCTTTGATTTCCTCTTGCTGGTTTCAGAATCCTCTCTTTATCTCTGGTATTTTTCACTCTGAATAATATATGTCTCAGGTATGTCTATTGAGAAATATTTTCTTTGGTGTGCATTGACTTTCTTGTATATTGATATTTATGTCTTTCATAAGAGTTCAGAAATTTTCATTAATTGTTTACTCAAATATTCTTTCTGCCCCTTTTCCATGCTATTCTCATTCTGTGATATCAATAACACAAATGTTTGGGTGTTTCACAATGTCATTGAATTGTCATTCAATTCCATTCAATTCAATTCCCTGAGACTCTTCTCTTCCTTTTCTCCTATCATATCTAGTTCAGATGTCTCTCATTGAAATCACTAATTCTGTCTTGAATCAATTCAAATCAGCTCTTGTGTAGCTCTAAAATATTTTTAATCTCATCCATCATGTCTTTTATTTACATAAGACCTCTTACTTTTCTTTGCAGGCTTTCCAATTCTTTATGCTCCCCAAGTGTCATCTTAATATCCTTGCTTTTTGATTGCTTTTTCAAATAGTTTGATATATTGGCTTTTAATTGTGTGATTCATTATTCTGGAAATTATTTGCTCTTACTTTTGTTTCCTTGCTTTTCAGAAACTTTCTTATTGATTTTCCTCTATTGTCTTTGGTTTGAGGTCTCTTTTGATGTTTTTCTGCCTATTAAAATCACATTCTATTGTGAAAATTTTCATTTAAAATGACAAATCTATTATTGTCACCTTCAAATTTGGAATTTTCTCTGTGTATTCTACCAAGTTATTTTATTTTATTTTATTTTTTTATTTCTCTTCCCTTCCCCCAACTCCCATTGTCTGTTCTCTGTGTCAGTTTGCTGCATGTTCTTTGTCTGCTTCTGTTCTTGTTAGCGGCATGGGAATCTGTGTTTCTTTTTGTTGCATCATCTTGTTGTGTCAGCTCTCCGTGTGTGTGGCACCATTCCTGGGCAGGCTGCACTTTCTTTCACACTGGGTGGCTCTCCTTATGGGACACACTCCTTGAGCATGGGGCTCCCCTACATGGGGGACACCCCTTCAGCACTCCTTGCGCGCATCAGCACTGCATGTGGGCCAACTCCATACGGGCCAAGGAGGCCCAGGGTTTAAATGGCGGACCTCCCATATGGTAGACAGACAACCTAACCACTAGGCCAAGTCTGCTTCCCCAAATTATTTTAATTACATAAAGTGAGAACAATTCTTGAAGTAACTTGTATGTAGAGAAGTATCATCACAGACATTTCTGGCTAAGGCTAGAGATTAATGCCTGATGCACCTACACACATTTATGGAGACCTTCCAAAGCATCAATAAAATGCTAGTAGGTTGTTTTAGAATTTGTTCCAGAAAGTCTCTAATTATTTAAAGTTTAATATACTTCATATTTGTTCCCTTTAGCTATTTAGTAATTTGTTATTTACAAGTTCTACCATAATAGATTAACCTCCATTCACTAAATGAAAATTAAAGAAAACATTAGTGAAGATGCAGTTCTATATAGGGGTCTACTTATCGTATCTAAATGATGAAAAGTGAATTAATTTTGCAGTGTAGTGTTCATTCTAAACAGTTAAACATAAGGTACAGCTATAGCACACAATCTGTGCCTTGTGGATTTAATTGATGCCTTGTTTTAATGAATATCTAAAATATTTAATGCAAGTCAGTCCATTTGAAAGTATTATCAACTACAAAATTAATAATTAATAAAAATATATTTATTGCCTTCATTCCAACTTAACCAAACATCTTGCATATCTATGTGTGTATATCTGTATATCTGTGTATGTGTGTATGAAAATAAGTATATTGTACTTACTGATTTTTACATTTGGGATAAAAATAAGGATCTGGGAGTTTAAAATAGCTTAGGTAAATTGATGTTTACATATTATTGAGAACATTGTTTTTCATATATTCTTATCTGGAAGTTATAAGAAAATTAAACATGACCATATTTTTTAATCGTGTAATTTGTTGTTCAAAATAGAAGGAATAAAATTGCCCAACTCCCTTTATCTTAGAAATTTGTTTTAATTAATGATGTATCATGCCTCTTTCTCTTTCTTGACTTGGCTAAAAGAAGAGATTCCTACCCAGCATGGAGAGAAGGAATTGGACCATGGTGACCATGTTCTTATTGGGATGTCTACCCCTAAGGGCCATCTTATTCTTGATTTTTTATTGGCTTATTTGGTGACTGTCCTTGGAAGCACCCTCATCATTACACTGATCTTTATGGATTACAGTCTTCACTCACCCATATATTTCTTCCTCAGCAACTCTCTTTCAGGGACATATTAACCACAACCTGTGCTGTTCCCAAGATGCTGGCAGGATTCCAGTCATAAAGGAACAGAATCTCATTTTGTGAATGCTTCACCCAGTCCTGTTTCTACTTCCTTTCTGGATGCACTGTTTATCCTTTTTGCCATCATGTCCTATGACCCTAAGTGGCCATCTGCAGTTCCCTTCATTACCCTACAGTTATGACCAGCTCACTCTGCATCTATCTTGTCATACTCTCCTGGGTTTGTGGTTTTTCCTCATCTTCCCACCCACTATCCTTAAAGCAACACTGCCATATTGTGGCCCCAATGTGATTGATCACTTTTTCCATGACAATGCTCCACTCTTCCATTTGACCTGTGCTGACATATGTGCCATTGAGCTAATGGATTTCCTCAGTTCCCTTGTCCTGCTCATCAGCTCCCTCTTACTTACAGTGGTCTCCTATGTTTATATCATCTCCATCATTCTGAAGATACCTTCAGGACAAGAACAACGCAAAGCCTTTGCCACTTGTGCTTCTCACTTCACTGTGTTCTCCATGAGCTATGGGATCACCATCTTTGTTTATGTCTGTCCCGTCTGCACCTCAATAAGATCCTCTTTATCCCCTCCCAGTGTCATCACACCTCTCCCGAATCCCTTCATCTTCAGTCTATGGAATGAATCCATGAAAGATGCCCTGAAGGACACCTTGTCCAAGTGCCATGAATTCCTTAAAAGGATGAGGTCCAAGTAATGGAACATTCGAGAATCATTCCAACCATGGGAAATCTCAGTCCTACTAAGGCTTATAGTCCACAACTTGATACTATAAACTGGAGATTACTATACTCCAATTATGTATTTATATCATTTCCAATCATAAATAATATTTTGAATGGATTGCTGTGTTTATGATATTTTAAGAGCTAAATAAATATTAAAAATTATAATGTCCTGGTGGTAATAGGATACTTGTGGAAGTAGATGTAGTAGTAATATGTGTGTTGATGTTAGTGCTACTGGTTAAGAATGATCAAAGAACAGTAGAGTAGTATATGAGTTTACTACTTATTTGCATTTATCTGTATGGGAATTGGAAAGAAGAAACAATTCAGCTCTGGGTCTGGTAAGAAGGGCATGCACATACACACACGTATGAGAGAACATAGATAAAAGAATAAGTTCTGTGGTACATAAACTTCAATTGTAACTTAGCATTGATTATTATTGAGGTTATTGACTTTTTCCTTATTCATTTTAACTGTATTTATTTCTCATATTTTTTTCCCATGGATTTTGTCCTTAACATTTCATTTCTCTTTTATGTCAGTTTATGCATTGAATTTTCATGAAGTCTTTATTTTATTCCATTTGCAAAGAAAGTTTCTTCTCCAATGAACTTGACATTTGTTTGTACCATAAATTTCACCACTTTAGAGATGTAAGAAAAACCAAATCAATTATCCCTCATCAACCCTTACATCATTGCCATTATGAAATTTTATTGTTTGGTACAATTAAGTTTTTTTTTTGCTTTCATCATTTCCTCAAAATAAGATTTAAATATCAAAGTAAGTTGACTTTCTTATAAAAGGTCCCAGCCTTATTACTAGATAAGAATACAAGAGTGGAACAATTGGTAGCTGGCATTTTTTGTCGTCTTGTACCTCCCTTTTCTCTTTGCATAAGTTCTTTAAGATACCCACTAGGCCCGACTTGCTCACATGTTGATAACACTAAGTCAGTCCCTAAATTTTATATTCACATCTGTCAATGAGTAGAGATGGTATCAGTCCAAGTTTGAAATATCCCAGGGCACAATTTGATTATTCTTTTAACAATGTACTTTTCCTATGACCTCTCATATGTAGCCAGTATTTTCAAGTCATGACAAGTACCTGAGTGCTTTTGAGAAGAACCAGTATTCAATAGGACAAGAGATTTGTGTGGGATTACCATAGTCAAAATTATTCTTATTCACTTTTAGAAACAGGAAAGTTTACTGACCAGGGGGATTGATGCTGATTGCCAAGAGGAAATTGAGTTGGTGCCATACAATGATGGCGATATAGATTAATTCTTGAATCAGGAGATTTACTGTATAACCACTTAGTTCATTTTTTTTAATTAATGAAGAACTCTGATATGAAGAATGAACAAACAACAAAAACAAAACAATGATTTGGAACCTATAACAATTAAAATTTGTTATACCATAATGTGGTAGAAACTGAAGTGCTCCCAGAGGGAAAGGAAAATAAGGAAGGCAGAAGAAAGTTATTTACTAAGAGGTCATAATCTTATTTAGAATTTGGACTGTAAAAGATATATTTAGGTTTTTACTCTTTTCTTATCACATGAAATATATTGATGTTGGCTAAGGTACTCTTCAGGCTCCAGTCTAATATGCTATCACCTCATAGTTACAGGATTGAATTTTAGGTTTGCATTGCATCTGGGTAGGCTTGATATATACTACTAAATGACAACAACTTAGGACACATCCAAAAATTCATAAAGATATTTTTAGTATTTCATTTTATTCTTTATGGAAATTGAAAGAAGAAAAATTTCAACCTACAGAATATGAGGTTAGGGTTAGGGATAGGGATAGGGTTAGGGTTAGGGATAGGGACACAGATAGGCATAGGGATAAGGACACATGCATATTACATGCTGAGAAGAAAAAGTGATATTTTAAAAATAAATAAAGAATTTAAAAAAAAAAAGAAAAGAAAAAGTGATAGACTTTTGGAGACAAAATCCATACATTTTATTCACCTGACAAGCCAACAAATGATACTTAGAGCTCTCTCTAACAAGATAGCAAGTAATAGTGAGAGGTCATCAAATAATAATTCAATGTTGCTTCATTTCATTGTGAAGATTAATGCCTAACATAGTGGGTTTATCCAAACTACATGAGAAGGAGATTTCCTTTGCCAGTTAATAGGAATGACTTTCCCATGGTGTGTAAACATTCAGGTGAAGTTCTGCTTCACAGGAAGATAAGGTAAAATGTGTGTATTTAAACACACTGCTGAACTATTGAATTATATCTTGAAATGCAACATGTACACATGAACAGATATGTCCATTTGAATCTGGTTTGTCAAAAACCTACTCAAGCCTGACCTATACCCAATTATATGTGGTTCCTGAATTGGAACACTCAATATTCAATCAATGACATTGATTCTAAAATATGTAAGGAAATTCCAAAGGAAAAGAATATCAAGGGAATTTTTGAAGAAATAGTAAGAAAGAAGCCATTCCTTCCACAGCAATTCTCTATGTAATTAAGCCAGTATCTTTTTGTGAACAGTATAAGAACTTGAGAGTGCAGATGGACACCAAGGCATATATGGACACCTAATTCATGATAATTGTGAAAATACAGAGCAATGGGAAATGAAGGACCTTTCCTTAAGTGAATTTCATTTTGAACACCTCCATTTTCTGTATCTCACAGTTTTTTTGCCTCATCCTGTCTTTTCATGTACTGCATATTATTATTATTTTGGGGCATTATATATGAAAATTGTAGAAGAAATTGAATATACAAAAAAATTATTAGCCATTATCTCCTTAATCATTGGTTCTGTCACATTCTCTCTTTCCTCTCTATGGTATTTTACTGTTTCCCTTTTATACTTATGGACTTTAATGTATTTTCCATAGTTAAGTTTGTTTTAATTCTGCATATGTTCTTCTGATTTATCTCTCTCCTCTGCTGCTATTACATGGTGTTATAAGCAACAAGTGAGTGCTTAATTTCAGTTATTTTATTTTCCAATTGTAGAAAGTTCATTTGCTAATTTTGTTGAATTTTCTGCTCTGTGCCAACATTCTCAATCATTACTTTAATTTCCTTGAATATTTTAAACATGATTATATTAAACCTGTCTCTAAAAACTTCACTATCTTCCACCCCCAATAGGTCTCTTTTTTTCTTGATTTTTATTGCATGGTATCATTTTCCTGTACAGTTGATTTTGTGTGTACATGTACTGGTTGCTGAGCAGGAAATATTTAAGAGACAAAGTGATAAATAGAATACTGTTTTCTTCTTGTTTGGATGATGCACTTTTACTCCTTTAAATCATTTCATGTAGCCTAATTGGATTGAGAACTTTGAAACAGGACTCAGGCCCTAGAAGCACAGGTGTATATTTGGTTATGGATTATTCTTAGGGTAAAGTCATTTTGGGCTCAAACTTAAGGTCTAAACCTTAAAAGTCAGTGTTTTTTCCACAAGCTCTCTGTATCTCTTCAAATGCTTACCTAGATTCTCTGCACCTCCAATCCCACTTTCTGAACAGTCAGATGCTTGGCAAAAATCTTCCATTTCCTGATATACTTTTCTCAGTGTACTTGTAACCCCAAATCTTTATTCCATTTGTTTCCAATGGAATTATTTGCACTGAGGTCCTCAAGAGTGTTTTTATTTTTTATTTTGTCCAATTTCTCTGTTAGAAATGGAACACTTGTCTCCACCATCTAAATAACCATTGTTGGAAGGACATTTACTCAGCATCATTTTTTTTTCTAGTACATTGGCTACGACTTTCCTGAGTCTCTTGACTAGCCATTCTCATCCTTCCTGTTCCCTGCTCTATATTTCAGTGCCTTCTGACATCTCATTGTCTGTATCAATATTCTCAGCCAATGTGTTCTGCTTTAACACACTCATTTTAACATTATATCTAATATGATTCCAACTGGTACCTCTGTTGTAGACATCAAGAGAGGTTCAATAATTGTGTATGGAAAGGCCAGGACTCAGTAATAATTTTGGGAAGGAAAAAAGAATTTATTTATGACTGGCCAGGCTTGGGAACTTTCTGTTCAAAACCTGAGCCCCAAATAAGATTTTCAAGTTCTTTTTATACAGAGGAAGAGTTAAATGGTCCTTTGTTTCAGTGCTCAATAAGCTTGAATTAAAACATATCCCCCACATTCTAGGTAAGCTTTTAGCATGGACTTCATAGATTCTAGATCAGCTTTTTAGCATGAACTTCACACATTTCATGTAAGCTTTTAACATATTTGGTTTGCATTTTTCCTGAATATTTAAAGTTTTTAGAGTTTACATTGCTTAATTGTTTTTCTGGGACTGGAGTTGTTGCCATGGTTACCAAGGGCTGGGCTGCAGCTCTCATCGTCCGACACATACAGCTCAGGTTATCTATGAAGAGACAAACAGCCCAATCCATAGCCTATATCATTCCCCACTTTATGCCAACTTAACTTGCTAAACTTTTGCATAATTATCATTGGAGTTATGAGGTGGGTGGCTGTTTGTTGTTTTGATTGATTACCCCACGTACTAATTTCTCAGGGAGGGCCTAAAGGCACAGTTCCTGGGTAACATCTGGGGCTTATCCTGTTTCTAGAAGAAGTTCTTATCCTGGACAGTAGAGTCCTGGGGTGGGGCTACCCTAGCAGTTATCCTGGGGGTTACTGGTGCTTACATGGATTTCTTGCCAGGTTCCAGATCCATCTATTAATTTTATTTTACCCTTAGAGAGTTTACACCTTTAATTTTAAAGGGGTGCTGAAGGGAGATGATCTTTTTTCTGTACCTCCTTCCTTGTGGTCCTTATCTAACAAGGTGTAAAAACTTTATTTATTTTGACTGGAAGAAAATGTATCTGGCATTCTGTATGAAGCTGGATGAAGTTTTCATATGGCTAATAAGATATCCATTCTGAAAGAAACAAATTTAATTACAATTTTGTAATACCTGTTCATTGAAAGAGGACACTGGATTACAAAGATAGATGCCTGCAAAGACAGCACTTTTTAAAAAGTTGGTGGAGAGCACTATCTATCTATATATGTCTATATATAAAGTTTTTTATGTTCAGAGAGATATTGTAATAGATAACAGTATTAGGTACTTAGCTTTGTTTTAAAGATGCAGTTCAGGCTGTTTAATGATTGGCACTTATGTGCTTTGTCGGGTGTTCCTGGTGAACTGGCACCTTCTTGGGCAGTTGGTTTCATTCAGGGTTAGTGCACCAAGTTGGAAATTTTTTTAACTCTGGAAGTGATCATAACTGCAGAATAAAGTTTTTTACATATTGGTTTTAACTGAATAATTTCTGATAATTTTGACTGTTTAATAGGTGACCCACTGCTAGTAGGCAAACCTTGTTTTGCTACATAGTAGAGTATTATAGAGTAGTAGAGTAGTAGGGTGGCTGAACCTGGTATTAATTAACCAATTACCTGTAAGCCACCAGTGGCCCCATTGTTTTTCGCTAAGATGGCTTTTTATTTTATAGACATGTTTATTAACTATTTAGAAAATGAAGTTTACCAGGAATTTAACATGTTTAATGTACTTTTGTACATGATTTAGAATAGAAAAGATAACATTATAATTATTAGGCATATATTTAGAACAGAATAAAGGTACAGCACTTAATATTAATTAGTGTATTACTTAATGCATAAGGATTCTGAGTTGCAATTAATAGTTTTAAGTTTCAGGCTTGTAATACTTTACATGTTATCTCTCCATGGGAGCAGGTCATAATGCCAATTTGTATTTAAGTTTTACTTACAGTACTCTGGTGATTATGGCTCCACTTGGTATGTTCTTTATACAGTGAGCAAGCCGCAGCATCATTGATCCTAGAGAGAAGTTAAAAAGGTAGTTTCCAGTACATCACCGGTCTGGTGCATAGTGCTCTTTGGCACTATGGAGCAGTGCCAGTCTGGAGGCAACATCCATTGTACATTTGGCTGTACCAAGCCATCATTGGCTGCTACAGGAGTTTGAAATTGCAACATAGTTTCCGTCAACTTCAGGAGCACAACCAGAGGCATGATGTAGTAGCTGTTTTATTGTTTGAGGGGTCAGTGATGAGCCTAGCCAATAACACATATGGAGAGGCAACCTGTAATGTATTTAAGGCCTGGTTTGAATGCACAAGAGAATTTGACAATGCCGAGGTTTATCTCTTGATTTTTACATAAATTTTAAACATTTCCAGTGCAATGTGTTACATATCAAATGACTTTGATTACTTCTACAATTCTACCATGAAGACATTAGCAGGTGTTTTACTTTAGCAGTAGAGGCAAAACTATTTTTTTCATTTTTAAAATGAAAACTGAAGTTTCCCAATGGAATCAAGGTAACTTTTCATTACCATCACTTGAATAAGTACATTGAGGTGACTTTCAGACAGGTTTCATTGCTATGAAGTTACTTTTTGCTATTAATATCAATCTAGGTTTCCAGTTGGAAGATACTTTTACAAACTCTTTATATAATTGACCACAACCACAGACTGGCTAATTTACCTTAGATTACCATTAGTGACCAATGGAATTTACTTTGCAAATTTAGGAGAGAACAGTTCTATATGTAATTTAATTTCATTAAATGTGAGCTTACAGTTTTTATTATTTTAAAGATTTAACACATAAAATGTGAACTTATCAACCTGGTATTTTAGAAACCCAAGAGATAATACTTAAGCTAAACAAGTTGAAATTGTTATTGATTAAACAAAGAATGCCATTTTCCTTTTTTACAGGGGCTTAAAACCTTTGTTTTTGATCATTTTAAAACTGAATAATTTTTAAAGCATACTAACTTTTAGGCTCTGGAATATAAAGCAATTGTTTAACCTGTTTTAATTATAATTTAATGAGGGTTTCATAGCTTTTCAACAGTTTTTATATTTAGATTTTACATGACTTTTTATACCATTTAGCTTAATTTGGGTTTTAGAAATATATATTACTTATATAACTGCATATTTAACTTTGACAATTTGAGCAAATAGGCAGACATGAATAGTTTGATACAGAAACACCATTTAGTTATTTAAAACTTTTTTTTGCTGATTAATTTAAAGTATAGTACCCTTACTGGTTTTCCTGGTTATATTGCTGTTTGGAGGGAACCTGGTGAGCATTTGGGCTTCTGTTTAGAATGGAAAGAAACTGGGTAGCTTTTACTCTTATTTTTCTCTGAGACAGCCTGAGCAATGGGGGCTGCTTAGTAAGGCCTGGTACACTGGGAAGAGTATTGCTTACTCATGGAAAACCTGACAACAGTTATTTTTTATTCCTAGTGGAAATGGCTAATTAGAATTAATTTATATTATTTTAAAGGTCACGGAAAAGACAGCTTTTCCTTTAAAAGGGTAAAGAGGAAATGAAAAGACCAAAAAAATTGAGAATGGCACAAAAGTGATATGCATAAATCCCTTTCTTTTTAATTTAACTGTAGGTTTTTAAAGTTTAATGCAGTTTATAATTCCCATCAGAATAGTTGAAGACCAGGGGTGAAATTAGTTATAAAATAACTATAGGATAAGCTTAAGTAATAACTACCACCATCACAGTAAGCATTAGATAAATCCAAAGTAGCCATAAATAGAGGCAAATTAATTTATCATCATTACAATAGCCAAAATCCAGGCCACATTTACTCTGTTGTAATACTTTTAGTTATAAATTTATATATATATATAAAGGTGCTTACATAATGATTTTAATTCTTAGTTACAGTTCTTAGCATGTTTTTACTTTCAGATGAATTGGATACCTGTATTAATTAAGTTATAATAACCTTATTAGTATCAATCCTGTGAGGCTTCTCTGTATTTTTAGTAACTGAACGAATTTATTTGTGAGCCATGTGTTCAATTCACCAACAAGACAGAACTGGCATTTAAAGATTCATTTTTAAGTTACCTTTACCATGATTTTTTAGGCACAAGTAAACTGGCAAAAGCCAAATACAGGTTTTAAAATTGAACACAAAGTTAAGCACAGATTAAAACAGAAGAATTCCATATCTTTAGCATCTCCAGGGCATTGGGAAATAGGCTGATTAAATTTAGCATGATGTTGTGGAGTCCAGTTGGGATTTGGTTTTGGTTTTGGTTTTCCATAGTTTTATGACCTTTACAGCTAATTCTCAGTCAAACCATTAAAAGGGCTATCAAGTGATTAGATAGTAATGTGGCTTACGAATAGAAGGCATGGACTCACTGGAAAAGGGTAAGCCACTTCCCCCTTTCCCACTACTCTGCTTCTACTATGCATCCTCCTAAAGGAAGGAGGGGAGAGAAGGTGATAGTAGCAAGTTCCAGGCTGCTAAAATGGCCTGAAAAGAAGTTTTCAGGCTTACTGTCTTCCCAGGGAACCCCCACCCTGGCAGGGCCATGATTTAAGTTACTGGTTTCACCAGCTACCCTGACTGGGGCTGGTTTCAATAACGGGTGTGCAGCACAGACACAGACAATCCCCAAGCCCCAGCAAGTGCGACAGACCCAGAGAAGAGACAGCAGAGCATGCACAAACATTCAGACTCCATGGTTTTGCCTTATAAATTATAATCATTTCACTCCTTTGCTAATGCCAAGGAAGGGCTCCAGCTTAACCAAATTCACCACTTTACATAATTACACAATTTAACACTAGCACTGAACAGACACAGACAGATGCACAAAGTCTGTTAATCTGGCTCACAATTTCTATTTTCTGGACACGGTGCCCCTGCAATCATTACAAACCTTAGAAAGAGAGAACTTTCAATATTAAAATTTGACCAGGATCTTTTGTTTACCTTGGCTGTTTATAAATTATGCTCATTTGCAATTGAGCATCAAAACAAAGACTCTCGCTAAAACTTTTTCATGGTTTAAACTTACACCCAGATCAAGCTTTACTACAAAAGCCAATCCATTTTCCCATAACCAAGTTTCTCAAAATCCAGACCAATCTCCAGAGTGCCAGGACCCAACCTATCAACATCCCTTCCCACCACAATCAAGCCTTCACTACCTCAGTGGAGGCAAGAGCAGACCAGATGCTAACCCTCAGTTAGCCAAATCCAACAAGAGGCTTTTTCCCTTTTCTTTCCTTTCAGACCTTGAGAGAATGGCTTCTCCCCAAATTTCTGGAGGTACTGGGGTTCTCTTGGAAGTTGATCAGACTTCCCTTTCTAACATTTAAAGTTAGGTTTTCCTGACACTATGCTCCCCAGGGGAGTCTTACCTTTTTCCGTGTTTGGAGTTTTGTTCATTCCCAGAATTTTTTCCAGACCTTCCATTGCCCCCAATTTTCATTGGGAGGATTCTGGCAGAACCCACATCTTTTTCTGGATGAAACATGGTCCAGGGGTGCCCAGATTTGGGGTTCACCAGAATCCTCTTGGCTTCCTTGGGGATCTGGAATGGGTATTGAAATGCTACCTTCTCTGGCCTTCATTTGCAAATCCCAGACAAGCCCCCAAATGTTGTAGACATCCAGAGAGGTTCAATAATTGTGTATGGAAAGGCCAGGATTCAGTAATAATTTGGGGAAGGAAAAAAGAATTTATTTATGACTAGCCAGGCTCAGGAGCTTTCTGTTCAAAACCTGGGCCCCAAATAAGATTTTTGAGTTCTTTTTATACAGAGGAAGAGTTATTTCAGTGCTCAATAAGCTTGAATTAACACATAACCCCACATTCTAGGTAAGCTTTTAGCATGAACTTCATACATTCCATATAAGCTTTTAACACATTTGGTTTGCATTTTCCCTGAATATTTAAAGTTTATAGAGTTTACATTGCTTAATTGTTTTTCTAGGACTGGAGTTGTTGCCATGGTTACCAAGGGCAGGGCTGTAGCTCTCGCCGTCTGACATACAGCTCAGGTTATCTACGAAGAGATGAACAGCCCCACCCTTAGCCTGTATCACCTTGAATTCCTGTCTTGATTTCCCAACATTTCTCACAATATCCTTTTTTTCTTTTTGCAGAGAAATATAATTTTAGGAGAGATCTGAGAACAATGGCAGTCTCCACTTTAGGTTCTGATACTCCTTCTAGAAGCAAGACATCATGACCAGAGGGGATGGACGGAGGATTTGAAGACCCAGTAGCCTTCACCTTCCAAGGCAGAGGAGAGGAAGGCATTGCCCAGTACCTCAGAAGTAAGGTAAAGAGTCCTTCTTCTGGAGCCTGCAGTCGGTACAGGTGTAGAGGACGGTCTGCCCTTCATCCGCTGAGCCGTCTGTCTGCTGTGCTGTGCCATTCCTGCAGGACCACGTCGCAGGCAGCGCCTGTCCATCGCAGGCCCCTGTAACTCGGGCTCTGGCTCCACCGCCACAGGCACGGCTGCTCTCAATTTGTGGAACGCGAAAGAGGTCTTCACCATACTCCTTTCAAAGTCCCGCACATTGACGGAGAGGGCGCAGCGCGTGCAGATGACTGAATCCCGAGCCCCGGGCAGGCAGGACCTGCCGCAGTCTGGGCAAGAGTCTCGGTCCCACTGGAGGCTGAGCAGGTCTCAGCGACGTCCACGGCGGAAGAGTGGGCGAGGGTGGGCAAGGGCCAACAAAGTATCAACAGAAGAGGGGGTTTCTTAACACCAGCCTCACCACTAGGTGCCCTTCCCAGCCTGTCCCGGTCCGAGGCAAAAGAGACTTGCACCTGCTCTGCGCCTGCACCCTCGCCGCAGTGCCGAGGACCTTCAGGGGCGACGAGCCCCACCCGGGCTAGAGCACCGCCTTCCCCAAGTGCAGTGCGACCCGGAGCCCCACGCTATCCCTTTAATTGGAAGGAAGCGTTTTTTTGGAAATGTAATTCATTCTCAAAGTCCTTCAAATTATTTCTCATGAAATGAAACGAAATCAGAGGTTAATAGAGACTTCATGAGCATGTGTGTTTCATCTGCTTTTCAGCAACCACAACCTGGCCTCTTTCTTCTTTCCTTCTTTCCACCTTGCTTTCATTTATTTGTGAAATAACAAATTCATTTATTACTTAGGCTTATTACATGTGCTCCCTTTCTGCTTGAAAAAATTCTCCCCTAATTACCTGCATTCTCATTTTCTCTAAGTTTCCACTCAACTATTTTTTTATCTCAGAGAAACTTTCCTTGACTATTTTATCAATATTGGTATTTTTGGTTATTCTTTATTTTATTCTGCCTTATTTTATTTTGTAGAACTTACCATACTATGGTATTATAATGATGATAATGCATTTATGAGATTTATTTGTGGCTGAGAGTGTAACACTCATGAGTTTGCTGATTGTTCTGATTACTTTACCCATAGTCCCTAAACCTAAAATACAGCACTTTAGATTCTCAAAATCCTGTGCTGAATTTGTTTATACTAAATATTTCATATCAGAGATATAGTAGAATGTCTGTCCAATATATACACATTTGACACCACTTGCCTCTATATTATCAGAATAAAAATGATATTTTCTAATGGTGTGAAGTGCAATGACACAACTTTGAAAGCCATAGCTTAATTCACTTTTTCCCCTCAAATTTCAGTTAATAAATGTGTAATTATTAAAATATATACAATGGTACAACAACAAAAAGAATATTCACAATAGTTCTACAGTAGAATACCAGTAAGTCGACTCTAACCCATATTTTATTCCTTCATCCTGTACACCCTCAGATGGTGATATTCATTCTACCTCTAAATCAAGAGGGAGCTTAGATTCCACAGGGCTGATGGATGGAATTCCCTTGCTTGCAGTTGTAGACTCTCAGTTCCCTGGTATGGTGGTTGACCATCACCACTTCCCTGTTAGCTGACATGTGCATGTCTAACAAACAGGAGTAGGTGCTGCAACTCCAGTGAGGCTCAGGGCCCAGCTGGCACATAGTCCAGAGATTAAAGTCTCCCAAGCTTACACCAACCCCAGTGCCAAACACATGTTCAGTAAAAGTGACAGAAGAGGCATGTGTAGAGAGGTCACATCTGAGTCCCACTCCATCACACTAAGGAGCACAAATTCCAAAGTAGGGCCCACTGGCACGACACTGTACTCCAGAGCCTTCTTTCATGATCATAGGACCTCGGTGTCTCTGTAGCCCTCAGGAGCACCATTACCTGGGATTGTATCTACTTTGGTTGTCTCACATCAGCAAAATTATTTCTTTATCTAGATTAGAGGAGAAGAGATGAGAGGAGGGCAGAGGAGAGGAGGAGGGGAGAAGATGGAAGGGAAAGGGAAAGGAGAGAGGAAAGAGAAGAGAAGAGATTTATTAAATCTTTTGGCATATTTCAATTATAATGTCATCAATGAGTGTTGTTGCAGGATGGATCAATGGAATTATCTACTTATTGCTATTTTAAAATCTATATCTCTAAGTCCTCCCAGTGAAAGTCTTATTTCACTGTCATTTTACTCTTGAATTTTAAACACCTCCATTTTTTTCCTTTTATGATTGATGAATTTATAATTTGTATTGAGTTTAATAAAATTCTAAAATATGTTCTCATTAGAAAGGATAGCTTCATGAATTTTTGCAATTCAAGAACACTTGTGTACCTGGCATCCAGATTAAGAAATGTGCTAGAACCTCAGAGGTGCCCTCAGGTCCCATTCTCGTTTATACCACGTTAAAAGGTAACCATTTTCCTGACTTCCATCAGAACATAGTATTTTCACACTTTTGTAATTCATATAAATGAAATTATCTGTGTTGCTTCTTTTTGTCTCATCGCAGAATGTTATGTTTGTGCTATTTATCTATTTTATCGACCATAATTTTATTTAATTTATGCTAATTCCTGCACTTTATTTCATCCTGTGAACGTTATGTATCTTTTGGTAATGAATACCTAAATTTGAGGAATATAAACTGTTGGTGTGGGGGGATTGCTGGGTTATAAACTGAGAATATGTTCAATCTTCGTTGGAACTGCCCCCACATTTCCAAGGTGCTTGCAGAATGTATCCAAACACTTTGCTCTGCAAGGTATTTATTTGTTGTGGCTTTACATCTTAGCCAACAATTGATGTCATAGGTCATGTAAACATTAGCCAGTTTTGTAAGTGGTGATAATGTCTCATAATGGACTTGTTTGCATTTTCTCAGATGCCTGGAAAAGTAGAGCACACTTTTGTATGTTTATGAGCCTCATGTATATCCTCTTTTGTTAATTATGTGTTCAAGCTTTTGGATAATTTTCATTTTGGTCACCTATCATGTTCTCATTTTTTTAGTAAGAGATTTTATACATTCTTCCACATTCTGGATTACCACTTTCCATCTTACTGATGTCTTATGAAGAAAAGGAATTCTTAATTTTGATATAGTTCCATTTATTAATTTTTAGTAATAAAGTTTAATCTGGCTTGTTTACAAAATTCTTACCATTCTAAATCACAATGTAGTTTTATAACTTTTTTCTAAAATATACATTTTTAATTAATTCATCTATTTATTTTTTTACCTACAAGTTTTATGCCTTCAATCTATTTGGAATTGATTTTGGTTAATTGTGTGAGATTGGAACCTGATTTTTTTCATTACAGGCAACCACTTCACAAATTACCATTTATTAAAAAGGCTGGCATTTGACCGCTGCACCACACTGTCTGCTTTTTAAATAAATCAGATGGGTCCATCATTGTGGGAATGCTTTCAAACTCCTTAACCTGTTATGCTAATCAATTCATTTACTCTTGTGCCACTAACATACTCTGTAATAAATAGATCCCACAAGAGTTCTTCATATTCGGTGTGACTTAAGTCTTTCCACTTAGTTTTTCTAATTTAA
The DNA here is from genome assembly GCF_030445035.2 of Dasypus novemcinctus. Classification (NCBI taxonomy): domain Eukaryota; kingdom Metazoa; phylum Chordata; class Mammalia; order Cingulata; family Dasypodidae; genus Dasypus; species Dasypus novemcinctus. Next base: position 7,467,531 of record NC_080693.1, on the reverse strand, counting down.
GCTGATTTTCACCCTTTTTGGACCATTGCTTACAAACTTAGAATTTGTTTGTGAATTACTCACATTAATAAATGGTACAATCTTAAGAGGAATTATATTTAATTTAATATATGGAAAACTTTGGAGTTAATGGAATTTTAACAATTGCTTTCTTTATGATATATGTCACCATTTATTAAGGTTTCTTTAACTTCTTTAAATAATACTTTGTAGTTGCCAATAAGGGTTTTAAAAACATTTTATGACTGTTATTTGATAGCTTCACTGATGTTGTAAATGGTACCTTCTTCAAATTGTATCTTTTATTTGTTTTTAGAATATGGAGATAAAAATGATTTGCTATTGACCTTTCAGCCAATTTGTAATGAGTTATTAAATCTAATAGAGGAGGAGGCAAGATGGTCGCTGAGTGAACTCGCCTTTGCGGTCTGTCCCGGGAAGAGACGGCTGGGCGCGGCTGCAGGTTCTCCAAGGTGGGGCTTTTTCAGGATTTTTGCAAGGCGGAAGTGCCTGGACATCGACTGGGTGGAAAGGTAACGGAGAGGATTGGTCTAGAAGATATAATTTGGGTTCTATTGCCCCAGGTGAGACCCATACACGGGTTCCTCCCTCTTGGGGGTGGGGGGAGCCGCGGTCCTGCCCGGCAGCTCCGCTTTTAGATGGCTCTGAGGTGCTAAGGAGTTCGCGAGTTCTGGGCCGACTGTTGGGTTGATGCAATGGGTCACCTTTGCGGATCGATTTGGGAAGATAGACGGTGTTTTGTTGTGAAGCGGGAGAAACTTTTGATTGCGAACACAAACAGTAGAGCTTCCGCCTGAAGCCCTGCCCCCAAAAGCCCAGCAGCCGATCTCCAACCCAAATAGGCTGTAGGCAATAAAGGGACGTAATTGGAAGGTTGTTTTGGGCTACGGCAAGGGAGGGGGGCACGTCTGGAAGCTGATTGGGGAGTATTTTTCGAAGCTTGGGAATTCCGGTTTTGGAATTTGTTTTCGGCGTCACAGGCCTGGCTTCGGATCGGTACCAGTGAAGTGGCTGCAGTGTAGAGGCGCCCTCTAGTGGCAGTGTTTTGGAATCACAGGGTGGGAGCTGTCCAAAAGCTGAAGTGAGAGATACCCACACTAATGAGCCCTGCTAAGTAAGTGAATTGCAGGGTTCAGTCATAATATAGAGTTTGCGGATCTGACTTCCCCCATAGGGCTGGCACCCAGCTGTGGGGATCCCTGAGGGCTGTGTTACACTGCGGGGCTCCCAGGCTTCCTGTTGACCAGATTGGAGGATGCCAGGTCTGAATTCCCTAAACTGTGGTGGCCCACACTACAGAGACTCACACCTCTTGAGTCCTCAATATCTCAGACTTTCCATCCCTGAATCCCTCTGAGGTCCTTAAATGCCCTAGCCTTCAACATTGGCGTTTTTTCTTTATCGTTTCATTTTGTTTTGTTTTTATTTTCATTTTGACTTATTCTTTACTTTTTTCAATTTCCTGATTGCTAACACCGCATTAACCCCTAGCCTTCTCTCACAGCATATCCCCCAAAGACTTTTTTTACTCAGTTATTTAAGGTTTTTTTTTTTGGTGGTAGGTGTTGTGTAGTGGGTGTTTCAATTCTGGTTCGTGTATATCTGTTTTTTTTTTTCTTTCCCCTACCTGTTCCCCACCCTTTGCCTACCCCCTTTTCCTTTCTTCCTCTCGTCCCTTCCCCCCCTTTTTTTCTTTTTTTCTGTTGTCTCTCTCCCTCTTGTCCCTCATATTCTACTTAGTTTATTTTAACTCAATTATACAATAGGTGTGGCAGGAAACACCTCACATTCGCTGGGTTTTCTCATCCTCCACTGCCTCATTTCTGTGTGAACTGATTTAGGCTACCTACACTATAATCTTTCCCCTACATCTTGATATCCACCACCATCTACTGTCTCTCCTATATTCCACCTCCCACCTCCCTTTCTTCGATCCACGAAGGGTCTAAGTCTTAATTTCTAATACGTTTGTTTTGTTTTCTGTCTGTTATACACTCTTGAAACTATTACATTTCTTTTCTCTTTCCCTCTCTCATGAAAACAATAGCTTTTTAGCTCATACCATATTCCTCCCATATTCAATCATCTACCTCATAATAGGTACTCTACCTTCTGCTATAACTCTACACAATTTACATGAATCTAACCTCCATCCTCCCAGATCTCATATTCTTGCTTTGTTAACATATATCACCAATACTACTTTACACTTTTCCCTTGCTTACACAATTGCCTTTCCCCAACACTAATACTTTCCTTTAAAGTGAACTTAACCAACAACAAGAAATTAGAATAAGAAGAAAAAAGTGACAAAGAGAAGATATAACACCTATGCAAAAATAACAGCTAATTAACCTCCAAGAGTAGACAAAGAAGCTAAGGAACTGATTAAATCCGTCAAGATAAAGAGATGACCAGAAAGCAACAAAAATCTACAAACCAAACCAGTAATCAGGAAAACATGGCTGAATCCAATCAACAAACCAATAATCACGAAGGGGAGCAAAACTTGGCACAAGCAATGAAAGATCTCAGAACATTTATCACCGACAAATTTGACGAAGTAATGAAAGAGGTTAACAACATGAAGACATCATTTGGAGGGGAAATTGCAGACATACGCAAAAACATAACAGATATGATGGGAATGAACACCACAGTTCAAGAAATCAAAAATACACTTGCAGCAAATATCAGCAGACTAGAAGAGACAGAGCAGAGAATTAGTGATGTGGAAGACAGTACATCAGAAATCAAACAGATAGTAGAAGGGGTCAATAAGAAGATAGAAAAAATCCAGTTAGGACTTAGGGACTAGAATGACAATGCAAAACACTCAAACATAGGTATTATAGGCATTCCAGAAGGTGAAGAGAAGGGAAAGGGGTCAGAAGGAGTGTTGCAGGAAACAATGGCTGAAAACTTCCCAAATCTACTGAAAGAGACAGACGTACATATCCAAGAAGCACAGTGCACTCCACTAGTCATAAACCCCAACAGGCCCACCCCAAGGCATATACTTGTCAAATTATCCAATGCTCAAAACAAAGAGAAAATCCTAAAAGCAGCAAGAGAAAAGAAAACCATCACATACAAGGGAAGCTCAATTAGATTAAGTGCTGATTTCTCTTCTGAAACCATGGAGGCAAGAAGGCAGTGGTATGATATAGTCAAGGTACTAAAGGAAAAAAATTTCCAACCAAGAATACTCTATCCAGCTAAACTAGCATTCAAACATGATGGAGAGTTCAAAATATTCGCAGACAAACAGAAACTGAAAGAGTATACCAACAAGAAACCTCCCCTTCAAGAAATTCTAAAGGGAGTTCTGCAGGAAGAAAGGAAAAAACAGGACAGGCAGAGTTGGAGGAGAGTATAAGAGCAACAACAACAACAAAAAAGACAAAAAAAATGCAAACAAAATATGACAAACCCAAATCCAATCAAAATATGGCTAACATAAATAATTCCTTGAAAGTAATAACACTGAATGTCAACGGATTAAACTCACCTATCAAAAGATTCAGACTGGGACATTGGATAAGGAAATATGACCCATCCATATGCTGTCTACAAGAGACACATCTTAGACCCAGAGACGCATGGAGATTGAAAGTGAATGGCTGGAAAACAATCATACAAGCTAACAATAACCAAAAAAAGGCAGGAGTAGCTATATTAATATCAGACAAAATAGACTTTAAATGTGAAACAATTGTGAGAGACAAAGAAGGATACTACATTTTAGTGAAAGGGAAAATCTGTCAAGAAGATTGAACAATCATAAATATTTATGCCCCTAGCAAGAGTGCCTCTAAATACGTGAGGCAAACGCTGGAAAAACTAAGTGAAACAACAGATACATCTACAATTATCGTGGGGGAATTTAATACACACTATCAAGTCTGGACAGAACATCTCAAAAGAGAATCACCAAAGAAGCAAAACATCTGAACAGTATATTAGAGGAGCTGGATCTAATAGACATATATAGATCGCTACACCCAAACACAGCAGGATATACATTCTTCTCAAGCGCACATGGATCATTCTCCAAGATAGACCATATGCTAGGCCACAAAGAAAGGCTGAATGAATTCAGAAAGATTGAAATCATACAAAACAATATCTCTGACCACAGTGGAGTCAAGCAGGAAATTTGCAAGGGACAGAAGCCCAGATTTCACACCACGATTTGGAAATTAAACAGCACACTCTTAGAAAAACAGTGGGTCAAAGAGGAAATCTCAAAAGAAATCAATGACTACCTTGAATCAAATGATAATGATAACACAACATACCAAAATTTATGGGATGCAGCAAAAGCAGTACTGAGAGGAAAAATTATAGCCATAAATTCATATATCAAAAAAGAAGGGCAAAAATTGAAGAACTAACTGCACATTTGAAGGAATTAGAAAAACAACAACAAAGTAACCCAACAGGAAGAAGAAGGAAGGAAATAACAAAGATAAGAGCAGAACTAAATGAAATAGAAAATAAGAAAGCACTTGAAAAGATGAACAAGACAAAGAGCTGGTTTTTTGAGAAGATCAACAAAATTGACAAACCTTTAGCAACACTAACAAAGAAAAAAAGAGAGAAGATGCAAATACACAAAATGAGAAATGAGAAAGGCGATATCACCACTGACCCCACAGAAATAAAGACTATCATAAGAGGATATGTTGAAAAACTATATTCCAACAAAAATGACAATCTAGAGGAAATGGACAAATTCCTAGAAACACATAAGCAGCCCATATTGACAAAAGAAGAAATTGATGATCTTAACAAACCAATCACAAGCAGAGAGATAGAATCAGTTATTAAAAATCTCCCAACTAAGAAGAGCCCAGGGCCAGACGGCTTCACAGATGAATTCTACAAAACATTCTGAAAAGAACTGACACCAATCCTGCTGAAACTATTCCAAAAAATTAAAAAAGAAAGAACATTACCCAACTCCTTCTATGATGCCAACATTACCCTAGTATCAAAGCCAAACAAAGACATCACAAGAAAGGAAAATTACAGACCAATTTCTCTAATGAACCTAGACGCAAAAATACTTAACAAAATACTTGCTAATCGTATTCAACAACACATTAAACGAATTATACACCACAACCAAGTGGGATTCATCCCAGGTATGCAAGGATGGTTCAACATAAGAAAATCAATCAACGTAATACACCATATAAACAGATTGAAGGAAAAAAATCACATGATTATATCTATAGATGCAGAAAAAGCATTTGACAAAATACAGCACCCTTTCTTGATAAAAACACTCCAAAAGATTGGAATAGAAGGAAATATTTTGAACACGATAAAGAGTATATATGAAAAACCTAAAGCCAATATTGTTCACAATGGAGAAATCCTAGACTCCTTCCCTCTAAACTCAGGAACAAGACAAGGATGCCCACTGTCTCCACTCCTATTTAACATTGTCTTAGAAGTACTTGCTCGAGCACTGAGGCAAGAACCAGAAATAAAAGGCATTCAAATTGGGAAGGAAGAAGTCAAAATTTCATTATTTGCAGATGACATGATCCTATACATAGAAAACCCTGAGAGATCTACAACAAAGCTTCTAGAACTCATAAATAAGTTTAGTAAAGTTGCAGGTTATAAGATCAATGCACAAAAATCAGTAGCATTTCTGTATACCAATAATGAGCAAGATCAGGAGGAAATCAAGAAACAAATACCATTCACAATAGTAAATAAAAAAACCAAATACGTAGGAATAAATTTAACTAAAGAGGTAAAGAACTTATACACCAAGAACTATACAAGATTGTTCAAGCAAATCAAAGAAGACCTAAATAAATGGAAGACTATTCCTTGTTCATGGATAGGAAGACTGAACATTATTAAGATGTCTATCCTACCAAAACTGATCTACACATTCAATGCAATCCCAATAAAAATCAACACAGCCTTCTTTAAGGAACTAGAAAAACTAACTGTAAAATTTATTTGGAAAGGAAAGAGACCCCGAATAGCCAAAGACATACTGAAAAAGAAAAACGAAATTGGAGGAATCACACTACCTGACTTCAAAACATACTACAAAGCTACGGTGGTGAAAACAGCATGGTATTGGCATAAGGAGAGACACACAGACCAATGGAATCGAATTGAAAGCTCTGATATAGAACCTCACATATACAGCCACATAATATTCGATAAAGCCACCAAACCCTCTCAACTGGGAGAGAGTGGCCTATTCAACAAATGGTGCCTGGAGAACTGGATAGCCATATGTAGAAGAATGAAAGAGGATTACCATCTCACACCTTATACAAAGATCAACTCAAGATGGATCAAAGACCTAAATATAAGAGCCAAGACCATAAAAACCTTAGAAAGCAGTGTAGGGAAACATCTACAGGACCTTGTAATAGGAAATGGATTTATGAATATCTCACCAAAAGCACGAGCAGCAAAAGAACTAATAGATAAATGGGACTTCCTCAAAATTAAAGCCTTCTGCACCTCAAAGGAGTTTGTCAAGAAAGTAAAAAGGGAGCCCACACAGTGGGAGAAAATATTTGGCAACCATATATCTGATAAGAAACTTATAACTTGCATATATAAAGAACTCCTATATCTTGAAAATAAAAAGATAAACAACCCATTTAAAAAATGGGAAAAAGACTTAAACAGACACTTCTCCGAAGAAGAAATACAAATGGCAATAAAGCACATGAAAAAAATGTTCCAAATCTCTAGCTATCAGGGAAATGCAAATCAAAACCACAATGAGATACCATCTTACACCCATAAGATTGGCAGCTATGAAAAAAACAGAAGAATACAAGTGCTGGAGAGGATGTGAAGAAAGGGGAACACTCATCCACTGCTGGTGGGAATGCAGAAGGATCCAACCATTCTGGAGGACAGTATGGCGGTTTCTCAAAAAACTAGCCATAGATTTGGCATATGACCCAGCAATACCACTGCTGGGTATATACCCAGCAGAACTGAAAACAAGGACACAAACTGATATATGTACACCAATGTTCATAGCAGCATCGTTCACTATCGCCAAAAGTTGGAATCAACCCAAATGCCCATCAACAGATGAGTGGATCAATAAAATGTGGTATATACACACAATGGAATACTACTCGGCTGTAAGAACAAACACACTACAAACACATGTGATAACATGGATGAATCTTGAGAACCTTGTGTTGAGTGAAGCAACCCAGACATTGAAGGACAAATACTACATGACCTCAATGATATGAAATAACCAATCTGCCCTAGATAGCAAGAGACTGAATGATAGGCTTACAGGAAATTGGAGGGTGGAGGAAGGATGTGAGCCAATGTCTGCAGGGGTGGAACTTAAGATGAGATGGTGGTAAGTATGAACACAAAGAAGAGATAAAATGGGGGCAAGGGGTTGCCTTTGGTTGGGGCTTTGTGGGTTTGAGGGTGGCTGGGGATGGGCAGATGGGTAACATTGCCCAAAAGTGGGGGGAGGGAGGGGTAGCATACGAACACAGGAGAGTGTCAGGTGTTGGTGGAGAGTAAAATGCCAAGAAAATCCTATCAAAATATAAAAAAGAGGGTTACCTGTTTAGAATGCTCGGAGGGGAGGGTCTGATGCAGGGTGGGCTCCTGGGGAATGTCTAAATGCTCATTCTGCCAGAGTGGGTGACACCATGGGGTAGAAACCCAAGTAGTGAGAGTGGGGGTGGACCCACATCCTGGGTAGGACTAATGCCATCAAATAGAGGGATCTGTATCCCTTGAGAGAAAGGGTGGCTCCCAGGGCATTGGGGCAGTTGAACAAGTTAGGCCCTGAACACTATTCCATCTATCTCTGGAAGTGGCTCCTCAGGAAACAGAGGTTGGCTGTCACTGTGGGCACCAAGGTGGAAGGAAAAATGGACGTTAAATGTGTGGAACCAAGGTAAATGGGGGGTAAGAGAGGAGTTTCATGAGAGTACACAAGGATGGATATAAAACATGTAATATTACACCATAACATATAGGAGATGACAGACTGATAATGTAAACCATAATGTATAACATAGGATAACTAAGAATTTAAAAAACTGTGTATCCTAAAGTATGCACCACAATGTAAGCACAGATGTCACCTTGTTTGAAAGCTATTGTCTCAGACTCTGTACATCACGTTGAGTGAATATGATGTCAATAGGGTGTAAGAGTATCGCTGTGGAAGGGAAAAGGTTTTGTGGTGGATGTATGGGAGTGCTGTATATTATATATATGCTTTGCTGTGGTCTAGGGCTCCTGTGAAGAGAAGTTCAATAATTAGGGGGAAAAAAAGAAAAAAAAAAGAAAAAGGATGTAGAATTTTTTCCAAGTCAACACATATTCTTTATCTAACCTTTAAACCCATCGCTATATGCCATTTCCTAGTAAGGGACCCTGACATTATATTGGGCTTCAAATTTCAGGGAGTTCTGGATCACAGAGTGGTTCAACAATGGCAATGGAGGAATACTGGTATAGGATACCATTGACAGGTGATATATGGCTGACAGGGAGCTGTACAGAACATATGTCCAGGGTGCATGGTAATGTTTGGATATACTCATAGTGGCAACAATTAAAAACCACAGCAGAGGGGGTACTGGGTTCCTGGCCAGTGGTGCTCTGTCGTGGTCCCTAGGGGAGCAGCAACAGTCTCCCAGATGCAGCGGCAGGGACTGGGAGGGAGTGAGGGTTCAACAGTGAGCCCCTGATGCTAATGACTATGCTTGTGAGCTGATAAGCCTAAAATAAGAACAAGGCCTAGAGCAGCACTGTGCCTGGGAATTTCCTCCTGTCAGTGTTCATGTTACTCAAATGTGGCCAGTCTCGAAGCCAAACTCAGCATGTAAATGCAATGCCTTCCCCCCAGCGTGGGACATGACACCCAGGGATGAGCCTCCCTGGCACCGAGGGACCACTATCAACTACCAACTGTTGATGCAACTGGAAAATGACCTTATACGGAAGGTTCAATGCGGATCAGCAGAATATCCCTGTCTACATAAAATAACATGACTTTAAAATGCTGTTTGACCTAATGTAAGGGGGAAATGGAAAGGAGAAATGAGTTTATATGGCTACGAGTCTCTAAAAAAGAGTCTGGAGGCTGGCAGAAGGATTGCCCTTATGCACAACTGAGCGGAGTCTGAGAGACAGATAAAGCAGATACAACCCCCAGGTATTGGTTTCTTTGAGGGCTAAAGAGACCCATGGGAGTTATGGTTATGGCAGATGGGGTTGACTACCAGGTCAAATGGCCCCTCTTTGGAACCAGTGTTTATGTGTGATGAATCTGGACTCAGAATGGATCTCTCTTCATAAGACTTTCATGCTAATGTGCTGGAGTTGCAGTTAGTGTTGGGGTTTAAGATATATTTAGGGGATTTGAATCTCTGGACTGACAATGTGATAGCCAGGTCCTGAGCCTCAACAGACTCCAGCACCTACAATCTGATTTATTGGACTCACCACACTCAGCTAAGATGGAGTTGAAGAAGGACAACCACCACACCATGGAGCCTAGAGTGATTACAACTGAAAGTGGGAGGATTGCATCCAGCATCCATATGGAATCTGAGCCTCCTCTTGACATAGAGGTGCAATGGACACAACCAATCCAATGTACACATAGAAAAGGTGGCATTGGATTGGGAAAAGTGGACATGGTGGCTGATGGGTATGGGGAAAGGCAGGAAGAGATGAGAGGTGGAGGCGTCTCTGGGACATGGAGCTGCCCTGGATGGTGCTTGAGGGGCAATCAGTGGACATTGTAAATCCTCACAGGGCCCACTGGATGGAATGGGGGAGAGTATGGGCCATGATGTGGACCATTGACCATGAGGTGCAGAGGTGCCCAAAGATGTACTTACCAAATGCAATGGATGTGTCATGATGATGGGAATGAGTGTTGCTGGGGGGAGAGAGGTGGGGTGGGGGTGGTGGGGTTGAATGGTACCTCATATATATATATTTTTACAAAGTCAATAAAAAAAATAAAATAAAATAAAACTACTCTGTGCAAAAAAAAAAAAAAAAAAAAAAAACTCTCTGCAATTGGAAAGCATCTACAGGACCTTGTAATAGGAAAGTGCTTTATGAACTTCACACCAAAAGCACGAGAAGCAAAAGAACAAATAGATAAATGGGACTTCCTCAAAATTAAAGCCTTCTGCATCTCAAAGGAATGCATTTCCTGCATTTCAGGAAAGTGAAAAGAGAGCCTACACAATGGGAGAAAATATTTGGTAACCATATATCTGAGAGGAGAATTATAACCTGCATGTATAAAGAACTCCTATATCTTGAAAATAAAAAGACAAACAACCCATTTAAAAAATGACTTATTAGGGGGTGGGAGTGGAACTACAGGCATTCAACAATCAAGCTCCTGTAGTCCAAAAGTGCCTGCAGTTGACAAGATAAGCAAGGAAATCCCTGCACATCCTATCTTTTTTTTTAATTTTTTAATTCATTTTGTAAAAATATTACATTCAATAAATATGAGGTCCCATTCACCCCCACCACCCCCACCACACCACTCCCCCCACAGCAACACTCTCCCCCATCATCATGACACATCCATTGCATTTGTTGAGTACATCTCTGGGCATCGCTGCACCTCATGGTCAATGGTCCACATAGCCCACACTCTCCCACGTTCCATCCAGTGGGCCACGGGAGGATCTACAATGTCCGGTAATTGTCCTGCAGCACCACCCAGGACAACTCCAAGTCCCGAAAATGCCTCCACATCTCATCTCTTCCTCCCATTCCCCACACCCAGCAGCCACCATGGCCACCCTTCCCACACCAATGCCACATTTTCTCGATTACTAACCACAATAGTTCATGAATAGAATATCAGTAAGTCCACTCTAATCCTTACTGTACTCCTCCTTCTTGTGGACATGGATACTGGATGCAATCCTTCTGCTTTCAGTTGTAGGCACTCTAGGCTCCGTGGTGTGGTGGTTGACATTCTTCAACTCCATGTTAGCTGAGTGGGGTAAGTCCAATAAACCAGAGTGTAGGAGCTGAAGTCTGTTGAGGCTCAGGGCCTGGCTATCATATCGTCAGTTCTCCAGGGATTCAGATCCCCTAGATATATCTTAAACCTCAGCATCAACTACAATTCCATTAAAGTAACAGGGAAGGCTTGTGAAAAGAGGTCACATCTGAGTCCAGTTCCATCACTCAGAGACACCAACTCCAAAGAAGGGCCAACTGACATGGCAGTGAACTCCATCTGCCATGACCATAAAACCCTTGGGTCTCTTTAGCCCTCAGAAGAACCAATACCTGGGATTGTATCTACTTTATCTGTCTCTGAGACTCTGCTCAGGTGTGCATAAGGGCAATCCTTCTGACAACCTCCAGACTCTTTTTTAGAGACTCATAGTCATATAAACTCATTTGTCCTTTCCATTTCCCCCTTACTTTAGGTCAAACAGCATTTTTTACTCCTGTTATTATATGTAGACAGGGATATTCTGCTGGTCTGTGTTGAACCTTTTATTCAAGGCCATTTTCTAGTTACGTCATCAGCTGGTACTTGGTAGTGACCCTTGGCGCCAGGGAGGCTCATCCCCGGGTGTCATGTCCCACGCTGGGGAGAAGGCAGTGCATTTACATGCTGAGTTTGGCTTCAAGACTGGCCACATTGAGTAACACGGAGGCTGTCAGGAGGGAACCCTTAGGCACCCTAAGACCTTGTTCTTATTTCAGGTGTATAGGCTCACAAGCATAGTCATTAGTATCAGGGACTCACTTTTGGACCCTCATTCCTTCCTGGTCTTTGCCGTTATACCCGGGGGACTGCTGCTGCTCCCCTAGGGACAGCACCCCCATGGCCAGGAACCCAGCACCTCCCCCAGCTGTTGTTTCTAATTGTTTCCACTATGAGTATATCCAAACATTTCCATGCACCCCAGACACATGCCCTGTATAACTCCCGGTCAACCCTATGTCCCCTGTCAATAACATCCCATACCAGTGTACCTCTGCTGCCATTGTTGAACCACTCTGTGATCCAAAACTTCCTGAAAAGTGAAGCCCAATATAATGCCAGGTTCCCTTAATAGTAAAATGGAATATAGCGATGAGTTTAAAGGTTAGATATAGGATACATATTGATTTGGAAAAATTGTACATCCTATCTTTTTCTTTTCTTTTTTCCTAATTATTGAGCTTCTCTTCATAAGAGCCTTAGATCACAGTAATACATATATACAATATACAGTACTCCCACATATACAATATAAAATCTTTTCCCTTCCACAGCAGGAATCTTTTAACATATTCATACCATATTTACTGAAACTGATGTACAGATATTGAGACAATAGCTTTCAAACAAGGCAACATTTGTGTTTACATTGTGGTTTATACTTTAGGCTATACAATTTTCTAAATTTTAGTTATCCTATGGTTTACATTATGATTTAAATTATTAGTCTGTTGGCCCCTATATGTTTTTGGTGTAATATTACATGTTTTATATCCATCCTCCTGTACTCTTGTGAAACACTTCTATTGCCCTCACAGTTACATTGGTTCCATCTATTCAATATCTATTTCCCCCTCCCCTTGGGGCCCATAATGACAGTCAATCTTCATTTCTTGAGGAGCCATGTTCAGAGATACTTGCAACAATGTTGAGGGTTTGACTTGCTCAACTGCCCTAATGCCCTGGGAGCCACCCTTTCTCTTGAGAGATACAGTTCCCTCTATTTGATGGTGTTAGTCCTCCCCAGGATGTGGGTCTACCTTCACTCTCATTATATGGGTCTCTACCCGATGGTATAACCCACTCTGGCAAAATGAGCATCCACATATTCCCTAGGAGACTGTCTTACATCAGATTATCCCCTTTAAGTATCTTAAACAGGTAACTTTCCTAATTATATTTTGAAAAGGTTTTCTCAGCATTATACTCTCAACCAACACCTGATATTCTCCTATGTTTGTATGTTGCCCCATCCTCCCCCCAATTTCTTGGGCAATATTACCCATCTGCCCATCCCTAGCCCCCCTCAATCCCACAAAGCCCCAACCAAAGGTAACCCTATGCCCCCATTTTATCCCTTCCTTGTACACATACTTACCTCCAGCTTATCATAGATTTCACCCATGTAGATGTCAGCTTATATCCTTCCTCTACCCCCCGATTTCCTGTAAGCCTATCTTCCAGTCTCTAGCTCTCTGAGGCAGGTTGGTTTACTTATTTTATATCATTGAGTAGTATTTGTCCTTCAATGCCTGGGTTGTTTCACTCAACATAAGGTTCTCAAGATTCATCCATGTTATCACGTGTGTTTGTAGTGTATTTGTTCTTAAAGCTGAGTAGTATTCCATTGTATGTATATATCACATTTTATTGATCCACTCATCTGTTGATGGGCATTTGGGTTGATTCCAACTTTTGGTGATAGTGAACAATGCTGCTATGAACATTGGTGTGCACATATCGGTTTGTGTCCTTGTTTTCAGTTCTGCTGGGTATATACCCAGCAGTGGAATTGCTGGGTCATATGGCAAATCTATGGTTAGTTTTTTGAGAAACCGCCAAACTGTCCTCCAGAATGGTTGGATCCTTCTGCATTCCCACCAACAGTGGATGAGTGTTCCCATTTCTTCACATCCTATCCAGCATTTGTAGTCTTCTGTTTGTTTCATAGCTGCCAATCTTATGGGAGTAAGATGGTATCTCATTGCAATTTTGATTTGCATTTCCCTGATAGCTAAAGATTTGGAGCATTTTTTCATGTGCTTTTAGCCATTTGTATTTCTTCTTTGGAGAAGTGTCTGTTTAAGTCTTTTTCCCATTTTTAAAATAGGTTGTTTATCTTTTTATTTTCAAGATATAGGAGTTCTTTATATATGAAAGTTATACGTTTTTTTATTGGATATATGGCTGCCAAATATTTTCTCCCATTGTGTGGGTTCCCTTTTTACTTTCTTGACAAACTCTTTTGATGTGCAGAAGGCTTTAATTTTGAGGAAGTCCCATTTATCTATTTGTTCTTTTGCTGCTCGTGCTTTTGGTGTGATATTCATGAAGCCATTTCCTATTACAAGGTCTTGTAGATGTGTCCCTACACTGCTTTCCAAGGTCTTTATGGTCTTGGCTCTTATATTTAGGTCTCTGATCCATCTTGAGTTGATCTTTGTATAAGGTGTGAGATGGTAATCCTCTTTCATTCTTCTACATATGGATATCCAGTTCTCCAGTCACCATTTGTTGAATAGGCCATTCTCTCCCAGTTGAGAGGGTTTGGTGGCTTTATCGAATATTATATGGCTATATATATGAAGTTCTATATCAGAACTTTCAATTCGATTCCATTGTCTCTCCTTATGCCAATACCATGCTGTTTTCACTACTGTACCTTTGTAGTATGTTTTGAAGTCAGGTAGTGTGATTCCTCCAATTTCGTTTTTCTTTGTCAATATGTCTTTGGCTATTTGGGGCCTCTTTCCTTTCCAAATAAATTTCATAGTTAGTTTTTCAGTTCCTTAAAGAAGACTGTGTTGATTTTTATTGGGATTGCATTGAATGTGTAGATCAGCTTTGGTAGGATAGATCTTAATAATATTTAGTCTTCCTATCCATGAACAGGGAATATTCTTCCATTTATTTAGGTCTTCTTTGATTTCCTTGGACAGTCTTGTGTAGTTTTCAGTGTATAAGTTTTTTACTTCTTCAGTTAAATTTATGCCTAGGTGTTTGATTTTTTTATTTACTATTATAAATGGTATTTGTTTCTTGATTTCCTCCTGATCTTGCTCATTATTGGTGTAGAGAAATGCTACTGATTTTTGTGCATTGATCTTATAACCTGCGACTTTACTAAACTCATTTATGAGTTCTAGAAGCTTTGTTGTAGACCTCTCAGGGTTTTCTATGTATAGAATCATGTCATCTGCAAATAATGAAGTTTGACTTCTTCCTTTCCAATTTGAATGCCTTTTATATCTGGTTCTTGCCTCAGTGCTCAAGCAAGTACTTCTAAAACAATATTAAATGGAAGGGGGAGAGAGTGGGCATCCTTGTCTTGTTCCTTACTTTAGAGGGAAGGATTTTAGGATTTCTCCATTGTAAAGAATGTTGGCGGTGGGTTTTTCGTATATACTCTTTATCATGTTCAAAAAATTTCCTTGTATTCCAATCTTCTGGAGTGTTTTTATCAAGAAAGGGTGCTGGATTTTGTCAAATGCTTTTTCTGCATCTATAGATATAATCATGTGATTTTTTTCCTTCAATGTGTATATATGGACTGATTTTCTTATGTTGAACCATCCTTGCATACCTGGGATGAATCCCACTTGGTCGTGGTGTATAATTCGTTTAGTGCATTGTTGAATACAATTAGCAAGTAATTTGTTAAGTATTTTTGCATCTAGGTTCATTAGAGATATTGGTCTGTAATTTTCCTTTCTTGTGGTGTTTTTGTTTAGCTTTGGTACTAGAGTAATGTTGGCATCATAGAAGGAGTTAAGCAATGTTCCTTCTGTTTCAATTTTTTGGAATAGTTTCAGCAGGATTGGTGTTAGTTCTTTCCGGAATGTTTTGTAGAATTCATCTGTGAAGCCATCTGGCCCAGGGCTCTTCTTAGTTGGGAGGTTTTTAAAGACTGATTCTATCTCTTTACTTGTGATTGGTTTGTTGAGATCATCAATTTCTTCTTTCATCAATATAGGCTGCTTATGTGTTTCTAGGAATTTGTCCATTTCCTCTGAATTGTCATTTTTGTTGGAATATAGTTTTTCAAAGTATCCTCTTATGGTAGTATTTATTTCTGTGGGGTCAGTGGTGACATCTCCTTTCTCATTTCTTATTTTCTGTGTTTGCATCTTCTCTCTTTTTTCTTTGTTAGTCTCACTAAATGTTTGTCAATTTTATTGATCTTCTCAAAAAACCAGCTCTTGGTCTTGTTTACCTTTTCAAGTGCTTTCTTATTTTCTATTTCATTTAGTTCTGCTCTTATCTTTGTTATTTCCTTCCTTCTTCCTGTTGGATTACTTTATTCTTCTTTTTCTAATTCCTCCAAATGTGTGGTTAGTTTTTCAATTTTTGCTCTTTCTTCTTTTTTGATGTATGAATTTATGGCTATAAATTTCCCTCTCAGTGCTGCTTTTGCTGCATCCCATAAGTTTTGGTATGTTGTGTTATCATTATCATTTGTTTCAAGGTAGTTATTGATTTCTTTTGAGATTTCCTCTTTGACCCACTGGTTTTCTAAGAGTGTGCTGTTTAATTTCCATATCTTGGTGTGAAATCTGGGCCCTTGGCCCTTGTAGATTTCCAGCTTCACTCCACTGTGGTCAGAGATATTATTTTGTATGATTTCGATCCTTCTTTTTTTTTTTTTTAAAGATTTATTTATTTAATTCCTCCCCCTCCCCCGGTTGTGTGTTCTCTGTGTCTATTTGCTGCATTTTGTTTCTTTGTCCACTTCTGTTGCCGTCAGCGGCATGGGAAGTGTGGGAGACACCATTCCTGGGCAGGCTGCACTTTCTTTTGTGCTGGGCGGCTCTACTTACAGGTGCACTCCTTGCACGTGGGGCTCCCCTACACGGGGGACACCCCTGCGTAGCGCAGCACTCCCTGCATGCATCAGCACTGCACATGGGCCAGCTCCACACAGGTCAAGGAGGCCTGAGGTTTGAACCGTGGACGTTCCATGTGGTAGACGGACGCCCTAACCACTGGGCCAAGTCCGTTTCCCTGATTTTGATCTTTCTGAATTCATTAAGCCTTTCTTTGTGTCCTAGCATATGGTCTATCTTGGAGAATGATCCATGTGCGCTTGAGAAAAATGTATATCCTGCTGTGTTTGGGTGTAATGATCTGTATATGTTTATTAGATCCAGCTCCTCTAATATACTGTTCAAATGTTTTGTTTCTTTAGTGATTCTCTTTTGAGTTGATAGTGATGTATTAAAATCTCCCACTGTAATTGTAGTTGTATCTATTCTTTCACTTAGTTTTTCCAGTGTTTGCCTCACGTATTTAGAGGCACCCTTGTTAGGAACATAAATATTTATGATTGTTCGTTCTTCTTTTTTTTTTTTTTAAAGATTTATTTTTATTTATTTAATTCCCCTCCCCTCCCCCGGTTGTCTGTTTTCTGTGTCTTTTTGCTGCGTCTTGTTTCTTTGTCCACTTCTGTTGTCATCAGCGGCACGGGAAGTGTGGGTGGCACCATTCCTCAGCAGGCTGCTCCCTCCTTCATGCTGGGCGGCTCTCCTTATGGGTGCACTCCTTGCGCTTGGGGCTCCCCCACGGGGGACACCCCTGTGTGGCACGGCACTCCTTGCATGCATCAGCACTGCACATGGGCCAGCTCCACACGGGTCAAGGAGGCCCGGGGCTTGAACCGTGGGCCTCCCATGTGGTAGATGGATGCCCTAACCACTGGGCCAAAGTCCGTTTCCCTGTTTGTTCTTCTTGAGAGATTGTCCCTTTCACTAATATGTAGTATCCTTTGTCTCTCACAATTGTTTTGCATTTAAAGTCTATTTTGTCTGAGATTAATATAGCTACTCCTGCCTTTTTTTGGTTATTGTTTGCTTGTAAGATTGTTTTCCAACCATTCAGTTTCAGCCTCCATGAATCTCTGGGTCTAAGATGTGTCTCTTGTAGACAGCATAAAGATGGGTCATATTTCCTTATCCAATATCCGTCTGAATCTTTTGATAGGTGAGTTTAATCCGTTGACATTCAGTGTTATTACTTTCAAGGAATTATTTATGTTAGCCATATTTTGATTGGACTTGTGTTTGTCATATTTTGTTTGTTTGTTTGTTTGTTTCTTCTCTTTTCGTGTTTTTTTTTTGTTGTTCTTACACTCTCCTCCAACTCTGCCCGTCCTGTTTTTTCCTTTCTTCCTGCAGAACTCCCTTTAGAATTTCTTGAAGGGGAGGTTTCTTGTTGGCATACTCTTTCAATTTCTGTTTATCTGTGAATATTTTGAACTCTCCATCATTTTTGAATGCTCCTTTAGCTGGATATTCTTGGTTGGAAATTTTTTTCTTTTAGTACCTTGACTATATCATACCACTGCCTTCTTGCCTCCATGGTTTCAGATGAGAAATCAGCTCTTAATCTTATGGAGCCTCCCTTGTATATGATGGTTTTCTTTTCTCTTGCTACTTTTACAATTTTCTCTTTGTCTTGAGCATTGGATAATTTGACAAGTATATATCTTGGGGTGGGCCTGTTGGGGTTTATGATATTTGGGGTCCATTGTGCTTCTTGGATATGTATATTTGTCTCTCTCAGTAGATTTGGGAATTTTTCAGCCATTATTTTCTGAAACACCCCATCTGACCCCTTTCCCTTCTCTTCTCCTTCTGGGATGTCTATAATATGTATGTTTGTGCCTTTTGCATTGTCATTCAGGTCCCTAAGTCCTAGCTGGATTTTTTCTATCTTTTTATTGATCAATTCTACTATCTGTTTGATTTCTGATGTACTGTCTTCCACATCGCTAATTCTCTGCTCTGCCTCTTCTAATCTGCTGATATTTGCTGAGAGTGTATTTTTGATTTCTTGAACTGTGGTGTTCATTCCCATCATATCTGTTATCTTCCCATCATATCTGTTATCAAAGCATATGTCTGCAATTCTCCTCCAAGTGTTTTCTTCATATTGTTAACTTCTTCCTTTACTTCATTAAGTTTATCCCTGATATATGTTCCGAGATCTTTAATTACTTGGGCAAAGTTCTGCTCCCCTTCCTGGTTTTTAGTTTGTTCATTGGATTCAGCCATGTTTTCCTGATTACTGGCTTGGTTTGTAGTTTTTTGTTGCTGTCTGGTCATCATTTTATCTTGATGGGTTTAATCAGTTCCTTAGCTTTTTTGTCTAGTCTTGGGGATTAATTAGCTGTTGTTCTTGCGTAAGTGTTATATCTTCTCTTTGTCACTTTGTTCTTCTTATTCTAATTTCTTGTTGCTGGCTGAGTTCACTTTGAAGGAAAATATTAGGGCCAAGGAAAGGCCATTGTGTAAGAAAGGAAAGTGTGTAAAGTAGTATTGGTAATAAATGTTAACAGAGCAACAATATGAGGTCTGGGAGGATGGATATTAGATTCATGTAAGTTGTATAGAGTTATAGCAGTAAGTAGAGTACCTATAATGAGGTAGTTGCCTGAATATGGGAGGAATAGAATGTGAATTAAAAAGCCAGTGTTTTCATAAGAGAAGGTAAGAGAAAAGAAAGACAATAGCATCAAGAGTGGATAAAAGACAGAAAACAAAACAAAGGTATTAGAAATCAAAAGTTAGATAATTTGGGGACCAAAGAAAGGGAGGTGGAATATAGGGGAGACAGTAGATGATGGAGGATATCAAGATGTGGGGGAAAAGGGATAGTGTAGGTAGCCAACATCAATTCACACAGAAATGAGGCCACAGAGGCCACAGAGGATGAGGAAACCCAGCAAATATGAGGTGTTCCCTGTAGCACCTATTGTATAATTAAGATGAAAGAAAATAAGACGAAAAAGAGGGAAAAGAGAGAAGGAAAAAAAGAGAAGAAAGAAAGAAAAAAAGGGGGGGTTGGTAAAGAAAAGGGAGGGAAACCAGTAAGAAAAAGAAAAGAAGAAAGAGAACAACATCAAAAACCTAAAGAAATGAAAAAAAAGACCTTGGGGGATACAATGGGAGTAAAGATTAGGAGATAATGTAATATTAGCAACCAGGACAATAAAAAATAAAAAAAAGAAAAGAAAAAAAAAAAGAAAAAAGAGAAAAAGGAAAGAGGGGGAAAAAATTGCAAACGTCGAGGTCTAGGACAATCAAGGACCTCAGATGGCCCTCAGGGCGTGGTGGATTCAGGGATGGAAAGCCTGTGATATTGCAGACTCAAGAGGTGTGAGTCTCTGGGGTGTGGGCCACCAGGGTTTAGGGGACACAGACCTGGCAACCTCAAATCTGGTTAACAGGGAGCCTGAGAGCACCGCAGTACAACACAGCCTTCAGGGATCCCCGCAGCTGGGTGCCCAGCCCTATGGGGGGGTGGGGTTCACATCCGCAAACTCTGACCTCTGTGTCAGAAACCCAAAATTCCCCCTCTCACTAGGGTCTCTGCTGTGTCACCAATTCGACTTCAGGACACCTCCCGCCCTGCAATCCCCCGAAACAGCCTGCTGGGGGCGCCTCTATATTGCAGCCGTTTTAAGGAGGGCCAGGCCTAGGGGGAGGGGCTCTAGCCGGAAGTGCTGATATCCATGTCAGAAAACAAAAATTCCACGCCTCCCAAAAATCTCCGTCTCTGTCTCACCAAATCAGTTTCCATAGGCCTCCTGCCCTGCAAGCCCCTGAATAGACCACTAGAGGCTTATGAATTCCCCTGCACCGCACAGCCTCCAGGAATCGCAGCTGCTGCACCGCCTGCCCCAGGGGGGAGCGTCCTGGGCGCAGCCCCTACCTCCGTAAAAGAGAGCCTGATTTCTACCTTTTCCACAAGTCTTCTCTGTCACCGTCCCACCAAATCGATGTCCAGACACCTCCTGCCCTGCAAAATCCGGAAACAGCCTGGTCCTGAAGAATTTCCAACGCTGCGCAGCTGCTTCTTTGCAGGAGAGACTATAAGGTGCACTCACTCAGACACCATCTTGCCCCGCCCCCCTCATTGTAGTTTATATATACTTTGGATTTTTCAATATTTTGAAATTTGTAGGTGATTTCGTTAACCTCCAGCAAATGTATATTTTTTATAAATCTTCCACGTGATTTTGAAAAAGTGATAATTATAACATTATTAGGTGCAGTGTTATATTTATGCCAATTAGATAAAGTATATTATGGATACCTTTCACATCTTCCATATAGTCATTATTTTTTGTTTGTGTGTTCCAAAAGCTATGAATAAAAGTAGGTTTAAGGTTTCTTGTTAGTATTGTGTATTTCTTATGTCCCTTTTTAGTTTTGATTTACTTTATGCTTTGTATATACATTATTCCATGAACTTTACATTTTCAAACTCCGTAAGGTAGATTTAAAACATTTCTAAATTTTATTTCTTTTTTTAAAAGATTTATTTATTTATTTATTTTTATTTCTGTTCCCCTTCCTCCCTACCCCGGTTGTCTGCTCTCTGTGTCTATTTGCTGTCTTCTTTGTCCGCTTCTGTTGTAAGCAGCACAGGAGTCTGTGTCATCTTGTTGTGTCATTTTTCCGTGTGCGTGGCGCCATTCTTAGGCAGGCTGCACTTTCTTTTGCGCTGGGCGGCTCTCCTTACCAGGCGCACTCCTTGCGCCTGGGGCTCCCCTACGCGGGGGACATCCCTGCGTAGCAGGGCACTCCTTGCACACATCAGCACTGCGCATGGGCCAGCTCCACACCCTTCAAGGAGGCCCGGGGTTTGAACCCAGGACCTCCCATGTGGTAGGTGGACGCCCTAACCGCTGGGCCAAGTCCGCTTCCCTATAAATTTTATTTCAAAAAAGCGTTAATTTTATTTTTATGTATAAACTATAGTGGTGGACGGGTAATTAAAATTAAGAAAATACTGTTTACGATTTTGAAAATATAAACTTTTTGAAGTTGAGAATTTGGTAAGATGGAATAAATTATAAATGTTTTTTTAAAAAATCAAATCTAGATCCACATTTGCTCCAAGCGCGGTGGAGGGGTGAGCCCGCGCCTGCGCCCATACGCAGTCCCTTCTGCCAGCCGCCCTGGGGATGCAGTGCCGCCTCCGGCTTTATTCCCAGCGGCACAACGCCGGCGGTTGGAGGGGGAGGGCTGCACAGTGGGGCTGGCGGCACCGGAGGGCGCCCGCACCCCTTCCCCCCCGCAGCGGGCGCCTAGCGGGAGGGCGAGACCCGGAAAGGCGCGCGGGGCGGGACGCGCAGCTGCAGCGAGCGCGAGTCTTACCCCTGCGGAGCTCCTACTCCTCGCGCCGGGTCGCTCGCGCCCAGCCCGGGCTGGGGGTGGGAGACGGGGAGAGCAGCCGCAGGTGAGGGAGCAGGGGTCGGGAAACCCCTGCAGCCTGGGGGAGCCCCAAAAGTGAGGGGCTGGGCTGGACCTCGCCATCTGTCTGGATCCCACCACGGCTGCAGCTGAAGCCGGATCAAGGCCCTAGTTTCGGGGCTCCCCCCGCCCCACCTCCGGCCCGGCCGCGCCTCCACAGCCCCTAGGGCGGGGCCTGCCCTCCCCCCACACAGGGGCTGCTCAGCTCTGCTGAGCTCTGTTGGGTCTAGTCCCTTGACTCCCCGTTTTTATTATTTTCTGGGGTTTTATTTTGCGGGGAGGGCGCGGAGGGAGGTGCCTTTCTTCCTCTTACCCTCACGCGCCGCGTTTCCTGCCCCAAGACAGGCTCCGGTGCCCCCTCTGGCAGGAAGTGGGGCCGGGGCACCCGCGTGGCGCTGCAGGCGGTCGGGACGCATCGGTTTCCCGCGCCCCTGGCCCTGCGCGCCCTGCCCCTTAGCCCCGCTGGGGGCCTCAGCTGCCCAGTGCACGCTCTTGCAGCATCACCCTCGGCCGGGCCTGGGGTCGGGGCTACAGGGACTTGACCAGGGTGGCCGCACTCCTGCAGCCAGGTCTGCGGGCTGGCCGTGCCTCTGGGGTGGCAAACTTGGGGCATGACAAAGAGCCTTCAGAACAGGAGATAAGGAGCTGATTAGCGCCAATGGTCCTGAAAAAATAAAAAATTAAAAATTAACAAATCTATATGACAATAGCTGCAGAATACTTTTTTTTAAAAACTACAAAGGTACAGCTTTACAGAAAAATAATGCCACGTACACTTAACTTGATATGAATGTGTGATAAATATATTTAAACGCCATCAGACAAATGTCATAGATACATAGATCAATGAATTCCATACTTATAAATTTGATTATTAATGAATATTTATACGCATAGGAAAAAAGAAAAGACTGGGAAATTTCAATTTTGAGGATTGGGTTTATAGTTTCATGATAACCAAAATGATATTGTCCATATATACCCACAGTGGATTTGATAAAACACTATTACCAATATTAATAAGCATATTAAAATATATGATTAAATCAATGAAAGCTAGATTTTCCTTACTTTAAGCTGTGCTTTGGCACCACAGGAAATATTTTAAAAGGGCAAAGTATAAAATCCAGGAATAAGATACAGGAATGATAACAATATGAAATTTAAAAATCACATCTCTCTTGTTATAAAATATTTTAATTCAAAATTTTATAGCAGTATTTAACATTTAAACTTGATAAAAATCTATTAAAATCATTATAATCATTGTTGATATGATTAATAATTTAGTCCTAATTTGATTTTTCCTCTGACCTGCTGTAGTTACATTTACCAAGATATTTTGAAAAGCAAGAAGATTTTATTAAACAAATCAAGTTTCAGGAATATGTCATAATTATTCACATATCTTCAATGCATAACTAATTTGGAATACATGAGCACCACAATTCATCTACATGACATAAAAATATTTCAAATTAAGTAGGTAGCATTTTGCAGTCATTAAAATACAACTCGCAATCAGCACATCTGTGTTCAAGTGTCGCATTTACTCCGCATTTGGTGATCTTAGAAAAGAGTTGTGAGAAAATTAAAGGAGATAATAAATTATAAAATCCTTAAATCAGTCCCTGCTTATACAAATTGGTAATACTCAGTTAATAACAATATGTAATAATTGTAAAATGTTGATATTATTACTTATTGTTAGTATTGTATGGTTTTAAAATTATACATTGTGTGGAAAGATATTAAAGAAGTTCCCTAGAAAAAAAATGAGTTCATATTTCAGAAACTGTTCTTTAGGATGTAATGCTTATGAAAAAAGAATGTGAGAGACGGCAGATGGTAGTGCTGGTAGATGCATTCAAAATAGGGAAGAGGGCAAATTCTATCTCTGCCATCACGATGTGTTTTTCCTTCAGGAGACTGCTGAGCAAGCACTGGGATATGACCATCATACACAAAGTAGTGAATCAGATTCTGAAGGATTACTGAGAGTGATACCTGGAGCTAATGTCTTTTGTTGAGCATTTGCATGTGACATGCATATTGTCTTGAGGAAGTGGAAGTAGGTTCAATAATTTCATAAAGAGTTCCAAAATGATACTAAGAGTAAGGATGATTGTTATTGTAGGACACTGAATATTTTATTATTAAAATCAGGAAAAGAAAATTGTGGGTATTATTGTTAAAGAAAGAAAAGATCATGCAAATTAGGATATGGTTGCAACTTGATCAAAACACTCAGATCACTACCAGTGATTTCTTGTCAGGTGGTTGAGTAAGTTTATTTAGTTGTTTTCTTCCATTTTTCCCTTTCATGTTTCAAATTTATTTCTTTTCTTGGTTGCAGTGAGGTTCATTGGCTGGCAATTACATTACAGTAGTTTTTATAATACCCTTAGAGTGGGTTACACAGCTGAGTAGTTTATGGGTATGATCCTCTCTCCAAGTCAGGGTCCATTATTTTTATTTTTTACTTTTAGTCTTGGTCCACTAGAGAGTCCCACTTCCATCTCGTTTTCATTTTTATTAACTATCTTAAGAGAGGACATCTGTCTTGAGTATGACAAGGAAATTGAACAAAATTATGAAATAGTTTATGCAACAAGAAATTAACTGATATAGAATAATAATCAGAACTAAAAGCATAAATCCAAATCAAACTAGTTGACTTCATATTCCATTAAACTAAGAACCTAGTTCAGGAAGATATGGCATTGAAATATTTGAGCCTAAAGAGACCCATGAGAGTTATGGTCATGGCCGATGGGGTTAACTACCAGGGCAGATGGCCCCTCTTTGGAAATGGTGTTTATGTGTGATGAATCTGGACTCAGATGGGATCTCCCTTCATAAGACTTTCATGCTAATGTGCTGGAGGTGCAGTTAATGTTGGGGTTTAAGATATATTTAGGGGATTTGAATCTCTGGACTGACAGTGTGATAGCCAGGTCCTGAGCCTCAACAGACTCCAGCACCTACAATCTGATTTATTGGACTTACCACACTCAGCTAAGATGGAGTTGAAGAAGGACAACCACCACACCATGGAGCCTAGAGTGATTACAACTGAAAATGGGAGGATTGCATCCAGCATCCATGTGGAATCTGAGCCTCCTCTTGACATAGAGGTGCAATGGACACAACCAATCCAATGTCCACATAGAAGAGGTGGCATTGGATTGGGAAAAGTGGACATGGTGGACGATGGGTATGGGGAATGGGAGGAAGAGATGAGAGGTAGAGGCGTCTTTGGGACATGGAGCTGCCCTGGATGGTGCTTCAGAGGTAATCACCGGACATTGTAAATCCTCACAGGGCCCACTGGATGGAATGGAGGAGAGTATGGGCCATGATGTGGACCATTGTCTATGAGGTGCAGAGGTGCCCAAAGATGTACTTACCAGGTCCAATGGATGTGTCATGATGATGGGAACGAGTGTTGCTGGGGGGGGAGAGGGGGGGTGGGGGGGTGGGGTTGAATGGGACCTCACATATATATTTTTAATGTAATATTATTACAAAGTCAATTAAAAAAAATAAATTAAAAAAAAAAAAAGAAATATTTGAGCCTAACTGATATCATAAAACCCCTTAACTTGGTTCTTCAAAATATTTAGGTTATTTACATATGTTTTCAGAAGTATTAACATAAATGCAACATTGTTCGTGGACAGCCCAGGTGTCTGGAGCCTGTCTGTGTAGCAAGGCCACTGGTGCTAGGCTCTTAACCTCAGTCTGAGAGTCAAAAGTGTTAAAGCTGTTTCATAACCTTAGGTGACTCTATAACCATTCACTCCAGGTCATATGTTCTTAGGGAAGGTGAGATGGTGCGCATGGAAGAGTGGGACTCTGTAGTGAGGTAGGTCAAAGGATTGGGGCTATAATGCCTCTTTTGTCTGTTGGAGACCTGATATACAAAAGATCCTGTTAGCTTTTTGACAGGCATTTAGGGTAGAACAAGATATGTAAGATCACAGATCCAGTGCAATTTACAGGTAGGTAGCAAAAGCATGCAGTTATCTGCAGTTTACAAAGGGGATATAAAATAGCTCATAAAATAAACAGGAGCAGCATCTGATAACCAATAAGAGTGTCATATAATTTTCTTTTGAAATCCAAACTTTTTCTATATAGTCTCCCTCCTTTTGATAAAAGATAAAAAAAATGATTATTCTTGATCATAAAGTAAGGCTGGCTTCATTAGATTTGGCCTAAGTATTTCCATATGAGCAACAAGAATGGTGATTTACCATACAGGCCTTTTTAAGTCTAGTCTCCTGGAAGTTGTCATAAGGAAACTTCAATTGGCCTTTGGAAAGCCTCTTGAGGCTGGGAAGCCAAGACAAAAATTCAACACCAGAGTTCACCTACAGTTTGCCAATGCATTTGGGTGAATCCTGTTTCTTAAAGTCAGAGAAAATAAGCAAATACTTGCCAGAAAGTAACTTTCTTTACTGACCTATAAGGTTGGGAACCTAAGAACAAGGTACCAGATTTTCCAAGATAATTTTATAAGCATTGGCTCCAAAAAGTCAGCCTTAGTTCCTTAAAAGTCTCTGGTCATGTGTGAGTAATTGAGCATCATTCTCAAACATGACATTCCAGTCAAAGTGTTGGTGATATCACCAATGTCTTCCATTATGTCCTGTTAATAAGGGGTACAATTCTGATCAAACCTATGAAAATAATTATAGTGTTGTAAAGATAAAATTATTTAATAAGAGTTTCCAAATTCTAGAGAATTTGCAAGAAAATAGAAATGTTAATGAACTGGATATCTTAAGGTAAGAGAGTAAGGGATTCTTTGTTTCTAGAAAATAGAACATTAAAATATCAGCAGTAATCTATAGTAGAATACTAGTAAATCCACTCTAATCCCTGAATGAACTGGGGGAGAGTTTAAACTACAGTATAAATTATAATACATGCTGTATAGCAATGCTCCAAAATGTACTCATCAAATGCAATGAATGCACCATAGTAATGAAAGACGTTGTTGAAGTGGGAGGAGTGGGGGGGGGGGTTGTGAGGAGTGAGGTATATGAGAAACTCATATTTTTAATGTAACATTTTATGTGATTTATGTATCTTTAAAAATAAAAGATAATAAAAATATCAGCAGTAATCTAAACAAAACTATAATCATGCTTTATAATTTAATTCAGTCTGTAATAATCCTTCTACTGAATTTCATGTTAACAATCACATGAACACATCAATTCCTTCACTAGAGCTCTGGAATCTTGACCCAATCCAGTGTTTCAGTCTTATAATTATTTATCAATATGATTAGTAGTCTATGCCCAAAAGCACTTGGCAGTCTTTTCTATGGGTCACTGAGAGAGTTTGTGCTGAATATGAAGGCTTCTAGCCTGTAGTTGATGGCAAACATATTCGGAGAAACATCAGAATGAAAACTAACTGCAGAAGACAAAACATTAGAATGGTTAAATTGTTGCTTTTTTGCAAAAATATATTTTATACTGAGTGTTCATTAAACAATATTTTAAGAATAACTGAAATTATGTCAAATAATTTTACTGCTGTCTAACATCAGGCAGATCAGTTCTAGGATGACTCATGGACTGTGAGGATATTGACAATTATGTAAAATGTTATACAATTTCTGAAGTGTTTGTATTAATAGTATTTTGCATATACAGACTTAACCAAGAGAAGGTTAGAAAACCCTTTAAATTTTTGATAACACATCCTATGCAATTCATAAAATATCAAGGAAACATAACTTTTTTTTATCCCCTCTTTTTTATAAGTTGAAAGAACAAATTCATTGTGCTTTTCCAGAGACCCTCTTGAAATTCCCAAAAACATTTTGAGATCAAGAAATTATCATCCAGGGTATAATATTGGAAAGGCAAAATTTCAAAATGGTTAGGTTTGTACGATTTGTTAAAGAGGATCATGGGTCACTCTGAAATGATATTTGGTAACTGTAGCAGTTTGATATTTATGAATTTAAAAAGAGATACTGATCATGTTTTTAAGCTGGTCTGTTTCTCTGGAAATGATACCCTTTGATTGATTTAAATTCAAAGGCTTTACATTTGCTTGATTAAATCAAGATTAGGGCTTTGATTCAAACACATCATTAGGGTGTGCAGGTTTGAATCCTGGCCCCTTGGTGGGCCCATAGAACAGACTCTCACACAGAAGTAGAAACACAGGAGAAGACACCCAGAGGGAGAGCGACACCTCCATAGACACTGCAGAGACCCCGGGAAGACAGACAAACTATTCACCTGATAG